>NC_085841.1:39922818-41241568 GCF_035594765.1 Anolis carolinensis
CTACATAGCATTACTGCGTATTGAACTACTTTTTCTACCAAATTTGTTGTCTAACATGATGTTTTGGTGCTTCATTTGTAAAATCATAACCTAATTTGATGTTTAATAGGTTTTTCCTTAATGCCTCCTTATTATCCAACATATTCGTTTATCCAACATTCTGCTGGCCCGTTTATGTTGGATAAGTGAGACTCTACTGTAATATTACAGTATAGTGGTATAGTTCAATATAGTAATATATAATGCTAATATTGTGATATGCTAATAATATAATATATTGTATGTACATACAGTTGATCTGGAGTGAGAAGGTGAGAAGGGCAGGATATAAATGTAATAAATAATGTAGTAAATGAATAAATAAATAATTTTAGACTTAGGCTCGCCCAAAGTCTGAAATGACTTGAAGTCACACAACAACAACAACCCTAATTAACTTGACTATCTCATTGGCCAGAAGCAGGCCCACATTTCCCATTGAAATCTTGATAGGTTTATGTTGTTTACTATTGTTTTCATTTTTAAATATTGTATTGTTCTTTTGTTGTTGTTGTTTTGCACTACAAATAAGACATGTACAGTGTGCATCAGAATTTGTTTGTATTTTTTTTTTTCAAATGATAATCCGGCCCCTCCACAGTCTGAAGGATTGTGGACCGGCCCTCGGCTTAAAAAGTTTGAGGACCCCTGCTTTATGCCCTATGGTCCTATTCCCCATGGTTGCACAGCCTGCTCCTCCATGTAATCTTGAATAATTTATTTGCTTTTAATTGATATGGTTTTGTTTATTTAAGATGTTTTAAATGGTTGTTTTATTATGTTAATTCTGTTATTTGTTTTGTGCTTTGATTGTATATCAACTGATGTTTTTTAGGGCTTGTTCCCATGTGAGCCACCCTGAGTCCCTTCGGGGAGATGGATGTGGGTTATAAGAAATAAAGTTATTATTTATTTATTTACAGCATTTATATTCTGCCCTTCTCACCCCGAAGGGGACTCAGGGCGGATCACATTACACATATAGGCAAACATTCAATGCCTTGACATAGAACAAAGACAAGACAAATGCAGGCTCCGAGCTGGCCTCGAACTCATGACCTCTTGGTCAGAGTGATTGGTCTCAGCTGGCCGCTCTCCAGGTTGCGCCACAGCCCGGGCCTATTATTATTATTATTATTATTATTATTATTATTATTATTATTATTATTATATACAGGCAAGCATGGCTGGGCTGGACATAGCCCTGGAACTGGGATGCTAGAGTACCCCAAAACTGAGTAGTAAAAACAGCCATCAATATGACAAAGCTGAGGAATCAATACAAGAAAGGCCTTCTGTAGACTCATTGGTATAGATCAGGTAAACTAGACAGGATGAATGTCTTCTTGGGCCACAGCAGAGCTGCATCACATATATAGCAACTGATCCATTTTGGCAGGGGCAATCCTGATTATCCCTCTGGTGTCTCACTTTTCTAGTTGCTTTAAAAATTCAGTTTAAAATGAAGCAGTAGTTTGGCCTCAATTAACTCAATAAGAGGGAGAGAGGGCTTGTCTTTCCCAGTAAGCTCCAATTCAAGCAGGCCCGTAGCCAGGATTTTGATTCGGGGGGGGGGGGGGGGGATGGAATTTTGGTTCCGGGGTGGGGGGTGGGGTGGGGCTGAGTCTGAGCGAGAGACGGTCTACCCTAGCAAACCTTTTGTATTGTTATCCCAATACCCCCATGCATATGGGATATATTGAGCATGGTGATCAGATCATGATATGAATAAACACAACAGTTTAAATAATAAATGTAAGGCCTTCTCGTGGACCACCCTTTGAATTTCAGGGGGGGGGGGGGCTGAAGCCCCTGAAGTCCCCCCCCCCCCGCTACATGCCTGAATACAAGAAAAATGCTGCAGTCTTTCTCAAGGCCCCTCCACACAGCCCTATATCCCAGAATATCAAGGCAGAAAATGCCAGAAATTCCCACAATATCTGCTTTGAACAATATCTTCAGATCTTAACATTTCTGTCTGAAGAAATAACAAATCATGATGAAGTTAATCTCTTTGAAATAACTCAGGAAAATGATCTGAATTAGATTCTAACTTCAAAAAGGTAAACAGCTAAGCAATCATGGCCACTACCAGTAGGACCAAGGGGAGATTTTGTTTCCTATCCAAGTAGTAACCTTTTGTGTGTATGCTACCCTTCCTGTAACACTTAGTTTAAATGGAAAGGAAAATATAAATTAAATAAACAGAATTCCTCTGGCAAGCCACAATAAAAATATCAGGACAAACATCTTTAAATAACCTCAGATTCTGCCAGTGCCCAAGAGCAGCTCTTTCATCTTGGAAAGTACGTTAGTGCCATGGGCCAAATCTCTGCTGTCTCTGAATTTTCAGGAATCTGCTTTGGTGCTTCCTGTTCTCTGAGTCACCTGGAAGAAGTTCTGCGGAAAGCTGTAGCTCAGCTCCCTTCTTACAAAACTGAGGTGTTCCGGGCAGTCATAGAGCAACTGAGATGGTTTGCAGGGCCACAAATCCGAAATGTTGCTGTAAGTGCTGTAACTGAATAGTTTTTGCTAAAAATTGAAATGAGAATCGGGGTCTGATGTACACAATTCCTTTGAAAGTGTGTCACTTTATTACCTGATTTTGGCACTTTTCAATAGATAGGATACTCCTGTGATCAAGGAGAATATCATCCCTACTGGCTCTTCTCTTGGGGTTGTGTAAAGGGAAAACCAATGGATGGATCTTTATATGCATAGACTTTCCTTCTGGAGATCTACTAAGCACATGGACACTAGGACCCCTTCTACACTGCCATATAATCCAGATTATCAAATCAGATAATCCACATTATCTGCTTTAAACTGGATTATATGAGTTTACACTGCCATATAATACAGTTCAAAGCAGATAATCTGGATTTTATATGGCAGTGTAGAAGGAGCCCAGGAGAGGATTTAGGGCAGTGGTTCCCCAAGTGTTTTGGACTACAACTCCCAGAAATCCCAGCCAGTTTACCAGCTTAGGATTTCTGGGAGTTGAAGGCCAAAACATCTGAGGACCCACAGGTTGAGAACAACTGTCCAAAAGGTTATGGTGAGATATTACAATCCATCCTCACAATATCAAGGCAGCAACCTATACCTTTGAATTGGGCATTGACAATAGGGGTGAAAATCAAATAAATAAATCAAGACAAGATGGCAGTGTTGTTTCTCAAAAGAAAATCTAAATTAGAGGTTGGCATTTAATCTGTTCTTGGAAAGTTTTGTGCTCCTTAATCTTTTGTTTTGAGTACCTCTTGGTCTTACTCTGTCTCGGGTGGCCATGAAGTATAAAGTATTTGCACAGATATGTTTGGTGTACCAGCTGCACCCTTTCCTGAGGTTGTCTGGTTTGGCAACAGTTACCAATGCCTTGGTTACATAAGACTACCTTTGAAGAGTATAAGCTCCAGTTGGTTCAAAATACATCTGGACTTCTAATCAGTAATGAGATCAAATTATAGCATTAAAACCTGCAGCGGTTGTCAAGTATTTTCTGGCTCAACTCTAGGTGTTGTCCTCACCCTTTAAAATGCTAAATGACTTAGGATTTGGTTATATCATCATGACCTTTTACAGTCATGAAGATCCACAGAAGTATTCAAAGAACATTGTTGCCCACAGATATGTTATAAAAAAGGGCTTTCTTCTCTATTGCTCCCAAATTACAGAATGCCCACTTTTCAGAATTTTGTCTGCTCTTGCGTTTTACAAAGTGTGTCAAGATAAGTCTCTTTAACCAGGCTGTTTAAGTTATTATTAGAGTATTATTACTTTATTGTTGTTTTAACATTTGAATGGCTCTACTTTATTTTATGTGAGATATATATATATATGGATGGCACCTGAGTTGGGATTTTTTTAGCAGAAAGAACACTATAGTAGTAAGGATAATAATAATGTCTGTGTTTCTTTTCAGGCCCTTGGGGGAAATATAATGACGGCAAGTCCAATATCTGACCTTAATCCAGTGTTTATGGCAAGTGGGAGCAAGCTGACCTTGATATCAAATGGTGAGCCTGATAAAGCTTAGATTGAACATGGTAGATGATGTATTATCAGCACTCTCTTGATGGTATACTCTCTAGTAAAGGTTAAGGTTTCCCCTGACATTAAATCTAGTTGTGTCCGATTCTGGGAGTTGGTGTTCATCTCCATTTCTAAGCCGAAGAGCCGGCATTGTCCATAGATGTCTCCAAGGTCATGTGGCCGGCATGACTGCATGAAGTGCCATTACCTTCTTGCCAGAGAAGTAGACCTATGATCTACTCACATTCATCGAGGATGAATTGGTTGATTTGTGAGTTGTTTTAGTTTTACAAAAAAATGTTTTCCCCTCAGAAATAGCACCTTAGCTTGCTTAGCAGACAATAACAGCTAAAGCAATTTGTGTTTTTTCTCCCTTGAATGAATCAAGAAATGTTGCAGGACCTGTTATTTTCAGCAGAATCAATGTTTACATACCTTGGTTACAGGCACTCCTTTTATGAATTTTTCATGAACTAATAGATAGTCTGCAGTGCAATATCATCATTTGGGAGTTGGACTAGGGGCCTTTCACGTTATAAATATATAGCACTATTACACTATAACTGTAGTGGCTGCATACCATGGAATCCTAGGTTTGGAAGTTTCATGAGGTGACAGAATTTTCTACTTACGAATTCTAAGTGCTGTTTGTGAAACCTGAAATCCCAGGGTTTAGCAGGATCATAGACTAATCATAGATTAATAGAGTTGGAAGAGACCACATGGGCCATCTAGTCCAACTTGTTGCCATGCAGGAAAATCACAATCAAAGTATCCCTGTCAGATGGCCATCCAACCATTGTTCAAAAGTTTCTAAGTAAGGAGTTTCCTTCCACCACACTCTGAGGCAGAGAGTTCCATTGTTGAACAGCTTGTACAGTCAGGAAATTCTTCCTAATGTTCAGGTGGAATCTCCTTTCCTGCAATTTGAACCCATTCCTCTTAGTCCTAGTTTCAAGGGCAGCAGAAAACAAGTCTGTTCCCTCTTCCTTATGACACCCTTTCACATATTTATACTATCATGTCTCCTCCCAACATTCTCTTCTGCTGGCTAAACATACCCAGTTTTTTAGGATGCTCCTCATAGTGCATGATTTCCAGACCTTTGATAATTTTAGTTGCCTTCCTCTGGACACCTTCCAGTTTGTCAATATGGAATCAATGTAGTTAATATGGCATCAGAGTGCTATCATTTTGCAGTGTGGAATTGTCTTTAGACTTTGGGAGGCGTAGAAACTTGCTGGTTCCCTCAGGCACTCACATTCACTCATCCTAACTTACATAGCTAAGAGTGCATATTTGTACAGTAGGACTGTAAGCTCTATTCATTTTTGTTCTCCAACTGCTTCGCTGGATACTTAAACTATGGAATTCTGAGTTTTGTGCATTAGATTCTTATTGTTGGATCTCAGAGCTCTATTTAAAAAGAAGGAAAACATCAGTCTTGATTTTTGCTCACTCTTGTCCTGAACATGATTGAAAATATGAGGATATTTTCAATCATTTTCAGGACAAGAGTGGGCAAAAATCAGAAGTGGTTGGCAAGGGGTTGTCTGCTGTCCTTCTCACTGAGAAATCACTGATGATCCCCCAAAGAGTCCAGAGTTTCTTGGAAAAGAGTATGAATACCATTCAGGTGTATAAGGTGCAAACAGTATTGAGGCTCTCCTATCTCTTGGTCTTAGGGTTTGTTATGCTTTGGGGGACAACTTTGGGGGATGTACTCCTGGAAATAGAAAATAATCCCAATCAATATGTGCCTTTTCACACAACAGAAAGGCAAGCATTGGAACACCTCGTCATATCCACTTCTACAACTTCATTAATATCCACTTCTACAACAGCTAGAATGGGTTGCTGAATGTTTTGCTATATTGCTATACACCTCTGGCATGATTTCCCTTACGAGGAATCAACTATGATCCCAAGAATGAAGGATTACTTGCATGAACTGAGAAATGGTTTGTTACATACTCACTCCATCTGCTGTTTTTTTTTTTTTTACAGAGGGCAGCAGAACTATTAGGATGGATGAAACATTCTTTACTGGTTATAGGAAGACAATCTTAAAATCCCAGGAACTACTGCTCTCCATTGAGATTCCTTTCACCAGAAAGGTGAGGTGACTGTTTTGCTGAAAAATATTTTACTGTACAGACAAATACAGTATTGTTCGATTATATAGTTTCATTGTTGAAGGCATTCAAGGTTGTATGGGTGTATTTTACTTCCTAAGGAGTGCAGGAAAAGCAAGAAGGGGTATAAAGAAGCATGGCTTTCATGTTTAAAAATTCATGTTTCTAGATCTCATGTTTTTATTTGACCCATTGAAACCTCAAAAACAAGAAGGCTGATTGGATCGCAGATATTCATAGAATCATAGGATTGAAAGAGACTACAAGGGGCATTCAGTTCAACCTTTGCCATGAAGAAATACACATAAATCAAAGCAACATTTTTCTTGTATTCAGGCATGTAGCGGGGGGGGGGGGGGCCTCGAGGGGCTTCAGCCCCCCCCCCCCGAAAATCTCAGGGTGCCCTGAGAAGGCCTTACATTTATTATTTAAACTGTTGTGTTTATTCATATCATGATCTGATCACCATGCTCAATATATCCCATATGCATGGGGGTATTGGGATAACGATACAAAAAGTTTGCTAGGGTAGATCCTCTCTCACTCAGACTCACCCCCCCCCCCCGGAACCAAAATCCCAGCCTCTCCCCCTCCCCCCCCCCCAAAAAAAAAAATCAAAATCCTGGCTACGGGCCTGCTCTCAGGAGGTTTGGGAGGGGGCACTTTCCACTTGAGATTGGCAGAGGTGCACAGTCAATAATGTTTGGGTGTCCTCAGGATCTATGGTGCTAGTACCAGGATGGTCCTTGGGAATGGTCAAAAGAAGTGATACCTGGCCGAAGGACATTACCCATCAGATGGCTGACAACACAAGTGGTTATTCCCTTACTCATTCTTTCCCCTTACAGGTTATCTCAGTTTACAGGTTCTTCCAGAAGTTATAGTAAATAAATAAATAAATATGTCAACAAATGCCCCTTTTAGCTCCAAGCTCTTGTGTTTGGCCTTTATTTCATGATAGGAATTCAAAAACATGCTGCTGCTTAAGCTCATCATAGACATAGTAGTATATTAAGGTAGCTATTAAGAACGGAAAGACCACTTTTGAACCAGGTTGTTAAGTGCTTATCTTGGTCTGGTTTGCATTTCAGCCTGAAGTACAGTTATGAATTTCAAAATGCTGAGTGGCTCTTGATGAGAAAGTTGCCTGTATTAGCAGGAGAGACAGTGGGCACGCTCCCATTGGTCCAAGTGCCTTCAAGTGGAATCCTACTCATAATAACTTTCTTCTTCCTTATCTGTCTCTTTGCAACCCTTAAAAGTCTGCTCTAGGGAGACTCTTTAGAATATTTTTGTGGGGGGAGGGGAGGGATAGCTCTGAAAAAGGGAAACATTGACAAAAACTGCCTTTTCCATAGATCTCATTCTTGACTGGAAAGAGTCCTTCTTCTCCAAAAAATTGAATAGTGATTCTACAGGCAGGGTTTTTGTTTTTGTTGATATCATACAAACTTGCTAGGACATCATCTGACCATTAAACTCAACCATAACATCTATCTTTAATTTCTAGACTCCTGTGACAAGTCAGACAAAAAACTGTATATAGTCTGTTTCATCCAGCAACAGAATTGCCAACTATTGAAACTACTGCCAGCAGTGCTTAACAGATGATTTAACATTGCAACATTACACAACTTCCCCTGAGCTAACCCAAGAATACAATGGGTCCAATGATAACGTAGTTTCAGTTATCCAACACACTGGATTTTCAGAGATATACGGTCCATTTGCAGTCAAGCATAGAGCCTGTTTACTGTCTTGCCTAGGTTCCAATTATTGAAGGACAACTTGATTCTTGACCTTTAAACCAGACTTGGACTGAATAGCCCTTCAGAAGAGGATGTCATCAAACAAAGGATTGTTTTTCGTAAAGCAGAACATATAGCTACCCTATTCCCTTTTAGGAAAGTGATTAATGGAACTTCTTCTTCTTAGAATCATAGAATTATAGTTGGAAGAGACCTCTTGGGCCATCCAGTCCAATCCCCTGTCAAGAAGCAGGAAAATCTCATTCAAATCACATTCTTGGTGTCTGGGAACATAAGAAGGTGCCTTCTATGGTTCAAATCATATGCCCAACTAACCCAAAATTGTCTATGCATACAGTGGGCCCTTGGTATCTGCTGGGGTTTGTATCTAGAACCTGCTGTGGGTACCAAAATCTGTGGATGCCCAAGACCCATTATATGCAATGGAACAGCAAAATGGTTGCTTTTTGGAATTTTGGGGAATGTTTCAATCAGTGAATGGGTGAATCTGTAGATATAAAATCTATACATTCAGAAGACCAAAATGTATTTACAATTGTTTCCTAGAGTTCAGACAAATTGAGATATCTTGATTAAGACATGGGATCTATTGCTTTCAGAACTGGCAAGTGCTATTGATCTGCAGATTCCTTATGCAAAGGCTCTACAAAATGATCATTTTCTCATACAGGATGGATTTCAGTTGTTATTTGCATTTCAAATATCTGATGTAGCCCTTCAGATTGCCCTTCCGGCGCCCCACGCTCCACCTTGCCCAGATCCAAGCAAGGGCGATCACATGGGGGGAAGCATGAGTGCATGACTTCCCCCCATAGACTGTATGGCAATACGGGAGCTCTCCTGTGTTGTCCTGGTAGAGGCATGCACAGATTCTGCCCTCCTTCGCCCACTGAGCCAACACAGCCTCATGTGATGGGAGATGGCTGGCTCCCTGGGTGACCTGGGCTAAAATCAGCACATGCTGCCGATTTTAGCCCAATGTGATGATGATACACGTGTTCTGCAGTGAATTTTGCACATATTTGTCAACACAGAGCTATATGAACCACAGAGATGCAGAGTTCCAGAACAGAGCCTTTGCGCCTTTTAGACTTGCATAACTCCCCATATGAAACTGTTAGCAATGGCAGTTATATTTTTAAAAAAATGAAATCCAACATTTAATTTTAATTTATTTAATATATATTTCCAGCATTTGGGACACTCAGAAAGACCCTGCTTTGCAAGAAAGTGTGAATATTTGGTCAAACAATATTTAGGAGAATCAGTATGTTTTAAATTGTTACTGTGGGATAGTTTAATCTTCCCAGTTTCAAGAGACAATGAATACATTTTGCTTAAATATAGGTTACCATACAGGTGTAGCACCCTCTTCTGTGCATATGTAAAATGGCACAAAGTCCTCTTGTTTTCAAGAAGTCAGAGAATTATAGAGTTGGAAGAAACCACCAAGGGCCATCCAGTCCAACCTCCTACTGTGCAGACTTGCACAGTCAAAGCACTCCTGACAAATGGCCATCCCGTTTCTTCTTAAAAGCCCCCAGAGACAGAGACTTCATCATACTTCGAGGCAGCATATTCTAGTGCCAAACAGCGCTAACCATCAGGAGTTCTTCCTAATGTTGAACTGGAAGTTTTCATTTGAAGTAACAGTAGAACTTGGAAAAGAATTAATTACAATTTCTTTAAAATGTTCAAGAACAAATTTAAAATTTTTAATTGAATTATTTAGTGCAAACAACATGTTAAAGGAACACTGTTCGACATTGAAAAATATGTATTATTGGTCAATTGTTAGTAATTGTAAAGGTTTATAAATATAACAATAAAACCATTTAACACATGAATTAATGATTCCTTAAATTATTTAATGTTAATACATATTATCTTCCAGTTTAATATTGAACATGTTACAAAGCTAAAGACTGCAGTCTTCTTACTTCCTTATATGTGGTGCTTTTATTTGTAGCATGGTAAAGCGGGCATTAAAAAACTCTTTAAGAATTCATTGTCAATGTCATACAGCAACAAACTTGCTTTCTTTCATTTTTACTCTTGCGAATCCATATCTGCATCCTTATTTTGTTAGACGAGCCTATAGACCATGGCAATAATACAAAAGCTTCCTTTGTTTTATTGATCATATCTTCAAACAAGGCAAATATTTGTTTCCTTTTCTTCTCCAAGGGGGAATATTTCTCAGCATTTAAGCAAGCTTCACGACGGGAAGATGACATTGCTATTGTGAACTGTGGCTTGAGAGTCTTGTTTCCAGAGGGATCTGATTGTGTGCAAGAGATTAAGCTGAGCTATGGAGGAATGGCTCCGACAACTGTGATGGCGAGAAAGACCTGTCAGGAACTCATTGGGAGGTATACAAAGAGTACCTCAATTTTGTGGATTAAGAGACATTCTCATAATGATATAGAGGAGAAGGAATGTCAGGTGGGAGAACTTCTTACTGAAGTTTCTGCTAGCATGTCTTGCGTTAGCCACTGCTTTCCCTATGATACCTTTTGGTCAGCGGATGCACTAGATATAAACAAAAGAACATTTAGCATATGAAACAGTAGAGTACACAAATGATTTCAATGTTCTTTTTATTTATTTCTTGGCAGGAAGTGGAAAGAAGACCTGTTGCAAGAAGCCTGCCACATGCTGGCTAGTGAGATGAATTTGTCTCCTTCAGCCCCAGGTGGCATGGTGGATTTCCGACGAACTCTTGTGCTCAGTTTCTTCTTTAAGTTCTATCTCACTGTACTTCAGAAATTAAATATCGAGCTCAATGGCAATGTGAGTCCTTCCATCATTCATTCTGCTGGGCTGAAGGAATGCAGCAGGGCAATGCCACATCTATTGAAATCTAAAGCATGCTTCTAAAATTGGAAATTAGTGAAGGAACTTTTACTGTTTAGGTCCTGGGTATCTAAGGGCAGGGCTGATTAGATTTTGGCTTATAGAATCTATTTTCACTAGATCCACACCCTGGAAACTGTGGCAAAAGGCAACTGTTTAAAATCACAAAATTCTCACCTCTCATTTGAGTACTAGAAGTGAATTAAGCACATGCATATCAAAGAGGTTTGTCACCAAGATTTGTTCGGAAGAGGTTTACCATTGCTTTCCTTTGAGAGTGAAAGTGTGTTAATGGTCCAGATTTATCCAGTAGGTTTCAATGCTGTACAGGGATGTGAACTCTGGTCTTCCAAGTCATAGTTCAGTGCTCAACCCACTACATCATGCTGGCTGCTATTGTTAATCCCTTGCTGATCGAGGTGTTACTCAGAGATCTACCATACTTTATTCCCAGTCCTATGGCATAATTCACTTCCTATATGAGAAATGCATTACGACATTCTTTTGATATTCTAGTTTCCTTTAGGAAGAATTTGTTGAAGTGTGCCAAATTTTCTATTTGTGTTTAATTTACACACTGCATGGAATGACAGTGCAAAACACCATTCCTGTAGGGGAGGGAAAACAGTCTTTCTGTGAAGGTGTTGTCTATCCAAAATATATTACTGGTAAGTTGTGAGTTGCTATATAGGTCTAAATGAGTAAAAAGATAGAAGTGGTAGATTTATGAAAGGAAAAGGGGAATAGTTAAATTCTGAAAGAACTTGTAATAATCTAAATCAGTGGTTCTCAACCTGGGGTGCCCAGATGTTTTTGGCCTACAGCTCCCAGAAATCCCAGCCAATTAACAGCTGTTAGGATTTCTGGGAGTTGAAGGCCAAAACATCTGGGGACACACAGGCTAAAAACTACTGGTCTAAATAGAAGAGGGAAAACCACATAATGATTTGAGCGTTAGATAACCAAGCTTTGAATCCTTGCTCAGCCATGGAAACCTTGGGCAACTCACAGCCTCTTGGCCTCAGAGGAAGGCTATGGCAAACCCTGTTGAACAATTCTTGCCAAGAAAATCCCATGATACATTCATCTTAGAGTTACCATTAGTCAGAAATTACTTGAGGACACACAACAATAGGAGCAAATAGAATGGGATAATACAATTCACTGTTGAAGATTATTATGCTTGTAAATGGGAAAGCACTGGGAAAAGAGAAAGACAACATTTCAGGTAGATTGATTCAACAAAGGAGGCGATGACCCTAAGCTTGAAAATCCTGAGTAGAACTGTTGATGATTGGGATCCCTGGAGGTGTGTCATTAATAAGTTTGTCCTAAATTGAAGCTGACTTGATGGCAAAGTAATAATAATCAGGAATTGTGTGTGTGTTTGCCTTCCCAGCTGTGTGTGCATGTTACGTGGGTAGAATTATTTTTTTGAATTTTAATAGAATTGAGTATGCTCTCCTGAAAATGAAAAATTATATATGAAAAATTACCTTTGCCTGGGATAATTAAGTAATGTTGAACTTTAAACATGTGTTTGCAGAATAATCTGAGTGAAACAGTACCCCCACAGTATGCAAGTGCCACTGAGTTATTCCACAAGGATCCTGTTGACAATGTACAACTTTTCCAAGTAAGAGGAATGAGCAAAACTAAATCCTATTTCCTAACTACTACAGTAGAGTCTCACTTATCCAACATAAACGGGCCAGCAGAACGTTGGATAAGCGAATACGTTGGATAATAAGGAGGGATCAAGGAAAAGTCTATTAAACATCAAATTAGGTTATGATTTTACAAATTAAACACCAAAACATCATGTTATACAACAAATTGGACAGAAAAAGTAGTTCAAAACGCAGTAATGCTATGTAGTAATTACTGTATTTACGAATTTAGCACCAAAATATCACGATGTATTGAAAACATTGACTACAAAATGTCTTGGATAATCCAGAACGTTGGATAAGCGAATGTTGGATAAGTGAGACTCTACTGTACCATGACTGTGTTGTGCTTCATCACTGTTCCATTATTCCCCAGAATTTTTAAAAATAAGAACATATTCGTAATTATCTTACTTTTTTACTTATAAGAATTATTTATTGGTTATATAGTCATATGCAATTACCCATTCCATTGAATATGGATATGAACACTTTTAATGGTAGAAAAAGAGTGCTGCCCATTGGTAACAAAATCTCTTCATTTGAACCTCCTCATACTCTAATATTATTAGGATTTTAAAAACTTATTAGTAAATACAGCATTTTAGGGTTATTAGGATCAACATGTAATTCTTCATTTTTCAATGGAGGCAATTATTTTTCCTGGTACAATGATGCATTTGAAAACCACACAGTTTTTGAAGCTGATTTAGAATTTAGGACTTCCTCTGTACAAAAATTGTATGTGGTGGCTTTGCACAGAAAAAAAAATTATGTGCACGAAACAGCATTCTCGGAAAATGATATTTCTGTACAGTTTGAAAGACTGTTGTTGACTAAGGTTCCTGGAGGTCTTTGCCATAAGTGGTAGCCTGTACAGAATATACTATGACTCATGCAGAAAATGCTGTTTTCTGCTCAAAATAAGCATTTGTGAATTTTGTGCAAGCAAATCTTAAATTCTCAAGATCCTAGTCAGTCAAACATTCTTGTAAGAGCTCATCAACACTTGAAAAAATTGTTTTTAAACTATTTTCCAAATATTTTTGAATATGCTTTCTATCACTAGAGTTAACTTTTCATTTTGTTGCAGGAAGTGCCTCCTGGACAGTCAATTGAAGATACAGTGGGACGGCCCTTGATGCACCTTTCAGCTGCAAAGCAGGCCAGTGGAGAGGCTGTCTACTGTGATGACATACCTCGCTATGAGAATGAACTCTACCTAACTCTAGTTACTAGCACTAAAGCCCATGCTAAGATTCTGTAAGTATTTCTCCAGTAACAGAAATATTTGCACCTCCACTTATGTTGCTGAAAATGCGGTCTTAGATAGCTTTTCTATTGCAAGGACCCAATGAGGAAACCCAAAGTGGATTTGACCCTTTCTGGGTTTGATTGCTATGTTCTCTGGTCCTCTAGGGTGACTCCACTGTTGACTTCTACTAAAAGCTGTCCATAGAATTGACCTGGAGGTCATAGAGATTTTGTTATAGGAGTCCTCCAGCATAATTCTGTGTTTAACTCCAGTGGCAATTGAACATGGAGTCACTATGGAGGATCAAGGAATTCATACAAGGATGCTATGTCAGATTTTCTCACTCTCATAGGAGTTCTGCATCTCTAACATTTACAAAAGTGGAGTTACTCGTGTGCTTCAAAATATTCAGAGCTGGATGTAGAAAAAGGCAAACTATAAATTGCATTCCACTCAGAGGCCATGAGCACTATGAGAAAGTGCATGCATGCATGTGTCTGGATTTCTGGCCAAGCATCATGTAACCAGGGCTGAACAAAATGTAGCATTTCAAATGTTGTTGGGCTGCAACTGCCTTTAACTGTAGCCAGCTTAGCCAGTGGTAAGGGATAGTGGAAAATGCAATCTGAGGCCTACACCTCATCACTGCTGCCTTAGACCCCATGTAATTGTTTTTGTGATACAGACTGTCAGGGGTTCTATGCAGTCGTAAAACTCCTGTTCTTGTGGAAGTGACTCTATTAGTTCAGGTTAAGGAAGCGGATATTATTTTATTTATTTATTTACAGCATTTATAGTCCACCCTTCTCACCCCGAAGGGGACTCAGGGCGGATCACATTGCACACATAAAGGCAAACATTCAATGCCTTTTAACATAGAAGAAAGACAAACAAACATAGGCTTCGAGGGGGCCTCGAACTCATGATCTCCTGGTCAGAGTGATTCATTGCAATGATTGATTGCAGCTGCTCTCCAGCCTGCCCCACAGCCCGAGCCCGAGCGGGTATCCAAAAACACAGTTGTAGCGGTCTTCTACTCGAACAACAAAATATGCAAATACTTTTGTTCTTTCCCAAATAAGCAGGAAAGCTTTTATTTTTCCTTTGTTGCAACAGTATACAAAGTATATACAAAATATCCAAACTTTATAGCTTCTTCTTCCTCACTGCTCACAGTAGCAATTCTCCAACCCATTCTCAAAACCACCATCAGAAACTCTCATCAACCCTCATCAAACTTACTTAGTATAACTACAAACCATATACTACTCCCATTGCATTAACCACCACACCCTAATTACAGTGGCTTAACTCTTTTACAGGTGGTTAGGCCGGAGATAGTAACTTAGATAATGTTAGGTAGTTTCCAAATCCTGACACAGGCCACATGAAGTATACGCTGCAATAACCTGAAATATTTTCTCTCTCCTTGTTCCTCTTTTCCTCAGTTCTGTTGACACCACAGAAGCCCAGAATGTACCTGGCTTTTTTTGTTTTATCTCTGAGAAGGATGTTCCTGGAAGTAACATCACTGGGATTGCCAATGATGAAACCATCTTCGCAAAAGATACTGTGTGTAATTTTCTTTCTTTTCTTTTTCCATTGGTAAATTGTTCTTAAATATTAATAGAGTCAATTGTATTTCATTCTTAGCAATATTAATAATATTGTGCATGAAATAAAGTGTAAGTACGCTGAACAATTACAAAGCAAAGCTATCATTATACTAGCCATTCACAAGTACAGTCTTTGGGAGCATTTGGATTTCTGGAAAGGGATATTGTAACTGAAGCTGAGTTCTCAGATAATTTATCCAAAATGAGACGTCATAGATTGCAAAACAATGTGTTTAAACCTAATGAGATGATAATGAATTTTGTTTGCCTCATAGGTCACCTGTGTTGGCCATATTATTGGAGGGGTTTTAGCAGACACACAAGAGCATTCCCGAAGAGCTGCTAGAGCTGTGAAGATCACATATGAGGATCTTACTCCTATTGTCACTATCGAGGTAAGATGATGTTAAAAATGTCACACCTCTCTTAGCACCAGACTCCCAAGACCTTAACCTAGATCCTTTGGGTATGCCTTTGAAAACAGATTCTAATCTTTCTATTAGTATAATACTTTATATGTGTGTGTAAATAGATCTTTTTATTTCAATCTCCTTGTGTCTGTGACTATTTCATTTTTTTACATGTAAATGCTGTGTACAATATTTACAATCAATGCACAACTCTAGGGCCTTTTAAAAGTCTGAGTGTTGAACTTTACATCTGAAAGCAAGCATATGTGACAACATTTATTGTCTGTAGGCACAGCCTGCAATTTACACCCTGAAGCATTTAGTCCAAAATAATCCCATTCAGATATTAGCTATCCCCAGATTTTCTAAGTTTCAGCAATGCGATTACGTGCAATCTTATTTACAAACTTGGTTATCCTGCTTTGATTGTGATGGACAGGAAATTCAGCAAGGGTGATCACATAAAATGCAACCAAGTCTCCTGAAGCTCAGTTGTGAACTCTTGGTATTGTGCCATATGCACATTTTCTTCTCTTATAACACTTATACCATGGCAAGTATCACTTGTAAAACAAGTGTTTCCCAAATATAACTATCAAAGTAAAGAATTCCTGTTCTTTACTGCACTTAACAATATCACACACAAAATAGCTATGATTTTGTTTATTTTTCCGACCTTATTAGTTAGTTATATATATCTGTATCAGACAAAATGGAGATGCAGATATCCCAAAATAACAAATAAATCCAATAAATGTGCAAGTACAAATGTCTATTACTTTTCCATAATTTACACAGGAGGCTATTGAGAAGCAGTCTTTTTTTAAATGGGTAAGGAAGATTGAGAAAGGAAATATCCAGAAAGGTTTTGAAGAGGCTGATCATATTGTGGAAGGTAAACATCCATATCTCTTTTTCTTATTTAACAACCTACATTTGACAAATTTCTTCTGTGCACAGTCATCAACAAAATACAGTGGGCCCCCGGTATCAGCTGGGTTTGGTTCCCTCCTCCTTCTCTGTGGATTCAAAAATTTGTGGATGTCAGAATTCCCATTATTTATAATGGCATAATGAAATGGTGTCCTCAGATTCAATTATGTCAGGATTCTCTAAGATTCTAGGATTCTAAGCACCTTGCTTCATGCAGCTCCTCTGAAGCCTCTGTCCTAGGCAAAGCCTGAATATATTCCTAATATTAACCCTTTAAATTTAGTGTATTCTATGACTTGGGAGATTTATGACCAATGTATTAATTTTCCCCATTCCCAGGGGAGATGTATCTTGGTGGCCAAGAACATTTTTATCTGGAGACTCACTGCACTATTGCTGTGCCAAAAAAAGAAGATGGAGAAATGGAGCTCTTCGTATCTACTCAGAATCTGACAAAGACACAGGTGAGCCAGTTCCTTGGGGTTGATTTGATTTTTGCCATTGGGGGTTGCTGCACATTTATATAATTGAAAATGATATCTATCTATCTATCTATCTATCTATCTATCTTTCATCAATCATCTATCTATCTATCTATCTATCTATCTATCTATCTATCCATCTAAGTTAAACCTTACCTGGGGAGGTTGGACTGGATGGCCCACGAGGTCTCTTCCAACTCTATGATTCTATGACCATTACACACTAATGTTTATGTCTTGTTCACAGAGATTTGGTTGTGGTGTGTAGACTGATCTGTTTTTTTTTCTTCCATAGGAATTTGTTGCCAATGCCTTAGGGGTTCCATCAAATAGAATTGTGGTTCGAGTGAAGAGAATGGGAGGAGGATTTGGAGGAAAAGAGACAAGAAGCACAGTTGTTTCTACAGCTGTGGCAGTGGCTGCGGCTAAGTAAGTTCTCACTGGATGGAGCTTCTGTGTAGACACACCATATGATAACCAAGAGGTCCCAGTCTGTCTGCTTAAGAGGGTCAAGAAAATATTCATTTAAAATCTAGAGCTTCCTTGTACACTTTAGAGGGATAATTACACTTTGTAACATGAACTTTGTTCCTGGGTTATAAATGTCATTTCCTAATTGTTTCTATCATAGAAACATGGAATAACTGTATTAAACTGTAAATATTTTGTTGCAATCAACAGATTGAAAGGTTTAAAATGTCATGTTTTCATTACGGAAAATTACAAAGTGCCCCTAGACTGAAAAAAATAATAGTACTACCCCCAGTCACAAAACCAAAGTTTCTGGAGTATAACAACTATTTTTAAAGTTAGTGCCACACAATTAAACAGGAAATGGCACTTTCAAACCAGAATCAGAGAAAAATTCAAATTTTGTTACATAGTGTTTACACCTTTCAATGCAAATCCATTCAAACTTTGTTATGATTCAGAGATTGCAGTAGTTTTCTTCAGTCATGGAAGAGAAACTCTTTCCTGGGCCTTCCATCCCAATTTGCACCATGCATATAACCTGGATATCTTACCTGAATGCTCAAATGCACGAGCATTCTTTTGCCCATATACCCCCACCTTTTTATAGGGAGAGGAAATGTTATGACCCACATATTTATAGGAAACAGGATTTTCTGGATAATTACTATATAATTGGTGTAGGCATGGATTTACACCAAACACTGCACTTGGATTCCCACCATTTCACAGATCCTCAGTCTGTCCCCAGCCTTGTGTCTCTCTCACTCGTCTCACAAATACAATACATACTACGCAATTTGTTTTGTGTATTCTGTTGTATTGGTTTTATATTGTATAAAATTACCTTTAGGCTGTAAGGTATATATGAAACATAAATAAAATTAAAGTTAGACTTGGGTTCTATCTCCAAGATATCTCATTATGTGTATGCAAATATTCCAACGTCCAAAAAATATCTGAAACACTTCTGGTTTCAACACATTTTGGATAAGAGTTACTGCCTTTTCCTTTCATTGGGAGCACAAAGCAGCCAGATCTTCATGGTCTAAATCAGTTCCCGGCTCCTGCAACCCTTTTGATAAAAAGGAACAGCAATCCCCACCCTGGCACTTGATAAGTATTGGGCATGGAGTTTTTTGAATGGACTGTGAGAGCTAGAGAAACAACCCACCATCTTCCTAAAAAGGGACTTAAAGTGTATGCCCTCTGTCTTTCAAGGCCTTATTCTCTCCTTGATTTTGTTGTTTTTACAGGACTGGGCGTGCAGTACGATGCATGCTGGACCGAGATGAAGATATGCTGATTTCTGGTGGAAGACATCCCTTTTTGGGATTTTATAAGGTAAATTGATTTTAATAAAATAAATAATAAAACTTTATTTAAAATAATACAATCAGAAACTAAGGTTATAACCAAAATATACAAAAAATTATTAGAGTGGGTGACAGAAAAGGAATTAATAAAAGAATGTATGACCAAATGGGCTAGAAATATAGGGAAGACCATAAGAATTGAGGAGTGGGAAAAGGCATGGAATTATAGACTAAGATTTACCTATTCGGCAGATTTAAAGAAAACTGGATAAAAAATTTTCATCGATGGTACTTGCCCCCCCCCCCCCCAAATAATCCAAGTATTACAAAAAAAATCTCAAACAAATGCTGGAAGTGTGGAGAACAGGAAGGTACGTTCTTCCACTGCTGATGGACGTGTAATAAATATTTTCTGTTAGGACTATACGATATACAAAAGGATAAAAATAAAGAGATTCTGTTCAATTATTTAATAACGGCGGCGAGAATGATATATACAAAAAACTGGAGGGGAAAAATAGACCGGAGATAAAAATGCGGTACAACAAAATTCTAGAGATAATGAATATGGATAAATTAACTTAACTATCACAAAACCAAGGTAGACCCAAAAACCAAACAGATTGGGAACAAATTAAAAATTATCTAAAAAAAGAAAATCGCAAAATAATTATATGATAATTAAGAATGACTGATTAAATAACTGCCTCAGACTAAGCTGCATATGAGGTAGAAAAACAAGATAGGAGATAGAAATACAATTAGAGAATATTATTATAACACCATACAATAGATGGAAGTCACTTTTATCTTTTATTATTATTATCATGTTTCTTTTCTCTTTTTTTCCTTCTTCTTTTCTTTTTGGTGGTAATTTGTAAGTTTTCTGTCGGGTATAGTGTAAATGTACTTTATGGTGTCATGTTTAGGTGGCATTTTTCCTCCGTCAGGACATTCATCTACAAATCTTCTTGTCCAACTGGAGTCGAAGTCTTTTCACCCACCCCAACCCCATCCCAATTATTGTTTTGTCCCCTCCCTATTCCTGTCCCCACCTACTTTCTTTTGTGCAATTACTGAGATGTGTATATGTTTTTGTTCTGTCAACCGTTTTCAATAAAATTAGAAATAAGAAAACTTTATTTATACCCCGCCATTATCTCCCCAAGGGGACTCAGGGCGGCTTACATGAGGCGGAGCCCGGACAGCATAATCAGATAAAAACAATATACATACAATTCACAATATAACAAGAAAAAAACAAAATACAATATAAAACAAAGGTATTATAATAGTTGATAATATCAGTCAACCATCAAATACAATTCTGTCGTATACATAGGTGGAGGAACTGAAACATTTATGCAAGAATACAATGATGAGATAAAATGCATAGATAATAAAATAGGGACCTAATAAATACCAGATAATACCGTATAGGGTTAGCTATCTATTTTCTATCTATCTATTAGCTATTTTTTTTTGGAAGAAGTACAGAATGTATTCCATGTCACCATTATACTACAATTGCATTGTATTAATCCCATCTTTTCCTGGAGCTCATAGAATGACATTATGGCTGTTCCATGGCGTGCTATGCTGTAATATTGTTAGGGCATTTAGAAATCAATTGTTTTACATTTGAAACAATCCCTTAATGACCCTCTTTCCTGCTGTGGTTTAGTTATTATTTTGGGTGTGAATATCAAGTTTGATAAAGCAAACATAGGAACCAATACCACTGAAGTATAAAGGTAGTGATAGTATGAAAGAGTACATTTGCCATTCTGCTCCCTTTCCAAGTGCAGGAGAAACATTTTTAAACAGTACATCCCAAAACAAATTAGGGGGATAAGCACGTACAGTTCCTCAGCAAAGTTTACATTAATACATGTAAAAGGAACAAAGTGATACATTGTTCTATGTTTATGTCAAGTTTGATAGCATAAATAGAGAGATGTACTGCCCATCATACTCCTAGTTCTGGGCAGCCTTATAGTGCAATTCTATACATTCCTATTCAGAATTAGGTCCAATCTGTACTTAGGGGGACTTACTTCCAGATAGATGAGCAGAGGTCAAGAAAACTCTGTTTACTGTGTCAAAATGTCTATAAAATCTACACTCTGCCATACAATTTTCCCTTCAAGGTTGGTTTCAAGAAGAATGGAAGGATCACTTGTCTTGATGTCTCATTTTACAGCAACGGAGGAAATTCTGCTGATCTTTCTTTTGGAGTAAGTTGAATAGATATATCAATTTGAATTAAGTTGTGCTGGAATAGGAATAGTCAAGCTTTTAAAGTCCACAGAACTTATCAATAGGTAAAATGGAGAGATGTATGGGAAAGAAGGGTACTTGGGAAAAAAAGATCAAGATGGAAAGCATGCAATCCCCAGAATGTTAGGTTGCAACTTTCAGCACTTATAATTAAATATACCAAATGGTGAAGAATGCTGGGAGTTGCAGTCTGGAAGTGTGAACAAAATTCAGCTGAATAATATGTAAAATAATTATGTGGTATTTAAGGTTAGTTTCAAAAATTCTGAGATCAAAATTCTGAGATCTATTAATGTGTGGGTCTTTAAGTCCTAAAACACTTCCTTCAAAGTTTATAGTTTTTAGTTCCATTCACAAATCTAGTTAACACATGTAGGAGGCAATATGAGTGATTTGGAGAAAAATAACCTATGAGCAGGGAAAAGGTGTTGTATATGCATTGTCAGTGCATAGGTCTAGCCCTCTACGAATCTCCCTCCTTCTAAAATTCTTTTTCGTTGTGCAATGATGTTGGGAATTCACTTAATGGCTTTAGATGTCCAAATCATCCTTGCTAGAATATGTTAGTACTTAATACTGAATCTCTGCTCCCATTAAACTTGTTTCAGTTGGGCTTTCTAACATAATTATGATATCATTTCATAATCATTGCAAAATCCATGACCAGTTGGTATATGAAGAAAGAAGGTGTGGATGATTAATTGTTGGTGTATTTTCTGTGATAGTAGTTTAATTATTGTGTCTGTTTTACTGTTTTAAGTTATTTAAAGGGATGTTTGATTCTATTTTAATATGTTGTTGATTTTAAAATGTATTTTTTATTGTAGTGAGCCTTGCTGTAACTCAATCAGAGATAAAAGTTGGATATAAATAAATACCACAACAAGAGAAACAACAGTGTAGATTATTCAATAAGTAGATTTATTTATTTATTTATTTATTTATTTATTTATTTATTTATTTATTTATTTATTTATTTATTTATTTTGGTCACCAGGTTATGGACAGAGCTGTGTTTCACATGGACAATTCATACAACATCCCAAACATCAGAGGCATAGGGAGAGTTTGTAAAACTAATCTGTCATCAAACACAGCATTCCGTGGGTTTGGGGGTCCCCAGGGAATGATGGTTGCTGAATGCTGGATGAGTGACGTTGCCCTGAAGTGTGGACTGCCGGCAGAAGAGGTATGTGCATATGCTTAGAGTGCTTAGGTCACAGGATGTACTGTAGTAAAATTATTTTCCAAAATGACCAGAGATATTTGAAAGGTTAATGAAAGCTGTTCATTATGCTTTTTGTTTTGGAAAGGTTCGAAAGCTCAATCTGTATCATGAAGGAGATTTAACTCATTTCAATCAAAAGCTTGAAGGATTCACTCTGAGAAGGTGCTGGGAAGAGTGCATCAAAAATTCAGATTATCACGCCAGAAGGAAATTCATTGATGAATTTAACAGGTTAGTGATTACAAATTTAAATATTCACCTCAAACCTTAGGTAGAAGTGGAGGTGGGCATGGGTTGATGTATTTGATCCGTTGTTGAGGAACTGTTACATTGGGTTAGGACAACATGTATGGGGATAAATTAAAGATGCAGCATTGAGAATAAAAGCATGTTGGAAAAGGTTGATGTTCTCACACTATGTTATTCTCACAGGCAGAATCGCTGGAAGAAGAGAGGCATGGCCATTATTCCAACCAAATTTGGGATCAGCTTCACAGTTCCCTTTTTGAATCAGGTTGGCAAGGGCGGGTTATTTATGTTTGTTTATAATAAAATGACAAGAGTCTGTTGCTCACAAGCATTACCATGTTTGTGTTCTACTTTCTATGTTAAATCTCTTCCATCTCTGCTACTGGCAAAGGGAATGTTCAACATGATACAACCACAGCAGATTTTTTTTTGCTTCTCAGCTTGTATTATAGCCTAGTATCATTCATGACTTGCTTGCTTATGTTGCACACAAGTCTGCCTTCAGGTTCACAGTAAATGCAGTGATCTTCATCTGACTAGCTTAGATACTAGTTGTTGAATATATGAATTGAGAAGAAAGCAGAAACTGAAAGGCTTTTTCTTTCATGTTGAAATGAAAGTTTGGTTTTGCCAGATAATTTTTATATTGTTTGGTGGAGCCATGGTGGCGCCATGGGTTAAACGCAGGTGAACTGCTGACCTGAAGGTTCGGTTGTTGACCTGAAAGTTGCTGGTTCAAATCCGTGTGACAGGGTGGGCTTCTGTCTGTCAGTTCTCGTTTGCGGGGACATGAGAGAAGCCTCCCAGTAACACATCGGGGCATCCCCTGGGCAACGTCTCTGTAGACGGCCAATTCTCTCACACCAAAAGCGACTTGCAGTATGTTCTCAAGCTGCTTCTGACACGATAAAAATTGTTTGGTGAACTTTTTAACACTATTATATATCTTTTCCCATCATAATGTTACTTGTTTGGGAGTTTACTTTTGGGAATGAAGCAGGGATACAAAGACATTGTAATAATTGTAACAATCATAGCAGTAAACCTAAATTTGTCAATTTTGCAGGTGTGAATTTTATTTAAGTTATTTCAAATCCTCTTGTGTTTAATTGTGAGGCTTTTGCAACATGTTCAGGAACTAAGGTGAGAAAACAGGCTCCCAGATCTCATTGAACAGGCTGAGAGAACCTACAGTTTTGAGAAGAGGCTATATCCATATATTAAAAAGATAGATAGATAGATAGATAGATAGAGAGAGAGAGAGAGAGAGAGAGAGAGAGAGAGATTAAAGGTGTCCATACTAAGATATTTTATTGCCCAAGGTGGGGAACAAGATGGTTAATCTTTTTGCCCAATTCCACACATGAAAATGATTGGACATGCAGTTAAATCTTTGGTATTGGCAACAAATCAAGAGTTTTCTTCATACTTCAAGGTCATAGGACAGGCTGCATGACACACTCAAATCTGCATCCTGGTCTATATAGCATCTTCTTTTTATGCTGAACAGTATAAGATTTGCCTCCTACATGTGTTGACTAGATTTGTGAACAGAGCTAAAAATTATAACCTTTGAAGGAAGTGTTTTAGGACTTAAAGACCTACACATTAATAGTGTATTGTACTGTAATCAAACCTATAATTTTGAGATCTGAGTAATATGATAACAAAAACTTGTGTTGCTTAATTGCTGGTAATAGAATTCTTGGGCAATAGGAAACAAGGAAGTTTATGATTGTAAAAAGGAATGTACCAAATAGATGACAACCTACATTCTTTGTTTGCTGTACTAGGCTGGTGCACTGGTACATGTGTACACTGATGGGGCAGTTTTGCTCACACATGGTGGGACAGAAATGGGTCAAGGCCTGAACACCAAGATGATTCAGGTAAATTATGATTTGATATGTGCCTCCTACTGATTTAATAATACTAAATTTGCTCCATTTTATGAGGAGTGATTCTGCAGTCTGGCAGGCTCCTTTATATTAATGGAAGGTGTTTCTCATTTAAATCTAGTCCTTTTCTTAGCAAATGGCACCATGGCTAATCCTTTCTTGTGCAACATTATGATTTTGATGGTTATTATTTTGGGCTACTTTCAGAAAAAAGAAAGAAGAGAGAATCAATCTATGCCATTCTTTCTCCCGGGGCTTCTCTGAACTGTGATAAATGTATCATCTAAAACTTCTAAATATAATGAAATCATAAAAATGAGAATGGGAAGAGAATTCTTGTCATTGTTTTAACCTGGGCAGATGGGAACGTATGGATTAAATTGCATTCTTCTTTGTTTTCTGAATCAGTTAGTTTATTTTTATAGAACTCATTAAAATCTGATTGTACCACAATCAAAAGGCCATCTTAAATGTACTGCAGTCCGTTTCACATCCATCACAACTGTCAAGGAAATGATAAAGAAACAGGAATGTGCTTTGCAAGTTTTGCTTTTAGTCACAGCTATAAATGAAGAAAGAACAGCTGTAAGAAGCAGGCTATTCTATAAATATATAACTGAAGACCACACCTTCCATAATGGAGTGGAAGGTGGTATGATTCAGAACAGAAGTCTTCAATATTTGTGGACTTGGGACATGAAGAAATATTGAAGTCATACAAGTGTATAAATATTTATGTCCTATTGCATGAACAATAAAAGCTGCAGAGAATATCATGATGTGGCCTGGTCTCTTTGCAGGTTGCCAGCAGAACTCTGGGGATACCCACCTCCAAGATCTATATCAGCGAGACAAGCACCAACACAGTGCCAAATGCATCTCCAACAGCTGCGTCTGTCAGTGCTGATATCAATGGGATGGCTGTTTTAGTAAGGAATATTATTTTGAATTGATTATTGATCTACAGCAACACACAATATATCTGTAGCTCCCAAAAGGCCGTATGACCAGTATCCCTAATAACAGTTCAATGGAAATAAATGTGTGGAAACTGCAGTTGTGTTTGGAGGTTGTTAACTCCATCTGGTTTTTAAAACATGTAACACTGTCAGGAAGAGTCATTTCATGCTCATACCTTGAGCTCAGTGTTGTAGGTGTTGCTCATGTGTCTGCATGTTGTGAGGACCTTTTTCAGTTATACACCCTAGTTTTGACACTCTTTTCCAATTGTTGATCCATCTGGTACCATACGCCTCCTGGGGTGGACCATTTCAATTGGTCCCCCACCCCTGCAGAGGTTCAAGGCCACATTTAGTTTAAATCTGATCAGATAATGGTCGGTCCATGACAACGGAACTGTAGATAGTTCCTCCACTCCACCGCCATCTTCCTCCTATCCCGCAGAAGACCAAGTCAATTGTGTTTCTAGCAGCATGGGTGGGACCAGGTATGACCTGGGACAGCTTCATGGTTGTCATGGCGGCCATGAAGTTCTGAGCCACTCCCGACAGGCTAGTTTTAGCATAGACATTGAAGTCCCCCAGCTGCTCAATAGCAGTTCTTACTGAAATGATGCACAACTGTGCCCCGAGGAGGGATGTAACTGGCAGAATATAATCTTTGCAGGTAAATGATCCCTGTTATCTTAATTTAAATGATATTGCAATGGAAGATACAGATGAACTCTGTGTGCTGCCAGACTGTGGGTGATAGTGGACTAAATGGGCAGACTGTTTGAGCTGGTGTAAGGAAGTTTCTGATGTCCTACCAACTCTCTCTCTCTGAACCTCATCAGACCAACAGGAGGAAAGTGAGGGAAAGTGGAAGGAACCTTTTTCTTTGTTCCTTACTGCCTTTCCCTGTCTTCTGGGATGGCCTCGTGGTTTCCTGTCCTTTCCCCATCCTTTTCCTGCTTCCTCTTCATGTTCTTTAATGAAGCGTTGGGAAACCTTCAACACTTCCAAGCCATTCTGGGCTTTGTTTGTCCATGTTACTGAAATGGAGCCCCACAGAATCCCGCCAAAAGTTGACTTGTGTCATATGATCAGTGCGACTCCATTTTGGCAACTTGGAGAAATGAGAAGACGCAGAGAAGACTGCAACCGATAAAGTCCCCCCCTCCCCCCCTCTTTTATTCCTTTGTTTCTTTAATAATTTTTTATTAAATTTCTATTTATTCTGTTACAAAAGAAAGAAAAATCTTTACAATTCATATAGTTAATTCTTTTCCTTTCCCCAGTGTGCTACCCGTTGTGCTCCCCATCACCAGAGTCCATTTTTAATAGTCCCACCAGAACCTCATTTCGTCTGGTGGGGGTTGGTTCCTATCTTCTCTCCTTAATGTTTCTTTGATAAATTTCTTTCATATACTTTCAAAATCATTGTTTCTTTAGGCCTTTTTTAACATTTAAATAACATGTTAATTTATCATTTATTGCTAATTTCCAAATTTCTTTGTACCATTCCTCTATTTTATTTTCCACCTCTCCTTTCCAATTTCTTGCTATTAATAACACTGCAGCCGTTAACAATATTATCAAATCATTTTCATTTTCTTTCCATTCATCTGTATTATAAATAGATAATAGTATAGCCGCCAGGTTTGTATTGATTTTTTTCTTCATGATACTTTCTATCTCTACAATGACCTTTCCCCCAAACCTCTGTACATGTGTACATTCCCACCACATATGAATATACATCCCTCTCTCTCTCTCTCTTACATAAGGGAATATTACTTACATTTGCTTTCTAGAGACTCTATGTTGATTAACATCTAACATCAAAGTAGCACAATCTTAACTGTCAGTATTACCAGTCCTAGGAAGTACAGTGGCTATACACTGAACTCCCACATATTTGTAACTTGGTTATTCTGTTTTAAAACCTTGGCTGTTGAATATCAGAAGAAGATTCTAAATTGAGCCATACATATATTGCAGGATATGTTTATAGCATATCATTGATCACATGCATTCTGGACATTGTAGGAAATTACCACTGTATCTTGTAGGAAGGAGGTACCCTTGGTTTTATATAAGCTATCCAAGGTACTGGGATCCCTTGTAAAACCCAGTGTGGATTTCTTGTCCCAAAGTAATGCCAGAAGCCACCTCTGGTCCTAGCAGACATTGTTTAGGATATCTGGTGAACAGTGTCATGTCTCCAAAAGAAGGAATGCAACCAATTTGGAGGACATATTAATTTCTGTCTAGAGGTTTCATAAGTAAGCAAATTTGAAGTGATGGCTATGTGGTAGGTCCTCTGGCCTCACCTTGGGAGGAATGAAAATAAGTATATAACATAGAATCATAGAATCATAGAATAGTAGAGTTGGAAGAGACCTCAAGGGCCATCTAGTCCAACCCCCCGCTAAGAAGCAGGAAATCGCATTCAAAGCACCCCCGACAGATGGCCATCCAGCCTCTGCTTAAAAGCCTCCAAAGAAGGAGCCTCCACCACGGCCCGGGGGAGAGAGTTCCACTGCCGAACAGCCCTCACAGTGAGGAAGTTCTTCCTGATGTTCAGGTGGAATCTCCTTTCCTGTAGTTTGAAGCCATTGTTCCGTGTCCTAGTCTGCAGGGCAGCAGAAAATAAGCTTGCTCCCTCCTCCCTATGACTTCCCCTCACATATTTGTACATGGCTATCATGTCTCCTCTCAGCCTTCTCTTCTGCAGGCTAAACATGCCCAGCTCTTTAAGCCTCTCCTCATAGGGCTTGTTCTCCAGACCCTTAATCATTTTAGTTGCCCTCCTCTGGACGCTTTCCAGCTTGTCAGCATCTCCCTTCATCTGCGGTGCCCAAAACTGGACACAGTATTCCAGGTGTGGTCTGACCAAGGCAGAATAGAGGGGGAGCATGACTTCCCTGGATCTAGACGTTATTCCCCTATTGATGCAGGCCAAAATCCCATTGGCTTTTTTAGCTGCCGCATCACATTGTAGGCTCATGTTTAACTTGTTGTCCACGAGGACTCCAAGATCCTTTTCGCACACACTGCTGTCAAGCCAGGCGTCCCCCATTCTGTATCTTTGATTTCCATTTTTTCTGCCGAAGTGAAGTATCTTGCATTTGTCCCTGTTGAACTTCATTTTGTTAGTTTCGGCCCATCTCTCTAGTCTGTCAAGATCGTTTTGAATTCTGCTCCTGTCTTCTGGAGTGTTAGCTATCCCTCCGAGTTTGGTGTCATCTGCAAACTTGATGATCGTGCCTTCTAACCCTTCGTCTAAGTCGTTAATAAAGATGTTGAACAGAACCGGGCCCAGGACGCAGCCCTGCGGCACTCCACTTGTCACTTCTTTCCATGATGAAGACGACGCATTGGTGAGCACCCTTTGGGTTCGTTCGCTTAGCCAATTACAGATCCACCTAACCGTAGTTTTGTCTAGCCCACATTTTACTAGTTTGTTTGCCAGAAGGTCGTGGGGGACTTTGTCGAAGGCCTTACTGAAATCTAGATATGCTACATCCACGGCATTCCCTGTATCGACCCAACTCGTAACTCTATCGAAAAAAGAGATCAGATTAGTCTGGCATGACTTGTTTTTGGTAAATCCGTGTTGACTATTAGCAATGACCGCATTTGTTTCTAAGTGTTTGCAGACCACTTCCTTAATGATCTTTTCCAGAATCTTGCCTGGTATTGATGTGAGGCTGACCGGACGGTAATTGTTTGGGTCGTTCTTTTTTCCCTTCTTGAAGATAGGGACCACATTCGCCCTCCTCCAATCTGCTGGGACTTCTCCTGTTCTCCAAGAACTCTCGAAGATGATTGCCAGTGGTTCTGAAATAACTTCCGCTAGTTCCTTCAATACTCTTGGATGTAGCTGATCTGGCCCTGGGGACTTGAATTCGTTTAGAGTGGCCAGGTGTTCCTGGACAACTTGTTTCCCTATTTGGGGTTGGATTTCCCCCAATCCTTCGTCCATTCCATGTTGCTGAGGTTGAAGATGGCTTTCTTTTTGTGAGAAGACCGAGGCAAAGAAGGCATTAAGCAGTTCTGCCTTTTCCCTATCCCCTGTCACCATCACCCCATCTACTCCTTGCAGTGGCCCTATCGCCTCCTTTTTCTTCCTTTTTCTACCAACATAAGCAAAAAAACCTTTTTTGTTGTTTTTTATGTCCCTGGCAAGCCTGAGCTCATTTTGCGCTTTAGCCTTGCGAACCTTTTCCCTACAGGAGTTGGCTATACGTTTGAATTCTTCTTTGGTGATTTCTCCCCTTTTCCACTTCTTGTGCATGTCACTTTTGAGCTTTAGCTCAGTTAGAAGTTCTTTGGACATCCATTCTGGCTTCTTTGCACTTGTCTTATTTTTCTTCTTTGTTGGCACTGTTTGCATTTGCGCCTTGAGTATTTCACTTTTGAAAAACTCCCATCCATCCTTAACTCCCCCGTCCATGGAATGCCGCTCAGTAATTCCTTCATTTTTTGGAAGTCAGCTCTCTTAAAGTCCAGAATGCGTGTTTGACTTGTCTTAGTTTCAGCATTCCTTTGTATTGCAAACTGCAGGAGCACATGGTCACTTGCCCCTAAGGATCCAACCACTTCAACTGTATTGATCAGGTCTTCCACATTTGTTAAGATTAGATCAAGAGTTGCTGATCCCCTTGTTGCCTCTTCTACCTTCTGGACCATAAAATTATCTGCAAGGCAAGTGAGGAATTTGTTGGACTTTGTACTCTTGGCTGAGTTTGTTTTCCAGCAGATATCGGGATAATTGAAATCGCCCATGACTACTATATCTCTTCTTTGTGCCTGTTTGGTCAGCTGTTGACAGAAGGCTTCATCAAGTCCTTCATCCTGACTCGGAGGTCTGTAGTAGACACCCACGACAAGATCTTTTTGAGTCCCGGTTCCCTTGATTCTTATCCAGATGCTTTCAAGCTGGTTTCCCGGATTACAGTCTTGCATTTCTTCTGCAACGTAACTGTTTTTGACATATAAAGCTACTCCCCCTCCTCTCCCCTTTGTTCTATTTATGTGGAAGAGGTTATAGCCCTCAATGGTTAAATTCCAGTGATGGGAGTCATCCCACCAGGTTTCAGTGATGCCTATGACATCGTATGTGTGGTGCTGTGCTAGGAGTTGGAGTTCGTCTTGCTTATTTCCCATGCTCTGAGCATTAGTGTAAAGACATGTAAGCCCCTGTGACCTCCCCTCGAACTGTTTATTTGGGATTATTGTGCTCTCTGTACTTGGTCCTTGCTGTGTTTGTGCAGCCCTCCGTTTAGCCTTACGGCGGTTCCCTGTGGTCGTGGGTAATATAGTGTTCGCCAGGCTGTTGTTCCCCTCCCCCAGTGGATTTAGTTTAAAGTGCGCCTGATGAGGTTTGTGAGTCTGTGTGCAAAAAGATGTTTTCCTACTTGTGTGAGATGCACCCCATCGCTTGCCAGTAGTCCATCCTCTTGGAAGAGTAGACCATGGTCAAGGAAGCCAAAATGCTCCTCTTGACACCATTTTCTGAGCCAGTTATTGACCTGTACTATTTTTCCGGCCCTTGTAGAGCCATGTCCTACAACGGGGAGGAGGGATGAAAAGATCACATGTACATTATACAGTTTTAGCTTTGTTCCCAGAGCTCGAAAATCATTTGTGATCTTTTGAAAAGTATGCCTAGCGGTGTCATTGGTACCTACATGAATCAACATAAGGTGGGGAGGGTGATGGGGCTTTAGAAGCCTGCTGAGCCTCTGAGTGATATGGTGTATTTTTGCCCCCGGGAGGCAGCATGTTTCTCGAGCCATCCCATCCGGTCTGGAAATGATGGCTTCCGTTCCTCTAAGGAGGGAGTCACCTACTACCAAGACCTGTTTCCTTTGAGGATTGACAGGGTCCCTTTTGTGCAAGACAGTGTGTATGTCCCCTGAAGAGTGTTCCTGTTGAAGTGAATCATGTAGGTGTAAAGTGTTGTCCTCCTCCTCAACATCCCCAGTGCATTCATCAATGACAATCCATTGAGATACATCCGAGAGCCCACTACTCTCCCAAGGATGTTCCTGTTGCTCCTGGTCTATGATTGGGGATGGAGCATTTGCATGATTACATAAGTGTGACTGTGGTGATGCACTGTCCCTGTCAGGGCTATCCCCTGCGCATTGATCCAGGATGGTCCACTGAGTGGTATCTAAGAAACTGTGGTCCTCCACAAGATGTGTTTCCTGATTGTATGTTAATGATGTAAGAATTTCAAATCTGTTGTGTAAATGCAGCTGAGCAGAGGAGTTCTGTGGAGGCTGCCTGGTCCTGCGTCTCCTTCTATGGGTGACCTCCTTCCAAGCCTGAGGGTTGTCTACCTTTGAGTTGATCTCCCCATAAGGTTCCTGATCATGGTCTTGGTGGTGTTGGTGTGATGCAGGCTGCTGATCTACAGCAGCGTGTTGTGCAGTGTCCAAGAAGAGCTCGAGTGCCTGAATGTCCTTAAGGGTCTTAATACGGTGCTCGAGCTGTTGGATCCTCTGCTCCATCAGAGTCATCTGTTTGCATTTGGAGCAGATGTAGTTGTCTAGTTTTTGTGTGAAAAAGCGGAACATGCGACAGCTGGTGCATGTGATGGGAATGTTTTGCTTTTGTTGCATCTCTTGGTGAGCGTGGTGGCCAAGTGGGATCTTTGTACAGTTAAGTAATATGCACGCACTTTATGTGCAGACTGCAACAAACCACGTCTTTGTGTATTTGTTTATGTTGCTTTGTTTCCTGTATGTACTGCAAAGGATAGTTAGTAAAGGTGCCTTTTCCCTAACATTGTGATCTTTACGCATGGAAGAGGATGCACTTCTAATGCATTGCTGTTTCCTTCCCTCCTTCTTTAGAATGCTTGTCAGACCATCATAAAGAGATTGGAGCCAATCAGATCTGCTAATCCAAAAGGATCTTGGGAAGACTGGGTATGTTTACATCCCATTTCATTTAGAATTCAAAAAGCATGGCATGGATTTGCAAATATCTGTAGATCATCAGTAGTTTGTCCATTTGTTCTACTATGGAATGAATTGGTGTGGCTGACATTCCACTTTGTATGTCAAAAGGTTGCATGCTTTATGTCCAACATGTAAACATTCTGGGATTTCCAAGAGAAATCAGGTATTCTATGTACATGAACATAATGCAGTTTCTTCACCTTTCAACTATAATGATTAGTAAGTTTGTGAATCTTCAGAATAATTGTCCATTATTTTCCAATCAGTTTATATTACTACCAATATTGTCCATTATTTTCAATCAGTTTATACTACTATTATAGTAAGACTTCAAAGGATTTACACAGGTGATCGTACCTCCTCTGCACTGTGCAATGGGATGTTACCTTAATGTTCATAACTGGTGTAGCACCAATTTGCCTAATGGCTGCCTGATGACAAAAATGTGGAACTGCTAGTACAGGTTGGATATAGAATTGAGTTAGCCATCAGAGAAATAGGGTTGTTGACTGTTTCACAGTTCCACATGCCTTGACCTAGGATTTTGAATGGAATCATCTGACAACATTTAGTAGAATGTCCTGAACAACTCCCTTTCTGTACACCATTGGACATTACAGTCTAGATATATTGGTTAGGATCCAGTTTGTTGAAAAGACCTTCACCTTGTCTGTTGCCCAGCAAGCACTGTCTGTTTGCCCTTAGCATTCTTCTATTCTCTTTTCCCCAGAACAAGAAATAGCTTACCAAACAATTGAAATAAAAAAGGCATGACAAGATTTTTCCATATGCAACGCTTTCCCAGTGCTGTCAGGTCTCTGCTTATTTGTTAATACCTGGGAGTTGAATAGTATTGGGAAAAAGGTGATTAGAGAATTATCCCTACTTGCCTTTATCCAGAACTTTTAAAATAGCTCCAGCACTGGGCACCAGGGACACATTGTGCAGGCTGTCATTGAGAGTATCCCTTTGGTCACAAGTTGGTGGAGGAAATTTAGACTCTAACATAAGATTCCACTGATAACAGTTCTTCCCTTTTGAACAGTCTAGACTTTGGGCCATGCAAAATTATGGGCTATATTGGTGCATTTGTTTGTATTTCGTTAAATACTATCATTATTGTACGTATTCTAAAGAAAACTAACTTTGAAACTTAAATCTGTATTTTTTTCCATCAGGTCTTAGCAGCCTACCAGAGCTGTGTGAGTCTCTCAGCTACAGGATTTTATAGGTCAGTTTATAATGCAACGAGGTTATAAAGAACATTATAAAATCTCTTTGTATTCAAGTGTCCTTTCTGCTGGTCTGAATGACTGGATGAACTAACAGTGTTGTGACATATAAGAGTAAAAAGGTGTGATTCATAATTTCCTGTATGATGGCCATATTCTTGATATGCATTATGTACCTGCAAACTCTCCTTAGCCTTAAAGTCTGTAGTGACCTGTGATCAAACATATAAAGTTCTTCCAATAACTCATGATATTTAAAATTATATATATATATATATATATACACACACACACACACACACACACACACACACACACACATATACATATATAGACACATACATACATACATACACATACATACAATTCACAGGACTGATGAGTTTATATTTTATACCATACTTTAATATGTTACTATGCTTTGAGACTAAAAAATGAAATTAAGAATTTAATAATAATTCCATAAACTCAGAGCTCAGTGTTTAATAAATTTTGGAATATTTGAGACCAATAGTCCAGACCATCTACAAGGTCTGGACAATTCATCTTAGACAGTTAATGGTACTATGATTTCACTTTAACCGCCATGGCAACATTTTATGGAAGCCTGGATTGTGTAATCTGCTAAGGCACTAGAGCTCTCTGTCTGAGAATTCTAAATATTCTAAACAAGATCCCAGGATTCCATGTTGCCAATTAAATTGTAAATATAGCATATCTGTGTAATATTAAAGGGCTCCAGGTGAGATTTGTGCTTGCTGTCTGAATTCAGATTGCTTGTGATGATATTTAAAGCTTTGAATGTCTTGATACCTGAAAGTGCTTCTCTCCCTGTAAATGCCTGCCTGAGAATTGAGATCTGCTAGGAGAGGTATCAAGTTCAAGGCCATGTAAAGCTTTAAACAGCATTACAAGCACCCTGAATTCAGACAGCAAGCAGAAATCTTACTTGGGGCCCTTGAATATTACATTGTTGTTTAGTACGATTGTGAGTGACTGACCTGCATGCTTTCTTCAGTTTCCTCTCTAGATGTTAACTATTGATGGACAGGCGTTTGATCTCCATTCTTTTTGTTCTTTATGTTTACTATGGTATTTGCTTAGGATAAACTGTAATAGACCTACTGAATCAATTGTTGAATTGTGGGTAAATGCACAGATAAATCACACTGATGGTCTACTCTAGTTGGGACTTAACTTTGGGATTCAGATCAGTGTTACCCTATAAAAAGTAAGATTCTATTTTCAGGAACCTCTTCCTTGACCTAAAATTGCATCTGGTGTAGGAAAAAGTATAAACCTTCAGGCAGAACGGAATAATGGTCTTTGTCATGTCTTGAATTGCAGGCACGTGCTGCCTCCCATTGTTTTAGTTCCATCACACTGCAAACAATCCAGTATTATTATTTGGAGTGATGTGAGGAAGAGTCATAGAATTATAGCAGCTTTTTTTCCAAATGGGATGTTTCTTCACATATGATGATCTAGAACTTCAATCAGATTATGACCACTGGTTAGGGATCATGACCTCTGTTGTAGGGCAAAACAGATACGAAGGGATCCAGAATGACTGAGCATGGCACAAAGAGGAATGGTGATGATAAAAAGTAGGATGAACAGCTAAGGTCTGCTGTAGCTGAAGCATAAAAGGAAAAGAGGGACAGCTGAGGATGGAAACCTGTATAACATATTTTATGTAGCAATAAAAACTATTTTTACACTCATTGTAACATTAGTTAGTAAAAGGTATTTCCCTGATCCTCAGACCTCTCTGAGCTGTTTGATATTAGTATTTTTCTTTGTTTCTACAGACTGTGTTAGTAAACTGGAGTAAAGAGTTCAAGGAAATGTCTGATTTATTTTTTCCTGTCATTTTTCCTCTTAAGAATTCCTGACCTTGACTATGACCCTGAGAAGAATGAGGGAAAGGCTTTTGCTTATTTCTCCTATGGTGTTTCTTGTTCTGAGGTTGAGATAGACTGCCTTACAGGTGATCACAAGGTAAACATGCTAAACAAATAGTTAAGAGTATTTTTGTGCTGCTGCTGGTGGTGATGATGATGGTCATGTTTGTTTGTGTGTGTGGTGGATATTTAATAATGTGTTGGATGTGGGGAACATGTTTTCATTTCTAGTACTATGGCTTTGAGACTCAACTTCTCTCTCTGTGTGAGTGTACTTACCACTCCTCTTCATACTGTTTAGTTTGCTGTGATCAGTTTTGGAGACTGAGGGTGGAATACTTGGTTAAGGGAAGAGACCCCAGTAGTAGGAAGATATCCCAAAAGTAATTACCCAAAAAGCTGAGAACTCAATAAGAATAATAAAATATGAGAATTGATCAAGATAACAAATCAAGATATTTTAATAACACAAGTAAAATGATTCTAAAAAGAATCACAAGGAATGTAAATGGACTAAAATATCCCATTTGGAAAAAATGGCACTTCCTTAAAAAAAACAACACCAAATAATTATGGAAACTCTTTGTTTCCGAGAGACTCATATGAGAAAGAGACTCAAAATAGAAGATATCATTTGAAGTTCCTGTGATAAGTCCAAATCTATTTTATTTATTATTCATTTATCATGTTTATATCTCATATTTGCAGCCAATAGGAAGGAAATGGTACATAGTTAACCATTCCTTTATACTTTTCCTTTATTAGATTTGTCGTCAATCTACCTTTTGGGCTTCACGCAAATCTACCATTTGTCAAAATATATGATCCTGTGCTATTCTTTTTCATTTCTGGCTGAATAGCTTAAATTTGGATAATATTTTAGCTTTGATATTTTAGCATTTAAATTTTGCGGCAGTGTCGTTCAGGTTGCTAGCTCTTATGACTCTATAGCCGCTTCTCCTTCCATCAGTTCTGGGGCTCAATCCCAACTGCTGGTGGAGGAGACACGATGGAGCTGTGTCTTTCTGGCTGCCCCCTCTTCACTCATAGTTAACAACATGATTGAATAAAAATACAAATAAAACAATACATTAGGACATTTCATAAAAACAGAAATACTGTATATTAAAAACACAAAATGTTAAACCAGTCAATAAAGGAAGAACTTTACTTATAGCACGGGAAAAGCTAAAATCTCTTCTAGAAATCATTATTCCTGGTGGAAAGAACACAAGGTTTGTGCTAGTTTAGATTGTCCAGGTAAGTAGTTCAAGAGCCTGGGAATGGCCATCAAAAAGCCCTCTTTAAAACTAAAGAACCTTAGAAAAGGAGAGTGCTATTAGCAGTTAGCTTTTGGACGGTAGATGGAGCAGAACACCTGGTCATAGTCTTTCCTATTATGGCAAGATGCATTTTTATACTATAGCAAATAACTGCAAATACGAGGGATAAATACTCCAGATTCCATTTGGTCTTGGAAGTTGAGCAAGGTTAGTCTGGGTTGGTATCTGGATGAGAGACTATTGCCAAGGACTATCAAGTGCTGTAGACTGTAGTTCAGAGGAAGGCAATTGACCATAACAAACCAACTCTAAGTATTCCTCACCTAAGAAAATCAAGAAGTCACTATAAGTTTACAGGTGACCTAAAGTAACACATGCACTCACATTTAAAATGTGTTTGCTCTATGGGAGCATACAAAGCAGGGATGTCAAACTTGTGGCCCTCCAGATGTTTTGACCTCCAATTCCCAGAAGCCCTAGCCAGCTTATCCAATGGTTAGGAATTCTGGGAGTCAAAGTCCAAAACTTTTGGAGGGCCATAAGTTTGACACCACTGATATAAAGGTATTGGCAAAAGATTTGCATTTATATCTATATATAAAGTAGCTTCTGCAATTTTTTGATGTTGTATCCTCTTTTGTGGTCAGGTGGAAGTGACCACATAGCCCCAGGCAACTTGATGCATTTGAGTCTGGGCTGAGATTTGACCTATAAATCTTCAGGTGATAACTAATGCATTTTGTAACACCCATTACAAAATATGTGAACAGGCAAAATCAAAAGGGACAGTATTTTACTTAATTTGTCTATTGTCTGTCCTGTCCCTGCTCCTGTCCATATTTAGAATCTTCGCACAGACATCGTGATGGATGTTGGCACCAGCCTGAACCCTGCCATAGACATTGGGCAGGTAAGTAATGCAACAATCCCATGTTCTCTTGAGCTGAAAAGAATGTGAGTGCAAACAAACAGAATATACTCAACAATGACCAGAAACAGGGATCATAATCAGTGGCAGTCACATGAACTATTTGACATGGGAGATTGTTAATCAACAGTTTTTTAAAGTTGCATTTGTTTATCAAGGTTTAGAAACATTATACAATTCACATGCTAGATAGAAAAAGGAAAAACATGGGTAGGGCACTCACAAGATAGCTTAAGGTTTTTTTAACATATAGTGGTTCTCAACCTGTGGGTGCTCTAAAACTCCCAGAAATCCTAGTCAGCTTACCAGCTTTTAGGATTTCTGGGAGTTGAAGGCCAAAACACCTGGGGACCCACAAGGTGAGAACCACTGATATAGACTATGAGAAGTTTGAACCTGCAAGATTGTTTTTCTTTAAGCACTAAATAATTACAGCCCTTTTCTGTACTTCTTGGATTGAGTACTTCACCTGTGACAGTGACATGACTTTGGTTTTTTTTTAGAAAGTTAGTATATTGTGGGAGTCCAAAACCTATTTTGTATCCAGGTGATGTCCAAATAAGAATGCAATCTGTGCTTTATATACTTTTGCAGATAGAAGGGGGATTTGTGCAAGGAGTTGGGCTTTTTACTCTAGAAGAGCTGCGCTATTCCCCAGAAGGCAATTTGTACACCCGAGGGCCTGGAATGTACAAAATCCCTTCATTTGGTGACATCCCCACAGAGTTCCATGTGTCTCTTCTCCGGGACTGTCCAAACAGCAAGGCCATTTATTCGTCCAAGGTAAGTATAACATGGAGAAATCCCTGGTCTTCCACACAGGTGGTGTGTTCAAACTTAAAGCAGACAGTAACACTGAAATGATAACTTGCAAATAAAGTTACCTTTATGTATCCTTTCTTTGCTTTATATTGAAATCTGTAATGATAGCAAATCCAGCACACTAACAAAGCCAAGCCTTAGTATTCATGTCTTTTGCATTCTGACTGGTGGTAGTTCCCAGTCTTTGGAGCTTCCGTTTTAAAGAGCCCAGGATGTCTCCTTCATTCCTCTTCTTCCATTTGCAACTGAAAATGGACTTGCGCCACCAGCATTTTAGAAATTGAATTGGATGGGGTTTTATTGATGTGTTGTGCTGCTTTATGTTTGCATTGCATTTTAATGAATTTGAATATTTTGAATACATTCAAATGTTTTGAATATTAAATGTTTTTACTCAATACATTTTAAAATAACATTTACATGTATATTTGAATCAATGTTATTTTGAACCTGTATTGTTTTTAAATATATTGTTAGCCACTTTGAGTTTCATTATTGGGAGAAAGATGATGATGATGATGATGATGATGTATCAATGTATCCTTTTTGAACTTATCGTGGTACTAAATGGGATGCTGAAAACATACTGACATTAAGAATTGATAAAGACTATTCTCCATATCATGGGTAGCCTATGTGAACAATTTCCCTCTAAGCTGTGAATATGAAATGGTTGGTGTAAGGCCTGATCCTTTTTTATCTTGTAGGCTGTGGGCGAGCCTCCCTTATTCCTATCAGCGTCTGTGTTTTATGCCATTAAAGATGCAATTATTGCTGCCAGGCAAGAATCAGGACTAAAAGAGCCTTTCAGATTAGACAGCCCTGCCACTCCAGAGAGAATTCGCAATGCTTGTGTTGACGTCTTCACCAAAATGGTAGGTTAATACGCCTTTTTAGTTTCTTAATCTCTTGTAATATAATTAAGAATACCTTATATACTCATGTATATGTTGATTTCATGCCTAAGCTGAGGGCAGTTTAAGGCCAAAATTATGGATTTCGCTACAACTTCTGGATAAATTGAGGATCATTCCACGAAGAGGGGAATCATTAATGTTGCTGCTAGAGGCCAATCACACTTGGTCACTGCAAACATTTTCCCACGCAGTAATTCAAAAAGGCCAGAAGTGCCATAGTGGAGGGAGTACAGGGGGCTTGTGCTTCTTTTAGATTCTCCCAAGATGGACTAAGCTCTTTTGCCGGGCTACTCAGATGAGATAATGGGGGTTTTCTTGTAAGAATTATAGTACAGCACTCACATTGACTCATGGACAAGTCAACCCTGGTTTTTTGGGTTGATTTTTTAAACTAGTATTTCTTGTCTTATACATGAGTATATAAAGTAGTTCATAGATCCAGCAAGAGGAAGGCCTTGCCCCACAATATCAAGCTAAGATAGTCCACTCCACACATATACAACCCTCCACCACATGTTGTCTATAACTCACCACTGAATATAGATCATTCCAGTTTTTCTCTCTTTGGGTTTTTGGGTGGAGAAACAGTCAGTCTGAGGTGGGCTTTATTCTGTTGTCACCTGGCAACTGGAACATGACCAATCTCAGGTTTGACCTAGATATTTCATGTTAAATATTTATCCCATTTTTTCATGTATATTAATTTTATCTATCTATTTATTTTTGTCCAGTGTCCATCTGCTAAGCCAGGCACTTTTAAACCATGGTCCGTGAGAGTATGAATGGAGGACTTGCAAGAATGCATCTCTACTCATTAAGCTGGTTTTACTTCAGAGGACCAAAAAAACCAAAACAGAACTCTAAAATTCAAAGCTGAAAACAAATCTGTCACTGATTCATGAAGCTTTATAATTCAATTTTTTTTAACTCAATCAGTTGCCTAAGAAAGGGATTACTGTTGAGAGGTTCTTTCTGGAAAGTAAATGTTAAGAGGAGGAAAAAAAAAAGATGGTTGTTCTGTCTGTGAATCTGACATTACTGCAAACTTGCAAGAATTCAAACTGGCAACCAAGTTCATTCAAACTTGCAACCAAGATTGGAGCAGCATTCTGTTTGTATGTTCACTTTTGAAGTATAATCACACAATTCAACTAATTCTAACTCAGCCATTTTCCTCGTATTCTCCTTAATGGGATGATTGTAAGCACCAATGAGGGCAGGTCCCTATTGCAGTCATTCTTTGCATCAGAAAGATGTGGAAACTTTACTCAGTTTTCAGCCTGTGCCTCCAACATATTCTTTTTTTTTGTTGCTACATTGAGAATTCTAAATATGTTAGCAGTTTTGCACCAGTATTAGCTAATGTTCTGATCTGAGTAGTTTTACTTGGAAGAAGGAGGTGTTGATTTTAGCAATTTACTCACAAAATGAAGGCTGTAATCTAAACTGAGATTAGCACCCAGGAGACCTTGGAGGACTGCAGACCCACCATATTTTCTAAGGGGAAAAAACCCACATTTTTCAAATACATTATATGGGGAGTGAGCAGACATGGAGGGCATTTCCACTATATGTTTTTGGTTCTTCTGGGCCACTTGAAGCTCAGAAGAGGCTCTTTTAAAGAGGTTTTTAAAATGCTCCTGCTGGACCTAAAGTAGCATAATGGAACAAACATATGGTGAAAACACTCCAATACTCCTTAGAAGGTATTTGGGTTATTTTCTTTTTAAAAAAATACATTTCTGACTTTTGGGGGCCCAATATCAATGCACACAATTCCCGTCTTGGATGCAATCTTCTACTCCTATTACAAGGAATAAGCTACATTTTGACTGGGCAAGTATAGGAATGTGAAAGGATTATGAAAAATCCCACAATGTAAATACTGTTAAGTCAGAGAAAGCTTGTTTCTTATGGTACATTTCCCCATTCCTTTTCTGGTACTAAATTGAGATTATCAGGTACCATGGACGACTGTAATTTGTAGAAAACTTCCTAGGAAGGTTGGCAGCCACTTTCTTCTGCAATAATGTTCCATTCTTTGTAGTCTCTGTGATTCACGAAGTCAGGTTATTTGCAGTGTGTAGTATATTATGGTGGACTCAGTCAGACACCATTAAAGTGAACCATGTCCAGTCAACTAAAAGGATCAGAATGTTGTTTTTGAAAAATCTGATAGATTGAGCTATTGCTTTGCTGAATTAAACAGTGCACGAGGAGCCCTCCAAGGATGGCAAAATGAGAAGACTCCTTGACGGTTGGACAGGTTTGATCTCTGACTGTTGGAGAAATGAGAATTGTTGGCCCAGGTCTGTTTCCCGAAGATGTGTCAATTTCTACTGATGCTAGAGATGCTTGAATACAATTTCAATAACCATGTATGCCTTTTACATGGCTCACACTCCATTGTCCCAAATTATATCACATTGCACTCCTTATGCTATATACCTTATTTAGTAAAACACAAATGCCTTATGGGGAAAGATGCTACGTTAATGAACTGCATAATCTGCCACAAAATGTTGCAAAAGGTAGAGATTTTGTAATTTCCCCTTGATTTACAATATATTAGAGAGCCAACATGGTGTAGTGGTTAGGATTACTATTCTGGAGACCAGGGTTTGAATCCCTGCTCAGTCATTGGGACACACTGGGTGACCTTGGAGAAATCATACACCCTCGGCCTCAGAAAAAGAAAAAATGAACCCCTCCCAAACAAATCTTACCTAGAAAACTCCATGATCACCTTAGGAAATGAATTGAAGCACACAGCAAAATAATATAATATATGGTTGACTGCAGAAAATAAGAAGCAGGATATCGTATCTTCTAGAACAAAAGCATAGCCAACATTCATTGTTGCTTTGTTGCCTTGATTGCCACTACTAATGAATGATGCTCCTATTTTATCTGATATTGGTCAGTTAAAGATGCATATGACTCATAATACTGACAGTGCAAACAGTTAATTTGGAGGAGACCTAGATAAATTGACTGCAGAACTTTTAACCTTGAGCCACTAGCTAAGCGCCCGTTGATTTCAGAAGGTCAGCTTTGAGGAAGTCTTGCTCTAACCCTTTGTTTTTCTAAATGTTTATTTAGGCTGGAATCCTTTTGGTACACTGTTTAAGTAGTTCTACTTTTCTCCATAGTTACACAGTGGTTGTGAAGGAAGGCAGTCAAAATCTGCCAGTTGTGAGCAGCCGCCTTCTCCAATGTCTTTTTTTGTTTATGGCTTTGGTACCTATGCCCTTTTCTTCCTGCTGACATTGCCTTACAGTGTTGTAGAAACAACCAGCATAGTGTGCCAAGAGGATTTTGGCCTAAGTATGCTAACTCACCATCCTAGACAAAGATCACTGAATGTTATCATGCTACTACTTAAGAGTATGTCTGCTTCTGATGTTTAATTATTTTCAAAAATGAAACTTAGCATTCTATACTGAAAGTTGACATTTCGTGTTGGAACAAAAGAAGTGCACAGATCAAGTCTCCCATCTTGTGCTTGTTGTATAGATATTTGTGGTGTGTATACATTTTATGGTAGATAGAATTGCCATGTTTTTGTCATGCTGAGTAGAGCCATTTCCCCCAATCTGATATATGTTATCCATAAACACAATAAGTAGTTGTTCCAATGCTCAAAGTGTTCCTTGTTCAAGTGCTTGTTGATACCTGTTCCATCCACTAAATCTTATGATTAGTAAGGGCAAACTAACATAACTGTAGAACAAGTTACACAAATCAAATATAACTGCAGCGTACCTTTCTTAAAAAGAAAGGCAGATTCCAAAAAGAGTAAGATTAATAGTGTCTTTCATTGTTAGTAACTTCTCATAAGAATGAGTGGTTTTGAAGAAATACTTAGCATTAGTTTAACTGAATACTTTACAGAACCCTATTAAGAGTTTTCTTAATGATTGATATTGTGTTGATCTGAATTTTTTTTGCTTGAAATGAACAAATTTGCACAAATAAATATGTTCTAAAATGTTTTGCAAGTTTGCTTATTGGTAAATATCACATCCACATAATCACGGTGTAGTGTGCATGCAATTCCACTCCGGAAAAGATCATTAAGGAAGTGGTCTGTGAACACTTAGAAACAAATGCGGTCATTGCTAATAGTCAACACGGATTTACCAAAAACAAGTCATGCCAGACTAATCTGATCTCTTTTTTCGATAGAGTTACGAGTTGGGTCGATACAAGGAATGCTGTGGATGTAGCGTACCTGGATTTCAGTAAGGCCTTTGACAAAGTCCCCCACAATCTTCTGGCAAACAAACTAGTAAAATGTGGGCTAGACAAAACTATGGTTAGGTGGATCTGTAATTGGCTAAGCGAACAAACCCAAAGGGTGCTCACCAATGCATCGTCTTCATCATGGAAAGAAGTCACGAGTGGAGTGCCGCAGGACTCCATCCTGGGCCCGGTTCTGTTCAATATCTTTATTAACGACTTAGACGAAGGGTTAGAAGGCACGATCATCAAGTTTGCAGACGACACAAAACTGGGAGGGATAGCTAACACTCCAGAAGACAGGAGCAGAATTCAAAACGATCCGGACAGACTTGCGAGATGGGCCGAAACTAACAAAATGAAGTTCAACAGGGACAAATGTAAGATACTTCACTTCAGCAGAAAAAATGGAAATCAAAGATACAGAATGGGGGACGCCTGGCTTGACAGCAGTGTGTGCAAAAAAGACCTTGGAGTCCTCGTGGACAACAAGTTAAACATGAGCCAACAATGTGATGCGGCAGCTAAAAAAGCCAATGGGATTCTGGCCTGCATCAATAGGGGAATAGCGTCTAGATCCAGGGAAGTTATGCTCCCCCTCTATTCTGCCTTGGTCAGACCACACCTGGAATACTGCATCCAATTTTGGGCACCGCAGTTGAAGGGAGATGTTGACAAGCTGGAAAGCGTCCAGAGGAGGGCGACTAAAATGATTAAGGGTCTGAAGAACAAGCCCTATGAGGAGCGGCTTAAAGAGCTGGGCATGTTTAGCCTGCAGAAGAGAAGGCTGATAGGAGACATGATAGCCATGTACAAATACGTGAAGGGAAGTCATAGGGAGGAGGGAGCAAGCTTGTTTTCTGCTGCCCTGCAGACTAGGACACGGAACAATGGCTTCAAACTACAGGAAAGGAGATTCCACCTGAACATCAGGAAGAACTTCCTCACTGTGAGAGCTGTTCGACAGTGGAACTCTCTCCCCTGGGCCGTGGTGGAGGCTCCTTCTTTGGAGGCTTTTAAGCAGAGGCTGGATGGCTATCTGTCGGGGGTGCTTTGAATGCGATTTCCTGCTACTTAGCAGGGGGTTGGACTGGATGGCCCATGAGGTCTCTTCCAACTCTACTATTCTATGATTCTATGATTCTACCCCCGTCCCACACCCAAGGCATTTGCTAGCAGTGATTATGCAAAAAGGTATAGTTTAGGGAGAACAAGTGGTTTTATTCTTTACAGAAGTTATTCCTGAATGCAACATTTCATCCTCTCAACCTTTCATGGGATAATGAAATAGTGTCTTTGAAAATGATAATATATTGAGGGCTAAACTTCCTCTCCATTCCTGACTATAGCAAGAGTAATCAAGCCTGTTCCACGCTTTCACCTGCCGAGCTCCACACTGTGGTTTATTTCTTGATCACCCTCCCAAATCCAAGGAAGAACAAACGTAGTTTCTTTTTCCTGGCTGCCCAACTTCAAATAGACCATGATCCGTGAGAGTATGAATGAAGGACTCGCAAGGAAGTATCTCTACTCATTAAGCTCGTTTTATCTCAAAAGATCAAAAAAACAAAACAAAAAAAACACTAAAGCTCACAGCTGAAAACAGATCTGTCACAGATTCATGAAGCTTTATAATTCAATTATGTTTTTTAAACTCAATCAGTTGCCTAAGAAAAGGATTACTGTTGAAAGGTTCTTTCTGGAATGTAAATGTTAAAAGGAGAAAAAAAGATGGTTCCTCTGTCTCTGAATCTGAAATTCTTGCAAACTTGAAAGAATTCAAACTTGCAACCAAGTTCATTCAAACTTGCAACTAAGATTGGAACAACACTTACAAGTGCAATCTGCTTGTATGTCCACTTTTGAATTATAATCACACAATTCAACAAATTCTAATTCAGTCATTTTTCTTCTTCTGTATTCTCCTTACTGGGATGATTGCAAGCACCGATGAGGGCAGGTCTCTATTGCAGTCATTCTTTGCAGCAGAAAGATGTGGACACTCTACTGAGGAGCTTTCAACCTGTGCCACCAACATATTGCCATCAACATCTTTTTTCTGTTGCTACATTGAGCAGTTTTGCACCAGTAAATATGTCCTGTCCCTCCCCATACCTTCCCAAGAAAACCTATGAATTTTGTGTTCTGATGGCCCATCAAACAATGGTTACATTGGGGAGATGCTAGTGGTGCAAGGGGCATTGCAGAGACTAAACGTTCATATGCTGATACAACCCCAAGTTGCATAAGTATGGGTTATCTACAGGCAATAAGTTGCTTTCTTAATAGTGTGATGACTAACTGAAATTAATTAGTTTCCAACCCCTGTAACAAATATCAATTATTTTAAAATGCTTTGCAAGCTCTGATCATAGAATTGGAAAAGATCGAAATGGCCATCTAGTACAATACTTTGTAAAACTATAAATTCACTGTATCGCTGAGAAGTACTGCTCCTTGCCAATACCCAATGTGTAAAGCTTAATGTTTTCAAGAGTAAGAATTATTGTCACTGCAACGTCTTTCAAACTATTTTATAAACATAACGCTGTACTACCAACACTATTCTTGAACAAATATATCACATTAAATAAAAGGAGCATGGCATCATGTGCTCCTCACAGGATATGTCTCATAAAAATGAAATAAGTAGTATTAAATGTTATTAATCACTGCAAATGTTAGCAACTGGTATCCCCTGACTGAAGATGGAGAAAGAGCCACTTGTGATAAAAGAACAAATTTGCAGGTCACTTGAGACACTGAGGCTAGATAAAGAAGCTATAGTAGAGTCTCACTTATCCAAGCTAAAAGGGCCGGCAGAACCTTGGATAAGTGAATATCTTGGATAATAAGGAGGGATTAGGGAAAAGCCTCAAAAACATTAAATTAGGTTATGATTTTACAAATTAAGCACCAAAACATCATGTTATACAACAAATTTGACAGAAAACGTAGTTCAATACACAGTAATGTTATGTTGTAATTACTGTATTTATGAATTTAGCACCAAAATATCACGATATATTGAAAACATTGACTACAAAAATGCATTGGATAATCCAGAACCTTGGATAAGCGAGTCTTGGATAAGTGAGACTCTACTGTATATGTAAAAATGTATTGCTTGTATGAATTGTGATGGAAATGTCAGATCTTTGCCATTGAAACTCCCATTGCTGGTCATTGTGGAGGCTGGAAGTATGTTGTAACCACCCAATGGTCCAAATTCCTTCTCAACCCACCTTGTAAACAACACAGCACATCTCAATGGTTTATTATAAGTGAATGGGAGAAGGGGATCATTGGAAATGCAATTAGCTTTTTTCATTTAGCTGGATGCATTGCAAGGACATTGCCAGCAGGGTTCTGTAGATGTCTATCACGATGCGTTCAGTTACAGGAACATAACTGAACATGTTACCACTAACTCCACTACTCTGATAATACATAAATGGTTATTTTGGGGAAACTGTGCCGTTTACAAGGTGGCTTTTGGAATAGTAGCATTGTGAGACATAACTGCAAAGAGAAAGCTACACAATACATTTATGTTTCCTGATGCAGAATCCTGGATATATATACTCAGACGCATCTGTGCTAATCATGCAACAAAACACATCACAGTTATTCAGATGGTAAGTTAACCTGAATTTCACAGTCATTGGAAAATTTTAGCCATTGTAGCACCTAAACATATATCTGGAATTCAAATATAGCACTATAATTCCACTTGAAGTACCATGGCTGCTTCCTCAGAACTATGGGATTTATATTCTGATAAAGTACTACAGTGCCCTGGATGAGAATTCATAATCTACCTCTTTAAACTGCCAATCCTAGGATATCTACAAACATTCCAGTTAAAGTGGAATAATAGTATATGGTAACAGTGCAAAGACCTCTTAAGAGACTCACCATACTATGTCTAAAAATGGGGATGGGGTGGCGTTGCAGCGTTGCACCAAATAGAGACAGCCTAGATCTTTATCAGCCTTTGTGAGTCCCAAATCAAGCAGGAATTTTCTCAGCTGGATCTTATGGACTTTGTCCTCAGTCACAGAATCAGAGAATTGCAGGGTTGGAAGGGCCTCCCATAGGTAATTGAGTTCAACTCCCTCATTCCCTCTCTGTGTAATTGGTGCCATCGTTAAACAGTTCTTTCTGTCTTTCATGGTCAAAAAGAAATGGAGCCACTACAGCACCAATTCTTCTACATACCACCTTAAGCAATATCTTAAGCCTTCATCTCAAACAGATGTAGATACTAAGACTCTTGCCCGATAAAGAAGCGAGTGAGCCTGGAAACCTTGTGAGGCATAATATAACTCAGTGAGCCTAATAAAGGTTATCATTGTGATATGTATTTTGGGTGTTGCTTCATTAGAGAGTCCTCTCTCATTTTTTTCTAATTGCTTTCTGAAATGCAAGTGAGGTCCCAGAGCAAGCTGTGGGGGAAATGAAATGCAGCGAAGTCAAACCGAAAAAAACGGCATAGCTGTTTCTTCTGTTCAAGAGAGAGTTCTTTGAACATCTGATCTTCCAACCAGCTGTAGGTCCACCGAATTTTTGAGTCTATGAATTCAGGAACCTGGATGCTTTCTGGAAGCCCTGCCCGAAGCATTAAATGGTGCACCTCACTACCAAGCAACCCAAATACCACTACGTAGTCATAAAGGATGATGCATGGATGGCACAGGCTAACTAACGGTGTCCATTCAACACTGGCATTCATGGATCCACCCTCTAAGATGTACTGAATAAACTCCTGAAAGGTTAAACCTTCTGCTAAGCCATGCATGTAAGCATAAATGATTCTCTGGAAGGGCTCCCTGATAAAAATAACTTTTGTGTAGGATTTCATCATGGCTTCCATTGATGTCACATTGTAATGACTCAGCATCTTAGAGGTTCCAAATTGTCGCTGGTAGGGGACTGGCATATGCAGTGTAACATCTTCTCTCTCCACCAGCATCTCCAATAGCTTCTCCCAATCTTCCACCCCAGTGCCTGGTATTTTGCAATACAGGAAATGCAGTTTGTTATTCACCATCATGGAAGATAGTGTCTGGGAAGCTTTTTGCTGGGTATGAGGAAGTTGGTTGGTTTTGCCATGTTTATTGCAGAAGGACCTCAGCATCTTTTTCCTGAGCTGCTGAACATGCAGAAGAGTATCAAATGTCAGTGCTGAGTTTGCTCTTTCCTCCTTCATACTCAGACTATCTGCAAAACATAATATGGAGCATGGAATTAATCCATATCAATGACTTGTAAATGACTTTGAGGTCAGCATCAATATTATTCATTTATATTATTAGTATTTGGTTTCAGTAAATAACATTTAGTGATATCAAATACTAGCAAATAATAAGCTGTTGGTCTGGCTAGATGTGCTGTTTCTCAAAAATGTTTTCAAAAAAGGCTGTAAAAGGTTTTTGTACAATGCGTATGAAAAATGTGAAGGAAAAAAGTGATAAATCTAAGATATTCTACTGATGGTGTTTGCTTGTTATTTGCTTCCTGATCAGCTAAAGAAGAACTTTATATGAAGGAGTTATGATCTGTTGTCACAGTTAATAGAATAGTGTAATAGAAAAATAATATACAGTAGAGTCTCACTTATCCAAGCTAAACGGGCCAGCAGAAGCTTGGATAAGCGAATATCTTGGATAATAAGGAGGAATTAAGGAAAAGCCTATTAAACATCAAATTAGGTTATGATTTTACAAATTAAGCACCAAAACATCATGTTATACAAGAAGTTTGACAGAAAAAGTAGTTCAATACGAAGTAATGTTATGTCGTAATTACTGTATTTACGAATTTAGCACCAAAATATCACGATATATTGAAAACATTGACTACAAAACTGGCTTGGATAACCCAGAGGCTTGGATTAGCGAGGCTTGGATAAGTGAGACTCTACTGTATACTATAATTTAACTTTTGGCTAAAGGAATCACTTTTATAGTTAAGCAGAATGTGGTAAATTCAGCTTTTGACAGAAGAGTGAAAAACACTTGCCCATTATCTTATGTAACAGGCTCTAATATATGTTGGAAAGGTCTTCTCAACCCAATAGGACACCCACTGCATTTATATAGAGGCAACCTGTGCACAAATGGCAATATCATCACTACACTACACTACTGGTAGACATCTACTGGGGAGGACCTTCTCTCGGTCCCACCACCCGCTCCAGTGCGTTTGGGGGAAACAAGTGGAGAGGGCCTTTTCGGTGGCTGCTCCCAGACTGTGGAAGTCTTTCTCAAGGGAGACCAGGATGGTCCCATCCCTGCTGGCCTTCCGCAAGCAGGTCAAGACCTTCTTCTACCAGCAGGCATTTGGGGAAGAATAAGGGGAATGCTGCTGGGGAAGTGTGTGGGGATTTGGAGGGAGGGTTGTGAGTTTTAAAGGCTATTTTAAATGTATTTCTTATATTTTAATGTTTTAACTTTAGTTCACACTGTATTATTTAATTGTTTTTTTTAATTTTTATTGTGCTTTTAAAACTATGACTAAAGTGTGGGATTGTTACCCTCCTTGAATCCCCACAGGGAGAAAAGTGGGATATAAATAAAATCTATTATTATTATTATTATTATTATTATTATTATTATTATTATTATTATTTATACATCATGCATATGTTTTGCATTACCGGCCATGTGGTGTGTCACTCCAGATAAATCATAAGAGAGAAAGGAGTCTAATGGATGTCTTTTCCTTCCCTAAGTCCTTTGTCGCATTCAGGGCCGGCCGGAGATATTTTTTGATGTGAAGCGGGGGTGCTGAAAAGCGCCCCCGCCACCGGCGCCATGGCCCCGCCCAGCGTGCCCTGGCCCCGCCTCCCACACTGCGTGGGAGGCGGGGCCAGGGCGAATAGTGAGGGGGGCGGGGCCAGGGTTGGCCCCGCCCCCGCCCAGCGTGCCCTGGCCCCGCCTCCCACGCAGCGTGGGAGGCGGGGCCAGGGCACGCTGGGCGGGGGGGCAGGGCCAGAGTTGGCCCCGCCTCCCACGCTATCCCCGCTCGCCCGTCTGGCCTTTTGTAGCAGGCCAGACTTCAGCGGAGGTTCCTCCAGGCCGCAATCGCGGCCTGGAGAAACCTCCGCTGAAGTCTGGCCTGCTAGAAATGGCCAGACGGGCGAGCGGGGGTAGCGTGGGAGGCGGGGCCAGCTCTGACGCCGCTCCCCCCCGCCCAGCGTGCCTTGGCCCTGCCTCCCACGCAACGTGGGAGGCGGGGCCAGGGCACGCTGGGCGGGGGGCGGGGCCAGAGCTGGCCCCGCCTCCCACGCTACCCCCGCTCGCCCGTCTGGCCTTTTGTAGCAGGCCAGACTTCAGCGGAGGTTCCTCCAGGCCGCGATTGCGGCCTGGAGGAACCTCCGCTGAAGTCTGGCCTGCTACAAAAGGCCAGACGGGCGAGCGGGGGTAGCGTGGGAGGCGGGGCCAGCTCTGAGGCCGCTCCCCCCCCCGCCCAGCGTGCCTTGGCCCCGCCTCCCACGCTGCGTGGGAGGCAGGGCCAAGGCACGCTGGGCGGGGGGGAGCGGCGTCAGAGCTGGCCCCGCCTCCCACGCTACTCCCGCTCGCCCGTCTGGCCTTTTGTAGCAGGCCAGACTGCAGTGGAGGTCCCTGCAGGCCGCGATTGCGGCCTGCAGGGACCTCCGCTGCAGTCTGGCCAGCTAGGAAAGGCCAGACGGGCCAGGGCGCACTGGGCGGGAGGCGGGGCACCGTCAGGGCGGTGCCCCGCCTCCCGCCCAGCCTGACGGCGCCCCCCCGGGCCTGCGCCCGAGGCGGCGGCGTCAGGGGCCTCAATAGTGGGGCTGGCCCTGGTCGCATTGCAAGTCTAAACAGCCTTAGTCAGCATACTCAAAAGTAAAGATGTCTGGCCACCTGATTCCTACTGTTTAAAATGAGAATACTATATTGCACGAATTCAGCTGGAATTACTTTTCCGATTGTGGCCAGAATCCTGTTTGTGACATGCACATGTTTAAATGTGCTTTAGCGTATATGCATCTTTTGGGGTCCATGATGCTATTCTGTGCAATGTCCCAAACCTCCCACCTGTAGCTGTCAAGCCCTATGAGGGTAGCTGTTGCTTAGCAATGGGAAGGAAGGGAGCAAGGTAGTTGTTCAAAGAATGTAGTTTTGAGGGGATGGAATAGGAGTATGTATTCCATCCATGAGCCCACTCCTTCCTATATTTCCTTCTTACTGAGCCACGTTGAAGCAGTTCTTTACTGTCTGATTTGTCTCCCCTCACCAGATGGTAAAGAGCTGCAGAAGTACTTTCGAGAGTGTAGTAACTGTTGGGAGGGGTTGTGTGAGTTGCAAAAGATTGAATATAGTTCTTTGTTCCCTGTCCAAAAGAAGTCTCTTGGCCCTGGGGTGGACATGGAACTGGATGGGCAGAACATTGTGCTCCACTTGCTTAAGATAATTTTGTCACCTGGGGCAGGTGGGAAATCCTACCTTGAATCAGTGGTGTGTGTCTCCAGAGAAACCACAGGAGAGAAATGCACCCAAAGGAAAGTAAAATGAAGACTCGGGTGAGGAAGCGCATTGTCTTGTCTGGCTGATGAATGTGTGCACTGCTAATGAAAGGACTCAAAGTAACCTAAGACAATGTCAACAAAAGTACCACTGGGTGTTTACTTTGGAAAGATACAAACGTTAGGGCTGAAGGTTAAAGTACTGTTTATATAGGCATGGACTGTGTTAGCTGAAATAACTATGACGAGAACTCAGATAAATCCAAGAATAACTAGATCTCAGATCACAACTTCATTCCCCTCTTATGTATGAATAGAGTCATAGACAAGAGAAACGGGTTTACCATCGTTGCATAACATTGTGATGGCCTACCAGAGTACAGAATAGTTATGTCTTGGACTAAAGCTGTTAGAATCCTCCAATTAGGATGACAGCACTGATTGGAGATACAAGGTGCTATATATCAAAGAAGTATCTTGTCTAAGTTTATATTGCTACTGCGTAGTAAACATCTGTGAGCCTTTCCTTTCATTGTTATATTTCCACCAGAGGGTGCCATATTCATGATAAATGATGGCAAATTCAGGTGTGCATATCAGGGATACAGGAAAGTGGCGGGTAATGGGGGAAAATAAAACAAACATGTGTTTTTGTGAGCAAATAATTCCTCTCCCAACCTATGTAACAACCTGTGTATCTACCACCATACAGACTACAACATTTAAATTGATTAGTCAATTATTTGATTAAATGAGTTGATTTGATCAAACTAATGAACAAAGGTGGCAAATATATATGAGTGTACTTATGTGCATAACTTCTTGTCCTGTACATTCATGATAAATGTATGCCTTTAATTGGTTATTCCAAACTATAGAACACCAATTGAATTGCTAGAGTTTAGTATTGAAGTTCTTTCAATACTTGAAGTATTGTTTAACTTTGAGTTACAGAGGTGGAACCGATCTCCATTCATAAACACCATGTACAAGTTACTGGCCACTTCATCACATTTACTAAATTCCATGGAGTGCTACACTTAAAATCCAGAAAGCCATTGTTCTCATCACATTAGTTTGGCTTCACGTGTTGGATAGAACATTTTTTGCATATTGTAAGTGTGGGGGTCAGCATTCTTTTCAAACGTTTCAGGAGATGGTGAAGAAGTGGATTTTTGGTAATGATCTGCGTGTATGGCCAATTCTCTAATATGATGGCATTTGTTGCTCCCAGGTTTAAAATGAATCATTTCCCCAATTTGGGGGAGGGGAAATTCTGAGAGGAGTCAAAAATACCCTTGTTAGGGAAAGCATTACCTTTTGCTCACCGAGTTTTTACTTTGCCAGAACAATTTTTTAAAAAAAATAGCCCTTCCCTTCCTTCCATGATATGTCTGTGTCTTGTGTTGCATCATCATCATCATTATTATTATTATTATTATTATTATTATTATTATTATTATTATTATTATTATTATCAACACAACGACGTTGTATGGCACAGCAAACAAGATAGATATGCTGGATTTCATTTCGCAAAACCACAAGTCGAACACTTCCCAAGTGTCTAGGACTGTGTGATGTATTTTCTGATGATGTGTGCAGATCCCAGTAGGGTGGCCTTTTGCAGCTGGCAGATGGTGATTTTGTCAATGTCTATTGTTTCCAAATGCCGGCTGAGATCTTTTGGCACGGCACCCAGTGTGCCCATCACCACCGGGACCACCTGTACTGGTTTCTGCCAGAGTCTTTGAAGTTCAGTCTTGAGGTCCTGATAGCGGCTGAGTTTTTCCTGTTGTTTTTCATCTGTGCGACTGTCACCTGGGATGGCAACATCAATGATCCAAACCTTGTTCTTTTCCACAACTGTGATGTCTGGTGTGTTGTGTTCCAGAACTTTGTCAGTCTGGATTCGGAAGTCCCACAGTATCTTTGCGTGCTCATTTTCCAATACTTTTGCAGGTTTGTGATCCCACCAGTTCTTTGCTGCTGGGAGGTGGTACTTGAGGCATAAGTTCCAATGAATCATTTGGGCCACATAGTTGTGCCTCTGTTTGTCTGTGCGATTTTCTTACAGCAGCTGAGGATATGATCAATGGTTTCGTCGGTTTCCTTGCACAGTCTGCATTTTGGGTCATCAGCTGATTTTTCGATCTTGACCTTAATAGCATTTGTTCTGATGGCTTGCTCCTGGGCTGCAAGGATCAGGCCTTCTGTCTCCTTCTTCAGGGTCCCATTCGTGAGCCAGAGCCAGGTCTTCTCCTTATCAGCTTTTCCTTCAATTTTGTCAAGGAACTTTCCATGCAGTGTTATGTTGTGCCAGCTGTCAGCTCTAGTTTGTAGTGCGGTTTTCTTGTACTGGTTTTTTGTCTGCTGTGTTTTGAGGAGTTTCTGATTTTTGACTTCAATCAAAGCAGGTTCTTCACTTTGCTTGACATATTCTGCCAGGGCATGTTCTTCTTCTTTGACTGCTTGTTTTACTTGTAAGAGTCCTCTGCCCCCTGATCTTCTAGGCAGATATAGCCAGTCAACATCACTGCGAGGGTGCAGGGAATGATGAATGGTCATGAGTTTTCTTGTTTTTCTGTCCAAATTGTCCAGTTCCACCTGTGTCCAATTTATAATGCCAGCAGTATATCTTATGACAGGTATGGCCCAGGTGTTTATGGCCTTGATGGTGTTGCCTCCATTGAGCTTGCTTTTGAGAATTTTTCTGACCCTTTGTGTGTATTCTTTGCTGACCACAGTTTTCACATGTATTATTATTATTATTATTATTATTATTATTATTATTATTATTATTATTATTATTATGCCATGTCTCCATGGTGTGCAGTCTCGGGAGTCATATTTTCCCAAGGTCCATACCCTTCTCTTGGTGCATTTACACTATGGAATGAATGCTCTTCAGTCCCACTTTAAATACCATAGCTCCATACTATGTGGTCCTGGGAATTATAGTTTCCAAAGGTCCATACCCTTCTCTGGATGCATCTGCACTGGAGATAAATGCAGTCAGGATCCATTTAAAATGTTGTTGTTGTTATTATTATGCCATGTCTCCATACCCTTATTTTGGTGAATTTACACTATAGAATGAATGCTCTTGGACCCCACTTTAATTACTATTGCTTCATACTGTCCAGTTCTACGCCAGAAACAGTTTTAGACAGAAAAAGTAAATAAAAAGGCTTTACGTCAGCCAAAATAAAGGTAATGCAATAAGTGAAACAGAAAGTACAGCCTCGATGATAACGCACAATCTTCAAGCAAACGTAAAACAGAAGTCTTCACAGAAATTAAAGTCTTTGATAAATAGGCTTACAAGTTACAAAAACAAATGTCAATGGCCAAGAACCTTCATCAAGATCCGACACTGGAATGGAGACATGGAGCTTGTAACGGGAATTTCCCGAAGTAAGATAGTTACAGCCAGCACTGGGCCCCTGACTTTCTACTAATGTGTAGCCCTCAGCTTCCCTGCATAGCTGTCTCTAGGGTGCGGTCTGATTGCTCAGCATTTTCTCTGCCAGTCTAGCTGATCTCCTTCTGACTTCTTTCTCCCTTCGACGTTCCTGAAATGTAGGGATTTGTGATATGTCTGCCACCTCTTCCTCCTCCTCCTCCTCCTCCTCCTCCTCCTCCTCCTCCTCCTCCTCCTCCTCCTCCTCCTCCTCAGCGGTTAGTCCCAAATCCCCAAGTGCTACTGCAAAGTTAATCTCTTTTTGCTATTTGAAAGACTTTGGGATATGATATCTTGTGATGTCTTTTAATAGAGGTGTCTGTATTAATACATGGATGGAACAAATAACAAGGATATTTTTATATTCCTCATTTTATTCTCTCCCTATTTTGAGTTGCAGATGAAAAACTCTTGGTTTTGTGCAGGGCACAAAGTGACTTAAAATATGAATCAAAACATAAATTCAATCATGGATGGAACAATTGACTACAAGTTTGAGTATCCATCATACATGGGGATAAGCAGAGTACTCCGAGGCTGGTGTTTTGAACCTATCCAGTGCCCTGCTCACTTACCTGTGAGTAAGTGAAAGCAGTGGGATGTCTTAACTCATGTGTATAAGGCTGTCTGGTGCCACTGAGGTTGAGTGTTATCCCATTTACTACCATAGCAAAGATGAAGAAGCTATATTTAATCCAAGTACTCTAATCAAGTCCCCGGCGGCCAAGCATACCAAAGGTGTGTGAATTTATATTAGGATAACTATCTTCATGATCTGCTAAATAGTAAAACCTCGATTTATATGCATACTAGCTGTGCCCGGCTACGCGTTGCTGTGGCAAAGTCTGGTGGTATGGGGAATAAACTATTGAGGAATTGGTGGTAGTTAAGGTAAAGGGTAAAGGTTTTCCCCTGACATTGTCCAGTCGTGTCCGACTTGGGGGTTGGTGCTCATCTCCATTTCTAAGCCGAAGAGCCGGCGTTGTCTGTAGACTCCTCCAAGGTCATGTGGGATGACTGCATGGAGCGGCGTTACCTTCCTGCCGGAGCAGTACCTATTGATGCACTCACATTTGCATGTTTTCGAACTTTTGGGTTGGCAGAAGCTGGGGCTAACAGTGGGGGCTCTCTCCGCTCCCCCAATTTAAACTTGCGGCCTTTCAGTCCAGAAGTTCAGCAGCTCAGCGCTTTAACACGCTGCGCCATCAGGGGATATTATTTCCTAAAGGTTGTGAATATACAATATTTCTGATTGTTGTTTTTTTTTGTCTGTTGGAGGCAAGTAAAATGCTGCAATTAGGAAAAATGATTAGGATGTAATGGCCTTGCAGCTTTAAAGCCTGGCTGTTTCCTCCCCGAGTAAATTTTTTGTTGGGAGGTGTTAGCTGGCCCTGATTGTTTCCTGTCTGGAATTCCCTTGTTCTCAGAGTGGTTTTCTTTGCGATATTTTATGTGCTTCTACTGTCTGTGGCCCTGAGAAAACAGAGGATTTGCTAGACTTTGATGATGGGAATATTTTGTTGAGAGGTGTTAGCTGGCCCTGATTGTTTCCTGTGTGGAATTCCCCTGTTTTCAGAGTGTTGTTCTTTATTTAGTGTTCTGATTTTAGAGATTGTATTGTTCTGTTTTATTATACCACATTAATTTGTATATATTCTGATTTTAGTGTTTTTGAATACTTGGAACCAGATTGTATTCATTTTCACAGTTGACCGCAACACAATAATAATAATAATAATAATAATAATAATAATAATAATAATAGTAATGATTGTAATAATAATGATTTTGGTAATACACAGTGCTTCACTCCCTTCTCAGCTTCCTTTCTGGGAGAATCCTTTCTTGGGAGGTGTTAGCTGGCCCTGATTGTTTCCTTTGTGGAATTTCCAATTTTCCTGCTTTCAGACTGTTGGTCTTTATTTACTGTCCTGGTTTAGAGATTATATTGTTCTGCATTATTCTATCCCAGTAATTATTTCATATTAAAGTAGAATCTCACTTATCCAACATTCGCTTATACAATGTTCTGGATTATCCAAAGCAGTCTGCCTTTTCATAAGCAATGTTTTTGTAGTCAGTGTTTTAAATTCATTGTGATATTTTAGTGGTAAATTTGTAAATACAGTAGAGTCTCACTTATCCAACATAAATGGGCCGGCAGAATGTTGGATAAGCGAATATGTTAGATAATAAGGAGGCATTAAGGAAAAGCCTATTAAACATCAAATTAGGTTATGATTTTACAAATGATGCACCAAAACATCATGTTAGACAACAAATTTGGTAGAAAAAGTAGTTCAATATGCAGTAATGCTATGTAGTAATTACTATATGTATGAATGTAGCACCAAAATATCACTATATATTGAAAACATTGACCACAAAAATGCGTTGGATAATCCAGAACATTGGATAAGCGAGGCTTGGATAAGTGAGACTCTACTGTAATTACAACATAGCATTACTGAGCATTGAACTACTTTTTCTGTCAAATTTGTTGTATAATATGTTTTGATGCTTAATTTGTATAACGATTACCTAATTTGATGTTTAATTGGCTTTTCCTAAATCCCTTCTTATTATCCAACATATTCACTTATCCTGCCGGCCTGTTTATGTTGGATAAGTGAGACTCTACTGCATATTGATAATCTTATATTATCTGCTTAGAACTGGATTATATGAGGCCTCTTCTCCACAGCTGTATAAAATGCACACTGAAGTGGATTATATGGTAGTGTGGACTCAAGATAATCCAGTGCAAAGCAGATAATATAAGATTATAAATGGGTTATATAGCTGTGTGGAAGGGCCTTGAGTCTACACTGCCATATAATCCAGTGCAAATTAGACAATCTGGAAGAGATTAGGAAGAGACCTAAGTGAGGCCTAAATCTGCCTGTCCCCTAACTGAACCCTGGCTGTGCTTGGCTGAATTGGTTGCTAGGAGACGAAGTGGGCAGAGATTAGCCCTCTAAACTGGCAGCAATTGGATAAAAACAATTATTGCTCTCCCTCTAATTAGGATTTTATTTTTCTTTTCTTTTTGTTGTATCTTACGGAAGCCGTGGATGATGGGTTGTGTTGTCAAATTTCGAGGTTGGGCGGCCTGTAGTTTTGTTGTTTTGTTTGTTGCCCTGATGCCATCACTCATTTATATATATAGATTAATCTGCCATGGTCCCTTTCCTGACCATTTTGCTTCTGTCCTGTAGAACTGAAGTTTATGTCATATAGAACAAAAGCTACATCACGTCATATAGAAAAAAGCTCTCTGGGGATTTAGAAACAAGCTTAAGCATGGCAAAGATTTTGTAAAGCACACACAAGCATGGGCACATCCAGAACTTAGCTTCAGTTTTTAATTGCATTTCTGTACTGGGTGCCAAAAGAAGTTTAATGCATGTTTCCTTTTAATAAAAACAGATAAATACACTGCAGAAATGTTTATACAGAGAGAGAACATCTATTTCCTTATATAATATTAACACAAAGATATTGAACGAGTTTGTCGTGGTTCTTTGTCCTTTTCAGCTCAACAAGTCACAGTAGAAGCTCAGCATAAACAAAGTGAAGGATTATGGTATCACTTTAGATTTTGATACCGAAGGGGTGATGCTGATTAATAAGATGTATAATTTGAAATGACGCAGAGGAACAGCATCTGGAAGTAGCATAACCCAGAACCATGAACTTCCAGGACTCATACTCATGGTTTCACCTATCTGCATCCAACAAAATAAACCCTCTGCAGAAGTTTTCTAGGTCCTCCAAGAGATTCTATTCTATCACTGGAAGTTATTATAGACTCACGGTAGAGGACCTAGAAAATTTCTGAAGTGGTATCTTCTCTAGTAATGTTTAGATCCCTTCAAGGCAACTGTATGGTAGAAGTTAATAACTTCATTATGCTTTGCTATGATCCATGGTTTAATGTTTTCACAGTAGACTCAAGAACGTATCTTCTGTGGACATGGGGGTTGTACTGTATTGCAGAAATATAACAGAATGAGTTGGGAAGATGAGGTGAAGGCAGGGGCGGTTCAATCGTAAGGCAATTTAGGCAGTTGCCTCAGGTGCCATCGTTTGGGGGGCACAGTTGAGGCGCCTCTTGAGGTGCCTCCAAGTGCCCTAAAGCCAACTTTTTGTTTGTGTGCACCACTTCTTTCAGTGAGGCTGCCTCCCGCCGGGTGAAGCAGCTGGATGTTTAATAGGCTTTCCCTTAATCCCTCCTTATTATCCAACATTTTCGCTTATCCAACGCTTTTATTTTTCAGTGATTGGTTTCGGGGGGGGGGGGGAGGGGGGCGTGCCAAAATTCTGTTCACTTATATTTGAAAATTACCTAGGGCCAGCCGTAGGTGAAGGATGTGATCTATGTGCAGGTGCATGCTGACCGAGAAGACCAATGTGTTACAAGCTGTATCCCCTCCTCTCTACAACAGACAGAACAGAAAATGAAATTGTACTTGAAATTGTATTTATATGAGTAAATAATACTTGTGAGTAGTCATGTGTTCCCTCACAAATCTGTGGTGTTGAAAGACAAGTATATTGTGACTGAATGAATACTATCAGCCCTCCCATGGGATGGAACATACATTCAAGATGTGAAAATCACAGCTCTTATTTCTGGGGATAGGGATATGCTGGGAAGATTATTGATTCTTGCTACTCATCTCTGACAAAATACCATAATTTCCACAGGTGAAATTTGAGCAAACTGAGCTCTGTTTTCTGAGCACTGTTCTTTCCACCATACATTGGTCTCCTAAACATAGGTGTATGAATGCCAGCAGTATTTGCTGCATTAACTAGGAAAAGATGTATGGCTTTAAATTTGAATACCATATTGCAAAGCACAAGAAACATGTTCTAATAATGTGCTATTTGCAGTTGAGACTTTCCATAATCTCACAAGCATACATTTTCTGTGGCTAAAATGGCCCACAACTGGGCCTAGAGTTGTTTGTAAACTAAACAAGTATCACAAATGTTCTATGAACACTGTATTCGTCAACATGGTATCATAATCACCACTCATTTTTCTGTTGGGAAGCATGAAGCCTATAATAATGAATGACAATATGTGTCTTTCTGTCTGTTTGTCTGTATTGTAACACCCAGACTGTGAAACCTAGACCATAGGGACCTCATTCTGCCAAATGTAACAGCCAGCCCTCACAAAACCAACAGTGGGCATAGAAACCCATGGGGCATTCAGGTCAGAGTTATTTTGTTTTTAAAAATGATTTATTCATTTTAGTTAACTCCCTCTGAAAGAGGAAAAGGAAACAGGAAACATTCCGATGCTTGGTAATGGGGAAGGAGGAAGTACACAGGCAAAGGCTGAGAAGCACTAGAGTATTAGAATATCTTCTGGAGTATTAGTTATCCCACCAAATCGGGAGAGATAACTAACTAATACTCCAGAAGACAGGGTGACAATTCAAAATGACCTCAACAGATTAGAGAACTGGACCAAAACTAACAAAATGAATTTCAATAAGGAGAAAGTGTAGGCACAAACATGAAATGCAAAGATACAGAATGGGTAATGTCTGGCTTGACAACAGTCCATATGAAAAAGATCTTGGAGTCTTTGTGGCCAAAACGTTGAACATGAGCCAACAGTGTGATGTAGCAGCTAAAAATGCCAATGGGATTTTGGGTTGCATCAAAAGGAGTATAGTGTCTAGATTGAGGTAAATTATGGTACCTCTCTATTCTGCTTTGGTTAGACCTCACCTGGAATACTGTGTCCAATTCTGGGGGCCCCAGTTCAAGAGAGATATTGACAAGCTGGAAGATGTCCGGAGGAGGCCAGCTAAAGGTCTGGACACCATGCCCTATGAGGAGCGTCTTAAAGAGCTGGGCATTTTTAGCCTGCAGAAGAGGAGGTTGAGAGGAGACATGATAGCCATGTATAAATATGTGAAAGGAAGCCACAAGGAAGAGGGAACAGGCTTGTTTTCTGTTGTCCTGGAGACTAGGATTCGGAGCAATGGGTTCAAATTACAGGAAGGAGATTTCACTTGAACATTAGGAAGAATTTCCTGACTGTATGAGATGCTCAACTGTGGAACTCTCTGCCGTAGAGTGTGGTGGAAGCTCCTTCTTTGAAGGCTTTAAAACAGAGGCTGGATGGCCATCTGCTGGGAGTGCTTTGATTGTGCTTTTCCTGCATGGTAGGGGGTTGGACTGGATGGCCCATGTGGTCTCTTCCAACTCTAATATTCTGTGATTCTAGAGTAGGAGAAAAAGACCAGCAATAAAGATAAAAGTGTGTGAGGGAAAAGAAAGAAAAGAGAGAGTTTGGGGGAAGGTGGAGCTTTGAAGATTTCTGCTGTAATTTTAAAATGCTGGTTACTTCTGCTTATAAAAAACAAAAGACTGAAAGAGAGACTTCAGATCAAAAGCAAGTTAAAGGCACCAGCTCCCTCCAGAGGTATGTTTCATTTTTGGGGAGGAAGGGGGCATGGGTTCAATTACACTTCCCCCAGAGGAAAATCCAATAAGAGGTTCAAACAGTTCTGAACAATTTATAGATCACAGCCAATTTCATTCCCTTAATTCTTGCCATCAATTTCTGTTATTAACACATATCAGGAAAAAAGAGTTACAAAAGTGAAGTTAATTGAAAATAATAAAGAGGAGCTACTCAATTTAGTTTTTTGGTTCCTCTACACATCGGAAAACTGCTGTAATCCAACAGATATCCCTCATTTCCCAAATTTCAGTTTTGTGACTTCTCACTCTGCTAGTTTCCTTTTAGATGGTGGAACAAGATGAACTGGGAGTTCACTGGGGAGCTCATGACCCTCTAGCTTAATTTTTACAAGATGATTGGCCAAAGCAAACTCCTCATCATCCAGCATCCCATCCTTATCAATATCAGACAGTTTCCATATTTTGCCTAACACTGTGTTAGGAAGCTTGGATTTCACCAGTTCCTTCTTAGCATTCGCACCAGTTATTTTCCCATCAATAGGTGACAACGTGTAGAAGATCTCATCATACACAGGCTTATCTCTGGCTACCACCCAGTTTATGTCATCAATTCCTTCTCCTGCTCCTTCACCATAGCCATGTCCAAATGGGCCTTGTAGAGTGCCTTCAAAAGCTCCACCTTTCACTGTTTGGATAGGCTTGTCAGATTCCTCCTTGCGTACCAGCACCATGAGCTTTGCAATGTCTTTGGCCAGCATATCTTCTACGGCATCCAGCAACTTGATTTTTATTGGCTGGAACTTGCTGAAATCTTGAGCATGTAGCAGCTCCTGAAAGACAATCAAGAAGACAGAGATGGATATTTTGTTACCATTTAGTGCAGTGTTGGGCAATTGTACCTACTCCTGCTTGTGCAAACAAGAAAAGTAAGAAATAAATACCCTCAGTAGGTGAGTTCATGTTTTTGGATCTTTCGAAGCTTCTCGGGGGCACTTATTTTGAGATCAAAATGTGGTGTAAGTGCCCTTTCCACCTGCTAGAGATCATTTTGGGCCTTTTTCCACAAAAAAGCCTATGGAAATGCTGAACTTTATCTACCTCTGATTTTGTGTAACAATGACAATCCAGGTGTCTGCAAATCTGATCACTCCGTAACTATGGGCCTGAGTTTGCAATCCCACAAATGTAGTCAATGAGTGCACATGGGTTAGTCAACAGACTGAAACGTAACTGTAATTTCATTTTAGGTTCTGGGTATGAATACATGAAGACTAATTCCGCCTCCTTGTTCTGATACAATGTGTGCACTACAGTTTAAAGCAGTGGTTCTCAACTTTCCTAATGCCACAACCTCTTAATACAGTTCCTCATGTTGTGGTGACCCACAACCATAAAATTATTTTAGTTGTTACTTCATAACTGTAATTTTGCTACTGTTATGAATCATAATGTAAATATCTGATCTGCAGGATGTATTTTCATTCACTGGACCAAATTTGGCACATATACCCAATACGCCCAAATTTGAATACTGGTGGGGTTGGGTGGGGGGGATTGATTTTGTCGCTTGGGAATTGTAGTCGTAGGGATTTATAGTTCACCTACAATCAAAGAGCATTCTGAACTCCACTAATGATGGAATTGAATCAAACTTGGCATGCAAAACTCCCACGACCAACAGAAAATACTGGAAGAGTTTGGTGGGCACTGACCTTGAGTTTTGGAGTAGTAGTTCACCTACATCTAGAGAACACTGTGGACTACAAACAATGATGGATCTGGACCAAACTTGACATGAATCCTCAATATGCCCAAATGTGAACATTGGTGGAATTTGGGGGAAATAGGCCTTGACATTTGAGAGCTGCATTTGCTGGGATGTATAGTTCACCTACACTCAAAGAGCCCCTTGAACCCCACCAACGATAGAATTGGGCCAAACTTCCCACACAGAACCCCCATGACCAACAGAAATACTGGTCTTTGGTGACCCCTCTGACCTACCTTGCGACTCCCCCCAGGTCTGACCCAGGTTGAGAAACACTGGTTTAAAGGATTTGTGAGGGCTAGCTGTTACATTCAGCAGAATGAGGCCCCTATGGTGTCAGGAAAAAGAAGCAAACCTTGCTTGTAAGGGAATAAGCAAGAATTATGAAACAGTTTTGAAATTCTCCAACATGGTTTTGGCCAATGTTTACCCAATAGATGCTCCATTGTTTCTGGGACTCACCTGCATCTTTTTCAGATTGGGAAAGTCTCCTGGTGAAATCTGATGCTCCCGTTCAATTCGTCCATAGATCACTCTCAAATTCTTCACAAGTTCTTTTTTCTTATTGTCTTTGCCAAACACTGATGGCATTTCTCTCTTAAGTGAGCTAATGATGTAAGCATGAACCTGCATCAAAGCACAACCATTGGATATTCAGAATATTCCTAGAATGCTTGTGTTTTCACATAACCTCATTTCATTTGCATTTTCTCTCTCTTTTAAAATATGTATCCTCCTTTTCTACAGTACATTTTCTTTTTACATTCTTGCTTCCTTAGTCCTCTCTATAGGTTTGAGATACTGAATTTTGGATTGACACATATAAAGTCACACATAAAGCTTCATCTTTGAAGATGAAGTAAAATTAGAAAACTACAAGATATTAGCTTCATGTTCATCATGGTTTTTAAACAATCAACTTCCAATAAAATAAATTAAATTAAAATAAAATAAATAGTAAAACAAATATACATGTGAGAGCCAGTATGATAAATGTATGTATCAGAATGTGATGAGGTACTTAGGAGTTGAATCTCTACCCAGACTTCATTAGACAGTCTTCTGTCTTTTCTGCCATGTAATCAAATTTCAGAATAGTAATTTTGTCAGAATGGAATCAACACTCTGCATCTTGTTTCTATTTTTAGTCCTTACTCAATTTTTCCTAGAGCAGTTCTAGAGCGTCTTCTTTTTGGAGCCCAATAATTTTAAGTAAAACATAAGAAAGGCACCATGAGATCATTCTACAAACCAGGGTTGGCTAAAGTGAATGCCAGTGCTCTCAATTCACCCTCAGTAGTCTCTCATTTTGCATTGTTTTAGGTCTGAAATAATCCTTGTACCTTCTATGTGATGTGAAGGCAATGTTCTACTCCCCTGATTTGTTTTAGCCATCAAAAATGGATGATCTCCCCCCTCAGTCAAAAATGATTTCCTTGTCACTTCTGGTTTTGAAAAAAAAAAAATCTCAAGGCCACAAATAATGTAAATAATAATGAGAAAGTGAGACCATGGCGAAAACCCTCGAAATCCCAGGAAACAAATATGTATCCCTCAGTTCCTGGTGTATGTAATCCAGAATCCATTTTTTCCAAGCCAGTCTTTCAACTTCATCAAATGACTGTTTTCATTGTTGTAGGACGCTTCTGCCCCAGTTGAGCCACTGAGTCCCACACTGCCCTTCAGACTATGTAGGCTCACTTCCAGTGGGGCTCCGTGGCCCAAATAGGGTGCATGCATCCAACAACGTTCCGCTGGGAGCACAGAAGGCTTCCTGTGTTCCATTTGAAATCACGTGGCCAACACAGGGGGAAGCCATGCAGGGATGCTTCCCCATGTGCGATGGGAAGAGTTGCTGCCATCAAGGCAGGGTGTGGATTGCCTTGCTGCCCTGTCAATTTGCCACAGAGGTTGGCGATTGATGCGGGGGAACTCATCAATGTGAAGATGTTCTTAATCTCCTCATTTGATCCATTTTTGATTACAACTCTAGAATTACTGTGGCTACACCTGAAGAAGGAAATCCATGACTAATGCAAATAACAATCCCGGTTTCATATTTATATGTAGGCAAGGCATAGATATTTGTTTGCATACCTTATGCTTTCACAGATATCTCCTTTTCCCAAATCTAGCTTCAGACTTAACAGGAAAAAGCAAATTGCCACATGTACTAGTTTAACTAGGAATCCACATACACTGATATGTTCTGTTTGGCAGCTGAGTTTACGCAATTATGACACATCTATTAAACAAGTAGATTGAACAACTTTAGAATTTATGTTGTCATACCCCACTCCCTTATGACCCTGTTCGCTGTGGCTTTTATTTTTATGTCTTTCTCACCCCGAGTTTTAACTTAATGTTCATGTGGTCTGCCCTTGTTTTCATTGTCTCCTTGTTTTATTTTGTAAAGGATATTATTTACTGTATTGCTTATTGTATTGTGCTGTGCTGTTTTTTTATATGCTGTTTACATTGTATTCTTTTGGGCATGGCCCCATGTAAGCCGCCCCGAGTCCCCATTGGGGAGATGGTGGCGGGATATAAATAAAGATTATTATTATTATTATTATTATTATTATTATTATTATTATTATTATTATTATTTCCATTATTAGGACTGACCTATTGTACAGGAAATAGAAATCCCTTTGTGTTTGATTTTACACACACATACACACACACATGTGTGGTATGAATTTTAAACATTATGCTTTCCTATGTAAAGAATTAAAAGGTTTTGCAATAGAAAAACAATTTAAGTCAACAAAATTGATGAATACATTAAACAAATAATAACAAAGTAGTAAATTATTTAATTACAAATAGTAAGGGGTGACTGGCAGCATTAAAGGGAGTTGATGGTGTTGTTTGTTTGTTTATTTAATATCCCACTTTTCTCCCTTAAGTGGTCCTAAGCAACTTGTATCCTACATTCAAAACATTTTGAAATACATGTTTTTTTAAAAAAGCATTAAATAAAACCACATACCATAAAATATTAGTTTAAAATAATTAAAAGCACAGTAAAATTTACTGAATGCACTATCTAAACTGGTTAAAAATGAAAAGCTTGGTAAAGAAAGGAGAACAAGAAGGAGGGGGCAACCGAGCCTCCTTTGAGACAGAGTTCCATAAACTGGGAGCAGCCACTCCCAGGTCCTCCCTTACTATACCTGTTCAGGTGATGGGACTGACAGAAAGTCCTCCCTTGAAGATCTTAAAAATTGGGGACATTTATATAGGGGGAGCTGGTAATCTGGTATAACCTGGTAGAAACACCACCCATTGGGAACCACATTATCTAAATGAGATCATTCCACATGGAGAGTGTTATAACAAAGATAACCCACTTTGTACCACAACCAAGTAAACCTCATTAGACTGAAGTATAGTAAGCAGAGCTGCTCCCTCAGAATATAATGTAATTTAGGAGTCAATAATAATCCATCATAGTAAGCCACCAGAGAGACTCACCTTAGCTAGCCGTGCTCGTTTAATGAGATCATTCAATTTTCGAAGGGCTGCATTGCGGGGCAAGCCTTGGATATCTCTGAAGAGGTCTTGCTCCTCAGCCTCAAAGAGCTTCCGATTATCCGGGATAAGCAATGGGTGTGACCAGAAGGACCCAATGTAGACCCTGAGCACTTCAGGTGTGTTGACAATCTTTCCTAGAGACCACATGAGAGCACCATATACTCTCATGAGCTGTTGAGTCTCGATTTGGTCGGCTTTGTTGAGTACTACCCTTATTTTATCCTCATGGTTTTTCAGAGCTTTGATGACATCTGAAAATTCATCTGAAATATCTAACTTGTGGGCATCAAAAAGAAGAATGATGCGGTCAACCCTCTCTGCAAACCATTCCAGGACAGCAGCAAAATCATAACCTATTGGAAAAAGAGATGTGAGATTCCCACAACAACAGAGACAATACCCATGACAATGTATGTTCACATAAAGACCTGGACCCAAAATTGATGAGCTATTGTAGCTTAGAGAAAACATAGCTAAGTGCTATGTGCAATCATTAGAAGTTTAAATAGTATTTTCATAGAGATAGAACAGTGTGAACATTCTGCCTAACACAAGCATTTTCAAAGTGAGTGGTTTTCACCAGAAGTACATTTGTATTCTTTCTGATGTCAAAAATGGTATGTTGGTGCTAGTGTGGTTTCTCTCTGCGGGGTGGTGGTGGTGCTTTTTACCATTTTTCCAGCTTTCTTGTGGTGGAGGCTCCTTCTTTGGAGGCTTTTAAGCAGAGACTGGATGGCCATCTCTTGGGTGTGCTTTGAATGCAATTTTCCAGTTTCTTGGCAGGGGGTTGGACTGGATGGCCCACGAGGTCTCTTCCAACTCTATGATTTTATGGTTCTATGATTCTTTCCAGCTTTCTACAGTGAATCAGTGCTAGCCCTGTCCTGACAAGTGCTCCATATTTTCTGGTCCCAGATTCCAGTCCTGCAGGATTGGCTGCATCTTTTTGTGGCTTATTTCAGACTTTCTGGGCTTTTTAGTACACTGCTTCAGACTTAAAGTTTGTTACATACACAGAGAGTGTATGCTTTGTAGACGCCACACCCTTGAGCTGGCTTCAAAGTGCATTATGCGGTCTGTGTAGAACAGCTGGCTTTGAAGTGCATTATGATGTCTGTTTCTATCCATTTTTAAAACAAAGCCCAGAACTTATTTTCTATCTCTTTTTTATAAGATAACACAATTTGCTTGCATAAACTGTCTCATTCAATAAAACAAACTTGAGCTTTGAAATGTGCAGATGTTTTTATTGGTGTTCTATAAATGTGTGTAAATTGCCAGATCAGGTTTATCCAGGCTCTGAAATATTAGGGCTAGAATTCATGACCCAGAGATGATCCCATGTGAATGTCACAAGGGTGGATCCTGGTAATATTACAAGGGTGATGTAGCAAAGGAGAACTCTATAGTGATGTCATCAACCATAGTATATTAAGCATCAACTTCAGTTGCTCAAAGTACACCATTCAATTTTGTTAAAAAGTCATCAAGTCTAACAAATGAGAAACACATGCAGAGCAGCACTCTCAACTTGATATTTATTTACTTATCTTCAGAAGAGGGGCCAGGCTCTGAAATCTGGCAACCCTAAATGTATGTATTTTATCACATATGGCTGCAAATAATTGTAAGCGCGGTGATGTACAATTCCAAAATGCAGTATATTTGGTCTAAATCTATCCCAGGAATTGTGGACTGGAATTCTTGTTGCTGTGTGCCTTCAAGCCCTTTCTGATCTATGGAGACCCTAAGGTGAACCTTTAATGAGGTTTTTTGGGCAAGATTTATTCAGAGGACCTTTTACCTTTTTTCTCTGAGGCTGAGATAATGTGAATAGCTTAAAGTACGGAGTAGTCTTCATTAAAAGTCCACTTGGGTGGACTTCTTGCATATCTTTGTCAGCAGCCAATACTGTGATCAGACTTATAGAATTATACAAACATGCTCAGCCTACAAATACCTGAGAACCAGTGTAGCGTCGTGATTTGCACATTGGACTATGCAGACTGGAATTTGAATTCCTGTTTGGCCATGGAAACCCAACTAAGGACCTCATTCCAAGAGATGCTGGAATCACCATGCACTGTGGTGATTCTGGTGGTACATGTGGGGGGGGGGGGATGGGGAACCTGCTGCCCCATGTCCCGCGTCACCTAATTTACCCAAGTTATCATTCGTTCCTGGCAGAACATGGGAAGACTCCACTTGGCCTTCCCTTTAACTATGAAACCCCGCCAGAAGTACCTATGCATCATGTAATGAGAGCCAGATAGCTCTGTGTTTAAAAGGAAGGCGAAGTGGAGCATGCCGCTGATTCTACCCCCGTCTGATGAGGTTGTAGGTGACCCTGGGCAAGTCACATTCTCTCAATTTAGAAGAAGTAAACAAAAAACCTCTCTGAACAACTCTTGCCAAGAAAAATCCCATAATGGGTTCACTTTAGGATCACCATAAATTGAAAATGACTGGAAATCAGGCAACAACAAAACAAATATCTGTCTGACTTGCTCTAAGTTTTGAAACAAGACTTAAGTCAAGTCATGATGAGAAACTGCTCCTTGACTTTACCTCGGCTAGTTCTTTGTTTCTCCCCAGAAAGGATTCCTGGAGTATCGATAATGCTGATGCTCTCCAGTACTGGGTTCGGCAGTTGAGCACATATTAATCTAAAGAGAAAAAAGGGACAAAGTTAGAGTCCAAAAAGCAATGCTTCCAAATTTCAGAAGTAGATGGAAAATGCCAGTGGATGGATGGACAACTGTCCATGTGGATGGGCAATTTCAGATTTTTGAGTATTTTTGAATTTTAAATAAAGAGTACTTTACGTGTACTATGCTGTGCTGAGTTGATTTGTATAGAATTGCTGCAACTGTGTGCAATCACACTTGTCTCTTCACTTAGTGACTGTCACTGTTGGCCACTCAGTATAAAAGCAAGGCAACATAATATTTCTATCTTTTTAATAGTGCCCTGGGCATTCTTCCCTTGCTTTGATCATATTATGTTGAATAGTTCAGAAAGAAGATCATTATTTTGTTGTCCAAAAACAACTATTAAATATAGACCTCATGTCAGGGTCAAGAGAATGCCACTTTTTACATCCCTAGCTCTAGTGGTTCAAGTTGTTGTGGAGAAAAATATTTCCATGTGTCAGTTTAGGCCAAACATGTTTGTTTTTCTTTTAGTGCCCCCCTGCAGGAGCCTGACCTTCAGTCATCTCAGCTAGTGAACATCTGAGAGAGAACACTAGGCTAATTAAATGCCAGAAAGGTCAGAAAGCAGTTTTGGCCGTAATGAAGCAATGCCTACACAAACATCACAAACAGATGGTTCTCTCTGGACTGTCTGCGGGAAAAAGCACCTAAGCACCTATTAGATAAACCAATGACTGCTTAGATCTGTGGTTCTCAACCTGTGGGTCCCCAGGTGTTTTGGCCTACAATTCCCAGAAATCCCAGCCAGTTTATTTTATTTACGTCATTTCTATCCCGCCTTTCTCATCGGAGGGGATTCAAGGCAGCTTACAAATCTGGCAAAATTCAGTGTCAATAAACAACAATACATTAAAATAAAACATAGAGCAATTAAAACAATTAGTCATTAAACAATTAAAAACAATATACAAAAATGTAAAGTGCTTAAATCCGTTCATCCAAAGTCTTGTGCATTTTGCCAGCTGTTAGGATTTCTGAGAGTTGAAGGCCAAAACACCTGGGGATTCACAAATTGAGAACTACTGACCTAGATAAAGATGGTCCTTTATCTAAGCAACACTTACAGTATGTAGAAAAGTCAGGGGCTGTCTTGAGTCACTCTACCAAGGAGTATCACATTTATAAGAGAGGGATGTGGGCTCATCTCAAGAATGATACCTGGAACTCTGACTTCAGACTTTGGTAGTACTCTTTAAAGTTGCTTCAGATGTGTATGTGTGTGTATTTGGGTGGTGGTGGTGATGGGGAGAATTTGGTCACTGTTTGTGGATGTGTGCCTTCAAGTTGTTTCCAGATGTGTTGTCCCACAGCTCCTGACATCTTGAATTGCTAGAATTACAAGTCAAGAATCTGATTGGGGAGGACTAGCATCGACAGAGTTATATTATTGGTATGGATTTGAGAATTGTGGATACCTAGGTTTTTCCTCATGTAGGGTGCACTCAAGAATAACAAAGAGTCTTTAATATCTGTTCCATTCTTATTTGTCTTTTTCAGTCTATCCTGTCACTCACGTTTCCTGAGCTCCAGTTTAATTATGTGGATTTTGGAAATGAATTCCCAAATAGGTGCTGTTTACAGTTGTTTTCATTTTTTATCTCTTTTTAATGCATTAATTACTCCCAACACAAACAAGCCATTTTGATAAGTAAGTACATTAAGAGTCTGGTAAGTCTTGTATTGATAAGAATGTTCTACCAACTGTGAATTTAATAACATCAGGCTTGTTTCTTTCCCAGCATTTGTTAATGCATCTGCCTCAGGAATAACACAGAAGCAGAAAGGGTGTGAATGAATGGCAGGTCTGTAAGCAGTGCAGTGACCACACCAAGTATTTTGGACAAAACTCAGGAGAAAATGCTGAAAAAATTAAAATGTGTAATATCTTGGAAACAGGATCAGGTAATCTGGAAATTCAAAATTTAATAACAAATTTTGAGAAACATTTCTTATCCATCTTATTCAATGTACAGAATAAATTTGTTTCATCTTATCTAGTACTGGCAGTCCCCAAATTACAAACATCTGACTTACAAACGAATCAGTTAAAAATGGAGCTGAGACAACAGGAAGTGATATAAATCTATCTTGGAATGGGAAATTCACTCCTGAAAGAGTTATCATAGGGAAAAGGCATCTCCACTGAAGCTTTATAATCCTGGTTTCCACAACAAGCCATTTTATTTTTTTTCAAAATCCAAGTGTCACAGAGACAGAAAGTGTGGTGAAATCTTCTGAACAGACAGCAAAACAAACTCCACAGGGATGTTAATATGCTATCAAAGCTAATACGTGTGTGTGTGTGTCTGTGTCTATCTGTCTGTCTGTCTATCTTTGGCTGGAGTTACATTTAAAATTGTACCTGTTGTGATTTACATACAAATTTAACTTAAGAACAAATCTACAGAACCCATCTTGTTCATAAATTGGGGACTGTCTGTATTCAATAGAATGTCACCTTGAAAAATACAAGGAGAAAATCTGGTTTTATCTTAATACTGAAAGACAGTAAATTGCCTGTTTAAACGCATCTGTGAGTTATGACAATCAATAATGAACCCCCACTGCAATTTTATACTTTGAGCTACATTCAGCCATTGGAGAGAAATGACACCTTAGTACTGATATTATTGTAATCTCATCCTTGGTTCCTGACATGACACTTCCACCTAGTGAAGCTGCATTAAGACATTTCAGCTTCAGCTCATACAAAAGTGGAGAATACGTGGCCCTCAAGTTGTTTCTGGCTGGACCTACACTGGCATATAATGCAGTTGCAGAATTAATATTAGTTGCTTTGACCTAGATTATATCAAGTCTACACTGCCATATAATCCCCAGATACACAATTCCCACCAGCCGTACCTAGCACAGCAAAGATGGGACATGTTTCTCCCATTTTTGAATGATTCCTTCCTTCCTTCCATCCATAGTATTTCTGATTTTTGTATGTTTGTGAAAGCTGGACATTGAAGAAAGCTCACCAGAAAAGAGTCAAGTCATTTCAAACGTGGTGCCAGAGAAGAATTTTACAGGTTGTGCAGACTGTCTAAAATGACCAATAAATGAGTCTTAGACTAAATTAGGCCTGAACTCTCTCAAGAAAACAAAATGACTAAACTGAATCTATTGAAATTTGGAAATATCATGGGATGACATGACATTTAGAAAAGATGATAATGCTTGGTAAATTAGAAGGCAGTTGAAAAGAAGACTGCATGACAGGTGGATTGATTCAATCAATGAAGACACACCTCAAGCTTGCAAGACTAGAACAAGGTTGTTATTGACATGATGATTTGGAGGTCTCTCGTTCACGCAGTTGCTGTAAGGCAAAGTCAACTTGGTGGCAATGTAATGGGGTACAATGGATTGAATCACTTTAAAACAGTCTAATGCAATGTCAGGAATGTTAAAACAATACAAATTATGATCTGACAGACTGAAAACAAAGTTGGAATCTCCAAGTCTTGTGTTGAACAACCAGGTTTTAACATGGTGTTCAGGGTATAAAAAGTATTTGCAAAGTTTTTCTTCTTTTGCAAGAAAGATTGTCTCCACAAATTGAGATATTGCCCTGAGAAAAATATTTGCTGTGGTGTGGATAATTTTTCATCCTGAATTAATGTGAAAATGCTAATTGAATCTGGCTTTTGTCTTCATTTGCATATTTTGTATAAAAACAATGTGCAAAACAGTAATTGAAATGGGGGACAAAAATATAACTAAATAAAATGCAACAGAAAAACAGATTTTCTTATCACATCTGCCATAAAGCTTCGCATGGACATGATTGAAACTCTCAATTACTTTGTAAAAAACCTCCATGCTGACCTGTTCAAGAAAGCATTGCCAAAGGCATTCAGCTTCCTAAAAGGCTTTTTGGGATCTACTACCAATGCATTTCCAGGAATGATGCCTTCCACATCTCCCTTCATCACAGCAGTGAAGGAGTCTGTGGTGGGCTCAGGCCCAATCCGCATCCCAGGAAAATCTTGTTCAAGAAGGTACCTAAGAATGAAAGAAAAAGATAAAGTACAGTACATATTCAATTATATGGTAGAGAAATGCCATACCAAAAACCTTGTTATCAAGTATAAACCTGGAGTTAGACAATTCTCCTTCCCTTGAATGCAAACATTTACAGAACTTTGAGGATGAAAATAAAGTTGAACTTTTGGGCTAAGAATTTATCCACCATTAAACACAACACCACATACATTCATAACTTCTTCAGTCAGATAGCACTTACATTTTTTTCATTATTTCCATGGGACAACCAGGGTGTGTGTCCATATTGTAGAATTAATGTAGCTTGACACCACTTTAACTACTATGGCTCAGTTCTATGAAATCATGTGCGTTTTGTAGTTTTCCAAGGTCTTTAGCCTTCTCTGCCAAAGAGTGCTGGTACCTCATTCAACTACAACTCCCAGGTTTCTATAGCACTAAGTAATGGCAGTTAGGAGCCCCGATGTCGAAGTGTGTTAAAGCACTGAGCTGCTGAACTTGCAGACTCAAGTTCAAATCCCGGGAGTGGAATGAGCGCCCGCTGTTGCTCCAGCTTCTGCCAACCTAGCAGTCTGAAAACATGCCAATGTGAGTAGATCAATAGGTACTGCTCCAGTGGGAAGATAACGGTGCTCCATGTAGTCATGCCAGCCACATGACCTTGGAGGCGTCTATGGACAACGCTGGCTCTTCGGCTTAGAAATGGAGATGAGCACCAACCCCCAGAGTCAGACATGACTAGACTTAACATCAGGGGAAACCTTTACCTTTACCTAATGGCAGTTAAAGCAATATCAGACTGCATTAATTCTACCCTTAGAGTAGATGGAGATAGAGCTCAGAAACATTACATTTTGCATTACAAATCCTATAATCCCCATCCAGTATGACCAGCACCTAACCTGTATACCTGCTTTACGACAGCTCAGGCAGCATTTTCTGGGAACAACTGCAGCCCCACCTATATATATATATATTTGGCTGTTCCCTCTGAACACCTTGGCTGTTCTCTGCTGCAAAGGACTAGAAATGTGGGCCAACCTCTAACAGTGGGGTGAATTTGTCGGGCAAAAATGTGTGACTGATATTGACAATCTCATCACAATTTGTGTGATATGTGTAGCATTAATGTGATAACTGCAGGGACACTGAAGACCAGGAAAAGATCATACAAAACAGACAGCCCCTAAGTTAACCAGTTGTTAGCTGCTTGCCCTCTGAGGACTTCATCACATTGAGGTCCTCAAGTCAGGGGACAGTGGGGGCATCTGCCTCCCCATCACACAGGGGAAAACATCACTGCCTGGCTTCCCCCCATGCTGTCCCCTGGCTTACCTAATGAGAACATAAGAAGCCTTTCATTAGGATGGAACCCTAACGAAAGTAGCCCTGTGTCATGTGATGGCTCCGTCCTGAAAGCATCTTCGGATGGAGACCAAGCTTCATGTGATAAGGTCCTTAGTAGAGGAAAAAAATAAAGTACAAGAAGGTCACCAGGTCCTATACTACCCCCCCCCCCCCCCAATTTCTGAAAACTAACATTTCCTCAAACAGAAAATGTTGTTCATTTGTTTTCAGCAGCAAACCTTTATTATAGAATCATTAGTGTTTGGGGGTTTCATAGAATCATAAGAGTTGAAAGAGATCACATGGGCCATCCAGTCCAATCCCCTGCCATTCAGGAAAAGCACAATCAAAGTATTCCTGACAGATGGTCATCCAGCCTCTGTTTTAAGCCTCCAAAGAAGGAGCTTCCATCACAGAGTTCCACTATTGAACAGTTCTTCCTATGGTCAAGAAGTTCTTCAGGTGGCATCTTGTTTCCTGTAGTTTGAACCCATTGCTCCAGGTCCTTTTTTCTAGCCCAGTTAAGATACACATCAGAAAGAGGTCACAGAGGAGAAGATCTCTCGGGTGGCAATGAGCCATGGTTCCATGGGAAGTGCAAACTCATGCCCTTAAGGCTCAAAACATAAATATTTTTCCCAACCATTTAAGCATATGCAGAAGGCAATGCCACTGGAATCCTAGTATTAATCCTTGGCAACTGTGCATGGTAAAATAATTTGCTTGGACTATGATTGTCACTGATTTTGGGAGCTCAGTCAAAAAATAAATATCTTTAAATTCTACCTGGGACCAGTAATAATTACCAAAAGCACTGAACCTAATTTGTATAATATTGCTTTGATAGATAAAATTTCACACTGTTCTTTTTTCTTGGAAGACTGGATTTTTCTATGTTGCATGCTCATCTTTTTCTTCATGCTGATAAAGCGGCTGTGAGAAAGGACGGAAACAGCAGCTACACTTAGTGGCAGGTTACAGAATGCTGCTGTGATAACAGCTTCTACTTTAACCACCTCCATAACAACAAGCCCTTGGAGATTTGTGCTCAACACAAACTTGTTCATCTGCGCAGGATATGAGCCATTGTGCCACTTTCAGGAAAAGAAACCTGAGCACAACATTGATGGCTATCGATCTGATTTCTTCACATTAAACAATGTTGCTTTTAGAATGCTGACTCCAATTATAGCCCTCTGGCTCTCAATATGAGGCAACTCGCCCTTTGCTGACTCCTAAGTACAATGCCTTCTTGTATTTATACGCTGCCTTACTTTGCAAAGGAGATGAGAATCATATTTGGCAGCAGTATGAGGCTGTTTCTGGCAGTAACATTTAGAGGAGGAGGAAAACAATCTCTTTTCTTTGGCCTTATCTCAATTTCCTAAATTAAAACTAGCGAGAAATAAGTCTCAATGGTTACATGTCAGTAAAATAAATTTTGTTATGTATCTTCAAGATGTTTCTAACTTTTGGTGACCCTAAGGCCCCATCTACAGTGCTGTATAATGCAGTTTGAACTCATATCATGTAGATTGAACTGGATGATATGTGTGTACACTACCATACAATCCAGTTCAATCTACATTATACTGGCAATCTAGTTGGGGCCTAAAATGATCCTTTCACAGGATTGTCTTGACGAGATCTGTTCAGAGGGAGTTTTGCCATTGCCTTCCTCTGAGAAAATGTGACTTGCTTGAAGTCTCCTATAAACTCAGGGACTGGATGTCCTTTCAGTTGATTCTTTTGTCCATGACCAGCAGTTAATTCAGATTGAAAAGTACTATAGTAATTTCATAAGAGCACAAAATGACATTATGGAGCACAAAATGTAGGAAATTAATATGCCGTATTCAGTACTGGTTGAAGACTCACATACTGGGAAGTAGATATTCCGCTCTGTGTTGCTCTGAACACCAGGAAGATCAGCACAATCTTATCAGTCAGTCCGATCAAATGAATCACAAATTTCCTTGGACACCTCTTGCTTAGATTGCTGCAATACACTCTGGGCAGATTTGACCTTCAATGACACCATATTTCAGCCCCCTCTACCCCATGCAAGTAATATAGAATAAAGTAATATAGGTTATATATTATTTTATAATAATATGTGTTAAATACAGTTATGGTCCTCCTTATAATGTAACTCAGGGGCCCCTGATGGCACAGTGTGTTAAAGTGCTGAGCTGCTGAATTTGCGGATCAAAAGGTCCCAGGTTCAAATCCCGGGAGCGGAATGAGCGCCCGCTGTTAGCCCCAGCTCCTGCCAACCTCGCAGTTCGAAAACATACAAATGTGAGTAGATCAATAGGTACCGCTCTGGCGGGAAGGTAATGGCGCTCCATGCAGTCATGCCAGCCACATGACCTTGGAGATGTCTATGGACAACGCTGGCTCTTCGGCTTAGAAATGGAGATGAGCACCAACCCCCAAAGTCGGTCACGACTGGACTTAACGTCAGGGGAAACCTTTATCTTTACTTATAATGTAACTCAGTTTATTACCTTGAGCTATCTTCAGCCTTGCCTACTTAATGGAATTGCTGTGAGGACAAGGAAAGTCCTGTTTGTCACCTTATGCTAATTAGCAGGATGATGAGATAGAAAAAATAACTACTAAATAAAAACTAATGGACATAGATAGAATTAAATTTAGGAGATGCTTTATTCTAAGCAGAAAAGCTAAACTCCTACACCAACATATACTCTTTGAAGATCAGGCTGGGAAACCTGAGGTAAGAAAAGAAGTACACAATAAGAAGGACAGACATAGAGAAGCCAGCAAAGTTAAAGGAATACCCCTTAGTTGACAAAGAGGCTCCCTTCTAGAAAGAAAACACAGTTGGATTTCTCTGGAACAGGATAGCCATACTTCAGCCATGCTTCAATGTCCTCAAACACAGCAGGCTTCCTTTCTTGTTAGCTTCAAAGCCCCAGGAAGGCATCTTTTCTGGCCACGTCTCTGTAGTTTTGTTTGTCTTCCAGAAGTCTAATAATTTGACTGTTTAGAAAAAAGGACCGTTTCATCTAACCCGTCTCAGCTCAAGCTAAGTCAGATTCCAGAAGCTTTTAGACAGAGCAAAAGTCTGACATGTGGCTCAAGATTCCATGCAGTAATAATTTCAACCTAACGCAGCACCAAATACAAGCTCATCACTACTTCTGATATTTTGGATAACACAGTTATAATATAATACAATACTAGTAAAACGTTATTTCTAGACTGCCCTCTCTCCCCAAAGGGACTCATGGTAGTTTACAGACACAAAGCAAAAATTCAAATATTCAATGCCTCAAATGAGTACAAACACATCAAAATAATACAAGATAATGTACAGTAACAACAGTAAACTTACAATAAAAAATTAAGCATCAAGATGAAAATAATAAAAAACAATCCAATAAGACAGTAAACTAAAACATAAGTAAAACATTACAATATGTGCCTTAAAAACAATTAAGATACAATTACATTAAAATGGCTTTAACATGGCGAACACCAGTGTTCATTTAAGATGTATCGTAGCAGCCATAAAATACAAGTGTTAGCCAGTGTTCCAATGGGTTAAAGTGTCCTAGTCCTCCTTTTCTCCATATGCTAAAGTGCATAAGTGCATTTTCAGAAGTTTCTTAAAGAAGAGGAGGGTGGGAGTCATTTTTATTTTCTTAAGGAGGGAGTTCCAGAGACAGGAAGTGATCATGAAGAAGGCCCCCTCTCCCGTTCACCAACCAAGTTTGTGATAGTGGTGGGACTGAGAGGAGAGCCTCCTCCGCTGACTGCACGGCACAGATGCATGGGATGGTCTATAGAGAGATATGCAATTAGATAAGTAGCCTGAGGAAGGAAAACTGCAAGAGAGGGAGACAGATGGAGAAGATGAGGAACGTGAAGAGGAATGCAAACTAACTGCTGAAAAGGAAAGGGATCTTAAGAGACTGAGGGAATTCTCACCAGAAAACTATCAACTATTGATGCCACAAGAGATGCTGCAGTGGGAGATGCCGGACAACTCACATGAATAAAGACTTAAAATTATACTCTAACGACATCAATGGGATTAACTCGCCAAATAAGAGGAGAAGAGTTTTTAATTATTTAAAACAAAAAAAAACCTACGATTTATTGGCTCTACAGGAAACACATATCACCAGTAGGCATACCAAGCATCTGATACAAGAGCGACTAGGGAAAGCATATTATGCAGCAGCGAACAAAAAAAAACGAGGAGTAGTCTTGTACATAAAGGAGTGGATTCCGGCAACGCAAGTTTTCAAGGATATGGAGGGGAGATACATAGGAGTTATTATCGAAATAAAAAATAAAAAAATATTGGTGTGCAACATTTATTGTCCGAACGGCCCCAAACTTAATTTCATAAAGGACTTGAATAAAAATATAGAGCAACAAGATTTTGATGAGCTGCTAATTCTAGGAGATTTCAATGGTGTGGTAGATGTAACAAAAGACAAATCGAAGAGCAATGGTAAACAAAAAAATGGGACTTCTAAATCGAGTAAATTACCCAAAAAATTCATACAATATATGGAAGACTTAAATTTGACTGACATTTGGAGACATTATAATGAAACACAGCGAGACTATACTTTTTTCTCCAGCAGGCACGAATCGTGGTCCCGCATAGTTATGGCATGGGCAACAAACAGTTTAATGATGAGGGTAAACAAGTTCAAAATACTGCCAAGAATCTTATCTGACCACTGCGCTTTAGAGTTCACAATAAGAGGAACGAATAGTCATCCAAGATGGTGGTTAAAGGAGAATTTACTAAAAAAAGAGAAAGATATAGAATTAAATAAAAAATTACTAAAGAAATATTTGGAAATAAATAAAGGTAATGAGACTTCCAAAAATACACAGTGGGAAGCAATGAAAGCTGTAATGAGGGGATACCTCATACAACAGAACTCTCAAAAAAATAGAAATAGAAATAAAGAAATAAAGGAAATTCTTGGAAAAATCAGCCAAAAAGAGGAACTATTCAAAAAAGAGCCTACTAACCAAAAAATAGGCTCAGAATTAGGAATACTTAAAAAGCAGTTACATTTACTGCAAATAGATAAAATAGAGAAGCAGCTGAAATTTATTAAACAAAACCACTTTGAAAATGCAAACAAGATTGGTAAATGGTTAGTAAAAAAAAATAAAGGAAAAAAGACAAAAGCAATATATTACAAAAATACAGAAAGATGGGATCACATATTTTGAAGAAAATAAAATAGCTGAACAATTTATACATTATTATAGGGAACTATACCGAAAAGAAGAAGTGTCCAAAGAACAAATAACAACATACCTTTGTAACTTGAACCTACCAAAATTAACTGATGAACAAAGAAAATCCCTGAACGATCCAATTACGATTGCTGAAATTGACATGGCAATTAACAAACTAAAGAATAATAAAGCACCTGGACCAGACGGCTTCACGGCCATCTTTTATAAGACATACAAAGAAGAACTAAGCCCATTATTGAAAGACATACTTAACAATATCTTGGACAATAAAGAAATCCCTGCATCCTGGGAAGGAGCTAATATATCCCTGATACACAAAGAGAACACTGACCCAACCGAGATTAAGAACTACCGACCCATTTCATTACTAAACCATGATTATAAGATTTTCACAATTATAATGGCAGAAAGACTGAAAGACTTCATGAGAGATTGGATTTCGGAAGAGCAAACCGGTTTCCTACCAAATAGACAAATAAAAGATAATATCAGAACCCTAATCAACACAATTGAATACTATGAGAAACATAATGAAAAACAGATGGCACTACTATTTATAGAGGCAGAAAAAGCTTTCGATAAAGTTAATTGGGATTATCTAAAATTACTGCTAAATGAATTGGACATAGGATTTAAATTTAAAAATGCTGTAGAAGCCATATATTTGAAACAAAGAGCGACACTAATAATAAACGGTCAAGAAAATAAGAAAAATATTCAAATTAATAGGGGGACTCGACAATGGTGTCCATTATCACCACTACTGTTTATAATGATCATGGAAACGTTGGTGAGAGGAATAAATGAAGACAAAAATTTAGAAGGGTTAAAAACCAGGAACCACAACTACAAGCTGAGAGTATATGCAGATGACGTAGTCTGTATTATCGAAAAACCGGTCAAGAAAATCAACATGTGGCTGGATAAGATTGAAAAATTTGGAAAACTAGCAGGTTTCACTTTAAATAAACAAAAAACCAAGTTACTAGTTAAAAATATAGATGGAAAATTAAAAGAAGACATACAGTCAAAAACAGGGATAAAAATAGAGAAAAAACTGAAATATCTAGGAGTGATAATGACATCTAGCAATGCAAAATTGCTGAAAAACAACTATGAACAATCTTGGATCAAGATAAAGCAAGATATGGAAAAATGGAAATACCAAAATATATCATTATTAGGTCACATAGCAATAATAAAAATGTCAATTCTACCTGAATTACTTTTTCTTTTTCAAACACTACCGATAATTAGGAATGACCGTCTTTTCAAAAAATGGAACGCCGACTTAACGAAATTTATATGGAAGAACAAAAGACCAAGAATAAAGCTAAAAATATTAATGGACAACAAGAAGAAAGGAGGATTGGATCTCCTGGACTTCAAATTATATTATGAAGCTTGTAATCTGGTTTGGGCAAAGGACTGGGCTACATTGGAAAATACTAAATTGTTAACACTAGAAGGACATGATCTGCGCTCGGGGTGGCATGACTACTTATGGTACAATAAAAGGAAGAAGGAGAAAAATTTCGGGAATCATTTCATTAGAGCAGCATTAATTAGGACTTGGGAAAAATATAAATTTAGACTATATGAGAAAACCCCACTATGGATCTCTCCAATTGAAGCGAAACACAAAAGAGAATTGGGCACCGAAAACTGGCTTACCTACCAACAAATCTTAAAGAAAACAGATGGAAATAAATGGGTAATAAAAACACATGAAGAAATTAAGCAGGAACATCAAAAGATAACTTGGTTCCAATACTTCCAAATACTCCAATGTTATAAAGAAGACGCTAAAATAGGATTCAACCAAAAAGGAGGACCCTGGGAGATAATTATGCAAAAGAGGAAAAAATCATAAAGATAATATATCAAACGTTACTAAATTGGATTACAGAAGAAGAACAAGTTAAAGACTACCAAGTGAAATGGGCTAAAGACTTTGGATATAGTATAAATCAAAATCAATGGGAAGAAATTTGGAACAAAAAATTGAAATTTACAACAGCTATTGAGACACGAGAGAATTGGTATAAGATGCAATTCAGGCGGTATTATACCCCAGTTAAAATAGCCAAATTTAGTAAATGGTCATCTAACAAATGTTGGAAATGTGGCAAAGCGATAGGAACTTTTTACCACCAATGGTGGAAATGCAAAAATGTCCAAAAGTATTGGAACAATATACATCGAATAACACAAAAAAATACTACAAATTAAATTCCCACCAAAACCGGAAATGTAATTATTAGGAATAACAAGCCCGAAACTTAATAAAAATCAGGATCAAATGATCTTTCTGATGACCACAGCAGCAAGATTAGTTCTAGCAAAAGTATGGAAACAAAAAATGATTCCCCCCGTTGAGGAATGGATCTTAAAATTATTAGATTTAATATAAATGGACACTTTGACACAAAAGCTGAGAGATGGGAAAAAGAAAACGGATTGGACAGGCTTCAGAAACTTTTTACAAAACAGCAGATATACCTTTACAGTAGACCTATCTGACGTATGACAAACAATACTCATAGAAGTGTGGACTGGACAATAAAATAGATGCGGAAAACTGCAAAACGAAACACTCTTCAGGAGGACAATGGGAAGTCGATAAATTTTTAACCCACTGGGACAAGGTGGATCCTTTTTTTTCTTTTTTCTTTTCTTCCTCCCCCCTTCTTTGCTGTCTTTTCACCCACTTTACCTCCCCACAGTTTGTTTTCCTTGCTTTCGCTGTAAAAGTCACACAGAAAATAATAAAAATTATAGTGGAAAAATTAGATAAGTAGCCTGGACCCAAACCACTGGACCCAAACTACTGCAAGCTGGACTGTGCCTCCCAGCACACCTTTATAGGTAACGACCAGCACTTTGTATTTAGCTTGGAAGCAGACCGGCAACCAGTGGAGCTACAGCAGCATGGGAGTCATCCTCTCACTAAACGGCACTCCAGTTAGCAATCTAGCCACCGATCTCTACACTAATTGCAGCTTCTGAACTATCTTCAAAGTCAGCCCCACACAGAGAGCATTGCAGTAGTCCAGTCAGAATGTGACTAAGGCATGTACTATCATGGGCAAGTCTGGTGTCTCAAGGTATGGGCACAGCTGGCACACAAGTTTTAACTGTGTGAATGTGCTCCTAACCACTGCCGACACCTGGGGTTCTGTCCTCAACATTATAAATTAGAAGCATTGCTGTTGTTGCCTTGGTTCAGTGCTATGGAATCCTAGAGGCTGTAGTTTGACAAGGTTTTGAGCCTTCTCTCTCAAATAATATGGGTGCTTCACCAAACTACAAATCCCAGGACTGCATAGCATTGAGTCTTGTGCATTTAATTAAAAATGACGTTCCTCAAAAAGAAGCTCCAGGGGCAGCTCCTGAAGCACCTTCCCCTTTTGCTTTGGCTCAGCACTAAGAACCTAATCAGACGGGATTTTTTAAAGGAATAATGCTAGGCTCTGTTTTTTTTTACCTCATTTTATGGCTTCGTACACTGCCCATCAGATAATGCAGGCCATGGCCACACCCTTTCCATGAATTATTTTATTTATTATTTTATTTACACCATTTATATTCCGCCCTTCTCACCCCGAAGGGGACTCAGGGCGGATCACATTACACATATTAGGCAAACATTCAATGCCTTTTTAGCACAGGACGAAGACGAACAACATAGCTCCGAGTGGGCCTCGAACTTATGACCTCCTGGTCAGTGACTCATTGCTCTCCCGTCTGCGCCACAGCCCGGGCATGAAGCCCTGGCATTGTGAGGAAAGGAAGTGTGGGACTGTGGAAATTTGGTCATCATGGGCAATGCCCGTGATATAGGTCAGCTTTGTGCATTTTTTTCTTTTTAGCACAATTTTGATGCTTCCCCCATCTGATGAGGGGAAACAACGGAGTGTCCCACACCATAGTGATTGCTCTACCCTTCCCTTCCCATCACACGGGAAGGAGGAGGGTGGGTGCATGGCTCGCAGGGTTACTTGAGTCACCCTGTGGCCTTTCTCTCTCTGTCTCTAGGGGGGACAATCTGATAAGGTCGTAAGATTACTGTATGAAGCAAATCTAATGTGCACCCCAATTTTAGCAAGGTCATTTCGCCAAAAAAGGTGAGCATTAGATTCAAGTAAATAGTAAATACTGCAAGCTGGACTGTGCCTCCCAGCACACCTTCTGGAGATAGCCAAACTGAGGGAAGCTAGGGTAATACAACCAGAGTTTTTAGACACACTTTCCCCATCTTTAAGCCCACTGTAAAATGCACATACTGGAACTTCGCCAGTATATGTTTTAAATATTTTCCCTTTGTAAGAAAAAAGCTTTCTATTGAACTGTTTGCTAAATTTGTTTCCTGGCTCTTTGATATATAAGCATTAGGTTTCAGAAACACTAGAGCAGGTAAAAAGGCATGGATTGCCCAAGGTCATTGTCATTGCTGGCCTAATATACTCTACTGCCTGAGAACAGCATGTTTCATTTTTATCCATTTACTAATTTATTTGTAGTATTTGTACCCTACTCTTCAGGTGCAAAAGCTCAGAAGAATAAAAATGTTATCAAGAGATACCATCAAATTGTTATTTTTTAATATTTGTGCATCTAGTATTCCAGAAACTCCTCAAAGGCTCAGTAGTGTGAACATGAGACTATCAGTCATTAGTGTTGTAACTGAATGAGCAAGAGTTACTGTATATATGGTTTCATAGGTTTAAATGATTTCACACTTTTTGCTCACATTGTAAAGATTACAGAAGCATAAATGTGTGTTTCTTCCAGAAACATTACTACCATAGCTTATTCTCCAACAAAGATAGCTGCCCATTCTAGCATAGATTAATGAAAGCACATTCCATTTCATCAGCTTTATATATTTTATCGGAATGGGATCTACAAAGCACAATTGAAAACAAGCAATTTTGCTAAACAACCAATTAAAAAATCAGTTGACTCAAGTCATTGTGCTCCTTGAGAGAAAAAATAAAATTCAACCCCAGGTTCCAACTTCAAAACTAGGAGCTACATCTTACTACTGCAGACTAATGGTGGGACAGCATCCTTTATTCATCTGAGGGCAGCAGGCTTATGGAAGGAGTGAGAGTTTGAGTGGAACACATAGCTATGTACTCCAAAACAAGAGCAGACATTGTTGACATCTTCCATATTGCCAAATGTTTTCCATCAGAGGAAGGTGCCTCACTCTGGTTAGTAGTAGGACCAGTCTTACAGGAAGCACAATGTGGAAGACTAATAAATGAGTCTTCTATCCTTAACATCAGAAGATAGAAGAAAGCACACAAATTAGGATCACAATAGTGATACTCAGACTTGAAAAGAGAATGTTTTGCATGTACACATATGCACACTTCAAGCAATATATCCTTCTCACCATCTGTTCCCCAAGGAATTTAGCAGTCAACCAGTCTTACCTTATGAAGGTTGTCTTCCCGGTGGAATACTGCCCCACAAGAAGGACCATGGGCTTATTGTCAAAATCTGCATTTTCCAAGGCAGGTGAATGAAACTCATGGAATTTATAGTGTTCTTCCAGAGGGAGAAGCTTGGTGCGGTAGAGCTTTTTGAGACCCTCACTCACAGTCTGGAACACTTCAGGGTCTTTCCTTTGCCTCTCATCATGTCCCAGCCAAGTGAACATATTGCAACCGAGGAAGCGATATTATTGAATGCTCATTTTCCTTTGAAGAATTTGATAGTCAATGGGAGGGGGGGAGGGGGAGAAAAGAAAAAGCCTTCTGCTTCAGTCTGTTGTATAGCACTCTTGTGAAAACTTTCAGTCTCTCAAAATAAATTTATTGTCTTTTTGTATCAGTCCGAAATGTTCCTTCGTAAAGAGAGATATCTAATGACTTCTTTGCTTGCTAGCTGCCCTGAACTGTAATAAAAAGCCAGCAAGACGATGTCTCAGGAAACAGCAGGCATAGAAGTATCTCCAGCAACTGTGCTGCAGCAACATCTTCATGTTTTCTTGATATAGTGTTTCTTGAACTGCTGAGTGGTAACTGAAGTCAAAGAAAAAGAAAGGCAAAGTATGCAGCTTTAAGAAAGAAGAAGCTCCCTTTGCACCGAATGCTCTGAAACAAAACAACCCTGGGCTTTGCTCTGATAATTCAGAGCTGAAAAGGATGAAATAAATGAAGGGCAAGGAGCCAATCTCCTTCTCAAACATAAATTATCCAGCCACAAGGAAAAACAGCTGAATCACTGCATCCGCCTCCCTTAGGAGACTGCTGGTGGTTAAATGCCAGACATTTAAGGAATTGGCAAGGAAATAGAAACCACATGACTACAGGTGGCAACATCCAAGCCCATGGGGTGAGGCTACTGAAAATAATCAATCTGGTAAAATTGGACCAAGACTACTGAATATTTCTAAACTACCTCAGGAATGAACAGTCAAAAGTCTAATAAAAATAATCTTTAAAAAATAGAAAAGGTTAAGAGCATTACTATGGTTGTGTCCTCTCAGGAATACAGTCAGCTCTTCATATTCACTGGGGGAAACTGTGAATAAAACCAACCACTGTTTTAAAACCTTAGACAATACCTCTAGAAATTTCTAGGTCCTCCAGTTTGATTCTATCGTTAACCTTTTTTAGTCAAATGGATTGATAAATCTACAAATAGCCTCTCCCACAAAGTACATTTTCCAAGATATTACATTGTGTAGGACTATGGTTGGTGTTGAGAAACTATGCTTATCAATATATAACATCCACATCCACATATAGATCAGCACAGTTGCTTGTATTTTGGAATCATTGGGCCCATAGGAATGCTTACAGTACAAAATTTACCACAACACCAACATGGAAGAAAGTGAAGACATGAATGTGGGACCAAGCCTTTGGACAATGACTCCCAGTGCAATAATGATTTCTCAGTACAATAGGAGTCCACGGTGGCACAATGGATTAAATCCTTGTGCCAGCAGGACTGCCGACCTGAAGGTTGAGTTGCCGACCTTAAGGCTGACAGTTCGAATCCAGAGATAATGTAAATGAGCTCCCCCTGTCAGTTCTAGCTCCATGCAGAAACATGAAATAAGCCTCTGACAAGGATGGTAAAACATCAAACTTCTGGACGTCCCCTGGGCAACGTCCTTGCAGACAGCCAATTCTCACAACAGAAGCGACGTGCAGTTTCTCAAGTCGCTCTTGACATGAAAAAAGTGCAATAAGGAAAAATGCAATTGGCAGCTGGAATGGCTCCAGGGATTTGGCTTAGATTGCATGATTTTTAAATAATGGTTTTAATATTGATATGTTTTAATTATGTGATTTTAAAGTAATGGTTGTTTTTCTATATTATGCATGTTTGACATCAAATTGTGCCTGTTGTGAGCCACCTTGAATTCCCTTTGGGGTGAGAAGGGTGGAATATGAAGTAAGTAAGTAAGTAAGTAAGTAAGTAAATAAATAAAAAAAATGTAAAACAAGGACCACTTCATTCCATTGTTCTGTTAATAGAGATACTTTTTCAACTGCTATCTCCCTTCAATCATTTATGTAACCCTAGCACTGTGTTGTTTAAAAGTGAATTTCAACCTTAAAAAGTGAAGCAGTTCATTGGACACAATTCTCTGGCAACACCATGCATGGATTTCTGTGTTTGTCTCAGAATAATCACTCAAATCTGTAAGCCACTGGTTCTCAACCTGTGGGTCCTTAGGTGTTTTGGCCTACAACTCTCAGAAATCCCAGCCAGTTTATCAGCTATTAGGATTTCTGGGAGTTGAAGGCTGAAACCACAGATTGAGAACCACTGCTGTAAACCATATTGGAGGCTTCCTAAACACATATAAAAACACTTGCTACAGCATGACGTCCTAATGTCATCCCAAACCAAGCTTCATGTTAAAGTTCTATTTTTCAGCTTCAGAGTGTACTTTCAAAGGGCTTTACATTTTTTGTTTTTTTTTGTTTTTACAATGAGGTAAGTAAATCTTACCTTATCTTGGGAGATGTGACATTCATTGTGGGATGTCTTCCTCAGCTGCAAAGCAAAAGCATAATGTTTTCTCCTGCTGCCTTACTATATAGAAACTATGATGGTTCTTACCAGTACTAAGCATCTAATATGAATTTCCCCTTGTTAATCGAATGATATTTTCTGCAAGGTGGCGAAATTTTGTAGAGGTTCCTATTCCCAGTCATGCATGTTATTGCCTCATTACAAAAGTTTAAAAGGTTTGTAGTACATCACTACTTCCCAATTAAACACAGCATGGAAAGGATTTCAATTGCACAGTGCTTATTTTTAAAAAAAATATTTGAGATACATATGGAGCTTCAAAGAGAGCTTAGGAGATGCACAGCTTCGAACCTCTGAACTCTTGAGGTTGCACAGTTCTTATATATAAAAACAATAAAAAAGAGGGGTAAGTATGAAGATAGGAACTGTATGGATGTGCATTAAAGTTAAGCACTTTCAGCTTTCTCAAACCATGTTTGAAAATGATTTGTGCTAAGAAGGGAGGTTATTCAGGCCTGCTCACATCTCAGGAAAGATGGGTTTACTATGGCAGAAGCCATTTTAGGAGACACATGTGATAAGGTCTTCAGTCACTAAAATATTCAGCCTGTTTTTTGAAATGCTGCTCTCAGTTCATGCGTACTTGCCAGGCACTGCATGGGCTCCAGATTAATCAGGAAGTGGGACACTTTGGCACCCCACAGACACCACTGCACTTCCTGGGGGAAAGGCTGCAGTTGAGAAACAAAAACAGCGGGTGCATAAAGTTGATCAATATCACATTATTTTAAAAGACTGTGACCTTTTATCACAAATTAGAATCATTCAAAGAGTAGGAAATCACATGAAACTTACCATCTGTGTGGCAGCAAAGGCTTAAATTATTCTTAAAGTCTTTTAGAATTGAATTTTTTTTGAAGGAAAGGTATTTCAAAAAGTTTTAATTATATAATTTTCAATCTGCTGTTTAAATCATTTGAAGGGAATACTTAAAATTGTTTAGTTCATATTGTAATAACAACTCCCTAATTATTAATAAATCAAAGTAAAAAAATGTTATTTGGCAAACGACACAATAGACATAGGTTTCTGGATGGTGAACCAATAGAACAGGTTTGTACTTTTACATATCTAGGAATTGTTTTTTCTGAGACCTATTCCTGGCTTCCACACCATCAAAGGAGCTCAACCAGAGCAAGAGTACATGCAAATCTACTGCTTAAATTAACAAATCATAGCCAACCAGGATCTTTAGACCCACTTCTTAAAGTATATAAGGCTAAGGTTACCCCCATGCTCTTATACGGAGCTGAAGTTTGGGGCGTAAACCAGGTACAATTATTAGAGTAATCTCAATCACCGCACCTGTGAAGCTTCCTGGAAGTGAACAAAAGGACCCCAGTTGCCGCAGTAAGAGCATAATTGGGAGTATATACAGTTGATGGCCTATCCAAAATTAGGGCATACAACTGCTGGGTAAAATTGAATGTCATGGCAAATGACAGACTACCAAAATAGTGCCTGTTAGAGCAGACAAAAAATCAATATCAGACCTCTTGGTTAGTTCAATTGACAAAGTACATTAGGAATTGTGGACTTTCAATTCTATATACAAATCTCCTAGAAGAAATAGATCAAAGATTGTTGCTCAACAAATACTGGATATAGAAGCTCAGAAAGATATTGCTACCCACAGCAAGCTGACTCATTCAAATGGCTAAGTCGTTTTAAACATACTTTTCAAACAGTCCAATATCTAAAGACAGAAATGCCCAAACACCTCAGGAGGGTATTTACCAGAACTAGATTTGAACAACTGGACACAATGGTCAAACATGGTATCTGTGAAGTGGCAGAGATAGAAGATATCACGATTGTACTGTTTAGCTGTAACTTGTATAAGAAAGAAAAAAACCCAATACCTTGGACCATACATTATACAAAAGACACACTGGGATCATTATATAAAAACTACATTTTTATTGGCTGGCCAGAATGTTAAAATAACATACAAAATGGCCCTTTTCTTTTTAAAGCAACTCAGTTGACAACTGCGTATTTGGAGTCAATTGGGGCAAATTGTAAGGGTGATGCAGATATTTGATCTGGATCAGGATCTTGACCCCTTGTTAACAGCTTGTTTATTTTCACTTTGATCATAATGTGGATTGTATGCTGTATGTGTATGTGTTCAATGTGTTTGTTAAATGTTTTTATACGGCCGATGGGCTAATCAATAAAACACACACACACACACATGTATAAAATTGTTCTAACATTTTTAATTCCAGCATCCATAACTTGAAAATATTTCCCTTCCATAAAATAAATAAATGTGAGGATGCACAAATACGTTGGTTTATTTCCTTGAGTGTTTTGCTTCGGATACATTTTGTATTCTCTGAAATGGATTCACCAGTCTTTTGCTCCAATCTACTCTGTAGCTCACTCCCATTTGTCAAATGGTGAATTGTTTTCTAGAACACGCTGTATGATTAACTCCTTACAAATGTGCTGCATATATTTTCTGTTATGCTTTTGTTTATATGAGCTGGGCTCATCTGAGTGAGTTATGTTATTTTAGTTACTGAGTTATTCTTGTGTCAGGTGATGATACCCTTGTGCAAAAAAAGGCTAGATTATGGTGACTGGGATACTGGAACAGTTGTAAAAGCAAGACCCCTTTGTACTGTTTGTGGAAACTAAAAGAAATGAAACAACAGCAACAACTTAGAAAGCATAGTAGAAAAAACACAAATAACTTCACATGTGAATAGGAAGTCCCTCTTCAATGAAGTAACAAATCATTTTAGCAAGTTTTCTAATCAGTATGAGAATGTTTTTGAAGACCATGTATTTTTCAAAGGTAATTTGTGCTTATTCTCCACAAAATTCACGCATAACCCCCATCCATGACCTTTTTTGAACAGGAAGTAATATTTCTGCATAGAAATATCATAGAAAAATGCTGTTTCCTGTGCAAAACAACCCTTACAATTTTGCCTGTACATGGTTCTTCTTGTTAGGGACTTTTAACACTCAAAATATTTTTGACAGATTTTTCAAATATTTTTGCAAGTTTTTTCCTAGGTAACGAGGAGACTGGAGCAATTGCACCTACTAAACAATTGATTATCCAGCCCCCTGCAAGAATGATTAGTGTTGGCTTGGCATCATGGCCAAATATAGTGCTTGACAGCTTAGAAGCCCTCAGGCCATAGTTCTGCATTTCAGACTATACATTTAGTGTGCTTCCAGATGTGGCTTAAACCCACACCGAAGTGGGTTTAAAAAACTCACTTTGGCATGGGCTTAAGTCCATGCACCCTTCCCAAAAACCCAGGGTTTCCCGGGGGCCTGTCTGGAGGCGCCCTCTTCATGAAGCCCTTAGACCAGGTCTGCACAACCTGTCAGTAGTAAGGGGCCAAAATGAGATAGGCTAAGCCTCTTGGGGCCTCAAATAGGTTTTTAGCACCTCACTTTCCAAGTAAGGTAGAATTAATGATTAATTTGGATTATTGTTTTTGTTTGCCTTCAAGTCATTTCAGACTTAGGATGTGTTTTATATGTGTTTTATTATTTATATGTGTTTTATTGTAAGCCGCCCTGAGTCACCTATTGGGTGAGAAGGGCAGGATAGAAATATTGTAATAAATAAATAAATAAATAATGACCCTAAGGTGAACCTATCACATAGTTTTCTTGTCAAGATGTATTTAAAGGGGATTTGCCTTTGGCTTCCTCCGAAACTGAAAGAGTGCCTAAAGCAGTGGTTCTCAACTTGTGGGTCCCCAGGTGTTTTGTCCTACAACTCCCAGAAATCCCAGCCAGTTTACCAGCTGTTAGGATTTCTAGGAGTTGAAGGTCAAAACATCTGGGGACCCACAGGTTGAGAACCACTGGCCTAAAGCCATTCAGTGGGGTCATAGTCCAAGGTTCAAACCACCACACCATGTTATCTGAATTCTGAATTCCTTTCCTTTCTTTTTTTCTATCTACCCATCTTTCTCCCCTTTCTTCTTCCCTCCTGGGGGTGGGCAGAATCAGTGGTAATGGGGGAAGGATGTAAGCAACGGTGGCAGTGCTTGGCGGATTACACCAACACCTTGTGTGCACTCCATGCGGCTTGGAGCCACATGTTGTGCAGGCCTGCCTTAGACCAATTGTGGTTTATATCATCAATGACCTTTCAATTATCAATTCTGATGTGTGGCAGGAGTGAGTGGCCCTTGCCTTGACAGTCCACCAGCTTCAAGGACAAGCAAAAGGTATGAGAGAGAGAGAGAGAGAGAGAGAGAGAGAGAGAGAGAGAGAGAGCAATAAGTGGTTTAAAATAATATGAAATTACGTCTTCAAAAATTAGCATCCTACTACCCATATTTCCTTCTTGTCACACCAAACCTGCAGACACAACATGCTGGGCATTTCAGTGCAATCTTGGTTTAGCAAAAGCGATTTTGACACATTCTTATTAATCAAATGCAGATGAGAAGATTTATATACCATGTATATTATATGTATATATCCTCTCAAAAAGCTGATGGTGACTTAACTGGTGATTCATTATTTATTTGAATAGGAAGCAGTCTGTTTGTTATGAGTACCTTGGATTTAGTCATTTCTCCTCAATACAGAAGGAAACAACTGTTTAAACAATTGTGTTTCATCATGAAAGTTCTAGATTCAGTTTCACATTCTACAAATGTAATTGGAATCAGTATATTAGTATTAATATTAATACTAATTTCTACCCCACATTATAAAGCTAGTCCCCACAAGACATCTTACTTTAAAAATGTTTGGTGTAATACAACACTGGAACAAATAACACAGAATAAAAACAGTGCCAGATGATATGAGTACATATTCTATAAATATATTAAACCCATTAAAATTTTTACAAAAGGATATCATTATTGAGGCATTGTTTAAATAAATAGAACTGAGCCAAGTTCTTGGAAAGGAGGATTCACACATGGGAGGCCATCAATGAAAATGTTTCTAACACCTACATCTTTGGTTGACTTTAGTTGGAGATATAAGACCTATGCCATTTTCTACAAATAATGGAAAATAATTTTTGAAGTATTTGAAATGCTGGAAGTGTAAAATATTATTCTGACATAGGTTTCCAAAGCATACCATTTGGCTTCCATCTTTGCAATCCATTCTTATCTGCATTGAGCTTTTTGGAGAGGTTGTGTTATGACATAAATAAAAATGACATGTAAGTTGACATTATTTGACAAACTGCTATAAAAGCAACAAACACAATAAAATGAAGGGGAGAATGAAAATGAGTTAAATAATATCTGTATCACTTAACCTGGCCCTAATATTTAAAGGAGCAAATATATTAGACTAGCATATGCCATTGTTGTCTGCATTTTATGAATATGGATACTGTAAAGAACTGATTTGGTCCCAGGTATTGCAATCTAAAGGACTCCTTTCTCTCTTCTCCAGTTCTATTTCATCGTTACCTGGCCCTTTGAAAAGGCCTTCCTTGGAACATCTCAATTGTAACACTCTGGCCCTTTGTGCGGCACTCCTAAAGTGTCGTCTGCTGATGTTGTAGCTCTCTTTCATCTGGCATCTCTTCCTCTGTGGTAGGCTTTTCACCTATATACTGCCTTCACGTGGCTTCATACGAGTGCTGCATACATAAAAATACACATATATAGTCATTTTTGTGCCCATACCCCCAAACAAGGTGGATTTTTAAGTTGAAATCCCTCCAGTATTTGAAGTTGGATAAAAAATATTATGTGTACTAAGTTTGATCCAGAGCCATCAAACAATGTAGGAACCTTTGTGGAACAAGCTTACATACTTTCACGTATACACATCTAAATTGAGAAGTACTTCAAACAGGCTGTGAAAACACAATTAAAAAACCCCAAAAAGTAACAAAAGAACGAATAAAAGGGGGAAAAACAAAAGAAGTTAGATAATAAGATCTGTATCTTTGCATGTCCCATTAACCCCACTGTAGTGTGTGGAAATGAGACAGCAGACCTGAATGCTGTGGTGTCATTGCCACTATACAGTGGAAGATAAAGTCATTGGGGAGAAATTTTGTGGCTTTGGAGAATATTTTTAATTCCAGCATTCATTTTAGTGGTCTTGGATTGAGAAACATGTTATCCCCTGATCACACCAGAGCATTTGGAGTTTGGGTGGCTTTATAGACTAACAAAGGATTCAGTGGCCACAAGATTTGCTCTACCATGGCTTCAAATGCATGATAGACATACAGGCAGATCAACAGATAGATGGATGCCCTAAGGCACTGCTGCCCAAATAATGTGTTCCTGGAGACCACGTTCCATTGTATTAACAAATTTCTTTATTATTGACAAGTCACTTAACACTTCATGACATCCTGTTGGAAAACTCATCACATGGAACAGATTTTATGTAAAATCAATTTCTACAAAAATATTATGTAAACTATACTTTTTGTGCATTAATTATTATTTCCAAACCGATTGCAACAAAAAAGGCAAAAGTGCAAAATCATTAATAAAAATTGTACAAAATGGCTCATATTCTCACCCCAGTCAGTAGTATTTATTATTGCATGGGAGAATAAAAATTTAAAAATTAGTTGTATACCTACTGTACCTAAGGCCAAATCACTGTTGTTTGCACTGTTATCTGTTTCATTTTAAAGAAAAACTAGGAATGGAGGACTTCCATAGATCCCCTCAAAAAACCTCCAAAGAAGTCAGTAGAATATTGTAAAGCTTAAATTAATTCTCACTCCATGCAATTTTCACTTTATTGGAGATGGTCCTTGGTGTCCCAGATCTTCTTCCCTCATACTTTGATTTTGACAACTGGCACTGGCATGTTTGTGCAAGAACCTGATCTTAGCTAACATATAGAGAGGACATGACTCTAATTTCCTATCTGCTTTCTGCACATGAAAACAGAAATCTTGTTTTAGTGTACATTTAAGTAAGCACATCCATCATACAGTGGCACAGGCGTGTCCAGTAAAGTCACCTGCTTTATTATTTGGATGGACAAACACAACTAAAAAAGACAAGGAAGTTCTTCCCTCCCCCTCTTGTATGCAATGGATGTGTCATTTTCTGACCTGACAAGTCCTTTCATGTAAACCAAGCAAGTGCCAGAAAATACCTATTATTGCTACACTTTCTGGAATGCAAACTCATTCTGTTACTACTTTTCTTCCTTGAAATTTGTTTGGTAGGTGGAGATAAGTGACTTAATTTGCATATGAAAGCAGTACATACATAATAAATGTTCAGATGTAAGATGTCATTACAGCACTGCCACTTTTCAGGCCATCAGATAAGGTGTCCCACAGCTTCTCTGATCGGATTTATAACTAAGCCTCTGAAAGGAGAAGAAGTTACTTGGTGGAAAAGGTAAGATATTTTAGAGACTTTTTACATACTAAAGTCTTTTAAAACTATGTCACTGTGTTGCTTGTGAACAGTACAATTGAAGAGTACAATTTGATGTTTAGAACTCATTTGAGCAACAGACCTTTACAGACCATTGTAAAAAAGTGGATGATGGATATGGTCTATGCTTTGTTATTAGGGGCTTTTTTGTTTTGTTCTGGATCTCCGTAATACATTCATATTTATTTTCTGCTTGGTTTTCTGATTCTCTTTTATAATTGCATTAGATTCTGATGTTTGCTTTAGATATAATTGCCTCACATGTTGCAAAATTGAATATTGTGCAGTAAACATCCATAAGCCATCTAAATGAACATCCAACTGTGGGAGATGATCACTAACAGGGATGTGGCAATCTGTCACTTATCCTTTCTCCAGTAATTTTAAAACCACAAAGATAAAAATCCTTGAGGGGAAAAGATTTATTATACGGGGATGCCAACACAGTTTTAAGGGTTAAACACACAGAACTCTGAGCTTACACAGCTAACCTGTGAAAGACAAAGTTAGCTTGGCTAGGCCTTTGATCCGATTCAACATGGTTCTTCCTGGGCTCTTATACATGGATAAATTTGTTGGTTTCAGTTTAAAACAAAACAAAGATCTGAGGTTCATGATTGCTTTGGAAGAAGTTTTAAAGTTTTGTAATTTTTATTTAAAAGGTACTGAACCTGTTTTAAAAAAAGGAAACGAAGAGTTCCCTTAGCAAAAAATGCAGAAAACTAACATACTGTCCCATGGGCCCCTTCTATACAACTGTATAAAATCTACATTATCTGCTTTGAACTGGATTATATGGTAGTATATGATAATCCAGTTCAAATCAGATAATGTGGATGTTCTGCTTTGATTACCTGGATTATCTGACAGTGTAGAAGGGGCCTTGGATAGGTACTGATGATAACGTCGACATGGTCCGATTGAAGGCTGAAGCATGAGGTTTTTAGACAAATGGATCTAATTTACATATGTTTTAATTTTTATAATGTATTTTAATGATGTATTTTTATAGTTTTAATTGATTATATGTACTGTTTTTGTTTTATTATTATGTTCTTGGCATTAAATGTTGCCAACTGTTGTAAGCCGCCCTGAGTCCCCCCGGGTGAGAAGGGCGGGGTATACATTCTGGAAATAAATAAATACTGACAGAATAAATGGGAAGGATAATAGTTCCATTCAAAATGTGAAACAAAGCCAAGCCCACCTGCTGAAAGTAAAACATCTCCATACCTCCAACATTGCACAGATGGAAACTGAGACCTGTGGCCAAGCCACATGACAGTGTGGTCAGATGATATTAAATAAGTTATTAAATAAGAAGATCAGGTAAGCTAGGATAGGGTGCAGTAATTTACTTTTTTTGAGTGGGAAAAGCAATATTCCTTTTCTCCCCCTCCTCTCTGCTGAGTTAATACTCTATTTCCTTGCATAATAGTCACCACTACATAATAGTTGCACCTCAATTTTTGGGGTAGCAAAATTGGTATTTTGCTATTCCTCACATAATATTTGCACCCTTCATTCACTTGCCCAGGCACCTACCCCCTTAGAGCTGAGTGAAACTCCGTAGCTGGAATTCTTTCACTGTGTAATAGCTGTCACCACATAATAGTTGCACTCCCCTTTTCTGCCAAATGAAGGGGAAAAGTGCGACTATTATATGGTGAAATATGGTTGTTTGAACCCACTTGGGAGCAACTGAAGTATACAAAGAACTAAGGGGGGAAGTGAGAGGAGAGAGAAACTGAGCCACTTTTAGAGCAGTTGGGTGACAGAGGGCCATCCCTGACAAAATGGGACATTTGGAGTGTACATATGTTGATAAGAGCTAATTTTGTGTATAGTGTTCAGTCTGCTTTGATAATTCTTAAATGAGATGCCTAACACAAATGTGTGACAGGACTAAAGTAGAGGGAAGGCCTTGGAGCAGGAAAAGGATCCAGAATTGTTGTTCATCAAACCAAAATTAATAAAAGTAGGGCAGATAGATATTTTGTAGCATAGTTTCTACATATGAGCAAAATAAGGTGATTGCTGTTTTTGTAGTTGAAATGGAGTAAAATTGTGTAGCACACTAAAATACTCAGGAAAATATGCATTACCAATAACCCCAAACAATCCCTTTGCCAACAATAACTAATAACTTTGCCCCTGTCATTCTTTCAGCTGTAGTTGTTCTTTGGTTTCACAGATATACATTATTTTGGGAGGGACAGATAAGACTACAGAAATTTGTGGCAGTTATTTCAAGACAAAGTGTGGGAAACAAAACAAAAAGAACAAGTAAAAGTGAAGAACAACAGTTCTGCTCTAATAGTCTATGGGGCCTAAAAGATTGCAAGATACTAGACCATTAGTTGGTTCAACTAAAAACGTCCTTTCATTTGGTGTCTTGAATTCTGAGACTTTTACTTATCTTAAAATCATATTTCAATGAGAGCAACTGTGAGATTAATTATTATGCTTTTATTTCATTCTTCTAACTGCTGTGGTTTTGGTAAACAAAAGCAACTGTAGCATTTGAGTCCTGTGTTCAAAGATCTTTTTCAAACCCATCAGCTCCATTCCTGCATCCCTGAGATCAGAGACAAGAAGTAATGACTTAAATCAAAGTTCATTTTAAGCGTTTTAAAGATTTTTAAAGACTTGTTTTTCTAGAAAAAATGTGGTAGGGATTTCTTGTAAATTATGCTTTATCTACAAAACATTCTTTAGAGACCCTGACCTGGCAGTTGTGTGGAAATTCAGTAGTCTATTTATATGTAAGGTCATTCTATTCTTTGGGTACTGACTTCTGGGGAACTGCCCAGGTCTGATGACAATAAATGTAGTTTCTTTGACAAGAGCAATAAAGAAAATCATTGTGACTTCCTCAACAGGCACAGTTTCATTGCGTTTCATGCTGTCATGTCTTTTTGTCTCTTCAGTGCCAAGTCAACTCCCAGATAGTGCTTTTATAGACACTTTTATGTTTGAAGAAAATCTAACTAGTTTCTCAGTCTGCATCAAAAGAAATCACATCTCTTTAGTATTCCCATCTTTGTTCCTCCATCCCCATCCCTACAACATGTATTGACATTTGCTGTATATCTGTTGACAGCAAATTGGGAAGGATAGCTAATGCCCCAGAGGACAGGATCAGAATCCAAAACGACCATAACAGATTAGAAAGCTGGATGGCCATTTGTCAGGGGTACAAAATGAATTTCTGCAGGGAGAAATGTACTTTGGCAATAAAAATGAAATACACAGACACATGATGGGTAACACCTGGCTTGAAAACAGTACATGTGAAAGATTTCTAGTACACCACAAGCTGAGCCTGAGTCAATGGTATGATGCAGCAGCTAAAAAAGCCAATGCAATTCTAGTCTGTGGTTGAATGGTAGTCTGTGGATCGGGGCTAGTCTGTGACTTATTCGCTGGTAGTTTCCAGGAAAGAAAGAAATCAATGATTACAGAAATTACAGATGCTTTGCATATTAGGGGTGAAAATGTAGCACTATAGCAGTGGTTCTCAACCTGTGGGTCTCCAGATGTTTTGGCCTTCAGTTCCCAGAATTCCTAACCACTGGTAAACTGGCTGGGATATCTGGGAGTTGTAGGCCAAAACACCTGGGGACACACAGGTTGAGAACCACTGCACGATAGCTACAGGAAGGATCACTCTTGTCTTAATTTAATGTGACCCTTTGCCAAGTGATCAGTTTAGAGACTTTGTTAAGAACAACTGGTAAAGTGGGTAAATTCCCACATTTTTGGCAGTGATCCCTTCACTCCTTGCATATGACCCCTGAGTATCTCTGAGCTAATGTGAATGTCAAGAGAAAAAGTTCCTCATCCCCTGAGTATATATTATAGATGAAATCTTAATGTTTCTGTAGAAGAGTGATCAGAAGTCTTCCACTGAAGTATTTGCATATGGATACAGAAGTATACTTATCTGTAATTTCTATTGCGGCAAGCCAGATATGGTTCCTTATGGTCAAAATGTTTAGTTTCACATAATTTGGTTGTTTCATTAGGATTGAATTTGAGTGAATCTGTAATCATATTTCCATTGGCAAATCTTTGGGAGTAGGTCACAATTTTAATTCAGGTCAGTCTGACTAGTGACACAAAACAGGAGAGTAATGGTAGCATTGTCATCGCTCCTAGATGTGGCTGGCATGAATCATCCTCAGTGACTACAGTGTGGTACATTTATTCTTCCAAGTCGGTATGTACTCAGTGTGACTTGGTTACAGCTTCCCTGTTACTGAATCAGATGTTGGTCTAGAAATGTTTGAATAAGGCTGGGTCTACATTGTCAGTGTAGACCTATATGATGCAGTTTAACTGCACTGAATATGCCTCACAACCTCTGAGGATGCCTGCCATAGATGTGGGCAAAATGCCAGGAGAGAATGCAACAACCCTGTGTTTCTGGCCATGAAAGCCTTCGACAACACAGTGTTACGTGAGTTTACACTGACCAAATAATACACTTCCCAACTGCGTTATATGGCAGTATAGATTCAGCCTAATTTGTAGAATTCTTTAGTTGTCTGAACCTTAGTAATGCTATTGGATAGTCATCAGTTCTGCTTGGAATAGGAAATCCTCCCACCTCTATAACTAGTTACCATCATGATAATAATGAACAAAGGAGATAAATGATGGTGGAATTAGGCAACAAAATTCCAAATGGTCACTAGGGATGATAACCTCTAGTTCTCTTTGCTTAATGGCCAGTTTTTTTTGGAGAGTGTATTACTTAACTTACTTTTGGAATTTCTGTGTAAATGTATGCGCTGTGCTATGCAGAATAATGTAATATATAAAGAACCATTGAATAATAGAGTTGGAAGAGACCACATGGGTCAACTAATCCAACCCCCTGCCATGCAGGAAAAGTACAAAGTATCCCTGACAAATGGCCATCCAGCCTCTGTTTAAAAGCCTCCAAGGAAGCAAGGCAGAGAGTTCCACTGCTGAATAGCTCTTACAGTCAGGAAATTCTTCCTAATATTCAGGTGGAATCTGCTTTCCTGTAATTTAAACCCATTGCTCCGAGTACCAGTCTCTACAGCAGCAAAACACAAGTCTGCTCTTCTTCCTTATGACATCCTTTCAAATATTTAAATTTTTAGGAAATATAACAAATTTTGTATTGTCCTTTATTGCCTTATGCTTGTATTGTTAGAGTAGCCCTTGAAGAAGACCAGTTCTGTTAGTGACTGAAGCATGTTGTGCTAATAATAATAATAATAATAATAATAATAATAATAATAATAATAATAATAATTTCTTACACGCCTCTCCTTGAGGCGGGGCATAACACAATTAAAAATTCTTCATTAAAAAACATTAAATAAAAGACATGTATTAAACTGGTAAAAACAAATAAATGTTTATTGTATACCTTTCCAACCCCAGTTTATTGATTTCTTGCATTATTTTTAACAGGTTAATATTGTATTAAAGAAGCCATTTATTTCTAGAAGACGATTCAAACAAAACAGCTATATATACAGACATCCAGAAGGTTTATCTTGCCTAACACAGGCATGTCTTTTCTGAAGCTGCCCTGGCTGCATCGGCAAAAGAAGATACCATGGAGGCCACATGTCTTGGGTAGGAAGGGAGCTTTTCAGAAGCCAGACAGCCTTGGTCTACAGAATTATCAGACTTTGCTGGAAGATTGCAGGAAGAAGGGCTACCTCTTTGAGGATGAGCTCTTCCCAGCTGATCTTAGCTCCATTGGGAGAAATATACTCTCGAAACTACCTGCCAAAATACAGTGGAAGAGGCCTCATGTAAGTGATGCAATTAACAGAATGGAATTGTTCAAAAAGTTTTATTTTCTTTCTTAGGGGATCTGAAAGATCAGAATGGAAAGAATATTTGGAAACATTTGAAAATTGTCAAGTACCCCACTCCCATGCACACACTTTATTTCTTGGGTGTCAGGAATGCCAGACAAGGGGAACATGTATCACAAAATCTTTGCAGCAATGAGACTCATTGTGTACAAAATTCACACTTTTTGTGCAGTTAGCAACAACTTCTATAGTGGTGGAAGCCTATTCTGCACAGAAAACAACATTTCCCTGCAGATAAAGCTGTTCTTCTGTGGAGAAAATTCTGGTTTTTGTTTTAAAATATCACATGCAATTTTGACATAGAAAAGGTCCAAAAATGTGAACAGACTTCAAAAACTGTGCTACTGTCTCACAATGGGAAGAAAATTGTTGAAATTTTTACTTATTTTTTCACAAACAAACAAAATGATCAAACAATTAGACTCATACTTGTGAGGTCTAGAGCTCCTTGATACATGCTTTATAGGCAGAAAGTTCTAAAATTCCCACTTAAAAGAGCAGTGAGCAAGGCTGAGTCTTTGAAGAGCCATCGTCAAAGCAGACAACACCCAAGCTAGATGGATCTGTGGCCAGATACAGGATATGGGAACTTTGTCTGTATGTTTGTGAGTGCCATGTGTTAAAAAGGTCTGCTTATATCTTGATTCTGGCTGGAAAATGCACATATTTACATCACTTTAGATCCCTGCACTCACAAAAAAACACGTGATTTTCTTCCTTCCCCTCTGTGGAGATTGCTGCAGTGCACTTGCACTTTTTAAAAGCCTGAAACAGCTGATTGGTCTGTGAAATGGAAACACAGCTGCTTTAAAGAAAGAACAAACTGAGAGCAAGTAGAACTCTTTTTCATGCTCTGTTTAATATTATAAAGTTTAAATTAAACAATTGGGCAAAGAGAAAAATCTGACAGAAGTTTTTTTTTAAAAAAAATCCCTCCATTATGCTCTGAACCTCATATGAGCACATGCGAATTTGCTTGTATCTATGTTAAGATATTCTTATGTGTGTATATACAGTCCAGTTCGTAACAGAGTGATTTTTTAAAACAACTTCTATCAGATGTCTCCTGTCCATCCTCCATTTTGTTCCGATACAGAGAAAGCCTGTGAGGATGACGGGGGACCCAATCCTGGGACTGACAGGTCTGTGTGGGGACCTGCAGTAAGGTCCTGGGATTTTTAAAACCCCATTTAAAACCCGCATTTCCATGCTATCTGAAAGCACCACCACCTCAAAGAAGATAATCTGGATTTTATATGGCATTATAGAAGGGCTAAGATTCATCCATACCAGTTTCCACCTTTCCAGTTTAAGAGTTTTGCTTTAACAAAAATAAGTACAGCAACATATAACTATGTGATTTAGCACCTCGTCACATTGAGCGGGAGGGGATTCACCATAAATCATGGTGACTCTGGCAGGGCCTATAGCATGGGACATGGGAGACCTGTCACCCCACATCACCTGCCTTGCCCCTCCCCTCAGCCCATGGGGGGAAGCGTTGCTGTCTGCCTTTCCTCCATTGTTTTCTATGTAACACTGGAACCCTCCTGTGTTGTTGGTGCTGCCTCCTGTGATGCTTGGACCTCTCTTCAGGCCCGGAGCCCTGCTGGAAATAGACTGATGTCATGTGATGGGATCTGGCAGGCTCTGTACCTGAAGAGAAGTCTAAGCATGGTAGGGCAGGCAATTTTGCCCGTCTGATGAAAGCATGGCATGTAACATTATACAATATAGCAGAATACATATTGCCTGAAATGAAGCAGCTGCAACTGGTTGTAATTTTATGTCTAGATGGAGGGAAATGCTTCAAATATCTATTCCCAAGAAAGTTAAAAATGCTGCATTATTTTTTTAAGCTGTTTAAAGTGTAGTTCCTTTTTATATTGTCCTCATGGTTAATATAATCCAATGCACAGAAGCAGTTGTGATGAATGTTTGTGATAATTTTGTGGTAGCTCTGAATTCTTTCACATTCACTATGCTGGTTTCCAAATTATGTATCTCTAGAACCAACTGTTTTAATGGACTGATGCTTGCTTATGTGGAGGCTGGTTGTCCCAATATTAATAGATTGGAAGGCATTCTGAGTTGCATTCCAAATTTTAAATATAATATAATATAGTGATAAAACTTTATTTATATACCCCCCCCCCCCCCATCTCTCTCAGAGGACTCAGGGTGGTTTCCAACATAAGAGAAACATTCATTTGCCAATAGGAGACCATACACTAAAAGTAACATTATCAAACAAAAACATACAATCCTGCTAAAACAACCACAAAAAATTAAAATCCAGTTTCAGTCTACTTAAAGGGATTTATCGAAGACCCCATCCAAACTGCCTTATAAAATTCAGATTATTTGCTTTGAACTGGACTATATGGCAATAATTGCCATATAATCCAGTTCAAAGCAGATAATGTGGATTATCTGCTTGGATATAATCTGAATTATCTGGCAGTGTAGAAGGGGCCTCATATAATCCAGTTCAAAGCAGAAAATGTGGATTATGGCAGTGTAGATACAGCTGAAGACAATGCATTTTTTTTAAGTGCAATGTGTTGAATAGCTTCTTTTACCTTCAGAATAAAACCTAGAACAGAATCACTGCCTCACAGACAGAGAAGCTACTAGTTGTGAGTGAGTACCCACTCACAACTAGTGAAAAAGATCTTGGAGTCCTTGTGGACAACAAGTTAAACATGAGCCTACAATGTGATGCGGCTGCTAAAAAGGCCAATGGGATTCTGGCCTGCATAAATAGGGGTATAGCATCTAGATCCAGGAAACTCATGCTACCCTTCTATTCTGCCTTGGTCAGGCCACACCTGGAATACTGTGTCCAATTCTGGGCACTGCAATTGAAGGGAGATGTTGACAAGCTGGAAAGTGTCCAGAGGAGGGCGACTAAAATGATCAAGGGTCTGGAGAACAAACCCTATGAGGAGCGGCTTAAAGAGCTGGGTATGTTTAGCCTGCAGAAAAGAAGGCTGAGAGGAGACATGATAGCCATATACAAATATGTGAGGGGAAGTCATAGGGAGGAGGGAGCAAGCTTGTTTTCTGCTGCCCTGGAGACTAGGGTGCAGAGCAATAGCTTCAAACTGCAGGAAAGGAGATTCCACCTGAACATCAGGAAGAACTTCCTCACTGTGAGGGCTGTTCGGCAGTGGAACTCTCCCCCCCAGAGTGTGGTGGAGGCTCCTTCTTTGGAGGCTTTTAAGCAGAGGCTGGATGGCCATCTGTTGGGGAGGGAGGGGTGCTTTGAATGAGATTTTCCTGCTTCTTGCAGGGGGTTGGACTGGATGGCCTGTGAGGTCTCTTCCAACTCTACGATTCTATGATTCTATGATTCTATGATCCACTATTGTGTTCCTGTCCCATGTAACAGTCTTGAATACAAAGCTGTTGATCGTCACCTTAAATTTGGGCCCAAAATATTTCCAGTTTTAATCACCAGAGTAATACTTTTTAGGTTATTCTGGTCTCTTAATGTATATTTTTAGACCATTGGGATGCAGAGTTGTTTCACAGCCTTGTTCATATAGTATAAACTGGGATATAAGACCCTGGCTTAATCTTTCAAAACGGTTATTTTACTTAATTTTGTTAATTTTCTAGGAGCTGTGTAAGACCCCTGTGTTTTTTTCTTCAAAGAAAATAAGTTGTATGCTGTGCCAAGGAGAGTTAGGTGAGGAATTCAGCGGGTGTTATTTTGGTCTATGAGTATTCAAAAACTGAACAATGAATTGCTGAACTGCCAAAACATAATTATTAGAGAATAAACTCCACCCGAAACAGAATGTTACAAAAATGCTCAGGATTGCCCTGTGCCATGTACTTCCACCTCCAATGTAGCCTTCTGGACAATTTTGCAAAAGTTCCTTTTTTTGTTCTAAGTATTGGCTATATTGATAGACGATTCTGTGAACTATAATCAAAAAAGTAATTTTCCATAGTTACTTGCTGAATAAACCGTTCTTGAGCAAAGCATTTTCTTGGCTGAAGTTATCCTCTCTGGGATGAAGGAAAATGAGATATACTCAACTATGAGTGAGTTTACACTGGCCTCGAAATCTGTGACCAATCCACAGTATCTGGAGCACCTGGCCGAACTTACTATAGCGGCCCATTGGCATCTACATGGTTCAGCAGGAATGAAATCTCATTGGTCCCATTGGCCCATCATCTCACTTCTGTGCTGCTGCCAGACACAGAGCTTGTGCAACCAGGAAGCAGGAGGGAGGCAGACTCCCCACCTTTTTCCTGTTTGTGTAGACATCTCTGTTGGTGTAAGAATGGGAACTCACAATAACCGGAAGCTTGCACAGAGCTCTGCATCAACTGGGAGCAATATGAGAATAACCCATCCCCTTTCTGCACACTAGAAAAGGATTAATCTGGAAAGCAGATCAGTTCTAATCAGTCCCGGTAGTGTTGTCCAGATTGCCCTGAAGCCACAAGATATTCCAGTTTCCAGAAAACTTTGTAGTATCCCCCAACTTTGCCCAAAGTGGAACAAAGCCAGTTTAATTTTGTAAAACCCATGATACTCACTGGAAGCAAACAAGTGTTAGAACAGGGGTTTTCAAACTTTTTCAGCTGTGGAGCCCCTTTTGAAGACAACGTTTCTTGTGGAGCCCCAAGAAATGTTTATATATTATATATAATGCATATATATCAGGCATGGGCAAACTTTTTGACACATTGTGTTTTAAAATTTGACAGACGGGCTGGTGACAGATGGGTAAAGTGTGTTTGTGTCAAGAGTCAGATGCCAGTTAAACAAAACAGAGTTTATTCAGAAGATAAGCCAAAAGTAACATAAACACAGAGGGTATCCTTGAAACACTTCACTTATCAGTGTTTCAAGAGTAGTTCGGACAAAAATATAACTCAAAAACAAGCCAAGCTATTTTTCCACGCTGGCATTCAATAAAAACTAAAAGACGCTTCAGTTCAGCTTTAGAGAACAAATTGAGTTGACTGCTAGAAAATATGCAAAATAAACAAAGACTTGAAACCTTCCAGAAGCTGCAAAGTATAGCTGAAAGTGCAAAAGCCACTTTTGGCTCCAAACCATTTCTGAAACAGCCAGCCGGCTCTGCGAATTTAAAGGGACAGTTCCCAAAAGAAAAACAGCAAACTGGCTTGAAAACAAAACAAACTAGAAGTGCAGTAAACTGCTTCCACGGTGCAGATAAAGCCGAAAGCTTCAAAGGGATGATGAATAGCCGTCGTCAGGAGGATCCAAGGTCAGGTCAGGAAGCAGCAGCAAATTCCGAAGGACAAACCAGTAGTCAGAAGCCGGGAGTAGTCGTCAGTCAGAGGGCGAAGACAGAAGCCAGGTCAAATTCCAATCCAGAGTCCGAAGAGGGTGCAGTCATCCAAACCAGGTCCACGAAAAGGCACAAAGAGCCAAGCAACGATGGTATCAGCAGCTAGAAATAGTAATCAGAGTGCAGTCCAGGGAAACCCACACATTCCATCCCTCCGCTGCCGAGCAGTCCCAGATAACTTACATCCAAATCACAGTCCAAGTCCAGTCTTCACAAAAGCACAGAGATCCCAATGGCGCCTCAGCAACACCTTGCCACACGCAAAGTGCAGTGGCCAAACATTCCCATTTTATTCCCCTTCCTCTTGGGTGACCAAACACTCACACCCAAACACCAGGTGTCCCAAATCTACTCAGAGTCCGAACTCCACACAGCTAGGGCTCGTGGATCAGGAGTGCCTAACAGTTCGTCGGAGTCCCAATCATCCTGCCCACACTTAGCCCTATGAACACTTAAAGAACCATCCTCCCTTCTCCAAGCATCCCAAGTGGGATCTGCTCCTGCAGAAACCCCAGGTTCAGCAGTATCCATAGGCCCCAAATCCCCAGACATCTCCGGTGGCTGTGCCCATTCAGTGCCCACTTCCCCAGCCACCACCTGTTCCTCAGCATCCATTTCCCCAAACTCCCCATCTGAATCTTCCTCAGAAGATCCCCCATTAAGCTCTCTAAGTCGCTTCCTGCGCAACTCCTCCAGTGAACCCTCATCACGAGAGTTTTTCCTTCCTCTTCGAATCCCATCACCATCAACCATAATCCCCGAAGGCGCAGTCACAACAGTTTGTGTGAACTAATTGGAAAAAATGAACAAATTCCTATGCACACTGCACATATCTTGTTTGTAGTGCAAAAATAAGGAAAGAAAGAAAGAAAGAAAGAAAGAAAGAATACAATATTTAAAATAAAGAAAAAATTTAACCAACATAAACATAACACTATTTCAGTGGAAGATCCAGGGGCCGTCCAGTCCAACCCCCTTCTGAACAATCAAAGAACACCCAACAGATGACCGTGCAGCCTTTGTAATAATAATAATAATAATAATAATAATAATAATAATAATAATAATAATAGGAGCAACCCCAGGAACCATCCAGTTTAACTCAGGAGGAACCTGTAGAGCCCCTCAGTATACTTCTGGGAGCTCCAAGGGCTCCAAGGGCTCCACAGGGCTCTGTATAGCCTATATACTATATGGAAAGCTGTAAGTACACAAATATAGAATAAAATCATAGACATTGACAAGTTCCAAGTACATTTTACATAAAACATCGGCTTCCTTATCTAATATGAATAATAACCAAAATTATTGTTGAAAGAGAACTGGAGTGTACAGGATAGGGCACCAAAGTATACCTGTTCTGAATAATTTAGTTCCAGGTGAATGATACAGCTCTAGCATGTCTGAATTTTCACTACCTTTCCCCAAATATTCTAAAGTACTTCTCTGGTGCAGTTTTTAATTCATGCTGCTTTATACTCTCTCTGGAAATGTTTTTGTACAGATGATTGCTGGTTTTTGGCTGCTGTGGAAGCTTTAACTTTTCATCAAGATATCTTGTTTAAGGTAGTGCCACAGAACCAAAGCTTTGAGAAGAAGAAATATGCTGGGATATTCCATTTCAAGGTGAGTATTGTCAACCTCAGTAGAATTGGTTTGACAAATCTCTCCTACTTGTATAAGGAGATACAATTCTACAGATAAGCATTTTAGATGTCTTCATGCTAATAAGGTTTCCACAGTAGTTCCAGATGTAGACAAAGAAGGCAGAAAACTCAGGCACGTCCAATGGGGGATCTATCTTTGTTTCTGTGTTTTTAAAATGTGTTGGTGCAAGTTCTGTCCTGACAAGTGCAGCTCATTTCTCTGTCTTGAATCCAGTGCTGCATGTTTGCATAACTGCACAATTGGCAGGAGCAGAGTCCAGAACATCCAGTTGGGCTGAACTAAAATTCAGCCCAGCTGAACAGTCCCTTTTACCTTTGTTGTGGTTTGTCACCATAGCAGTAGCCATGGAACTCCAAAGAGCTCTTAGTCACTTTTACCAGTATTAGCAAAAGTACCACACAATTCAGAGAAAAGCAGGGGGAAAGAAGGGGGCAGTTACAAATAGGAACCAGTCCAAATGTTCACACATATGCTAAAGTGTGGGGTTGCTCCAGAGTTTCAGGGAAACACTAGAGAATTTTCTGATTTTGCCTAACTTGGAGCAGCTGTGTTTCACATTGGAGGAGAAATGTCTCCCTGTATCATGTGAATGCAATGGAGTCAAATTTTATTCATATATTGTATTTGGTCCATATAGATGAACCCAGAGACAAACAATTTTTGATTCTCTTTTTTTCTGGTTAAAATGAGACCCGAAGTCTAATCTAATCCTGTTGCCAACATGCATACATGTAATTCATGCATTGCGTGCTCTTACATCTTGCCATTTGAACATATAGCCCCTTGTACAGTGTCCAGAACATCCCTCCAGCAGATGTCAAGTGCTGCTGTGGTTGTTTACTATCTAGAGTTGAGGCATGATGGAATAAATTTAGTTAGCCAAGAACTAGTCCATCTTGGCTACCATCACAGCTGAGGGGAAAACAAACAAAATTATTCTCCTTGATGGTAGACGTTGTTTCTTGTCCTCCCAGCTGCTGCTCCATCCAAGATTGATGGGTTCTTGTTTGCCTGAATTAGTTCTTCCTTTCTTCCTATCCACTAGTGAACTGCCACAGTACTTTCTCCTTTTTACATCCTGTGCATGGCAATGCATGTCAAAGACAGAACGCCACAAGATAAAAGATAACAAAGTTTATTGGAGTTACAGAACCAAAAATGCCCGTAAAAGACAAGGGCTAGGCAAACACTGGCCTTAAAAGTAAAAAGAGACAAGAAAAACGTTCAAAAGATAAACCGGATTAAACCGGAGTTTAATCCGGGTTAAATCAAAACAGCTTGCTTCAGCCTGGGAAAAAACAAACAGAAGCTGGTGAACAAAAAGTTCAAAGGAATGCAACTAATTGGCAGCAGATGCTTCTCTGCTGCCAAGAGCTATGTTTGAGTAACTTAGAGGTTACTCCTCCACACAGCAGGCAATTTCCCGATACAAACACAGCAGACGAGGGCAGAAGCAGTCAGCGAAGTCCCAATCCGTTCCGAAGGTCGTAAGGCAGATGCAGACGTTTGTAGTTCACCAGTTTCAACGATAGACACAGGTAGGAGAATCCGAGGCCGTAGTCAGTCAGTCTGTAAGTCCAGAGTAAGCAGATGGCGTCCGTCAAGAAGACGACGGAAGGTCAAAGCTATTAAGATTAAGCAGAGGTTGCACAACAAAACCCCACACAATTCCTCCCGCCGTCTGAGCCCAATGTCCAGGATAACTTACGTAGTCAGCAAACGAATCACACCCGTCTTCAGGAAAACTTCCCACACAGATCCCAAGCGTTCGTCCAGATTACCTTGCCCAACGCAATTTGCTATTGCTCCCAAACCCCATTTTATGCCAGTTACAAGTCCTCATCGCTATCAGCTGTTCTCCTTAGCCCGGGCGTTTCCTCATCACTTTCCTCATCAGAACTGGAACACCTTTGACTACGCCCCACAGCATCCCCAGCTGTGGATCCCATCCCATCCCTCCAGCTTGTCCACGGGTCTAATCCTGAAGGTCCCCAATCGCCTTCCATACTATCATTGCCAGTGGCACCCAAATCCTCCCTTACACGAGTCCATTCCATGTCATCCTCTTCCGAGCTAACCATCTCTTCCTCCATTCTCTCAGTAAACCCCTCAAAAGAATCCTCATCAGATGGTTCTGCAAAGATATCTCGCAGCCGCTTCCTTTCTCGCTCCTCGAGAGTATCTGACTCTCGAGGAGTCTTACGCCCACGTCTCCCAGTAGTAGAGCCATGAGGCTCAACCATAACAATGCAGGATTTTTTTCTTTGTGCCACTTGACCCACAATCTTTAGAGCAAGCTAGGGAATGTATTTAGCAGCTAGATAAGTGCTTTTCAAGAGGTACAATGTGCCTGTTTGCCGTACATGTGATTTTTCCTCACCTATTTCACTTATTTATCATGCTATGCCCTATGATTTGTCACTGGAATTTGCAAGTCTTATGGCTGAAGCACCAATCCTTAAGGGAAATTTGTTGTGGGAGGGGAAATAATTAATACATATTCCTCTGAACATCTAGTTTGAGTCTGAGAGTTTTCTAGCATTATTTAAGTTGTGGGGAATAGAGATTCCAAAAACACATTTGTACATTTTAAATTTTGTGTTGGATTTTTCATACACACCAGTTGTGTACAATTCACCACAGCATATTGATTATAATCATAATTATAATATTGATAATAATTATTGTCAGGTCCTCTTAAATTGTTCTCATCTGTGTCGCAGTTCGTGAAGTGTGGTTAATTCACTTATAAATTTAGGCCAGAATAAGTTGTTTCAGATCCTGAGATATAGGTTTAAAATAGCTTCTTTTCATTTTCCAACAATGGAATAAGAACCTCTTTGAAAAATAAGATGACCATAGATTGAATAAGACTGATCCAATTGTTTTCCATTCCAGTTCTGGCATTTTGGTGAATGGGTTGATGTGGTAGTAGACGATCGACTGCCTGTAAATGAATTTGGTCAATTCATTTTCCTCTCTTGTATTTACAAAAACATATTCTGGGGAGCTCTTCTGGAGAAGGCATATGCCAAGTAAGTGGATCTTCAAGAATTCTTCTTTGTATCACTGTGTGCTACATGAGCCCTAAATAATACTTTTCCCCTTCATGTCTCATTCCTTTATGACTCCATTGTAATAACCAGCATTTGTAATTACTTTCTTCACAGGTTGTGTGGTTCCTATGGTGATCTGCAAATTGGGTATGTGTCTGAAGCTCTGGTGGATTTCACGGGTGGAGTGAACATCACTATAAAGCTGGCTGAAGCTCCACCTGACCTCTGGAATATCTTGACTCGAGCAATCTACAGCAGATCTTTTATAGGCTGCCAGACTCAACAAGGGGTGAGAATTATTTTTTGTTATAATGACATATACTGAGCTAATACAGATTTCCTTATTTGGGATTCATCACTTCCCTGTGATATAAGTCAGCCTGGGAGATATCCAATGACATTTTTTGCTGATAGTAATTTAAATGCTGGTCTTCTCAAATTATTATCACCATATTATTGGCTAACAACATTAATTTTTGAAAGGGGTATAATTGGTCACCAGGTTTCTCCTTGAAGGAAATCACAAGTACTTTAGCAATTTTCTTCTTGCTGTGAGAATGTCTTTGAAAAGCCTATTTCTAGGATGGAGTTATATCATTTTAACCCATAACCCAATCAAGATATTAAAAATATCTACCTGTGCCCCAGGTCATCAATATTTTATTAACCTTAGTAAATAATCTTTATATAATAGATGATTCACCCCTGAAATTTCACAACAGGCAAAAGGAGAAGTTGGCTGAGGAGCTGTTTATGGTATTTACAGTGAGCCAATTCCTTTCTGTATTCTTATAAAAGCAGATTGTGTTAGGAATGCAGAACATAATTACTTGTTTTTCTGTCCTTCTCAGCCAATAAGAGTCCTAGAGAATGGATTAGCAACCTGCCATGCCTACACAATGACTGCCATCCAAAAAGTAAGTTTATCTCTATTTTTGTGTTTTCAAGTATAAGCCAAAATGATACTACATTATTGAATAGAAAAGGAAGGTGATGATGACCATCTTCCTCATTTCCATCACTGGCATCCATTAACTGGGCCTTTGACAGTTAAATATTAGAGTTTGGTCCAGTTATTGTTTCATCTGGTTCTTTCTGTATTCGTACCGTTCCGTCCATTTGGGTGGCATGGAATGGTACAATCCTCTCCAGAACTAAAAGAGCAGTGATAGACAGTGAAAGACATGGAATGGTACAACCCCCTCTGGAGCAAAAAGAGTGAAATGGAAAAAAGGGGGGAACGGTAGCCGTTTGATTGGCTGATTTTCGGCACATCGGCTGTAGGCCCTGGCTGGCAGGGCCTACAGCCGAGCACCATGCTTGACACTTGTAGACTCGACAGGCCTTCGGCTATAGGCCCTGCCTGTTAGGCCTACAGCTGAGTATTCGATGCTTGTGACGCCAGTCCCGCTTGGATGTAGGCCCTACGATGAGGACCTACAAGGGTTTAGGGCTCAGCTGTAGGCCCTGTCGCTATGCTGCCCAAGGTCCAAAAATCTTCATTTTTTCAGACCTTGGGCGGAAAAGCTCATTTGTATAGGTGCCCGTTTTCGGAAGCAGCGGCCAGAAATGGAAACAAGGCCATACGAATGGGACAAACAGAAACAAGTAGGGATTCCAGACAAATGCATGAGACTATTAAATATATCCAAAAGACTGGCTCTCTGTTTTGATTGGACTGGAAGTTACCTGGTAGGGGTGATATCTTTCAGCAAGATGGACCAAATACTAATGCTGCTTGGTCTAAATATTATGTTAAGTGCCAATTGTGTGACGTCTGACAGTAATAACTTGTCTTGGAAAATGTAATGATGACTGGCTGGCCTGGCTCGCCTCTATTATTAGTAGGAGGGAGGAGAGTGCCCAACAGAGAAAATGCTGGGGGCCAACAGCTGCAGCCCTGTTAGGGGACAGACTACTTCTCTGTATGGAAATTCACCTAAAGTTGAAATAAGACTCAGTGTATCTAGTTTGTCTTTCCCTTCAGACAGTAATATGTAGGGGACTTTTGCCAGGTACTGCTTCTCTTTGCTTTCAATATTTACCAGCATTGATTAAAAATTATGAGAGTATTGGAATGGTTTCTTTCTTTCTTTTACATCTGTTTCCTTTTAATGACATGAATAAAACATTGAGGATAATATCTGGGCCCTTGTGTAAATCAAAGGCTATAATTCATTCATGAGGCTCTGCTGATAGAGTCCACAGCAGCAGGCTGGAATAGGCTCTGCTGAATGGCTTTTAACCAAAATTGTAGACATTCCGTATTTCCCACCAGCATTTCACCCAAGTGGCTAGCCTGAAGAACCGAGGTGAGAATCATGAAGTGTTTGAGATTTTGGGGGATAGCAGTATTGCCAATGGAGCACAGTTGTAGCACCATGATTGCACTTGAACTATAATGGAGGCATCATATAGAACCCTGGTTAAGAATTCCAAATACTCTCTTTTAAGTTGCAACTCCTAGGATCTCATGGGGTAGAATCATGGTGATTAAAGTGGAATTATAGCACTACAATTGTATACTATGAAAATGACCCCATGTATTTTATTTTTGGTGTTCTTGATATCCAGCATGGCTGGGAAAGGGAATAATAGCTCTCTTTAAAGCAATCTGTTCTTGTTTTGCACAGGTGACCTGCAAACATGGAACTGAAAATTTAGTAAGACTGAGAAATCCCTGGGGAAAAACCGAATGGAAAGGTGACTGGAGTGACAAGTAAGTGTCTTACAGCTGACATAATAGTGGTTTGGATATATGAAACCACATTGCCACCTGCAGGTAGTAAAATAAACAATTTCATTCTAGAAAATGGTGGCACTGCTTGTCAAAGCAACTCCCTGTGTCATTTTGATTTGTCACAAAGCATTGATGGAGAAAGTGTTGGGCAAATATAGACATACATAGCACCAGCTGTCCATGACGGTGGAACACAGTATGATAGTTTTTGCTGCTCCTTCATGCCACCAAAAAATCTGCTGCCTGAACTGACTGTCTCACTCTGCTTTTGGATGGACCCCCCAAATGAGGTTTGTGCTCTAGAGATCCAACAGAGTAAATATATTGGGCTAGTTAAGGCAATGGTCTAAAGGCCCTTTTATACATTCATGCAAAATTCGAGTTTTCATTTAGAAAGCTTTCAAGCAGTCTCTGGTCCCTTCTACATTGCCATATAAAATCCAGATTATCTGCTCTGAACTGGATCATATGGTGTAGACTCATATAATCCAGTCCAAAGCAGATAATGTGTTTTATCTATTTTGATAATCTTGATTATATGTCAGTGTAGAAGAGACCTCTGATGTGATGACTGTTTAAATAATTGTTCACAAAAACCATACAGGCCAGAGTCATGATCCATCACACAACAAAGCTACATGAGCACGGTTTTAAAAAACTGAATTTGTCCTCTAGGTCTGAGAAATGGGAACTGCTCAATCCGAAAGAGAAGATTTTGTTGCGAAGAGATTTCGAAGATGGTGAATTCTGGTACTTGAATGACTCAATATCTTACCAATTCTTCTTGCTTCTCTTCCTTCTCTCGCCTAGTGCAGGGATTCTCAAATTCCCATAGGCTTGTGTAAAGATCTTCCTTAGCTCTCTCCAAAATGATGATTAGTGGTTTACATTTCGGTGGGGTGAAGAATCTCTCTCTGGGTCATAACCCAAATTCTTAAGGGAACTTTGTCAAATGGTGAAACAGATCCTTAAAATGTGTGCAACATTGTGGATAGCTCTTTTAAAGTTTAGACTAAAACCCAGAGGTTTTATTGAATGAGAATCACCAGCCACAACTGCTTTTCTTCTGCGTATTCAACTTCTCTACCATGCAATAAGAATAATGGGTGTGAGAGAGAACTGTGTTTCCATCACCACTTCTGGCAAATCACCATTAGTTTGATCTGCTGTTCTCCCCACATGGATATGATAGAGAAAAATGGTTCCTTTGGCATCCCTTATATCTGCTTTGCTACCCAAATACTCGGAGGAAGGATTACATGAGCCAGGTCTTGCTGCTATCTCCTTACTTGAGAAGTAGCACTTACTCGTGTGGGAATGGGCATTAGTTTGATGATTGAGCTTTGAACTGGAAGGCAGAAACAGAATGTATCCATTTTGCAAAATTGAAGCAGTTTCAAATCATGTCATCTGCCATGGCTATATCCTATGGAATCCTAAGTTTTGTAGTACAGTAAGATAGAGGCTTGCATTCTGAAATTGCCCATTCTGAATTCAATTCCACCAGAAAAAAATTGCACATCTGCATTTGTGTACTTTTGGCAGGTTTAATTTAGCCTGACACCAAAACATGGAATCATACAAGCTGTTCACCATCCAATAATGCACACACATTCAATAAACTAGATGTCAGGTATCAGATACAGTGACACATTAAATATATTATATGCCATTAATCAAATACAGTCATATTCCAAGAAACTGTCAAATACCAATGCAGTCCCTAAATGATATAGCAAATCTGAGTTCAAACATGTACCAGATGACAAATTCATAATTATCAACAAATACATGATATTTCTGAAATATTTGAATAATGAAAGTCCTGGGTAATCATAGTAAAAGATTTACATTGACCTGAGTGGATTTATGTCTACGGGGAAAAAAGTTCAGTTTTGCAATAACAATACGATCCTTATAATTATGGGAAATAGGTTCCTGTACTTATCATGAAAACCAGGAATAATAGCAAACTCTATTGAAATGAAACACTTCTATTGAAAGCATACCAAAGATTTTCACTGGAGAATCTACAAAATGCCTAGAGAGAACATTATTCTTTCAGACATGAGTGAGTGAAACTGTGGGTGCTGGTCCCACAGATATGATGACCATACTGTATCCTATCTCGCAATGGGCTACACTGAAGTTACTACCAGTATATAGGGAAGCCAGTAAAGTGACACACTGAGATTGATGCACAATGGGTGGTGATCCATAATGGTGGCAATGTGCATTGGGAACTACCAATGTTCTTCTGGAGTGCTGATGAGCATTGCAAGAGCCTGACACACACTGGAACACTCACGTTGGTATTTTGATACGCTCTGATATAATTCACTAGGACAGTGGTTCTCAACCTGTGGGTTGCCAGGTGTTTTGGCCTACAACTCCCAGAAACCTCAGCCAGTTTACCAGCTGTTAGGATTTCTGAGTGTTGAAAGGCAAAACATCTGGAGACCTATAGGTTGAGAACCACTGCATTAGGAAGATTACATAGCTAAGTATGTCTAAAGTACAACATAGACTATGATATAGAACTCCAGCAAACATTTTCAGCATCTGTTTTGACATCAATATATGGGAGTGAGAATTTTTAGAAACAAATTAATTCCAGCTCTAATTTGACCTGAAGAACCTAATTAAGAAAGCTGTGCTGCTACAGACCAAAGCCTATCTCCCCTGTCATTCTAGTTCCCGAAAGGGACAGAGACATGCTATTTTAAAACAAGGTTGGATTACGATGATGATAGAGGACTATGTTTAGCCTTAAAAGAAAAGATTAAAAGGACACAAGAAAGCTGTTGTCAAATATCTGAAAGACTGTCAGGAAGATCATGGAACAGAATTATAGTCAGCATTCCATATTCGCTGGGATTAGGGGCACAGGACTTCTGCAAATGTGAAAAACTGCAATTAAAATGTGTTTGATTTTTTTAACTGATAGAATACTCCTCTAGGAATCTCTGTGTCTCCTGGCACAACTCTATGGTTGCACCAAGAACCTAGAGATTTTTAGGAAGGACATTTGAATCAAACAACAAAAATGCTTAGAGCTGACTCTATTATCTGTTTTTTCTCTGAAGGGCAGGACTGGAACCAATGGATAGATATTGGAAAAGAGATTTTTGATAAACATTAGGATATAGTTCCTAACAATGTTTCTTGGGTAAAAAAAACCCTTGTTGAAATCCAAAATATCTTGAGATTTCCAATCTCTGACAAAGAAGTTACATTTAGCTGTTATCAGAGTTTAAGAAGGTGCCAGTCATTTCCATTTTAAACATTTATTTATTTACACATATTTTTAGATATGTACTCAGTCGCATATTCTTATAACTTGCTACCATAGTTAAAAAGGTGCTACTCATTTTCATTCTAAACATTTATTTATTTGTTTGTTTGTTTGTTTGTTTGCACATAGTTTTAGATATGTATGTAGTCAACAGATTCTTATAATTTGCTCTCCTGCCAGTTTTGCCCATTGTTGTTGTCATGGTCTTTAAAGCAACAGAATAAATCTGAATTACATTTTAGAATATAATGGCATAGAGGAGATCTGAAGGATCTCATATGCTAGAACCAAGGAACATCTCTTCATGTCATGGTTATGCTTCCATACAGTATAGAAATTCTGAGATTTTTAGCAATAATATCCACCTTCTACATATTGCCTTGACATTGCAGGAAAGCGCATCCCAAGAAATTTCCCTCGTAATGTTCAAATCGTCTTCATAATATAATGGCTTTGCATCTTGGTGTAATTCTAGCTTACCCCCACTCCTAATCCTTGGATGTATAAGTATAATGGGTTAATAAGGGACTCTTTGTGAAGTTTTGCTCCAGATTTCATTCTCAGAGATATGCTTCAGAGGATTATACAACAAAGTACAAATTATGCAAGCTTTTGAAGCTTTGGAAGTATCACCAGGCAAAGATGCTAAAAAGTCACACAGGGGGAGGAAAGGGATGACTAACATTGTACCTCTGCCATTTTTGTTGTCATTTAAGATGGGCTTTTTATTGTGTCAGAAGTGACTTGAGAACATACTGCAAGTCGCTTCTGGTGTGACAGAATTGGCTGTCTACAGAGACGTTGCCCAGGTGACACCTGGATGTGTTAGCTGGGAGGCTTCTCTCATGTCTCTGCAAGCTAGAGCTGAGAGACGGGAGCTCACCCCATCTCGCAGATTTGAACTGGCAACCTTCAGGTCAGCAACCCAGTCTTTAGGTCAGCAGTCCAGCCAGCACAAGGGTTTAACCCATTGTGCTACTGCGGCTCATGGGCTAAAGCAGGTGTCCCTAAACTAAGGGACGTGGGCCCAATGCAGCACTCGAAGGTCATTTACTCACTCCCTGCCCTAAGCTTTAGGCTTAGGGTTGCCCTAAATCTGAAATGACTTGAAGACACACAACAATAACAATCCTAATTAACTTGACTATCTCATCAACCAAAAGCGGGTCCACACTTCTCATTGAAATAGTGATAAGTTTATGTTGGTTAAAACTGTTTGTTTTCAATATTGTATCATTCTTTCATGTTATTCTACAAATAAGATATGTGCAGTGTGCATAGGAATTCATTCATATTTTTTCAAACTATGGTTTGCCCTCCCCCTCCCCCCCAACAACAGTCAGAGGGACCATGAACCGGTCATCTGCTTAAAAGGTTTGAGGACCCTTGAGCTAGAAAGATAACAATTCAAGCAAGGGCCACCATGTGGAAACTCAGGTCAAAAGGCAACAAGAGACCAGGGGCTGTGTGTGTGTGTGTGTGTGTGTGTGTGTGTGCACGCACGCATGTGTGGGTGTGTGTTTTAACTTTTGCCCATTATAGAAGCCGATGGAGCTTTGAAAGCTTAAGTGATGTATATTTTCCATTTTGGTTAGCCAATAACTCTTTTCAGGGATTTATAAATTTTGTTCTATTTTTGATGAATGGTCAACAAAATTATTCCTGAATATATTCCATAGATCTGAAAATTGCCTGCTTTCAGTTTTTTGTATCATGCCTTAATTATGCCACGAGGTGGCAGTGGCTACATGTGATTCTATTTCACCTGTTCTTTGATTCACAAACAACTGATATTTCTCTGCTATTGCCCTTTTATGTTAGAACTGCTGCTCACTAGTTGTTATTTAAGGTGTGTTTTATCACTGACAGTGTGTCAGACCATTGAACATAACACAGGAGTTACAATCACATCATGTAGTCTAGACTGTGTTGGTTTGCAGCAGTTAGTGTTGCAGAGAAATAGACATATTTCAGCTGCACCTAAAGCAGAAATTGGAATCATCTGGCTCTCTTTATGTTGCTGGACTATGACCTCTAGCCTTCTTCATTATTGACTATGGCTGCTGAGTTTTACACTCTAACAACATTTGGAAGGCTGTATGTTTTCCATCTGAGTCTACAGCTATTGAGTTTTTGCACAAGTTTTAAAAGTATAGCACTGGGCTCAAGATAGAACCCTGTGGCACCCCATTGGTCACTTCTCTCCAGAATGAAGAGGAGCCATTGGTAAGCACCCTTTGGGCTTGACCAGTTAACCAATTCCCAATCCAACTAACAATAACTTTGTCTACTCCACAATGTTCTATGCAGCTTGATTCTCACTACATTACTGGTGGCGGAAAGACATTCTCCATTGCAAGTGGTTTTAGGAGAAGCTAGGTGGCCCATAAAGCTTTGTTCTCTTCTCACCTCTCACTTTGTACCACACCATCCTGTCAAATTTCAGAGAGAATTATAATATAATAAATAATAATTTTTATTTCTACCCCACCAACATTTCCCCAAAGGAGATAAAAACCACAGAATTACAATGACACACATACATAATTACAATGTAAAACATTAAAATTCATAAAATGCCGTCATAGCTGCAGATAAAAACAAGTTGTTTCAATTGACATAGCCCAGTGCCAACATGATGCCCACAGACTAATCCTTAAAAACCTGCATAAGATCAAAGGCTTGCTTAAAAAGCCATGTTTTTAAGCTGGAACGGAAGGCTTGAAGTGAAGGTGCTAGCCTTATCTCTCTAGGGAGGGCATTCCAAAGCCGGGGCACCAACACCGAGAAGGCCCTCTCTGTCATCCCCACCAACTGTATTGGAGATAGTGGTGGAACCAAGAGAAGGGCTTCCCCAATTATCTCTGAAAGAGAAATCAGAACAATCGTATGCCCACTTCTCACAGATGTACCAGATGGCCGAGTGGGGAGAGGCCCATTTTGACAAAACTACTTAGGGGAATTGCACAGATTCTCAAACCGCAGTCTCACAAGAATAGCATATTCAAATTTTATCTCAGAGTGTCTTCCTTTTTCACCCTAGCCTAATCTTGATTTATCTAGTCTTTGGAAGTTCACACTGATAGACACCAACATAGACAGGATATAGTTATTCCACACATATTTGGATGAACCATTAGGGAGGGTGGAAACATAGGAGCATCATAAAACTGCTTCAAGAATCTATTTCATTCGTGCACCATCTTCTTCATCATTACTGTCAGGCAGGGGAAATTGTTACTTGTGCAGGTCTCCCCACACACCTCTGGGTCAAAATAATGTTACCAGCCTAGGGTACTGTATACCTTGATTTTGGGAGAGGCTATGGGGCTGTATGTTGGCTTGTAACTTTGATTCCATGAAGCACTGAATCTTTCATGAGCTTTAGCCTGAATTTTAAAGGAGCTCTGATATTCCACAAATAATTCCAACATCTTGGATAGTTTCCTTCAGATGTGAAATAAAAGTTGGAGCAGATTCACTGCCTCAACAATATGGATATCACCAGGAACTACTACAGTTTTGCTGCTCTGTCTCAGTTAAGAAATCTGAGCATGGAACAGATTTTCTAGTTAGGGGTGTAACTTCTGGAGACTTTGGGATTTTGAGCTGAATTCTGAAGAGTAGCAATGCTACCAGTGACTAAAATGAAAACACAGTAGTAAGGCAAAATAAATAAATAAAACACTAAAAAAATCAAGTACAAGAAATAAAAGGCAAAATAAGAGAATTGATTTATCTGCTTAACAGTGGGACATAGGGAATGGTCAATTGACAAATGATGTTAGTACTGGATATTCGGCTAAATTAAGATACCTGGAAAATTTCTCTTAGACATCAAAGACATAGAGATGGTCATTTGTAGGGAACAGAAGGGGGCCTGACACACTGTAAAGGTGCCTTTGGGGGCGATTTGGGTCATTTGAACAGTTAGAACATAATTCTTTTGCAAAAAAAAGTTTAAATCAGTGCATGTTGTCATAATGTGCGAACATGATGCCAAGCAGTCTTACAGATTACAGACCTTTCTTTTCTTTTAGACATACAGCTATTTGACTCTGTATCCCTTGCTTTTTTATTACAGGATGTCTCTGCAAGATTTTCAAATTCATTTTGTTGACCTGATAATCTGTAAATTAACCCCTGATCTCATGAGCCAGGAGGATGGGAAGAAGTGGATGTGCTCCATGCAGTTTGGCAAATGGGTCAAAGGATGGACATCAGGTGGCAGTTTAAGCGCCCACCAAAGTGAGCATTGGTTGGCTACTCCTTGAGAATATTCACTTTAAAAATGATGTCCTGTCATAATTATATAAATATCTGTTCAGGATAGCTATTCAATTATCTCTAGGTAAGATGTTAAACATTTAGCACACTGTTGCAATAATGCTTGCAAAGCACTTTATGCTCCATTTAAAGTATTATTACTGAAGATAAAGTGCTGCCTAAGATAGATGTTGTTGTTGTTTGTTGTTGTTGTTGTTGTTGTTGTTGTTATTGTTGTTGTTGTTGTTACTGAGGTTGTGGGTGCAGCAATAATCCATTAAAGAAGTCTTTGAAAAGGATTACATAGATTTTAGTGATCCAGAGTCTCCTCACCTCTTATCTACTGTGGTCCTCACCTAAGATACACACAGATAAATTTATGTACCTTCTCCCTCATTCTCTACCTTGTTAACAGTGAAATTAGCTGATTTCTTCTTAGCTTAAATCCCTTAGAGGACTTTTTCATCAGTAATGGAGTTCTCACAATGAAGCTTTATTTTCCTTAGCCCTTGAGGTCTTTGCTTCTTAACCAGAATTGCTTTTTTTTTTTTTTCGTGTCAGGAGCAACCAGAGTTGCTTCTGGAGTGAGAGAATTGGCCGTCTGCAAGGACGTTGCCCAGGATATGCCCAGATGTTTTGATGTTTTTACCATCCTTGTGGGAGGCTTCTCTCATGTCCCCGCATGGAGCTGGAGCTGATAGAGGGAGCTCATCCACACTCTCCCCAGGTGGGATTCGAACCTGGCAGCTTTCAGGTCAGCAACCCAACCTTCAAGTCACTTAGTCCACTACGCCATCTGGGGGCTCCACCAGAATTGCTAGCTGCTGCATACATTGACTCTCTATTTCGTAACCAGGGTAGTATTAGCTTGAAGCCAACAACCAATGAAAGGATGTTCAATCACACATAGATCTTAACCTTTAGTGAGAAAAGTAAGACAGTTACCCTAAATTCCTCTTCTCTTGGTATCTTTTCAACCCACCTTATATATCTGAAGCAGAGAGTCTAGGAAATGGAGCAGGGGGTTTCAAGGAGAGGTGGATTACAGTTTTTTTTCATGCATGTAAAGAGCCCCTTGAGCCTCTATATTATTTTAGAAAGGAATGTGTTTTTTCAACAAGTTACATGTAATATTATGTTTATGTCTCTGAAAATATAGGGAGACAGATGAAATAAATTATTTATAGTACATATATATAATATTTTAAAAATAAGTGTACTATGGCCATAGTTTGGATGCTCTTGGAATTATACTCCTAAAAGTAACTTTCCCAAACTCTGCACTGTTCACATACCTTCACTGCTGTCTTTCATTCATTGCTTGTTTGCGGTGTATGTGGAAGTTTTCACCTGCAGATGCCCCAACCACTGTGTCAGGTGTGACCAGGTGTTTCCGGGTATCTACAAATAAATGGATTGAACTAATTCACCCTTCCCAGCTTAGGATACTCCTGTGGAGAGAATGCAGATCAGTTGTAAATGATATGCGTTGCATGCATAAGTTCTCATTTTAAACCCTGACCTTTCTAAGTAGTGCTAGGAAAAAGTGTTTCTTGAAACCTCGTGGAGATCAATTGCAAGTCAATGTTTGCAATAATGGGCCTCAGGGTGCAATTCTTGGATTCAGTGCAAGATAGGAGCATGACAGACATTTTCGATACCATCTACCACCACCCCAACCACTGGTGGTGCTGTCTAGAAATTATAGGGCTTCATCCAAAACAATTGGAGAATGTTGCTTCAGGTTAGCAAATCTTATGAATTGAGACTACATGTTATGAAATTTGTGGTTCTGCATCCAAATACTGTTAGTCTGGATCAGTATGTAAAGAGATGTTGCATTATCTCTGAAATTAACTGAGAGAAGGGAATTTGCAGTATAAGTTTTCTTAGACTGAATCAAATGCAAACATAGGACCTCTTCACATGGCTGTTCTTCCATTTGTTGATGGGGCCTGTCAAAGTGGAGATAAAGCATTGCTTCTTCCTCCACGATGGAGAAGAAAGTGTTTCTCGGACAGCTCTGACCCCTCAATTTCCCCATATGATGGTGAAAGGGCGGTGGGGCAAAGCACATTGTCATCTTTTCTCCCATATGATGGGGACATGGACAGGTCACCAATGTGCCTTGTCCCATCCCCACTATATGTTGAGGGAAGGAGGGAGCTAATAATAGAGCTGGGAGGGAGGAAATAATATCTATATCCCATTTCCATTCCATATCCCTGTTAGCCACTCTTTCTGTCAGTAACGTTTTCAGTCAGATCGTGAATCCTGCTTCTGAAACATAAAATCACCAATGTATTATCTCATTCTTCAGATACATTTTGGATGAACCCTCAATACCTGCTAAAAGTCCTGCGAGGCAATGGCAGCAAAGGGTCCTTATACTCACACAGTGTGTTGATATCTTTGATCCAGAAGCACAACAATAAACATCGGAATCGGATGCCTCATCTTCCCATAGGACTCACAGTCTACAAAGTAGGTGGAACTGGAATGTTTTTACTCCTGAGATAAACAGTGTATATTATATAGCAAACTGACACTTTTTGTTCTCATGCACAAGAGTTAAATAATTTCAAAATCCCACCTCATAACCACCTCCAGATGAGACTACAAAAGTATTAGGGTTTATTTATTTATTTATTTACAATTTGGGACCTTTTTGTCAAAAAAAGGTTTGGAGGATGCCAATACCTTACCAAAGTACAGCTCCTAGGATTCCCTAGCATAACAGTTAACACAGTGTTAGTTCTGCAGAAGATCAACCCCAGTCTGTTGAGATTTTCTTTCTTATCCAGGATGAAAAGAAAATCTAAGTTTTCTTTACATCCTTGGTAAAATGTATCTTGGATCTTCCAAGCAAAGGAACGGATGGTGTGGCTCACATAGATGTAGAAGGTAACTTTATAAATAACTACAGTAGAGTCTCACTTATCCAACATAAACGGGCTGGCAGAATGTTGGATAAGCGAATATGTTGGATAATAAGGAGAGATTAAGAAAAATGCCTATTAAACATCAAAATAGGTTATGATTTTACAAATTAAGCACCAAAATATCATGTTATACAACAAATTTGACAGAAAAAGTAGTTCAATATGCATTAATGCTATGTTGTAATTACTGTATTTATGAATTTAGCACCAAAATATGATGATATATTGAAAACATTGACTACAAAAATGCGTTGGATAATCCAGAATGTTGGATAAGTGAGTGTTGGATAAGTGAGACTCTACTGTATTACAATTAAAACAGTAATATAGTCAATATCGCTTGTAGTGGAGAAACCTGTGATCAGCCTATGTATCTGCTATATCTGTTGTTAGGTACCCACTGTTCTTGGCCTTCAAGAGCTATCAATCTAAGCTTCCCTGTATTGATAGTTCTTGAAATTAAATCTAAACTTCAACAGAAGAGTCAATTAAATAGTGAATACCTTTGGATACAGGATATTCTTCTGAAAGCCCTTCAAATGGAAGACTGTTTTTCTGAAGTAGCACACATAGCCATTCTAATGGTGGATTTAATTTGCCCAATGGGAAACAAACCCTCTTCAAGTATCGACTGTTTTTAAAAGAGATACGGAAACCATTGGGAAAGATAACTTCCCTTTAGATTTGAATTATGCTCTCCTTTCTAGATTTGAATAAGGCCTTCTCTTTTTTCAACATTCTCTTTCAGATATTCACCCAGAGAGAACATTGCCTCTATTTTCAGCAAAACCTCCTTAATGCTCTTTCAATGTGCTGAAGATTTCAATGGCACTTTAGATCCAAGAAACCCTAATCACATAAGATGAATGAGCTAGGATGTGTTTTAAAGTAGATAATTTAGTGCTTTTACAGCAGGTAGTCTCTTTGTTTAGCTCAACTGATTGTTAATTTAATATGTTTAAATGGCTTGGAATCCACTGGTTGACACTTCGTCTCTTATTTCTTTCTTTCCAGCTGGGCCAAGATGTAAGTAACGTTTTTTCACTATTTATTTATACAATGGCATCACAATACTTGTTTGTACCTTCTACATGTTTCTTTTTTGCTCACATAACTCAAAGGCAGTAGGGGGTAGTAGAACACAAGCAACTATACTTAGTTCTCATCCTAGTGCAACTTCAAAACAGTTTAATTTTGATTTTTCCATCTTGGCAAAATTGTGTTAGATACACTTCCATGCTTTGAGCATATTAACTAAAATCAAAGAAACTTCAAGAAATGATAGCTAACATGTCTGATTGACCTCATTAGGACAACTCTCCCTTAGTTTGCATAAAATTCACATAATAATACCAGGAAAATTGTTTGTGCAAAAATATCAAAATATTGCTTATGAATACTGAAATCAGCTAGATGCAAGGTTAGCAGGTAAAAATTTGGGATTAGACAGAGTTAGAGTTAGTTTTACACTCTGGCTCTATCAATAATTGCCATTACAATCATATGTCCAGGGTATCATAAAATACCAAAATAGCATATTTTGTGTTTGTAACTTGTTCATTTGCAATGTGGTATTCAAACTCATTTCAAAGATAGGGTGTTCAGTATTCCTTGCAGCCTATTTAAGACTAGCTTCTAAAGGCATTCAGAGGGAAAAAATGATTGTTAATGCCAATGTGACTCAATAAATTTCAAGATAATGCATTTTTATGGCTTAATTAAGCATTAATGGTATGTTCCTGAGCTGTGCCCAGAAGCAGTAGACAGAGCTGAGTGAGAAATGGTTTTATTATATCTCCTTCTTTAGGCTGAATAAATTATTAATCCCGGGGAAGGGAGGTTGGACCCTTTTTGGCTCTCTTTTGGGAATTATTTGTAGATGCCATTAAATCAACACAAGCAAATTTTGTCAATTGGAGAGAGCGGGCATTTAAATGATGTTTCTAAGCTATTTCATCCCCAATATCCATGTTTTCAAAAACTCCTGGATTTATAACAAAATATGCTAAAGTGAGGAGGAATGGTTTTTAGTGTTGTTTCTGCCATAAAATAAAAACCACCACATGGCTGCACATTAGTTGCATGCTGCTGTGCAGCTGAGCTGTGAAATCCAAATAGCAGGCAGGAGCAAGCGATGGTGCAAATGAACTGCACAGGGAGTGAAATATTCCTGCTACTGGTTCCTCCTCGGCTCTCTTGTTCATGCTTCAGTTCAATCCAAGTACCACTTGGGACTTTCTTCTCGCTTTTAGTTGAATCACAGCAGTAGGATCTGGTCACCAGAGAATGGATATATAGCCTCAGCTTTAATCTGATTCCAGTCAATCGAATAAAAGTGAAAAACAAAGAAACCTGCCAGACCACTTTTAACTCATAAGGCCAGAGGTGTGAAGAATCAGAACTTACCAGGTCCATTGTTTATTATTGATTAATGGTGTGAAAACCTGTCTGTTTTAATTTTTGTTCTCACAGCCTCACTGGCATTCTTGTCCTTTCGAACTTCTGTGTCAAATCTTGATATATTATTAACTTAATTTCATTTATATCCCATCTTTTTTTTCAGACAAGGTGGTTTACAGAATAAGTTAAAATAAGGAAACATTTTTAAAAGTTAAAATACAATTACAACATATTGAAAACAAATGCAATTAAATAAATTGTGCTCATAAAACACTAGTAAATAAATCTGAGTAAAAGCAATAAAAACATAACCATGAAAATAAATGTATAGTACACACACTCTCTTAAAAGACTCTTATGCAATACCCATTAATTGTTATATGTCTGTTTAATAATACATTATAAGAAAGTATCTGCTGGCAGAAGGAGATGCCTCCTGTGGAAAGGAATTTCTCAGCCTGGTAGCAGCCATTGAGAAGACCTTCTAACATATCCTCACAATAAAGCCCTCTTTCGGGGATCTTAAAACATAAGGCAGTGCATAATGGAAGAAATAGCCTTTGAGATATCATTATCTAAGCTGTATAGGACTTTATAAGTCATAACTAGTTGTCTCTATTTTGCCCACAAACAAGCTGCAGTGCACCCTTGGTATCTGCTGGTGTTTTGTTCCAAGATCATCTGTGGATGCCAAACTCATGTCAACTTAAATACAAGGACATAGTAAACTGATGCCTTTTGAATAAAATGATATCCATTATATAAAATTGAATTTCTAATATAAAATCAAGTTTTTGTTTTTTTGGGGGGTGGGAAGGAGAATATTTTCAAGCTGTGGATAGTAGAATCCATGGATGTAGAATCCATGGATATTGGAAGGAAATGTAGCAGACTGTGAACCTGGCTATGACACACATAATGCGCATAATATATAATAGTATAATTAGTACAACACATTGATAAAACATGTACATTTTGTAGGTTATATATTTAGCATACCCCGGAAGGTTAGTTTTTGAATAATACCTAGTTTTGGTAACTTTTGAAAACTAACTTCTTTATATTGCTCATTATTCTTCTCTCTAAAAGAGTAACCTCATACATTACTCATTCTTAGTATGTTCTTGTATCTCACTTCTGGCAACTCTAAGGTGAATCTGTCAAGGGTTTTTCTTTGTAAGATCTGTTCAGAAGGGCTTTGCTTTTGACTTTTTCTGAGTCTGAGAGAGTGTGAGTTGTCCAAGGTCACCCAATGGGTTTCCATGGCTCAGAAGGGATTAGAATCCTGGTCTTCAGAGTTTGAATTAGTAGGCCATATATAGACAGATAGACAGATACTTAACACACATTCAAAATGATCCCAATTAGTAACGTTTTAGAAGTGAACACTACTTGCTCCAAACGTTTTTTTAAAACCCTTGCCCACATGGAAACTTTCCACATGAGTAAGGACTTGAAGCCGCTATAACACAGTACTTGCACTTCATTTATACCCTGCCTTTCTCACCCCATGAGGTACTCAAGGCAGCTTACCACTCTGGCAAGATTCAGTGTCGCTTACAACATAATAATAAACACATCCCATCAATTAAAATCATTTAACACAATTATACAAATAAAACAAAGAACAATACAGATTTAAAATATATAAAGTACTAATATGGGTACCCTCGCTATTACATGTCTCTATATTAATTCTGCTTCAATATATGCTGTACTCTTACATCCACACAATCTATTAATGCTACCTTCCCACATTTCTGGTTATAAAAACATTTGTTTTCCCCCCAGCTACTTTTCTTTATAAAGAAAATCACATTAAATGTAAAATCAGACTATTAGGATCTTGGGAATAGCGAGGGGGTGGGTGGGAGAGATGGAGAATCCCAGTCCCCAACTTCACTTCAATGCCAATATGCCTGCACAGAAGTTGAATTGCCCTAAAGCACCAGATAAGAGATGGGAATTTCATGCAACCAGTAGCTATTAGTGGGTGGAGGATGGTTTTGTCACAGGGAGGAAGCAGACTGGCAAATGGATGTACATGGCATCATGCAATACTTGTTTCAAAACTGGTTTTCCTCCTTTGTGCGATAAAGTCCCAAGAATGTTTCTCTTTTAGATTTGAGGGAATCAGTGATGGAGAAGGTGGGTTTAGATGCTCTCTTCATTGTGCACTGATTAATACTGGATATGTAGGACTTCAACAGGGTTACTTGTGCTTTAAAGTCTACAACTGTCTGCATGCCTGTATATTAAGAAAATTATTTGGCTGCTACTTGTAAGGAAGGTTCAAACACACAGGACAAACAGTCTGGTTGGTGTCAGAAACATCTCCTTCCTTTTCTTTTCCCCAATTCTTGTAGGAAAACTACCACAGTAATTCACTGCTCTGCAAGTAGCCTTGCTGGGCAGTGAATTCTTGTAGTAGTAATACATTTCCAATTTCAGCCACATGGCTGCCCATAGCACTGAAAGCAAGTCAGTCTATTTTTTGCCTGGAGCCTTGGACCAGTAAGGGGAATAGCACTTTCATATTCAGGCTTGCTGAAACACAGGGATGGAGATTGCCAGGAGGTAAATTTCAGGCTTGTATTGAGTACCAAGATTAATATAGTGAAGTACAAAACCAAGACCAGTTTTAAAATTGGAAATACGATCAATCACTGCATTGACCAAGGCATAAAAGCGTTGCATTTAATATATGATGTATTCTAAGGGGCAACTCCACCCTTTTACGAGATGACAAATTGCTGCATTAGCAGGAGAGAAATACAGCCATAGACAGAGAGACGCATTCCAGCAACTGCTGTTGTGGCCAACAAAGTCCGCAGGAAGGCAAAATGTCAGAGCCATTTTGGGAGATGGCCAAATGAAGGAGGCTTTGGGGTTCTTAGCAAGTGTACGATTATTGATCATCTCTGTTTGAGATATTCTCTTGCTCAGTCATGAGTGATGGGAAATGCTTAATAAAAATGCAATTTTGCCTTCATCATCTTGCCATCATGCTAGGATGGTAGGCTTGTAAAAAAAAAGTGGCAAGAACTATTATTCTAAGCATAAGAATAAAGAAATAAGCTACACTGAAATAAATCAGAACCTCCTGCTTTTTGAAAGAAAACTAGAGAAGATTAGGATCAGAGTGGAGATTGCATTACTGGTCTGGCATTTCAGGATTCTTTGTACAATGCAATGTATATATTAGTTTACAGAAGTATTTGCAAGAATATTTGGCAGAACCAAGAGGGCTTAGAGTAAAAACTGGAGTGTCTTTTGCCATCATATTTTAAGTGAAATAGCAAATAGTGGTTTTAGATGCTGGGAGAAGTACTGTTGCATTTACATTAGTGTAACCTGGATAGATGATTATGAGAGATGCTGGAAGTTGCAAAGAGATTAACCCATGCTGAGTCTTTAAATCATGGCAAGAAAAAAAATATTATGGAGTGTGTGTATTTAGACTCCCCATAAATAGAAATCCAAAGTTATACTGTACTTGTATGCTATTGTAGCACTGACTGGAGTTCAATATCTGGAGACACTGGCTACCCATCCCTACGTGACTTGGATTCAAGTGACAATTTTTTTTGAAAGATGCTCAAAACTATCATACAAACAACTGCTTTTTTTGAAACTTGTGTTTTGTCTCTGTGATCCTCTGCACACTTACCACTTCGTCACACAAAGAAAGGGAAGTGTCCCAGGACTCTTCCTCGACTGAGCCCACCGCATGCCATCACATGAGGTAAGGCTGATTCTGGCAGGGCTCTATTGAGGAAGCGTCCAGCATGTTAGGAAGCTTCACAGAGAACATGAGAGGCTTCCCGTGTTCTAATTCTAAAGAAAAGGGGGAAGCCGGATGGCAGTACTTTCCTCCATGTGAGGGGGAAAGCAGCACAGCGAGCAGTGCGGGGCGTGGGGCAATGGTTTCCCCCCACTGCCCCACTGGATTCACCATGCTGCATGACAAATCCCCCTGTTGCTGCCCATCTAATTGACTCCAGTGTGATGAGCTCCTATAGTAACACTATCAGTTAGTAAGGTAGGAAGCTGGAGGATAGGCTGATCTATTTTTCAAGAGCATTTTTAGCCATCTAGAAGAAATCTAACTTTTAACAAGAAGAAATCTGTATATTAAAAAGTATAATGACTTGCTTAGGGGCTCTGTGGCACTATACTGGTATAGTGTTGTGGAATCTGGGGTTTGCAATTTAGGGAGGCATTTAAAATTCTCAGCCAGAGAACGCTAGACAAATCCAAGAAGTGCATCTATTCCTAGGTTGGAAAGGACTATGCAGCTGTCAAAGAGGAGAATCTACTAAGAGAGAGGAAAGATGCAACTAACCAATAACAAATCTGTTATCCTCAATTTTTCTCTCCTAGTAAATGTTTAATAAAAAATATTAGGGGGGGGGAAGAGGGAGGAAAAAGAGAACTGATAAATGTAATTCAACCCCACAAAGATGAATCAATACCCAAGAATCTTAAATCAGAGTTCAAGAACTCATGCCTCTTTCATTGGATGACCAAATTGTTCAATTTCCTTTCTCTCACCCCTTTCTGACAATTTTAATCTCAATACATTTTGTCAAATTTATGAAGAAATTGAACATTTGTGAATCCAAATGGACCAACAGTTGTGTCCTCATGAGACAGTTTCTCTAGTGATGTCATTTCTGGTGCTAAATCATGAGACCAGAAATGTGACATCACCATCAAGCCTCTAGCCAAGAGCCGATTGCTGGTAGTAACGTAGCAGCATCCTTGATACACTTTTGGACTGCTGGATTCGTAGATGGTCAAAGAGCTTATGGGGCTGCATTGGAGCTTTTTAAACAGAATGTCAGAGAGACCATGCTCTCCCCTGAAAATCTTGTCCTCTTTAACCTACTATGAATAGCTCAAGTTTCTAATGGTATTTTTAGTTCCTTGTCTACTTCAGGGTCACATGCCCCATACTTTTTGTACCGTATGTCTTTTAATCATTTAATGTGGAAGCTGAACTTGTGTTCAAGATCTGAGCTCATCTGATTTCCACTTCTCAGCTCTACAATAGCAATAGGAAGCTGCCGTCAAGCTTTTTTGCCTGGAACAGACCTTTGAATTGGGCACGCTTTTTTAACCAACGTGAAGTGACTCAGGACTTCCGGCTCCCTCCTGGCATCTATGTCATTGTTCCCTCCACTGCAGAACCTCATCAGGAATCAGTGTTTCTTTTGCGGGTCTTCTCCAGGATGCACACCCTTCAGTAAGTGGTGCTGTTTGGCTTTGCAACAATTTTCAAAGTACTGTGGATGCAGTTTGTGAATGTGGATGATTGCTGCCACTACACTGGTGAAAGAAGTAAAACAGTGGGGAAACAGGCTGCTTGGAATTAGCTGATTTTGTCTTTTTCGAAGCAGATATGACATCACCATATCTTTCTTTATAGGGATATTGATGTTTTTTAGACATCTATCGACTAACTTCATAGCTGAAGTTTCTTTGCTTCCTTGTTTGTTTGCTGTTTCAGACATGTTCTTGTAGTATTGTCCAGCAGGCAGGTCACTTTAAGGACCACTAATATTCTGGAATGTTAAGATACTTTATAATCAGAGAATAAGCAAGAGTCTTGATAATCTTTCTTTCCAAAAGCAAATATGTTATGCATCTGCAAATTCAACTTGGGAAGGACCAACATCTCTCATAGGCACCTTCTTGTCATAAACCTTTCTTTCTTAGTCTCGTTTTGATTATCTCTTACAAACCTTTTATATAGGAATTTCAATACACAGTAGCATTGCAATGTATATATTATCATATATATAAGTCTTATCTTTCTTTTAATATAAGAAACATATTTCATATGTTTATTTATTTAAATGCACTTGAATATATAAATACATTTAATGCAACCTAAATGTTGATCTTGAGAGAAATGGCTTTCATTTTGTTACCAGCATTATAGGAGACTGATTGGTTTCTATCAAGCTCAAGATGTTTTATAGCAGAGGCTGGTACTTTCTGTCTGACCATCGGTCAGTCAATTTAGTCAACTTTTATTGCTTGCTTCATCCAGTCAAATCAATGTGCTTCAAGAGAATTCAAGGCCACTATCTTTCCTTTTGGCTCTCTGCCAGCAAGCATAATTAAACTGATTAGCACTTGGATGGTTTTTCTTTCCCCCCTCTATAAAACTGGTAATTTTCTATTGATATTTAAATGATCACTGTTTATAGTTAACCAAGCACTATACCTTAGCAATGAAAGGTGTTTTGTAACTAGAACAATTCTTTTTGAACCCTCAATAGTTACACTTTATTAGTTGGCACATAATTATTTTAAACTCTGACACTTTGGATTGTTCCTTTCTTGGAAATATAATCTAGAGCACCTGCTATTTATTGATGGTCTTCCATCCATATCTAGATGAGCTAAAATATTACTCCTAAATTGTAATTGTCATCACTGGATTTTAGAAATCCATAATCAGTGTATCTGAGCAGAGAAACATTTTGTTGCTCTTCCTTCCTTTCTTTGACTTGTTCTGCAAGATGGTTCTACTCTCTAATTGTGCTTCTTCATCTTCTGTTCAAAAAGTGAATTAGGTGGAGACTCAAGCTGTGCCCTTTCAAAGGTGAGTTGAAAAGAGGAACTATGCCATTTGACTCCCTCTTTGCTTAGCTTCTCTCTGCTCCTCACTCTGCCGGATGCGCTCTCAGAAAGACAGCTTTCTTCACAGTGGAGCCAATCACCTGAATACAACAGGTTAAGCTCTCAAATGGTTTTTTTATTGTCAGCATAAACTTGAAGGCCCACTTAGGGGTCTAAATGGCAGAATCTACATTTGCAGGGAAAAAATGGCAGTTCCTGCTGCGTGCTTTTAAAGGAATGGTGAAGGAGTGAGAGGAGGTATAATGGACTTGACTTTTTAATGCAGTATTGGTACTGGCTCTTTTGAAAACACACACACAAACTTCACTAACGTACAGTGAATATTTCTTTTGAATGCACTCCTGACAGCTGGCATTTAGCCTGTCAGGAGACAAGACTGAGAGCTGAAAGGGTCAAGACCACTTATCCCCAAGAGGCTGACCATTCTCTGGACATCTTGGGGATGACAGCCTGTGCCTTCCATTTGTCAGCAAGAGGGATTTGCAGCAGTCTTGACCCTTAGCAACTGGCCGGGTCTTTCCTGCTTGATTAGGCCAAATACATTTTTCTGGGATGAATTTCATTGGCGGTTTGTTCTCTTGTCGCTAAACCTTTATAGTGCAGGTGGCTTGACTTATTGATACTATGCAAATCCTTTCACAACCGAGCCAAGGAGATCTGGTTCTTTATTGCTGAAGTAAACGTTAATTCTGTTCTTCTTGTCTGCAGGAAATAGTGGACAAACATGAAGACTGGGAAGATGTCTTTACTAAGTATTTTGCTAAAGTGAGTGTGTGCATGTATGGGCATTGACAAAGATGGCTTTTTAAAAATTTGTTTGTGTAAAAGCAGAGTTGTATGTAAGAGAACCAGGACCAAGAATAGTAACCATTTTGGACTACAATGTCCAGAAACCACCTAAATAATACCTGTAGGTCAAATAAGGAACTCTACCAAGCTTGAATATACATGTTGGGTTATATGTGTATGTATGCACATGTGCAGACAGACATGTGGGTTTACATGTAGCTCAAACTGCTACTCATTTTAGGCATGAGTGTTGAGAATAAAGGTTACTCACCTGCACTTCTGCTTTATTGTGTAATCTAGTTTTCTAGATTTGGAGTAACATTCATGGGTTGCCAGAATTTAGGTAGCATACTTGTATGCAGAAGGTGCCTTGCCCAGTCAGAAATGTTTCTTAGTTCATGCTGGGCAAGATTTTAATTTGAAATCCTAAAGAGCCATTGCCAGACTGGCTAAGAATTGTGAATGCAGGAGCAAGCCGTGGTGAATCAATTGTGGTTTTTTTTTTTACAGGCTTTAAAAGAGTGATTTGACATGTTGGGTTGATTTTTTTGGCCTAGGGTTCAGAACCCTGGATAGCTCCTTTAAAGTCTTGAATAAAACACAGAGCAAATGTACTACACTCTTTATATCACTTTATATCACTGGTTCTCAACCTGTGGGTCCCCAGATGTTTTGGTCTTCAGCTTCCAGAAATCCTAACAGCTGGTAAACTGGGATTTCTGGGAGTTGTAGGCCAAAACATCTGGGGACCCACAGGTTGAGAACCACTGCTTTCTATGAAAGCTATTGACTGACCCTTCATCACTATAGTGAGTACTAAACTAGGTGTCTTGACCTGGTGGAAGCCTGTTTCATACATATTAAGAGGGACAATATTCTGACAAGGTCATTCCCCCTTGACTGAAGGTAACATAAAAAGATGGGGAGTGAGAAGAGGCAAGGTTGATATTCAGGTATGGGCATAATTTCTACATCACTGTGACAGAGCACCAATCTCTGGCAATGTTCCTATGGGAATTAGAGGAGATTTCTCCTTTGCCTGGCTCTTTCTTTCAGTATACAACAACATAGCTGCATTTTTGTCAACACCAATAGCGGCTGGAATGCACCTGGCCTATTTTGACTCCTCTTGAGCATCAAGGGAAAACATGGATGAACTTCTGTGGCTGACAAGTGGCCAGAAATATGATATAGCAGTCTCTCAACTGTTGTTGCATAATGCTGTGACAACCTTGCAGAAGTACGTACAATCAGTTTTCTTTTGCAAGGTCTGAAAAAGTATATACACAGATGTAACCCCTACTTACACTCACATATATCACCAATGGGAGCCCAGTCCTTTTTGGTGAGTTAATATGGAACCATTACTCCTTTTTGATAGGTACTATATCCATTTGATGAAAAGTGTTTATCTCTTACAGCACAAACAGTGCAAAACAGTTTTCTATAAAATGTCATTTAAAAAAAAGTATGTGTGAGCATAATTTTTATCTCTATTGGTTTAGGATTCAACACTAAATGCAGTTAAGCTGCAGAGGATCCTGAACTGTGAGTCGTGGACTAGTAAGTATAACATTGTTTTCTGGATAATAATTTAATTATTATTTATTAGTTGGTAAAGTGTATATCCTGCCTTTGCACCACTGAACTAATGGTGATGATGCAGCAGTTTGACTGTATTTTGACCATATTTTTTGACAGTTGCATAATTTCCAACCCAGAGTCATGCTAGGAAAGTGTTAGTAGTGCCATAGTTTGTCAAAGAAGTTGCTAGAAGCAAATACTAATGTATGCACAATCCAGTCACAAACATTAAATGGTCAAAATCTGTTGAGAAAGGCTGAAGCTAGGATCACAGAAACTTAATGTTGGAGCACTCAGATGCCCAAAGGCATTGGCACCATTTGCCACCTGATTATTCCTATATTACTGGAGGACACCCCCCCCCCCCAAGCAATAATATATTATTCTTAACCATCACTTTTGTAATTAAATATAATTCATGGTATTCTGAGTGGAAATATTTGCTGACTAAAAATTTGTGATGGAGAAGAAAATTGCTAGAAGTGGCTTGTGGGAGGGGTCACGTAGGCGCCTTGAATTTTGCATTGTCTTTGCGGATGTGTCTCTAATGGGTGTGCATAGTACTTTAAAATTGATCATTGGAGAAGTGACAGTGGCAAGTGAGAGAAACAGATGTAAAAGAAAAGGCAGCTTTGCCCAAGATTCTGTGAAGTAAAAATTTGAAGAAAAAGACAAAGAACATGAAAGTTGGCAAGTTCAGGCAACAGACAAAAAATAGCCAAGGAGCACTGTTAGCCATGATTACTTCTGACCAGAATCATCATGAAGGCCAGATATCATTTGTTGTTGAATATTGCTTAACATGTTGGATCTATTCTTTACAGTACTTTGGGTATTTGAGATGTCCTATGTAGTACTGGCGGGCAAATAACAACAACAACAACAACAACATTATTTTTGTATCCCGCCTTCATCTCCCCGAAGGGACTTGGGGCAACTTACATGAGTTTAAAAACACAACTCAGTAACAACATCAATAAACAACATTATAACAACATAAAAACAACATCAATACAACAACAATAACCTGAACAGTAATAAATACTGGAATTCGGAGGGTAGGACCTTGTGCAATAGAGTTTCAAGACAGGGCTGATGAAAAAGTGCAGGAGCCAGTAAAAAATTAGGGCTAGAAAGTGAATATCATTAAGAACACTAAATCTATAGGGCAGGGGACAGTGATAAAATGCAGGATCTGATAGTAAGTTATTGTTGTTTAACATATACATGAAGCGGCTGGGAGAGATCATCCGGAGTTTCGGGGTGAGGTGTCATCTGTATGCAGATGATGTCCAGCTCTGTCACTCCTTCCCACCTGTCACTAAGGAGGCTGTTCAGGTCCTGAACCGGTGTCTGGCCGCTGTGTCGGACTGGATGAGGGCGAACAAATTGAAATTGAATCCAGACAAGACAGAGGTCCTCCTGGTCAGTCGCAGGGCTGAACAGGGAATAGGGTTACAGCCTGTGTTGGATGGGGTCGCACTCCCCCTGAAGACACAGGTTCGCAGTCTGGGGGTTCTCCTGGACTCATCGCTGAGCCTGGAGCCCCAGGTCTCGGCGGTGGCCAGGGGAGCCTTTGCACAACTCCGCCTTGTGCGCCAGCTGCGCCCATTCCTTGGGAGGTCTGACTTGGCCACGGTGGTCCACGCTCTGGTTACAGCTCTTTTGGACTACTGCAACGCGCTCTACATGGGGCTGCCTTTGAAGACGGCTCGGAAGCTCCAACTAGTACAACGGGCGGCAGCCAGACTAATAACAGGAGCGGCTTACAGGGAGCGTACTACTCCCATGCTGAGCCAGCTGCCGATATGCTACCGAGCCCAATTCAAAGTGCTGGTTTTGACCTACAAAGCCCTAAATGGTTCTGGCCCATCTTACCTGTCCGAACGTATTTCCCCCTATGAGCCTTCTAGAACTCTTAGATCATCGGGGGAGGCCCTGCTCTCGGTCCCACCAGCCTCGCAGGTAAGGCTGGTGGGAACGAGGGACAGGGCCTTCTCGGTGGTGGCTCCTCGGCTGTGAAACACCCTCCCCAGCAACATACGGCAGATACCAACTCTCCTAGGCTTCAGGAAAGCCTTAAAGACATGGCTGTGCACACAAGCTTTTAATGAATAAGAACATGGACTTTACATGACCTGTACAAAGACTTGAGGATTCTGGATGAATGGATTTTAATCTTGGACATTCTTAAAATTTTATATAATGTGATTTTATTTTGTAATGGTACCTGTTTTATATGAACTGTTGTTTTGTAGATTGTTTTATATGAATTGTTTTTACATTGTTTTTAGGCATTGAATTTTTGCCTATTTACTGTAAGCCGCTTTGAGTCTCCTCGGAGAGAAAGGCGGGGTAAAAGTGATGTAAATAAATACATAAATAAATAAATTATTGTTGGGGAGCCAATTATCTGGTGAACTGTTTAATTGAAGGCACAGTGGAACATCCACGTTTTTAGGTCTTTACGAAAAGTGGACAGGGTGGGTGCCAGTCTAATCTCCCTGGGGAGAGAATTCCAGAGCCGTAACCGTTTAGGGCTTTGTAGATCATAACCTGCACCTTGGATTAGGACTGGAAACTTATTGGCAGCCAGTGGGGCTGTTTAAACAGGAGGGTTGATTGCTGCCTATAATTTGCTCCCGTTAATAACCGCCCGTTGTACTAATGGGAGTTTCCGGGCTGTCTTCAAAGGCAGCCTGATGTAGAGTGCATTACAGTAATCCAATCTGGAGGCAACTAAGGCATGGACCACCATGGCCAAGTCAGACTTCTCAAGGTACGGTTGCAGATTGTGCACAAGCTCAAGTTTTGGCCACCACCGAAACTTGAGCCTCATGTGTCAGTGCTGAGTCCAGGCGGACCCCCAAACTGTGGACCTGTGACTTTAGGGGGAGTGTAACTCCATCAAACACAGGTTGCCACCCAATACCCGGATCAGCCGCGCAACTGACTAGGACCTCTGTCTTGTTTGGATTAAGTTTCAGTTTGTTAGCCCTCATCCAGTCCATCACAGTGGCCAGGCACTGATCCAGGATACGGGGGGCTTCTTTGGAGTTAGGTGGAAAAGAGTAGTAGAGCTGAGTGCCATCTGCGTAGGGATATGGTCTTAACACATATGGTCTTGAAATCAATAGTTTCTATTTGTAATGAAATAGTGTTTGAAAATGGGCTTGAATCCAACTGGTAAAATTGCAGTCCAACAAATGTCAATCACTTGTTAATTTAAAGGTAGAGACTATTGTGTTCTGTTCAACATCTTTATTAACGACTTAGACGAAGGATTAGAAGGCACGATCATCAAGTTTGCAGATGACACAAAACTGGGAGGGATAGCTAACACTCCAGAAGACAGGAGCAGAATTCAAAACGATCTTGACAGACTAGAGAGATGGGCCGAAACTAACAAAATGAAGTTCAACAGGGACAAATGCAAGATACTTCACTTCGGCAGAAAAAATGGGAATCAAAGATACAGAATGGGGGACGCCTGACTTGACAGCAGTGTGTGTGAAAAAGACCTTGGAGTCCTCGTGGACAACAAGTTAAACATGAGCCAACAATGTGATGCGGCAGCTAAAAAAGCCAACGGGATTCTGGCCTGCATCAATAGGGGAATAGCGTCTAGATCCAGGGAAGTCATGCTCCCCCTCTATTCTGCCTTGATCAGACCACACCTGGAATACTGTGTCCAATTTTGGGCACCGCAGTTGAAGGGAGATGTTGACAAGCTGGAAAGCGTCCAGAGGAGGGCGACTAAAATGATTAAGGGTCTGGAGAACAAGCCCTATGAGGAGCGGCTTAAAGAGCTGGGCATGTTTAGCCTGCAGAAGAGAAGGCTGAGAGGAGACATGATAGCCATGTACAAATACGTGAAGTGAAGTCATAGGGAGGAGGGAGCAAGCTTGTTTTCTGCTGCCCTGCAGACTAGGACATGGAACAGTGGCTTCAAACTACAGGAAAGGAGATTCCACCTGAACATCAGGAAGAACTTCCTCACCGTGATTGCTGTTCGACAGTGGAACTCTCTCCCCCGGGCTGTGGTGGAGGCTCCTTCTTTGGAGGCTTTTAAGCAGAGGCTGGATGGCCATCTGTCGGGGTTGCTTTGAATGCGATTTCCTGCTTCTTAGCAGGGGGTTGGACTAGATGGCCCATGAGGTCTCTTCCAACTCTACTATTCTATGATTCTATGAAGTGCTAAAAGACAATACTACATCTGTTTTCAGTGCTCATACTCAAAGCATGTGTTGAATAGCAATTGTATTTATTATTGATATACCTAGTTCTTGATAAAAAGCTATAATAACAACAATTAATTCTGCTGGCATTGTATTTTATTGCTTCAGCTTCCACCATGAATCATGTCAGGATACTTTCTTATAATCTATAGATAAGATAAAAAGACAACTAATTTGATAAACTAATGATTCCTGAAGTGAAATCTAGTACTCATGAATACAATTTGAACAGCATGTTTTTCCCTGGGCCACACTGGATTTTAAGTCTTCTAGACTTAGTAGGCACCTAGGCTTGTCTAAGGCATTTGGTCTGAAGCAAGGAACAAGATGGAGCTCCATTCCTTTTCATGTATAAAAGCTAACTAGGTCTGAAGTTTAGTTGTGCCCCCCGATCTTGTAATGGGACAGTATCCATCACCAGTGGCAGCTGCATGACTATGTCTTTCAACATCTTACTTCCATTGTCCAGTACTTGCTATCTGAGGTGAATAAATAACCCTGCCTAATGGGAGAGTTGGCACTGGTTGCTAAACAGTGTTACAGTAGTCCCCTTCATAGGTGGATCTGAGAACCTTATTACTTCCAAAAGTAGACCTCTCTTTGAGCAGGGTAATATTGTCATTTTATAAAAGGAGAATATGGGCATGATAGGATTCAGAGTATGAGTGAAACATGCTTGTTTCAAGGCATACCTCTTTCACCATTGTCTAGAATTTGAAAAAGATATGTTTAGATGACAACTTGAAGTATTCTCTAGCCATCATGCAAGGTGGAAGTTGCAGTCCGAAAATTAACATTTCCATGTTCTGCTTATGTCTTGAGCCAGTGATACAATTTCATAGTAAAAGAAAGTTGTGTTGGGGAACAGAGAACTCACCTTATGCCTCCTCAATTTCTTGCCATTTAGCCTTTCTTCTGTGTCTAATTCCTGAAAAATTATTCTTTTGGGATTCTTTTCCTCTAAGAGAGGCAATTCGCCCATCATTACTAATGTTTTGATAGAAAGCATAATCTACTTTTGTACATTCTCCACACTTCCATTATTTACACTTCCATTATATTGGCACTCACGCCTTGTTATTGGCTGTACAATGCAATATTTTTGAAGTCCAAATATGCACAGCACTAGGATGAAATGGGAATTTTACAGGGAAATAATGTGGTTCACTAAATATAAGGGGCAAAGGGGTTGGTGGGATCCCAAAAAACAGAGTGAAAATGAGGCAGATAGGATTTCACATTGTTTAACCTGCCTCACTGACTCCTCTTCTGTTTAAGATGATTAAAAATGAGATCTTCAACTCTCCTCTCTTTCCCACCACTCTCACAGGTACATTCAATAGGAACAAGGCTTTCTCAGTGGCTGCTCTGGAGCTTTCTTCCCAGAAATGTTAGTCTGACTTATGGCAACCCTAAGGCAGCCCTATCTCAGAGTTTTCTTTCAGGGGAATTTGCCTTTGCTTTCTTCTAAGGCTGAGAAAGTGGTAATCCCATGCCTAAGCCAGTACACTGAGTTGGCACCCTCTTCTGCACCCCGATGAAGTTGCTTTTACTCTGACAAGCCTTTAAGAATAATTTTAAGGGAAAACTGGCCTTCCCAAACATGCTGCATTATTTTTTTTATGTCCGGGTGCTTTTAAGCGGTTCTAATTTATTTATTTTTACAATGTAATTAATTTCTAACATTTGCTTGTTGTATTCATTTTAACTGTTATAAGCTGTGCCAAGTTCCAAATAGAGAAACAGTCAGGATAAAATAAATTTAAGAATAAATAAACAAACACATAGACAAATATATACAATAATAAATAGGTGTAATACAATAGGTCCTTGGTATCTATGTGGATTTGATTCCAGGACCCTAGATGGATACCAAAATCAGTGGATATCCATATCCTATAACATACAGTGGTGCAGAAAAAAATGGTATCCTTTATATAAAATGACAAAATCAAAGTTTGCTTTTAAGAATTTTGTTTTGAATATGTTTAGCCCTTGGATGGTTGAATCCATGGATACAAAATCTAAGGATATGGGGGGCTGACTGCAATAGTAGTAGCTGTTATTAAGTATTAACATCATTTGTAAACTAGACTTACAAGCAAGTAAAACTACAAGTCATACCTCAAAAAGCTTGACTTGGCCATGGTGGTTCATTCTTTAGTTACATCCAGAATGGACTACTGTAATGCACTCTACGTGAGGCTGCCTTTGAAGATGACTTGGAAATTGCAGTTAGTGCAAAGGTCGGCATCCAGATTACCAGTTGGGGCGAGCTTTAGGATACCATGCCCCTCCTAAAGCAGCTCCACCAGCTTCGAACAAGTTTCTGGGCCCAATTCAAGGCGCAGGTGATTACATATAAAGCATTACATGCTTCAGGTCCAACCAATCTTTGAGACCGCATCTCCTTCTATGAACCAATGCGAGCATTGAGATTTGCTGGAGAGGCCCTTCTCTCGGTCCCACCACTATCTCAAATACAGTTGGTGGGGACGAGAGACAGGCCCTTCTCGGTAGTGGCTCTCCAGCTCTGGAATTCTCTGCCTCAAGAAATTAGACTTGCCCCACCCTTCAAGCCCTTTGGACGAGTTTAAAAACATGGCTCTTCTGACAGGCCTTTGAGCCTGTGTAATTCTGGCCAGCCCGATGATCCGATTGTGCCACTCCACACTTTATTGTTGATAGTTAACTTATTCGCAGATTATATTGCATTTTAGGAATTTTATAATTCTTATTTTTTAAGGGATTTGACATACATTGTTGATTTTATACTTATGTTATATATTTTATATTTGTGTACTTGTATACATCATATTGTGGTTCAGATGCGGTACTCTAGTGCTTCTGTGAGCCGCCCCAAATCTCCCTGGGAAGATAGTGGTGGGGTACGAATACAATTATTATTATTATTATTATTATTATTATTATTATTATTATTATTATTATATCACTTGTATCATCATGCAAATGGAGCTACTTGAGAGACCGTTTTGCAAGGTCGCAATACACAACATGATGTAAAACAAATAGTGGTGCGCATCTGGGTTTTTGTAATACAATATTTGCTGTTCACACTTTCACTAATATTTGTTGCAATCCTACTTTAGTTTCTCAGGTGTTTTAAAAATAATAATTAGCATCTTGTACGTAGGAGTTTCAAAATGCCCCAGCATTTTTATTCTTAAGTGTTTCATAGTTAGAGAAACAAAAAAATAAACAGACAAACCAACACTCATCAGTGAACATAACTAATAAACCGGCTAGCTGAATCATAATTCATAAATGGATAAGTTCAAAAACTAGTAAGGAAGTTAATGAAATAAAAGCTTTTGTGGCACAGCTTCAGAATGAACAGAAATGAAAGAGAGAGAGAGAGAGATCGCAAACCTTCGTTTTTTAAAGGACTGCTTGTCTTTTCAGCTTCTGGAAGAGTGTGGTACATGGCTTTTTTTTAGTCTGTGCCTGAGCATCTTCCCAAAGTAACCCATCAGCCACTGGGAAATCTATAAGGAAACTAACCAGGCTGTGCAGCTCATCTTTTATTCTTCATAGGCAATCAATTTTAAGGCTTTCATTTCCAAACTTTACAGTGCATGATTCATATTTAATAAACAGGGCTATAATGAGATTAAAACATCGTTGGTTTCTGTAGAGAAGGGATCGGTGAGTTATGAGCCTGGCGCTTGCTCCATGGAAGTCTGCAGGCAATCTATAATCATGATTTGCAACAAGATTAGACTCTCTTTCTGTTTCATTTCTTGTCATTTGTGTCTCGCTAGGAAAGCTTGGCTCTGTAGTTTTAACTCGCCTAGCTCTTCCTCTGTCTCTGCAACACATGGAGAGAGGAGGAGAGGATGGAGAACACAAAGTGCAGCAAGTAGAGCTAGACAGAGGACAAACTGAGCACAAAACGGAGAAAGGCGACAAGGTCAGTCAGGTACTCAGGCACTGACTAGGAAGTCGTGTTACACTGAAACCAGTGAGACTAAAAACATGCCCAGATTTTTTGTATGTTTTTAAAAGCAGAATTAGGTTTTCATTGTCACAGATTTTACTGTCTTGGCTACATTTGCAGTGGTTAGGGGCACAGCACTTCCATGAAAAAACATGAATAAAGAAATAGCTTTTTTAACCTTTGAGAACACCTTTTCTGGGAATTTCTAGGTCTCTCAGCATGACTTTCTGGTTGATCTCCACTGGAAATTGATCACAGAATCACACAGAAAGACTCAAAGATTCCTAGAGAGAACATTTTTAATTAAATCAATAAATAATAATATCTGCAAAAGTCAAAACTGCAAATGTGGAATGACAACATACAGAAGTGAAAGCAGCACAGGATTATAGCAGTTAAATTTAATATTGTGCCATTTTATGTATGCCTTGATGTTGTTTCTGGTTGTGTGTGTGTGTGTGTGTGTGTATGTGTGTGTGTGTGTGTGTGTGTGTGTGTGTGTGTGTGTGTGTGTGTGTATATATATATATATATATATATATATATATATATATATATATATATAAAAATGTAATGTGCAGTTTTACCATGGAGTAAACAACAAAACCACTGAACCAAATCGCATCCAATTTGGCCACAAAAGACAGTCATCCAATCTATGTCTTTCAAACAAAAAACCTAGAAAAATAAAGCCCAAATTAGAGGATGAGAAAGAGCAGTTTCCCCACTTTAGAAATGGCTCAGAAAGGTAGGCCCCACCCCCTTTATGCCCCGCTCACTTCATATCCTAGCAATTCCCTCAGCCAAAATGGCATCAATGGAACAGGCAGAGTGCACTTAGGCCTCATCCACACTGTCTATAAAATACAGATTATCTGTTTTGAACTGGATTATATGGCAGTGTAGACTCAAGTCCCTCCCACACAGCTATATAACCTAGAATGACAAGGCACATAATCCACAGTATCTGCTTTTAACTGGATTATCTGGAGTCCACACTGCCATATAACCCAGTTCAGTGTGGATTTTATACAGCTGTGTAGAAGCAGCCTCATCTAATCCAGTTCTACTCAGATGATATAAGATTATAGATATAATATATAATAATTACTGTGGTATAATAATACAGAACAATATAATCTCTAAAATCAGGACAGTAAATAAAGAGCAACACTCTGAAAAAAAGGGAAATTCCAGACAGGAAACAACCAGGACCAGCTAACACCTCCCAACAAAGGATTCCCCCAGGCAGGAAGTATCCAGGCTTTGAAGCTGCAAGGCCATTAAATGATAATCAAGGTGACTAATTGCAACATTCATACTTGCCACACCGAGACTATTAATTGCTAATTCAACCTGAGCAACCAAGGATTCCACAAGGTAGAAAGCAGCTAGGCTTTTAAGCTGCAAGACTATTCAGTGCCACTCAAGCTGGCCAAACAATGATTCCCCTACAAAGCAAGTAGCCAGGCTTCAAAGTGACTCTTTTGAGGGTACTACTCCAGGTATAACATAGCCAGGCATTGAAGCTGCAAGGCTATTCAGTGCAATTCAATCAGACCAACAAAGGATTAACCTTGGTAAAAGGTGGCCAGGCTTTGAAACCGCGATACTACTCTGCACTATTGAAGTTGACCAACCAAAGATTCCCCTAGGTAGCAAGCAGCTAGGTTTTGAAGTAGTGAGGCTATTCATTGCAATTTTAGCAGCTCAAAAAACCATTCCCCTAGAACGCAAGTACCCAGCCTTGCAAGCAGCAAGCCTATTCCATTGCATTCCAGCTCATCAAACAACGATTCCCAAAAGAAGAAAACAGCCAGGCTTTGAGGCTGCAAGGCTATTCACTACTATTCCACCTGGCCAACAAAGCATTCCCATAAGCCACAGCAAGCAACAGGAACAGCTAGTGACCCTATAATCTTTCTGTCAGCTTTCTCATAGTGGAATGGTATGGAAAGTTGCAATGGCTGATAATCTACCTCAGTGGTTCTCAACCTGGGGTCTCCAGATGTTTTTGGCCTACAACTCCCAGAAATCCCAGCTAGTTTACTAGTTCTGCAAGTTGAAGACCAAAACATCTGGGGACCCCAGGTTGAGAACCACTGATCTACCTTCTGCTGAAATTAGGACTCCTCTTCTACATTTATCCACACTCCTGTTGTTGTGGTGGTGGTGGTGGTGGTGGTGGTGTTCCTTCAAGCCATTTCCACCTTATGATAACTTGAAGGCCCACTACACAGTTATAGCACTATCATGGGTTTCCTTGGCAAGATTTATTTGGAGGGCTTTTGGCTTCTCTGAGGCAGAGAGAAAGTGACTTCCCCAAGGTCACCCTTTCGGTTTCAATGGCTATGAAGGGATGGATTCAAATCCTCATCTCCAAAGATGTAGTTCAGCACTCAAACCACTAAATGTCTTTTTCCTGCCCACATAGGTGATAATTTGCATTATTCTCCATATCAAAATCAAAATAATAAAAACTGAAAAAGTAAAGCTTTCATAGATCTTAATTACTGCTTGTTTTAATTTATCTTCTGCAGTGAATATGGTGATGATAATGAAGGTAATAATGAGAGTCTCTTATGCATTTGATTGATACAGGACACTCATTTGTTCAGAAAGCAAAAGTTTCAATTAGAAGAACAAACGCCAAGTTGAAAATCATGGCTTTTATTAAACTTTATCAAATTAGTACATATACTTATTTTTAACTGTTTTAATATGTTTTAAATTCTTGCATTGTTAATATGTTTTTAACTGCACATTTTGCCACTTCAGTGTGTTAATATTTAAACATTGATTTTACTGGCTGCATCCTCACATTTTTGGATGTAGGGCAGAACATCATTATGTTAACAAAATAAATACATACATTTATACTTTTTCTTTTTACCTCTCCAGCTCTTCAGAACTATGGATTAAGATTTAGCTTGGATGTCTGCCGGAGTATCCTGGCCCTCCTGGATGTATCCGATGTTTAAATATTACCACTTTGCTACAAAAGATCCTGTGCAAAACCCAACATTGTATTGAAGGAGATGGTTCATTTTTATTTCACCATTTCTTCTACTGAACAAGATAAATTCAGCTTTTTTATCTGTAGGAAAGTTAAGATATTTAGGACCATGTAGTGGCACACGTAAGAAACTTATCACATTAATCTAAGGATTCGCCATGCATTGTGGTGAATCTGTAGGGGCCCAGCAGGAAGCGTGGGGAACCCATCGCCCCATGCCCTGCTTCACCCGACTTATCCTTGGCCCCATCCCAGGGGAGAAGCATCCACCACCCAACTCCCCCCATTGTTGCAAACACAACATGGAAAGCTTCCCATGGTGGTGGTGTAAGCCACTTCCTATCGCCTTTAGCCACGGAGCCCCACCAGAAGTAGATGTACATTGTGGAATAGGCTCTGTGGCAAAAGGGAAGAGGAACTCGCATACAATGGGCAAATTAGCCTGTATGATGAGTTCATACCACACAATCGACTTTTTCACACAGCTGCCGAGAATGTTGAGCATCATCAGGGGGCATGGTGAATCTGATGCTCCACACCCCGTATCGCCTGGCTCCAGCTGAGGGCAATCCCATGGGGAAAGCATGGAGTGCATGGCTTCCCCCCATTGATTCTATAGTAATACAGAAAGCTTCTCATGTTGCCGCAGCAGCAGTATGCACCAGCTCCATCCTACTTTATCCACAGAGCCCTGCCAGGGTCATTTGGTGGGAGCCGGTGGGCTCTGTGGGTGAAGTAGGGCGGAGCCAGCACATGCCACTGAAAAGTGCCTGCTTTGATGAGGTTTACAGAAAGTTGTAAAGTCATGAGCATCAAAGGCCCTGAGCTTTCAGGGCCAAAGCCTAAAGTGTAGAGAGGCTTCTTCGTGATTTCATATGAGATGGACTCATTTCATATGAGAAACTTGGCGAAGAGATGGCCTGGTGGACCGCCTGTAGTCTGTACCAGCTACCCCAAGTATGGCAGTGTAGCATAGAAGTACATGGGGGTTTTGTTCTGTGATTCCTCCTCTCATCCTGAAGACCAAAGGATCTATGTATCATCCATTAATGATATCATCTATTAATATATTAATGATATTCTATCCTTCTTTCATGAGTGAGCTTCAAGACAGAATACCTTCAGGCCATCTATCTCCTATTCAGATGTTCACGAAAGTCAGACCAGCTTCGTTGGTCTGGATATTATGGGTTGTTCACTGAGACCAGATTGTGTGTGTCTCTTGCAAGTGGGCTTAAGATTGCCTGTGAGCAATCAATCACTTTCTCTTCTTATCAGTTACATCAGGAAAGTCCTATTAGCGTCATTTAACCATAAATTTAAAGACCCAAATCTTGTCACACCAAGAAGAATGGTGGGCACGCTAAGTAGTTAGGGCAAAAAGAAGTCCTTCTAGGGTGTTGAGTATGTATGAGTTTATGTTCTAATTTGTATCTAAAGCATGCCAGACAACCTGGCTCAGACATTTAAGAAGGATTGGTGTGCTGGGATGTCTCTGCATAACCAAGTCACTCTTATAAATAATTCATCTGAGTAAACAGTGTTATATGTATTTTTCTTTCCATGTCCCTTGTCTGCTTACGAAGGGGCAGGTTGTGCTCTCTTTGAAATTACTTAGAAAACACTCATTGATTTTAGAAAAGAGAAGAACAGCTCCTAAAGCAGGGTTGAAAGACCCCTGGAATCAATATATGGTTTTGACTTTGAGTGCATTAGCTCCTGGGTCACATTCTTTAGTGGAAACACAGAAATAAATGAATAAATAAATCCCTAGGGTTTCTGTATTTTTTAATGCAAGTAATCAGACTTCCCTGCTCTCAAATCAAGCCAACTCAACAAGCTATATTACACTCCCCCTTCCTCTCTTTCCCTCTCTCAGATTAAGTTATATTCCGTATATTAAGACTAACAAAGCCAAGGAAATATTAGATTAGCTTGATTTCAGGGCAGTCACAGCTCTCTCTCTCTCTCTCTCTCTCTCTCTCTCTCTCTCTCTCTCTCTCTCTCTCTCTATATATATATATATATATATATATATATACACACACACACACACACACACACACACATTTATATTTAAAGGTCTGTTCTCTTCCATTTCTTTTCATATTATGTACCTTGACAACACAATTTAGTTTAATAGCACTGGAGACTTGAGCATTCAAGAATTCAGACTCCTATGGAAGAAGTTGCTTCTTTATCAGGTACAAAAGGACACTTTTTTATGTATTGGCAAGGGAGGAAAAGGCAAAGCTTAAATGGGTGAAGATAACGATTTGAGAACTCCCTCATCTTTGTTTTCAGGTTTACGTGAAACTACAAATGGACAATTGCTCCATTTCCTATTAACACAAATACTGGGTCTGACCTATGAAGGACTCAGAAGGGATGAAAATGGGACAAGACCAATGCTTAAACTGGTTTTACTGCTGTTGCTTATAGTAGCATTGTTTTAGAAATGACCAAAACAGAGCTTGGGAAAATGCCTAATGGCATTGTTGATGGTCAGGCTCTTGGAACCCCTGAAGCAAAGACTCATGGTTAGCCCAAATGTATTAATTAGAAGGCCCCTTGAGTTTTACAATCACCTATAGTCAGAGCCGGTCCAACAATGTGACGAATTAAGTGGTCGCTTCATACGGGGGCACAGTCGAGACTGCTTTTTCTGTTGATTTGTTGTAAAACATGATGTTTTGGTGCTTAATTTGTAAAATATTAATTTAATTTGATGTTTAATAGGCTTTTCCTTAATCCCTCCTTATTATCCAACATTTTCGCTTATCCAACGCTTTTATTTTTCAGTGATTGGTTTGGGGGGGGGGGGGCGCCAAAATTCTGTTCGCCTACACTTGAAAAATACCTAGGGCCGGCTCTGCCTATAGTTAAACTTTATCTCTAGAAATGACTAAATAAAGAAAAATGTACAAATGCTGGACTTAGCTGTATCCCACATATTAGACCAGAAATGATAAATACTGCATGGCAAAATCCAAAAGGGCTGGGCTATTGACTTCAGTGGATAGGCTTGCAAATCCATTCTCCACTCGGCTGGCCAGCCTTTCTTGGGAATTATTTTGTTGTATTTTTGTCACATACATGAGACGAGGCAGCTGTAGTCAAGTCAGGGCTAGCTGGTGGGTGAAAATGTTGGCTAGGCTACGGAAAACATTGGCCCTGTTCCCAGCAGCTTTATATGCCTCTTCATCATGATCATTTTCTGACAGGAAGTTTTCCAGAAAAAAGATATTCACCATACAGGATGCTTGGAACAAGCAGAGGTACAAGCAGCTTTAGAAGAAATGGGTGAGTATTGGAACTGTTTTTGTAGCATTTTCCCATGTTTATTCTTAACCTGGATTTTTTTTTGAACAGCGGGGTTTCAAAGTTCACAAGAAAAAAAATTTGAGCTCTGTAATTCTTTGTTCTTGAAGTTTCTTACTGACTACATTTCATAAATAATAAAAGTTGAGAGTTGTACACTGGCCAACATGCATTTTGGTGCCTCAAATATTAGACCTGTTTCTAGGTATATTTGATGAGCTGATTCCAAAAATGGCATCCCTACCGGCTCTAGTTTTGAGATACAGAACATATGCCATTTGTCTCGTCATCCACAGAAAATCAGTATCATTCTATGTAATAAACTAGAGCTGTTGCAGTCTATCCAATGCAAGTTTTTGAATCAGTGCCGCAAATAATGCTGGGAAAAAGCCTAAACACCATGACATTTTTTTTGTTGGGCTATGTTATGGTTTTAACTCAACAGCAAGTCCTATACCTTGAACACAGAGAAGCCAAGGTTCAAGAAGTGGGATGAGCATTTACCAGCTCTTAGTACTCTCCAAGAGTTTCAACAGGGTGGGAATAATTAAAAAACAAGCCCACTTAAAAAAAAAAAAAATAAAGAACAAGACAGAAATTAATTCACAATATTAGAATATGACTTCTTATTTTGAAAAAAGCCACTCAGACATAAATCAATGCAAACAATTCTGTTTGGCCAGAATTTGGCCTTTTTGAAATCGTCAGATAAAGCAGATGTTATTACCATACAAAGAAAGTAGAAGCCATTAAAAACCATTATTATCCTTTGCTGTCTGGACATGAAGTGTCCCACTGGATTATCCTCTTTAAAATGAACAGATTCAGAAGATTTATATTTATTCACAATTTTTTAAAGATACACATTTCATTAAAAAGTCTGTAACGTGAATGATTGTAAAGTTTATGGGCAAACTGAAGCTTTGTTAGATGCGATTGGTATAGTCTTTAATGCTGCTCAGATTGGAATGTAATTAACTTTTTTAACATTTGAAATGAACAAATCAAAATTATGAGTGTGATAATTAAAACACAATATATGAAAAGAAATGAAATTAGAATGCATTGAAATGTGTTTACTATACCATTCCACAACATCGTAACTGAAAATATTGTCACCTTCATTATTCCTTCATATGAGGGCCCTCATGGTGTTGTGGGAACTCAGCTTCAAATCCACACGCTGAATCTTTATACTGGTATAGAAGTAAATTCTGTTACCTGTTGGGGATGCTTTAGCTCAGTGGTTCTCAACCCGTGGGCTTACAACTCCCAGAAATCCCAGCCAGTTTACCAGCTGTTAGGATTTCTGGGAGTTGAAGGCCAAAACATCTGGAGACCCACAGGTTCCAAATCCAAATCCAAATTTATTTAATGCTTAGACCATAGGTCTTTCGCATGCAAGACAAACAAACAAATACACAAAAGCCAGATCATCAAATACAATATAAAACATGCCATTAAAACCCTATATAAATCATTAAAACATTAAAATGCTGCAAATATCAATGTCAGGATATGCCCTTCAAATACTACATATGTCATGGATTAGCACCAACATAATTAAAAACAAGATAAAACCAAGTAAGTACAGCATTATTAAAACCCAAGCAGTAAACACCTTGGATATAAAAAACCACTATTAGTTAAAAGCATCCCCAGCACAGTTAACCGCGACATCGGAGATCAGTTTTGCCCGGATTTTCTGAGCAGCCAGGGCAAAAAGGGCCACCTTTTGAGTAACTGCAGGGTTAATGTCGGACAGAAGGTAGAAAATCCTTTCTGACACCGTATTCATTAGGAGGGGATAAAGAATAGGTCGACCCACAGGTTGAGAACCACTGCTTTAGCTGGAGATCCTACATTGAGCTGGAGGTTGGACCTGATGTCCCCTGGGGCCCTTTTAACTGTGCAAAATCTCTCCCGCGGGTCATGGTTGTCTGATATTGCCACAGCACAATGGGAAGAAGCTACTGAGAAACATCTCTGTAGTAACACAGGGAGGATCACTCAAGGTGTATCTACATTGTAGGATTAATGCAGTTTGACACTACTTTAACCGCCAAGGCTCAATGCTATGGAATTCTGGGAGTTCTCTTTAGCCAAAACTACAACTCCTAGAATTAACTGCCAGGACAGTTAAAGTAGCTTCAAAAAGCATTAATTTTCCAGTTTAAATGCACCTAGAGGTTATGCAGGGATTTTTTTACAGACAGCTATCACTGTGAGCTGAGAGATTCAAATAAAAATGTGAACAATGCCCTTACTTACTCATATGCAGATATCGTAAGACTTACATGAACATGTAAGCCTCCAGGATGGTTATGTTGGGTAATCTGGGAATTGCCGACTAAATAAGTAACATCCTGTCATGAGCTTCCTTGAAAAGATATGAGATACATAAATAAAATCTAGAACCATTGGTATCAAGTTTGTGTATGGGGAGTTTAAACATCAGTCTAATTTTTTGTGGCGGGGATGTTCTTATTTTCCCAAAGGCATTCCCATCAGCAGTGAGCTTTGTAAGATGATGGCATATCGCTATGGGGACGCTCATCTAAAAGTCACCTTTGAAAACTTTGCGTGCTTTGTGCTGCGTGTGGAACTCATGATGAGTAAGAAGAACTTTTTTTTATTATTTCACTTGAACGGTAAATAGAAGCCAATGTGGGTTCTTCTGCTACATCTCCTGTGTGTAAAACACATCTGCTACTAGGTAATGTGGAATTATAAAAAGGCAGAATAGGATGGGGATAAACAAATCCATTCATTTTGCTTTCTCCAGCATTCAAGTCTTGATTGTGAAGAGATTTGTGGATTTTTCTACATTTTCCACAAGTTCTACAACAGAATTGTGTGCAAGAACACAGTATGTTCATGGATTAATCCACTTTTATTAGCCCCAAAGAGCTGCTGCCATTTTTCCATTGGTTCTCTCCCTACTCCTTTAACAGCAACTGAGCACACAGAAAATTAAGCGAGTGACATTTTCCCTTTTATGTCTTTGCATAGTGGGAAAAACTTCATATACTCAGGCCCATCTACACTTCCATTACAATGCAGATTGAACTGGATTATATGGTAGTGTAGACTCATATAATCCAGTTGGATACAGATCAGTCTGCACAATATGAGTGTACACTGAATTCTAGACTTGTTTTCTGCTGCTCTGGAGACTAGGACGCAGAGCAGTGGTTTCAAACTACAGGAAAGGAGATTCCATCTGAACATTAGGAAGAACTTCCTCACTGTGAGGGCTGTTTGGCAGTGAAACTCTCTGCCCCAGAGTGTGGTGGAGGCTCCTTCTTTGGAGGCTTTTATGCAGAGGTTGGATGGCCATCTGTCGGGGGTGCTTTGAATGCGATTTTCCTGCTTCTTGGCAAGGGGTTGGACTCTCTTCCAACTCTATGATTCTATGATATGACAGTTCAAATGAGAATTTGGTTTCTTTGTGCCTCACTGCTGTAAAAGATATGGGAGCTAGAGTATTAAAAATAAAACAAGATTCAGACTTTTCAAAATTTACAGGCAGATTGCATTTATTCTATAATACCATATCAATTAAAAACATGACTATGGAGACTTAGTCCATGGCCAGTGCTGGCATCTGGAATTCCTGGGCAGTTTCAAGGTAATCTCCACCTGTCTTGCTTTGGCAAAGACAATCCTATGTTGCCCCATTTTTTCTGCTACATTTAAAACATTTTAGTTTTCCTTTCATCACCCAGCTTTCTCCCTTTCTCCTCAGTTTGCTTCATTAGCTGCAAACTGATTTCAAACTGCAAAATTAGTTTATATTGAATTTAACAGGTTAGAGGAGGAATGGATTTTGCAATTTCAAGTAGGTTCAAGCAATGCAAACTGTTGCAACTTTTCCTATGTTGTGTCATTCTCCTCCCCCCCCCCACCCCCTCCCCCCAAAAAATTGGGACTCAGACCAGCTAAAATTCACTACCTTTCCAATACTCAGATTCAGTTTGCCCACATATGTCTTGGTATTCATCTGTGGAATGTTGGAGAGTATAGAATCTTAGCAAACAGTGGGCCTGGAAGTACTACTTTCCTTTAGTGAACTCTTAGTTATAATTTCATTGGAGGCAAGTAGCAAAACATAGCCTGATTGATTCAATCCAGCTATTGGAATTACTGGTAGATATCCAGCCACAATGAATAATATCCATTGTTCCTTGTTACTTAAGTAGTTTCCTGTTACTTGCACATATGCCTGGCTTTCACCTTTGATGTATTGAAGACTATGCTGGAAGAGTACCACTGCTGATGCTTTCCCTTGAACGTTAAAGCAGTGATCCGGTTAGGGCAGGCATGGACAAACTTTTTGTCTTGGGGCCGCATTGCGGGCCCAACCAGGAGGCCAGGCCAGCGGGGAGGGGGCCAGGCACACACTGGGTGGGGTGGGCCGGGGAGGAGGAGGGGCCAGGAGAGGGCAGAGCAGGGCCTGAGTTATCCTCAGGTTGTCCTCCCAGCATAAGAATGGAGCTGCTTGCCCTATTCTTATGCTGGTGGGACATGCAGCAACTGTCTTGATCCTCTCCCCCAATCCCCAGATCCCCCTCCCCATTCTCATCCCCCGATCCTTGGGCTGTCCTCTTGGCATTATGCCAGGATGAGGGTGAGATAGGTGGCAGTTGAGAGTGCTTCAGAGGACTCTCAGCCGCCACATGCCTTCTTCGAGCTGTCCTCCCAGCATAAAGATGAGGTTGCTCACACCATCCTTATGCCAGAAAGAGGTCGACACACACGGCGGCTGAGAGCACTCCAGAGGGTTTTCAGCTGCTGCATGCCTTCCTTCCCCATCTTTTTGGCATAAGGACGCAGTGAACCACCATGTACTTATGCCAATAGGACAGAGAAAATGAGGAGGGCCTGAGCTAAGCACCCAGATGACTGCATCCAGCCCCCGGGCCTTATTTATTTATTTACAGCATTTATATTCCACCCTTCTCACCCCGAAGGGGACTCAGGGCGGATCACATTACACATATAGGCAAACATTCAATGCCTTTGAACATAGAACAAAGACAAACAAACATAGGTTCCGAGCGGCCTCGAACTCATGACCTCCTGGTCAGAGTGATTCATTGCAGTTAATTGCAGCTGGCTTGCTCTCCCACCTGCGCCACAGCCTTAGCTTGCCCATGCCTGGGATAGGGGCTCAGGAAAACACCAGCTATCAAGGGAGCATTGGTACCAGACACTATAAGGAGATACTTCTGCTCCTTCCTAGTTTTACTTGCCACTGCTAAGCAGAACTTGCAAAATGTGCTCTCTTTTCCAAGCTGTGCAGTCCTCTGCTGGAAAAGGATTCTTTGCCCAAGATGCCATCTAACCTGGTGCTCATCCTATGTCTCAGGGAAGCAGGGTGATTGTAGTGAGCATTTTTTTCCAACAAATTATTTTCTCTCGTTTCTTCTTCTTCACAGAGGCCTTTCATAATATGAGTAAAGATGGCAAAGGGATATATATCAAGGAATCTGAGGTAAGTTCACATCTCTTTCTATTGTAGCATCTGTTTTTCTTCTATAGCTTTTGCTCTGATAATCCTTGAAAGATATGTACCAAGGTGTTGCTACTGGGTGTTACTGTGGTATTAATTAGGGTTGCTAGAGTGAAATCTGTCAAGGGCTTTTGTACCTTTAGTTGTTGTGTAGAAAAAGGAATTTCAGCAGGTGGTGCTTGTTACCTGGTGCCATGAGGACCAACACTTATTGAAGTTCCCTTTTCTGCCTAACCACTGAAATATAGAAACCCTCTTTAGTTTTCAGCCTTCCAGCTTGAGCAGCCATTTACTCAGGTCAGGCCCGTAGTCAGGATTTTGATTCCGGGGTGTGTGTGGGGGGGTGGGACTTTGGTTGGGGGGGGGGGCTGAGTCTAAGTGAGAGAGGATCTACCCTAGCAAACCTTTTGTATCGTTATCCCAATACCCCCATGCATATGGGATATATTGAGCATGGTGATCCGATCATGATATTAATAAACATAACAGTTTAAATAATAAATGTAAGGCCTTCTCGCGGACCACCTTGAAAATTTGGGGGGGGGGGCTGAAGCCCCTCGAGTCTCCCCCTTCCCCCGGCTACATGCCTGACTCAGGTGTTATAACTTTCTTGTGACCAAGCTTCTTATTTTGAGGAAGAGACAACCTGATTGTGTTACAATTCCTATTTACAGCCAGATTGAACAAATAAATCCATTTCACTTTCGTTATTTTGCAGTGGATGATTATGACCCTTTACTCATGAAGTGAAAAAAAAAAGCGTTGGACTGAGCTACAGTAGCCTTTAAAAGAATTATAGGGGAACTTTCTTATTAGCTTTCTCTGTAGACAGATAGAGGCAGAGGAAATCCAGACACTTTTGGTTCTACTTGTGTCTTAATTGAAATAGGATTTAGGCCTATCATTTCAATGTATCATTTCAAATCTTCATTGAAACTCAGATTTGGGATTAGAGCAGGTAGTGGTATAGTCTTGTTAAAGAAACAGCAAGAAAGTCATCACACTGCAAATGTACCAACAAAAAAAATCCAATGCTATTTACCTCAAGAGTAATCTTGTCTCACATCACCATGCCATGTCATCATGGGAGAAGAGATGGACAGCTATAAGAAACAGGACCTTTTCGGTGGAAGTGCCAAAGCTTTGCGCTCCCAATGAACACCCTATCTGCCTCCTTATCTGAGTATTTTAGAAGTCTATTGAAGTTCTCTTTTAAAAATCCAAGGAAGTGTTAACATTTGATTGATCTGTTTTATAGACCGCTGCTTTCAAACTGATATATTTTATTGCTGTTTTCAGTTTGTTCAATGCACTTTCTTGATTTTGCATAGCTTTACTTGTGTTGGTACAATGTTTATGTTTTTGATTGTGACTGCATTTATTACTTTTGTACACTCTCTTGAATGCTTTTATCAAAATACGAATATTTGTTTTATAAGGAATGTAATGTAGTCCACAAAATTAGAACTAACATATCATTTTAACATCTCATGCCAGCAGTGTCACACACCCATTTAATTCCCGACCTTTGCTTTGACTATTGGGTAATGTTACCCATATCCTCTTCTGTTTGAGTTGCCATCTAGGGCTGAAGTCAAGTAGCTGACCTACCTAAGTTGTATAAAATGTTACTTGTTGGTGTCTTTAATTATCTGATTATTGCCCATTTTAAACTGAGCAGACAATGCAGCATTACTTATGAGAGCAGATATGTGAGAATCTCCTCAGTCCTCAGAAAAACCCCTGCGAAGTCTTTGTTTTCAGATTGTTTCTTCCCAGCAAGCCACCCTCCATGACTCTTTAGATCTCTTCTGCAGTCATTGGTGATGTTAGTGTTCAATTACAGCTGCCTGCCTGTACATGTTACATTAATTCAATTAGTGTAACAAGTGCAGGCAGTTCCGATTGAATAATTAATTTAATTGTAGGGGAAGGCCCTGCATCTGAATAGCCCAAAAAGCTTTCTTAGGATATGAAACCGATGGAGAAATTCTTCACAGCTGAAAATGCTGGGGATGATGTGACAAGCATAGGAAGAACCACATTCCTTGATTCCATTGAGTATGAAATTTCATTCTGCCAGACAAATTCTTTCACAGTTTTGAAAATATTGCAGTGTTTGGGGAAATAAGCTAGTTATTTAGATTTACAATCCTGCAACCAATGTGTCCACTTAGAATGGCACATATTGTGAAAGGAGCCCCCAGTGGTGCAGTGGGTTAAACCACTGAGCTGCTGAATCTGTTGACCGAAAGGTTGGCAATTCGAATCTGGGGAGCAAGGTGAGCTCCTGCTGTTAGCCCCAGCTTCTGCCAACCTAGCAGTTTGAAAACATACAAATGTGAGTAGATCAATAGGTACCGTGGGAAGGTAATGGCGCTCCATGCAGTCATGCCGACCACATGACCTTGGAGACATCTATGGACAACGTTGGCTCTTTGGCTTAGAAATTGAGATGAGCACCAACTCCCAGAGTCGGACACAACTAGACTTAATATCAGGGGAAAGCCTTTGCCTTTACCCTATACTGTGAAAAAATGTTATTTGGAAGAGGCTATAGTCAAAGTAACATACTGTACCATACCTACACACTCACTCACACACACACACACACATCTGTATCTATATACACACACAACATTGTTTTATATACCAGTTTGGATACACATGCTATCCCTTGTTTACACAATGCACTGTAAATATAGTGATTTATGTAACTATTAATTAGAATCTGTCTTTACTATACACCATTTCATTTTTGTAACATTAAATAGCACTGTGCTATGTGACCTGTTGTTTTGAAATTGTCAAGTGTTTTAATAGAATCATTGAATCTGTACAAGGCAAACTCTATTCTATTGATTGCATAAAAGTATTTTACTAATTGTGTTTTTGAAATGTTGCTGTATCTCAGAGAGGAACACAGCTGCACTTTTAAAATGTGACTCGTACTTTTTAGTGAGCATAGTGGAAAACAATTCAAAAAGCTTTCTGAGATATGCATTCAAATAAATCCAGTTATTCACCACAAGGTCACTTGTTTATGACTGGGTGCTATTACAATAGCACACTAACAGAAAGGAGTATATTGCGGTGGAGCTAGTCAAGTGGATGACAAGCTTTTCAGAGAAGAGCTAAGCGGAACAGGAAACAGGAAAAGTATAGCACAGCAGCACAATGAAAAATTATGAATAGAAAAGAAAGGCTGATGTTTCAACTCAAAACTTTGAAATAAAAGTTATTTAAGGATATATTCAGAAAGATCTAAATCCAGTTGCTTTCCCAGCTAGAGTAGATTCATAGGCATAATGAGAACTTGTTAAGTTGCACTGATTCAGTGGGGATTGACAATTGGATGTAGACCAAAGTTCATTTGCATCTTTCTTCTTAAAGATAGAGCTGTTCGTTGTTGCATGCCTTCAACTCATTTACAATGTGAGCTAACCCTAAATTCAATTTATCACAGGATTTTCCTGGCAAGATTTGTTCAGAGGAGTTTTTTTTTCCCTTCCTCTGAGTAAGAAAGAGTGTAACTTGCCCAAGGTCATCCAGGGGGTTTCCATGGCTGGGCAGAAATTTGCATCCTGGTGTCCAGAGCAATAGGGTGTATTTGCACCATATAATTAATTCAGTTTGACACCGCTTTAACTGTAGAGTTTTAAACATGAAAACAAGAAGCTTATATTGTGTCCTACAAAGATCATGTAAATAATGATGAGATATCAAAAGTAGGGTAATATAATTGAAACAATGTGCCAAAAAGATACTCTTAAAAACAAAATATTGAATTTGGGAACAAAGTGTCCCAAATCAGTTATTTAGCATGTGAAACAGAAAATCCCACAAACTGTTCTCCCTATACTAGGAAGGAGAAATAGAATGCAACAGTAACACATTAATTAGCCAATTCATAGCCCTTCTATGACAGCTGATACTGAACTGGCTGCATGATGAAGCTAACTGACTCTGCCTAATAGTAGGATCAACCCTAACACTATAAAAATAGCACCTATGCCACAGACCCATAATGTTGTTTCAGGCAAAATCTGAACACTGACTCATTCTAATATGGCAACAAATGATGAATATGACATTTCCATAAAGAACCCTTCCTACCATGGATTTGTTATTCTGTTCTATTGTAAGAATACCTGGCACTGTACTGTACCCAAAGTGATCAGTGGGGACCTCTGGTTTCTTGCTCCCTATTTTTTATTTAGAAATGTTATCAGCAATGCTTGATCCTCTCCTGCTTTCCGAAACACCTCCCAATTTTACTATCAGCTTTCTGTTTACTAACAGAACATACTCTCACTCTTCTACCTTTTACCTTAAGAAGCTTAGCAGCAATGCCTTAGCTATTTTCCACTTTTTTCTACCTACCAGCAGTATATTAGAAAGTATTTTCTCACTTTCTATCTGAATTATATGTACTGCCTTGTTGTGCCCCAACAAGTTATTCATGAAACCTTATTTTGCCTTTTAAGAAGCTCTCCTTCACATTTTCAGTTTGAAACTTGGCCCTGCAGTGTAGACAACAACTCAAAACACCAGAAAATTAGGGGAGCTCTATCACAGTATTCTGGAATTGTTCTAATTCCCAGAGACAGACAAACATATGGGAAGACATTAACTTTCTCTTCATCCTGGAAAGAAGTGACGAGTTGAGTCGCACAGGGTTCCGTCCTGGACCCGGTTCTGTTCAACATCTTTGTAATGACTTAGATGAAGGGCTAGAAGGCATGATCAATAAGTTTGCAGATGACACCAAATTGGGAGTGATAGCCAATGCTCCAGAAAACAGGAGCAGAATTCAAAACGATCTTAACTGATTAGAGTAGTGCTTCTCAACCTATGGGTCTCAACCCCAACCATGTATGGTAGTGATTCTCAACCTGTGGATCCCCAGGTGTTTTGGCTTACAACTCCCAGAAATCCCAGCCAGTTTATAAGCTGTTAGGATTTCTGGGAGTTGAAGGCCAAAACATCTGGGGACCCACAGGTTGAGAACCACTGGATTAGAGAGATAGGCCGAAACTAACAAAATGAACTTCAACAGGGACAAATGCAAGGTACTCCACTTGAGCAGAATTTTTTGTGTGTGTCAGGAGCGACTTGAGAAACTTGATTTTCTTACTTCTTGGCAGGGGGTTGGACTGGATGGCCCACAAAGTCTCTTCCAACTCTATGATTCTATGATGTTTATAGTTTTTGTGGGTTTTTTTGGCTTTTTAGCAAAGGTGAAGAAATATGGCTTTCCATGTGTTTGGGTCCTGAAACCTATCAATAGTTCCAGGTAAAGTCGTTTATTGTATTAATTGTTAATAATAAGTACATTCTTATTTAAATTCTACTGGTCCACTGGATTTTCCTTCGTTTTGATTAACAATAGGATTCAGACATTGGATTTTAGCTCCTTGGATTTTTTCAGCATGGCTCACAGCAAGAAGCAATGGAAATTGCAGCCTAAAACATCTGGATGGCCAAAGATTCCCACCCTTGTAGTACAGGAAATGAGCTTTCAAAAGCCAGCTCTTGTGAATGGAGCTTATTCAGATCCTATACTTGGTCATCACCTTGTGCCACTTTTTGGAGGGAGACTCGTCTTACATAGCATATGCTACAAGAGAGGAAGGGCTGATTTCCTACCAAGCAAGGTTTTTGCAGAATTAAAGACTACCTCTCCCCCACCTTCTGGCTCCCTTTGATTCCTACTGTGTCTCACACTGGATTGCACCTGAAAAGGAACCTTGCCAAGCTTGAAGTTCAATTTATCAGCACAGTCAAGATTGATTTGTTACACTACCTATGCTGAGGAAATGAATGTCTCCATTCTCTTCTCATCCAATCCCAGCAGATCATTGTTTTCCTCAGGTCAACGGTGTAATGTAAGAGCCTGACATTCCTCAGATAAAAATGGGGGGTTGGTAGGAGACGGAATCTCCTGAAAAATCACAAATTAACTGTCTATAGCCAGCAAATACAGTACTAAGAATGAAGGCTGCTTGGGATCTGAAGCAAAAGGCTTCACGTTATACCTGATGTGGCACATCCATGAGATAACTACAGTTACCAGGCACAGGGTATGGAAGGTGATGCTAAACTACTTCAAAGGGAAATATTTGAAATATTTGAAGCAGTTATAAACCCCTAGAAATGTTGGGATATTGTTCAATAAGGCCTTTGGTCTCCACTACCTGTCTTGTTATAGCCATTATAAATTTCACTTCTTGATCAGAAGAGAGCAGTTTAATTGCATTTTAAAATACCTCTCATATATTCTACTAATTTTTGTACTTTAAAATCTATATTGCTTCAGTGTTTTGTAAAGCACCGTGCAAATCATCATCATGGGGGTGTGATTTGCACAGGACATGTGTAGTGCTACGTAAATAACACCAGAAACCACAATGCAATAAATAGAGAAGTAACTGCACAGGTCAGCTCTGAGTCCTTTCGGATGAGAAGGGTGGGATATAAATATTGGAAATAAATAAATAAATAAATAAATATTTTCCTGCCTAAAGCAAAGAACAAGATGCCTCACCACCCCCAATAAACTGAGCAAAGAAAACAGAATACTCTGTCTTTAGAGTTAGCAACTCCAAGAACTGGCAAAAATAGTTCAGAAACTGGCAAAAAATGTTTAAAAATCTGGCCTGCTGTTAAAATGACAAAATATGTTTTCTGTAAGACGGTAATTTAGACGTAAGGTAAAGGAGGTAAAGGTTTTCCCCGATGTTAAGTCCGGTCATGAGCGACTCTGGGGGTTGGTGCTCATCTCCATTTCTAAGCCGAAGAGCTGGCGTTGTCCGTAGACACCTCCAAGGTCATGTGGCTGGCATGACTGCATGGAGCACCATTAGACGTAACAACAATTATTTACTAAATCTAGTGGGTGTATTTTCAGCTGTCTTAAAATCTAAGAATAAAGGAGAATGTGAAAATGACAGATTTCTTCATCCCTGGTTTTGAAAGGAGTACTGTCCACTCATCAGAAAATGTTTCAATTCATCTCATTTCTCCAACCTCGCATGGCTAGAAAGATATTGAAAATCCTCTTCGTAACAGCATCAACATTAAATGTCATGGATAAATCTAAAAATTAAATCAAATAAAGCATGAAAAGCTGTGTCCCTTGGGGTTCTGGATACTTTATCAAGGTATCATGCTCCATAAAACTGAGCAGCTTCAGCTAATTTTCAATGTGAACTTGAGATAATTCTGCGACTCGGCTATAAATGCAGCCTTCAACTTAATAAGGAGTTGGTTTAGAACTTGACCCTTAATTGGGCCTCAGAAAAGATGACTGTAACCTAAAGAACAAGACTGCTCTCGGTCCCACCAGCCTCACAGGTACAGCTGGCGGGGACGAGGGACAGGGCCTTTTCAGTGGTGGCCTCCCACCTATGGAACACCCTCCCAAATGAAATTAGACAGGCTCCCTCCCTCCTGTCTTTCTGAAAAAGAATGAAAACGTGACCTTTGAGCAAGAGTAGCAGTAGAAATGAGATACGATAATTATACGACTCACTGATTGCCCCCACTTGGACTTGAAATCTGCCTGAATGTATATTTATATGTATAACTATGTAGGTTTTTAAATGTAAGCTTTCAATTTTAATGTAATTTTTAATCTAAATGTATTTTTAAACGTGATATAAATTGTTTGAATGTATATGTTCATGTTGTAAGCCGCCCTGAGTCCCCTGAGGGGTGAGAAGGGCGGGGTAGAAATGATGTAATAATTAATAAATAAATAAATAAATAAATAAGACTTCAAAACAAGAGTGCCCCTTTCCCTGCAGGTAAAGGTAGAAGCTGCCTCAAGCCATTCCTCATTACCTAATTTTAAAGATAACAAAAAGTGTGTTCTTTAAATTAATTCTAAGAATATGAATTCTCTTTTGGAAATACATCTTTGCACTCATTATGTAAAGGTGGATTCCAAATGTGAAGAAATAGATATTAAAATGTCATCCTGCCATATTGCTTACTGCTATGGTTGAACCACCTTTGCCTCAAAATAAATACTGTAGCATGGGACGAAAAAACTTTGGAGGTCACAGTAGCCATTCTAGCTTGGTGAACAAATGAGAGCAATCAAGGTGGCCAGAGAGGTGCAAAACAATAGTTAGACATACTTCTATTTATCCCTTTTCTCTCTGATGATCTGGGAATGGCAATGTTGTTGTTTGCTGCTGTTGCCGCTATACGATTTAGAATCATTACTTCTTATCGCAACCCTAAGGTGAACCTATTATGGGTTTTTGTTGACAGGATTTATTCAGTGGGGCTTTGTCTTTGCCCTGAGGCTGAGACAGTGAGTTTATTGGTCCAAGCAACGATTAGACCAGTGTTTGAACCACTACATAACGTTAATGGGGCTGAATTGCTTACATGATGGAGTAGACTTCTGGTCATTACATAGGCAGAAGAAAATTCCAGTTTATGTAAAAAATTGGGAAAATAAATTGAAATGTTGGTAAGACAGTTTGGGCACCCAAGGAAAAAAGACAGGCAAAGCTACTAAGGAAATCCAGAGGAAAACTGAGATATGAGTACAGAATATCTCTAAATGTTAAATGGAAGACTTTTTCTTTTGTGTCTCAAAACAAGCCCAATTAAGGACATGGTAATTATGAAAGTTCAAGATGTGAATAGTTTTCAGTCTCACTAAACAATGTTAAAATTTTGGGAACTGAACTAAAATTCCACAAGAGAGTGAAATCATTATTGTTTGGAGAGGCAATGGCCTCATTTCCTTCTCTTCCCCCATAATTTTCCCCACTTAGATTAAATGTGTCAAACTCAAGGTCCATGGGCTAGATCCAGCCTGCCATGTCCTATTATATGGCCCTTCAGATGCTGGACTACAGCTCCTGTATTCCTCATTATGAGGTATCATGAATAAAACTAATGGGAGTTGTAATACAGTAACATCTGGAAGGCTGCAGTTTGTTCTATTTAATCAGTATCATGGAGTTCAAATTTAGATACAAGGCTCATGGATATGATGTCTGATTTTTATATGTCCTGTGACCTTTCCCCAACCGCAAAGCCACAAGTGCGGTTGGGTTGCAGTTCCCATTATCCCTAGTTCACATGTGAGATAATCAAAAGTGATGGGAGCTGTCATTCAGGACCCAAATTAGGTTTTTTATCATGTCAGAAGTGACTTGAAAACATATTGCAAATCACATCTGCTGAGAGAGAATTGGCTGTCTACAGAGATATTGCCCAGGAGATGCCTGGATGTGTTTGCTGGGAGGCTTCTCTCATGTCTCTGCAAGCTAGAGCTGAGAAATGGGAGCTCACCCCGTCTCGCAGATTCAAACTGGCAACCTTCAGGTCAGCAACCCAGTCTTTAGGTCAGCAGTCCAGCCAGCACAAGGGTTTAACCCATTGTGCCACCGCGGCTCATGGGCTAAAGCAAATTTAAATTGGCAACCTTCAGGTCAGCAACCCAACCTTCAGGTGAGCAGTTCAGCTGGCACAAGGATGTAACCCATTGCACCACCGTGGTTCCTTCCCAAATTAGGTAAAAACTAAAGAGCATTGGCATGGATAGATAGATAGATAGATAGATAGATAGATAGATAGATAGATAGATAGATAGATAGATAGATAGAGTTGGTCCTCTGTATCAACAGATTTTCTGTCCATGGATTCAATGACCCTTTAAGGCAACCATAAGGCTGATGTGACCCTCAAGGGAAATGAGTTTAACACCCTGGCTTAGGTGGTGCCAAACTGAAGGAGAAGACCGTCTTTTTTTTTTTAAAAGAAATGTGAAGCCACCTTGAATTTACTTTATAAAGAAATCCTGTTTTGTGCTAGCATGTGTACATTGTGAGTATGTCTTTAAACAAAGCCTTTACTAAATAAAATATGACAGGTGAGCAAAAATACCCCCATGGTGACTTTACTACATCAAAAATATTGTAAATCTAAATTTTAATGCCCCTATTAGAGATTTAAGACCAAACGACTTCATTGGGAGATAATTCTAAATAAATATGTTTAACCTTGAATAAACATGCCCCGGTGGCCATTTTCTCCTTCTTTCTCTCTATTTAATTTAAAAGATAAATTGCCAGGGAGCAGGATTGACATAACATATGTACAAAACAACATATTTCTATTAATTGAAACAAATGTTAATGTCAGATGAATTTAGTAACAGGTAGAGTGGTCATATGGAAGAAGAATTCCACTAACTAAAATGAATATAGGAGGGACTCTTCCATTTCTTTTTAATAAAGGATTTCTTGTTGTTTCCCATGGCTGATATTTACTTCTTGCGGTTTCCAATTGGGAAAACAAAAATCCATAGCTGGTGTACTTTTTCTTTTTCTGGTGTACTTCTCAAGGGCATACTAAGGGAATAGGGGGGATTTAGTGAATACAGCCCTAATCTGTTTTTACCACAAGTAGAGCACAAATTATAGCAAAAGTTGCTTCATTCAGACAAGGAGAATAGGTAGGCAGTATCTCACTTGTCTAAATAGTCATACTATCACTGATTTTGACCCCACTGATGGAGACAGTTGATGGGAATTTAAGCCCAAGAAGATCTTGGATCTTCTAGGTTCTCCAACCATTCAGCAGTTGGCTAACTTGGTGGCAAAATATACAGATTAGGGTTTGTTTGTGTAGCAGCCACAGAACATGGAAAGAGTAGTCATTCCATATTAGTTAACATGAACCACTCTATTCTACTTTGGAGTCACTGTGGGGATAAAAAGAACTACTGAAAAATTCATTAGAGATCAAGCAACATGTTTTTTTTTAAAAAAAGATGAAAGCTACAATGAGGTTGGAAAACTGTGGCTTGAATAAAAGCAACCGGGATTCTCCAAATCTCCATAATCAGCAAGATGCAAATTGGATAGACAATCTAAATGCATCTTTTCTTTTCTTTCTTCAAATATATGCAGCTTAATTAGAAAAAGGCATGCAGAGCCTATTGAAGATGTGAGTCACTGTCTCTCTGTTTTTACATATGGTTTCGTTCTAGGTCTTTAGACAAGTTTTAATCTGTTTTTATAGACAAATAATACACTCATTTACATGAATAGTCCACATTTCTAATGCAAATTACCCTCCCTAGTGCTGCTCTACAGAGAATAATATTCTGTGTAATTACCACACATATTTACCAAATACATTTACCCAGAGTAGCTTGCAGTCCATAAAAATAAGCCTACTAGCTGAGCTCTGCTGCATCTCCTGCGATTTGGGGAATCTTTAGATACCCTTTCTGGGTTTATTGTTCTCATCGTGGTGCCCCATCCTATTATTTCAGGAGATATATGTCCAAAGGGAAAAGCTATATTTTCAAAGGCTGTTTTTTATTGGCATCATAATTAGAGACATGTTGCATACAAAGGCATAGACTTGCTTCTATGCCCATGTGAAGAAATTCTGCTGTGAGGTTTGTTTAGCTCAGGCGTTGTCAAAGTGTGCCCTGCTGAGCCCCTAAGGCTCCACAAAGCATTCTGGGGGGCCTCATGGCTTCCCCCTCCCCCTTCCCTCCTCTTTCCTGCTCCTCCCCCTCCCCCTGCCTCCCTCGCCCCCAAAAGCTATTTCCCTCCACCTTCCTTGCTTCCAAAACCCTATTTCCCTCCCACCACTCAGGGGGTGCTTTTGTTGTGCTTTTCTTGCATGGCAGAAGGGGGTTGGACTGGGTGGCCCCTGGGATTTCTCCTATTATTATTATTGTTATTGTTATTATTATTACAAAAGCTGGATGTCCATCTGTAGGGGGTGTTTGGATTGTGCTTTTCCTGCATGATAAAATATAAACATTTCCTGGGGCTCCACAGATTAGAGAGATGAGCCAAAGCTAACAACTGAAGAGGTTTCAGGGGGTATTGAGCTGAATGCTTGCCCACATTTTCTTTAGTCATAGCTTTGCTGTAGTATACTAACCTAGCATTAAAGATATTTGCAAGATTATCTTGTGAATGCCTTTGACTGCTATCAAGGTTCTGCCATCATCACATCTAGCTCCCTAAGTCATCCTTCGTAAGGCTTGGTTTCCAGACCTTTGAACATATTGGTCATTTTTCTCTAACATTCCAGATCGTTGATATTATTCTTGAAATGTGGTGCCTAGAAATGAACACATTATTGTCTGATGAAGATGCCAACTAAAATTACATTGCTTTTTTGAGACACCACATCATCCTATTAACTTACATTTGTCTTTTGGTCTTCTAATACTACTATATCCTTTCTCACTTGTATTGCTTTCAAGCCAGGTATCATACATCCACACACACTATGTTTCTGCATTTCATTTTTCTGAACTAGATTTTCCTGGCTGCTATATATTTATCTCTGTTGAAATTCATTTTTTAAAGTTTGGTGCAATATTCCAATTTGAGGAGATCAACCTGAATCCTATTCCTGTTCTTTAGGGCACTAGCTTCTTCCCCATATTTGGGTGTGACAAATTTAAAGAGCATGCCTTCTACTCTATCATCTAAGTCTTTTATGACGATATTAAAAAATACTGGGCTCCAAACAGAATACTGGAGCACCCCTTTAATTACTCCTCTCCAGGATGGTGAGCAACCATGGTAAAGACATCTAGGTTCAATCTATCACCAGTGACAGATACACCAAACTGTAACATTATCTATCACCCCACAAACTTACTTTTTGAGGACTTCAAGGAGTTGGGTCATCTACTATCTGACAAACCAAAGTTTAGAATAGTTACTTTTTTGGATTGCAACTTCCCAAATTCTCCAGCTAGCACTGCCCTTGCTGGCTGGAGGGATTCTGAGGACCTTTTCTCCATGCTGTGAGAAAGATGCCAGGGGATAATACCAAATATCACCTATACTGTTTTTATTTCTTATGTTTTAAATTACAGCCCCTTCATTCAACAGGAGCTTATTTTAAAGCCATTTGTAATTTGGAAATTGCTACGGGAGTTTGAAATCCTCCTGGGCTTTACCATTCCCAATTATGATCTCATGCATATGCATCACCCACCTGCATGCTCATCCACTGCAAAGAGATCAGAAGCTGGCTCTATGGAGTGGTTGCTCTTGTAAAGAAAACAAGCAGGTGATACTCACTGCTTCCCCCGCCTGTGTGGGATAATCGTCTTTGGTTGGAATGAACTTCACAGCTTTCTTTCACTACAATTAAGACAAATCCACCAGCTTTTCACTCATACCCTGCCTGGCTCATTCCTAGTCAAGGGATTATTGATTATTCGTGAGAAATTATTACACTGTCCTAATGGGCATTACCAGAATTCTGATTACCCAATTTTACCTCTTTTATTTGCATCATTCCTGCCAAGAGAAATTCATCCTTGTTTGTTCTATTTTTCTTTTCACATATTTGGGGACAGTTAATGTGATTTTGTTATTAGGTTGCTAGTATCTCACTTCTAATGTAATGCCAACCCATATTTGGCAATGCTAAATATCTTGTAACAAATTAGAAACACTCCAAATAGATCTCTAATTTTTATCATTGTGAATGTTGACTTTTCCTGTTTTAAAATGTTATGCTCCTCAGGTGTGGATTAGCGAACTGGGTATATCTAGGCTGGGGAAGGAAAGGTGACAAAGTGACATGGTATTTGAAGGAATTGAATATTGAACATATAGACAATTTGCTGTTCAGGAGACTAGGGCATGGAGCAATTGATTCAAACTGTGAAGACTTTTAATCTGATGTAAACTGTGTTTTTGATGTATATTGTAAGCCACCCTGAGTCCCCTGATGGGTGAGAAGGGCGGGGTAGAAATGATGTAATAAATAAATAAATAAATAAATAAATAAATAAATAAATTACAGTAAAAGAGAGTCAACCTAAAATTTGGAAGAATTTTCTGACAGTATGATTGATTGACAATGGATTATGCTGCCTCAGTTGGTGGTGGAGGAATCTCCTTCTGTGGAGGTTTTTAAACATCCTAAATGTCCATCTTTCAGAACTGTTTTGATGGTGTATTCTTGCAAGGTAAGGTGTTGTATTGATGGTTGCTTCTAAATTCTAAATTTATTGCTGTTTTCTGTGCAAAAAGAGGTCAATTATGCCTATTTTGTGCAGGAGACATCCCAAACTACAGAAACCTTTATAAGACTGCATTGTTTTTGAAGCATTTTTTTCATCATTAAGAAAATTGTAAACATTAATGGTTGCTTCCTCTAAGAGCAACATTGGTAGAGAATTACACCCCTATATCCCAAACACTCCCCTCCTTCCAAGAAAAAATCATTTGCAATAGGCTGTTTCCATCTGATCTATATACAGAATTTAGAAAAATACTTTTGAAGAGAAAGAACAGACTTTTACATTTTATTTTATTACGTTTATTATATCCTGCTTTTTCTCTCCATATGGAGACTCAGAGCTGCTCACAATTAAACACATTAAAATACAACTCTAAATATACACATATTAAAACGGTATTAGACATCATTGATATTAAAAACAATTCTGGTTAAAACCATAAAAGCATATAAAACCACAGCATCCTCTGACTAGATCTTAAACACCTCGATCTTTAAAAGCCTATCTGAATAAAACTGTTTTAGCCTGCTGATGGAAGGCCAGCAGGGAGGGAGCCATTCTGGCGTCCCTGGGCAGAGAGTTCCAGAGTTGAGGGGCCCGTTCTCTCATTCCCACCAACCAAGCTTGAGATGGAGGTGGGACCAAGAGAAGGGCTTTTCCTGAAGATTCCAGGGCCCAGGCAGGTTTGTACAAGGGGATGCCGTCAACCAAATAGCCTGGATCTGAACCATCTAAGGCTTTCCCACCATACTGGTTAATAAGATTCTGGAAGTTGAACTCTAAAAATGTAACTGTTCCAGTTGAGGCTCTGAATAAAGTTTGAACACAGGGGTAAACAAAGGCATCTAGTTAACTATGAACTTCGCTGAAGAACTTAGGAATCAGAAGGCTGGATGTGGTAAATCTTTCATCAGTAATTTTTTTCTGCATTCTTATGTAACTGCAAGCTTTCCTTATCCCCATGACTTGTAAGTATATGTTGAAAAGGGTGAGATATTGGACTAGCACAATGTACGCACTTGAAATGTGACTGTCAAAAAAATATGATGGAAGCCACAAAAACCTGGTAATGAAGGGCTCTTGTGCAAATGCCACAAACTGTTAGATAACAGAAAGGAAAAATAGAAATGACCCCTTAAAGGATCAAGGGTAGGATTGCCTCAACAGTGCAGAAGACCTTCTTCAGCACTTAAGCCCTCAATGGAGAGCATCAATAAAATTTAAGTGCTTTGCAGAAGCTCTCCAAAGTAGAGGTTTTGCTATATCAGATCTTTAATTAGTAATAAATGAGCTAGAATAAGCACATGAGGAAAACTTTGAGAAGTCTCGGGAAATCCAGTTCATTAACCCTTCAGTGTGGTTTGGTCCTCACCATTATACGCTAGAGAAATGATACAGCTCTCAAGTTAATGGAAGCTATTAAAGAAGTTCTTCCTCAGCTCCTTTTGAGAAAAAAAAAGGAATTACATTTCCTCACAGTTTCAGTTGTTATTTAACCAGAGATGTCATCAAGGAAAGTTTGTTGCAGAAAAAGGGAGCAGTGATTCAATTTTTTTAAAAAAGGAGGAAGGAAAGAAATATATTCAGAATTCTCTCCCTAAAGCAATGGTGAGGAAGAAAAGCCCACAGGAATTCTTCCATTTCTCACTTTGATGATTTTTAACACTAACACAGGGTGAGCAGAAGCAACACGACAGCACTGGCAGGAAATGCTTTCAAACATACCACATTTGAATATCTGATTTTGACTGCAGTTCTCAGCCTCAGATGTGAAGCAGGCTGGAACTCCATTCGCCTCAGAACGGCAGAAAAATATATGAAACCAATTCAAAATATTCTGCTTCGTGTGTGCCAGGAATATATTGTTAGAATGCTCATCCTTTTTTTGTGTTAAAATACTTGTTTAGAAAATTCTTTGAGAATTTCCCAAAGATAATAGAGAGTGTGTTTGTGTGTGTGTGACCCACCACCACCACAAAAAGCAAATCCCATATTACATTGCAGGTCAAGAGCAGTTGTGTATCCAATGCTGCATCACCAAAGTAGGCATCTTTGGTCTTCCTCAGGCAAAAGCAGACATTAATCAAAGACATGGTGTAACAGAGTGATGAAAGAGGACCCTACCCAAAGGCAAACAAAGCCAACACTAAAGCTGTGGGACATGGATAAAGTAGGAGGATATTGGACGAACGGATTTTAAGCAGACCAGTTAGGGTCTACCGGATATCATGCAGCTGTGGACAAGTCTACATAGGGACCACCAAACGCAGCGCCCAAACAAGAGTCAAAGAACATGAAAGGCACTGCAGACTAATTCAACCAGAGAAATCAGCCATAGCAGAGCATTTGATGAACCAGCCTGGACACAGAATACTATTTGAGAACACAAAAATGCTGGACCATTCTAACAACTATCATGTCAGACTACACAGAGAAGCCATTGAAATCCACAAGCATGTGGACAACTTCAACAGAAAGGAAGAAACCATGAAAATGAACAAAATCTGGCTACCAGTATTAAAAAACTCAAAAATCAGAACAGTAAATAAAAAGCAATACTCTGAAAACAGAGGATTTCCAGACATGAATCAACCAAGGGCAGTTAACGACTCTAAACAAAGGATGCCCCAGAGGCAGGAAGAAGACAGCAGATAAGCTTTTCAATGCTAATTAAAGTGATTAACTACACAACATTCACACTGACCTCTCTCACCCTAGACTTTCCACACATATATATTAACCTCTTTGCTTAGTTTTCTCCATACCTCACAACCTCTGAGGATGCCTGCCATAGATGTGGGCGAAACGTCAGGAGAGAATGCTTCTGGAACATGGCCACACAGCCCGAAAGACATACAACAACCCTGGATTTTAAGCATATGTTTTATGTTTTATATTTTATACAGTATTTAACTGGTTGAAATACATTTTTATATGTTGTTGTTTTAATGATGTGTCGGCATCGAATTGCCAACTGTACGCTGCCCTGAGTCCCTTTGGGTGAGAAGGGCGGGATAGAAATATTGGAAATAAATAAATGAAATAAATAAACATGGCAAAAATTGTGAGGCACATAATGATGTAATAAGAAACAGTTGGGAACTTGGGAGGAATGTGTGACAAAGGGGGTGTAGTGGGGCTAGGGGAAATGGATTGAAAATGAAGAAGGGGGGGAGAGGTAAGATGGCCAGAATGACAATTTATCTACAAAGAAGAAGCAATAAATAGCTCTGCGATAGACCAGCGTATCGGGTGTTGTTTATTTATTTATTTAATATATTTATATCCCGCCGTTCTCACCCCGAAGGGGACTCAGAGCAGCTTACAAATTAAATTTACATACAATATTATATTATTAGCATAGCACAATACTGGCAATAAATTACTATATTGTACTATATCAATATACTGTAATATTATTATTAATATTACATGCAATATATAATATATAATTATTATATTGTATTATTAGTATTATATTGTATTACAAAATAATATTATTAATATTATATACATATACAATATATTATATATATTATTGTATTCATGGACTATCCATCGGATAATTTTTATTAATAGTTTCACCTACTGTTTATATTAAAGGCATGCCTATTTTTGTAAGAGCTGCTGAGGAATAAGTAGCTGTTTATTTTTCCAAGATTTGGCTGGAAGTCTTTTAAAGATGCAAGCTGAGTGACTTCATGTTACCCTTCCTATGGAAGATGATCAATCTGTGTGACACATGAGTTGGCATCTAACTTGTCGGTTTTGTATTAAAAAGTACTTTAGGAAAAGCAAAAACTATGAACAAGGGGTGACACTGGACCAAATCAATATAGAGATTAGGAAGGGAAGAGTTGTGTTTGGGTATAACCCGCAGGCCAATAATGACTGCAAATAATTTTGTATAAAGTACGTGTGAAGCTGATTAGATATTGGACCACTTAGTCTAGAGATGAGCAACTGAAGCTGGTCGAAGGGCCAGCATGAAAGCAAAAGTAAAAAATTAGATGTGGTCTGAAATCTGTTTCTGGTTTTAAAAGACATTTTTAAAAGTATTAAATTGTACAGGTGGAGCAAAGGCAACAGAAACATCAAGGCATGCATATAAAACAAAGCTGTTTTATACACCATTTTATTTCCTCCTCTCTGTCTCAGAACTTGAACTGTTGGAAGCCCTCTAATACTTCAACTAGGAAGGTTCAGAAAACTATCTGATATCCTTTCAGATAAAATCAAATTAATTCCTCTTCCCAAAGAAGAAAAATCGTATTAGGGAAAGGTCAATGTAGAAATGTAGCCTATATTCTTAATTTTGAAAATGTATTTAAAATAATGAGGTTCTGTAAGAAGAATGACACATTCTTGACAAAGTCAGTACAGTCAGAAGGCTGTGGTGGTTCTAAAATGCATTGTTTCATTTTTTTGGTTTTACTTGCTGCTAAAAGTTATGAAAATACTTCAGCATTTATATTTCTGAAGCTTGGTCTTTATGGAGTTTGACTCAGAAAATAACATGTTTTGAGCAAAAGGAGTCAGGGATATTGGAGTGAGGGACTAATAAGAGGCCGAGCCATTATTATAAGAGAAAAACAATGAATTATTTAACAGCTCTGAAACCTTCATGATTTATAACAAAAACATGACATTTGTCAAGGGGGCTTCTCTTGGGATCTCTGTACTACTTGGTGCTATTCCCATGCAAATAGAAAATATAGATTTAGTCAACTAAAAATATCTGAAAATTCACTTTTGCCAGTGTGCAAAAAATTGTGGTGTCAGAGGGGAAAAATGAATTATAAAAATCTCAGATTTGACTAAGCCTTCTTTAGCCAGCACTTGCATAATATTTCTTTTCATGATCATGTCTGAGAATGGTATATTTGTGTTCTTTTAATAATTATATTTATTATATATTTGAACTGAAAGAAATGGCAGAGTAGATGGTGCATACTATTTTCTAAGCATGCCTTTTTGCTCTCCAGATTCCAAAATAAATTTCTGTGAAACAGGAACAAATATTTGTAAAATATAAATATGCAATCATATATATTTCCCAGTTGTGGAGCAGCTTCTGAATAAGAAACATTTGGACTTTTCTAATTATATTGCTTTATATCTCAAATGCTTTACCCAGAGAGACTCCCCTGTCTTAGGGAACTAAATTCAATTTAATCTTATAACCTTCTCTAAATAGGACTAGGAGACAGAATAAATATTTCTATATATTCATCTTTATGTATCAACATTATATGCAAATCTAGGCCAGATCTCCACTTTACCTTACATGCTCTCTATTTCTTTTGGTAATGCGTTTCCACTTTTTTGAAAAAAGCTAAATGGCAACTCTAAAACTGAGATGCTTCATTTCTCCTCATTTTGCTGGCTACTGAGAAACGTAATCTTTGTAATATTTCAGGCCATAGTAAAAACAAAGCCCCCTTTCTTTCTTGTTTCCAACAAATGACATTTATCAGTCAATACCAACGCATGTGATTTTCCTACCCCTTTGGCAAAGATGGACTGGACTATTTTGCTGCTGGAGCAAAATGCTGAAGACCAGTGCAACTCGATCTGTGCTTTTCCCCTCTGCTTTCGTGACAGAGCACACTGCTATTTTTGCACAGTGGACTGAAATCTTATGCTTGACTTTTATCCATGTAGTCCAGCTGATCCTTATGGGCAGATAGTGCCTTGTGTCAAATTACTTGGTGCAAGCTTTGCTTATATACACGTGGGAGATTGCTGCAAGAAAGAGATGCCTGACCTCTTCCCATTAATGAAATAAAGTTGAATATGCCTTATCTGAAATGCTTGGGACCAGACAGATATATTTTGGATTTTTAAATTTTTAAATACTTTTATTTGCATATAGTTACACAGTAAAATATCTAGGAGAGGGACCAAAGGCTGAACATGAAATTCATTTATGTTCATATACACCTTATGCACATAGCCTGAAGGCCATTGTATACATAATATTTGTAATAGCTTTGTGTATGAAACACAGGTTATGTACATTGAATCATTCCAGAATGAGCAAAAAGACAGATAAACGGTTGCTGTGGCAATAAGGTCTTGATGAAACTCTAGGACAATGGAATAGTATGGAAGAGCTAACGAGAAAGATTCTTCCCATGACTCTTTGTCCAAGCTGTACTGTCATAAGGCTTCAGGTTGATATTGCTTATCCAGAAGAAGGGCTGCTTTTTCTGAACTGTAAGGAAGGATACTGGTTCATTGCACTTGTCCTCCTGACTTGCCAACTATTACTTAGAAGTCACTTAGGTGATCCCTTGTTGTCCGAGTATGATGGTCTTCCAAAAGTTTAATTTTTCTTGGAAGATGCCTTTTTAATGTGTGGAAGTCAGTGCACAGCTGATCAACACACAGTTTTTACAGAGTGAGAATCCCAAACAGTGAAATGGTTAACATGACTATGGTGGCTTCTCAATCTTTTTCAGCCTTCCTCCACCTTCAAGGCCATTGTAGCATGTACCATGTTATCTTTCACCTTATCTGCCGTTGAGGTCTTTGGGTCTTTAGATTGTGCTTGGTCTGGAACTTCCCCTGCGGCCCCTCCTGGGAGAACATTACTCCGACAGCTGCACCCACAGGTTCACTGGAACAGACAAGCCCCCTCACCATGACAAGGTGACAATCCATCGAAGGGGTATAGAAGTAAATTATAGTGATGAGAGAAAAGAGTCAGAAAACTAGAAGGGGTGAGGAGAGGTTTCAGTGGATCAGTGGTTCTCCTTCCTGTGCAGATCTTTTCTCATTCAGATTTTGAAGACTGATTTTGTTTGTGCTGGAACTTTGCTTGGTCTCTTATACCCTCCAATATTTCACAGAACAAGTGCGGCCCAGCAACATTAGAGTAAATCAAGGTGGCAAAAGCTTTTACAGTGGAAGAAAAGCTGGGAAAGACTGCAGTAGTTTACTTTTACTGGAGTCTATTGAGAAGAGCAAGATTCCTTTCCTCTCTACTGTGTTAGTGGAGTGCAAACTACTTTTGCACTTTGGATTCAGTTTACAGTAACTGAAGTAAACTGAAGACAATGAGAAAAGTGGGACAAGTAGACAGAAGCATGCAGCATTTTACAATCACTTGAACAGGTGGGGTGACAGAGGATTAGTAAGGACTGTACCTGCTAAATTGAGACAGTTGAAGGATATGGGATCATTGTTCTGATTTTGAGTGGCTGTTTTTCTAATGGGTTAACATTTCCAATAAGGTCTTCCATGGGCTGTACAGAGCTCAGCTGAGCTATTATATTCTGCCCTGTTCTGTTCTACTCTTTTTCTTTTCTTTTCCTGGTGAAGCTCAGCTTCCTTGATCAGTTTATTGTATAATTGTTGTTGCTAGAAGCTGTCCAGTCAAATTCAACTTATGGTTACACTAGGAATGAGAGGCTTCCAATTCCCCCAATCCATATTAGCCCTGCTCAGGTCTTTCAGACTCAGGACCATAACTTCCATGATTGAATCTATCCATTTGGAATATGGTCTTCCCCTTTTCCTGCTCCCTTTTACCTTATGTCTTCTCATGATATGACCAAAGTCAGTCAACCTCGTTTTAAGCATTGTGCTTTCTAGGGAGAATCCAGCTTGATTTAGGACCTACTTTTTGTGTTTTTAGCAGCTCACGGTATATGTAAACTCTTATCCATCACCACATATCAAATGAGTGATGTTCTACATTGTTCAGCTTTCACAATCAGAAATAGAAATGGGAAATATGATGGCATTAACAATCCAAACGTTGGTGTTCAATGAAAAGCCAGAGGAACAAAAGATCAAATTGCCAATATCTACTGGATAATAGAGGAAGGTAGGGAGTTTCAGAAAAAAACATCTATTTCTGTTTTATTGACTATTCTAAAGCCTTTGACTGTATGGATCATAATAAATTGTGGCATGTTCTTGGTGGTGTAGGGATACTAAGTCACCTTGTCTATCTCCTGAAAAATCTGTATAATGGCTAAGTAGCAACAGTAAGAACAGACCACAGAACAACAGACTGGTTCAAGATTGGGAAAGATTGGGAAAGGAGTACAGCAGGGCTGTATACTTTCACCCTACCTATTCAACTTGTATGCAGAACACATCATGCAATGAATCATGATAAATCCAAGGCTGGAGTTAAAATTGCAGGAAGAAACATTAACAACATTAGTTTGCAGATGATACCACCCTGATGGCTGAAAGTGAGGAGGAGCTGAGGAGCCTTATCACCAAGGTGAAAGAAGTAAGCGCAAAAGTCGGGCTGCAGTTAAACATCAAAAAAACCAAGATTATGGCAACCAGACTGATTAATAACTGGCAAATAGAGGGAGAAAACATGGAGGTAGTGACAGACTTTGTATTTCTAGGCATAAAGATTACTGCAGATGCAGACTGCAGCCAGGAAATCAGAAGACATTTACTTCTTGGGAGGAGAGCAATGACCAACCTCGATAAAATAGTGAAGAGTAGAGATATCACACTGGCAATGAAGGTCCGCATAGTAAGAGCAATGGTATTCCCCATAATAACCTATGGATGTGAGAGCTGGACCATAAGGAAGGCTGAGCAAAGGAAGATAGACGCTTTTGAACTGTCATGTTGGAGGAAAATCCTGAGAGTGCCTTGGACCGCAAGAAGATCCAACTAGTCCATCCTCCAGGAAACAATGCCTGACTGCTCACTGGAGGGAAGGATATTAGAGGGAAAGATGAAGTACTTTGGCCACATAATGAGGAGACAGGAAAGTTTGGAAAAGATTGTGATGCTGGGGAAAATGGAAGGAAAAAGGAAGAGGAGCCAACCAAGGGCAAGATGGATGGATGGTATCCTTGAAGGGACTGGCTTGACCTTGAAGGAGCTGGGGGTGGCAACGACCAACAGGCGTGGGCTGGTCCATGAGGTCATGAAGAGTCAGAAGCACCTGAACAAATAAGCAACAAAACAATATATCTTTATGCTTCAGGATCTTGTCTAGCCATTTTTCCAAGTCCTAGCCTTCCTCTGATTGCTTGACTCCAATCACGAGTCTGATTAATAATTAAGCCAAAGTATGAAAAATATTGAACTATTTCAATGTTTTCATAAATCAACATTGATTCAAGTTCCATCAATTTGGTGGGTCTACTTAGCTTACACTAATAATTGGATTTCTGCATGTGTATTTAGAGGCTCTGTATGACTTGAAACTCTAAACCGTAATTTACCTAGTTTATGTATAGATGTGGCATGGAACAACAAACTCATCCAGAATAGTGCACACTTCAGATCTGTGAATGCTGGGGAGAGAAACACCATTTGCTGCTCTGCCTTGAACAGCAACATTTCTTGGGCTAGTCTGGTCTAATCATTACTATGGGAAACAGCTTTATAACATTTAGAGAACCCCCTGCTTGAAATATTCACTGTGAACAAATGGTGAACTTATATTAGAATGCTAAAGTGGCCTGACTTCTTCTGAAGTGCTTTTAATCTAGCTAAGAAGGACCACATTTTCTTCAGTATTATGGATGCAAATCATTTGGCCTCAGTACAGTTATTCTAAAGTGGCTGAAAGGGATTTGATCTCGGTCTCCTTCATGCACTATTCAGTTTTCTGTCTTGCTCAAAATATAATTAACCATCAAGCAAGTTAAGGATTTTCTTCACCCTTCCCTTGCTACAGCTTAACAGTCCTAAATATATTTGTGAGTTGGTTGCTTTCATCTACACCAAGAAACAGCAGGGATGAAGGGACTATGATCCCTCTTGCTTGATTGTGTACTTATACAGAACTTTTTTTTTTTTTACTATAGAAGAGGAATCATGTTGAAGGTCCAGTTACAATTGTTGGATGAAGAAAAACAAATTGAAACTGGCAAGACAGAGGTGCTTGCCATTAAAGCCTACTTTGGGGGTATTTCATCCAGTTCTGGGTGGGGTTACACTCCCTCTAAAAGACTGTGTCTTGGGAGTGCTCCTAGATCTGCCTCTCCCATGTAGGTGTGATGGTTAGGAGTGCTTACTACTAGCTTCCGCTGATACACCAACTGCGCCCCTTCCTAGAGCTGGAGGAACTAAAGATGGTAGTGCATACACTGGTAAACTCAAGTTTGGACTTCTGCAATGCATTTCACATTGGGCTATTTCTGTACCAAGTTCAGAAACTCAAATTAGTTCAAAACATGTCAGCCAGACCAGTTACAGGAACATTCAAGATTGAGCATACACCCATATATGAAAGTCAATCCACTGGTTGCCAGTTAGTTTCTGGGCAAAGTAGAAAGTGTTAGTTTTGAACTTTAAAGCCCTACATGGTTTGGGTCCAGGTTATCTACAGGATCGCCTTCTCCCATACAACCCAACCCAAACACTTGGGGGGGGGGGGGGTATCTATTCCAGTCTGCCAGAACCTAACTGGTGACCATCATCCAGTTTTTACCAACTGCCCCAAAACTGTGGAATGATCTGCTGGAAGAGATTAGATAGCTAATAGTGTTTTATCTTTTGTTTTAATTATGTTGTACCCTGCCTTAGGTAACGGCGCTCCATGCAGTCATGCTGGCCACATGACCTTGGAGGTGTCTACGGACAACGCTGGCTCTTCGGCTTAGAAATGGAGATGAGCACCAACCCCCAGAGTCAGACATGACTGGACGTAATGTCAGGGGAAACCTTTACCTTTACCTTACCCTGCCTTAAGCCACAGGTAGAGGCGGGTAATAAATGTACAACAACAACAACAACAACAACAACAACAACAGAATTATATAACAAAACATTAGATAAAAGATTATCTCTTTCCTAGCATGTCTAACATTATCTATACTCTGGCATTTGGTTGGGTATTGGAAAACAAGCTTGCTCAAGAAAGGAATATTTTACCACATATAAGAGCTTGGATTATTAGACATTGGTGGCAGTGACAGAGGAGATCCAGCTTAGCTTAAAGTAAAACCTTTGCTTCTCAAAAGTGTCTTATTTTATACTTTCTTAAGAAATATTTTAGCCAAAATACTGGAAAATCTAAATTTGCCCATCATTCTCTCATCCAATGAACATGGGAATTTGAGGTAAGGTATGCATCATTCCTATTCTGCCTATTTCATATAGTATACACCTTGAAGTCTATTTTCTCTACCGTTCTACTGTTCTCTCTCTTTCTTTTGTAGAGGTGAAAAGGTGTTTTGCTAAAATTAGGCCAGTAACTTGGCACTGTTGGATTGTTATTATTATAAGGCAGTTATTACCTACATCTTATCTTATTTTTAGGCTGACTCTTTTCCTGGAGCGAGCACAAATTTATTTTCATAATATGTGAGCCTACAATACATCTCTTCAAAAGCTTAAATAAGGCAAAACATTAATAAGAAAAACATATCACAGCCTATTACATTTATTTCTAATTGATAGCATATACATAACATTAATTTAGACGGAACTCTGGAACGTTGCATTTACACTGTTACCACAAAGCCCAGCCAATATGGCCATCAACCACATTTTATAGGAAATTTTGGGTGCCATAATCCAAAGACTAATTCATTTAAATTATTGATGTGTGAGACCATGCAAATTTCATCTAATCTTATTAGAAACATCACTTCTTTAAATTTTCAACTGTTTTGCTCCAGGAGGAATCCCTAGATTCACTTTGAACTCATGTATAGACAAACTTTCCTGCATCAATTCTCCCTTAAACATGTTAGAGAATTATTAAAAGGTTGTTTTGATTTTAACTAAAATGGGGCATTTCAAATTCCAAATCATATTTCTTCCTGACTTTGTCTGTATCCATGCTGCCGAATTATTACAGTTTGACAGGTAACACATTAACTCCTATGGCTGATGCTGTGGAATTCTGAGCTCTATAGTTTTGTGAATAATTTTTTGTCAAAGAGCCCCAACAAGCTACAAATGCCAGTTAAAGTGGTGTCAAACTGCTATCATTCTGCAGTGTTAATATAGCTTCTGTTCCAATGGGATCCACTGAATAGCAGCTGTCCTCTTTCCTCCCTGCTTCCTGCTCCACAGGGGCCTTCCTTTCAGCAAATGAGAATTTTGTTCATGGGCAATAACTGGTTTCATCAGCCTGATACAGATTTCAATGACCATATACAAAGGAATAATAAACCCATTCCTGATTATGGGAAATAAATCACTGGATATTTATTGAAATTTTGGACCCTTGTCAATATCGCCTTTTTCTCAGCAGAGGGAATTGTTTCTCAAACTAGCAAGCCAGCATTTTTGGGCTGCATTTTTGTCAGATAAGCTGTATTTATTATCTCACTAGTAATGTAATTTCTACTATCTACACTTTCCTGTTTTTCCTGTTGTATTTTATAACTTTCACTAAAAGTTTGTTCTATAGAGAGAATGAGATTTTAATCTAGCCATGAACTGTAATACACAAGTTCCAAATATTCAGCTATATTCTACACTGTTTTTATGTATGCTTAGCTAATGAATGTCTCTTGATCTGACCATGTAAACTCACTTTAACAGCCAGTAGCTGCGTTGATTGATGGAGGTCTATTCTTCTGCCAATAGGGGAACAAGAAAGAGGATATTTCCAGGCCCTTGTCATCAGGGAGTGAAGCTGCAACAAGGAATCGGGACAGGGATCTTGCTTCTGATGGTTAGAACCTCATGCATTGATGGGATGACTGGAAACATCATCCTCTCTTGCTTTGCAATTGACATCTGAACAGATTTCCTTTACCCAATGCAGTTACTAGCTATTTAAGCTGGCTGGGAAAGGGAATATTACAGGCAGTCCACCAGTTTTGAACAAGGTAGATTTTGTAGGTTTGTTCTTAAGTTGAATTTGTATGTAAGTCGGAACAGGTACATTTTTAAGTGTAACTCCTGCCAAATAAGCTTAGGTTAGCATAGGGAAGGGTTAACACCTTTATGGGATTTCCTTTGCTGTATGTGCCCATATTCAGAAGATTTTACCTCGCTTTCTGTCCTTGTGACAATTGGATTTTGAAAAATTTGGCTTGTTGTGTAAACAAGGATTGGTGATTTAGCTTCAGTGGAGGCACCTTTTCCCATGGTAACTCTTTCAGGAGTGAATTTCCCTTCCTAGGGGCTGTGGCGCAGGCGGGAGAGCAAGCCAGCTACAATTAACTGCAATGAATCACTCTGACCAGGAGGTCATGAGTTCGAGCCCCGCTCTGAGCCTATGTTTGTTTGTCTTTGTTCTATGTTAAAAAGGCATTGAATGTTTGCCTATATGTGTAATGTGATCCGCCCTGAGTCCCCTTCAGGGTGAGAAGGGCGGAATATAAATGCTGTAAATAAATAAATAAATAAATAAATTTCTCTCACTTCCTGTTGTCTCACCCTCATTGTATTAGACTGCATTAGACTAGAGATCTATCTACATGGGCACTCTGAGGCATACTCTCTTCTCGCCTCCAGCACAGGACAAGGCTGCTCAATGTGCTTTGTTCCATGTTAACCAAAGTTGGAGAATGCTCCAGGCTTCAAAACAATATATGTGAAAGGGATCTAGGAGCCTTAGTAGACCACAAACTGAACATGATTCAACAATGTGATGCAGCAACTAAAAAAACCCAATGTGCTTCTAGACTACATCAATAATATTATAGTGTCAAGATTTAGAGAATTCATAGTCCCAAACTATTCTGCTTTGGTCAGATCTTACCTGGAATATCGTGTCCAGTTCTGGGCACCACAATTCAAAAAGGGGATTGACATGTTAGAATGTGTCCACAGAAGGCTGACCAAACTTATCAAAACTTTGGAAGCCAAGCCCTATGAGGAATAGCTTAGGGAGCTGGTATGTTCAGCTTGGAGAAGAGACTGTCAAGAGGGGACATGATAGCCATGTTTAAATATTTGAGAGGATGTCACATTGAAGAGGGGGAAAGCTTGTTTTTTGCTGCTCTGTTGACTAAGAGACATAGCAGTGCATTCAAACTGCAGGATAAAAGATTCTGCCTAAACGTTAGGATAAACTTCCTAATTGTTAGAATTGTTCCACAATGGAATATTCTTTCTTGGAGTGTGCTGGTGTCTCCTTCTCTGGAGATTTTAAAGCAGAGGCAGGGTGGTCATCTGCCAGGGGTGCTTTGATTGTGTGTTCTTGCATGGCAGGGGATTGGACTGGATGGCACTTGTGGTCTTTTCCAAATTTGTGTTTCTATAATTCTATATTTCATTTTGCCTTCTGTTCCTTCCAATTAATATATTGTCCTAAGTATCATACCGGGTTTTTTTTTTAAACTATAGGAGGTGTATATTGTAACCTACTAGTTCTAAATCTAACCACAGTGATAAACCTAAGTAAACCAACCACCTATTAAATGCACATAGAAACAAAAAATCCTGGTACGTCGCAGTTATATTTGCATACCGTTTAGCAGTGTAGTCCTATCTTGCACGTGGATATTTATGTGGAAATTAACCTCACTTAATTCAGTTGGGCTTTTGCTCTCCAAAGCATGCATAGTGTTGCAGCTTAATTTAATTCCGCATGACTTACTTCCAAGTAAGCATGCCCAGGATTAGGCTGTTAATGTAGTCTTCTCAGTGAGGCTTGAATTAGGGTAATTTATGAACACAACACCAACACATTCCGTAAATCCTCAAACAAAGCATGCAGGATATTAATGGATACAGTAAATTCTGATTTAGTATGCATCTTCGGATTGCATCTTCATTGGAGAAATGTCTGCAGTACTTGGAGAAAATACCACAGACATAATTTACAGAATGGCTAGACCTTTTTTTAAAGGCTGAGGACAAAAATATGAAAGTAGTAAATTATGTGTAGAAATAAATATATACCTATTAAGGCCTAAATATTCAGAAAGTAGCAGTTCTCTTATAATCTTGGAAGCTAAGGAGTCTGCTCTGTTTAGTACTGGGATGGGAAACCAATAAGGAATACATGTTGCTGTAGACTTTATTTTGGACAAAGGCAATGGCAAACCACTTGCAAGTATTCCTTACCTAAGAAAATAAGGCCACCATAAATCCATAGGTGACTTGATGACAAATAGGTTACTTGAAGGTATTTGTTGGAATTGGTGAAGAAAGGTGTGGGCCAAAGAGCCTGTTCTGAATCCCTAATGGAGCTTGCTGTCTTCATATGGAATATAAGATCACTGTTCATATTGAAGAAACAGGCAACCACCAGTACAATTCATACTAGTATATAAAATACGAGGGGGTTGTTGGAGTATGGTTGTATTTGTATGAAATGTAAATCAAGTGTTTACTGCTGATGAGCAAGAGTGTGTATTTTTCAGTAATGAAACAGTTAACAGCAGGCTAGTTTTGACTGACAGCCTATTGTGATTGCTGTGACCTATCAGGCATGACTTCCGGCCTTTGGGGGTCGGAACTTCCTCCGGACTGAGGAATGTGTCTTATCTTATCTGTAGTGTTCGGCTTGAGCATTCGCTGAAGATGGACTATGAATGCTATGCTCTGAAGCCGAGAAATGCAAACTGTAAATAGTCATGTAAATAAAGTTAATCAACAGTTGGACTTCGCCTGCTGGAGTGTTTTTCTTGACTAGTGCATGGGAATACAGTCTGGAGAAGGAGGTGAGACCGGGATGATGAATTTTGGAATCCACTCTGCACCCCATCATCCCCTGACAGGGGTGCCATCTGGACCTTTGCCTTAAGGAGCGAAATGTGTTAGCCTTGGGATGATAGGCAACATTTCCTCATTGTTTCAGCCATAAGTGTTATTTGAGATTATTTAGCTGGTGATGCTGAAGCCAATGGCAATTGGTATCATCATACAACTTATGTGCACTCTTATTGTGCTATAAGAGTGCACATGAATTGTATGATACCAATTACCATTGATTTCAGCATCACCAGCTAAATAATCTCAAATTGCAATTCTCTATATATTCAAAAGTAAGAGCCATTGAACTTAGTGAGTTTCACCTCCAAGAAGTTTGTTTGTCTGTATGAAAAGTAATAATCTGAAGATCAAAGGCAGCATTGGGGAACTTACAAATTTCTGGGTGCTATTGGATCACAACTTGCTGTCCAAAATCATTGAAAATACTGCAAGTTCTGCAGTCTGAACATGGAAGGTTCATGGAGAAAATATAGCCAGCTATTTTACTGAGATCTCATGAAGAAAATAAGCCTCCGTCCACCATCTTCTTCATCATCATTCTCCTCTGCCCAGATATAGGTATACATGTTCTGGATCTTTGCTTCTTGCCAATGACACAGGATTGTATTCCTCCCTGTGCAGTTTACACAGGGATAATGCAGCATGCATACAGCTCTGGTATTTTTATCCCCAAAATAAAATGCTGTCTGATTCAAAGATGGATAGATTACCTCAGGGCAAAAACATCTGAATGCTGTGCAGTGAAGTAAATGGCTGTTATTGCAAGACAGATACGGTCAAACTGCAAAACATACACTGACAGTGATAGATTCCCCACACAGCATATTAACTTCTATGTGTGGTTGATCCCACACTGTCCTCCAGATTAAAATAAGGAAAAATGTACAGGTAGGACCTTTAAGGTTGGTGCCCTTTCTTTGCACCAAAACTCCTGTGCCATCAACATCTGCATGATAAAAAATAAATATGAATAGTTTGCTTTGTAGCTGCAGTTCTATGCTGCATGTGATATTGATGCCAGACAGCTTCTAAAAGCATGAAGATCCTCTCAAGAAACAAAAGTTTGCAACCCATGCTACAGTTGGCTGTATCATTAAAGAAATGGGACATACCTGAATGGGTCAAGTCTAACACCATAACTACAATAACACATTGGTTACCTTCTGGAAATGTTATGATTTTCTTTGACCCCATCTGTAAAAGGTAAAGGTAAAGGTTTACCCGTGACATTAAGTCTAGGCATGTCCGACTCTGGAGGTTGGTGCTCATCTCTGTTTCTAAGCCTCCAAGGTCATGTGGCATGACGACATGGAGCATTGTTACCTTCCTGCTGGAGTGGTACCTATTGATCTACTCACATTTGCATGTTTTAGACTGCTAGGTTTACAGAAGCTGGGGCTAATAGCAAGCTCACCCCGCTCCCTGGATTCAAACCTCCAATCTTTCAGTTGGCAAGTTCAGCAGCTCAGCGGTTTAACCTGCTGTGCTACAAGGGGGCTCATCTGTACTGACCATTTAATGCAGTTCAAAGCTAACTTGCAGCACTCAGATAACAAACTCCCCCCCCCCCCCAAAGGCATGAAATAAAACTCTTAATGTGCCGGGCTGTGGCACAGCTGGTTAAGTAGCCAGCTGCAATAAATCACTATGATCAAGAGGTCATGAGTTCGAGGCCAGCCTGTGTCGGAGTGAGCACCCGACCATTAAAAAATATATAGCCCCTGCAACCGAAAGATAGTTGCATCTATCAAGTAGGAATTTAGATACTGCTTTGCAGGGAGGCTAATTTAACTAATTTACAACACCATAAACATCATCCATCTGCCATTTGAAATGAGGAAGTATCCATCAAGATGTCACAGTGGATGATGCTCCCCTGTGGCTGGAATCGAGCATACCCTCAGGAAACTGGATAATGTTAAATTGCCTCTGCGTCTCTGTCTTTGTCTCTGTCTCTATGTTCATATGGCATTTAATGTTTGCCATGTATGTGTACTTTGTGATCCGCTCTGAGTCCCCTTTGGGGTGAGAAGGACAGAATATAGTAAAAGGTAAAGGTTTGACACCTCCAAGGTCATGTGGCCAGCATGACTGCATGGAGCACCATTACCTTCCCGCCGGAGTGGTACCTATTGATCTACTCACATTGGCATGTTTCCGAACTGCTAGGTTGGCAGAAGCTGGAGCAACAGCGGGCGCTCACTCCGCTCCCGGGGTTTGAACCTGGGACCTTTCGGTCTGCAAGTTCAGCAGCTCATTGCTTTAACACACTTCGCCACCGGGGCTCCAGGGCAGAATATAAATACTGTAAATAAATAAATAAATACATAAATGCTCTGTGGTTTGTGTAATTTCCAGGCCTCAAATTGGTTCCAGGATTTCCTATGCAACCATCTGCACAGTGAAACCATTTTCTTCAGTACCACTTTGAAACTACATTTAATCACCAGTGTAGATTAAATGGTCAAGCAGGACTTGCAAATACTGTTTTTTCAAAATTTGTCCCTTTTCTATGTAGCTTAGTTGTATAAAAAACAACAGTATATACCTGGAATAATGCAACCGTGCTTCTGTGTGCTCAGAAGTCCGTCCCACTGTCTTCAGTGAAGTTGATTCTCACAAAAGCACACTCAGAATTGCAGCCATAGATAGATAGTACTCTTAATCTTGCCTCCTGTGACTGACTCATCTCAGACCAATAGGACCTTTTCGGCTAGTGCAGATTTGTATGCTACTGCAGATATTAATCTTTTTATATGAAGTTTACACATGTGCATATATTAGCACTTTCCTCTGGAAAAACCAATCTCGCCTGAAGGAAACTTCAGGGTAACCCTCAAGCTTGCAGCATCTCTTCAACCCACATGTTCAGGTGAATACTATTGCAAAATATGTTCTTATTCCTAGAATCCTTTAACTAGTAATGTTGAAAACCAATTCTTTATACACTGAAAATATGTGACCTGTTCTTTAGATCTAGCTCTTTATAATTTTTAAAATAAACAAACTGATCTTGAAAGCTTTTATACAACATAGCAGCTGGCTGCTTATGGTCGGCTACTTGAACCGGGGTGGGGAATTTTTCTCAAAATCAGAGGTGTAAAACTTAAGGCTTTCCAGGTGTTTGGAACTCTAACTCCCAGGAGCCCTAGCCAGCTTGTACAATGGTCAGACATTCTGGGAGCTGAAGTCCAAAACAGCTGGAGAGCCACATATCAAACATCAGTGCTCTAGATGTTGATGAACTACTGCTCCCATCATTTTTCCCACTGACCAGGTTGGTAGGACAGGTGGGAAGGAGTTGAACAACATCTGGAGAGCCACAGGTCCTTCACTCCATACCAAAAGGCAAGTACGTCCAGACTTGTTAGCATCTTTGAACATAAGTACTACTGGCTGGGATTAATAAGAAGTTGGGAGTCCAACAACATCTGGAGGACCATAATGCAAAGGTTGAGCAAAAGTTTATTTTCATGTTCTTTTATCAAGGTTGTGACATGTCAAAACTGATAGCTTGGCTAGTAACCTTGTCTATATTATTGCTAATCATGTGTTATAGGACCGTCAAACCACACAAATGCTTAAATGTGTACAGCTAATATTAGCATTAATTACCAACCCTTGGTTGTCCAGAGCTATAACACATGGATAAATCTTCAATTTTCTATCAAACTCACTGAAAACCCTTGAAGCAGTCATTATCTCTCAGCCCAACGTACTTCATAGGGTATTTGTATGTACAGAGTGGGAAGAGGGAGCAGAATCAAACCTGTATCCTAGAGCTTTTTGGAGGAAAGATGGTGATTGTGCGTGTACGTGCATGTACATAAATATGTGTGCAATATATTTACTTGGATTAAAATTGGCCTGCATCAATATTTAGGAGGATTTACTGATCCCAGATTATATTTGTCTGTCTCTCATACAGCAGAATGAATTTTCAAGGGCATTATCTAAGCATGGTATAGTGAATATATTATTTGAATGGGAGAGAAATTGTTGCAGTGAGTTACTTTGGATGATAAATAGAAAAAGAGAACACACAAAATATAGGGGGGGGGAAACATTTGTAAAAAGCATTTTGTTACACTGTTTGATTCCCTTTCATGGGACATAATTATAGCTAGCAATTTGTCCCATATCTAGATGGACAAATGCCATCCTGAACAATGGCAAGCAGTCCAGATGACACATGGCCAGTTCCACAGCAGAAGAACCTCAACTTCCAGGAGACTCTAAAATGACCCTTGATGTTTTTGATGTATGGAGGGCTGGATCTACAGCAATCAAGTATCCATATGTCTAATAGATCCACCACAGTTTTGTGGCCTTAATCCTCATGAGGACAAGTTACTATACTGAAGCACTGTTGGCCTGGCTAACCATGTAGACTGCAAAATGCTTCAGTATGTGCAGACCCTCCATGGTGTATCTGGGGCAGGTTCAGAGCAAGCCACTTTGGATTATTTCACCTGGTATAAAGACAGTCTTTGATGGCTTTAAAAAGAAACTGGATTGATTAAAAGAGGCTGTCAATGACTACTAGTCAGAATAATTAGGCTCGATATAAGTTGCTTGGGAATGTGGGATGAAGAAGACATTTCAAGAAATGTCCTTCTGACAGGTTCCCCATTGACAACTCTGACCAATTTTGAGTCCTCACTTCTTGTAAATCTTGCGTACTTCAGTAACATCATTTCAAATGGACTCTTTTCCTTTCAATGTATGTATTTCAATAGAAAACTATACCCAGTATTTTTAATTACATGCCAGCACAATTAGCTGCCACATTACGATAAATGCAAATTACAACAAATATTAATGAATGCATTTTGACAGTTTTAAATGTAGTGTGTTGGAGGATAGAATCTCTACTTCTCCAGATGTTCTGGGACTCCATTGCTATTGCATAACTTATTGGACATAACCTATTGGAAGGTAACTGCACCCAGTCTCTGAGCACTTATCCTTTTGGCAAATGTGAATATCCATGAATATGCAGAGACCACCTTTTGAAAACCACTAGTCAAGAAAAGCATAACCTTGTTAGAAGTCACCTCTTTGAACAAGTGATATTCACAAGCATTCATGTAATGGCACACAGGTAACTCAGCTGTTAAACTGAAGAACCATGCCTTTAAACTGCTAAGGATAAAGACATGCCACTACAAAAATATATTTGGTTAGCAGAGGATGGTTGTTTCTTTGCAGTTGAAATTGCCCAAAAGATATACACTCCCTTGAAACTTCTTAGTTTAAAGTATGCACTCAGAGATAAAAACAAAGTCTTCTTTGAAAAAATAGCATATTTTGTTTATTCATAAACATCTTGCATTAATTCACCATACAGGCACATTTCTTATTGAAATTCAGTTATAGATAGGATGTAGTTTCTCTCTGTGTTGGGGACACAGGTATCCTTCTTAATACGTAGTCCATAGTCTTTAGTATAGTTTTACTCACTGAAGTCCATAAGCATACATTGAAGTCTCTAAGCTTTCGTGCATCCACTTCCACTGAGGTCTGATGCAAGACTGAATACAAAATGGAGTCCTGAGTTTGAACATGTTCAGTACAATCACGTCTATAACCCCTCCCACACCAAAGAGGTACAAGCTGGCAAATCAACATACACACAGAATACATGTTAGCAAATATATACATTAACAAATAAATAGTGAAAGGCTTGAGAGGTTGTTATTTGCCACAGTTACCCATCAGGTACAGCCAACATGACCAGTGCTCAGGAATTAAAGGACTTATAGACCAGTAACAGATGGAGGGCTGTTTGAGCCCCATCTTTAATGGAAAGAAGGGGTGCATAGTTGTGTTCCCCTAGATGAGTTTGCCCTACAACTTCCATCAGGCCTAGCCAGCACAGCTATGGGAATTGATGGCCAAACACATTCAGAGCTCATCAGTTGTCCATCCTGATGTAGTATGCAGTGTAGTCCTAGTTAAATGCCAGTCTAGTTCAGCCTTTGGCACTAGAGATTTCAGACAAGCACAGGTGAGGAAGGAGATCCATACAAAAGACGATAGGGCACTTGTTCATTAAATATTTGTATAAAAAAGGGAATTTTGCATGAGAAGCTACCTGCTTAAATTCCCTATTGTATACAAACTCTTCTGAGCACAGAAACTCTGTCTTCTTCTTTTTTTTGACATTTAGACAGATATTTCAGATACCTTTTGCTAATGACCATGCTGGTGCTAAATCAATCTCTTCTCCATTGTGCCAGAAGCTAGAACAAAATGATGGCCTATAGTCAAAATCTATACAGAGTGGCCATTTCCAGGGGACTTTACATGATGACAGCAGTTTGCTTAAGCTCTGGGGGCAATGCTCTCCAGCTAAGATGTACCTATACAAGCAGTTCTGCTGCCTCGCAGGCAGTAGCCCTGTCAGCTGCACACGGCCCTATCCCACATAGTGATGTTACGATGGTTCCTTAATGGCTCTGAAGAAGAGCAAAGGAATCAATAGTTTGACTTGATACAACTCCTGGGATTTAATTGGGTATTATCCACATGCTGAGCTTGCACTGCTGTTCCCATACAGGCTTCTGCAGTGGAGTTCCAAACCCTTCTGTCATTTCCCCCCCTGAAAGTTGTCAGCATCTCCACTGAATCCAGACTTACTTGCTTTCTCCTGTGACAAACCGCACTGATACAACAAAGGGAAGACAGAATTGTCTCCTTTTTTTTGGTTACTAATGAACTGTTTGTTTTTTAAACAAACTTTATAGCTCATCCACCCAAAAAGATACAGGCCATGCCAGGAAAGCAGAAATACTAGTGAGCCTGGAAAAGAAATTAAAAAGACAAAGAATTTGGGGATAATGGCAGTGTTGAATGCAAATAATTAATGAGCAAATGGCAATCAACATCTGGAAAAATTATTTAAAAAATAGCTAGGAGAGATTGTTCAGAATAGGTGCATTGAACTTAGAAAGCCCTAACGCCAATATCCTATTTCTATTTTCCTCTTCTGTGTTAATTTACTCACTGCTTTTCCTTTTTTAATGAACTATTGTTTTTTCTTACTTTCTCTCCCAGTACTAGCCTAAATGACTCACATCTGTTCCAGCTCCTAATTGATTCACTAATATTTTCTCCTATGAGAAAAGGCTTTGATTAGGAGATAGTTTCCTGCAGTAGCTGTGAAAAGAAACCAGGTTGGAATTCGAAATACAATAGGTAATTTCTCTCCTCTCTGCTGTGTTATATTATCATGTGCAGGGAGAATATGCAATCCTACATCAGGTGGAGTTTTAGGGTTCAGATCTGATTCCACTTGTGTCACAGAAGTCTCACTGATTAAGGAACAAGGTTTGGAACCAGCACTCTTGTATTTTTATTTCACATGTGAAGGCCTGATGACTATCATAATAATTTCTTCATAATGCTGTAAAATGAGTTCCAGTCTTTGCAACAGCTACAAACAAGTCACTTACGTTGCCAAAATGGCTACAATTAGCTTGCCATTTTGGAGTTCTTTCCTGAATATAGAAAGCTGCCTCATTAAGCCAGATCCCTCATCCACCTAAGACAGTACTGCTGACCTTTTGGTGACAATAGCTCTATAGGGCTCAGACAGGATTCTTTTGTAATTTTATGTAGAGAACTGAGGTCTCATATTTGATGGTGATCTCCAGTTGAAGTACTTCTGCTTAATTTATTAAATCAAATGAGATAAAGTGAGCTCAGCATGATTTGGTGACACTCAACATAATTATTTATTTACCCCATTTGTACCCTGCTTTTCTCCATTCCGGAGGGGACTCAAGACCTAATATAATTTCAGAACCTAAATCTTAATGCCTTTGATTTTATTGCTAAAGTTGGCAATGGGGGGTTGTCTTAGAAGGGGTATGCAGGTTTTAAAAACACTTCTTCTCCATGCTAATTTCCTAGTGCTGTTATTAGACAAAGATAAGTTTTGCCTTCTATGGCTGATAGCAGTTCCAAGTGGGGGATTATATACATGAACAAATGTTGCACAAAAAGGAAAGATAAACACTCATTGTGCTTTCCTAATCAAAATTATCTGCTGTGAATTAATATTTAGTTGTTGCTGCTTTTAAAGAAGCAGCACTGGGAAAATTGAATGTACATAGCTCTGATGCCATGTTCAGATGTGTTGGTCTTCTGTTCCCATCAGGCAGCAAGGCTATTGTTTTTATTTAATTTAGAAAGAACTTGAAAAACCATCTCTGAGTATTCCTTGCCTAATGAAAACCCTATGAAATTCACAAGGCCACCATAAGTTGGCAAGTGACTTGAAGGCACATGCATACACAATTGAAAGGAAGCCCTAAGTACTCTGGAGACACCAGCTCTTGTCTGATCTTGGTGTGAGACCTGGTTAGTATTTTGGGTAGGAGACCTCCTACGAATACCAGATGCCATAGGCTATATTTCAGAAGAAGAAACTGCCAGAAAGACTTCTGAATATTCCTTGCTTAAGAAAAACTTGTCAAATTCACAGGGTCACCATAGGTCAATAGATAATTTGAAGGTACATATACACAAAATTGATAGGAATAGTGTGAACAGAAGTACTAAATGATGAGGGTGTGTAGAGGCCAGGGAAGCTTGTACCATACAAATGAAACAGCACATGATTGTATCCAAACATGTAGCATTTCTGGTAAGCTGTGTGAAACCCAGTTATTCTTTTTACTGAACATTCATTGTATGTCTATGTTGCAACAACCAGAGAGAACAAATTATATACCTGCATGTAGGTCCTCTTTCTCCAGTGTTTGAAGCAGGGGATAATCTACATGATAGAAGTTGCTGGACAAGAACCTTGACTTCCAGGCTCTCATCTGGCACTGCTGATATTTTTCAATTAAAGAACTTTACCTGCCAGAAAGAGATCTGTTCTAAGCTGATTTTAATTTTATTTCTAAGTGCTCATGACAGCACCAGAAGCTTGCGTCTTCTCTTCTAAACCAAGTACTTAAATTCCACCTACCTGAATTTCCCCCTGCTGCTTCAGTTGGGCAAATTAATCTGCATAGCATGTCTTTATCTACTACAGTATTTGAAATGTTAAACAGTTCTTTTTGAACAAGAGATGGGATGTAAAAGTGACCCTGCTTATCTGGGCTGGACATGTTTAATTATTCCTTGTCAAGTTTTTGGGGATCTGACAGTTTAGAAGTTCTCTCTATAGTTAATCTACATCTCCTGAAAATATATGTCAAGGTAGCATCTTTCTCTTCCCTTATCTTGTGTCCATACATCCATGGGGATGCTGCCATATTTAATGGCGCCACAAGAAATATTTCAATTAATTGCTCTCACTTATCCAAACATTTTGCTGTTCACGCAACATGCTTCTATCTGAACTACTGACCTTTTGCTGAAAAAGGTAGAAGCAGGTAGAAAATCTTTGGATTTTTATCAGAAAGGTCACTCAGTGTTTTACAGAAACTTCCTTTTAATTATCTTCAAAAATCAGAATAAACATAACGGCAGTAATTTACGACAGGTGAATTACTTTGCACAGAAAGTAATTCACTGTCACGGAAAGCAACCATAAAATAGTGATATTACTCTGTACAGTTGAGAGAATAATACTGCATTCTGTTCATAGAATTACAAAGTAAAACATTGTGGGATCCTGTATCCAAATCTTCACAAGACAAGATTGAAGGAATATGAATTTCATTTCAGATTGGTTTTGATAAGAATTTACCAAAATGTTTTTTCCCCTTTTCCTTTATCCAATTTGTCACCGACCCACCCTTGGGGCTTCACACAAATTACCATTTGTCAAAATACATGATCCTGTCCTTGACATTAAGTCTAGTCGTGTCTGACTCTGGGGGATGGTGCTCATTTCCATTTCTAAGCCTAAGAGCCGGTGTTGTCCATAGAGTCTCCTAGGTCATGTAGGTGGCAGGACTGCATGGAGTGCTGTTACCTTCCCACTGAAGCAGTATCTATTGATCTGCTCACATTTGCATGTTTTCGAACTGCTAGGCTGGCAGAAGCTGAGGCTAACAGTGGGAGCTCACCCCACTTCCCGGATTCACTCCCAGCAAGCTCAGTATCTCAGCGGTTTAACATGCTGTGCCACTGCTTAAATTCAGATACAATTTTGACTTTGGTATTTTAGGCATTAATTTCTGCGGCAGGATTGCTAGCCCTAGTGACACTATAGTCGCTTGTCTTTCCATCAGTTCCAGGGCTCAATCACAGAGTGGCATTTGGAGTTGGCAGGAGGGGCTCCCAACTGATTTAGCAAAATGTATGATCTTGAAATTCCAGATAGAATGAATTTGACATTAAAAAGACAAGAAAATGAGATTAAGTGGAGGCGACAGGTTTCAAAGAAACTCTGTTAATCTTTTGCAGTTTGGATCCACTCTAACTGCCACTTGTCACCTGCCATGGAATCATGAGACTTGTAGTTTGGTAAGGCAGTGAAGGCTAAAACCCTTACAAGACTCCAACTCCCAGGAGTCCATAGAACCGAGACAGATGCACCCCATGTCACCTTGAAATAATAAGGTAATTTTGAAAATATCATCAAAACAAGTGGAAAGGTGTTTTTGAACAGGAAAGCCTCTTGCACGAATCACTCAAACTGAAAAAAAAAATAATTTGAGCAAAATATGAAAAAAAGTCAGAACTAGTTTGAAGCAAGAAAACTTGTGCCTTGTGTAGAAATCGAAAGCTAATGGCCATTTTCCTAGAGCAGTGGTTCTCAACCCGTGGGTCCCCAGATGTTTTGGCCTTCAACTCCCAGAAATCCATACAGCTGGTAAACTGGCTGGGATTTCTGGGAGCTGTAGTCCAAAACACCTGGGGACCCACAGGTTGAGAACCACTGCCCTAGAGGATTCTGGGAGTTGTATAAAACTACTTTTCTAAGCTCTACTATACTTTTGAGAGGAGTGTGTTTTCTAAGTTCTGGGAGAATAATTTCCACCAAATAATAAGCAGTTATATCCCAACTATCGTTTGTCACTGCAGAACTATTGTGATTTTGCTGTAATACTTTCCCCCATTCTACATGGCTTTATGGCGATGTTATTTAAAAAAAAGCAAAAAAGAAATTTTTTATCACTCTGGAAAGATATTTATGTCTAGGCTTGTAAAGTAAGATCAGCCTCTAAGCAAACAGGGAGGGAAGTGTTTGTAAATTGGAAACAAGAATTCCCCCTCTTTTTTAGACGGTGAATGTGTCAAATGAATTATGCTGGCATATTCTGCAAGGAAAACAGTAAGTGCCCTATACATGCAGACTTTTAAAAAAAGTATCTTTGCCATGAAGCAAATAATTATGAATGTGCAATAGACACATGTTTGAGTCCTTTTTAATGTGACAGAATCTCCATTCTACGTCAACAGCTATGGCTGCTTCTTGTGGGTGTATGGAGTTTATAGTATAAGGCCTAAGAGTTATCTGGCTGCCAATTCTAAATGCCGCTCCCTGAATTGCAAATCCTAGGTGGCAGCCATAGCACGTACAGAGGAATGATGATGATGATGATGATATAATAGTACACTGTGGTATTGGCAACTATCTAACAGCAGGTTGGTGAAATGTAGCCCTCTAGATATTTTTTTGGTTACAGGTCACAGTTAGTCATAGTCATCATAACCAAGAGTGAACAGATTAAAAGTTAGGTACAGATAAAAGTTTACCCCTGACATTAAGTCTAGTCGTGTCCAACTCTGGGGGTTGGTGCTCATCTACATTTCTAAGCCAAAGAGCTGGCATCCGTAGACACCTCCAAGGTCATGTGGCCAACATGACTCCATGGAGTGCCGCTACCTTCCCAGTGGTTGGCAGAAGCTGGGGCTAACAGCGGGAGCTCACCCCGCTCCCTGGATTCCAACCACCGACCTTTCAATCAGCAAGTTCAGCAACTCAGCAGTTTAACCCACTGCGCCACCATACTAAAATTTACAGACCAGCAATAGCTGAAGGGTTGCAATTTGCCTACCATCTATATATATAAAAGAGTGATGGCATCACAGCAATTCACAAAACAACAAAAGTACAGGCCCCCCAACCTCAAAATTTGACAACACAACCCATCATCCACGCCTCAAGGTTGATACAACAAAAAGAAAAGAAAAATAAAGTCCTAATTAGAGGGAGAGCAATAATTGTTTTTATCCAATTGCTGCCAGTTTAGAGGGCTAATCTCTGCCCACTTGGTTGCCTAGCAACCAAGGGACAGCCAGGTTTCAGTTAGGGGACAGGCAGATTTAGGCCTCACTTAGGCTTCTTCCACAGATTATCTAATTTGCACAGGATTATATGGCAGTGTAGACTCAAGGCCCTTCAACACAGCTATATAACCCATTTATAATCTTGAATTATCTGCTTTTCACTGGATTATCTTGACTCCACACTGCCATATAATCCACTTCAGTGTGCATTTTATACAGCTGTGAAGAAGGGGCCTCATATAATCCAGTTCTAAGCAGATAATTTAAGATTATCAATATACAGTAGAGTCTCACTTATCCAACGTAAACAGGCCGGCAGGATAAGTGAATATGTTGGATAATAAGAAGGGATTCAGGAACAGCCGATTAAACATCAAATTAGGTAATCGTTATACAAATTAAGCACCAAAACATCATATTATACAACAAATTTGACAGAAAAAGTAGTTCCATGCACAGTAATGCTATGTAGTATTTACAGTAGAGTCTCACTTATCCAACACTCGCTTATCCAACGTTCTGGATTATCCAACGCATTTTTGTAGTCAATGCTTTCAATATATTGTGATATTTTGGTGCTAAATTCATAAATACAGTAATTACTATATAGCATTACTGTGTACTGAACTACTTTTCTGACAAATTTGTTGTCTAACATGATGTTTTGGTGCTTAATTTGTAAAATCATAACTTAATTTGATGTTTAATAGGGTTATCCTTAATTCCTCATTATCCAACATATTCGCTTATCCAACGTTCTGCCGGCCCGTTTATGTTGGATAAGTGAGACTCTACTGTACTGTATTTACAAATTTACCACTAAAATATCACAATGAATTTAAAACACTGACTACAAAAACATTGATTATGAAAAGGCAGACTGCATTGGATAATCCAGAACATTGTATAAGCGAATGTTGGATAAGTGAGATTCTTCTTTAATATGAAATAATTACTGGGATAGAATAATGCAGAACAATATAATCTCTAAAACCAGGACAGTAAATAAACAGGGGAATTCCACACAGGAAACAATCGGGGCCAGCTAACACCTCCCAACAAAGTATTCCCATCATCAAAGTCTGGAAAATCCTCTGTTTTCTCAGGGCCACAGACAGTAGAAGCACATAAAATATCGCAAACAACACCACTCTGTAAACAAGGGAATTCCAGACAGGAAACAATCAGGGCCAGCTAACACCTCCCAACAAAAAATTCACTCAGGGAGGAAACAGCCAGGCTTTAAAGCTGCAAGGCCATTACATCCTAATCATATTTCCTAATTGCAGCATTCATACTTGCCTCCAACAAACAAAAAAACCCAATCAGAAATATTGTATATTCACAACCTTTAGGAAATAATATCCCCTGATGGCGCAGCGTGTTAAAGCGCTGAGCTGCTGAACTTCTGGACCGAAAGGCCACAGGTTTGAATTGGGGGAGCGGAGAGAGCCCCCACTGTTAGCCCCAGCTTCTGCCAACCCAGAAGTTCGAAAACATGCAAATGTGAGTGCATCAATAGGTACTGCTCTGGCAGGAAGGTAACACCGCTCCATGTAGTCATCCCACATGACCTTGGAGGAGTCTACGGACAACGCCGGCTCTTCGGCTTAGAAATGGAGATGAGCACCAACCTCCAGAGTCAGACACGACTGGACTTAATGTCTGGGGAAAACCTTTACCCTTTACCTTAACTACCACCAATTCCTCAATACTTTATTTCCCATACCACCATACTTCGCCACAGCAACGCGTGGCCGGGCACAGCTAGTTGCTTTATATAATAACAAATCCAGCAAAGGTGTTGTACAAGGCCTACTCACAATGAAATATTTCTTGTTGCCAAATTTCTAGCATTGCTGAAAGGGGACACTGAAAACTGTCCATTTAGAATTGCTGTTTTCACGTTCCTTTCTTTGGTTGTCTCAACCAGGATTTTTCAACTTTTTCCACTTACAACCCACTTCAACCTGAGAAGTTTTTATATGGCCCCAGGTATATCTATATATATAAAAGAGTGATGGCATCAGGGCAGTGGACAAAACAACAAAACTACAGGCCCCCCAACCTCGAAATTTGACAACACAACCCATCATCCACGCCTCAAGGTTGATACAACAAAAATAAAAGAAAAATAAAGTCCTAATTAGAGGGAGAGGAATAATTGTTTTTATCCAATTGCTGCCAGTTTAGAGGGCTAATCTCTGCCCACTTCATTGCCTAGCAACCAAGGGACAGCCAGGTTTCAGTTAGGGGACAGGCCGATATAGGCCTCACTTAGACTTCTTCCACAGATTATCTGATTTGAACTGGATTATATGGCAGTGTAGACTCAAGGTCCTTCCACACAGCTATATAACCCATTTATAATCTTATATTATCTGCTTTGCACTGGATTATCTTGACTCCACACTGCCATATAATCCACTTCAGTGTGCATTTTATACAACTGTGAAGAAAGGGCCTCATATAATCCAGTTCTGAGCAGATAATATAAGATTAGAAATATACAGTAGACTCTCACTTATCCAACATAAACAGGCCGGCAGGATAAGTAAATATATTGGATAATAAGAAGGGATTCAGGAAAAGCTGATTAAACATCAAATTAGGTAATCGTTATACAAATTAAGCACCAAAACATCATATTATACAACAAATTTGACAGAAAAGGTAGTTCCATGCGCAGTAATGCTATGTAGTAATTACAGTAGAGTCTCACTTATCCAACACTCGCTTATCCAACGTTCTGGATTATCCAACGCATTTTTGTAGTCAATGTTTTCAATATATCGTGATATTTTGGTGCTAAATTCATAAATACAGTAATTACTACATAGCATTACTGCATATTGAACTACTTTTTCTGCAAATTTGTTGTCTAACATGATGTTTTGGTGTTTCATTTGTAAAATCATAACCTAATTTGATATTTAATAGGCTTTTCCTTAACGCCTCCTTATTATCCAACATATTCGGTTATCCAACATTTTGCCAGCCCACTTATGTTGGATAAGTGAGACTCTACTGTACTGTATTTACAAATTTACCAGTAAAATATCACAATGAATTTGAAACACTGACTACAAAAACATTGATTATGAAAAGGCAGACTGTGTTGGATAATCCAGAACATTGTATAAGCGAATGTTGGATAAGTGAGATTCTACTTTGATATGAAATAATTTCTAGGATAGAATAATGCAGAACAATATAATCTCTAAAACCAGGACAGTAATAAAGAAATAAAGAAATAAAGAAAGTAAATAACGCAAGGAAATTGGAAATTCCACAAAGGAAACAATCAGGGCCAGCTAACACCTCCCAAGAAAGGATTCTTCCAGAAAGGAAGCTGAGAAGGCAGTGAAGCACTATGTATTACCAAAGTCCTTATTATTACTATCATTACTATCCTTACTATTATTATTATTATTATTATTGTGTTGCGGTCAACCGTGAAAATGAATACAATCTGGCTCCAAGTATTCAAAAACACTAAACTCAGAATATAAAAAAATTAATGTGGTATAATAAAACAGAACAATACAATCTCTAAAATCAGAACACTAAATAAAGAACAACACTCTGAAAATAGGGGAATTCCACACAGAAAACAATCAGGGCCAGCTAACACCTCCCAACAAAGGATTCCCATCATCAAAGTCTGGCCAATTTTCTGTTTTCTCAGGGCCACAGACAGTAGAAGCATATAAAATATCGCAAACAACACCACTCTGAAAACAAGGTAATTCCAGACAGGAAAAAATCAGGGCGAGCTAACACCTCCCAACAAACAAATCACTCAGGGAGGAAACAGCTAGGCTTTAAATCTGCAAGGCCATTACATCCTAATCATTTTTCCTAATTGCAGCATTCATACTTGCCTCCAACAGACAAAAAAAAAACCCAAACAATCAGAAATATTGCATATTCACAACCTTTAGGAAATAATGTCCCCTGATGGCACAGCATGTTAAAGCGCTGAGCTGCTGAACTTCTGGACCGAAAGGCCGCAGGTTTGAATTGGGGGAACTGACAGAGCCCCCACTGTTAGCCCCAGCTTCTGCCAACCCAGAAGTTCAAAAACATGTAAATGTGAGTGCATCAATAGGTACTGCTCCGGTGGGAAGGTAACGCCGCTCCATGCAGTCATCCCACATGACCTTGGAGGAGTCTACGGACAACGCCGGCTCTTCGGCTTAGAAATGGAGATGAGCACCAACCCCCAGAATCATACATGACGGGGCTTAATGTCCGAGGAAAACGTTTACCCTTTACCTTAACTACCACCAATTCCTCAATACTTTATTTCCCATACCACCATTCTTCGCCACAGCAACGCGTGGCAGGGCACAGCTAGTAGGTATATAAAACAGGTATAAAAATGAAACATTTGCTGATAATAAATCAGCATTTGCAAGGCTTGCTAAACAGGATGTTGTTTTTCCTTTTTTGTGGAGTACAGGTCAAACATTTCCTGCAGAATCCACTATAAACATTACATGCTGTTGCTAACAAATTTATGTAAAAGGGTGACATTCAGAAACCTTTAACTGTTGCCAAGTTTTTGTGACCCCAACATTGGGCTAAGGGAACCTACTTGTGGCTTGGACTCTCAGTTTAAGAAGCTTTGGTCTAAACTCTTTGAAAACCTAAACTACGTATTTCTAAATACTCAGTTGAAAGTTTTAAATCACTCTAGTGACAGATTAAAGAAATTTCATGGGGAGGGAGAGGGAAGAGAAAATCAACCCAGTTTAGAAGAGGCAGTGCCCTTGTTCTCTGCCTGGCAGCTAAACTCCTGGTGGTAGAATATCTGTATTTCAGGCTTTTTCTCCTCCCTGCTGAACATCATTCATGCAGGATAAACAACAGAAGAAAAATGTTTTGATCTGGATCTAACCAATATTCTCATCACCTACAAATAACAAAGGAGGAAAAAAATTAAGTGCAGTCAACTTCATCAGCATAGTGTAGCAGTTTGAGAATCAGACTTTGGGGAGCAGCTTTGCATAGAATCATAGAGCTGGATGAAACCTTGTGGGCCATCCAGTTCAACTCCCTGCCAAGAAGCAGGAAAATTGCATTCAAAGCATGCCTGACAGATGGCCATCCAACCTCTGTTTAAAAGCTTCCAAAGAAGATGTCTCCCCACACTCTGCAGCAGAGAGTTCCACTGCTGAACCGTTCTCACAGTTAGGAAGTTATTCCTAATGTACAGGTGGAATCTCCTTTCCTGTAGTTTGAAGCCATTGTTCCGCATCCTAGTCTCCAGGGCAGCAGAAAACAAGCTTGCTCCCTCCTCCCTATGACTTCCCCTCACATATTTATACATGGCCCTCATCATGTCTCCTCTCAGCCTTCTCATTTGCAGGCTAAACATGCCCAACTCTTTAAGCTACTCCTCATAGGGTTTGTTCTCCAGACCCTTGATCATTTTAGCCGCCCTCCTCTGGACACATTCCAGCTTGTCAACATCTCTCTTCAACTGTGGTGCCCAGAATTGGACACAATATTCCAGATGTGGTCTGACCAAGGCAGAATAGAGGGACCTAGACACTATTCTTTATTTTTGCAGGCAAAAATTGGCTTTTTTAGCCGCTCCATGACATTGTTGGCTCATGTTTAACTTGTTGTCCACAAGAACTCTGTTTTGGACTTCAGTCCCAGCTTGGCCACAGAAACTCACCGAGTGACCTTGGGTGAGTCACTCTCCCAGCCAGGGTGATGTAGTGGTAGGATGATCACAGTTTGACACCACTTTAACTGCCATGGCTCAATGCCAGGGAATCCCTAGCATTGTAGTTTTACAAGGCCTTGAGCCTTTTCTGTCAAAGAGTGCTGGTGTCCCAGCAACCTACAACTGTCAGGATTCTACAGCGGTTAAAGTGGGAGAGAGATCATTACTCTATCCTTTCAAGATTATGTATAAAGTCTCTGACAATAGTCTGTATTGAGTTGGCACCCCACTGTGGTTGGATCTACATTGTCATACAATGCAGTTTCAGAATACAGAGTATCTGTTCGATCATATGAGTCTACATGCAGATGACGTCCAAGTCTATCATTCCTTTTCACTTGCTGCTAAGGAGGCTGTTCAGGTTCTGAACCAGTGCCTGGCGGCTGGGATGGCCTGGTTGAGGGCGAGCAAATTGAAACTGAATCCAGACAAGACAGAGGTACTCCTGGTCAGCCAAAAGGCCAAACAGGGTATAGGATTACAGCCTGGGCTAGATTGGGTTACACTCCCCCTGAAGTCACAGGTTCGCAGCTTGGGAGTGATCCTGGATTCACTGCTGAGCCCGGAACCCCAGGTTTCAGCGGTGGTCAGGGGGGGCTTTTGCACAATTAAAACTTGTGCGCCAGTTGTGCCCATACCTTGGGAAGTCAGACTTGGCCACGGTGGTCCACGCTCTCATTACATTTCATACAGACTACTGCAATGCTCTCTTCGCTTTTGGATGATGTGTTTTTACCAACGAAATGTATTTTAATTATTCTATTTTGTCTGTATTAATTTTAATGCAATTTTATCTCGTATTTATATTATGTTCTAAGGCACTGTAAGTGTCGTTGCAAGCCGCCTTGAGTCCTCCTTGGGGTAAAGAAAGGTGGGATATAAATAAGGCAAATAAATAAATAAATAATACTTGGATTGCCTTTGAAGACTGTTCGAAAGCTTCAAGTAGTCCAACGGGCGGCAGCTGGATTGCTAACTGGAGTGGTGTACAGGGAGCATACAACCCTCCTGTTATGTCAGCTCCACTGGCTGCCAGTCTACTACTGAGAACAATTCAAAGTGCTGGATTTAGCCTATAAAACCTTGCACAGTTCCGACTTAGCTTACCTGTCCAAATGCATCTTGCCCTATGAACCAGGACAGATATTAAGATCTTCTACGGAGTTCGGCTCTCGGTCCCACGTCCTTTGCAGGTGCGGCTGGTGGGGATGAGAGACAGGCCTTCTCAGTGGTGGCCCCTCAACCGTGGAACTCCCTTCCTAGTGATGTGAGCTCAGCCTCCCTCCTGACATCCAGAAAACAATTAAAATCCTGGCTTTGGAACAAGGGGTTTGGAGACTAGCTACAATGCAGTAGACATCTGTGAATGAATGTGACTGTAACTGGAATGGCTAATAGACTCTGATTATGAACTATGTGGTTGTTTTAAACCCTGTTTTAATTGTATTTAATGTTATTGTTTTATGTTTAATGATGTAATATTTAAAATTTGTTATAATTGCTGTTTTAAACGTGTTTTAATTGTATTTATATGTTACTAGCTGTGCCCGGCCACGCGTTGCTGTGGCTGAGTCTGGTGGTGTTGGTCAGTCTACATTAGGTTGTATTGATGCTGTGACCTCCACCTTCTTTATACTCACATTAGTAGTAGTATTTAAAGTCTGTTACCTTCTTCAGTTTTTGTGTTGATTGATAATTGCTTGAGATCCCTGTTGTCTTTGGTTTGTTGTTAGTTGTAATGTCTGATTCTGCTGAGTGCGGTTTATATTTTTATTGTGGTACAATAGTCTTTTTTTGTTTTGCCTGTGTAGGTGTTTATTATTATTGTTGTTGTAGTGATTATGAAGGTTGGATAAGTTAGATGCTACTGTATTGTTTTTTGGAGGCCCAGTGTAGCACTGACTGGCCTCTCAGCCTCAGTGCCTGGCTGTTTCTTGCCTGTGATGGTGTTGATTCTTATTGTTGTTGTTGTTGTCATTGTTATTATTGTAATTGTTTTTTTGGAGGCCAAGTGTGGATTGGGGAGGGATTGGGGAGGTGGATGAGTTGTGTTGTAAAATTTTGTATTTGTTATAGTCACAATGCATTGTTGTGAGTTTTGTGGGTCCGGATTGTGGTTTTGTGGTGTGGTTATGTTGTTACAACTGGGAGGGAATGCTTTTGCATTGTTTTGCCAAGTTTTGTATTTCTGGGGCATTTAGTTGTGTTGTTATAGTCATGATGCGTTGTTGTGAGTTTTGTGGGTCCGGATTGTGGTTTTGTGTTGTGGTTGTGTTTTTACAACTGGGAGGCAAGGCTTTTGCGTTGTGTTGTCAAATTTTGTATTTCTGGGGTGTTTAGTTGTGTTATAGTCACGATGCGTTGTTGTGAGTTTTGTGGGTCCGGATTGTGGTTTTGTGGTGTAGTTGTGTTGTTATAACCGGGAGAAAAGGCTTTTGTGTTGTGTTGTCAAGTTTTGTATTTCTGGGGTGTTTAGTTGTGTGCCAAGTTTCGTATTTCTGGGGCGTTTAGTTGTGTTGTTATAGTCACGATGCATTGTTGTGAGTTTTGTGGGTCCGGATTGTGGTTTTGTGGTGTGGTTGTGTTGTTACAACCGGGAGGCAAGGCTTTTACATTGTGTTGTCAAGTTTTACATTTCTGGGGCGTTTAGTTGTGTGCCAAGTTTCGTATTTCTGGGGCATTTAGTTGTGTTGTTATAGTCACGATGCGTTGTTGTGAGTTTTATGGGTCCGGATTGTGGTTTTGTGGTGTGGTTGTGTTGTTACAACCTGGAGGGAAGGCTTTTGCATTGTGTTGCCAAGTTTCGTATTTCTGGGGCGTTTAGTTGTGTTGTTATAGTCACGATGTGTTGTTGTGACTTTTGTGGGTCTTGTGTGGTTTTATGGTGTGGTTGTGTTGTTACAACTGGGAGGCAAGGCTTTTGCATTGTGTTGCCAAGTTTTGTATTTCTGGGGCGTTTAGTTGTGTTGTTATCGCATGATGCGTTGTTGTGAGTGTTGTGGGTCTGGATTGTGGTTTTGTGGTGTGGTTGTGTTGTTGTAACCTGGAGGCAAGCCTTTTGCATTGTGTTGCCAAATTTCGTATTTCTGGGATGTTTCGTTTTGTTGTTATAGTCACTGCGCAAACAACTTTATCATTTTATATATATAGACTAGCTGTGCCCGGCCACGCGTTGCTGTGGCGAAGTCTGGTGGTCTGGGAAATAAAGTATTGAGGAATTGGTGGTAGTTAAGGTAAAGGTAAAGGTTTTCCCCAGACATTAAGTCCAGTCGTGTGTGACTCTGGGGGTTGGTGCTCATCTGCATTTTGAAGGCGAAGAGCCGGCGTTGTCTGTAGCCTCCTCCAAAGTCATGTGGTCAGCATGACTGCATGGAGCGTCGTTACCTTCCCGCCGCAGAGGCACCTATTCATCTACTCTCATTTGTATGTTTTCGAACTTCTGGGTTGGGAGAAGGTGGGGCTAATAGTGGGGGCTGTGTTCGTCTGCGACCTTTGGGTGCAGAAGTTCAGCAGCTCAGCGGTTTAACACGCTGCTCCATCAGGGGAGATTATTTTCTCAAGGTTGTGAATATACAATATTTCTGATTGTTTTTTGTCTGTTAGAGGGAAGTATGAATGTTGGAATTAGGGAAAATGATTAGCATGTAATGGGCTTGCAGCTTTAAAGCCTGGCTGTTTTCTAGCTGAGTGAATTTTTTGTTGGGAGGTGTTAGCTGGCCCTAATTGTTTCCTGTCTGTAATTCCCTTGTTTTGAGAGTGGTGAGGATTTGCCAGACTTTGATGATGGGAATACTTTGTTGGGAGGTGTTAGCTGGCCCTGATTGTTTCCTGTGTGGAATGGCCCTGTTTTCAGATTGTTGTTCTTTATGTAGTGTTTTGATTTTAGAGATTGTATTGTTCTGTTTTATTATAGCAGAGTAATTTTTATATATTGATTTTATTGGTTTTGAATATTTGGAGCCAGATTGTATTCATTTTTACGGTTCACAGCAACATAATAATAATAGTAATAATAATAATAATAATAGTACTAATAATGAGTCTGGTAATACACACTGCTTCACTGCATTGTGAGCTTCCTTTCTGGAAGAATCCTTTCTTGGGAGGTGTTAGCTGGCTGTGATAGTTTGTTTTGTGGCATTCCCAATTTTCCTGATTTCAGAGTGTTATAAAAATAATAAGTTACTATTATTAGTGATTATTATATTGTTGAATGATTATCAATGTTATAATAATTATTATTCCATTTGTGAATGATTATCACTGTAATAATAATAATAATTTACTCTTATTTTGAATTGTTAATACATTGTTGGATGATTATCAGTGTTATAATTATTATTATTATGACAGCCTTGAATGTTTATTATAGTTGTAATAATAATAACTTGTTATGATTAGTTATTATTGCATTGTTGAATGATTATTACTGTTATAATAACAATAATAAATTACTATTATTATTGGTTATTATTACATTCTTAAATGATGAGCAGTTATTATTATATTAATAATAATTATTACTGACAGGGAAGGGAAAGGTGAGGGCGATAGGGCTTCAGAGGGAAAAAAGGGGGGCTGCTGAGGCATTGGAGGGGGTTGTGATTTGTGGGTGACAACAACAACAACAACAATAACAACAGAAAAGGGGGGGGGCTGAGCCTGGGCCAACTTGGGCCTTCCCTCGAGTTGTTTTGGGTGCCAACTTCCACCCTTCCTGGTCTGAGGCTCTTTACCCCCCCCCCCCCCCCCGTCAGCCGTTTAACTGGGTGAGGGGGAAAAGGAAGGGGCCTGAGGCTGGGAAGGGCGGGAGTTGGCGCCCAAAACAACTGGAGGGGAGGCCCAGGCCTGCTGGAGGGCCATGCCCTCCTCTTCCCCCCTCACCTTCCCCCCTCACCTCAAAGAACCGGGGAAGAAGTCCTTGAGGCGGACCAGGGTGCAGACAGCGCTGCGGAGGGCCCGGTAGGAGGAAGGCCGAGGCCGAGGCCGGGAAGAGGAGAGAGGGTGAGGCGGGGGTCCGCGGGGCCTTCCTGGCGCTGAGGGGAGGGGAGAGGGGCTGGAGGAGGGGGCCTGCTCGGCGACCCTCCATGGGCCCTGAGGGGGGAGGAGATTGGGGGGGAGGGCAGAGAGGAATCCGCCTTCCTGCCTGCCTGCCTGCCTTCCTTCCTTCAGCCCAGGCCCAGCTCTGAGGCGAGGTGTTTGTGAGGCCTCCTGGGCTAAGGATGATGTGTGTGCGCGCGGGAAGGGAGGAGAGGGCAGTGTGCGCGCAGGCGCAGATCGCCTGTTGCGTTTTTTGGGCTTTTGTTGGCCCTGTGATTGTGTTTGGCATCTAATTGTGCTGTATCTTACTGGAGCCGTGGATGATGGGTTATGTTGCCAAATTTCAAGGTTGGGGGGCCTTTACTTTTGTTGTTTTGTAATGGCGTCTGGATCTGTAGTGATGTTATTTTTTCAAAGACGGCGGCAGTGGAGGTCGCGAGAGAGGGTGAGGGAGGCTTTGACAGTTGTGTGTGTGTGTGCGCGCGCGCGCCATAAAGGTTCGAAGCATGGTGTTTTTGCGCATGCGTACCTAGTTTTGGCATTTTTTGGTGTTGTGATAGTGTTTTATGTGTAAATTTGTTGTATCTTACTGGAGGCGGGGATGATGGATTGCGTTGCCAATTTTCGAGTTTGGGGGGGCTGTAGATTTGTTGTTTTGTGCATCGCTGTGATGCCATCACTCTTTTATATATATAGATTGTTTTATGTTTAATGATTTAATGGTTAATGTATTTGTTATGTTTATGTTTTGATGTGGCATCAAATTGTGCCATGTTGTGAGTCACTCTGAATCCCCCTTGGGGTGAGATAGGGCGCGATAAAAAATACGATATATATATTGTCTATACTTATGATATTGATAATAACATTATCATTTTATACAATTTAATATTAATAATAATACTATATAATATTAATTATATGTTATATATTACATATATTACAGTTTAGTGATATAGTTCAATATAGTAATATATAATGCTAATATTGTGCTATGCTAATAATATAATATATTGTATGTACATACAGCTGCTCTGAGTTCCCTTCGGGGTGATTAGGGTGGGATATAAATGTAGTAAATAAATGTAGTAAATGAATAAATAAATAATTTTGGACTTAAGCTCGCCCAAAGTCTGAAATGACTTGAAGACAGACAACAACAACAATCCTAATTAACCTGACTATCTCATTGGCCAGAAGCAGGCCCAAACTTCCTATTGAAATCCTGATAGGTTTATGTTGGTTAATTTTTTTTTCATTTTTAAATATTGTATTGTTCTTTCATTGTTATTATCATTGTTTTGCACTGCAAATAAGATATGTGCAGTGTGCATAGGAATTTGTTTGGGTTTTTTTCCCCCAAATGATAATTCGGCCCCTTAACAGTCTGAAGGATTGTGGACTGGCCCTCTGCTTTAAAAGTTTGAGGACCCCTGCAGTAGAGTCTCACTTATCCAACACTTGCTTATCCAACATTCTGGATTATCCAACACATTTTGTAGTCAATGTTTTCAATATATCGTGATATTTTGGTGCTAAATTCGTAAGTACAGTAATTACGACATAGCATTACTGTGTATTGAACTACTTTTTCTGTCAAATTTGTTGTTAAATATGATGTTTTGGTGCTTAATTTGTAAAATCATAACCTAATTTGATGTGTTATAGGCTTTTCCTTAAGCCCTCCTTATTATCCAACATATTCGCTTATCCAACGTTCTGCCGGCCTGTTTATGTTGGATAAGTGAGACTCTACTGTAATGTGGATTCGGAAACTGCATTATAGGACAGTGCAGATCCATTGTGTATCAGCTCTACAATGTTGTGGATGCATGCCTGGATAGTTTGGCAAACCTGAAACCAAGTCGGCGCAGGTGGTTATCCTCATTGCCTTTACGTTTCCTCGGAGGGAAGTCGATAGGAAGCAGGCCTTTGAGTAGATCAAAAATCTCCTGAATTTCAACAGAAAGGAGGAGACTATGAACATGAACAAAATCTGGCAACCAGTATTAAAATCAGGATAGTAAATCAAGAACAACACTCAGAAGACACGGGAATTCAGGGATGAATCAATCAGGGCCAGCTAACACCTCCCAACAAAGGATTCCCCAGGCAGGAAGCAGACAGAGCTTGAAGCTGAAAGACTAATCAAGGTGGCCAATTGCAACATTCACACCTGCCTCAGGCAGACAAGAGTTCTTTCTCCCGCCCTGGACCTTTCACAACGCCCTGGACCTTTCACAACCCCCACTTGCCTATTTTCCAATAGACCTCACAACCTCTGAGGATGTCTGCCATAGATGCGGGCGAAACGTCGGGAGAGAATGATTCTGGATTCAGCAACCCAGTGATTCCGGCCTACGAAGTGTGTCTCCAGAGCAGGCACGGGCAAACTTCGGCCCTCCGGGTGTTTTGGACTTCAACTCCCACTACCGGCTGTTAGGAATTGTGGGAGTTGAAGTCCAAAACACCCGGAGGGCCGAAGTTTGCCCGTGCCTGCTCTGGAGACATCCCGGCTTTGGAGCCAAAGGCTCCTTGGCTGAGGAAGAAGCAAGCCGAGTCGAGAAAGTCGAGAAAGGCGCTGCGAAGTTCCCCCTCCTCGTCTCTTTCTCGCCTGTCCGGTTCCCCATCCATCCGGAAAGGCATCTCAGCCTCGCCTTCCCGCTTTGTCTCGAATCCCCTCCGTGTCGCGCAGGAGAAGCGAGCGGCTGCGGTGCCGCGAAGGAGGGGAAGAGGAGCCTTTCCTTCTCTCAATCTCTCTCTCTCTTTCCCGCCTCTACTCCTCCTCCCTGGAGGGAGGAAAGGAAGCAAGGAGGCGAGTCGCTGTCCCTCGGAATAAGAGCGAAAGAGCGAGCGAGAGGCAGTCTCCAGCCCCTCCTCGGCTCGGAGGGAGGGAGCGAAGGCGGCCCGGGACTCCTCCTTTTCCCTGGGCTGCCAGGAGGGAGGCTGGGGCTGGAGCCATGCCCCTCGCGAGGAAGAGGCGGCGGAGGAGGCGGCGGCGCCGGTAGCGCTCCGCCGGGAAGAGGGCTCGGGCTCCCGCGTCCTTCGGGGGGCTCTTCTCCCCCTTCCCTCCGCCTCGGCCATGAGGCGCCTGAACCGACGGCTGGTCTGGTGGCTGCTGAGCGTGGCGTGGGTGGCGGCGCTGGTGCTGCTCTTCTTGGGGACGCGGAGGCGCTTGGACACCGGGGGGCAGAGCCCCAGCAGCGCGCCCAAGGTAAAGCGGGAAAGGTAGAGAGACAGCGGGGTGGAAACGGAGGGAGAAAGAGCGAGAGAGAGAGAGAGAGAGAGAGGCGACGGAGGGGAGGCGAGGCATCGCTCCCGTCCCTTCCCTCTCTTCTCCCCAAACTTCCTCGCCACACTTTGGGCCGCCAAGTTGCGCCTCCGCTGCTCTCTCTCTCTCTCCGAATGGAAGGAAAGAGAGACGCAGCGAGAAGCCTCGCCTCTGGGTTGCGTTGAGTTTTCCGCGGCTATGTTCCGGAAGCACTCTCTCCTGACGTTTCGCCTGCATCTATAGATGGGCTTAAAGCCAACCTTAAAAACTGTGGCATAGACACTGACAACTGGGAAGACCTGGCCCTTGAGCGCTCTAATTGGAGGTCAGCTGTGAACAGCAGTGCTGCGGAGTTGGAAGAGGTACGAACGGAGGGCTTAAGGGAGTAACGTGCCAAGAGGAAGGCCCGTCAAGCCAACCCTGACCGGGACTGCCTTCCACCTGGAAACCTATGCCCTCACTGCGGGAGAACATGTAGATCAAGTATAGGTCTCTTCAGCTACCTAAGAACCCACCCCCAAGACACCAGAGATGGAAGACAATCATCCACGAACTACGAGGGATCGCCTAAGTATAGCAGGCACCCTCAGAGGTTCTGAGGTCTGTTGGAAACTAGTCAAGGGAGGTTTGTATATCTGTGGGAGAAAGAACTCTTGTCTCTTTGAGGCAGGTGGGAGTGTTTCAATTGGCCACCTTGATTACCACTGAAATACCTTGCAGCTACAGAATCTGGCCGCTTCCTTGATTAGCATTGAATGGCCTTGAAGCTTCAAGGCCTGGCTGCTTCCTCCGTGGGGGAATCCTTTGTTGGGAGCTGTTAGCTGGCCCCTGGAATGTTCAAGGTGCAAGAAAGAACTCTGGTCTGTTTGAATCAAGTGTGAATGCTTCAATTGGCCACCTTATCAGCACTGAAATACCTTGCAGCTTCAGGGTCTGGCTGCTTCCTGCCTGGTGGAATCAATTGTTGGGAGGTGTCAGCTGGCCCGTGGGATGTTCAGGGTGGAAGAAAGAACTCTGGTCTGTTTGAATCAGGTGTGAATGTTTCAATTGGCCACCTTTGATTAGCACTGAAAAGCCTTGCAGCTTCGGGGTCTGGCTTTATCCTGCCTGGGGGAATCTTTTGTTGGGAGGTGTTAGCTGTCTGGAATTTCCCTGTTTTCAGGGTGTTGTTCTTTATTCACTGATTTTAAAATTTTGTTTAAATACTGGTGGTCAGATTTTGTTCATTTTCATGGTTCCCCCTTTCTGTTGAAATTGTCCACACGCTTGCGGATTTCAGTGGCTTCTCTGCGTAGTCTGACACCGTGGTTGTTAGAGTGGTCCAACATTTCTGTACTCTCAAATTGCACCATTCACACCTGCCTCAAACAGACATGAGTTCTTCCTCCCATCCTGGACTTTCCACAGATATAAAAACCCCACTTGCATAGTTTTCTATCAGACTTATTTATTTATTTGCAGTATTTAGATATGACTGCATGCCTGCCATAGATGCAGGTGAAACATCAGGAAAGAATGCTTCTGGAACATAGCCATGCAACCTGGAAAACTCACAGCAACTCAGTGATTCCAGCCATGAAAGCCTTCAACAACACAGCCTTGCCTCTCTCGGAAGGAAGGCTCAACCTACACAGTTCTGTCACCTCTGATACTGCTTGAATAGCCAAGAGCTCAATGGCGATGGGGAGATGTAGTTTTACAAGGTCTGCCGCTGTCACCTCTTCCAAAGAGAGTTGGCACCTCACCCAAACAACCAATCCCATGACTCCAAGGCAGTGAAACTAGCCTCCTATGGCTTTAATTAAACCAGGCATGGGCAAATTTGGGCCGTCCAGGTATTTTGGACTTCAACTCCCACCATTCCTAACAGGAAAAGGAAAAGGCCTGAGGCTGTTAGGAATTGTGAGAGCTGAAGTCCAAAACATCTGCAGGGCCCAAGTTTGCCCATGCCTGGTGTAAATGCCTTCGAGTCAGGCTGCATCTCCGCTGTAGAATTCATGCAGTGTGACACCACTTTTCTCTGCCCAGGCTAAAGGCTATAGAATTTCAGGAGGTGTCATTTGCTGAGGCGCATGCGCTCTTTGGCAGAGAAAGCTAAAGACCTTGTGAAACTACAACTCCCAGGATCCCCATAGCACTTGAACCCTGAGTTGCTGTGAGTTATCTGGCCTTATATGGCCATGTTCCAGAAGCATTCTCTCCTGACGTTTCACCTGCATCTATGGCAGGTATCCTGAGAGGTTGTGAGGTCTGTTGAAAATTAGTCAAGTGGGGTTTATATATCTGTGGAATGTTCAGGGTGGGAGAAAGAACTGTTGAAGGCAGGTGCGATTCCCCCAGGCAGGAAGAAGCAGAGCTGAAAGGCTATTCAGTGCTAAACAAGGTGGTCAATTGAAACATTCACACCTACCTCAAATAGACAAAAGTTCTTTTTCCCGCCCTGGACTTTCCACAGATATATAAACCCGGCGGCGAAGTGTGTTAAAGCACTGAGCTGCTGAACTTGCAGACCGAAAGGTCCCAGGTTCAAATCCCGGGAGCGGAGTGAGTGCTCGTTGTTGCTCCAGCTTCTGCCAAACTAAAACAGTTCGAAAACATGCCAGTGTGAGTAGATCAATAAGTACCGTTCCAGCGGGAAGGTAACGGTGCTCCATGCAGTCATGTCGGCCACATGACCTTGGAGGTGTCTACGGACAACGCCTGCTCTTCGGCTTAGAAATGGAGATGAGCACCAACCCCCAGAGTCAGACATGACTGGACTTAACGTCAGGGGAAACCTTTACCTTAATGACTAGTTTCCAACAGACCTCACAACCTTTGAGGATGCCTGCCATAGATGCAGGTGAAACATCAGGAAAGAATGCTTCTGGAACATAGCTATACAGCCCGGAAAACTCACAGCAACCCAGTGATTCTGGCCATGAAAGCCTTTGACAACACATTTGAACCCTGGCAGATAAAGGGATGTCAAACAGCATTAGGGTGCACTCCATTGTAGTATTTTCTTTGGCGCACTGATGTTGCTTATGTCTTGTCCAGAAAAGGTGTTTGAAGTAGAGGTAGAAGCATATGTGTTTTTAAAGACAAGAAATTTAGAGACAAGGTAAATTGAATATTTTTTTTTAAAAAAGAAGTCTTTCTGGGGGTGTGTTCAATGCACACAGCCTTATGTATAAAGATCCCTCCCCCTTTGAATAAAAATTGAAGCAAGCGCCCTGCAATGCGCCCCTGCCCTGTTGGCCCCCACCTTCTGCTTCTGGCAGGGTGCAAAGGGAAGATAAGGCTTGTTTGGGATGAACGGGAGCCAGAAACCTCCTCCCAGAATTAGGTGCTCTCTGTCTCTTGAAGTGCAACTCTTGATTGAAGTGAGGCCAGAATGGAGGCTGGGTGTTTTCCCCCTTCTGCTCAACTTGAGCGTGTTTTCCCATGTGATGCTCAAGCATTTCCCCCCTAGACTGGAATCGCTTGCAGCCTCTCTTTCTCTGGGACCAAAAGAAATGGCAGACAGCCAGTTTTAAGTCAAATGTACACTTAACCAACGTGGATTTTACTTTAAAATTACAGAGGTGGGAAACTGTTAAAAAATAATTAAGCGTTATTTGTGATGAAATGGTCTTAATGCCTTTAAATGTTTCACTTCAGTGTCACCAGTTGCGGTCTGAAATGGTTAAATGAGTGAAGTTTAAAATTATTTCTTCTTGCATTTCCTAGGTCTGTAATTTGAATGAATGTAAAACTCAGACTGGCAAGAGCCCACGTTTGATTTCAAAACTGTCAGTCTTTTGCTTTTCTTGCCAGCAGTAAAAATGTTCAAAGGTGATGCCTTCCAGACTGTACATTTCGTGTAAAATTGATTAGCTTTTCACTTAGTCCTGCATTGAAGACATTTGCATGTGTATACACAACTGTCGCAAGGAAAGGGTGGGACTCTTTTGAGTTAATGTCTGAAAAATGCCTTTACTGTATGAATGTCAACTCAGAACTGAATCCCATTGATTTCAGGGGGACTTCCTCCCAGATAGGTCTGGATAGCATGGCAGGCTTACTATTTTAAAATGTTACACAATGCAATACTGTTGAGCTTGACTTGGGAGCCAATCCCGTTGTGTTCTGATTTTACACTTCCCATCTAACACACTAGCACTTCTCTCATAGCCAACAGTTGTACGATTCTGCTATATGGTTAAACAAATGGTCAAACTTCAGTCTTTTTTACTTTTTTAGTTTAAACCCATTTGGCAAAGTGACTTGAGACTAATGTTAGCCAATGTGTGAATTTTCCCCCCATGTGGGTTTGTCATAATTTGGAGTATATCTCAGGTGCGAAGTGTTACTCTTGCCAAATAAAACTTAGGACCTCAACACACAAGGGGAAGTGGATAGTAGCATCTTTGTCCCGTCATATTCGGTGGCATTCCGTCTTGAAAGAAGATGGAGAATTTATTCTTGGTCATCACGCATGGTGCTCCTCTGCCCATTTCTACTTAAATTTTGTATTTTGTTCCTCATCACATACCTATCCTCCTTTTTTGTTTTTTTGTTGCTGTAACTGCACAATTGTAGACCTTAGAAATTAAGGAATTTCACAATTTAAAAAATTACTAAAAACTGGGTTGTTGTGTGTTTTGGGGTTGTATGGCCATGTTCCTGTAGCATTCTCTCCTGACGTTTCACCTAGATCTGTGGCAAGCATCCTCAGAGGTTTGTTCAGACCTCTGAGGATGCCTGCCACACATGCAGGTGAAACATCAGGAGAGAATGCTACTGGAACATGGCCATACAGCCCGAAAAACTTGTAACAACCCAGTGATTCCAGCTATGAAAGTCTTCGACAACTAAAAAAATCCTCTGTGACATGGGCAGTCCATGAACAACGAAATGGGAGGAGGCTTCTGTTTTTCCCTCCTATTCCATGGAGTGCCCATATCACAGATTTTTTACATTATTTTAAAAAATGTACAATTGCTAAATTTCAAAGGTTTTAATTTGCATGGTTCCAGTGACATTTTTTTTAAAAAAGGAGAAAATAATTATTTTCTAGTCCTTCTCTGTGTCCAATGTGTAATGGCAGCAGAAGGAGCCTTGAGACGCATGAAAAGACTGCCCACATGTATGCTCACACTGAAACATTGAAAATGGGCAAATGCACTATTTCTCATTCCATACAAAATGTTTGCTTCTAAGTGTTTCTACGTGCAGGGAGATGAATGGAGTTGATTCCAGCCCATCTTTAAAACCCACCCATTTCTACATATTGTGGGGACAGAATCCCATGGCCAGCCCGTGGGATGGGATGGGTGTCGTTTGATGAGATCAATGAGATTGCATCTTTGAAGTGTGTAGAAACAGAGGCCATCCTCTGTGTGACGAGGTCCTTAAAGAACAGTATTCTATGCCTCTATGATTAAGACTGCAATTAAATCCCCATATATGTGGAATCAATACCTGTGATTCCACTGATTATTATTATTATTATTATTGTTGTTTATGTTTATTTATATTCCACTTTTTCTCTCCATAAGGAGACTCAAAGCAGCTAACATTAAAAGCATTGCCTACCTGCAGCCAACAAAATTTGACCTCTCAAGAAATGTTCTAAGTCCTTCAGTTTAACTCCATGATAATTTAAGGTGGAATTCATTCATTTCTATAGGAGTCAATTTCCAGAAAGTATCCCCATAGATATAAAGGGCTGTGTGTTGTACTGTACATACCATGATTTATTTATTTATAGTGGCCCTGTGCATAGTGCTTCAGAAAATGATCATGTTTGCTCAGTCCAGTTGAAACTTTACAGACCAAATGCAAGGGGTTGACTTCTACAGGTATGACATCTGTATTCGTGGCAGAGTGTCAACTCCTTGAAATATAAGCCCCACAATCCAAGATCTGATCATAAAGGATTTTCCTGTCTTTCACCAATCTTCTATTTTCAGATAGCTTTAAAAAAACCCAGCTTTGGCATGCTAAGAATGAGTTCCCACATTACTTGTTGCTCGCTCTGTACTTAATTATAAATTGGCTGTTGAGAGTGGACAGAATGTGTGTGAAGTGACTGTTAAATAGCATTCTGGTTATGTTGGCACACAATGACGGTGCATGTTTCCCCTGTAACATTATATCCATTGTGGCCCATTCATTCATGCACCAGTGAAAGTCCAGTCACCAGGTGATGTTAACATTTGTGTGAAACTGTCTCAAAATCAGTTTCCATGCATGCATATTTTGTATCATTTCTGTTCCTTCCGCTTTTCTATTTTTAAAAACAACTCTTTGTATGTTCTAATGACCTCATTGATCTTTGCACAGCACAGCAACCTTGTTTTTCCATGAATTCTTTTTGTTTGCAAAAGGTTATGCCGTTTTTTGACTCTCACTTTCGTCCTAGGCTTAATAATTGTCCAAGCTTAATGATTTTTGTGTGGCTTGCAGTCTTAGACCAACCTAGTGATTTAAAAAAAATGAAATGAAAGTTCTGAATATGTTTATCTTTTGCATAGACTTAAATGAGCAATAATAAAACCAACAGGCAGTGGATTAATCAAGCTTTCCACTAGTGTCAATGGCTGGGAATGTTCTGGCCACGAAACAGAACAAGCAGCCTTTACGGGATGTTTCCTTCTTATTTTTTGCAGCAGGCATTTCATGCCCATAACAGTCTTCTTGAAGGTTGTCAGCTTTCACAAATAGAGTGTTATTCAGATCTGCCTCCCAGATGTCAGAGTAATAATAAATAATATAATATTAAAACTTTATTTATATACTACCCTATCTCCTCGAGAGGACTCAGGGCGGTTTCTGACATAGCAAGGAACCCATACAACAAATTAAACATAATAAAGAATAATAAACATGAAACAAGAGCATACAATTCAAAACAACCACAAAAATAAAAAAAAACCCCAGTTACAGTAGGTTCTTTGTTTGAACTACAACTTCCAGAATCTCCTGTCAGCATTCCTCCCTTCAAATCTCAGCTATGAAAAAAATGTGTTTCCCCATTTCAAATGTTGATTTTTTTTGCAATCAATCTTACTTTAATAATGATAATTTAAAAAATGGAATTCCTGGTTAAGATTAATCCAGGTGAGGTTAGTAATAACTGATGTGAGCCTTGCAATTGGAATAGAATGTTTAATTCAGGAAAGAAATACTTAGCAACTAAGTGGCTCCTCCAGCGGTATGTTTTCAAGTTGCCTGTTGACTTATAGTGAACTCATGGATTTGACAGGGTTTTGAAAGGTAAGGAATCATAGAGGTGGTTTTGCCAGTTCCTACCTCTGAAAAATAGCCTATATCACCTGGGTTTGGTTGGCCATTTCCTATCCAGATACTAACTGGATCTGATTAAGTTTAGCTTCCAAGTTGAGATGAGACCTGGTGTCTTAAGGGTATTTAGTGACTTTCCAATCTGCCTCTGGTGGAGAAAACCTCAAGCTTGTTGTGGGAGAGAGAGAAAAAATAGAAATTATAGAGCGGGTTGTGGCGCAGGCTGGTTAGTAGCCAGCTGCAATAAATCACCTAAGAGGTCATGAGTTCGAGGCCAGCGCGTGTCGGAGTGAGCACCCGACCATTAAAATAAGAAATAGCCCCTGCTTGTTGTTGACCTAAGCAACCCGAAATATAGTTGCATCTATCAAGTAGGAAATTTAGGTACCACTATGTGGGGAGGCTAATTTAACTAATTTACGACACCTTAAAACTCATTGAGCAGTGTTTGGAATGAGGAAGTTGGCATCACAGTGGACGATGAAGCAGCTGCTCCCCCTGTGGCCGGAATCGAGCATACCCTCAGGAAGCTGGAAGCTGGAGAAGGTTAAATTGCCTCTGTGTCTTTCTCTGTCTTTATGTTTATATGGCATTGAAGGTTTGCCTTGTATGTCATCTGCCCTGAGTCCCCTTCGGGGTAAGAAGGACAGAATATAAATACTGCAATTAAATAAATAAATAAGAGTGACCCTTTCCAATCTCCAGTATTTTCAGCATTGAAATTTAAAATTAACATCTTGCTTGTGTCAGACCCATGAATGAATATGCTTAATGCTTTGCATGTTTCTAAAAATGTGCTTATGAGAAGAAGGCTGCATTTCTGAATCAGAGCCAACACTGAGGGTGAGGAAAGTAATGTCATATGGCGTTCTTGAACTGCAAATTCCAAAGTTCCTTGCCAGGGCTACAGTTTGTCTAACCTGTCCCACACCTGGAGGGCAATGCTTTAATCTTTCTGTTAATTCCTGCTGTTGCAAACTTACTTGTCTTTCTTATTCTTCTGTCATGTTCCAGTATAGAATATAATACTGTTTAAAGCTACAGGGTTGCTCTCATCCTTTTGTCTAGGAAATTAAAACCTAAATCTAACATACGAGGGCTATCCAGAAAGTAGATTACATTTTGGACTTTAAAATGAACAAAGTATAGGAGAAAACATTTACCATATGCAGTTGAAAGCTACACCCAAATACCACTTCTCAACATAGTCACCATTCAAATCTAGGCACTTGTCATAACGATGAATGAGCTTGGCAACTCCTTCCCCACAAAATTCTGCCGTTTGCATCCTCAACCAGCCATTCACCCCTTCCCGCAGCTGCGCAACGCAGCGTTTTGGCGATGATGCCTTAACCCTCGTACATATTAGTCCAAACATTTTGAAGCATTCCACACCTTTGGTCTGGTGATAAAAGTTGGAAATGCAAACACTTATCTTGACATTTCCCATAACCACACTCCAAAAATGCAGGTAGCTGTGCTGATCCATACAAAGAAAAAGAAATATTCTGGCAATATAATTCTATCAGGAACAGGTTTTTTTTTTTTTTTTTTTACAGTCCATGGGTCTTAAATGCCCATCGAAGACAACCCCATCAGGGTAGTTCAGGCAGGTATATATTTGATTGAAAAATACATCCACTCTCTGTCTGCACAGTAACTATTGGGATTTTGAATAAGAATAAAGAAAGAGGTAGTAGATGCTAATATGTAACTGTCCATTTTCAGGAATGTGGAAGCCTGGTTGCATTGCATAATTGAGTGTTATTGTGGGGCAAAACCTGGGCAATTTTATCCCTCTATTTCAGTTTTGTCCTTGAGGGCAAGCTCTGTTCATATTTCTTGGTTTCTTTTTACTCCTAAGTAAAATGCTTTTGGGGGCTGTATTTACAGTGGGGCTGCATTTGCAGCCATGATCTTGGGCAGCTTTACAGGATCCAGCTTTGAGAAGGCCCTTGTCAAAAAGAGATGTCTAGATCTCCTTTTATGTGATAGGCCCCAGGCAGCTGTGCACTTATTTGGCAGCTCTGACGGATGCTTATGTGAGAGCTGTCAACTTTTTCCCAGTACCTTGCAGTGGTTGATGTAGAGTTGGTTATTCTTGGCCTTGCCCTGGGGTGACTCTGTAGTGGTGCTTCAGAGGAAGTTTAGAGTAATATCTCAGAGCTAGAGATGAAAAAATGGAAAAATATTTGATCAAAATTCCAAAATTGGTTTTCCAGGTTGTTAGGAAACATTGATGAACAGTGTGGAAAATCTTCATGGTTCAGGACATTTCCATGTTGTTGTGTTATTTACATGTTGTGTTATTTATGCTGTTGTAAGCCTGTCTGAGTCCCCTTAGGGAGATGGGGCCACCTTGAGTCCCCTCTGGGGTTGAGAAAGGCAGGGCAGAAATGTTGTAAATAAATAAATAAAGTATTGTTGTTGTTGTTGTTGTTGTTATTATTATTATTATTATTATTATTATTATTATTATTATTATTATTATGTTAGAAATCCCAACTGTTTGTGCAGGAAGCTCTTTTTTTTAATGAGCATCGCATGTAACCTGCCTTGCACTCAGTAAGCTAGTCTGCTCCTCTTGGGTATGATGGCAGATGTTTATCTATTGCAGTGCTGTCATTACATTGAGTTGCCAGTCTGACTTTTATTACAGTAGAGTCTTAGAGTTGGAAGAGACTCCAGAAGCTATTTAGTCCAATCCTTTGCCATTTGTAGGAATCCCCTGTTCAAGAATCCTGAGAAATAGGCCCCCAACTACTATTTAAAATTTAATGGTAAGATTTCAGTGTAAGCCCTCTGAGTTGCTGGAATGGCACAGTGAGTGTGGAAAACCTAAAGAAAGGGCTGTATTTGCTGTTTGAGGAGCTGCGGTTGGCAGAGATAAGAAGTGGGCCCCTTTCACCTTGAATAAGGCAGTGATATTTTCAGTTATTCTTGAAAAAAGTAAAAGGCACACCTCCTCTGAACAAATTTTGCTCAGAAAACCACATGATAAATTTTTCTTAGGGTTGTCAAAAGTTGGAAATCACTTAAAGGCATATAGCAACAATAGCAATTTTCAGTTATGTATTTAGAAGGGTAAATACTGTAATACATAAATGGGAAATTCTTTATGATGGAATTTCTGTTATATATTCCATCTGTTTTGCATTTTTTATTTAGGGTTTTAAGATTTGCATCCAAATGTTGCAATACAACCTCATTGGATACTTAGAACTTTTGGGATAGTGCATAAGTTCCGTATTGTTGTTAGCTTGTGTTTGTGTTTGCAATATTCAGTTGTAATTGGCCCCACAGAACCCAGGATGAGGTGTATCAGCAACAAAAGACTCTGCTGAGGTACAAGAGTTCTGGCAGTATTGGCTCTGAGAATGATTCACCATTGTGATAGTTATGTCGTAGTTGCACGCTGCTGTGCTGCACTGAGTCTTGCTGTACTTTCATAGGTTTTTTCTTAAATGTAAAAGCTATAACCACTTCCATACCATCTTTTCAAAAGATCTGCTTTGTGTTGCAGTTTCTCCAGTGTTAAATGGTAACATGGAAAATACTTCATTTAATTTGAGCAACAATTTTCAAGATTACATAGATGCAAAGAAAAACATTCAAGGTGAATGTGCTCCGAAAACAACACCCAATTTTAACAGCAGTACTGGGCTAATTTTTATTACCTTGTCTACAAGAACACAGAAAACTATTGTATCTGTTTGTCTAGCACAGTACTATACTGGAAATATTCCAGGGTTTCAAGCAGAGGGATTTTCGAGTTACAGTTATTTTATCTGGAGATGACTGGGAAAGCCTTTACTACCACTGACTTATAGCCTCCCCCCCCCCCCAATGTTTTGTAGCTGTAAACTTTGGTGGTGGTGGTGACGGTACAGTCAGCCTGGCGTTCTGGTATGAACACTGGATTACAGTTTCAGAGATCAAGGGTTTAATTCTAACTTGGCCATGGAAATCCACTGAATGGCCTTGGACAAGTCACACTCTTTTCATTTCAGAAAGCAAAGCAACCCCCTCTGAACTGATCTTGCCAAGAATGTCCATGATAGGTTTGCGTTAAACCTGCCATAAGTTGGAAATGCCTTGATGGAACACCATACAACAATGGGAGTGTATCCAAATGTAGAAGAGGACAGGCCTCACTTGAACAGAAGGTGCATTACCATCTGCTGGTCCTTTCTCTACAATGAGATGGCTCCACAATTATGAGATTGTGGTGCTGGAAGATAATTATATGAATACCATGAATTGTCAAAATTGCCAATAAATAGGTCTGACAAAAAGTGAAACCTGAACTCTTACTAGAAATCAAAATGACTAAATGGAGACTATTGTACTCTGGACATATACGGTACATTTTAATTCTAGTATCATCATCGTGGATTCTAGATGTTAATATTACTTACTGTAAGAGGCAGTTATTTTCAGTAAAATGGAAAGTACCAGGAAAAGAGGATTGTTGTATTATAAATGCAGTGATTCAATCAAGGAAGCCACAAAACCTGAACAGGGCCGGGAACAAGGTGTTTTGGACTTTCTGACTTTCTGTATCCATGAGTTCAACTCTTCACAGTTTGAAAATATGCAAAATATATTTTCCAAAATGCAAATCTTAATTTTGCCAATTTATTTAAGGGACAGTATTTTCCTATGCCATTCTGCATAATGGGACTGCATAATTCTGCATAATTCTGCATCCATGAATTTTAGTATCCACAGGAGATCCCAGAACCAAACTCCAGTGGATTCTTTGTATGTCATTCATAGGGCCACCTTACTTAACTTTTACTTACTTACTTTACTATTAGGTGAGGTTCAACTGACAACTGTTACCAACAATAAGTTTTTATGGAGAAGAAAAATATATATTGCGTTGAAATTTGCAGACAAGAGCAGATTTCAACTAAATCACCAATAGGATTCTTGCAGAAAGATAGAATCTTGAATAAATGTTCCTCTTTTGGTTTCCAATCCAACTACATTTGTTCATCCACTGCATTCAGGAATTCAGAATTATTAACAACAGTATAGCATTTTGTTAGGTCTGAAAATATATTCCAATGAACTATTACTTTTCTTTTTTGCTCTGTATCATGCAACGAGTGAGCAAGATGGTGTTATTAAAATTGCTTAATTTAATGATGATGATGTTAATAATACATTTCAAGAATCTACAGAATTTTTCATGTTTTCTCCTACTTCATTTGCAAATGTGTGATAAAAAATTCAAAAAAATACGTACCTGTAGATAAACTCAAAATTTCAGCTCATTGTGGAGAAGTTATTGAAAACAATAAATTGTTTTGCACACATAACAGCAAAAAGAGTTGCACAAGAAATACACTCTTTGAAATTACATAATAAAATTTACTTTTTGGGACATTATATACTGTGTTCTTCTGCAGAGAAAGCATCCCTTAGACTAGAGTTTGCTGTTGAATTGAATCTTAACTGTATAGTCCTTTAGAAAAACCACTGAATAGTTAGAGATTTTGTTTTCCTCTAGTCATTTTTCTCCTGCTACATCTTTATTCAGCAATAAGTCAAATCAACAACCACATTTTTGAAGATATGGGAGTTCAAGCCTCCATGTCTAAGATAAATAGGTGATGTTGCCATCAACTTTGTCAATCTGTCTGCTTAAAATAGTTTCCCTTTTCTTTAGCCTGAATTTCCCATCAAAACAGGTTCATCCTCTTAAATCATAGAATCATATAATAGTTTGGTGAATTCATTCTGACAGTAAAAGCATCATGTTGCTACATGCAACAGGAACCCATGATTTGGCATTACAGGAATGAACCTTGTGCCTATGAATTGTCTAGTGTCCTCTCTTCTGGCTCAGTTATGAGGAAGAGGTCCATGTTTTCAGTTATTTGAAATTTAGTCTTATGTCTCAAACTTTTCATTGTAGCATAATATTAGCTATGGTTTACTGTGGATTGTAAATCTGTCTTGTTTTTAAAATATCATTGAAATTAAACATAGCTTAGGAGTCAAAACATGACTTTTAAAAAAAATTCCAACCCTGAAAATCTTGGAGCAAGTGTTGGGTTGAACATCAGCTATGCTGGACAATGATTGTTGCATTGGGCTGGGCATTGAACCAGACAATATTTTCTTACTCGGATAAACCATGATTTGCTGGAGTGAAAAAGAGTACTGTGGTCATGCATATTCCTTTCTCTCCTATTCTAAAATCATGATATAATACCACCATAGTTTGTCAGACCAAACTGTGACTTGTGCTTTTATTGCAATCCTGGTTTGTATTCAGAGATTGAACCAGTTTCTTGATTTGGAGCTAACAATGAACAGGTTGCTTCAAAGTAATGTGTTTCATTTTCTCAGGAAGGATTTAGAAACAGGACTGGGGACAGTTATGAATCCTATGTTGAGTTCTTATTGACAAGGTTAAGAAAGGTTGCTTGCTTGCTTTCTAACCTGGGGTCACCTCTTTTCTTCTCTTAATCTAATCTTCTTGTCTCTTGAGGCTTTCGGTAATCTCTACTTCTGTTTCTCTTCCAATTACCTAATCTGTCATCTTCACTACTTCCTTAGCTTCACTCTTCTCAGTTTCACTCACTTGTTTTGTACTCTCTCTCCAACCTCTTTGCACTCATTTCTGTCCCTTGTCCTAATTCTCGCCATCCAGTCAGGACGTTTGTACCAGATATCAGCACTTGTGCTGCTATGTAACTTCTTTCTTTGACTCTGTGGATGCACTGGAAATCTAGAAAAATTCTTAATTTGAGCAATAGTCTCATATTTTGGTGCAGCATTTTGTATGTGTGGGGAGGGAGGAGGGTGATAGAGGTTAGACAGTTTCAGAGAATCATAATCAATTATACCCACAAAAACTGCAGATAGAAAATTATTTTTCTTGATTTTTTTGTTTTTGTTTTGGGACCTGAATGATTGAGGTTCCAGTCTTCAGTAAACCATAACTCACAGGATTGCCTTGGGCCTGTCTTTGGGTGCATCTACACTATAGAATTAATGTAATTTGACATCGAGTAATAATAATAATAATAATAATAATAATAATAATAATAATAATAATAATAATAATAGCAACTCGATTATTATTATTTTATATCCTGCCCCCTCTCCCAAAAGGGACTCGGGGCAGCTCACAACAACTCAGAGTGGCTTTAACTGTCATGGCTCAATGCTATGGGAACATGGGAGTTATAGTATTACAAGTCTAAGTTGACTGTGAACCAGTCCTCTGCTGAAAAAGTTTGAGGACCCTTGGACTACACAACTTTTTATGTCAAAGAGTGCTGCTATGTTACCAAACTACGGTTACCCACAGCATTGCTCCAAAACACTGAGCTATGGAAGTAGGGTAAAATGGCTTTAACTTTATAGTGTAGATGTATTCTTTCTCTCTCACTTCACAGAGTTGTGAGAAAAAAATAGAAAGGAAAAGAGCCTTTTATGCTACCTTGGAAGAAAGGTATAATATAAATGTAACAAATAAGAGTTGGACATGGAGGTTTTTTTTCTTTAATTACTCAATTTATACTTTCCTCCCAACATGGAGTAAATTTCTTCTGATGAAACAAACCATGCACTGATAGACTTTGGGACTCATCATGATTATGGGTAATATTCTTTCCTACAAGGTGTGTGGACACATACACCAAGTAATACCAATATAAGCTCAATAGTGTGCTGGCTTGGGTCCCACTTTGGGAGGAATTTGGTATATAACTAAGACAAACCAACAAATACTGTAAATAATAACTCACTTGTTGGATCAACATGACAAAAGTTCTGTGCCAAGCTAATAGAGAGATTTCTTTCTTGTATTTCCTTACAGCACTGTGGCATCATTTCTGAGCTGTTTGGAAGTGAAATTTGCAGGGAGGGGTGGGTGGTACTGCAACCCCACCTCCCTGGGTTGGAGACTACCACCTGAGATCGCACATGGTGATCTCTGATAGCAGTGTCCACAGCCATTTCACCACCAAAGGTCTGGATCTTCAAAGGAGATCCAGTCCTTTGCTGGTATTTTGACAGGTTTATTTTGGGTTAACTTTCATTAGCCTGGAGCATGTTTTGGATGGCCCCAGGCTAATGTGCCTTCTGCACTACATTATTTGGCAGTGTAGGATGGGTCTTCAGTTTCCATAGCCTATCAGTTATTCTGGTGATTTAATAGGTGATCATGACTCTTACAAAGAAAAAGAGTGCCAGAATTTAAATTCCCCTTCCAGAAAATCCCTGGCCAGTGTCTATATTTTTCAGCTGCTAGCAAAATGTTTCCAAAAGCCCAGCAATGTAGGAACGTGGGAAACTGGCTCTTCCTGAGTCACACCATCTATTTCTCTAGCATTATTGACACTGACTAGCAGTAGCTCTCCAGCCCTACCTTGAGGGGATTACTATACATACAAAATGAGGTGTTCTGCTGCTGAATCGTTGCCCATTCTTGTCTGGGTTGGCACAATTTGTGTCATTTTGCTTTTTCAAAAAAGCCATTTGGCTGGTGTTTCTTCTTTATCTCTCTCTTTTAAAGTCCTTGGATGCTAAAGAGACCTGGTTGCCAACAGGAGAATGTTTTATGTATGAACAGAATGGAAACTTAGAGACAGCTGCTCAAATCACCGAAAGAGTATACAGCTCAATATGGCCTGATGCTGCTGTGCCATAAAAAAACCTAACTGTGCTGCCTACCTTATCCACTCAGCATTCTAGGATTTGCTTAGGTTAGATATTTGTAGAATGAATTTCCCTGCCTGTCTGAAGCTGTTGTCCAGATAGTTTTTTGCTATAGCCACTTGCATTTGCAAAAAACAGATTGAAGGCTAATTGTACAGCTGGGAAAACTTTCCTATCTATAGCCTGTCCTCAGTCTCTCTTGTGTCCGCAGAGGAAGGAAGGCGGGAGAACAGTCCTTGAGACCCGTCAAGGAACAAATCTATTGGAACGGTGTGACTGGCTGCTGGTGTCAAGCATGCACCTAATCAGGTGAGCCAGTTAGCCAGCAAGGGATTAGCATGAAGTCAAATTAATCCTGTCTGCTGGATAGCTTATTTTGGGAACAGGATGGGATGGTGACTGTAAGCATGTATGTCTTTGTGAGCCCAATCAACTAGGGCTTCTGGTAATATCCCGCTTTAGCTTTTATCTGCCAATTTCAAAACCCCTTTTGTAAGCTTTCTGTACTTTCAAATACTCCCAGGGCCCACTGTTTCAGGAGTATTGATGATCTGAATGTATACCGAGGCTGTTGAGCATTAGTGGGGCTTTGCTTTTCCTGAAAATCTCTGTAACTCTCATTGACACAGAGAGCTAAATTTTTTGAGTGACTCTAAGAAGTACCAGAGTTTTGCTTGCCTGAAGGTATGTTCACACATTACATGGGTAAATGCTGAGAAAAGCCATTTCCTTCCCCCTCTGCCACTTCCCTCACATGATATTTAGGTCATCGGTGTCAACATTTCCTTCTCATCTTATCAGTGCAATTTGCACCTCAAGAGAAGCGGGAATGGGAATAATGAACATAAAAACTGTGGCAATTGTTGTCAAGCATCAAGGCTCACGTGTTATGGTGATGTCGTGTTGGGCAAGAACATGGGGACCTGTCTGCAAATCTTATTAAGAGGTCTTGGAATCAGGCATCCTGATAGTAAGCTTCGTGTTCAGATTGTGAAGGATGGCAGCTGAGAGAGTCAATATATGCAAAGCGAGTTTTGCTTCCACCTTGATTAAAAAAACAACAGCAAAAGTCGTAACTTAATTACACTGAAGAAATAATGATATGCCAGATTAATTACAAGTAAATACCAGATTAATTTGTTAGAAATGCACGCAGTTGGCTCTGCATGAAGCATTTAGCTGACAAATCCATTTGCTTGAGCCTAGGCTGAGACTGTCATTAGTGGGTGTTTGTAAGCTGGAAAAGGAAAATAAACAGGATGCAGAACCCACAAACTGGGTTTGCCCTTACGGGCAGCATCACTGTTGTTACATCTGACCCTGATGCCTTGGGTTCTCCAACAAGCAGGTCATATTTATAGCTGTCTGGCCAAACTACCTCCCACATGGTCTCATACTTCTGGGTTCAGGGCAAGGATTTCTTAGACTGCTGAGGTGGCAGAAAATAAGTTGATACTTGAAAATGACACAGCCTGGAGGATATACCAAAGATAATGGTATAAATACATGTTGAGCCAGAACTGTGATTAATAACACATTTTGAGGTTGTATTGATTTTAACCTGCCTGCAAGGCATTGGTCTGTGTGGTCTGAAATAATTCTGGGAACTGAATGTGAAAACAGTGATATTTTTAAGCATATAAAGCTGTTTCCCAATATTGGCTTGATAATGAGTATTGTTTCCATTTCACAGATAAAATCAAAGCACTTCCAACTCCCATCTAGCCTCTGTTTAAAAAACTCACAAGAAGAAGACTTCACCACACTCTGAGGTGTCATATTCCACTTTTGAACAGCTCTGTTTAAGTGAAATTTCTTTTTCTGTAGTTACAATGTCTTGCTTCACGGCCTAGTTTCTGGACATCCTTTAAAATATTTTAACACGGCTACCATGCCATGTCTTAATCTTCTCTTCCCCCAGGTCAAACATATCCAGCTCTTTATAGCACTCCTCAGAGGGTTTGGCTTCCAGACCTTTTACTCTCTTGGTTGCCATCCTCTGAATATATTCCATCCTGTCATTCATCTTTGTTACCTAAAGCTTTTAATGGTAGAGGCGCTCTGCAAGAATAAAATATGATCAAGAAATGGGGCCACACAAATATTTTAGACTGCATAACATGCAAAGAAGTTTTAAAAAATTCTACACTCTCTTTCCAGTGCTTAATTCTTTTGAGCATGAAATTGATGTGTTCCCATTCCACACATGCACATGAGCACACATTGGTCAACCATATAATGATCTGTTTAATGAGCAAACAATTTTGCAGATATGGCTGACTCGACGTGCAGAACTAAAGTATGGCAACTCTAAAAATGAGCAAGAAAACAGTCATAATACTGTTTTTATGTGGCCAGGAAGCTCAGGAGAAGGAAACGTGAAATAAATATATGTGGAGATCAGCAAAGATAGGGAGACGAAAGACTGAGGAAAAAAGCAATGGGAGAGATTTGTGGGCTTTCCAGATGACACAGGAATAATTTGAACAAATGCTGTAGTGGAGATAAAAAGTGATGGCTTCAGAGTGGGCTTGAATTCAAGTGAAACAATGTAGTAAAATATCAATGTGGTAAAGAATAATGTGTAAAATTATAATAAGAAGAACAATTATAGTAAACAATTACAGTAATAGGAACAGGTTGTAATTGCAATATCAAGCAATATTTGGACCCATAATCACAGTAATTAGAATAACTTCTAATAGTACAGTACGTGCTATAACAATTATTACAGTTATAGTAAGAAACAACTATTACAGAAACCGCTAATCAAGAATGAGGCCCATTTTGTAAGTTGCTTTTGTGCCAAAAGGGGTAACATCCTGGAGCAAATAGTTAGGGCTGAAATAGGGCTTGGGCTTGCCTGCTGTTCTTTCTTTCCACTCAGGGCAGTTCCAGACAGGACTTAAATGCGAGCCCAATCGGGTTTTAAAACATTAGAGTGCTACTGTTCCCACCAGGTCTCATATCCCCACCACACATGCAGACACCTTCAAAATGAATATTTGAACAGTTGGGAATGAGCTTTTAAGCCATGTCACATATGTAAATCAAACTTTTATGTCTGTACTTCTTTTCATGAGATTTACTTCTGTTAAAGGCCTGAGGCCCTTTTCCGCGACACAATTAGGGCAGCATGATTCTACATTAATGACCTGGCTGCATCCTATGGAATCCTGGAGTTTGTAGTTTTGTAACTCTGACTGAGTTCTCTCAGCTGTGCAGTCTGAAAGAGTCCCTGGAGTGGAATTTCCAGAGATCGCAGCCGGTGTCCTAAGACCTGGTGCCCATTTATGTTGCATACCTATAATACAATAATTTTATTTTAGCAGCCATGATTAATTCTTCAAATTACATTCTAGAATTTGTAATTTAGGGAGGAGTGTTCAGAATTCTCAGACAGGGATAATACACATCCCAGGATTCCATAGGTGCAGCCTTGACAGTTAAATTGGGAGTACAGATTATGTAGTGCAAACTCCTCTCTTAGACCCCCTAACTGGCTAGATCCTCTTTTTTGTGGTTTTCCTCCCTTGATTGAAAATATTGAGTTGCAAAGCCCATTTTTTCTTGTTCTTGCCAGTAACGTATGCAGCTTGCCCCATTGGTCCCAGAGCCTTGTATATAAAGTGCATACCTCATTCCCACTAAAGAGGATAGAACAAGTAAAGGGAAGAGAACAGGCACAACCTTTTCAAATATATAAATACTGTTTACTGTATGCTGAGGGATTTCTTTTCAGAGAAGTCATTTTATTAAAAGCAAATTCAAAGAAAGAAAAACATACTTGGCGTATCCTGTGGCTATTGTGTCAGCTTTGCTTAAATTGAAAGAGAAATGGTGGATGTTGAAATGCAGTGGCAAATAAGCATACAAATTACAAAGGCCCTTCTGGCTCACTATATGAAGTTGAGTGCAACCAGTCCCCCAAATAAGATGTAACAGAGGCAAACATCTGTTGTATTCTGATCCCAGGGCCTCTTGGAAGCTGTATTTCACAAATCGTAGATACTGAATCCTATTACTGAATCTTTGGGATAATTTTCATACCTTTCAACTCTTGGCTGTCCATCTATTATGGACAGCCAAGCTGAAGTAAGGGAAGCAACTCACCACCAACAATTCCTAGGAGACACATTGATCATTTGTTGGGCCAGTAGAAATGGGTGGTGAAGACAATATTCAACATGGTGTGTCAAAAGGTGTTCAGGCCCACCATAAAAAAGAATTATGTATTTTCCTCCACTCACTCAAATGTGTATGAAAGTGACTTCTATTTTAGCACCTTATCTGGGTCTTTTGTTTCAACTTTTTGTTAACCCTGTTCTTTAGTGGGTTAATATGAAAGGGCAAATGGGCATTGTAGCTTCTCAGATTTGTTGCTTTGACTATACTGTGTAGAGCTGATGGAACTTAAAGGTCAACAACATCTTGAAGCCCCACCTTTTACAAAATCTAGCATATGTGTGTGCATGCATATGCAATAGATGAGTGTTTTTTTTGGGGGGGGGGAACCTGAGGAGTCAAAAAATGAAGAACAACATGAATTGGTATAGGCAGGAGGACAAAACAGGCATGTTTAATTGTGTATGGTGTAGGGAAAGTGAGAGAGTCAGTGTGGTGTTATGGCTTGACTGATGGGGTTGGACTCCAGGTCAGCAGGGTTTTAAAATTTGTTCAGTTATGGAGATTCACTGCATGACCTTGGACAAATCACATTTTCTCAGCCTTAGAGGAAGACAGCAGCCAGCCTCTTCTGTATAAATCTATACTCTATGATAAGTTTATCTTAGTATCACCATATGGTGGAAATGATTTGAAGGTACAGTAGAGTCTCACTTATCCAAACCTCGCTTATCCAAACTTCTGGATTATCCAAGGCATTTTTGTAGTCAATGTTTTCAATATATCGTGATATTTTGGTGCTAAATTTGTAAATACAGTAATTACAACATAACATTACTACATATTGAACTACTTTTTCTGTCAAATTTGTTGTATAATATGATGTTTTGGTGCTTAATTTGTAAAATCATAACCTAATTTGATGTTTAATAGGCTTTTTCCTAATCCCTCCTTATTATCCAAGATATTCGCTTATCCAAGCTTCTGCCGGCCTGTCTAGCTTGGATAAGTGAGACTCTACTGTATACATCAAGAGTAACATTTCCTTCCTCTCTTGCACTAATGCAATCTGACACTATCTTTGTTGCATACCTTCATGTTGTTTCTGGCTTATGGCAACCCTATGGTGAACCTAAGGGTTTTCTGAGGCTGAGAATGTGACTTGCCCAGGGCCACCTAGTTGGCTTTCGTGACTTTCGTGACCCAGAGGTGTAATCCAACACTCCAACCATTATGCCACACTGGCTCTTCTGACGCTATCTACCAATGTGGAAAAGTTGGAGATTCAGAATAGAAACAGTGCATAATGAACTTGTGATATATATTGCCACATTGGCTGCTAACTTGGAAAGCTTTAAAATTGGTCTGGATTAATGCATAGAGTACAGGACCATCATTGACCGCCAGCCAGTTCCATAAGTAATAAATCTCCATGCATTCGTTTCTAGGGAACATGAATAGCAGGGTGGCATTGCCCTCATGCTTTGTTCATTGGCTTTTCTTGGGCAACTGATTTTGAAAAGAATTGCTATACTAGAGTGTGACTGGTTTTCATTTTCTAGTGCAGCTATGCCTTAGTGTCCTGATGTGTGGTGTCCATCCTTGCCATGTCCATATATAAGCTTAGAGTGTGAGTGCAGCCTACTTTTTATTTTAAAAGAATATGCATGGCTGAGAAATAGAATTTATTTGCAAGTTCTCTTTTTGCGTTCTCTGCTTTTGAGCATTATTTTCTTGTCCAGCTCTTTTCTGTTATCTGACCTAGGCTGAGAAAAGATTCTGTAAAAGAAATGATGCACAGCTGATGATTCCAGACTAGACTAGATGTTGCTCTCCTCTAGTATCTCTGTCCCTTTTAGTAATAAAAAGCAGGCTTCTGCCATCCAATAAAAAGACCATCTTCTATGTCTAATTTGTTCCTTAGTCCCACCATGGTAAAAAGGGACTGGATAATCTGCTAAAATTTGTACATTTAAAAGATGACTGGTTAGGACAGAAGTATTCAGCACAGGAACAGTCGAGCACTAGTTAAATTCCACATATTGCATGTGCCGCCCCATTTTAGAAAAAACTTCCCTTGGGCTCCTAGCCAACGCTGCTTGCTTTCAGATTGGTGCCAGGTCATACCAGTTTACCTTGGGCAGTGCTTTCGTTTGACACTCCCAGTTTTGCAGCCTGCCAACAGACTGGCTTGCCACAGCTGTCTTTTCATAGCTGTGGGGCAGGATCCTTACTGCTCAAATTCTCTCCTGGTATTTTATGTCTTCACCAGCAGGGCTGAGTTCTGTTGAAATATTAGAAGTCCTAATGTGGCCGAGTACTAATTCATTAAGGACTCCTGATCCATATAATTTTTTATGCTATATTCAGTCCACGTGATGCTGTGTCCCATGCTGTGACTGCCAGGTTTCTGATCTTGTCAAGAACTGGTTATTATAGTTTAGTTTCCTTAGTATAGAAATTTTAAAACTTGTCTAGGCTTTGCATGTCTATATAATTTTCCTGCGCAAACAGGGTGGAGTTGGCAGCCTCCATCAAATGCACGGAATATTCTCATAGGAGGCAGATTTTTTAGAAACATGCCTGGGTCAATGGGAAGATTGCAAACAGTCGCATTTGAAAGACAAAAAACCCAGTAGTCATTAACAACACAATACTTGCGTGTTAAATTGGGCATCTGTGCACTATTGAGCAGATTTTAATTTTATGGCATTTTAAAGACTCTTTGATTTTGCTACAACAGATTAACATGGGTTCCACATTAAAACTCCTCCCTTTCCTTTGACATTCCAAGGCAAACGTAGATATTAAATTGGCCTGAAACAGAGGGAAAGCAGGCAGCTTGAAAATGGTGCCACTAGCCAACAAAGCAAAGAGTTTTTAGGCACCCAGGAACCTTAATTTTGAAACCCCTATATTATGGTTTGGAAAAAGTCAATGTTCATTAAAACCACATTTTAATAAGTGCTAGAATTTTCTGCCAGAGCTGTTTGTATAATTTGAATTTTTGTCAGTGTACTGTTGAGAATAGTTGTGATGAAAGTGACATACAGAACAGAGTTGGCCTTATTTAATGAACTTTGAACATTGTAATTTGTTTTCAAGTGGTGTGTTCAGAATTGAGAGTAGGAAGAAATTATTGGGATAGTTTTTAATGAAAAGAGCATATGTTATAGAGGTGCCCTGAGAAAAAACAAATATATTTATATAGTTGAAGTACTTACTATACTTTGCTGTTCAGCCTAAAAGCTTTGGTTGCAGCCAAATAAATAATTTGACAGTCCCCTACCCAGGGGTGGCTGAAGCTATAAGCCGGGTAAGCAACTGCGGGTGGTGCAAAATCTGCTAGGGGCGCCATTGAGGCGCCGGGGCCTGGAGCACCCAGGGAGGGTTGCGAGGGTGCCTACCCGCTTCCTGGTTAGGGTGCCGAGTCCTGGCCCTTGGCGCTCGGCTCAGAGTGCTCAGTCTCAGCCTAGACAGGAAGACGGAGGAGCTACCTGAATGACTGGCAGCCCCTGGTTGTCCATCGTTAAGGCAGCTCTGCCCCCTTCCCTTCCCGGCTGAGCGCTCTGAGCCAAGCGGTGATGGGCAGGCCTTGGCACTGAACCGGGATGTGGGGGGATGAGCAGCTGGCCCAGGCAGGGACAGCCATCCCGGTTCAGCGCCAAGGCCTGGCTGTTGCTGCTGGGCTCAGAGCGCTCAGCTGGGAAGGGAAGGGGGTGGAGCCTCATGAATGACGGACAGCCAGGGGCATCATTATTATTATTTCTTGATCGCCTGGAAAAAATACACTGTGATGTTGAAGGCTTTCATGGCCAGAGTCACTGGATTGCTGTAGGTTCTACCTTTTATTTTTCAGTGATTGGTTTGGGGGGTGCCAAAATAATGTTTGTTTACACTTTAAAATTGCCTAGGGCTGCCCTGCCATTAGGTAGGATGAATCCCAGGATGCTGGCTTCTCCTCTCTCATTTGGAGGCCAGAGAAATGGAATATGGAGGGAACCAAGTCAAAACAGAGTTGTGCCTTGCTGTTCTTCTCACCCTCAAAGGTCAGAGAGGTGCCACTGAGAGTAGAGGGAGGGCTTTCCTGGGCTCAGGCATGATGTATAATTACAGAAAAAAATATAATTTTTGCTCTGTTGACTTCAGTGCCAGGAAGTGCAATAGAATGGGGTGAATGCTGTTTGTGTCTCATATTATGGCTTGAAGAGTCCATTTCTTAAGGGAGTACTCAGTGCTATGTCCTCCTAGCCTTTGCTAGTCCCAGCAAAACAATTTCAAAATTTCTACTCTTGAGATGAAGAAATAGCATTTTTTTTTAAAAAAAATCTAGTTCTAGAATATTTCACATCATTTAAAACAGTATGATTGGTTTTCCCCAGTAAAACTATTCCTTGTGATTGGAAGCTAGAGCTGCCATTTGCTAATTTTCTTTCTCCTTAGATCACTTGTCCTCCTTCTCTCCCTCCCTCCCTCCCTCCGTCCAGTGACCAATAGTTTGGTACCATGCTGCATTGAATATACTCTTTAGTGTGTAGATGTTCTTCTACTTCTGCCTGTTAGGAGGAGAAGGTGTGAGTCTGTCTGAAATTTTCATAAAATTTCCAATCCAGAAAGTGGGTGTACATTAAAGGCTACAATCCTGAGGTCTGTGCATTTGCTTTAAAATGCAAAATATGTTTTTTTTTCAGGATACTGAATGAATATAATGAAGACAGTGATAAATTCTGTGGCCTTTTTGTTTTTGAAACAGTACTCATGTTCTGACATCTTTTTGATTTAAATAAGGTTTTTCACTTCTGACCTTTACACAGCTTTATATTTCATCTTGTACATAGGTTTGGATTGTCTTCTGACAAATCACATCCACTTTACTTTTGATACTGTTGCCAGTGTAAATGTTTCTTTGCTGCAAACCAGATTTGGGTGTTTATCATGTACTTCTTTCCATTCCTGTAATTTTCATAGAAACCAGTTGCATATTGGAATTTAACATAGATTAAGCCAAGAGTACGGTCTCTGAAAATTAATTCTTCAGTACATTAATTAATTGAGCTGACTATTCCAATATCAACACTACTTTGCTGGTTAATGTGAGGTCTGATCCTGTGCTTATTAAAGGGAGCTGAATCATTTTAGGGGATTAATTTTGAAATCAGACACATGAAAATATTCACCCTTGTACTCACAAAAACATTTACTTTCTCTTAATGGTTGGGGGAAAATACTGGCTCTGCAATATGTTTGAAACACCAACAATCATTGCCAGTATTCGTTCTCCTTATTGAGTAACATGTTTTATATTAACTGTGTTTACATGTAATGCTAAACTATGGCTTGAATTAATTAATCAGTTAGTCTAACATATAGTTAGTGGAAAGAAGCCAATCTCTCCAGTCACAGGTTGATTCCTGTGTTAGTGAGGCAATACGTCTCCTCAGAATTTTAGTTTGAACCTAAAGATGCTCAGTGTATTTTGGGGAGATTTATCTTGGATAGATTTTTTGAAATTCAGATTAAAACATGTTCTACTGTCAGGGAAGTGGATCTATTGAACATGACTGCATCTCTATTGTACAGTTATAGCTGCTTGATACCACTTTAGCTACTATGTCATAATTCAATGGAAAGTTTAGGTCTTCCAGAATGATCTTTTGCTGTAGGGAAGCATGTCTAGAGCTCTCTAGCTTAGGCTCCTTCTACAGTGTCCATATATCCCAGGATCTGATCCCAGTTATCTGCTTTGAACTGGATTATGAGTCTCCACTGCTAGATAATGTGGGATAAACAGATAATTTGAGATCAGATCCCGGGATATAGGGTAGTGTAGAAGGGGCTTAAGACTTCAAAGCACTATGTCAAGCTACAAATTGCAGGATTCCATAGGATGGTGTCACAGTAGTGCAAGTAGTGTTAATCTGCTATACTTATGTTATGTAGGTGTACTCTAAAACAATGGTTCTTTGTGGTTTTCCAGATATTTTGGTGCTAACTTCCAAAAAAACCAATTCAGCATAGTCAGTGGTCAAGAATTCTAGGAGCGATTGCCCTAATGACTAGAGAAATAAAATTAAAGTATTGTTATTGATTTGTTATCCTCCCTTTCTTCCAAATGGGACTCAGGGCCCTTTCAAACAGGCCCAAAACACGGGACCTGTCTAATCTTTTACCTGAAGCATCAGTTTACTCCACATTAATTAAACACTTCTAAAGATCTGGACCTTGAGCTAAGATCAGGGTCTTTAGAAGTGAGGGCCCTGTGAGGACTGACTCCTGGGACGGCTTCCACAGTCACGGGGGTCAGTTCCCCACAGCCATCTCACATCTCCGGGCTCCTAAAAGTCTGGAGGAACGAGAGGGCACCCACCCCTCCCCCAACCCTGCATTTCACCTTCCATTTCACCCCCCCCCCCAGATTTACCGGAGGGGCCTGCAGATAGCGCAGGCCCCTCTGTATAGTCCTCCGGACATAATAAAATGGCCCTCCCACCTCGTGGCGTGTTATTTTCTTGCATCAAGAATTCAGTAGAGAGAGGCCTGCGCTGCCTGTAGGCCCCACAGGTAGGTTTGGGTGGTAAAATGAAGGTCTGCAGAGGGGCTGGATGGGATCCCATATCAACCTTTATTTGACTCAGGATGCCATCTAACCACCTCTCCCAGGAAAGCCCAGGGTTTGGGTGAGGAGTGGGGACTAGAACCTGAGAGGAAATGGGTTGTTTTAACCCACTTCCTTTTGGGTTTTAGCTCAGTGTAGAAGGACTCTCAGTTTGTTGTGGGGTGTAACTAAATCTAAGCAATAGTCTTTCCAGTCAGAGTCTAGTGTCCACTCTCTTCACCATACCAAGAATATTTTGGATTCAGTTGGTAGCTAGCAATCCAATTTGGTCAAGCAATTTTCAAGCCTGCTGGGATAGTGAAACGCTCTGGACAAATTATGTAAAGCCTGTATTCCTTGAATTGTTTAATTAATCTATTGACTGTGCATTAGCTACCTCTTTGTGATATCTGAAAAACAATAGGCCATAAATGAAAACTTGGTTAATTTTTCATTGGCAATTACAAGAATGAATTTTACCCCCATTATGCTTCATTATGGCTGCATGCTGTAAGCTGTGAGTGATAGGGGCATAAATATTGATTGAACAAGGCCTGTTTGCATTAGAAAATGATGAGCACAGGGCATTCAGGAAGCCAGGCATCGTTTCCTCTTGTTTTTTTTTATTTAAAGAAACAGGAAAATAAAAATAAAAGGGACAACAGAGAAAAGCAGGTTGCTCAGGGCAGATCTCCTAAATTCCAGTACCAGCTGGAACTTTGGTGTCATCAAGTTTGCAGATGACACCAAACTGGGAGGGATAGCTAACACTCCAGAAGATAGGAGCAGAATTCAAAACGATCTTAACAGACTAGAGAGATGGACTGAAACTAACAAAATGAAGTTCAACAGGGACAAATGCAAAATATCTGTCCGAAAGTGTCTCCCGCTACGACCCACCTCGAAGCTTAAGATCGTCAGATGAGGCCCTGCTCGCGGTCCCGTCAGCCTCACAGGTGCGGCTGGCGGGGACGAGAGACAGGGCCTTTTCAGTGGTGGCTCCCCGCCTATGGAATGCCCTCCCCATTGAAGTCAGGCAGGCTCCCTCCCTCCTGTCTTGAGTAACAGTAAAAATGAGATAAGAATATATGACCTACTGACAGACCCCACATGAACATGGAAAGCGCCTTAAATGTATATTTAAATGTATAATTATGTATATTTTAATGGATATTCTTAATTTTATTGTAATTTTTAATCTTGATGGATTTTTAAATTTGATGACAACTGTTTTTAATGTGTATGTTTATATTGTAAGCCGCCCTGAGTCCCCTGATGGGTGAGAAGGGCGGGGTAGAAGTGATGTAATAAATAAATAAATAAAATATTCGGCAGAAAAAATGGAATGCAAAGATACAGAATGGGGGATGCCTGGTTCGACAGCAGTACGTGTGAAAAAGATCTTGGAGTCCTCGTGGACAACAAGTTAAACATGAGCCAATAATGTGATGCAGCTGCTAAAAAAGCCAACAGGATTCTGGCCTGCATAAATAGGAGTATAGCATCTAGATCCAGGGAAGTCATGCTCCCCCTCTATTCTGCCTTGGTCAGACCACACCTGGAATCACACTGTGTCCAGTTCTGGGCACCACAATTGAAGGGAGATGTTGACAAGTTGGAAAGCGTCCAGAGGAGGGCAACTAAAATGATCAAGGGTCTGGAGAACAAGCCCTATGAGGAGCTGCTTAAAGAACTGGGTATGTTTAGCCTGCAGAAGAGAAGGCTGAGAGGAGACATGATAGCCACCTGAACATCAGAAAGAACTTCCTCACTGTGAGAGCTGTTCGGAAGTGGAACTCTCTCCCCTGGATGGTGGTGGAGGCTCCTTCTTTGGAGGCTTTTAAGCAGAGGCTGGATGGCCATCTGTCGGGGTGCTTTGAATGCGATTTCCTGCTTCTTGGCAGGGGGTTGGACTGGATGGCTCATGAGGTCTCTTCCAACTCTACTATTCTATGATTCTATCATTTGACATTTTCAGAAGCAAAGAGGGGAAGTTTTGTTTCTGTATTCTATGGATTTTTTTTTAAAAAAATAAAAAGTCCGCAATACTTAGTTTGGCTCAGTGGCTTGTTCTGAATTAAAATTGTATACAGTACACTCAAAAATTATGGTCAGAGCAAAGAAGGCTGAAAAGCTTTTTAAAAAAATTACGATTGTCAATGGTGTGAACTGTGCTGCTTTTCCCGTGTTTCTTTTTATCTTTATCTGTACTGTGAGAGCAGGAGGAAGCTTATTAATGTGCATGCTGTGGTTTATATCCAGGTGAAACTCCTGGGCTAGAAGGAGCAAAAACAACTTAACTGATATGGTACTTCAAGGGAAGGAGTATTAGTGTTGATTGGGCTAAAAGACTATTGAAAATATAATGAGGTTTCATGTGTGTATTGATATTTCTGATTGACATTTTTTGCCTTACTTGATTTATGCTTTATTTGTATCATGAAAAAAAAATCTTTCATTTATAACAAAAACGGAGAGCTACCAGAATAATACACTACACAATGTACTACACATTAGATTATTCCGATGCTTACTGGACACTTCTCTTGGACACTGGTCATTTCTCAAGTTCATGAGAATGCTGTACACCAGTGCTTCCTAGTTGGCATATAGAGGTAAATCAGTGTCCTTTATACATCCAGGCTATTGGGTATCAGTCACTTCACTGGCTACTGTTGTTTAATGGATGCCCATACATTATAATGTTATGGCTGCCACTAAGGAAATACAGACATTGTAAAACTAGGAAGTTCTATTTCCTCCCCTTCTAAAGATGTAAATCCCATGCTGACTCGCAGACATCATTTCTGTTTTTTTTTCTTGTCCAGAAAAGTGGTTTTTTAGTGCTATAGTTGGGGATGTACTATTTAAAGTAATTCATTTTTAGCACCCAAAACAGTATTTTGTATGCAGAAAATAGTATACAAAATATTGGTTTTTTTCTGCGTGGCAAATATTTTTCTGTTTATTTTCCCCAAAAAAGTTATATATGACTTTTTTTTTTTTGCAGAAGGAGGCTTGAACTGTGAAGTTCACACCAGATTTCTCCTTGAAAGTTGTTTCTTGGCACACAAGAAACACATTTTTTTTAATTTTTAAAAATATTCTTACTATCTATACTATTTGGTATTTGGCTGGTGGACAGGCACAACTGAGGTGCAGATTTGTCCTGGCTGCTGAAGGTAGCTTGTGGACTATATATTGCTTCTTGCTGAGATGTGTAGTGCTTTGCAATGAGTAGATTTTTGACCCATACTTTATTTGCATTAGCTTTTTAAAAATTTAAATCTGTAATGCTTAGGTCTGAAGATATAATTCAGATACTTGAAGGGCACAAACAAGCAAAAACAAAAACAAAGCTCAAGTTTAGTACATGCCAATGTAGTGTCAATGACAACAATCTGTGTGAATCAAGGAGCTCTAATGTTGTCTTTTTGCTTTGGGATAGCAAGCTATTACTGGACTCCACAGTCCATAATTACTCACCAGGGACTAAACTGGCTATGTCTAATGGGTTTTTGATTCAAGAATATCTGGAGGGTATAGCTGCCGACCCATGGACTGGAAACATGGTTCTTGTTGAATGCAGGGGACCATGGGTTCACACATCTAAGAAGGTCATATCTTTATCAGAAAAATGGGCTATGGACAAGCAGCAGAACACATGCTTTGCTGAAAGAAAGTTTCACGTTTAATCAAGGTTGATTTGATTTAAATCAGAAGGATTGAAATCGTGACTTAAATCACTTCTCTGAAGTGCTCAATTTTAATGATTTAAATCACAGTTTAAATTGCTTGTGAGGAAGATTATATTTAATCATCATTTTTATTAGAAGTATATTACCGGTTAATATAACCTTAATCATGTCCAGAGATTTAGAAGGTAAGTACACACTAAGCAATTATTCTGAATTGTTTTCAGACTAATTTTCAGTGTATAAAAAGGGATCTCTTGCATTTATATCCATTGTTTGGTTTTATATCCCTCTTTCTTGTTCAGATTTAGTCCATTAGTTCAGATTCTTTCTTCATTGACCTTCTATATCTTTGTTTTTAGAAAAGGGCCAGACTGATAGGGGAGGGGGAGAAAATACAATAAGTCCTTGGTATCCATGGGTGCTCAACTCCCATTGTATTCAGTGGCGTAGTAGTGTTTATTATATCAAGTGCCCAAAACACTGTTTCCTTTTTGGAATTTGTTTTGTGGGAGAGAGGGATATTTTTCAAGCTGTGGATGGTTGAATCCTGTGGATATAGAATCCATGGATATAGAGAGCCAACTGTACACCACCTGCAGAATGAGGTTGACCTGTTATCTACCATCTCAACAAACTGCTGGCAACATATTTATAATCAGAAGTTAGTATAATTAGTGTTCTTGATCATATCTTTTGACTTAAATACTTTTTTGTTACACATTGTTTAAAAGAAATTTGGAAATATGATTTCAGTTAAAAACATCGATTCAGTTTTTTACATTTAAAAATATTCACTGCATTTTATCAACCCTAGATTTAATTCCCATAATCTCTAGCCCTTTCATAATCTCTTGCATCGAAACCTGAAAGTGTTTGTTTTTGGCAGAATATTGCCCCTGCCCACCCCACCATGTCTTTTTTTGTACAGAGCAATTCCTCTACTTTAGGATGTTTTAATGCCCGAATCATTGTGCATTGATTGATACGATGATGCCAAAACCTTTTTTTTCTGCTGAAAAATCCATTAAAAACCATTAAATTGATTGTTGTTCATTTGTTCAGTCGCTTCCAACTCATTGTGACCTCATAGACCAGTCCACGCCAGAGCTCCCTGTCGGCCGTCACTACCCCAGCTCCTTTGCTTTATTAATCCCAGTTAAATTGATACTGGGATTAATAAAGCAAAGGTCAGAGTAAAATATTTTAAACAGTATAAACTCCCTTCTGGAATTAACCAAGAAGGTAAGTTTTAAAATGTAGAACTGACCATTTTTGACTGCAAAAAGAGGAACTGCACAAAAATCTATTGTTTACAGAAAATACTGAGCTTCATTCGGCTTAAGACCCCACTAGCAGCACTTCTTTCAAATCATAGTCCACTCCTTATGCAATTAATGCTATGCAGTGTGGGGAAAATCCATAAATCCTACCAAATACAAAACAGAGCATAGATGGGCTTATCTTCAAAAGACTTTTTCAGGAGAGCATATGAGTTAGTTATGGGAGTGCTGTGTCTACCTTGGCAGAGGCCTCTTTGCTTTCTGAAAGAAGCTCAAGGCTCTAAATTTTGTCCCCCTCTTGGCATTATCTTTATTATTAGTTTTGCTTTTTGCTGATGTAGGAGGAAATATATAAAATAAATAATGTGTTTAATAAACATGCTGAAGCAAAGAAATACAGCTGTAAAGAGGCTTATGGAGAAAACTTTTTTCCCTGCCTCCCTGGCAATAGAGCAAAGTAGCAATTGGTGCAACAAACAGGTCTGTATCTGAAACCCAGGGAACAATGGTAGTTGAAAGGAAATAAATACTGTGGGTGGGGTAATTTTTGGTTCAATGGGAGTTTAAGATCGTGCAGGGCACTATGAGTGTAAATAGCCAAGGAACAACATCTCATTCTTTCAGATAACTTCCTACCTACCAAGTATCGTGTTGAAGATGCCCATCTGCAGTTGGGAGAATTTGCCATCAGTCCATTTCTCCATGTGATGTTTTCCATATCATCTCCCCCTTGCAGTGAAGCACTTGTATTCAGCCAGATATACTTAGTCTGGTTGCTTATGTATTCAGTTGATTCACACCATACCTTTTCTTCATTTTCCAGTCATTTCATTTAGGATTCCAAAGCTGTGAACTCCTGGAGGTGGCCAAAAGTAGGCATTTTACAAAGTCTGCTGGGATGATCAGAACAGAAATAACAAGATGTCTCCAAAGCTATTTGGAGAAGAAGTGTGCCAAAATCTGAGCTGAAAAAAGTTATTTTGCCAGGCAGTCTGGCAGACAATTTCTGGGAGCTCTAATGCTTTTTTAAAAACACGTAATGTTCTCAACCTGTATCCATATTTATAAGAATGTGATGTACTATACTGTGGGGAAGCTATAGAAAGCATATGCTTTTTGGGGGTGCAAATCCCATGCGTCAATGCTTCATAAACCATATGATGAATGGGCATTGCAGGGTTTTCTTCCCAATGTACCTCTGATCCCAACAAAGGAATGGTACTTATGACTGCACAGTATAGCATACTAGAGAGTGCTCAGTGTGCAGATATCTACAAAACAATGATCTTCAACTCTAAGTTAACCCATAATAATTAAACTTGTCCTGAGAAATATGTGTATATCCTTGTCCTCAAGAGCCTTATGCAGATTTACTCCAGTGTTCAACCAAAAATCTGGTTCTTTCTGCATTCTTAAAGGGATTCATAAAAGTTGTGTGTGTGTATGTGCACGTCCAGCAAACTAACAAATCCCTAAGCAAAACCAGCTAATAAATTAGGAACTGCTTATATGGGATTGGTATCATTTGCCATTCCCTTAAACTTGAAGTGCTTCTGCCTCCTTTCCCACAAGACCCACGTGGAATCTTTGATTTCTTCTCTAATTATTTCTATTTGTTTCTTGTGTTCTACTTTGTGAGGAAATTTTAATTTCACCTCTTTAAACCCTCATAATCTTGCTGAATCAGCTCAAAGCTAAATCCACCTTTACATCAGCAGTGTTTATAATCCTAGAAGCTTGCAGCCTAAGAGCTGCCTGATGCATTCAATATGTGAAATTCAGCACCCCCCTTCTATTTTTGGTCTCGGTGGTTGTCTCCATAGAGTTGTTCTTTACCACAAGCCACAACTAACAGAATTTTCCTGTTGGTTTTAGATTCAGAACTTACGAGGCATCCCACCTTTTTCTCTCAATATGTTTGTTCACTTCCCTTCTGCAAGTATTACACAATGCTTCCTGTTTGTGTTCTGTGCAGAAGCACAAAGTACCTATCTTGTTTTAGGAAACATAGGACCCAAGATGGCATTATGAAATAAATACACAAAATAACACTCCAAAATTCATAATTTGAACAGTAAAAAGATTAACTGTTTAAAGAATCTAGTTCAAAAGCATTTAAAACATGAAGAACATGGATTGGTTTAAGTGTTGGCTCAAGATTCAGGATACCAGGGTTAGAATCCCTGTATGATCAGGGAGACTGATTGGATGGCCTTGGGCAAGTCAGGATCTCTCATTGTCATAGGAAGGCAATGATAAACCTTGAGTGATGCTTGCGTAGAAAATTCAACAATAGGTTTCTCTTTGGGGTGTCATACATTGGAAATGACTGGAGAGTTCAGAGTTGCTGCTGCTGGTGGTGTTATTATTTATATAGTTTCTTTCTCTTGAAATAAATGGTGAACAGTTGTAAAAACAATATAAAATTTAAAAGCTACAGACTGTTAAACCTGGAAATACCTAAAATGAATAATTAAACATTAAAACCCGTTTAAAATACATAAAACACCACATAGAGTTGCCAGTTGAAATAAGGGACAGAAATCTAGACAAAGGAATTTCAGCAAATGTTGCTTGTGTCGCACCTCAAAATAGTTCACTTTGCTATAGACACCAAGTCACACACAGAAGGAAGTCGTTTGTAGTTTTATTGAGCAAAAGCAAATATATATCAAAGCAGGTTTTCAAAGTTGCAGTAAAAGAGTCAGTAGGAATCCAATAGTTCATAAACCATAAAAATCCATTAGTCCATAAGCCATAGAAATCCAATAATTCATAAGCCAAAACAGTAGACGATAGATCCCAAAGAACAAAGGCCCAAAGGTTACAAAGATCCAGGAAACTTCTCTTAGGCATCAAGCAGGAACATCCACTCAGATGAAGCGAGAATTTGCTTTGACAAGAATCTATCTCAAAACACACACTTTTAAAAGCAACCCAAAAATGCATTTCTCTTTCCTGTGGAGGCCTCTCTCTTCCCTGCCAATCTTACACTCCTTCGAGGCTGTACTCCCTTCCATAACAACTGGTTTGCCCTAGATAATGATGGCGCCCCTTCAAGGTCCTTGTTATCTTGCACCTGAACCGGGGCTGGCGGCACCAGGGCTTGAAACCTCTCTTGCTCATTAATTCCCATGGGAATGTCATCCTGGCTGTTATCTATGGCCGGCTGGGCAACAGTTCATCCTGCTCAAGCTGCATTTCTCGAGCCTCTGAATCAGCCTGTATCATTCCCATTCCCATGCCATCATCCTGAAATTCATCCTGCAATTCATCCTGCATCCCATCATCTGGCTCTTGTATCTGAAACCCAGAATCCCCTTCCTCATCCTCACTCTAGCTATGCTGTGGCTGAGTCACAACAGCTTGCATGACAAGAATGATCTGCAAAAACATTGTTTTGGACACAGTAGTTAAAGGTACACACATCTCGTTCCTTATTTCACCTTAAGGGACATTACAACTACAGTAGAGTCTCACTTATCCAACATAAACGGGCCGACAGAATGTTGGATAAGTGAATATGTTGGATAATAAGGAGGCATTAAGGAAAAGCCTATTAAACATCAAATTAGGTTATGATTTTACAAATTAAGCACCAAAACATCATGTTAGACAACAAATTTGACAGAAAAAGTAGTTCAATACGAAATAATGCTATGTAGTAATTACTGTATTTACAAATTTTGCACCAAAATATGACGATGTATTGAAAACATTGACTACAAAAATGCGTTGGATAATCCAGGACGTTGAATAAGCGAGTGTTGGATAAGTGAGACTCTACTGTATAATGAAGATAAAAGTACAACATTCTTGAAATAATATTCACTAAAATTAGGTAGAATCCAGAAGTTTCTCTAAATGAAAAGGAAAGCGGAGATGCCTTTTCCCCATAATAACTCTTCCAGGAGTGAATTTTCCTTCCTAGGGGTAGATTTCTCTCACTTCCTGTTGTCTCACCCCCGTTCTTAACTATGAGTTGTTTATAAATCAGATGTTTGTAACTCAGGGACTGCCTGTTTAGGGCCAGACAGCTCATCAGTGATTTGGATTCTAAGAATCCAATGATTCAGTGAGTCTGGTGTGGCCTCTGGCAGAAAGCAAGATAATAAAAATACATGTGGTCCTTTAAAGCAAACCATAAGAAGCAGATTGACAAAATGCATTTTGGGTTGCACTATAATATATATGTAGAATGTACAGGGAGCAATTCTCATTTGCCAGTAAAACAGAATAATGTTGTTTTTAGTACATGGAACTTTTTAGATGTCAGATGAAATTATAATGAGGACTAGGATTTTGTGCTCCAATTGGACATTCTTGTTCTGAAAGAGCCCTCATGGCTGAAAGGACTCGTAGCAGCCAGGGAAAAAAAGACAGATTTGAGAATCAGAGTGTCCTTTTATATTCATACCATTTCCTTGAAAAGGCTGGATGACAGTTGTTACGGCATTTGCTGCTGTGAACAGAAGTGAAATCTTTCTTTTTCAGACTTTTGCTCCTCTTTTATTGTCTGAGATGGCAGCCATAAAACTTGTTGAAAAGTGTTATTGAAGAGAAAGTGAACACACTGTGGTTGACTAAAACAAACGAGGTTTGAAATCACCTTCTATTCTCTAAATACTGTTTCAGACCCAAGGAAATTGAGATGGATTATTCTTAATCTTTCCTTGTTAAATCAGAGGAGCCCATAAGATCTAATTTGATCCCACTGAGAGCTGCAGCATTGTCCTGATTCTAAATAGCTTTGCCTGCACTTAGACACACACCATTTCCCTTTCAAGGACCAGTGTTCACATCAGGCAATTACAAACACACCTCATAACGCATTATTGAGACACATAGCCTGCAAATCCAGCCACCTCCCTCTTCACAAACCACAGTGCAGAACGCTATTAACAGTCTTTCATGATAACTTTCAGCAGGCTACTACTTTCTGACCTTCACATCTGTTTTTCCATTGGCAATATGGGAGTAGTAATGCTGGTTTACCTTTCAGGATTATCAGAATTATTGGAATTATATACCTGAGATTTTAAGTGATTCATAGTTAAAGCAAACCCACTGGACCTAGTAGAAATGATTAGTCCAGACACATTCTATTGGCTTGATACTTTTTAAGTAGGCAGGCTTGCTCATTTTTCTTTCACCCAGATATAAATTTAACAAATGTTGATGAATACAGATCAAAACTGAACTGCCCATATAGTTGGGCAAATGTGGCATCTTTCTTTTTTCCTCTATCTAAAATTCGACACATTTTGATTAAAGATGAACTGACACCAAAATCTTGTCCCATGTAAAGTGCATTGCAATAATTCCATCTGGATGCAACCAAGGAATGGACCGACATGGCGAAATCAGGCTTCTCAGGGTACGGTTGCAGCTGGCGCACAAGCTTTAACTGTGCGATGGCCCTCTTGGCCACCGCTGACACTTGAGCATCAAACGTCAGCAGTGAATCCAAGAGGACCCCAAGAGAGCCCAACAGAGATAAGGGTTTGTTGGGTCCAAACCTAGATATTTATACAGTGTGTAGATTTTCCAAATAGCTACTGTGGTGAAGTGATATGAGTATTGGACCAATCAGGTTTCAAATCCCCATTTGGCTATGGAAATCCACTGATTGATTATAGGAAAAGTCATATGCTGTCAGAGAAATGCAATGGCAAAACATTTTTTGAAGAAATATTTCCAAGAAAACCCTGAGAAAGATTCACCATAGGGTCGCCATAAGTCAGAAACAACTTGAAGACACCTAACAAGCACAAATATAGACAAGTGTGCACAGAAAGAAGTGCAGAGCTTAGTGTTCTCTTTGCTACCATGTTTCCCCGAAAATAAGACAGTGTCTTATATTATTTTTTACTCCCAAAGATACGCTAGGTCTTATTTTCAGGGGATGTCTTATTTTGCCATGAAGAAGAATTCATATTCATTGTTGAACAAAAAAAAATGAACATTGATTCTATACTGTATAGTAGTTGTCATCACAAACCAACATAACTAAACCAGACAAACTGTGACTTCTGTCAAGAATTTCTTTTTACTACCATTATTTCCATATACAACTGGTATGTAAGCCGCCCCGAGTCCCTCTGGGGAGATGGAGGCGGGGTATAAAAATAAAATAATAATAATAATGTACATGGTGTTTTGTTTGGCGGGTGCCGGGCATGCTTCCAAACAAAAACTTTGCTAGGTCTTACTTTCGGGGGAGGCCTTATATTTAGCAATTCAGCAAAACTTCTACTAGGTCTTATTTTTTAGGGATGTCTTATTTTCAGGGAAACAGGGTAGAAAGATTGAGACCTCAAGCATCCTATTCTTAAGGTTTTTTTTAAAAAACCCTTTATTCCGCTATTGTGATGTCATAGCCTAGATAAATCTCTTATGGATACCAATTCCTTTTATTGTTTTGTTTCATTTTGGTTTTTCCAGGCTGCCAAATTAATTAAATTGCTTTATCAGTGTACTGGGGCTGACAAAAATCAGAATTTCATGTTGTGAATAATATAGTGGGGCTGTTTTGTGATGAACAGCCACCATGCTATTTGCCGTATACAGTGTGATCATGCTTGCTTGTGTGTGTGTATTTCTGTTAAGAAGTTGTGGAACATTGATTTCTAAAGAACATAGCATTTAAAGCTTTTACTCCCAACTTTTAGACTTTTTAGATGTTTCCTGATGTGACATTTATTGTGTAATCAATTGTCCTTCTTCCTTCATAAGATTTCACACTGCATTCAACAACAGCCCTATTCACTTGTTTACAGAACATGTTGAAAGAACTGGTGAAGAAGGGCATATATTGGCTGTTGGCGTTTTTTGGGGAGGGGACTTCTAGTGACACTTAAGGCATAGGTTTTCTTGGCAAGATTTGTTCAGGAGAGGTTTGCTATTGCCATCCTCTGAGTCTGGGAGAGAATGAAGGAAGAGCTGTGCCCACCTTTATTTCCACTTCATATGCATGGAAGACCCTCCTATTCAGACTCATTTCTCTCAATTTTGAACTATTCTCCAATTTTACTTATCTTGATTTAAAGCCTTTAAAATGTGCTGCAATGCAATTTCTTGGCATGGTAGTGTAGTGGCCGTGTTTCCAAGTTAGTTTGATGTTGCATTAAATTGGCACTGTAGATGGGACCTTAGAGTACTTTCAGAAGCTCACTGAAAGTAACTCTTGGTTGCTTTTGGCGTTGACTCTGTAATTGCACAAATGCATATCATATATTGATGTTTAGTTGTTGTTGGATTGATCTATCTGTCCATTCCATAATAGTCCCATTATTGTTGTCTTGCCATTTTATACCGCACTTTATTGTCCATTCAACTTAAGATTTCCTTTTCCCATTTCGTAACATTTTGCATTTCGCCTGGGATCTACGAATTAGTCTCCTGTTTTTAACACTGTATCCTGCTTGTTGATTTTAATGATTGTTTTTATTATTGTTGATGTTTTTAATTGTTTTATTGCTTTGTTACTGTTTTGTTTGTTTTATCGGGCCTGGCCCCATGTAAGCCGCCCCGAGTCCCTTCGGGGAGATGGGGCGGGGTATAAAAATAAAGTTATTATTATTATTATTATTATTATTTTATTTTAAGCCCCTCCTTGCACAGGAAGCCAAAAGGTTATAATCACTTCCTCTTATCTTGTGTGGTTATTTTATTTGACCCCATGGAGACCATAAAAAGACTTTCTGGACATTGACTAAAGATGCCTTGGCACTGAAGACCAAACAAAGTGTATGTGATGGTGAAAGCCCTTATAAAATTCACTGCTGAAAAGCAGGATTTTAAAAATGCCACTGAGTCCTATTCCAAAGAAGCCAGAAGGGAGTATGCTTAATGCAGAGTTATATCAGGTTAACACTGCTTTAGTTCCATCCAAAAGAATCCTGGGATCTGTAGTTTTATGAGAGCTTTAGCTGCCAAAACTTTTGGTGCTTCAGCAAATTACAAATTCCAGAATTCTGTAGGATGGCAATATGGTCTCTAAAGTGGTATCCAACTGCAATACTTCTGTTGTGTGGATGCACTGGAGATTTTGCAAGTATGAACTAGGCAATGCCTGTAGCATCCAAAACAGGTGAACGTTTTTCTGTCTTAGTCACAGATGGATCTCTGTGACAGCTGGTCCCAGTAACAGAAGATTATCATGTAAGATTATGAAGGCAGAAAGGTAACAGCAATCATTTTGATTTTCTGTTTCATTACCTTTTTCACATCTGCTTCTTTTACAAAATAACCACATTTTCGTGGTTATTCAAATTTGATATTGCCAGTTGCAGAAAGCCTTCCTATTGGACGTTGTTTTTTCCTTCTTGTTGCTGTGTACTTTCAAGTTGTTTCCAACTTATAGTGACTCTTAAGACCATATCACAGAGTTTTCTTGGCAAGCTTTCTTCAGAGTAGGATTGTAAACCTTCTTCTGAGATGGAGAGTGTGTGATTTGAGCAAGGTCATCTAGTGGTTTTCCATGGCCAGGTGGTCTCCTACTGCACAAAAGAAATCCAGTTTAACATTAGAAGAGTGCCTTGTGTCCATTCAATTTTAATAATGTAATGTCGAAGCCATACCTAATGGGCAGAACAGGAAGAAGGTGGACCATTTAACTATGAAACAGAAAGACTGTTGTGGTCTTTCATGGTGCACAGTTGTATGTCAGCAAGGCTAGCCTCTATGGTGGACTTTTAAGTGAAGCCAATTTTCAAAGAGTCATATCTATGGTTGGCTTAGTGGCTCGGAAATATGTGGCTTTGTTTCTAGATATATTTTAATGTCTGTGGATTTCTGATTTCATATCTCCTGCATGAACCATCCTGGTCTATTTTATATCTCTTTCCAGTGGTAATGTATAGCTTCTCACAAGTACAAGCCAGGTAGGCAGATAAATAAATAAATAAATTAAATGTTGGCATCAAATCAAAATGGCCACCTTGCAAGGACAGTATGAACAGTGCCAGTTGCTTAAATGCCAAAGAAGCTTAATCAGGGACCTAACTGGCTGTAATTAACACTTCCACAAGCTGTGAGTTTCCTCACCTGAAGCAGAATGAGTGTTGCTTCCTGGGGTTCCTCCATGTCCCCTCCCTTCCGCTCTCCAGCTTATTTATGACGAAGAGAAGAAAATGCGTAAGTGGTAGAATTGCTTAATGGAACACCTGCAGATCTTCATCACTGAAAATAGGGGAGGGGAGGAAGCCCCCTCCCAAGCTTCGGGTGCCAAATCATTTTATTAATTTTTTTTGGAGTAGTGTCTTGTCATGTTCTACTTATGTCTACCATTCTATATGGGGTGACAGGGAGGCACTTGAAGTTCACAGTGCGCTTGAAGTGTTTTGTTGAATCAGAGCTTTGAAAGCTTCCTGTGCCACGATGAGAGGCACATTGCTTTCAGTCCATTTATTTTTCTGCAAATGGGCTGTTTGATGAGTCTGTATTAGCAGCCAGTGCCTGGCTCGGTAAGCTGGCATCACAGTTTAATGCCAGCCAAAGCTACGCCTGGCTGTGTTTAGGAGCTACAGTGTGATTACAAGGGCTATTAAGAGCTTCTAATATTCATGCTGCTCAAGAGCCTATTTACCTCTCCAAGCTCGGCTGCTGACGGACACATGTTTAAATTGATTATTAAATCGCAAGCAATGTGCTGAAATGTTTGAATGGAATTCTTTATTCCCACCCCTAGCTGGCCCATCTTCAGATCTAGAAAATAACCCTTGTTCTTGGAATCAAATGATTGGTGGGACTAGTTGTATCTGTATACCATATAAATGTGGGATGCTCAATAAGAGCTGCAAAATAGCTCTCTGTGCATAGAGCTGAAAATGAAGGGAACCAGAGCTTGATGATTCCCAAGAATACATGCTGGAGGCTATGTACAGATGCTTATCTTTGTTGAATTAAGTGAAGCCCCATTCCTCTTATCATTAATGTGCATCTAGCTCTCAGTCCTGGCTAACCATTCAATAGTAATAAAAAGGGTGGGAGTGTGCAAGCCATTCTTTGTAGAGTTTAAAATAACCATCTATGCCTCTTTTTAAGCAGTACAGGAGATAATGGATTTAGTGTAGGAACAGAGGGATTAAATACTGCCCAGTAAAATACAGCTTTCAAGAAATAAGAAAATGAGTTTTAAATGGAAGTACATTCAGTGTAGGGGGATGTATAGTCACACATTGCATTTTCTTAAAAGAGCAACATGCACCTTTATGTGGATATGTGTTCATCTTTCAGAGAAAAATAGCAATAACTCTGCTGAAGTTTTAAGTGTTTCCTTTTTACAAACCAGGAGGTGGAGAAAGAAAGAGAAAGAAGGGCTGTGGCGCAGGCTGGTAAACAGCTGCTGCAATAAATCACTCTGACCATGAGATCATGAGTTTGAGGCCAGCCCGTGGCCGGGATGAGCACCCGTCAATTAAAAATAAAATATAGCCCCTGATCGTTGCTGACCTAGCAACCCGAAAGATAGTTGCATCTATCAAGTAGGAAATAAGGTACCACTTATAAAAAAGTGGGGAGGCAAGTTTAACTAATTTACAACATTGGAATGAGGAAATGAGGAAGTGCTGTCAGAGTGGATGATGAAGCAGCTGCTCCCCCCTGTGGCCAGAATCGAACATCACCTCAGGAGAAGGTTAAATTGCCTCTGCGTCTGTCTGTCTGTCTGTCTGTCTATCTCTGTCTTGGTTCGAAGTGTTTATGGGCATTGAATGTTTGCCCTATATGTACATACAGTAGAGTCTCACTTATCCAACACTCGCTTATCCAACATCCTGGATTATCCAACACATTTTTGGAGTCAATGTTTTCAATATATCGTGATATTTTGGTGCTAAATTCATAAATACAGTAATTACTACATAGCATTACTGCGTATTGAACTACTTTTTCTGAGTCCCCTTCGGGGTGAGAAGGGCGGAATATATATACTGTAAATAAATAATAAAAATTAATAAAATTGAGCAGGCATGGGATTGAAGACAGAGCAAGACACCATGGGTAAATGAGACAGAATTAAAACAAAGTGTGAACAGACTTGTGCCACATTTCCGTAAAGATGGGAGAGAGCAGAAGAACATGTAGTGCTGAATTGTAATAACACCCAAGCCCTGGACACAGTGGACAGCCAGTACCCACAATAGCTATAAACTAGGGTTGCACATTTGAATAAAATTACTTACTGTTTCTGTTTGTTCCATTCGTATGGCTCCATTTCCATTTCTGTCCACCGCTTACAGAAATGGTTGCTTATATGAATGGGCTTTTCCACCCAAGGTCCCAAAAAAACCCAAATAAATTCAGGCCCTGGGAGTGGCAGGCCTACAGTTGAGTACTCAATGGTAGGCCCTACAAGCTGGGCCTATGAGCATTGAGCGTCTGATGGCTTGTATGCCCTGGCTGCCAGGCCTACCATTGAGAGCTTGACCATAGGCCCGGCAGCCAGGGCCTACAAGCATTGAGCGCTCAATGTCTCCTAGGCCTGGCTTGCTGAGTGCTTGATGCTCGTAGGCCCTGCGAGCCGGGCCTATGAGCATGGAGCATTTAGTGCTCGACTGTAGGCCCTGCAAGCCGGGTCTACGAGCCATAGGACTGGCTTATATGGCCTACAATTGAGCGTTCGGCGCTCGACTGTAGGCCCTGTGAGCCGAGCCTACAAAACAGGCAGGCAGGACCTACAAGCATCGAGCGCCCGGCACTTGGCGTAAGGCCCTGCGAGCCGGGGCCTACAGCCAAGCGACGAAAAGCAGCCAACCAAATGGCTACCATTCCTTTCCTTCATTCTTTCACTGTTTCTTTTGTTCCCATGGGGTTGTACTGTTTTATGCAATCCGAATGGACAAAACGGTACAAAACCATGAATGAAACAGATGAAACAGCTCAACCCTACAATAAACGCATATGTAAATGACTTCATTGCATTTAGGAGGATTCACCCAGTTGCAAACAGGTTTCATCAAAGAATGCAGAAAGACAAGGAGAGCAAATAACACATTTCCCAATATGACTTGCTGTTGTTAGAATGAGTATGCCCTATGTCTATGAGAAGCAGATAGAGAAATTCTGTAACAATAGGTGGCATGACATAGGAAAAGGCTAAGGATAATCTTAGCCTTTGATCATAGACCTGTTTGACAATACAAATGCTTATATCAGAACACAATTAAACACATACAGAACTTGGGAAAGTTAGGTTTGGGGGACTATATATCTCATAAACTCATAGCTAGTATGGCTAGTAGCCACACTGCTGGGGGAATTTAAGGAGTTATATTCCCAAAAGTAACTTTCTAAAGTTCTTCTTCATCAGCATTGTAGAAATGTATGTGATGCCACATTGATGGCATCACATACATTTCTGCTAGTGAGATCCTAGGGAAGACTGAAAAAAATATTAAGCACAAGCAAGAATACATTTGACACAACATGGCTTTGTAAGTCTTACATCCCACCTACTGATGGCTGTGTAATCAGTGAGATCTTCCAACTAAGGATCTTTCAGAGTAGAGCTAGTCTAAAATATTTTGATGCCTAATACAACAGTAACCTTCACCCATCCAAGTGGAAGTAAATAGTTTCAAAAGCTGAAGTTCTTTTGCTGGCATATGAGCCAGAAGAAAATTCCACAAGTGTCTCTTCTGATTCCTGATAGTAAAATATATACAGTAACAGTGACAATATAAATAGGTTTTGGTTGCCCTTTCATGACAATAAACAGTTGGTTCAAGGCCACTTGAATTTGTCCAGTGGAATGCAGAACCAGCTCTGCCCTTTGGTTACTGCTAGTACATCTACTCCAGGATAAAGAATCCAAATATGTGTTTCATTTGGTTTCACTTGGTTCTTAGTTACCATATCCTAGCACAAAAATATTCCAAACATAAACTGTTCCTCCTGCCCTTTGCTACTTGTAGCAGATGCTTTGTATGAGCAAGTACTGTATATACTCGAGTATAAGCCTAGTTTTTCAGCCCTTTTTTAGGGCTGAAAAAGCTCCCCTCGGCTTATACTCGAGTGAGGGTCCTGGCCGGCTTCTATTCAGGTCGGCTTATACTTGAGTATATAGGTATTCAGAGTTGGACAGTCTTATCTTATTAAAGTCTTATTATTATTGTCTTAAATTACAGTTTTATATAAATATTCAAAAACATTTAACCTACTTATGCCTGCAATTTTATTAATATCTATTTTCATTTTTGAATTTGACCCGTAGCTGCTGCATTTCCCACTCTCGTCTTATACTCGAGTCAATACGTTTTCCCAGTTTTTGTGGTAAAATTAGGTGCCTCGGCTTATATTCGGGTCGGCTTATACTCGGGTATATACGGTACTTTCTTTTTTAAAGGTGCCGAACTGGAGATCTCAATTTATATTCATTTGTCTATAAAATATGTTGAATATTGTCTGGGACTAACAAAAATGACATTGGAACAAGTCAGAATTCACCAGCTGTGCCCCATATCCTCTCTGCTGATAATTTTTTATGCAAATCACATTAATTATATACAAATCGCTGCCACAGAATATGTAAATTGGCCACCATTATCTAAATTATGAATTGTTGGCAGCGATTTGTTTGTCCATTTCTGAACTCAGTTCTTATGTTCATGTTCCAGGTTTATTGAAGGCAAATCCAAAATGGTTTAGATGAGAACACCTGGCTTAAAAAAATAAGGTCTGTGTATAATGGAAACAAGTTTGCCCTGTTGCCTCCCCAGTGGTACCCAGATGCAATGAATAATTGTCATCTTTTTGGATCCTATTTGTCTGAAGCCAATACTTAGTCTCTCAGTCTGGCCTTTTAAAGGTGTACAGAGATTCCACCTTAATATTTGGAAGAACTTTCTTACAGTAAGAGCTCTTGGGCAATGGAAGTCTCTGCCTCGGAGTCTGGTGGAAGCTCCTTCCTTGGAGGATTTTAGAGGCTGGATGGCCATCTGTCAGGGGTCCTTTGATTGTGCTTTTCCTGTATAGCAGGGGTTTTACAGAGAGAGATTGGAAAGCTTACCCTTTTGGACCAGAAATCCCAGAACCTTTCAGTCAGCTGAGCCACTGACCATGCTGGCTGGGGGATTCTGGGGGTTAGGGTCCCAAAAAGTAACTGTTCTACGCTATGATAAATGTATACATACAAATACTAATATTGGTCCTTTGTATAGTTCCAGGACTGTCTGCTTTAGCTGGCAGTAATGTTCTAACTTTCATGCACAACATATAATACCATCTAATTGGCAATGCCAGGTTTTTGCATATAGTTCTGTGATAAAATGGTAGCCCTGCCATGCTCAGTGTTAACTGTTTGCTCTTCATTGTATTTTAGATACCCTTTCCCCTTTTCTTTGGCCCTGTGTCATGTTAGAATTGAAGTGCACATTAACCATATCACAATAACACAATGGCACTGTTGGATATGGCCCCACTGTGGATCACATAATGTACATTGCCAGCTGTCATGTCAATGCAAAGCTTGCCAGCTCACTTGGTAGCATTTTTCCTTGCATGTAGCTGGCAGCATTGGTGTGGGGAACATTTCAAGTCCGGCGGTGCCATTGTGGTAATATCAATGTACTATCCTTTATGCAGAGTTGTTGACATCTGTTCAAAGTTAAAATGGCTATATATTAAACCTGCGGTATGGGGTAAAGCAGCACTCAACCCAGACAACTACCAGCAGATTCTTGTATAGAACATCTATGTGATATGGTATTGAATACATGCGAAATGAATCTTCTTATTTAGGCTTCCTTGAAATTGTTGCTTCAATTTGCTTTCTTTTCCCTCCCTTAGCATCTGATGGAGGGAATCCAAAATAGGTGAACATTAATGAACTTGTCAGTTAATCATTCCTCCGTCAGTTCCTGTTAGAGAGAACACTGAGGTGGGAGTTGTGGGGGAGTCACTTTTCTAGACTACACCAGAAGGCTCTTCTTAAGGTTCAGTGAATTTCAATTGATCTTGAGCTTGTCGTCCTGTCATGGCATTCATTAGTATATGGAGGCTGAATTAGGCTGGTAGTGAAAGAGCTCCAAGTAGATGAGAAAAGCAGGGATTCCTTTTTGACAAGAGTTTATTGCCACCTGGTTCTGGGAGAAGAAGAGGCTGGCTTCAATTTGTGCTTTAGTGACAATGCACAACCAGAAGCAGGACCAGCCCCAGCTAGTTTGGTGCCCAAGACAGACTTCTAGTAAATGGTGTTCCTCCCTATCCATGTAAATGAACGTGTAGTAGGATGTTTCCAATTTTTTCTTCTTCTTTGTCTGAAAACACACAAACCAAAAAGAAAGAAAGAAAGAAAGAAAGAAAGAAAATTTCAGACTCTTTTAAAGCATCTTAGATGTTCTGCCTGAATCTATTGCCTCTTTATGCCAAAAGGTTGGGTCAACCTTGGCAAAGAAATTCAATCTCTGATAGGCATGGGCAAAAGTTATTTTCTTAAAAAAAACACCAAATTTTACAAATTTCTTCTTAAAAGCAGAATACAATAACCCTAAAATGGAAAAAGTCAGATGTTATAGAAAGTATAATAAACAAACTAATCAATCCAGTCAGATCCTTGAGTACTTAGAACATCTTAGTCTGAGTTTGACTCTTTGTGTGCTTAACCACATTTGCAATGTTGGATTGTAATAGTTGCATTCTTCATTATTCTCATCCTTATTAACTACATGGTGTGGAGATCAAGTATTCATCTCTCTATGCTAGGAGTTGTTGTACCCACTGAACTGGACTACAGCAGATCAGTGGATCTGGAGGTCTCCCTCTTTCCTGATAACACCACCACCAAAGCTTGCAGTGAGGTCATCTTGTTCCTCAGGAGTCTTTGGCAGTCATTTCTGTTTCTTTCTTGAGTTCCTTATGCTTTGCATGAAAAGTAAACGTGCCTCTTCCTCACTACACCCTTACTCACTCCATTTCTTTTTAAAAAGCCATTCTTTAAAATAAAGCCCGCAAACAAACAAACACTACCACGCACACCACAGATGCTTTTTGTAACAAGATGCCTCTGCACATAAGATTCTGCTCATGAATGCAGCTTTAATCCCTGGATAGGGAGTCAGTGAAAGCATGGCAGAAAGAAAGAATGCCTGGAAATAAAATAATCCTCTCAGAAGAACTCATGCTTGGAACTATGTATGTTTTTTGTGAGTTTTTCTTTTCATTTCATTCTTTAATTTCTTAACTTGGAGGGATTAAGGTAAATGTGTATCTAGAGGGGAAGAAAAATCTCTAGCTATCTGACTATTAAATCATTTTCTGCTGATCGTCCTTTCCAACCTGCCTTCTTGCCTGTTAAAACCTCACTTCTCTTTCTATCCATTTCTGAGTTAAAAACAAGTCAGCACTGATGTACATCTGCCCGGCTCTCCTCCTCTGCTTTTCTCTCTGCTTCTGTTTGTGCCAGAGCTGTTCTGATGGGAGCTGTAAATCAACCCCTGGGCACCTGGGAGACAAATGGTAGCAGTAATGTGAACTGAGGGAGATCAGATAAAACCCCAAGAAAAACTTGTGCCAAACAGAGGGTGGTTTTGAAACAAAAAAAAATCTATCTCTATCAAGGGCTTTGAAGTAGAAAATAATTGTGCTCAGTGTATTTGGTCAGGAGTTTTGAGTTAATAATAATAATTAATAATAATAAACTTTATTTGTATCCCACCCCCTCTCCCAAAAGGGACCCAAGGTGACTTACAGCAAGTTCCTTAACTTTAGTTCTTGAACTGTTCTAGGGAAACTGCATACAGCTCTGGTCACCACAACCTGGAAACGGGGCATTACAGAGTTAGAAGGCAATTGATGCCACTGGAATTAATTGTGCTCATTGGAGCTGATGTACTAAGTTGCTAACATTTCCTATTGGTGATGTAGAGAAGAGATAAAGCTACAGGTTGTTGAAAAGGATGAATTTGTTCTTAGAAATGCTATAACATGTTTGGGTGTAGAAATATTTAATGGCCTCTGTCAGGAGCTGTTAAAAGATAAACACTTATTTGAATTAATAGGTGTTTTTAAACAGAGTAATTTTACATGCAACTTGGTGCATGTTAAATGTATACAAAATTAATATTGCAAATTTTAAAGGTCTTTCTTGTTATAATTTTTGTTATTTGTGTATAGTCCCTCTCTTTCTGTCCTTCTCTCTCTCCTCTCTCTCTTAAAGACCCCTAAAGAAGTATTCCTAGACCAAAACAAGTTGAGCTATTTTTAAGAATAAATATTCTGCAACATCTCAAGACTTTATCACTTCTGTATACCTTTCTATTGGATGTTACCCATTTTCTTTGCATATTTAAATTTTTCCAAGCACCAGGAAAAAACTTAGTAAGCATTAGAAATGTCCTTTCCATGAGTACAATTCATTCCTTGGGGCATACTGGCTGGGATATTTGAGGAGCTGGAATCCAAAAACAACTTTTAAAAACTCTGTCTGTAAGCTTTGTGTGGATGTTCTGAAGTGTGATTTTCCTGTGTTCAAGGCACACTTCCAAGAAACAAATGATTTCCTAAAACCATGTATTTTAATTGAAAATGTGAGGTTGCAATAAATGGATTGTAAAAAATACTTTTTAATTTTCCCTTTCTTATTTTTTTAAATAGTACAATCTCCACATCTGTGAAACCAACATAAGTGGTTTCACTTATCTATGTTTTCACATCTTCATGCAGTGGTTCTCAACCTGTGGGTCCCCAGATGTTTTGGCCTTCAACTCCCAGAAACCCTAACAGCTGGTAAACTGGCTGAGATTTCTGGGAGTTGTTGGCCAAAACACCTGGGGACCCACAGGTTGAGAGTCACTGATTTAGGGAATCTTGTATAAACTCCACCCTGTTTGCAGTACCTTCATTATTCATCCCACTGGAAATAAAAAGGTTTGCTATTATCCATAGTTTCATGTATACACGTAAAGCTTGGGAATGCATCCCTTGTGGATATGGGGGTATTGTATATTATGTGCAAAATTATTTCCAATGCTGTCTTTTAATGTTTTCTTTTGTTCCCTACCTCTTTCTTGCTTCTTTTTATATATATACCTGACAGAAAAAATCATTGTAGTTTATATTCTCTCTGCACCTCTCTCTCACACACACCACACACCCATACACACATAGAGCTACTTTCCATTTCCCAGCAGCAAATATAAGCATTTAAAGTTTTCCTATAGTCACTATGAGTCCAAAAAGAGGTGGGAGAGGGTGCTAAATGGAGCTCAATCACTCCCCAATTCACAATGACTGCAGAGAAAGTTTGATATGAGATATCATTGTTCAGCTTCTTCCAAAGCTCTAAGGTTACCACCTCTCCATTTGCTGTCTGCCTTAGTTGGATTTTGCAATGGTTTTGTAAGTGCATTCAATGCTGGGGAAGGTCTGACAGCCAGAGAGACTCCAGAATTCTATTAAGTCAGAGAAAAGATGCAGGCTGATGGGGTCAGCTATTGCAGGCTGCCTTGCCAATGGGCATCATCTGTGATTAGGAAAGAAAGTCTATTTCTCACATGGAGGTCGGTAAGGGGAAGTGGAATTGGACTTCACCGTGAGTAACACAAGATCCTGACTAGAAAAGTTAGTGCACATCAAGAAACAGGAATGGAATCTTAGCAAATGTTTGGTTTGGATTTCAGAGTAAACCTGGGAAAAGGTGTCCCTTGGCTCTGTTTTGTGGCCCCGTGACCTCCAAATCCCACAATATATTTTCATTAAAATCTGTACACATTTTCACACCAAACTTGATGAAAATGACTAAAGATTGCTGTATCTATTCTGGTATTTGTCTCCAGAATCTCTCTGATCCCCAAAGCTGAAAGAAAATTGGCCAAAAATGTAAAAGGAAGTTATATTATGACATTTTATGTTGTGTTGGAAACACTGTTCAACTTAGTAGGAAGGCTGGTGAGGGGAAATGAGCCCTGACTCCAGCCCTATTGTAGAGTTTGGAAAAATTACTTTTCCAAGATCCTCGAAGTCTAAATAGTGGACATGGTGACTGGAGGATTCTGGGAGGTTAATTTTTCCAAGTTCTAGATGCAGACTCATTGGAGATTTTTTTTTATGACAGCTGCTATTGCTGTTTCACATAGTATTTCTCAATACTGGAATGGACAGCAGTCATCACATCTATTTCAGATAAAACTGTGTCAACAAGAGCTGCAATGGGGACATGTTTTAGGGATCAACCAGCATTTAGAAGAAATGTGTTAAGTGAAGTAGATTCTGCCATCACCACTGCCATAATTTCTGAAGACTGGAAAAGAAATTAATTCACTTTGTAACATTCTGTTACACAAAATAACCTAATTTACACTTCCTAAATTAATTAATGGACTGGAACACAATGGTTCTTCTGATCTTGTACCTTAGAGCATTTTGTAATGTGGCTCTATGTTGAAAGTTGCATATGGACTAGAACAAAAAAATTTCTTCAAATAACATTAAATTTGTGAATAATGTTAATGGAGCTGTTTTTCAAGTCGAGCTTCCTTGTTGTTCTCTTCCTTTCAGGTAAAGACCATTTATTCATTTCAAGTGACTTCATCTCACAGAACAGGTCAAGTGTTTGGCAGAGTAGGTATACCATACAGCCCAGGCATACTCCGTTTTGAAATTAAATTGATGATTTTCCTACCTCCATCACACACTAGCGAATTATTCATTTTATTCAGGAGTTCTCAGTTCATTTGCTATCACATTGAGAGAGTTGTTTCCACCCACTGTCCCCCATTTTCTTTGTGAAAAGAAACATTTATTCTCCTGGACTATGATTTTTGTTTTTTTTTGTTATGAATGTCATTTCCTAATTGGTTCTATCATAAACACACAGGTGAAGTTTATTAAACTGCAAAAACTTTCTTTGCAGGAGGGGCATCCTGCTATAGCATATTTTGCTCTAGTTTCTCAATGACTGAATATCTTGTAGAGTCTCCACCAATTTAACATAGTCTGTGGGCACAAAAAATGAAGTTTCTGGAGCACAACTACTTTCAAAGTAAGGACTACACAATTAAATAGGAAATAACACTTGCAAACTGGGAACATATACTCTATATTATTATTATTATTATTATTATTATTATTATTATTATTATTCAGAGACAGGAGGGACATCTGTCAGGGGTGCTTTGATTGCAGTTTTGCTACATGGCAGAAAGAAGGGGGTTGGACTAGTTGGCCCTTGGGATCAATCGGAGAAGGAGGGAGGAGGCGTCTGGGGGTTCTCCCTTCACTAGTGATCCTCCTCCTCCGCCTCTTCCTTCTTCTTCTTCTTCTTCTTCTTCTTCTTCTTCTTCTTCTTCTTCTTCTTCTTCTTCTCTCCCTCCCTCCCTCCCTCCCTCCCTCTCTCTCTCTCTCTTCCCCTCCCTCCCTCCCTCCTTCTCTGTGTTGGAAGAAGGAGGGAAAGAAGGAGGAAGTAACACACGGCACACACAACACACGGAAGAAAGGAAGGCCCTAGAAAGTGCATGAGACAGAAATGAAGACAACATACTGCTGGTCTTCCCTCCTCCTTGAGCAAAAGGTAATGGTGGAGCTTTTTCTCAAAAAGGTATTTTGACTCCTCCCACAGATTGCATAACTCTATCATTTTAAAGCTGAGGACAAACACCATCACATGACAGAATTGGCCATTTTGCCCAAGATAACCCTTTGCAGCCCTTTTTAAACTTGAAACCTACATCATGTGATGAATGCAGAAGGTTGCTGTTTCTTAAGTGGGTGGCTCAGTAGTCTTTAATGCATGTGATGAAGTGGTGAGACTGAGCTCAAACCACAACATTATCCTGGTTCTTTACCACTAATCCATAGGTTTTGGTTTTTCATAATCTTTCCCTTTCCCTTTGATTCTTCTCTCTCCCAGGATTGCAACACCTATAATCCAAGCTTCTTCTTCTTTTAGTCACAGTTATTTCTGTTATATTTGTCTTGTATTAAGCACCTGTTTTTGAATCACAAAGATAAATCTTTGAAGTGTCCCATTTCTAGATGATCACCTTCTCAACTTTTCCATCTATGGTTTCAATGTACAGATATCCCCCCCCCCCCATTCATTTGGCAGGTAAGGGACCAGAGCACTGACAAAATTAGAAAATGTTGAAATGTGGAGCCCTCCTTTTGTGGTTAAACTTGATCTGTTTGTTGTGTTTGAATGGGTGGTAATGGAGTGCTTTTTGATTTGTCTACCATGTAATCTAGCTTGCTTCATTTTTGTTTTAATTAAATTTTATTTTAATTTGGTTCTATTTTAAGTCAGTTGTATTTTAAATTTTTAAATTTTTGATCAGTTGATTTTAAAGTCAGTTTTGTTTGAGTCAGTTGTATTAGATTCCCCTTATTCAGTGTCTTTCATTCTGCATTTACTCTTTCTTTACATATTTATTTTTATTAATTTTCAATGAGTTTAATCTTGGTTTTCTTAATCATTGCTCAATTGGTGGAATTTTAAGTGTTTTTTTTTTAATTTTAATTTACACCAAATGTGTGAGTTCTGGATACAAAAGAGTCAAAAGAGTGCTTTGCTGAAAAGTGGACCACCTATACTCACCAAGTAGTGATTTGTTTAATCAGACCTCAAGCTGATTTTATCTACCATGTTTTCCCGAAAATAAGACAGTGTCTTATATTAATTTTTTCTCCCAAAGATGTTCTAGGTCTTATTTTCAGGGGATGTCTTATTTTTCCATGAAGAAGAATTCACACTTATTGTTGAACAAAAAAAAATGAACATTTATTATATACTGTACAGTAGTTGTCATCACAAACCAGCATAACCAAACTATGAATCCTATCAAGAATTTCTTTTTATTTCCATGTACAACACTCTATGGTACGTACATTTACTAAACCTGCATGCTCTGGTGTTCTGTTCGTTGGGCATGCTTCCAAACAAAAACTTTGCTAGGTCTTACTTTCGGGGAGGCCTTATATTTAGCAATTCAGCAAAACCTCTACTAGGTCTTATTTTCTGGAGATGTCTTATTTTAGGGGAAACAGGGTATTAAGACCTATCTAGCATATTTTCAGTGCTCTGTTTAATGCTTTTTCTATATTTCTATCCACATTGCTGGTTTTGATGTACTCTCTCAAAGATCTTTTCTCTTATTCACCAATTTGTTTCACTTGGGATTTCATTTTTATCTCTTTGTCTTTGAGTCTGCTGTCCCCTAGTATTGCCACATCTGTCACCTGAGTTCTTTTTCCAAGCCACAGTTTTGTCTAAGATGTCATATTTGATGCCTCTGAGAAAAGAAAACCAGTGGGGTCCTAATGGCAACATGTGCTTTTGGAAGAGCTCCAAATGGACTGACAAAATATCTGGATTAAATACTTGCACATAGAATCACAACAGCACAAAATGACACTATTTGGAGTATCCCATATTATCTGACGACACTTATTCCATAAATAAAGGAAACAAAAATGATTAAAGATCCAAAATTCTAGAGACAGTAATACTTGGTAGAATGTGACACTATGATGATGATGATGATGATGATATAATCACTGCTTGAATCTAAGACTGTCCTGGGGCTTATTACATTCAACTAGTTTTTTCCCCTCAGGGTGGTAACACTCTCTGCTTTAGACGATAGATGAAAAATGTTTCTGAACCAATACTTTCCATTGGGTGGAAAATGCAGCCATTCCAGGCAAAATACCCAGTCCCAATAGAGCTCAACCAACTCTTCTGTTGTTTCCATATGCCTCTCTGAGAATGAAATGGAAATATAAGAAGGAATTATTGGAGTGGGGGTGGAGTGGGAGAGAGAGCGCCTTCCCTGCCCTTCACACATCTTGTTGTGATTTATCTCCTTTGTGGAAAATTAAATATGTCAGGCCTTCAGACAGATGCAGTTGTGGCTGCAGCAAGAGAAGTCTCATCCACTCTTGGGTATTAAAGATCCCAAAGCAGAAGATTAAAGGTGTCAGGCAATCTAAGCTCAAACCTGTGGATTCAACACTGATTTTACTGTCAGTATTGTGTGCCGTTCTGTTATTTTCCTTAAGACCTTGGCAGCCCCTTCAAAAGCTGCAGGGTCCTTCTCAGATTAACCACAAAGTCAGCCCTGTCTTTAAGACATCAAGCCATGCCAAACTGTCACACAAAAACACAGTTACTGCTGGAGGAATCAAAGAGCTAGAGAATTCTTGCTATGTGTGATCGGCCTTTCACAGATATGTCACAAGAGACATAATAGTCATCTGTGCCATGATAATGATTTTGCAAATTATGCATGATACATAAATAAATTTAACATCATTAGGTATGGTGTGGAATATTATATTATATATTCTCCGCTGTAGTGATATCTATATTCTGTCTTTCATCCCATAAGCTCAAGACAATGTACACAATTCATTTTCCATTTTATCCTCACAACAAACCATTAAGGAAGGTGATGATAAGAAAGACTGAGTAGCGAAAGGTCAACTTGTGAAGTTTTTCTGGAAAACTGGGATATAAACAAACTGATATTTATAAGAGTATTCTGGGCTGTATCTGTGTGGATGCCTGCCATAGATGTGGGCGAAACGTCAGGAGAGAATGCTTTTGGAACATGGCCATACAGCCCAGAAAACTCACAGAAACCCAGTGATTCTGGCCACAAAAGCCTTTGACAACACATGGTATAGATAATTGCTGTTTTCATGGGTCAGTGGGTCTTTGAACATGGATTTCCTTAGTTCTGAACTCTAACTAAAGTATAACAGTTGCTTCCTATTTCATAATGGACAGGTGTATCTGTCTAAATTGCATTTTAACTTCCTTGAGCATCCCCCTTGCTGTCCTGGAGCTGGGCTTGATTATCAAGTTTGTAAAACCCTCCAGTTTATATGTTGTTCTGCTATAAAGTCTTTATCAGACATCTGCAGAGTTAAATATAGGAATTATTCAGGTGATAGAATAAATTAATCTGTGAGCTTTGAAGTACTGAGTGGGCAGATCTCAAAGAGTATTGAAGACATTTCCAGCCTCTGTGTTCTGTTTTCCTTCTGGCCATTTAGCTGACCTGGATACAAAACTTTCTTTCACATTTTGTTTATTCTAAATCCCAGCTTCGTTTGGTATGCACATGTATCACTTCTTATAATAATGGTGACATTATTTCTGCTGTTCTAAATCCAACATCACCTGAGGAAATCTACCTTCATGAAAATGGTGTTTTTATTCCCTCCTGTGTTCTGCACTCCTTTAATGCACACTTCAACTTTATTCGCAAGGGTCCTTCAGTCTGTAGAACAGAATCTGGGAGCCCTGGAGAGTATAAACCCATATCTAACATGTATTATTATCAGCCAATATATAAAAGTGCAAGCTTCTCACCCAAATTTCAGTCTTATTCAGTATAATATACCTCTGCCAGTCCAAAAACAATTATGTCAGATACCCCCTCCCCCGCTATGCATTGCTGTGCACTTATGTGACAAATGGTCAATGTCTTCTTCAGCTGTGTTTTGTTCAAGATTACCGAAATAGGTACTTTAAAGTTATCCATCACTTCAGCATGAAATGGATGGCAACTTTCCAAGCTCTGGGATGGAATTATTTTTCTCAGAAATGAGATGAAGTGAAGCTCGGGGAGTAGGAGCATAGCTTGGTGTTTCATGTAGGTGTTCTCATGTTTGGTCACTGTTATTTTCAGCTGTCTCAGGTCACATAGCTAGGATTTTTGTTTTTGCTGATATTTGGGAAAACCATTGTCACTCAAAATTTTTTAAATCTTGGTCAGACACGTAGCTGGCCCTACTAAGAGCAGGCAGAAGTGGTGATCTCAAGTGGTTTTTACTTAATTTTTGCCACTGTATTTTTCCCAGCCAGAGACTTTCAGAATTTTGTTGTAAAAAAATAGAAATAATAAATTTGGATCGACTTTAAGTACTTTGATTTTGGTAGACGTGAGATATTCTTTTATGCTGTGCAACAGGTCTTGCACCAGTTCCGCAGAGATTGACTGGTGTTTCAAGTTCTTTTTCAAAAAATACTTTTAATTGAATAATGATTACAATCAAAGAACATTTAACACACAGCATCACAAAACATATATCAACTAATCTACTCCTACACCTACTTCTACAAATTAATTAATGCTGCTGTAACAATTTAAATACACAGACCTAATAAAAACCAACTTTCCGCTTTCATACTAAAAGTGTAAAAAATGTAATAAAATGAACATCTACCTTAGACTAATTATATTGTATATCCATTTACTTCTTATTAATATTAGATCTAACTAATTATCAAAACTTGCAAATGTAATTTTCTCACCATTCTCTCACATACATTTTGGGAAACTCTTTCAGAAAGTTATCTAATGATTTTTCTCTTTAAAAAGCAGTTTAATTTATCAATACATGCCAGTTCAAACAATTTCAAAATCCTACCATCAACTTAATAATAATAAAATTTTAATTTCTAATCTGCCCTATATCCTTGAAGGGACTCATATAGAACATATGGAATCTTGGTGTTCTTTTGACTATGTTTTTATAATAGTCTAATTTAAGGGATCATATATCACACAATTCCTTCTTCAAAGTGACTTAATTATCTATCGATTTCAATAAAACAGTTTTTGCTTAAAACAATTTTTTGTTTTATTTTGAGTTCCTCCTGAATCAAAATATCTTTGCTTTCCACAGGTCAATGAGATATGATAGAATGTGCCCACTAGACATTCACATTTTCAACACAAATTGTGAACCCCTTTATGCATTTTGGAGCTTCCAGTGGCGCAGCAGGTTAAACCGCTAAGCTGCTGAACTTGCTGACCAAAAGGTCAGCAATTTGAATCTGGGGAACAGGGTGAGCTCACGCTCTTAGTCTCAGGTTCTACCAATCTAGCAGATCGAAAACATGCAAATGTGAGTAGATCAATAGGTACCACTCCGGTGAGAAGGTAATGGCTTTCCATGCAGTCATGCTGGCCACATGATCTTGGACAATACTGGCTCTTTGGCTTAGAAATAGATATGAACACCAACCCCCAAAGTCAGACACGACTAGACTTAATGTCAAGAGAAAAGCTTTACCTTTACCTTATGCATTTTAGACAATCTCACAGCTTTAAACACCAAGGATTTTGGGATTTTCTGTAGGCAACATAAATGCTTTTAACTAAGTTACAGCTTCTCTTTCAAAATGGAAAAAAAAATCCTTTTTGGATTGCAGCTTGTGGAGTCTTTCAGCCATCACTTCCTCTACATGCCCTAGAAGAGGGTGCTGTGAGAATTACTTTTCACAAAGTCGTGTTTCTAAATTCAACCTCTCATTTTCATGTTGCCAGTCAATTATTGCCTCTATTGGAAGCTTCACAGTCCTACACCAGACTTTTCAGCCTCCCTCCAAGGCTCAGATGACCAACCTGAAGAATCTGTGTGTGAAATGTCAGACCAGGCTGATTCAGGCATCTGTAGTCGAGCAACAAGCGGTGCAGATATTGACATTTTTCTTGCATTCACAGTCTGGTGGAGAACACCCCCTTATAAACTATTCTAGCAAGACCTTGATGTGGTATAATCAATCACACTAATGTGTGTGACACTGAATATATCCCTGCTTTTATTTGCCAGGCTATATTTCAAGACAACGTGTCTCCTGCCACTACTTATTGCTCACAATTTGACCTGAATCTCTTCCACTCTTACCTTTCTCCTTGCAGTGTCCCGAGAGTTTATTGATAAAATGATAGTGTCCATCTGTGCTGACAGCATATTGAAAGGAGAATTGTACAAACAAGGAGCTTCTAGATTTGAGACAGAAGAGAAGAAAGTATACAAATGATGTCTTACCTTGAAAGAAAGCTGTACAGTGAATGTATTTAGGCTTGAAATATTATTTAGGTTTAGGCTTAGAGTATTTACTTTTATGCTCATTGAAGTCTTCAAAACAATAGACAATACAAAAAACAGTGTGATAATGCAATAAGAATTGCTTAATAAAACTACAACAGCAAAATAAAATTCTTCTTTTAAAGTAAAGGATTAAGTAATAGTAATTTAAAGCGTGTGCCTTCAGGTCACCTATCCTCTTATGATGGACTCATGAATTTGAGTGGGCTTCTTAAGGAGTACTCCAAGGTGATTTGCCATTGCCAGTAAAATACAGCATATAGCACCCTGTTTTCCTTGTAAGTCTCCCTCCCAAGTATTAACCAGCCCTGACCCTGCTTAACTTCCCAGTTCAAATGTGATTTCGTGAGTCCTGGATGTTTAGTAGAATCCATGAAAAACCTGGAGTGTACATGCAGCTGTTGCTGCTTGCTAGCACTTGATAAATTTGATAAAGATGGAGCTAAGAAGATTTATAACACAGAAAAGGTCTTTCCAGTGTAATCTTTCTTAGCCATGGTGGGACATAGAACAAAGCTTTGGTTGAGAGGACTAAATTATGGGCAGGCTCATAATGTAGGAAATAATTTTTCAACTTTCCTTCACTTACCTAATTTAGGACTTAGTCCGTTAAAGCCAACACCCTGAACAGGATTCAAAAATGAATTGGAAACCACTGCAATAAAGACTTTTTTAAAGTCTTGTGTAAAGCAGGTAGAGTGCTAAATTTTACATGAGCTCACAGCCTCTGAGGATGCTTGCCATAGATGTGGGTGAAACGTCAGGAGAGAATACTTCTGGAACATGGCCATACAGCCCAGAAAACACACAACAACCAAGTTGTAAGTCTGACCACCTTGTTCTGTATTTGGTGAAACATTCAGGTCACATGGATGTTTCCACCAGCTTCTGTCAAAGTGGGTAAAAGGCAGTCCTAGCCTCTGCAGACAATTGAGCCTCAAGCAACAGTTATAGATTAAAAGGTCACTCAAAGCAATGCTTCTGTTTTGTCATGGGGAATGCAGTCCCACCCAGAACAGATTGTATCCTCTATTCCCAGACGTAAAAATTGCCTGTCTGCAAAGCCTCCATCTTGTTCGGATTTAGATTCAGTTTATATTAGCCTACATCCAGCCCATTGTTCACTGTACTTAAATAGCCTCAGACAACTCAGATGACAAAGAGAAATAGAGCAAAGTGTCATCAGCATATTGATGGCACTTGTCTCCATATTTCAAGATGACCTCAACCAGCAGATTAATATTAATTTTAGAAGTCGTAGTCCATGAGATGGATTGCTACAGAACTCAATAACTCAGATGTTGTGGGGTCAAGCAAATATCTTCCAGTGTCATTTTCTGAAGCTCACACTGCTGGAAGAAGTGGAGAAGTCATCTGTGCAGTTAATTCAACGTACTGTAGTTTGGGAATGAAATTTTCCGCTCAAGAAACATCCCACCAGAACCTCTAGGCAAGCCATTTCCAGCTTTAAATAGTAAGCAGTATTGATACCTTGTTACTTCTACTGTATCACAATGCACTGGTGTGGCCCATGGGGTAGTAGAGCAGGCTATGCATTTGTTGCAGTTGTCTACCATTGTGTTAGATCAGGTGTGGGCAAACTTTGGTCTCCATATCGGCTGTTAGGAATTGTCAGAGTTGAAGTCCAAAATACCTGGAAGGCCAAAATTTGCCTGTGTTATATGAAATATATGGACAGAGGAGTGTATGGCGACTGAGTGATAGTAAGTAAGTAAGTAAGTAAGTAAAAGTTTATTTGTATACCGCCCTCTCTCCCGAAAGGGACTCAGGGCAGTTTCCAATATAAAATCAGCATAAAACATTGTACAATAAAACACTGAAAACACTATAAAACGCTATAAGAATTAGAAACAAAAACAAAACATAACAATTGACTAAAACAATCACATAAGCAGAAGGAATATAATCACTCAAATAACATGAATCTGCAAAGAAAGAGGAAGAAAAGAAAAAAAAAGACCACTGGGATAGAGGAGAGGATGGCCTTGAGGGACCACTAGAACTGAAATGCAATGTGATATTCTAAGATGCTTTGGGGCAGAGGAATAAAGTGCAGTGTTTCAAGTCAAAGGGGTGGCCTGTGCAACTACTATAGCTATGGGCTCGGTTATCCAAAGGCGCAGCGGAAGAGCCAGGTTTTAAGCAGCTTTTTAAAGGAAGCCAGGGTGGGTGCTTGCCGGATCTCCTCCGGAAGAGAATTCCACATCCGGGGAGCAACAATAGAAAAGGCCTGCTCCCTCGTCCCCGCCAACCGAGCCTGGGATGGTGGCGGGAGCGAAAGAAGTGCCCTACCGGATGAACGAAGAGGACGAGTGGGTTCATAGCGGGAGATGCGGTCACAAAGGTAGGCGGGTCCCAAACCGTTTAGGGTTTTATAGGTAAGAACCTGCACCTTGAATTGGGACCGGAAAATAATCGGTAGCCAGTGGAGCTCCTTAAACAGGGGAGTAGATCTCTCCCTGTAGTTTGCTCCAGTTAACAACCTGGCAGCTGCACGTTGGGCTAACTGAAGTTTCCGGGCCGTCTTCAGGGGCAACCCCACGTAGAGTGCATTGCAATAATCCAGTCTAGAGGTGACTAAGGCGTGGACCACCGTGGCCAAGTCAGACTTCACGAGGTATGGTCGCAGCTGGCGCACAAGCTTTAATTGTGCAAAGGCCCTCCCGGCCACCGCCGACACCTGAGCCTCAAGTGTCAGTGATGAGTCCAGGAGGACCCCCAAGCTGCGGACCTGCGCCTTCAGGGGGAGTACGACCCCATCGAGCACAGGTTGCCACCCAATACCCTGATCAGACTTGCGACTGACCTCGAGGACATCTGTCTTGTCGCCCTCATCCAGGCCATTACAGCGACCAGGCACTGGTTCAGTATCTGAGGAGCTTCCTTGGAATTAGGTGGAAATGAGTAGTAGAGTTGAGTGTCATCTGCGTAGAGATGGCACCCAACTCCAAAACTCCAGATGACCTTGCCCAGCGGTTTCATGTAGATGTTAAAGAGCATGGGGGATAAAATGGAACCTTGCGGGACCCCACAGGTCAAAGGCCAGGGGTCCGAGCAGGTATCACCCAGCTTCACCAACTGGGAATGGCCCTCCAGGAAGGACTGGAGCCACTGGAGCACAGTACCCCCAAGGCCCATCCCAGAGAGCCGTCCCAGAAAGATACCATGGTCGATGGTATCGAAAGCCGCTGAGATGTCCAGGAGAACCAGAAGGGACACACTCCCCCTGTCTAGCTCTCTGCGGAGGTCATCCACCAAGGCGACCAAAGCCGTCTCAGTACTGTGACCAGGCCTGAAGCCGGACTGTGAATGGTCCAGAAAATCAGTGTCGTCTAAGAATCCCTGGAGCTGAGAAGCAACCACCCTCTCCAGTACCTTGCCCAAGAAAGGGAGATTGGAAATAGGTCTATAGTTGTTAAGAGTAGACGGATACAGGGATGCCTTTTTTAGAAAAGGCCTAATTACTGCCTGTTTTAGGCTAGACGGAAAAATCCCTTGTTCCAGAGATGAGTTGATAATTTTCTCAAGCCAAATTAACAAATCTCCCCTGGTCAGTTTGATTAACCAGGAGGGGCAAGGATCTAGGGAACAAGTGGTCGCTCTCGTAGCTCCAAGGAACTTGTCCACGTCATCAGGGCGAACAAGCCGAAACGAATCCATCAAGATCGGACAGACAGATGCCTCAGGCACCTCACCTGGCATTGCACTAACCCCAGTGTCTAACTCAGAGCATATCCGAGCGACTTTATCTGCAAAAAAGTGCGCGAAATCGCTGCACTGGGTTGCTGGGTTGTCAGGGGTCTCCTCCCCCTGGGGAGGATGGAGGAGCTCCCCAACAACCCGAAACAACTCCGTTGGTCTATTGATTGCAGATGCTATGCGGGCAGCCGAGAAAGCCTTTCTGGCTGCCCGCAAGGCCGCAGAATAGGCCCTAATAGCGGCTCTAGCCCGTGTTCGGTCGGATACCCTACGAGTTCTCCGCCAGGAGCACTCTAGACCCCTTCTCGACCGCTTCATCACGGCCAGCTCCCTTGTGAACCAGGGAGCCCTGGTGCGTCGGCGGGTAGAGAGGGGACGTTCGGGGGCGATCGTGTCTATCGCCCTGGCCATCTCGCTGTTGTAGTGATTGACCAAGACATCAACAGGATCGTCAGCCTCAATGACAGGAAGATCCCCAAGAGACCTCAAGAAGCCGTCTGGATCCATTAGTCTCCTGGGGCGGACCATCTTAATGGGTCCACCACCCCTGCGGAGGTTAGTGGTCACGGTAAGTCTTAAAGTGACCAGGTGATGGTCGGACCATGACAATGGAAGAATAGTTTGCTCTTCCACTCCAACCAATCCACTGTCGGCAATAAATACTAAGTCAAGGGTGTGTCCTGCCTGATGGGTGGGTCCAGAGATGACCTGGGACAGTCCCATGGTTGTCATGGCAGCCATGAAGTCCTGAGCTGCACCAGTTAAAGGGGCCTCCGCATGAATGTTGAAGTCCCCCAGCACCACCAGGCACTGGGAGGCCAGCACCATGCCAGAGACCACTTCTGCAAGCTCAGGGAGGGAGACTGCTGTGTCGCGGGGTGGACGGTACACCAGCAGAATCCCCAAACTGTCCTGGACACCTACCCTCAGGTGGACACACTCAAAACCTGAGGCTTGCGGAACAGCGCACCTGGCCACGGCGATGGATTGCCGAAAGACCACCGCAACCCCTCTTCCCCGCCCCCTGGGCCTGGCCTGCTGATGCACCCCGAAACCAGGAGGACACAGCTGAGTGAGGTTAACCCCACCCAGCTCATCCAACCAGGTCTCGGTGATGCAGGCCAGGTCTGCCCTCTCATCCAGGAGTAAATCCTGGATGACGGAGGTCTTACCATTAACAGACCATTAAGAGAGATAGCAGTAGAACTTTGTCTTAATTTGCACATAGGTAGCTAAGTGATAAAGAGTGTGTGACAGATAACCTATCAGATGGTTGTATCAGTTATGTGAGCATGAGGTCCCATCTACACTGCCATATAATATAGTTTCATAATGCAGTTTAACTGCATTGAACTGCATTATATGAGCATACACTGCATTATGAAATTGCATTATTTGGCTGTGTAGATGGGCCCTGAAGTTGAATAAGTTTTTGATTGGTCTGAAGACAGAAAGGTGAAATAATCAAATGGAGAGAATGGGATCCTGTCAATCTGAACTTCACTGAGAAATGATCTGAACCTTGATAATGAGGCCACAAAGAGGTTTACAGTGTCACAACAGAAAATACCAACCACATGTTTTGGCTGATGATCATGTTGAGATTTCTCTATGATTGTAATGACAGCTGTGAAGAACTGAAGTGTGCCACTTAATGAATCTCTAGTGTGACTCTTGAAATTCTCAAAACATGGTCACACATTAGGTAATAATCCCAGGAATACTATAATGAATGGTACAGTGTATGTTGGATTATTTAAAAGGAATGACAAGGAATTACTACTCCCCTTGTCTTGCTTTTGGCAAAAACATGCTTGATCCCACATTTGGAAAGGATCCAGGTAATTCTATTCAAGGACTGCAAGGTGGAATGGAATCTTTTGAGGTTTAGTTTTGAAGCAGTCGATATAAATATCATTTTCAGACTTCTAACCATTTCCAATATTTGGAGTACATTTTTGAAGGGCCTTTTGACTGGTGATACATACATTAGCAGGTTTTTCTAGTTATCAAAGCATCCTGGGATTTAAATGTGCCACATTACTGCTTATTAAGTTATGTATAAGCTCTCTAATAAATGTAATGCCACCCCCAACCTCTGTGTATGAGTCACAAGGGGAGCAAATGAGCCTCCCTGTGTATGAACACATAAAGAACATTACAGTAGAGTCTCACTTATCCAACACTCACTTATCCAACGTTCTGGATTATCCAATGCATTTTTGTAGTCAATGTTTTCAATACATCGTGATATTTTGGTGCTAAATTCGTAAATACAGTAATTACTACATAGCATTACTGCATATTGAACTACTTTTTCTGTCAAATTTGTTGTATAACATGATGTTTTGGTGCTTCATTTGTAAAATCATAACCTAATTTGATGTTTAATAGGCATTTCCTTAATCCCTCCTTATTATCCAACATATTCGCTTAACGTTCTGCCGGCCCGTTTATGTTGGATAAGTGAGACTCTACTGTATACAAAAAGGAACATCACATGCTCAACTTTGTCAGTCCCATTTACTATCTAAAGATAAAAAAACATTAATATTTCATTGTGCCTCATGCAGTGTTCTATATTAAGCATGATTCTCATGTTATAACTTTGGATACAATGCTAAGTTTTCTAAACATAGGCTGAGATCCTGACAGAAAATATGCATGTAGAACCCTGGTGCCACACCAAACTACAACTCCCAGAATTCGATAGCATTTTATTTTTTCTAGAATGCTAAGGGTTTTCAATGTTTTGTTCAGTTTTGGATGATCTCTCATTTGCTAGCATGGTTAAGTGATAGGGCTGCATCTATACTGCAGAATTAACTCAGTTTGATACCACTTTAACTGCCATGACTCATTTCTATAGAATTCTGGGTGTTTTAGTTTGGTGTGGGACTAGCACTCTCTGGCAGAAGACCTTGTAAAGCTGCAACTCCCATGATTCCATAGCATTGAGCCAACAAAGTTAAAGTGGTGTCAAACTGCATTAATTCTAAAGTGTAGATTCCCCCAGTGTCAAAGCTAGTAGAAGTGCTGGAATGGGATTGAGAAGTTTTCAGTTATAAATTTCAAATAATTGGCAACCTGTATAAGGCCTTTTTGATCAATTCCCAGAAATCCCAGCCTGTTTGGACAATGGTAATGGATTATGAGAGTTTTAGTTCACAGTGAAAAATTTTGCACTTCTGTAGCAATGAAAAGTTTTTCACTCCCTAAGCATTTTTGGTAGTTGTCCAGCTCATGGTATTATGTTCCATTACATAGCTAATATTTGCTTAAAGTTTAATGTTGAGTGTAGAAATTGTAATAAGCTTCTATACTGTCTTTTAAACTAACTAGATTTCCTTGTGACCAGAGTGCTCCTGGTTGAGCATTACAGTGAAAACTAATAGTTTTAAAGTAACCTAAGTTTTCCCGAAATCAGATGTAACAACGACAACAAATGCTCCTAGTACTAGTTATTTAAAACAGTAAGAAAACACTTTTGCTTTTCTTTGCAGCCACACAAAAGGGACAAAAGAAAAGAGGAAGTGTATGTGATGGCCTTTCATGTAGTGCTAGTCTAGTGGTATCCCAACACAGTCATTAATGATGCACAGTAGTCAGCAAGTTAGACTTCCAATCCAGAGTGAAATGTACTGTGTAAAGTACTAAGGACTCCTCAAAGAGAGCTGCTATTATTGAAATGGAAATGCATTTCTACATGGGTTTGTACTGAAACTCTTCTGAATATTGGCCACATGCAGTTCAGGCTGTGGAAGAAAGAAAGATGACAAACAACATGATGCATTGAGACTATTTATTTAACATTTTAAGATTGTCTTGTAAGAAATTCATGCATGGCATACCTGTGGGCATTCTCCCTCCTCTCAGAAGCTCAGAAATTCAAGGATCACAACTATGGAGGAAATCAATTTGTAAGGAAAGCTTTCCTATTAAGATTTGTTACTTGAAGGGAGCAGTGGAACGAGAAATGGAGAAGAATTCTTGTTTTGTTTTAAATATCTAAAGTACTATCAGAATTGATACTTTGATATAGGATATTATGAGAAATGCATACCTGCAGTCCCTGAGACTTACAAACTTACAAACAACTCATAGTTAGAAACAGGGGTGAGACAATAGGAAGTGAGAAAAATCTACTCCTAGGAAAGGAAATTCACTCCTGGGACCATTATTATGGGGAAAAGGGGTCTCCACTGAAGCTTTATCACCAATCCTTGCTATTTTTTAAAAAATACGATTGTCACAGGGTCAGAAAGTGAAGTGAAATAATAATAATAATAATAATAATAATAATAATAATAATAATAATAATAATAATAATCTTTATTTATTGAGTCCCCCATGGGGACTCAAGGAGGCTCACAATCCCACACTTTAGTCAAGTTTAAAAAGCACAATACAAAAGTTAAAAAACAATTAAATAGTACAGATTAAAATATAACAAAACAGATTAAAATATAAAAAAATACCCTTAGAATGGCCTTTAAAACTCACCCCCCCCAATCCCACCCACAACCTCCCCAAAGCCTGCCCCTTATCCTTCCCCAAATGTCTGATGGCAGAATAAGATCTTAATCTGCATGTGGAATAACAAAATAAACACCACAGGGATGTTTTCCAACTGGTAAAAAGTTACGGCAGATAGCTTAGCCCTTGGTAATTGTTCTAACTACTTTATATGCTTTTGTGGTGTTCATTTTTTTTGTTCTTCATTGTTTCAATTAGGTACATTAGTTTCATTGTATGTTGCTCCAAGATTATGTGACACAGGGCAGCATATAGATATTGTAATATAATGAACTATAAGTAAAAGGGAGGGACAATTTTGCACCTCATGTCATAGTCAGAATGGGATCCATCATAAAATGAGATCCAGCATCAATCAATCAGTCAGTCAAAACATTTGCAGTTTAGGTCATAATTTAGATCAGACTAGATCATACTCTTTATTAAACATTTTACCTTAGTGGAACACTTGTCTCAAGAAACCCTTGCTTAAATATCATTATATCAAAAGTTTCCTCCATTCATCCTCTCCTGTGCAACCAATAGATTTGATAAAAGCCTAGGTTTTCAGGGAATCCTGGCCCAAAACCCTGGTCTAGATGTCTGAAAAGTGGGATATGTTTTGAACTAAGTTGTTTTCTAACTAAAGTATAGCAACGTGCCTTACATTGAATTATGCATCAATGGATATTTCAGAAAAAAATTAAACTCCTGCAGATTCAGGATATTGGGTGGTTCTATTCAATCTTGTATTTCTCTTTAAAATTTAATGTTTTAAATTTTCTTCTTTGGTATATTCTCTGCTTGAGAGAAAGCCTGCGTATATGCATTAATTTCCACACATATATTTGAAGTGACATCAGCAAAGGCAGCGGACAGCTTACACACCTTTGACTTTAACAGGGGATGGCAAATCCATTTGGAGCAAATTGAATCAGCCTTCACTGAGAGGAATTTTAACCGTGCGTAAAACATTTGCCAGCCATTAACTATACCGCTGTTATTAAAGATTTCTAATGGCAGCTACCTGAATTCACACTTGTCACTTGTGGGGCGGGTGGGGTGCCTGTGCTTTTATGGACCATCAACTTTAAAAATGTAATTCTAAATTCCAGCCACTTAAAAATGATACTGCAGGAAATATGATTTAGGCAATATGCATAAGAAGAATAAAAGTCAAGATTTGTTTCAGTTAATTTTATGCAGCCATGTAAGCTTTTCAAATTAACATTTCTGGAGCATCCCTCTATCTCTGGAGAAATTGTGAGAAATATTGTGAGAGATCTTTATCCTGTTTAGAGAAATGCATAGAGGATCACTCAAAGTGTTTTATTACAGGATGGATAACCATTTTGATGTCTGCATCATTTTAGGTGTAATTCGTTTTGAGCTACAAGTCAGTGAAAGTAGGCCAGACCCAAAAGTGCATGGGATCATCCCTTTCTCTGCCTGCCTTTCTTTCTCTCCCCTGCCACTGATTTTTTGTCTATCTGTACTTCATTTATGTCTTTAGGTTTATCTCCCTCCCTGGTCTTCACAGTTTTCTTTCTCCTTCTGTTACCCCAATTCCCTCCCCCTTTTAAAATTACATTTTAACTTGGAGTTTACAGTATATGCATTTACAAACAATATACCTCCATCAGTTAAATTAATACAAGTAACTATCACTGTCTCCCACATCTACTTAGCTTGTTTACATCAAATCAAACCGCAATTGTAGGTTTCATTTTCAATTGTGAACTATTGTGTATTATTCTGGAACTGCAGTTGGTTTATTGACAGTCCTTGTGTTGAAGTATATCCATAGTCTCTAGAGGAAAAATGGTGACCAGATTTCTATGGAGCTATCTTCCATCATTTCTTACTGCCAGCCATAAGTTAATTTTTCAGATAGGGCAGTAGACCAGACTCTATTCCGCCAGCCTGTTAATAAGCCTGTTAATAAGAGATCTTACAACATTTTTCCAAATTTCACCATTTCTATCCAGTTGACATTGCTCTTCATCACACTAGAGTATGGATCCACTTTAAATCCAGTTGCTGCATCCTGCAGAATTATGGGGTTTGTAGTTTAGTGAGGCCTAGGACCTGTCTGGCTGAGCAGTTGAAAGGCTGCTCCCTAATCTATAAAGCCCAGAAATCTGCAGGAGTCAGCAACCGGATTTAAAGTGGATCCATGCTCTTGTGTGATGAAGTCATACTACTACAGAGATAAGCTTTTTATGCAAAAGATGTTCATTATCTGTACTGTAGTAAAATATCTTTCACCTTGATGGTTTGGTTAGATATTAAATTCAACCATTTTGCTGTCTCCTTCAAGAAAAAAAGCACATTTGCATCCTGGCATATTTGATATATTTCCTGCTCTAATTTTGACACATTCCCCTTTATTTTTTGCCTCTCACTCTTTTCTCTATTTTTTTTTTTTACCAATACTGTCTTAAGATTTTTTCACCTTGTTACTTTGTGTGTGTGTGTGTGTGTGTGTCTTTGACATCCCTTGTTTATTCATTCTGTCTCTTTCTGCCTTCCTTATTCTTGGTTACCAAGAGATTGATGCATGGCTGTTGCAAGAGGTACCAAATGATTTCTTATAAATGGCGACTGAAATTAAGCCGATGGCCATAGTCTGCCTATTCCTGTTCTAGTGCCCTTGGTTAGGCATCTATGAATGAATCATGTTTTTGCTCATAAGGGGTTGGTAGATTATTTCATTTGGGATCTGAAGGACTAGCTGTATCTGTGATTATTAGAGATGCAGAAATGTGTCAGTTTCATTGTTGCTGTGTTTCTTAGCATTCCACTTGTGTTCTTGTCCCATCCATCCAACTTCAATGTCAGATAAAAAGCTTTTTTCTTCTTCCCACAGGGAATCCCTGTGTATTTTGGTATTTTTTGGTATGCATAATTAATGTGAAAGAATTTCTTGCATATAATTGAAAAAAGAAAAAGGAGAACATAATCTGACACAGTTTTCTTCCCATGATTTGGGGAACTAAAAGTGTCTCTCTGTCTTTCTCTCAATCACACACATCTTGTTGATAATCCCACCTACCTCAAATTGGAAAAAAATGAAAAATAATATGTACTTTCATCACTACTCCTTACAAGCCTTCCTTTATTGTTGACAGGGTGAAAAACAATCACTAAAGTATCCCTTGAGAACACACAGCATAGTACTGTTGAAGTTGTTAGACTGGGCTTGGCCCCATGTAAGCCGCCCCGAGTCTCTTCGGGGAGATGGGGCGGGGTATAAGAATAAAATGATGATGATGATGATGATTATTATTATTATTGTTATTAGACTGCAACTTCCATCAGCCTCAGGCCTCATCTGCACTGCCATTTAAAATCCAGATTATCTTATTTGAACTGGATTATATGGCAATGTAGATTCACATAATTGAGTTCATAATGTGGATTTTATGGCACTGTAGATCCAGCCTCAGTGAGCATGTCCAATAGTTAACAATAGAAACTGTGATCTCACAACATCTGACAGATCACTCATTCCCCAGCTCTATATGGATTCCCCCCCCCCCCCCCCCGAAATTTCCAGTTTTGTTTTGAAGCTTGGCAACCTCCTTCCGACCACCCTAAATAGATTCTGGGTGCTATAGAGAGATGTAGAGTGCTATAGCTCTGTAATCTCCTGGATGGAAGGAAGCAATTAGAAGGCACACGAGTGCCTTATTTAAAATTGTATTAGCACTTATGCTGTGGGGAGGCTTCCTGGAGTACTAATATAATATGATCTGCTAAGCAGCTTGCATGTTTTAAGAAAGAAAAGCAGAGAGAGTTTAACAATAAGGTTGATAAAGGAAGAGACTTTTAAACTCAGGGAGGGGAGTGTGCATGTAGGTTTGGCTCTGGGAGTAGATTTGGCACTGGAAACTTTAAGAATGTGCAGACTAATTTTAAAAAATGCAGAGAAAGAAAAATGGCATCAGCCCCCCATAAAACAAAATGAATATAGACCCATTTATTTAGATTGGTTCTGCCAATGAAGTAGATATTATGAAAGGGGCTTTTAGTCTTGTGGTTATGTTTTTCATGTTTTTGTATTAGTGGTGTTATTACTAGTTCTTTAATTGTATTTAAAACTCTTTTATTATTATCATTGGCTGGCATACAGTTACTGACACGTGTTAGCATGAATTCAGTATATTCCTACATGCCATACTCTTGTTGCTGAAGTTGGTATTCTCTCCCTTTAGAACTACTGTATATTTTCAGTTCTAAGACATCTCCCCTCTAAAAATGGGGTGCCTCTTAGAATTGCAAGAAATATGGCAGTAAAGCCAATAGCAGAATCTTTGTTTTCTTGTGATAATCTCCCTCCTTGGCCATTCAGTGGCTGGTGGAATGGGATTTTGGGTTTTGAGTTTTGTCAACATTTATGCACAGGTATATATGGTATAGGATTCAATTGTTTATAAGTACCATATTTCTTTGATTCTAAGACTTCCATCGATGATAAGACATACTAATTTCAATTCAAAGGGCGCTTCCAGACAGTGCCAAAATGCGCGTTTTAAATCTGGGGCCAAAAATCCCAGGACCTGACAGCAGATCCACACACAGACTTGTCAGTCCTGGGAAATGCCCCCCCTCCATCCTCAGAGCCTTCCTTTGAAGCAGATCAAGATGGAGGGCGGACAAGGACATGCAATGGAAGTTTTTTTTTAAAAAAATCACTCTGTTACGTGCTGGACCTCATATATGCACATGCAAATATCTTAATGTAAACACAAGCAAATTTCTTATCCCTCTCTTCACACAATTGTTAATTCAAGCTCTTTTTAATATTATTAATTTTAAAAATAAGAGTTTCAGAGAGTTCTAATTGCTTTTCTCCCTTGAGCCACATGTGTGTCCGTGGCTCCATTTTGACAGCCCAATCAGTTGATAAGCTGTTTTGGGCTTTTAAAAAGCGCACGTGCAGTGAGCAGTCCACACGGGGGAGGGAAGGAAAGCATGTGTTTTGCATGACTACAGGGATATACAGTCATGTGAAGGTGCACATTTTTTGGTTGGAATAAGGTTTTAAGTGCACCTTTTTAGCACTTGCTTTTCAGCTGTTAACCCTTTTCCACCCCACCCCGTTTTAACCTGGTTATTTCCGAGTTTTTAGCTATGTGTAGAAGATGTACTGGGCTTTTGGAAATATTTATATGGGGGGAAAGTGTGTCATAGAATCATATAGTGGTTTACAGAGCTTTTCCCACTAACACTTTCCCTTTAAACACTTGCAAGATAATTATCAAACCATAAGCTTTGCTTGGAGACTCCTCCCACCTCTGTTTGTGTTAAATAAATAAAGATAATCCTGCTTACAATTTACTTCTCCATTAGATTTGCTGAGCAAGAGAAATTGACAGATTATTTGATAAAACCTTTAGAAGCCTATCATCGCCTTTCATTTTCCACTGAATGTATTTGCAAGTTAATCTTGGAATGAAATCTTTTTTCCCCTCAGGGGAAAAATGAGAAAGAATAGATTCTCTAACATTTGCGTTTTTAAAAAAGTGAGTGAACATGGCAATTCTTATATACCAGCAATGTTAAAAACACTACTTTGTCTCTGAGCTGAGTAGAAGTTGTGTCATTTCACACGGAAGCAACATTATTCTATACTGGCTTAGTGATCCTATAGAACTGCAGCCTGATAGAAATCCTTCAGCTTTAATATGATACTGGACAGTTTATTTGTGCATTTTGTCAATTATGATTAAATTCCACATTTCAAGGGCTTCTGCATCAATTGTGTCATTCCCATTAATCACCTGAGGAAAGGTTTGACATATGTCCTTCTGAGTCCCCTCCCCTTTAAGCTTCAATCATTATCACAGAATAAAATGTCACACACTAGTTTGGCTGCAGGACAAAATTAGGGAGTGAAGAATATGGACAGAATGTCTGGGTGCTGGCTTCTGATGAAGATCTATGATTTTCTTTATATCCCAAGCTTCACCATATAGCCAGTTTGTTCATTAACTCATATTTACTTTATTTCCAAAATGCCACAATATAGTTCACTACATAACTCCAACTTTCCCGATTTGGCAGGAGCAGTCTTGGCTAACCTTCTGCAATCTCTCTTTTTCAGGTTCTTTTAAAATGTCTCACTTTCTATCTCTTCCTCCCACTATCTCCTTTTGTTCTCAGCTTGCTCTACTCACAAACCCAGCTGGAAGTATAAAAGTGTTTGCTCTCAGGGCCCATCTACACTGCTATATAATGCAGCTTGAAACTGCATTTTATGGTCAGTGTAGACTCATATAACACAGCTTAACTGCATCAAACTACATTATGTGTGTCTACACTGACCTTATAATGCAGTTTGAAACATTGTAGACCAGTGGTTCTCAATCTGTGGGTCCCCAGATGTTTTGGCCTTCAACTCCCAGAAATCATAACAGCTGGTGAACTGGCTGGGATTTCTGGGAGTTGTAGACCAAAACACCTGGGGACCCACAGGTTGAGAACCACTGGTGTAGACAGTGTAGATGGGGGCCTCAGGCAAAAGCAAAATGAAGCAGACTTTCCCAGGGCTTGTCTATACTGGCAGAAAAACTGCACAAACCTCCAATGGAGAGATGGCTGTCCCATTATACACAACGGGTTCTTGTGAATATCCCATTTGTTTAATGTTCTGCATTCAACTAACTTTGCCCCACTTCGTTGAAAACTCTGGAGCTTCCTGAGACATTGGGTAGTCTGGACAGTGGGTCTGCTTAGGCCCAATTTGCTCTCAGGTTTGGACACTGGCACCATCACTCTTTTCGCATCTAAGCTCCTAACTTGGGAGTTCACAGAGATGCCTCTGCTGATGTCAGAAAGGAACACCTGTGTGACCAGCAAGAAGGAGGGGATATTTCCTGTCCTGATGTCAGCTTCAATGATTGTAGTATGATCGATGGCGTCAGGTTTGGGGCTGTTTTGGGGCTTATTTTCACTAGGTTAAACTGCTTGGTATAGATCAGGGGTTCTCAACCTGGGGTCCCCAGATGTTTTGGCCTACAACTCCCAGAAATCCTAACAGCTGGTAAACTGGCTGGGATTTCTGGGAGTTGTAGGCCAAAACACCTGGGGACCCACAGGTTGAGAACCACTGTTCTAAGGGGATGGTGAAATCCTCCAGCAATCCCAGGGGTAAAGTCTTATCATCAATTTCCCAGAAGAGTACTGTGTCTCATCACTGTTTTGGATATATAGTCATCCCTCTAAATTTGCAAGTTAAGTATTCACAGATTTAATTATTCGTGAATTGCTGTTTTTACTGCCATCTCTGCTGCTGTTCTATACATGAGCAAAACAATTCAGGCTTCGGCTGATCATAGAATCATCTTGGAGAATCTACAAATGACTACTGAAGTGTTTTCTTAGGTAAAAAAGTATTTGCTATTTTCCTTTATAGCCATGGTTTCCCACTTTTATGGGGCTCTCCTACCCCACAAAATGTGGAAGGACTCTAGTAGTATTCCTACTGCATTGTTGATGCAGGAGCTCATGGAAGTACAATGGGAAAGAAACAAACAAAGAATCTATGCCAGTGCTAATGAGCTCATGATCCAGAGAGCACTGAAGGCATGGATAGGCACAACATGTTGCAGGTCCCGCTCGCCCATTATATTTCCCCACTTCTCAATTCTCTCTGATCTTAGATTGGCTCCTTGTATTTGAAGATAGAACTCAGTTTACATTTTGCTGTACTCGCCCAGTAGGCAGCAGAGAGAGCCGAGGACCTCTTTTGTTAATATGAGAAATAAAATGAAGTGTTAGAGAAAAGATATTCTCACTTCACACTTTCATAATTACATTTCCCTTTCCCCCACAGCATGTTCTACTCTCTATGAACCAATGGAATTTTCCAATTTTTTTTTAGTACAGGTCAAATATTGACTTGAAATTGGCAGAAAACTGAGAGGGGCAAAAGGGCTGATTAAATAACTTTTCCAGTCGACAATCTAATCCTGACCACAATCCTAGTTAAAGTATCATTTTAAGGATCATGTGTGCAATACCTTTCACTCAGAGATGTAAGAATTCAGATGAAAATGGTTAAATGAGAAATCAATCACTAATATACTAAAAAATCAAGTTCAGTTATATTAATCTTGAAAGGAGGGGCTCTTAAAAATAAAAGAATGTTAATTTTAAATTAGTGCTTAAATTTATGTTACCTTGCTACACTAAACCCTTATGAAAATAAAGTTACACAGCCCTGCCTATTATATTATTCCTTCCATGGCCTTGTTTTGTGCTTTAGGAGAAAATTAAAAAGCTGCATGGATTTCTCACACTCTACTCAAAACCTTCTGTTGTTTTCCTTTCTGCTTCCCTTATGGCTGCATCTTCATCCCTTCCTACTTTCTTACTGTCTCCCACGTGAATCCCAGAAAAATCTCAGGGTTAAGAGCTTTACAGTTGAGCTCCAGTAACCAAGTGGAGATTTTATGTGGTACTGGATGTGAGACACAGGAGGATCATTGGCATATAAAAATAATACCCTCTTCCTTCTTTTGGATGCCTATCTTTTAACCTTGGAATTAAAAATCTGTCACACCCTAAACATGAAATGAAATAAAGGTTCCTATCACCAGTCACAGTTACCAGATATCTGGTGATGAAGATAATAATTAGGCATACATGCATATATAGCTTCTTAACTGAATCTAAAGCATTTTAAATCTTTATTCAAATAGTATTTGTTATATTTGTAACTATTACTTGATCAGAAATCCTCCTTCAGTTGATTTGTGGGTGAAAATACTTCTTTGGAGTAGTTTTTTTTGTTATTAGCTGGTTTTTTCTTGCTTTCCTACTCTTCACTATATCCTTTCAACAATCCCATGAACCATGAAGCCAACAGGAAACTGAAAATTACCTGGGAAGGCCAACAGCTAGAACACTGTTCCCATCCTAAATATCTCGGCGTCACCTTAGATTGAACACTGACATTTAGGAAACACTGTATGAACACCAAACACAAAGTAGCTACATGCAATAACATCCTATGGAAACTTACTAGCAGCACATGGGGTGCAGACCCAGAATTAATAAGAACATAAGCCCTGGCCTTGTTTTACTCAACTGCTGAGTATGTCTGCCCTGTTTGACACAAATCTGCCCACGCAAACCAGGTGAATATAGCATTGACTGAAACATGTAGAATAATCACAGGAGCAACCCAAGAATGGGCAACTTGGAACTCTCTGAACAGACTCAGAAGTGGTGTTGGGAGATCAAAAGACAACCTGTATAATGGCACTACCTAGAAGAATCCTCCACCTTGTGTGACTATGGAGCAGAACAAACAACTCTATATGCTTGTCCACATTGCACAGAGGAAGAACTGTTTAAAGCTGCAGACAATGTAGTTGCTGTTGCCTGTTTTTGGTCTAAAATTATTTAGGCACTTGCGGTCCCTCTCTTTTATCAGTTTTACACTAGTTTATTTATGCAATGCTTTTGACACAAAATCAATAAAATAAACAATCTCATGCCATAGAATCATAAAATCATAGAGTTGGACGAAACCACAAGAGTCATCTAGTGCAACCCCTTGCCACCCTGAAATACATAATCAAAGCACCCCCAACAGATGTCTAGCCAGCCTTTGCTTTAAAACCTCCAGATAAGGGGACTGCACAACACTCCAAGGCAGAGTAGTCAGTAGACCACACTGTAGTTCTTACTATCCAGAAGTGTTTTCTAATGCTTAGGTGGAATCTCTTTTCCTGTAATTTGAATCCATTGCTTCGGGTCTTAGTCTCTGGAGCAGCAGAAAACAAATTTGCCCCTCCTCAATATGATGTACTTTCAAATATTTAAACATGGCTATCATGTCCTCTCTTAACCTTCTTTTCTCCAGAGTAAACATGTCCAACTCCCTAAGCCATTTCTCACAGAGATTAACTTCTATTTTAATCACTTTTCTTGGGACACGTTCCAGCTGGTTAATATTGTTTTTGAATTGTGGTGGCCAGGACTAGATACAGTAGTCCATGTGATACATATTGAAATGTGAGTTAGTGAGTATGCCAAGGTTTCCAAGTGATTGAACTTTAAATGAGAATTTACACTGAATTTCTCAAATCCCAATGTGATTCGCTTGACCATGTTTTTATTTTTGATCAAATAAGCACATGTCAAAATGAGCTTTGTTCTTTCCTTCTTTCCTTCCTTCCTTCTTTCCTTCCTTTTTTTCTTTGGTCTTTACATCACAAGCAGTTTGGTCTTTACTGCAGAAGCATTTCACGTTCTCCTGATTTTATAGATAAAAGTAAACGTTTGCTTCCTTTATTGTATTTTGAAATGTAGATAGTGTTGGTGGGAGGTGGGAAGATAAATCACTGAGATGCTAAACTCTAAAGACCAATAACCCAATTCAACTATTCTTTGGCTATTTCCAACCTCACATTTGTCTCTTCCTAGAAAGTGGAAATCATATGAATGAATGGCTGGTGGTGGGTACTCTAGTCTTGTTTGTGACAGGCTGTCATTTGAGCCAGCATGGTATAGAACAGTGGTTCTCAACCTGGGGTTCCCAGATGTTTTTGGCCTACAACTCCCAGAAATCCCAGCCAGTTTACCAGCTGTTAGGATTTCTGAGAGTTAAAGGCCACGAACATCTGGGGACCCCAGGGTAAGAACCACTGGTATAAAAGTTTGAGTGTTCGACTATCATTCAGGAGACCAAAGTTCAAATCCCCAATTGGACATGGAGACTCACTTTAGCTGGATCTACACTGCCTTATAATTCAGTTTGAATCTGTGTTATATGGCCAGTGTAGATCCATATAGTGCCGTTCAATTGGATTACAGTGTTCCCTCACTTGTTGCGGGGGTTACATTCCAGGACCACCTTCGAAAATTGAAAATCCGCAAAGTAGGGATGCTATATTTATTTTAATATTTATACGTTATTTTAGTAATTAGGTGGCCTTTCTCCCCTTTGCATGTCTCAGGGAGGCTCACGGGCCTACTGGCGCTGCCTGCAGGCGGCTGAGGAGGACAGGCCAGGTCAGGCCGCGGGCCTCAGCTGGGCCCTTTTGTGCCTGTGAGGGAGGGAGGGCTGTATTGCCATGTCCCATAAGCATCCGAGAAAACCTGCAAAACAGCAAGTCCACCAAAAGTGAACCACAAAGTAGCGGGGAACACTGTATATGGATCTACACTTATAATGGTTGACATCTCTTTTGTAGGATGTCTTGACATCTTGAGGGATATTTTTCTAGACTTTTGAGGATGAGAAAATTTGCAAATATTCTTTGCATTCCTAATGTGTAGAAGGGACTGTGCTAAATTTGTACCAGGCAGTCTGGGTTTATGGCTTGCATCATTTCCCACCTTGCAGTTTTCTAAGAAACAGTTTTACAAAGATTCAAGCTTCTTTGCCAGGCACATGATAAAAAACCAAGGAAGAGTCAGAGAAGTTCCTGTTGTACTCACTATAACTATGTGGGTGGAGATATTTCCTCTGGTTGCTTAGATGATAATGGTGGGTTTGGGCAACTGGAATCTGCTTCATTATTTGGCAACCCTGCTAGAGAGAGGACAGGTTTGCCAAATGTCTTTTCCTCTTTATGTGCTTATCCTTACTAGGAAAGTAGCAACTAGCTCAACTCAGCAAAGCCTTCTTCGCGTTAGCAGTTAGGGCCCTTACCAGACCTTCTCAACAATATCTTTTCTTGCCTGGAAAAGATAAACTCTGGTGTTATATGCTTTAGTTTACTTTGTGGTGAATTAAAGTAGCCAGATTTCTTGGCTACTTTTTCATTCTCCGAACATGTTTCCTAGTCTCTAGTGGTTCCATATGGAAGTGGATGCACCGATTTATATCAGTTTCAATTTACACTGAAGTTCAAAAATGCAACCTGGTTGCAAATTGAGACCCACCTGTTTCTTGCTGTATGAGAATGCTGGAGTGCTAAGTTCTTTGGAAAAATTATTTTGCTCAGTTCCATCATTGTTGCTGGCCCATCTGGTAAGGACATGTGTTTGGCCCTTGGCAATTCCTAAGCAATGTAATTCTTTTTCATGGAAAGCTAGCATTTCACCAGTAAGAATATATAAATTCACTAGAACAGGTATTGATTTGAGTACCTGGTTGTGAAAAAAAATCTATCAAGTAATGTATGTGCTCTACTTTTATTCTTAATGTTACATTTTGAAAATACTCTTATTATATTTGTTGTTGTTGGTTATATTTCCTTTGCCCCTCGACTGATGACTTCTAATAAAATAGTTTAATTAAGTTTATTTTCACTTTTTATTATCATACATTGTTTCTATCTGTGATCTAAATTGTCTTGCATCCAAAGCTGGTTGAAAAGTGAGACATATATTAACAGAATAAATTTAAATAAAGGCTAAATAATACCATCCCCAGTCTTCATCACAAGCAGAATTCTATAGTTCGACTGCTTTTTTCCTCCAGCAGCCAAACAATTTGAATCTCCCAAACTGAACTATATACTGTTTTATTTGCTATTTAATGATTATTGATGAATGCAGTAAATAAGTGATGGGGAATTTATTATATTTTATATGGATGGGATTTGAGAAATGAAAGGAGAATTATTCCTTTTTTCTTTACATTTGAATAAGAACTCTGTCAAATGATAGCCAGCCCATTAGATGCAGAAAATTTGCCATGTTAAATTTATGTGTGTATGTGAGAGAGAAAGAGAAATAGTGCACATAAAAAACATATTTACATTTGTTCAAAGGCATTGCAGAGTAGTTTTCATTGGAAGGGATCTACTGGTTTAAGAATCCAGGGGTGTGTCTAAATTAGAATGAATGCAGGTTGTAACCACTTTAACTGCCATGGCTATGGAATAATGAGAGTTTTACAAAGTTTTTTGCTGATTATGTGTTCCTGCATCACCAGAGGTTGGACTAGATGGCTCTTATGGTCTCTTTCAATTCTATGATTCTGTGAATCTGGAACATTGGCATGTAAAACTCTCTAAAACTCTGTTATAGTATTATGCAAGGAATTGAATTATATAATGCAATACAATTAAGAAGATTTGCAGTATTCTGTGCCATATATATATATATATCTATATATATATCTACACACACACACACCCACACACAGTATGTGTGTGTATGTGTGTATATATATATATATAAGATTTATCAAGTTATGTGAAGAAATGTAAAGGGAACCTCACTTTTACCTACCAAAAATGTGTAGACTAATAGCATTTTGATCTCAGGGTAGGTTTCAGTAATTACATATGTACAAATCAGATCAATGAAAAGGTGATAAAACCATAGTAAAATATAAAAATGTGGTAATATGATACAGAGACAGTATCATTAAAGTTGCACAAGGCTGTCAGGATCTTATATGGCAATGTTCTTCCCACTTCCTCTGCAGTAAAACACCAAAGCGGGAAGTTAAACATGCAAAGAAATACCCATATGTCTAGCAGCAAGCTTGGGCACTTCTGCTGCCTATCAAGTGCAAAACCACACCAGCCATTTTTAAATAGAACAACTGAGCCTTGTAGGAAATAATATATCCCCTGCTGCACATCTTGTGGCTTTGCTTCCAATCTCTGCTCGGCAGAACAACTTGTTCTGAATCTCTTGCCGCTGCAGCTTTGGTGGAACTAAGTAAGCTGAAACTAGGCTGCTTCTTTTCCTTTTTTCTTTTTTTTAGAGTAATGAGACTTTTGCAGAAAAAAAAATCCTTGGCTTTTTGTGGTCAATTAGTGAGACAGATAATAGGTATGTTAGTGCACATCTACCAGGGAAGGCATGCTTGGAGTTTACCTTGCTGCTTGTAGATATTTTCTTGATTATTAATATCCTCTGCTTTAGTTTCTCTGTCTTCTCATCTCTTTCCCCTTCCAATCCCTCCCATCTCATTACTACTGAGTTTTCAAAAGAAGTGACTGCATCTACTTAAATGCTGTTGCCAACAGTCACTTCCGCTCAACAAAGCTAAAAGAAGCAATCAAGCAGAAAGTTTCCGTTAAATATGCTAAGGTTACCCTTTTCCAAACTACTAGAAAATTAGCAGTAACTTCCAATATACTCTGGTTTGACAGGAACAAGCATGATTAATCCTCTGTTGACCCACATTTTCAGTACTTTTAAAATATCCCAGTTTCTCTCTCTTCCACCTTATCCCATTGCCTTTAGTTTTCTTCAAGTGCTGCAAATTGAATTCAAAGTGCAAAAGTCCATAGAACTCAGCTCATCTGAGGGAAAGCAGAGGCTGAAATCTTACGCTTTCTTTATTGGTTGTTCTTCCTCAATAATAATTTTGACATCTTGATCACACTTTGATGTTGTTTGACCACCTGTGTCCAATCAAACATGTCTAAGAGCACATTAAAAAGCCTGCTTTACATCAAAAGAGCCAATCTTCTCTGCCAACATTGGACCTGTACACTGTACAGTGTCATCCAGTGGAGCTGTCTTTAATGGTCAGGGGCCTTTTATATTCTGTCCCACAGGAGCATCATAGACAATTCAGTAGCCTGCTGTAAAGATAAAATCTCTGTGAACTGTTTTGACCTGGATGCTGTAGTTCAAGGGTGTCGAATGTATTTTCACCAAGAGCCACATCAGCCTTATGGTTGTCTTCAAAAGTGGTTGCTTGTAATTGTAAGACTGTATAAATGTAATTATAGTGCCCTGGCATTGGAAGCCTTAAAATAACATGGAGGACCAGATTTGACCTGCATGTGTTGTAGCAGATTCAAATTCAATGAATGTAATATTGGCCCCTGCTTGTCCCAAGTTAATTGGTATATTTCAATTTGTACAGCATGAGGACATGGATGGGATCCTTGGAGAATTAAGAGCAGCCATCTGTGTGCTGGACCCTTGCCCTTCTTGGCTTATTAAAATAGGCAGATGGGGACTTGCTGAGTGGGAAATGGGAGCAGAGAATGTCTCATTGTAGCAAGGCAGAGTTCTATCATGCCCAAAGAAACTGTGATGAGGCCCGTCAAAAAAAAGATCTTCCTGAATATAACTGAACTGGATAACTATTGGCCAGACTCCAAATGTTCCTTTTTGGGGGCAAAATTTCGGAGTGTGTGGTAGCCTCCAAGCTCCAGGTGCTCTTGAGAGGTAAAATCCAGCTATGCTGACACAAATGTCTTTCCAACTCATTCTTAAAATGCAGAAGAAGTAGACTGGAGTAGAAGCAGAGCTCAGAAGAACCATCTTTTTAGAGTAAAACTTCTGGAATCCCACAGCTAGGATGTCTTTGGGAGTTGTAACTGGGAAAAAGGCAACATTTTCAAACTAAGGTGGAGTAAAGTTGGGTGACCTTTGATTTGACCTCGATTCCATGTTTTCATTTGGTTTTAGCTGCCAATTCGGAGGAATATAGAAAATACTTTCAGGTGTCAGTACTTTTTTATTCTGCTGTAGTTTCCACAGCTAGTATCAGTCTTCTTTTGTGTAAGAAGTGCAAGGTATAGAAACAGATATTTCAGAATGTAGGAATAACAGCAGAATGGACCCCCTCATTGCTCAGAAATCTTGAATCCAGAAACCTGTGATGAGTCACATTTTGCACTTTCAATTTTTTTCTTGTTGGATTGGTTCGTAGGTTTTTCCATAGTGTCTAGAGGTCGAGATATTTCCTATCTCCCACAATTCAGGTTTAGGACTTGAAACAAGATTGATGTCCTAAAAGGGAAATTGTCAGCTTCCCCTGATGCCTGTCATTAATTCAAAATACAGTATGCAGATGTTTGGTTGTCATTGTAGTGTTCCCTGTTACACTTTCTACCTGTATTTCAAACTGGTAATGTAGGTGAGATATCTAATAATGATTAACCAGATGCTCCTGTGTGTGGGTACCTACTTACAAATCACATATCATCTTATGGTGAACTCATGTACTTCATAGGGTTTTCATAGGCAAGAAATACGTAGAGGTAGTTTTGCCAGTTCTTCCTCTGAAATACATTATACAGCACCAGAAATTTATTGCTGGTATTCCATCCAAATACTAACAAGGGCTGACCTCATTTAGCTGCTTAGATCAGATGGGATCTGATGCCTTTTAGTGTATTTAGTAGTATTCGGGTAAAAGCTTGTCCCGTTTCATTTCCGGCTTTTGTTGCGGGCTTGATCTGTTTTCAGAAAGCCTCTTGAAATTGGGAGAGTTGTTTTTGGTTGTTTTGTTTCAGGGCCCGAAAACTGGCCCATTATGGTGGGGGGGGGGGCTTCCCACCCACTGGTTCCCCTTCCTGAGGCACTGTGCTTCTTCTCTTCCTACTCCTCCTCCCTCCCTCGCTCCCGCAATGGCCTTCATTCATGGGAGTCATGGCCGGGCAGCCCCACATCCAGACTTCAGCAAGCAAGAAGGAAGGAACCATCAGCCCTCTCTCTTTTCAACTTGGAGAGTGTAGTGGGCAGTGGGGCATGTGTGTGTAGTGGGGTGTGTGACTGTGCATGCATTCGGCTGCAGGCAGGCACTGAGAGGAGTGCACAAGCTTTCCAGGCCTGCCTATATGCCCCATGCCACACACACTCTCTCTGGAAAGAGAAAGAGAGAGAGTGTGTGGCGGGGTGCAGGCAGGCCTGGAAAGCACACATGCACCTCTCAGTGCCTGCCTGCAGCCGAGTGCCAGCACAGACACACACCCCCACACACATGTCTGGAAAGGAAGGAAGGGAGGTGGTTCCTTTCACCCTGATGCTGAGGTCCGTGACTCCCATGAGTGAATGTGGGGCATTGTGGATGTGAGGGAGGAGAAAGAGAAGAAGTGCACACACATGAAATTTCGGCTCCACACGAAAGCAGGCTTTTGTATCAAGCTGAATTTCATGTGGAGAGGGGTTTCCTGTTTTGTGCTTCCAAATAAATGGAAGACATGGAAGAAACATTAAGAACAAATTTTGCGCACATGTCTAGTATTTAGGCCTTGCCATATTCTCCTGACTGATTATTAAAGTAATTTTAGAGTGTTTTTTTCTGGGTGGTATAGCTGATAATAATCTGATAGGTGGTTTATACACCTTCAGTTGCCTTCAGTCTGTAGAATATCCTCCCAAGAGAATTTCTCCTCGTATCCCCATTATATTGCATTTAGATAGCAGACTAAAGCCTGTTTCTTCTGATGGACATTGTATTTAATTTTAATTTTTTAAGTTTTAATGCTGGTGCTCCACCCTCTAACATTAAAATCAAACTATTAAATACTACTAGGGCCAATTCACTTGTTTGTCTCGTAAAATTTGTAAACTACATTGTTAGTTGGGTGTCATTTAAAATGTGCCCACCTACATGGAACCCATCTATTGACTTGTCCAGGTTTTAGGACCACACATAATCTTCAGCATTGGTTGGTGTCTGCACTATCATTAAACCATTTCAAAATTTTGTACAAGGACTTCTGAGAAGTACTTAGCCCAGACATCTTTCAAGAGGAAATAAAAGGTGCATTACATGAAGCAAGGCAGAGGAGAGTCAGTGAACCAAATGGGCAGATGGGAAGGGAATGAATGACTGAACACTGCAGGAAGGTGTCCAAGGTCATGTACCATTATAGCTGTGCAGCTTCAGTTCCCCTTTATTGGGTTGGAAATTTCAGTAACACTATCAGGTCTGCATGAAGCATTGACTGATGGAGTTTGTGTCATCATCTATCAGACTTGAGGAGTTCTTGATGAAGCAAGGATTCACATTTTCTTTTTTCTCAGCACAGAGTACATGACATTCAAGGTCCTCTCTTTATCACTTGTGCATTTTCCCCATCACATTTTCTCTTTCATATCTTTGAATAGTGGTTCTGACAGGGTTGGAGGAGTCAGATGAAAATATTCTCTGGGGAATCCCACTTTCACAATCCTGGGTGCTTCTTCTGTCTTCGACACTCACTTTCAGCCCACATACTTTGTCTCCCTTCAACTTACAACAAAGAGATCCTGCAGTTTTGCCACTGCAAAACTACAGGATCTTCTGTTTGTTATAGGTTGAACAGTTGTGTTGGGGCACAATGGAGAGAAAACTGCAGTCATTTTGATTTCCCCAGAGTGCCTTTCAGCCTGCATGGGGGCTTAGATGTCCTCAGGGGAAATCAAGATCTGTGCAAATTCACTCCACAGTGTGCATGGCTTCATCTGTAGGTATAAATAAATAAATAGATCTGAATCCAATTAGGAGCCATTGCTGTCATTGTTGTTGTGTGCCTAGAATATTGATTCTACCATAGTTTTCTTGTCAGTATTTATTCTGAGGAAGTTTGTCATTGCTTTCTTCTAAGGCTGAGAGTTTGTTACTTGACTTCTGTAGCTCAGCAGGAATTCCAGCCCTGGCCTCCTAGTAATTGTCTATTTTGGAAAGAAAATCTGTACCCAACTTCATTCTAGTGCTTTAGGTACATGCAACATTTCCGTTTTAACAATGGACATGCTTCTTTTAGACATTACTGTAATGTGTTTTTTGAAAATCCACCTCTTGCTTTTCAGTTTCCAGGAATAAAATATTGTTTTTCTATTGTGACCATCTGGCTTGGGGTAGAAGTGTAGTGGGACAGATTGATGGGTGGCAAGCATCACCATTAAAAAAACCCAATATGTAGATTGGATCTCTCACTGCTAAAGCACCACTGTCCTTTCTGCCAAATACCTTCCTGACAGAGCCCTGCACGTGAAGTCACTTTTCTGAGATCAGAATGAAGTATCTGGCAGTGAAATGAACAATGAAAGGGTCAATCAGGCTAGCCTTCTAGCATCTGTCTTATTCATGGCTGGATTCAGCTGGAAAGTGGCTGGCGGCCACACGGAGGAGAAAAAAAAAAGAATTATCTCAATCTGAATTTGGGCAAGGAAAGGGAATGGTCATTAATACAGCATCAGTGCAATGTATTGTGAAAAAAATATGGCACTGGGGGGGGGGGGGGGTGTCCAAGGCAGCTCTGAGGCAGAATTTACTGAATGACGGCTGGATTGTTTTGCTGGGATAGACAATGCCCTAGAGCCCTAGGTGAAAAATCAAATCACTACACAACACAGTCACTCAGTGAAATAGATCCACCAAATCAGTTTCTGAATTGCAAGACATCAATTTATTCAATGGGTCATTGAAATTAAGGGTCACCCAACCTGTATCCAGTGGCCTAGTTCTGACACTGCTTCTGAAATCTCTTATCTTAACTTTTAAATATATGGATGTACAAAAGTATTGAAAGCTATGAAGGGCAATGTGGCTTGCAGAAAATCTTCTTCTGACAATAAAGGGGTCTTGACTGTAGGCTCTTGGCTTTGAATGGCACCTTTCAAGTGACTATCACGCTAGTCAAGAGGGTAGGTAAGTGCTTCTTCACTACTATGACCAGCAGAGAACTTTGACCTTCTTTTCAGAACTCTGCATGTGTGACCCTTCCCCTGCCTTGCAGCTCTGGATTGCTAACAAGTTGAACTTGTCCCTCTGAGGATACAGGTGAATCAGTTATGGACAGAGAGTGATGTAAACAAACTGCATGGCATGACCAGTAATGGCAAAGTTCATCTTGCTGTGTTTGAACCATGGAGTTGCTTTTATCCCCCAGTGAGCATTTTCAGGGTAGAAGACGTAAATCTCAGTAAATATTTTACAGCTTCTAATGGAAGTGATGTGCTTACTCTGAAAGAAATAGTTTTTTTAAAAAAAACAAAAACAAACCCATTAGTCAGAGTGTCTTTGAGTACTGTATAACCAGCAAGATTCTCTTTAGATTTAGAGTGGAAAATTTATATAGCTGCTTCTTAAGATGTATCAAAGAGTACAGCACATGAGGTGATATGACTTGCTAGATAGGCTTTAAAGGCATATAGAAATATTGTCAAGGGGATAATGGTTTGACCAGTTGAAGCATCCTAAAGATAGACAGATTAGATATGTCTGTTTGAAGACATGCTGTCATTTTGTGAAGTCTTAGAATAAACTATGAAGCCATGGACATTCTCAACAGACCCACAGTCCCTGTGGAGTTCTGGAGCTCTCCACTCTCCTCTTAAAAAGGATCAAGCTTATACCTGTTTTGTTATTCTTATATAGGTAAGGCTGGCTGTACCTTTAGACCAGTGGTTTTCAACCTTTAGATCCACAGATGTTTTGGCCCTCAACTCCCAGAAACCCTAACAGCTAGTAAACTGGCTGGGATTTCTGGGAATTGTAGGCCAAAACATCTGGGGACCCACAGGCCGAGAACCACTGCTTTAGACAGAGAGGGATAACCATTTCAAATGGCAGATGCTGGAGGATTGCAGTGGCAACCTCTCTGCTCACAGTCCTAGGACTCCCATCATCCAGTCCTGCATTTGAAAATATTCTGCCTTCAAATGCAATTTCCTTTTCCTTTTAGCAGCATATGATTCACATGTCATTCACATGTTATTTTGTATATGGAAATGAGTGGCGCGAAACATTTTGCGCAAGTCTTTGCTGATATCAGCATGGGGTGCCCGCAATGGTCAGGAGCTCACATGGAGCTCAGTGGCCATCTGGGAGCGGTGATGGCAACATAGATAGTGTTCTGATGGTCCAGTGGGAACAATTTAGTCTCAGTCTAGCTGGACTGTGGGTCCTCAAACCTTTTAAGCAGAAGGCCGGTTTATGGCCAGACTGTTGGGGGGGGGGGGGGGGCAATAGTTTGAAAAAAATGAACGAATTCCTACACACACTGCACATATCTTATTTGTAGTGCAAAAAATAATGAAAGAACAATACAATATTTTAAATGAAGAACAGTTTAACCAACATAAACTTACCAGTATTTCCATGGGAAGTGTGGGCCTGCTTTTGGCTCGTTGTTGTGTGTCTTCAAGTCATTTGAGTTAGGTCAACCCTAAGTGTAAAGTTTAGGACATGGGCCAGAAAAATGACCTTGGAGGACTGCATCTGGCCCGTGGACTTTAGTTTGTGGAAGGGTATATCTGGCTGCTTCTGGGAACAGTTTGAAGCATTTGTGCTCCAGACCAGTCCCAAATTTACTGGTCAGTATGGACTCTCCCAATTACTTTGAAGTGAGAGTGCCAGACTGCCTTTACCTCTGTTCTGATCCAATATAGCAGTTCATAGATATTGGCTTCTAATGCTCCATTTCTTAGAGATTTTTGGAACACCCATCTTTGAGGCATTCTGAAGTCATTCCTTCTAAAAGCTTTTCTTTGGAGTGTTTTAGCTTTGGTTCCTGAATTATATTGCTACCTTTGCTTGAATTTTACAGAGGCTGCAATTCTCAAAATGTTAAAGCAGATGAGATCTGAGATCGATGGTGTGTTTTTCAAAAGCAGGATCTAAACATTGCATGTTAAATTGTTGGGGTTGGTCTTGGAAGGGTCAGACTGGATGCTTCTATGAGTTGCACCTGTTAACACTTGTGCTGTTAATCAGTTGTACTGGGAACACTTCCAACTACACACTGTTTGTTAAATGTGCTTGCCTGACAAGCATCAAAACTGAAGAGCTCTCTTACCCCACCAAAGCTATATATGAAACAACATTGTGTTCATTTGTCTAACTGTTCAGCAGTTTGGCATGAGCTTTGGTCAAAAGGTAAAGTTACTTTAAGTTGTAAGATTTTGTTTTGGTACTCATGCTCCTTTTAGGATTCTAAAAGCACACATTGGTAGTACCAGAATGGTAATTAGTGATGATGAGATATGTGACCCATTTGCTCATTACTGGGATGTATTTGTGAAGGGCATTTAAAACAGAATCTTTTCAATTGACTGAATGAGTTAATAGGTATAATTAACTGACTTAATCCTGGCAAGCCATATACATATTCTCTAGTGTTAGCTGCCTTCTTGTGTAGTGTTCTGTTGAGCCTTGTCTGCTTTTAGTTACATTATCTCTCTGTGGGCATATTTTAAAACTTGGCTGTGATATACTCTTCTAGGATGAAGTTAGAAATCTCATTCATATATTACTGCTGCTCTAGAAAGTTGCTATTAAGAAACAGAAGCTGACACAGCACTCTAGTAATCTCCTCTGAATAAAGTTGCCAGACCTTTAAAAATGATGGGTAGATATGTAATTTGTATTAATATCCAGGTCTATATACTTTTTGATTGCATGAATTTATATACTATTGTCAGTTAATTTGCAGTGTCTTGTATCATTTGTATTACTTTACCATTTGGTGAGATGGGTGATCATTAATTTCCCACCATTTAATGGATGGGAAACCAAGGCTGAGTGATTTGTCCAACAGTTGCAGTATATCATATTGTGTTACTGAAGAAACTGGCATGCCGAGGTCTGTGCATTTCTATTCTAGTGCACAGGCATGAAGAATGAGTTCAAAAGCAGACAGTCCATGCAGACATCTACCCTGTATCCTTAGTCCTTCTAGTATCTTTCTGCTCCAAATGGAAGGGATTTTGTAGCTTGCAAACAAAGAGCTAGGGAGATAGAAAAGGAGCTTTTGTTTGATTGATTCCTCTTGTAATGCAAGCACTAAGGCACCTTGAAGAATTTCAAAGCTACGGCCTTCTAACCTCAATGCATCAAGGAGACTTTCTGTCAAATAATTGGAATGGTTGGCTTACAGTTGGATACAGGCCCGCTAGTTGCTTAGTTGATTTCCTTATAGTATTTTAACTCACTTATTTTGTAGGCATGATGTAAACTTTGACTATGAGCTTAGTGTAAATTGCCATCTCCAGTTAAAGGGGTTCGGGAACACCAGAGTCCAACCCTTTAACTGTATCCATTTCTGAATTCTTATGTTTGTTAACACACATAGGACAGAAAGAGCAGTTCAGTCCTCACATGTCTTTTCTGCAAACAAAACAAAACCTGCTTTAAAAGAAATTTAGAGGTAGAAGAGAGTGGTGTGGGCTATGGTGGGTCCAATATGTGAAAAAAGAAAGAAAGAAAGATTTGTGGAATCCCTGAAACTGCACATCCCTGAGATAAATTTTAAATGTTGGTACTGGAATAGATAGTTGGAAACTACATGGACCAATAATCTGATTTAACAGCAGGTAGCATCCTGTGCTCAGTTGGGAAAATGTTATGGTTAACAAGAAATGATGTTTTGATATGTGATCAATTTCTTCCTGAACTCCAACACAGAAACTTTCAATTACTTCTTCCTCTGCTTCTGTAGTTGGAGCATAAATGTGGATATATATATATATATATATATATATATATATATATATATATATATATATATATAGAAAGAATTTTTGAGCATTAACATTAAAACAGAGCAATATAAAAGTATCAAAATAATAATAGGAGAAAAAAAAGAAAAGTGGGGAAAAGAGGGAAAAAAGGAAATAAAGGGGGGAAGGGGGGGAGGGGAAGGGGATGTTCTTGACTTCCATTCTTCTTTCTTCTGTTCTATTTCTTCTTAATTTTAAACTTAGTCTTTGAAAAAGAAAATGTTATTTCCCTCTTACATCACTTTTACATCTTAACATAGTCCTCAAAAGTTGACCAATCAGTCATTTCTGTTCCTCTACCGGTATTTTCCCTCAGTAAAAATGTTAATCTGTCCATGTCCTTTATTTCATTAACTTTGTTCAGCCAATCTTCCTTACTAGGTATTATATCTAATTTCCAACATTTTGTAAAAACCATTCTTGCTGTTATAATAAAGTAAGTAAATAACTTTTATTTGTTTGGATTAAAATTATATTGATGGGTTTTCCCTGAAGACTAGTTGACATGATTTGGTCAGACTCTGCAACATATCCTTGATTGCTTTTGCTATATCTCTGCTCGTTATAAATGCCACCCAATTTCTTTCTATATTTTCATTGCTGGTGTAAAACACTGTGTAATTTCATGACTCAAAATGTCACACTGCTGTCCACTTTAGCTTGTTCACCTCTGGTATTGCAATGTTTATACTTTCCATTTCATTGACCACTTCACGTACCCCGGTTCTTTGACACAGCTCTTTGTTGCTGACTTTATCAGCAATATCAATTCAAGTATTTTAAAATACACATTGAGCATCCTTTGTGCAAGTATAGGTATTCCAAAATAAATGTAAAATTCTGGAATTCCAAACATTTCTGGTGCCCAGCATTTCATTAAATTCCCTCTCTGACTTACTGGTCAGGGCAGTTGTGGTCCAGTTGCCACCCTCTGCTGCCATCTTGGTTCAAGCTGGCTGGGTGGGAAGGGTGGACCTGAAGGAAAACCTCTTCTTTGTGGTCTGCCCGCTTAGCATTTAAACAGGCCCAGCTGCCCCACTGATTCAGTTAACTTTTGATCAGTTACCACCAGCTCAGTTACCCTGCCCTCCCACCTCTATTTTTCTTTGTGTTGTGTTCTGCTGGGAAGCTGTATCCTGTAACTGTCACAACTTAGGAGTAGTTGGCATTGATCTGGTTTCACATTTTTTATCCTCCCAGATCTCACCATGAGATGGGCTCTTCTGGTCACGTGCCAGAAATTGGAGCTGCACAGGGGGGAACACATCGGTGGTAGATAGGTGCCTGCGCAGAACCCCCTTGCATTGTTGCTATCTATAGTATGGTAGAGGCATTGATGCAGGTTGCATAGGTCTCATAATGAATTGTGTTTTTGGCTTAGCATGCGGACTGGCTGCTACTGGGATCCAAAACCCATGTGTGGCTGCCAACGCTTTCTCAGCTGTAACAAATAAACAAGTGGCCATTGTTACCTCAATTTTGTGTGTGTGTCCTATGCTTTTTTGGACTCAGGACCTGTCACCCTGCACACACAAGGGATACTCAACCTGTTTTGCAGTTTTAATCACTATGCTTTACTTACTTTCTTCTGTTTTATTTGTATCTGCTTTATAATCTTGTGATGGGCTGCTTTGGCATCCATTTTGGGAGAAAAGTGACATATAAATAAAATCATATCAATAAATAAAGGAGAAAATATTTCTGGAGCACTTTGCAACTTCACATTTATTCTTCATTTAGTTAGTGATGCTGATGAACCCAGTCAGCTGGGAGAATAGCTGGTGGCCTAACAAAACCCATCTTCTTTATTCAAAGCACTACTGAATCCCAAGGAAGAAAATATGGATTTAAATAATCATTTGCTACATTGCCAATTAACATCCTTCTTTTATTCTCTACTTCCTTTCAAAAATCATGATTTTGTGTCATGCCTGTCATTTTCTTAGACAGACTTGGAGATGTGTTGTATGCTCCCTTTATGGGAGGGTGATGTGAGGAGGTGGCAGGGGATGTCTTGTTCATTTGAAGAAGGAATTCTTTTCCCTTTTTTAAAAAAACTGTCTCCCTGGGAAGACTAGTGATTTTTGCAGTTGTGTGAGTCTTTGCCAAGACAGATGCTATGATTTTCCCAGCATGATCTCTTTATCTCCCTGCAGGGATGATTCTACACTTGTACGGTATTGTGTAATGTAGCCAAGCATCTTTAGGTCACCTGGTGACACTCTCTCTCTTGACAAGTTCTTTCACTGTTCTGCAGTAAATTATGTGATTTCATTGAACAAGGAATTATCATTTGGGTTAGACAGAAGAACTGTGGCAAAAGCTTCAGGTGACAAATAAGCAATTTGTATTGCTATTTTTATTTAATACTAGCTTGGGTACCCGGCGATGCCCGGGTTATTTGAAAAGGGTCTTGTTTGTTTTTGGATGTTAGGTAATAGGCTTGAGCGATCCATGAAAAAAATGTTTCTAAACTCGCTTCGAAAGTAGGGGGTGCTGGTGGTTCGTTTCTGAAACTACTTCTGAAGTTTGGCCCAAAAAAGTTTCAAAAATTAAGAATATTTGGAATGTTCAAAATTAATTAGTTAATGGTGGACGCGCATGTGCAGTGGACAAAAACAGCACCGAGGGGGGGGGGGGGAGGGTTACAGAACTCTCCCACCTTCATTTGTTGAGCTATCTTCTTCAAACTTGGTACAGTGGTAGAACCCATTTAACACTGCTAGCTCACCAGAACGTTTCCCTTATCATCTGATTTTTGACGAATTTTCATAGCTTTAATAATAAAATATTTTTTAATAATTGCAGAAATCTGTTCCCGGTGTGAAAGTCTTATTTCCTGTTTAATTGGGTTGTCTTTACTTTGAAAGTCATTGTTCTACTTCAGAAACTTTGTTTTTGTGGCTGAAACTTTGTTAAATTGGTGGACAGTGTCCCAGGAAACCATAATGTGCTCCATGTCCCTTGTGCAAAGACAAAGTTCAGGCAGTGTCATAAATTTTTCCATGTTTCTATGATAGAACCAATTAGGAAATGATATTTATCATCCAGGAAAAGAAATCATAGTACACCATCAAATCATTTCTGACAGATGGCCATCAGCCTCTGAATAAGGAAATCAGTTCCTGGTTTGAAAGTGCTATTTCCTGCTTCATTGGCTTTTCTAGGGCTGAGAGTGTGTGACTTGCCCAAATGGGTGGGTGAGTGGGGAATCAAACCACAATCTGAGTCCAACACTCAAACTTCTCCCTCTTTCCCTCTCTCCCTCCCTCCCTCCTGCTCTCTCTCTAAACTTCTCATACCTTCCAAGAATTCACATACTGTATGAAAGTTTGGTCAAGATGCTCAAAGGAGGGCAACTAAAATGGTCTAGGGTCTGGAGAACAAGCCCCATGAGGAGTGGCTTAAAGAACTGGGCATGTTGAGCCTGCAGAAGAGAAGGCTGAGAGGAGACATGATGTATAAATACGTGAGGGGTAGTCATAGGGAAGAGGGAGCAAGCTTGTTTTCTGCTGCCCTGGAGACTAGGATGCAATGGAACAATGGCTTCAAACTACAAGGAGATTTCACCTGATCATTAGGAAGAAATTCCTCACTGTAAGAGCTGTTCAGCAGTGGAACTATCTGCCCTGGAGTGTGGTGGAGGCTCCTTCTTTGGAGGCTTTTAAGCAGAGGCTGGATGGCCATCTGTCAGGGGTGCTTTGAATGCGATTTCCTGCTTCTTGGCAGAATGGGGTTGGACTGGATGGCCCACGAGGTCTCTTCTAACTCTATGATTCTATGATTCTAAGTGAGGACAAAAGGGGGTGGGGAATGTTAAAAGGAGAGAGGGCCTGGGACATCTTGGAATTGTAGTTTTAAAGTGGGCATAGTACTATTGGAGAAACGTCTGCTTCAGCTCCATGCTTTTATAAATGGAGGAAATTCAGAGGCTTCGTTCTCCTGCTTTTTGAAAGCTATTGGAATGAAATTTGCCAGAATGGAAGCAAAAATTCTCCACTCTTTGCCTCTCAAGTTTCATAATGTTTGACCCATCCACTGATTTTTGGGGAATTTTGAAACAACATTTTTTTTTAAAACGCTACCAGAATGATGGCCACGCCTCTCCCTCCCTCTTCCTTCCACTCTGATTGGCTTAGCGCAAGACTTCTGCAAAATGGAGTTTTTTCCAGGCCATGGCTGCTTGCTTCATTTCCATTTAAATAAATGGAGAAAATTCAGAGGCTTCGTTCTCCTGCTTTTTGAAAGCTATTGGGATTAAATTTGCCACAATCGAAACAAAAATTCACCACTCTTTGCCTATCAAGTTTCATAATGTTTAACCCATCCACTGATTTTTGGGGAATTTTGAATCAACATTTTTTTAAAACGCTACCAGAACGATGGCCACGCCTCTCCCTCCCTCTTCCTTCCGCCCTGATTGGCTGAGACGCATGCCAACATGGCTTCTCCTCTCAGAGGGGCTACAGCTACATCTGAAGACATCAGAGACAGATGAAAAAAAGGTGCTTTTTGATTCAAATACTTAATATTCGGAAGGCAGTGAGCAGATGTTTCAAAAATCGCTTCAAAAGTGCTTTCTAACTGAATTTTAAAAGAATTAACAGACTAATGAAAAATTTGCTCAACCCTATTAGGTAATATCAATTTGGCTATATGTTACGCTATTTCTTAGAAAAAAACCCTCAGTTTTTACTTTCTTTTTTTATGAATTCTCCCATTAGGAAATGCATAAGGAGGTGGGTGAATTACAATTCCCCTAAATCTTGGGTCAATCCTCCCAAAACTCCCCCAGTATTGACAGTTGGCCATGTTGAGTCTGTGTACCAAATTTGGTCCAGATCCGTCATTAGTGAGATCCAGAGGGCTCATGAAATACAGGTGAACTATAACACTCAGAAATAAAGGCCAATCACCTCCAAAGTCCACCAGTATTCCCAGTTGACAATGCTAAATTTGTGTGTCAAGTTTGGTCTAGATCCGTCATCATATGGGTTCAGTGTTATCTGAATACAGGTGAACTATAACTCCTGGATGCCAAGATCAATCACCCCCAAACCCCACCAGTGTGCAAATTTGGCCATGTTGGGTCTGTGTGGCAGTTCCAAGTCCATCATTGGTGGGGTTCAGAGTGCTTTTAGATAGCAGGTGAACTATACATCCCAATCTCTACAACTCCTATAAATCATGGTGAATTCTCCCCAAACCTCTCCAGTATGTTCAGTTGCTAATCAATTCCTGTTTGCTGTGTGCCATAGGAAAGGGTTAAGGGAGAGGCAGTGGGCAGAGTCATGCAAATGGACAGGGAAAGGAACACTGGGATGTGCTTACTGTAGCCTGCAATGTCCTGGAAGGAAGTTACTTAGTGGCTCTACAGCACTGCGAACTATAGCCTGTTTGTGGAGGACGGAGGTTGTCTGTGTGACGGACACCTGTGCCGCATACACATAAACAGATTTTCACTTTTATTGTGTGTATAGATAGATATATTGAGGTGGGGAATTTTTGAGTCTCCAGATTTTTGGACTTCAACTCCCAAAAACCTCCACATGGATTTCCAGTGCTCAGGGGTTATGCAACTCCAGCATAAGACAATTCTTCAGAAAATGGCTCAAATATGGCTTGATTTTTACTTTTTTAATATTAAGAGGACACAAAATAACACCCCTAGAACGGGAGACGTGTTTAAAAGATTGTGCACATTAAAAGATTATTTATGTGGTTATACCAAAAACAAGACAAACATTCAGTTTAAGGGTTGTTGTGTGTCTTTCGGGCTGTGTGGCCATGTTCCAGAAGCATTCTCTCCTGACGTTTCGCCCACATCTATGGCAGGCATCCTCAGAGGTTGTGAGGTATGGAGAAAACTAAGCAAAGAGGTAAATATATATCTGTGGAAAGTCTAGGGTGAGAGAGGTCAGTGTGAATGTGTGTAGTTAATCACTTTAATTAGCATTGAAAAGCTTATCTGCTGTCTTCTTCCTGCCTCTGGGGCATCCTTTGTTTAGAGTCGTTAACTGCCCTAGGTTGATTCATGTCTGGAAATCCTCTGTTTTCATAGTATTGCTTTTTATTTACTGTTCTGATTCTTGAGTTTTTTAATACTGGTAGCCAGATTTTGTTCATTTTCATGGTTTCTTCCTTTCTGTTGAAGTTGTCCACATGCTTGTGGATTTCAATGGCTTCTCTGTGTAGTCTGACATGATAGTTGTTAGAATGGTCCAGCATTTTTGTGTTCTCAAATAGTATTCTGTGTCCAGGCTGGTTCATCAAATGCTCTGCTATGGCTGATTTCTCTGGTTGAATTAGTCTGCAGTGCCTTTCATGTTCTTTGACTCTTGTTTGGGCGCTGCGTTTGGTGGTCCCTATGTAGACTTGTCCACAGCTGCATGGTATCCGGTAGACTCCTGCAGAAGAGAGAGGATCCCTCTTGTCCTTCGCTGACCGTAGCATTTGTTGGATTTTCTTCGTGGGTCTGTAGATAGTTTGTAGGTTGTGCTTCTTCATCAGCTTCCCTATGCGGTCAGTAGTTCCCTTGATGTATGGTAAGAACACCTTTCCTCTGGGTGGATCTTTGTCTTGACTCCCATGGCTTGTTCTTGGCCTTGCAGCTCTTACAGAAAACCTACTCACACAGATAGATACCTTCATAAAAACTCCAACCATCACCCAAGTCAAAAAAGGAGCACAATCAAAGCCCTGACAGACCGTGCACAAAGAATCTGCGAACCTCACCTCCTCCAAGGTGAACTCAACCACCTAAACTGGGCTCTACAGGCCAATGGATACTCCACCACAGACATCAGAAGAGCTGCAAGGCCAAGAACAAGCCATGGGAGTCAAGACAAAGATCCACCCAGAGGAAAGGTGTTCTTACCATACATCAAGGGAACTACTGACCGCATAGGGAAGCTGATGAAGAAGCACAACCTACAAACTATCTACAGACCCACGAAGAAAATCCAACAAATGCTACGGTCAGCGAAGGACAAGAGGGATCCTCTCTCTTCTGCAGGAGTCTACCGGATACCATGCAGCTGTGGACAAGTCTACATAGGGACCACCAAACGCAGCGCCCAAACAAGAGTCAAAGAACATGAAAGGCACTGCAGACTAATTCAACCAGAGAAATCAGCCATAGCAGAGCATTTGATGAACCAGCCTGGACACAGAATACTATTTGAGAACACAAAAATGCTGGACCATTCTAACAACTATCATGTCAGACTACACAGAGAAGCCATTGAAATCCACAAGCATGTGGACAACTTCAACAGAAAGGAAGAAACCATGAAAATGAACAAAATCTGGCTACCAGTATTAAAAAACTCAAGAATCAGAACAGTAAATAAAAAGCAATACTATGAAAACAGAGGATTTCCAGACATGAATCAACCTAGGGCAGTTAACGACTCTAAACAAAGGATGCCCCAGAGGCAGGAAGAAGACAGCAGATAAGCTTTTCAATGCTAATTAAAGTGATTAACTACACACATTCACACTGACCTCTCTCACCCTAGACTTTCCACAGATATATATTTACCTCTTTGCTTAGTTTTCTCCATACCTCACAACCTCTGAGGATGCCTGCCATAGATGTGGGCGAAACGTCAGGAGAGAATGCTTCTGGAACATGGCCACACAGCCCGAAAGACACACAACAACCCTGTGATCCTGGCCATGAAAGCCTTCGACAACACATTCAGTTTAAGGATCCTCTATGTTACTTCATTGCAACAAAAAACTGAACACAAAATTCTGATAAAAATCCCATTTAAGAAGCCTCACTTTTCTTTGTTGTTTGCAGTCATCTTCCAGCAACAAATTACTAGAATCTTTCAGTGGAAAACATAGTCTTACCTAAAATGACTTTAGATAAGAAATTTTTATCATCATTAATCTTTTTTAATGTCACCACTGTAGTGTCAAAACTTTAGCTTATGGGGCAACACACTGGAGAGCCTTAGAAATCTACAACTACAAACTACAAGAGTGCTGTGATAGATGTGTGGTTTGAAGAACATCTTAACTTTTTCAGCTGTTGTCCCATGCCTCTATGCATTTTCATCTTAAGATGAAACCTATCACATGGTTTTCTTGGCAATTTTTTTGGAGGGGTGAGTTCTTTTGAGTGTGAACGTGACACGTCTAAGGACACTCAGTGTGTTTCTATGACCGGTTTCCAAACTTGTAGTCCAGTGTTCATACCATTATACCACACTTGGTCTTAATATCAACAGTGAAATTACAACTTGAATTCAGGGATCTCTCATACACATGTATTTTAGCAAAAAAAACCCAACATCCCCCCCCCCCCCAAAAAAACCCCTCACATTAGATCTCAGTGACCATATTTCAAAAACTTAAAACTATTTTTGCTGCAGAATTGTTTATCTTCTCAAACTAAATTGAACTCTTAAAAGATTTTAGGGATTGCCCTAGATCTATGTATAGCCATAGCCATTTAGGACAGTCATTTGTTTCTATTGCCAAAAGGAATATAAAAGCAGTATCTTGATATATTGAGAGGCAAAACTTTACTAAACAATATGGATTTGAGGCTATTATATTTTAGTATACCAAATAACAATGACATCTGGTCAATGAACTTAATACAGATGTGATCACTTAACTGCATAATCAATAACATTGCTTTTATAAAAAACAATTGTTTATGGCAGGGGTCCCCAAACTAAGGCCCGGGGGCCGTATGCAGCCCATCAAAGTCATTTATCCGGCCCACACGGCACAAGGGCAGAAGGGGGTTGGGCTAAATGGCCCAAGGGGTCTCTTCCAACCCTTATTATTATTATTATTATTATTATTATTATTATTATTATTATTATTATTAACATTGAGGCTGGCTGGCCATCTGTCAGGGGTGCTTTGCTTGTGCTTTTGGTGCACAGAAGCAGAAGGGGGTTGGACTAAATGGCCCAAGGGGTCTCTTCCAACCCTCTTTATTATTATTATTATTATTATTATTATTATTATTATTATTATTATTATTATTAACATTGAGACTGGGTGGCCATCTGTCAGGGGTGCTTTGCTTGTGCTTTCGGTGCTTATTATTATTATTATTATTATTATTATTATTATTATTATTATTATTATTATTATTATTACTACTACTACTACTACTACTACTATAGTCTGGCCCTCCAACGGTCCGAAGGTTCGTGAACTGGCCCCCTGTTTAAAAAGTTTGGGGACCCCTGGTTTATGGGGTGTATTTGCTACATGCAAATACTTGTAAGTACAAAATATCTCCCTAACATTAAAAAAATCCTGCACCACACCTCACTTAAATGTCCTTATTTGGTTTATGGTCCAACTAATGGAATAATGCCTGAATCCTTTGAGTTGAATGGAGATCACTCTCATAGGCACAGGCCTCTGTTTTGATATCAGTATGACTTCAGTTGAGCTACCACTGCATTCGTAGAAATGTGTGAATTAACATGACCCTCTTATAGGCTTTTCTTGGGTCCCAGTTTATGATAAGCCCCTTACAAAATCTGATTTCATTTTTCATTACTGAGTAGAGATGGGGAAGAAATTGGCTGACATATTCAACCCTCCTGCCTATTCTGAGTTCTACCTTCTGAGCTGTCGGTCACAGTGCTTTCAGACCTGGAACCTTGGAAAATGACAGCAGTAGCTAGCAAAAGATCAAATGTTTAGATAATTTCCCCTTACATCTAATTCCTGGTACTGGAGAGTTAGTTCAGAGAGGAATCTGCTGATTCAGTTTAACATTTCTGATGTTTGTAATAGCATGACAAACTATTGATTTGAACTGAGCTCTCTCCCTCCTATCTCCCTGGTCCCTTCCAGGCATGGGCAAACTAAGGCCTCGGGGCCTCTTGTCACTTACTTCAGGCCCTCCTCATACCTGTCCTCTTGGCATGAGGACACGGTGACCTGCCACAGCCGTACGCCAAAAAGACAGGGGAGGAAGGCACGTAGCATCTGAGCCCTCTGAAGCACTCTCAGCAACTGTATGTCTTGCCCTCCTCCTGGCATAAGGACAGTGTGAGCAGCTCCGTCCTTATGCTGGGAGGACAGCTCAAGAAAGGTACGCGGTGGCTGAGAGCCCTCCGGAACACTTTTAGCTGCCGCCTGTCTCAATTGTCAGAGCGCGCGGTTTGGATAAACACACATGCAGCGGAAGATCAATGAAGAATCACTGGCACCAATAAATAGGCTGAAGCCTGTTTGGCTTTTTACAAAAGATTTACTGACAAACGGAAAACTCTCAAGACGAGTACAGAGTACAAATAGGCAGAGGGCAGAGGGCAGAGGGAAGAACAGATAACACAGCAAGCTATTAATAACCACCTCTGCTGTCTGATGCAATACACAGTTAACTCTTTACACACTCGCATAGTGGACAGCAGACAGCATGATGCAATCTCTAGCTCACATTGCAACACTATAACTCAATTACATTTAAACAACTCTATATACAATCATTCCCACTTCAACATCAATCTCCTCCTGGCATAATGCCAAGAGGACAGCCCGAGGATCAGGGAGGAGGATCAGGGCAGTCGCCGCGTGTCTTGCCTTCCTCCCAGCATAAGGAAGAGGTGAGCAGCTGGGAGGACAACCTGAGGATGACTCTGCCTTTTCCTGGGCCCTTCTCCACCCGGGCCTGCCATGTGCCTGGCCGTCCTCCCTCCTGGCTGTCCTCCCTTCCAGCCCGGCCCTTCTGGCTGGGCCCGCAATGGGACCCCAAAGCAAAAAAGTTTGCCCATGCCTGCTTCAGGTCATAGCTACCCACAATATTTTGCTGCTAGTGGGTCTGTCTACACCGACAAAAATAATTCTGTTTGGCACTGCATTTTCTCGATCAACATTCACCTTATAGTGACCCCATAACCACCTCACAGATCACATACATTGTGGTGAGATCTCCATAACCAGTTACATGTTTTGGCAAATTTCACCTTGCTGTTAAGGGGTGCTCCACATTTCCAATCCTTTCCAGAATTCTAAGTTCTGATGTGACTCTGTGGTCCCTTCTATACTGCCATATAATCTAGATTATCGAAGCAGGTAATCCACATTATTTATTTGAAACTGAAGTAAGTATAATCAGGTTCAAAGCAGATAATCTGGAGTGTAGAAGGGGCCTGAGTCTGCTTGTAGATGTGGCATATGCAATTCCTATCAAATTCTTCTGAAGCACACTAGATGTTTTGTAAATGCAATGATACTCTGACTTCTTCTTGTACTGATATTGTCAGAGACACTTCTATATTGCATGTCAAAGTTGTGAGAGGAAATAGGAAGTTGCCTTATTCATGGTCAGGTCAGACAGCATGTCCTATCTAACTTAGCACTGTTGACCATAACTGGCAACTACTCTACTCTTTTGCATCGCTTACCATTTGATCTTCATCTTCCATTTAAATTGAAAATGCCAGGGATTAATCTTGCAACCTTCTGGCTACAAAACGTGTGCTCTGCTACAGAGTTGCATCCCTTCTTCCCTCTTGTGGCATTTCTTATTGTTCCTCTACACCAGTGTTTCTCAAAGTTTGCTCCTCCAGGTGTTTTGGACTTCAGCTCCCCATAATCCTAGCCATTCTACGAGCTATTAGGAATTCTGGGAGAGGAAGTCCAAAACATCTGGAGGAGCACAGGTTTTTAAAAATTTAATTCCATAATTTCTATCCCACCTTTCTCACCCGAGAAGACTCAAGGCGGCCTACAAATCTGGCAAAATTCAATGCCAATAAACAACAATATAATAGAATAAAACATAAAGCTGTTAAAAACAGTTAAACGAATAACAATATACAATATACAAATTTAAAACAATACAAAATGCTTACAAAGTTTGAGAAACTCTGCTCTACACTATATAGTATACAAGGTCAATGTAGTAATTTTATTCTCCCACAACTGTTTATAAATTATATTGTGCTTATTTTGTTTTTTGTTTTGCCATGACTGTGGTTATTTGTTGGGCATAGAATGTTTGCCAGTTTTGTTATTTTTGTAAACCATCCTGAGTCCCTTCGGGGGGAGAGGGTAGGTTATAAATAAAGGTTGTTGTTGTTGTTGTTGTTGTTGTCATCGAAGCATAACTGTATTTTCTTAAAAAACTAATAATGCTGTGAATAGATCATTTAAAGGGGATATGCATCTCTTTTAACCAAACAAATCATAATCTGTTCCTGAAACCCTGTTGTGTCTCCAATGACCACATGTTGGTCCAATGATGGCCAGAAGGACTTTTGACCTCCCCTGACTGGCAGGTGATTTGCCTGTTCCTGTCCTTAGTTGCCCTTTACCATTATCCAACTAGGCCCTTTGTTAGCGAGAGCAAGTCTCTCCCCTGAAATCCGAAGGCTTAAAATATCAAACTGCCTGTCCACTTGCTATTGGTGATGAGTTGTGTTAATATGTTGCTGTTAACAGTTGGCCTCTTGTTCTTGGTTGGTTTGGTAGGGCAGCTGTCATGGGAAATGATAGCTGCACTCACTCCCAAAGCTGGGAGGAAAGATTTCCTCCTGTGGATGCAATTACTAGATGGATTATCATTGCCTAGACTGCTGTGAAAAGGCTACATCAGGTTGACAAGGATGCAAAGAGCATTAAGATCTAGATCCCTTCATCCGAAGCTTGTGCCAGAGGTCTCCTGATGTGTGAAGCTGATTATCTACTTCCTTTATGAAAGATTATTTTTAGGAATGTCTGCAGCAGCATTCTTACCATTTCCCTTCTCCACTTGCATGAAATTTCTTTTAGAAAATGAAACCTATTGAGAAATGGTACAATCTGCACTACATTCAGAATTCTGATTACTATTAGTACTTATGTTAAATGAGAGTGAAAGGTAAGAACTAAGTTTTCTCACATTGCCTTTTAGAGCATAAACAAATTATTTTGGACTAGAACTCTCAGTGAATAGGGGCAGTGGCCATACTGAGTAGGGGAAATATTTTCAAGCTCTGTTTTTTCAATAAGTAATAGAGGATCTATTCTCATTCTTTTCCCCAAATTAAGGTTTTGTAAAATAAATATATTTTTCTCACTTAGAGTGGCTGACTGACACAAACAAATGGGACGAGTTAAACAGTAGCTCACAATTCCAGGATGAGAAGGCATGTTTTAATGAGGTACTTGTGTAAGACCAACACTATGGCTGTGTCATGATGTTATTCTGTCCTACTCCTACCCCTTTATACCTGCTTCCCACAAACAAAATATATGATGCTGATACTCTAACTCAGTCAAGGTATTTTTTTTACCTGGAGAGTTTGTTTTTAGAAATACTGAACTAACAACAACAACAACAACAACAATAATAGAGAAACAGCAGAGCTGCTCAATACCTTCTTTGCCTCAGTCTTCTCCAAAAAGAGATTGATGTTCAGCCTGAGCAATACAAAATATACAAAGGTAATAGGGGAAATGCAACCCAAAATAAGTAAATAGGTAATCCAGGAATACCCAGCTACTCTAAATGAATAAAAGTCTCTAGGGCCAGTGAACTACATCCAAGAGTATTGAAGGAACTAGCAGAAGTCATTTCAGAACCACTGGCAATAATCTTTGAGAATTCTTGGAGAACAGGAGAAGTCCCAGGAAACAGGAGGAGAGCAAATGTCCCTTTCTTCAAGAAGGGAAAAAAAGAAGACCCGAACAATTACCATCCAACCAGCCTGACATCAATACCACGAAAGATTCTGGAACAGATCATTAGGGAGGCAGTCTGCAATCACTTAGAAAGAATGCTGTGATTACTAAAATTCAACATGGATTCCTCAAAAACAAGTCATAGCAGACTAATCTTATCTCTTTTTTCTATAGATTTACAAACTTGGTAGATGCAGAGAATGCTGTGGATGTAGCATATCTTAATTTCAGTAAGGCCTTTGACAAAACCCCCATGACCTTCTTGCAAGTTAACTAGTCAAATGTGGGTGAGGCTGAGAGTGTGTAACTTGCCAAGGTCACCCAGTGGATTTCATGGCTGAATGGGGATTTCAGTCTTCGTCTCCAAACTCTGAACACTCAAACCATTTCACTATGCTGGCTCCTGCAAAAGAGGATACAGCTTAAAAATGTGTTTCTTTTTTCTCTGTCTTTTACTTTACCAAGACTTTGCTCAGTGCATTGAATCCTGCAAATGTAGTGCAGCCTTGATGGTACTGTTCATCCTGAGAGTTCTTCTAACAGCAGAAAAACTAAAACTTCTCAATCACTATGCTCACTAAACTACCGTATGTATTTAAAAACAAAAACAAATAGGGGAAAATGTCCAACTGGCTTTGGACTTTCAAAGAGCAAGACAGAATTAAGACGCACACCATACTTTATTCTAACTGATATGTTGGTTGGAGACATTGCTTTGACCTTGATATCTGAGTCCTGCACCTCATGGGTTCGCTAGGAAAGCTTAGAGTAGAAATAACTAATCATGCACACTGATGTTCAGAATGTTGCCCCTTGTATTTCCTCTCTGAAAATTTCTAGGTGCATTTGACCTCTGAGGATGCTGGAGAATTTGACAAAACTGATTTGGATGGTCTGGAGGAAGTATAGATTTCCTGCTTCCAATTACTGAGCCTTCAGGGGGAGTATCCTTTGGGCTTGCTTGCCTGCTGTTCAGTTGTCTTGCAGGAGTGCAGCAAGCCATCTGAAGATGGCGTTAAGCTCTTCAATGAGGCTTCAGAGGAGCTGCCTGCGGTGTTCCAGTTAATGAGGCGATCAGCAGCAGTGAAGGGTGCACTTTGACATCTCTGAACACTTTGGGAAGCCCACCCAAGCAGAGACAGAGATTCCCTAGGACAAACAGAAAACTCAGCTCCTCGAGTTGAGAGTGGGGAAGTATCAAAAAGTGATTGAAGGCTGAAACGGGCTCAATGGAATTACCAAAACCAGGTTCAGTATGGCATTTTGAGTTGAGAATGTGATGGCTGGCTTTCAGCATCTGGTTTCAGGAAGAGAAAATCGAATCATAGTGACGACATCTGCTAAAATGATCATTTTGCTTCACTCCCCCTCTGCTACTATGATGGGGGTGTGAAAATCTGTCAAGTTTTTACTATTATTACATTAATTTCATTTCTGTATCAGACATCTCTTCTTTTCTGCAATGAAACTGAAATACTGGATATACTTGAGTAAGCTGACCCTAATATAAGCTGAGGCACCTAATTTTACCATGAAAAACTGGGGAAACTTATTGACTTGAGTATAAGCCGAGGGTGGGAAATGCAGCAGCTAGTGGTAAATTTCAAAATGAAAATGGATCCCAATGAAATTATATTGAGGCATCAGTAGGTTAAAGGTTTTTGAATATTTACCGTATTTCAAAGAAAAACAGTAAACTAGCTCTCTAAGTGGAAAGGTAGGGTAAAAAAAATGGTATTAACAATAACTTAATAATAATAATAACAATAACTTCATTTGTACCCTGTCGTAAATCTCCCCATGGAGACTCAGGCCAGCTTCCAACATAGTAATAAGCAAACATTCAATGCCTACATAAACAATGCCGAGCTAGATATAGATATATAATTATATATACTAATTTCACATATGCATTTACCCCTGAAACGTTTGCAACCCCTCCTCTCTACATATATGTGTGTGTGTGTGTGTGTGTGTGCACTTCCCCTGCAATATTTGCAAGCTCTATATATCTATATTCATATATATCTATATAGACATCTCTCTATATATAGATAATTATATCTGTATAGGATTTGCAAAGACTTGCAAACATGTGAGGCGAAAATTCATATATAAAATAATGTATACACATAGATATAGATATACAGGTAAATGGAAATCTCTAGATATATATATGTATATAGGTTTTGCAAAGACTTGCAAACATGTGAGGGGGAAATTCATATATAAAATTAATGTATATAGATAGATAGATACAAATATTTAGGCACATAGGGATTGCAAAGGCTTGCAGGGGGAAATGTCTATATATCTGTAGCAGAGATTAACAAATATTTCAGGGGAAAATGCTTTTATAAGATTAATGGATATATATTTATTCTTCTTTCTGATTTGCAAGGGCTTCTTTCCCTTTTCAAAACATTCCCTTGGCTATGAGCAAGGGAGGCTTTGGAAAAGTAAACACTGATAAGGGAGGGTAAGATGAGAGATAAATATATCATATATTGCAAGCAGCGGCCTCCAGGCTCCACTGCCAGCTTAACCTTGATTTTAAACTGAGGGAGGCTTTTTCAGCTCATAAAAAGGACTGAAAAACCCAGCTTATCTTCTAGTATATACGATATATTTTTATGATGTGTTTTTCCAAATATGTGTATTTTTGCACATTTGTTTTATACTAATCTACATATCTGAATGTCTTTTCCCCATTTAATTTTTATCAAATATGTGAACTTTTAGTCATACATGATTTCCAGATCTATACCATGCATTTATGTAAATTTTTATTTGCCGAAATGCACCATTAGTCTCAAAAGTGTACCGATTTCCAATGCAAGATGTATTTTTGTTCCCATAGTCTCAGGTGGTGTGTAATGGATATTTTGATAGAAAGATTTTTACTCAACACATTTCTTTTCCCTTCCTGGTGATATGATGTCACTACATTACTCAGAATAATATAATGTGGGATGCTGCATTCAAATATAACTGTGTGGGCATGAGCTTCAGCAGGACAGCATGAAGCACACGTGGTTTACATAGTGGAGTCTGGAACTGCTTTCTGTTCGGAAAATAGTTTGCAGTAGTAAAGGTAAAGGTTTCCCCTGACGTTAAGTCCAGTCATGTATGACTCTGGGGGTTGGTGCTCATCTCCATTTCTAAGCCGAAGAGCCGGCGTTGTCTGTAGACACCTCCAAGGTCATGTGGCCGGCATGACTGCATGGAGCGCCATTAGTTTGCAGTAATTGAATACAAATAAGGAGATATTTGTAAATAATTGATTCCCCCAACAATGATCAATAAACCACTTTCCCCATAGAAACCCACTGATGATCCTTTGAGAAGTCCATTATTTCAATCTCAGAGGAAGGCAGTGGCAAATCTAGTTTTTGCCCAGAAAAGCCTATGATAGGCTTGCTTTAGGTTCACTCAGATGTCCGAAATGACACACAACAACAAATAATCTCCAGAAACAGTGTATGTGCATGTATTTGTTTGTATGGGAGCACAATTCATTTCAAAAAACCCCAAACAAACAAACAAGTCAAACCTTATTTTTAAAATGTTAAATCAGCTAACGGCTCATGTTCTGCATATATTCAAAAATATCTAGGAGGAAAAAAAAAGCTTGCTACTATTTGGCATTACATGGACCACTTAGAACTGAATGAAGAAATATAATGGAGGCAACAGACCTGCATTTTCTGACTTATTGAGAAGATGTGACTTTCTAGACCTTTTCCAGATATGAAGTATGCAAGAAGCAGCTTATGTGCAGAAAATGCCCATGATAATAATAAAAAATAATAACATCCCTTGTGCCTGTTTCGCAGTAGGCACAATTCCTAGTATTTTGGTTTTCTCCTGTCAGCAGCTTGGTTTATGCTGACCCCTAAATATTCAGCTCATTATACTGTATAATGTAGAAATAAAACAGAAACAGGCAACTGTATTCTCCAGAATGGTATAATAATATGCTTCCTTTCCTTTTTAGTTATACTAGATTTGTCTTCATGTGTCAAGAAGCGATCTTACAGGCTAATTTATTGTTTTACAAAATTAGATACAGTAAATATAATTCAACGGAATGTCACAGAGGTAAAGGGATGTTTTTATTTTCAAAGGTAAAGCTGATACATCCTGATGCTCTTGGGTATCACCAGACAATGCTCTGTATTCTAGTTGTTACTCTGAGTGCCAACTAGAACAATATGAAAACTGAGAAAATAGATAAATCTAGAGGGGGGAGGTGACCAATGGGTCTCTATTGCACTTATGTCCCCAGACATAATTCGATTTCTAGATATACTCAGCTACGTGACTGTAATACATAATTTCCATATTGTGGAATTTGAAGCTTATAGCAAATCCAAACTTGTCATGGTTTCTGACTTTATGAGGTTGGCATTTTGAAATGGACTGAAAAATTATGGGTCATCAGATCTATCATTCCACCGCTGAGGGTGCTACAGCACTGGCATCAAACATGATAGGTGTTTAACCTTATATACTGTACTTGCAACCACAGCCAAGAATTAACTGGATAATTAACTCTTTAACATATCAAGTCCCTTGATTTCTTGTAATTTCTCCTATCTCACCAAATTTTCTTATTGACACTGAAGTTTACAATATTCTTTAGTTAATTAGGTTGCCAGAATTTGCTAGGATGCGTATCCTCTCTCTGTCATATGAGAGAAAACAGAAGGCTTACCGCTCAGAAGTAGAAATGCACCACATGACTTTATTATTAGGCAGGCTAATTGTATTTTTTGGGGGGAAGACAGTAGTGGTAGTATTACGTGTGTGAGAGAAATATCTGGAATACAGTTCAGAATAGAAGGGTTGGATTTGTGCAACAACAGATGAGTTGAGTTTGGGAAAGAAGAAAAATATGGAAGAGAAGAAAAATGAGTCTTGGAATGGAATGGGGATGGGGTAGAGTAATTTGTTTGCTCAAGAAAAGATGAAGGTTCTAAAGTATTTAGACTCCTTTCAGAATATCAACTTATATAGGTTTGACAGGTAAGTGCTCCTGCCTCTCCATGGGCTGGTATAGAACAGTGGTTCTCAACCTGTGGGTTCCCAAGTGTTTTGGCCTACAACACACAGAAATTCCAGCCAGTTTACCAGCTTTTAGGATTTCTGGGAATTGAAGGCCAAAACATCTGGGGACCCACAAGTTGAGAACCACTGGTATAGAAGGAAGATGTTTGGAGTGTTTTGAGAGCATTGTAACTTCTATTGGTTGAATTTTGCATTTGTTGATATAGCATATTATTATACAATATACTAGCTTTATAATCTCTTAGTGTGTTGCTCATACATAGACTCATAGATAATTACATTTTTCTCACACTTATCCCTCATTTCCTTCTCTCTTGGTTTTTTTCTCCTCTCCCTCTTCTCCTTCTATGTTATACTCTGCTCTTCTTTTTTATCACATAATTATGGTAAGATGAAGGAAGGAAGGAGTGGAGTTGAAAACATTTGCTCTACCACTGATCTTTGTAACCTATACTTCTTGAATAAAAGTGTAGAGACAAAAAATGCAGTTAATCAAGTGTACAGAAAAATAAATTTGTTTGGGGACCCTCAAACCATTTTGGATTAAATATTCACCACCCTTGTTCGCATTTAAAATAATGGTTGAGCACATCTTTTCAGTGATTGAAAAACCCATTAATGCCTCCCAGTTTAGTTACTGTTCCAATACTGCCTTTCGAGCAATCAGTCTCTTGTGCTGCAGTTGAGATATGTCAGCATATGGTGTAAGAGGATGTCATTCTCTTCCCTGCCTTGCTATTCCCAAGATGGTAGAGGTCTTTACTTCATTTTCTTTTCTTTTGTACTGTCTTTTATTATTTTGCCATAATTGTTTATCAGTGGCAAAAGTAAACAAAAACACAAAAAGGTGTGCATGTGTTGATAGAGTATTCACAGCTAGGAAAGTAGGGTTAGGGAGGTGATGTGGAAGATGGATTGTGGGACCATGATTGCGGTGAAACAACAGACAAGTGTAATAAAGTCCTCAGTAGCAGTTCATAATCTCCCTTACTTAGAAACTGGATGTTCAAATACATGCTTCAGCTACATCTCATAGAACTGGTGAGCCTTGATACTGAGGAAGTCGTGTAATAGTCCTTTTTACAGATTCGTGGAAAAGGCAACTTCCAAGGGCAACTTGTGCCCCATGACTTTTTCTGAAGGGCGAGTATCAAGAGTATGGTCAGGCAATCACGGAGGGGCCACACCTCAGCAGAAAGTGTTCTGAAAACAAGTCCCTTGTTACCAGGCAACAGTCGTATTATGGATTTTGTATCCTATGTCAGGAATTATTCTAGACTGAAGGAAGATAACTTTAAATGGACACAAAATGTGCCCTATTTAAAGATCCAATAACAAAATATGGTCTTTCTGAGGTCAACAGTGGACACCTTTCTGTAGATTCCATAATTGGTCTAAACAGCAATGTTTTAATCAAAAAGTTAATCACTGATAATTTAGCTAATTAGAATAATAGAATAATAGAGTTGGAAGAGACCACAAGGGCTATCTAGTCCAACCATTGCCATGCAGGAAAAGCACAAAGTATCCCTGACAGATGGCCATCCAGTCTCTGTTTAAAAGTTTCCAAAGAAGTAGGTTCCACCATACTCCAAGGCAGAGAGTTCCACTGCTGAACAGCTTGTACGGTCAGGAGGTTCTTCCTAATGTTCAGGTGGAATCCCCTTTCCTCTAATTTGACCCCATTGCTGCTAGTTCCAGTTTCAAGGGCAGCAGAAAGCAATCCTGCTCCCTCTTCGTTATGACACCCTTTCACATATTTATACATAGCCATCATGTCTCCTCTGCAGGATAAACATACACAGTTCTTTAAGATGCTCCTCATAGGACCTGGTCTCCAGACCTTTGATCATTTTAGGTGCCCTCTTCTGGACAGCTTCCAGCTTTTGAACTATGGTACCTAGAATTGGACACAGTATTCCAGGGGCGGTCTAACTAGGCATGACTTCACTGGAGCTAGACACAATACTTCTATTTATGCAGGCCAAAATCCCATTGGGGAGATGTTATAGCTGTATTTATTCGAATCTTAATGTGCCATTAAATCTAATGTGCACCTCAATTTTCAACACCCTGAAACCAAAAAGATATTTTCTGCCGAATGTAATGTGCAGTTACAAAAAGTGCATTCTTTGTAATTCATAATACCAAAGCTTCCAGAAATGCATCTATGCGATATCCACTTTAATTGCCTTGGTTCAATCCTATGGACTCATGGGGGGTTGTAGTTTTACACGGTCTTGAGCCTTCTCTGCCAAATAATATTGATACCTCACCAAATCAAATTCCAAGATCACTTAGCATTGAACCATGGCAATTAAATCAGAGATGATGCCCCTCAAACAGAAGCTCCAGGTGCTAACTCTACACTAAAATTACTGTATTATCATCTGGAGTTTCGGGGTAAGATGTCATCTGTACGCAGATGATGTCCAGCTCTGTCACTCCTTTCCACCTGTCACTAAGGAGGCTGTCCAGGTCCTGAACCGGTGTCTGGCCGCTGTGTCGGACTGGATGAGGGCCAATAAATTGAAATTGAATCCAGACAAGACGGAGGTCCTCCTGGTTAGTCACAAGGCTGAACAGGGAATAGGGTTACAGCCTGTGTTGGACGGGGTCGCACTCCCCCTAAAGACGCAGGTTCGCAGTCTGGGGGTGATCCTGGACTCATCGCTGAGCCTGGAGCCTCAGGTTTCAGCGGTGGCCAGGAGAGCCTTCGCACAACTCCGCCTCGTGCGCCAGCTGCGCCCGTTCCTTGGGAGGTCTGACTTGGCCACGGTGGTCCACGCTCTGGTCACATCCCGACTGGATTACTGCAACGCACTCTACGTGGGGCTGCCTTTGAAGACGGCCAGGAAGTTCCAACTGGTGCAGCGGGCAGCAGCCAGGTTAATAACGGGAGCGGCTTACAGGGAGCGTACAACCCCCCTGCTAAGCCAGCTCCACTGGCTGCCGATATGCTACCGAGCCCAATTCAAAGTGCTGGTTTTGACCTACAAAGCCCTAAACGGTTCTGGTCCTGCCTATCTATCCGTACGTATCTCCTCCTATGAGCCCGTTAGAACCTTAAGATCTTCCGGGAGGCCCTGCTCTCGATCCCACCTGCCTCGCAGGTACGGCTGGTGGGGACGAGGGACAGGGCCTTCTCGGTGGTGGCTCCTCAGCTGTTGAACTCCCTCCCCAGCGATATCCGGCAAACCCCATCCCTCCTGGGATTTAGAAGAAAACTAAAAACTTGGCTCTGCGCCCAGGCATTCAGCGAATAAACTCATTGGCTGTTGTAATCGGGTCGCAAATCTGTAATTGTAGCAGTAGTGAATGACTGAGGATGGTGCAATATCGCTGCTTTGCAGCGTTTTAATTTTTGTATACTTTTTATCATGTTTTTATCATGTTTTTATCATGTTTTAATTGTTTTGTTTTTATAGTATATTTGTTGCTGGCCCCCGTGGCAGAATGTAAGCCGCTCTGAGTCCCCTCGGGGAGAAGGGCGGGGTATAAATGCATGTAATAAATAAATAAATAAATATTACGCAAATCTAATGCACACCTTAATTTTGATTAGGTCATTTAGCCAAAAAACAGGAGCATTAAATTCAGGAGACATCCAGGACAGTCAGTTTGTTCCCAGGGTCTGAGGTTCCCCATCTTGATCATACAGGCTTAAAGCTGAATGTCATAAATAAGAAATGACATGAGTGAGAATGGGGCAAGCTATTCTATGTGCATCAGTCCACCCCCTTTTCATCTGCTTCCTAGCCCTATTTCCTCGTCTGCCAAGATAAAGCACAGAAAAAAAGGAGCGAGGAGTATCATGAGCTCTGATCCTAAGCATATGAATTAACATTTTGACCTCTGCCTAACCCTCTGCAAATTGGGACTCTTGAGGTGGCATTCATCCCAGTTCTTCGTGATTGCTGTTTAGTCCACTGTGAGCTTAGTACTGCCTGGCTTTTTTCCTCTTGAGAGAAGTCTGGAAATGAAATGCAGCCTTTTGTCAACAGGAAGAATTTGTCATCTTTACATCCTCTGGGCTGCAGCCTCTCCTGCTCCAGATTGCATATAAATCCCCCATTTTGATGGCTAGCCTTGGCCATCCATTAAAAAATTAAAGCTTTCCTGCCCTTGCTGCAGGAGCATCAATAATCCCTCTGGGCTTTTTTTTTTTTTCATTTCTTCACACTGCCATTGGGAGCTTTGCATATTTATAAAACTGGAGAGGGCTTCAGATGCGATATATTGTTTACTGCAGGTGCTGATAGGAGATATGCAAAGAGCAGGTTGCTGCCAAACTCCGTTTAGCACAGTCCCTTCTCTGCCTCCGTGAAGGTAGAGAATTCTGTTCAGTTCCCTTCCAGGATTCAGAGCTGCAGGATCTTTACTTTACTATAAGATCTTAACGTGTTTCAGGAAAAGAATTATTGAGACCCTAAATCTGCCTTGGAATTCCTGACACCATCTAGCAGACACCTCTAGGCTGACTGCCATAAAGAAATGTATAGGGAGTAGACGTTTTGGTGATAGGCCTTGCTGAGATCTCTGGAGGGACTGGCAAATTGGGATCTTGGCCCACCATGCTTATTTCTCAGACAACTGAAACTCTGGCTTAGGTTTCAGCTCTTAAAATCCCTGGCCCAGCACAATAAATCATGACAGGGTTTGCAGTTGTTCAGAACATCTGTAGGGCCAAAGGTTTCCCACCTGACCCTACATTCTTCTTCACTGTGCTATCATTGTAAAAATAGTTGCTGAGCAGACCTATATCTGCATGCATTTATGCAATATCCTGGCTCATTCCTTGTACCCGTACAGGATCCAAGGTGGCTTACATGCTATGAAACTCTGACCATTTTTTCATGGAGCTGACAGTCTACTGCCAGTGATTGCATTGAATATTTGGGCAAAGTAAATCCTGCAGTTATAGTAAGGTCACCTCCAGACAGAGCTAAAACCTGCACAGAAACGGGTTAAAATTACTCATTTTTGTGCAGGTCCTAGTCCCCACTCCCAATCCAAACTCTTGGCTTTCCCTGACAGGAGGGGTGGCTGCATGCCATTGCGAGGGAAATCCCTCCTTCCCTGCCTCCTGGGTCACTATTTCTTCCAGCCAGTAGTACACTACAGAGAGGCTTCGTGGCTGCCAGCCTCTTTTGGGTAAGTTTTCAGGGGCGAAATTGGGGGCTGGGGCGGGGGAAGGGAGTGGGTGCCCTCTCACACCTTTGGGCTCTAGAAGCCCAAAAGTGTGAGATGGCTGTAGAGATTGACCCCCAGTATTGCAGAACGCGATACTGAAAGCCAATCCTCACAGGCTCAATACCTCATCGTTCATTGGGGTCCGGATCTCATGAGGTATTTAATTAATGTGGAGTAAACTGGAAAACCTTGGTTTACCCCACATTAATTCACTTTTACCAGAGGCGTAGTTTCGACACCTCTAGTAAACTGAGACAGGTCTTCGATTAAAGGCCTGTCTGGAAGGGCCCTTAGAATAAGCCCTCAGCAACCATGACCCACATAGTCAATTATGAGCAATGATGGGAGTTGCCATTGAATAACATTTAGAGGGCTGTGTGTTGCATATTCCTAACCTAAAAGGTGGGCATTTGCATTTATGTCTCCTTTTCCCCAGTTTCCTTCTTTCCTGATATCTTTTCAGAGATGTTTGTGTTAAAAGTGTTGCTTAGATGTTGTTACCTAGGGAAAGAGGGATGTGACATGTCTGTGTTCTCTACAGCACACTGAGTTTTGCTGGTGCTGCATGAAAGTTGGATGGCATCAGTGATACTAGCAACAGAATAATTACTGATTTTAGGTCATTTTTTTCTAGGTTCCATACAGCAGTATAACACTGTAGTTCAAATCCAGGAAGATTAATGAACCACATTTTTTATCTTTCCTAATAGGCTCGTAGTTTATGGTTTAAAATAATAATAAAAGAGCCAACATTCATAAAACTGCCCTAGTCAGGTTTATGGTTTATGGCTATTTATATGAACTAAATACTCTAAATGCATCAGATCCTGTCCATTCTTGGAATCTCATAGAATCAGCCCTGTGCTGTAGGCTATATTTCAGAAGAAGGAGTTGGCAAAACCACCTCACAGTATTTCTTGTCTAAGAAAATCCTATAAAATTCATAGGGTCACCATAGTTGAAAGGCAAATTTAAAGTGCATATGCACAGGGGTATTTGCAAATACAGAGTTGGCATGAGTCCCAATGTACTTTTCCTTTGTTACAAAATAATGTTGTTGCCAAGAATATAAAATGTATATTTTCCTACACATTTTTAAAGGAACCACAACACAGGGCAGATTTTACAGCTTGTTTCTTGTCAATGTTGTTATTAATATATATCCTGCATTTTTTTCTATTTCCTCAAACAAGTCAAGGTCAAGGATGATTTCTAAAGTGCAGTGCTAGTGTCAAGCCATAAACCCCTCGCAATCTGAAGTGAGATGCCAACTTTTCCATATGGTGACATATTAGAGCTATCTCTGGCATCCTTTGCCTTGCTGTTAGTTTGATTTCTGCATTAATTGGTTTCACACGTGCCTTGCCAGCCCTGTAGCTACTAGCTAGTATATGGGCACCATGTGTAGCTCTGTAAGATTTAGAAATAAAAAACCCGCAAGGTTTTTGCAGCTAATGCTGCAGAGAAACAGTTACCTGGAGCAGATTTCTGAGGAAAGAGCCAAACCCTCAGAACAGAAGGAACGTGATAAAGTCAGGACAGAAGCCAGCCATAAATATTTTGTGTCCAGCTCCTCTCATCTTTTCTACACTATCAGTGGGAGACCAGGACTGGCAATTGCAGAAGATACAGATAAATCCTTTCCTCAAAAAGAACATTTAGAAATGGGCTTCACACTGATGCTATTGGGGATTTCAAAGTGACTTCAAAGAGACTGATTGAGTGTTTCTCCACCAAAGGGCACAAAGGGAAATAGAAGTGAGAATGTTTGTCTCACATCTTCTATCCTGAATCTGGCCAAATACTTTAAAAAAGGATTTTAGATCTTTTTTTAAACAGTATCTCAACTAATTTAAAGGTACTAGTATGGTGAAAGAGCAATGGAAAATAATTGATCTGGTGCTCCTGTTATTTCTTAAGTTTTTGTGAATAGATGTGGGGACTAGCAACATGCTTTGAGTCTGTTTTCAGAAAACATAATTTAAATTGGTTGAGAAAATTTGTTCAGAATTTCATGCAGCAGTGTGGGGCAGATCTCCTTTTGGACATATTATATTGCTATTGAATTATGCAAGTAGGAATCCTTGGGTTAAAATTGAATCATTAACAGGAAGTAGATTCATTGTGTGTTTCAACATGTTAGCTACTGTTTAAGCAAATGCCGTGTAAATGATAAGTCTGGATACCTCCTGGCTATACAGTATACTGTATAATGATCTTGTGATTAGAAGTGGAGTTTTCATTGATCCGTTGTGCATTAATGTTTGAAGGCTTGAAATAGGGCATGAAAATGGTTGTTATAAAAGTAAAGAGGTAATTAATTGTTGGCTGAAGTTCACCTGTTTGAGAAAGGTCTTGGCTTTTCCCAGTGACCTTTGTAGCCTTTCTCAGGAGGTCATTTCCAGATTCTGTGCTACTGAAGATGTGAGACTGTTGAAACCTTTTGATTATGTTTGCCTCACCTAACTACAAACCCTGGGATTCTATAGGCAAATGGGATCATAATGATAGAATCATAGAAGAGTTGAAAAAGACCACAAGAATAAAATCCAACCCATTTCTGCCATGTTGGAACACACACTCAAAGCACTCCTGGAAGATGACCATCTAATCTCTGTTTGGAAACCTCCAAATAATGATTTCACCACATTCTAAAGTAGCATATTCTACTGTTGAACATTGGTCTACAGTGGAATATAATATTCTTCCGTGAAATTTCTTACAGTTTGAATCCATTGCTTCAGGGCCTAATTTCTAGAGCAGCAGAAAACAAGGCCGCTCCATTTTCAATATGGCATTCTTTCACATATTTAAACATAACTATCATGTTGCCTCTTAACCCTCTGTTGTCTAGGCTAAACCTGCCCAGCTGCCAGAGCTATTGCTCATAGGGCTTGGCTTTCAGATTTTAGTCCATTTTGGTCACCATCCAGCTTGTCAATATCCTTCTTGAATTGTGGGGCCTAGAAATGGGCACAGCATTCCAGTTGAGATCTGACAAAAGCAGAACTCCCCTGATCTAAACCCTATGCTCCTATGATGGTAGTATAAAAGGGATCCAAGTGTATTCAAAGCTATTCTGTTTTATTTCACCATTTTAAGCCTTATAACTAGCAAGAGATACATTGGTCTGTTTAATTTTCTCCCATACTTTTTTCCAAATTAAAAATGACCCTAATTCTTTCTGTCCTGTATTAGAAGACATCTGAGGATTTTGGTGAAGTCCTATCCCTCCTGCCTCCCCCCCCCCCCCAATTTGTACTGGCCACTGCGAAAACTATTCCAAGTATGGGGTAGAACATGTTTTACTTGCTTGACATGTAACTATTAAAAATGGGATCCCTTTCATGGGTTGGGGGATTACTGGGAACTACAATCAGCCGTAAAAAAAAGACTGATAAGCACAAGGTCTCAAAACTAAACATTTTAGTGCTAAGTAAACAAATTCTTAGGTATGGATACATGAACTTGTCAGATTTGCTTTCTTTCACATTTGAAGGTTAAAATTTCCAGCTCTTTTCATATTGTTTATAAAGGTATTTGCAATGTTTTCTTAGTGAATAAAATTCATTTATATTATTTCGCATAAAAGTGCAGTGAACAGATCTATGTGTCTGAATGTAGCAAGGTGAGGTTGGAATCCATTCTTAGCCATGAGATTCTCTGGATAGTCTTGTGCAGACCAGACTAATTTTACCTATCTCAGAAATATTGTAAAGCTATATTGTAAATCTAGTTTGGTATAGATACTAAGATGAGTGGACTACGATTCAGAAGATCTAAGTTCAAGTCTTTACTGAGCCATGAAACTTCCTGAATAATCTTGGGCCTGTCATTTTCTCTCAGCCTGAGCTACATTACAGAGTTGTTGATAAAGTGAGGAGTAAAAGAGGCAAGAATTGATTTTTGGGAGGACAAATAGGATAAGAATGTAACTAATAATTTTGGCTAGGATACTCTACAAGAGATGCATGTAAGGTGATATACCTATGATCTGTCTCCAGCCTGCCTTAAAAGCTAGCAGCTATGCTAACAGGAATTCTTTGAAGGAGTTGTGTTGATGAGTGGGGCACTGAAGGTTGACGTCTAATCTCCTTCTGACATCAAGTTGCTGTGTGACAGAAATTGCAATTGGACACTGTGGGATGTTTAGGTGAGTTTTAGGGAGCATTTCTGATCATGGCAATGGTGCCATAAATGTAAAGGTGAATAATATAATTTACCCCTGTCTCAATCCTTGTAAGTCTGGTTTACAACATCATAAATACTAAACAGGATGCCAACTATACTTACTATAGTTGCCTCTTGGGTTCCACAGTAATTTGGTTCCAGGACATGCTCATGTCCCATTATATGCAATGGGGTAGTAAAAATGGCAAAATCAAGGTTTGCTTTTGGTAATTTGTTTTTTTGTTTTTGCCCTTTAAATGTTTTCAAGCCATGGATGGTTGAAGTCATTGATACAGAATCCATGGATATGAAGGGACACATTGTCTGGGGATTCTGGGATCTGCACTTCAGAAAAGCAACAGTTCCAAGCCCTGTTTGCCCTTTCTTTAAGATTTGTGACACCAATTTGATCATTTCTAGAACAGCAGAAATGGAGCCCCTTCCCATATCGGGCCATGACAGCTGTGGATCAAATGAATTTGCTATGAACTGGAGTAATCTTGGAATAAGATGGAGTAACACTTTCATCACTGCCCCACTATAGCTGGTAGGCAGACTGAACTGTGTGGAGACAAGGAGAAGTCCTTTTAGTGCACCTAGCCTCAAAGGAAAGGGTTTTGCTTAGTAATTCTACCCCTGTTCTGATCCTTATGTGTGGAACAAAGGGCCCTTGTATATAGTTTATATGGTCTGCTGTCCACGGAGCCTTTGTGGAAGCGAGCTGGCAGACTTTGGAGAGCTGCGTGCTTTGCTTCTGCCTTAATTGCATGAATATCCCAGCATCAATGGAGGAGGTGAGCTACAGCATAATTTTAAATGGCCCTGGATGGCAACCGGTGTTCAGTCATGGCCAATGTTGTGGAAGATATTTAAATCTCATTTGTGTAAATTGCCTGGTTATAATTCTTGCTGAAAGATTATCACCTGCCTCAAGTATTTCTTAACAGCACAAAAAAAAGATAGCTATGCACAAACAGACAATGAGGGTGGGGAAGAGAAAGGCAAGCAACAGAAGGGAGGAAGAGCATTTGTCAGGACGCGCAGCAAGGCTGTAAAACACCTCAGGAAACCTCATACCCCAGAGAACGTCTGAGCCAGATGGCCAGGATACATGGTGGTTTGATGATATGATGTTTATAGTCATTTTGCTACGCCTCAGCCATACCAATTATGAATGATGCTGCAAAGGTGGGAGATTGTGCTTTTCTAAGGACAGTAAGCAACCACAGAAAAGAGGAATAATAAAAGGCAGAGCTAAAGTATAGAGCAGAGATTTCTTAGATTACAACTCCCAGAATAGTCAACTAAATTTGTCTCTGAGATGTAGTCCAAAAATAAAATTTCCCAGTTCTACATGTAACTTTGCACATGGGTAGGTGGGTGGGTGGGTGGTGCAGAGGCATGTTAAGGAAATGATTGCTGAGCATTTGAGTATCTCTCTTCTGAAAGGACAGTAAGTGAATGATAATAGCATCTTATGGGATTTACACAAATGTGTTGTGGCCACCTTCCTCTTCTTTTGTACAGGTCCAGGTCTGTTCGCCAAAGATTAAAACTACTTTTAAAAAGTGCTCATTCCAAGATTGAAGAAGAAGTGGCTGCCCTTACCCATGGTGGAAGTTCAGAAGTTCCTTGCTGCCATTCTCTTGCCTGTCATTCCATTTTTTAAAAAAGAAAACTCCCCTGAGGTTGATAAGGGAACAGTAGAAAGCTGGGCCGGGGGGTGGGGGTCCTGTCAAAATGTCTCTTAAAACTCTCCTGAAGCATAACCTTTAAAAGTCACCCAGAAACTTCATTCCCTGTAAAGTAACTTGATTCTCAGTTCAACATGTTACTTTTGGAATGTAACTTCATAGAAGAAACTCATTCTAGACAACTACACTGCTCGTAATAATAATTACTTCCAAGCTCTGCACTTCCTTGAGTATGTTCTTTCCTTTCTTTCCAAATGGGAACATCCTTTTCCCATACTGGTTATGTGAGCTTCATGCCTCCCTCTCTTGGGCTGGCTCAGTGTGATTTAGAAGCTAACATTTCGTTTCTGTCAGTAGAGCTGACATGATATAGTACGTCACTGAGAAAGGAAAGCACTTGGGAGCCTGGAAGCTTCTTGTTCTCTGTGAGTTCGATAGCTGGACAGGTGTAACAGGCATATAATCACATTTCAAGGGATGCAGCGAGGATGTTCTTCTGGCCTTTTCTCAGCGTCTTTTTCAGGCAGCTTAGTTCTGAACCCACTAAAAAATCCAATAACTGAAATAGAGCATTTGTGGGCCTATGTATGTATAAAAAGCAATAATTGACATGGTTCTATTCTTTAGGCTAAAGTTATTGTAGTTCCTGTTTTACATGAATAAACTCTTAGAAGCAGGATGGGACCACACCTGCCTTTCCCTAGCCCTCCGATTCACAATTCATAAGTTGAAATACCATCTGGCCTACTCCCCTCCCCCCAAACAAACAAAGTCTTTTAAAATTCAGATGGACCCCTGATGGTTAAACTAGGGATTCGTCTAAACTGGCCAGAAACTCTGAATCAGTTCAGAAGTTGCTCCTGTACATACATATGAACATCTAAGGATATTTGCCCCACAATGCAGGGAGAAACCAGTTAATTCAGTTTTACCCAATGGTACCAGAAGTCAGAGAGTACTCCAGAGTTTTGCTGAAATCCTTGCACTTTTGGATTGGTGTGGACAGCTGGATCAGTTCTAATTCAAACCAATCCACTGTCCACATGGAACAGAACTGCCATCCCGTTTTACCTGCACTCTGCGGCACAGGGAAAAGGGATGGAAATTATTTTTACTGGTATTTGCTACTGTGGTAACTGGTCACAGAGCTCCTCTCCTTTCCTCAGGTCACTTGGACACCTTTGATGATTTCACCAAAGGCATCTGGCAATAGCCACAAGTTCTCTGGTTGGCTGCTACCATGATAAAAAACCAGTGAAAATAAATATGGCCATCCAGCAAGGCCAAACCAAATCACAGGATGGCAGGGCTAGGTTGAACTGCAGTGGGATGGAGGCCACTCGGGGGTATTGTTGTCTTGAAAAGAAATACTTTGTTTTGAATTGAATAGAATTGACGGATGTTACATCAAGTTGACAAAACAGTCTTGTGTTAAGGAAGTCATGTAAGAAAAGTGATAAAGGGAGGTTGCACAGCTGATCAAGGTAAATGTGGGTTTTTATGTTGAATGTCAATGTATCTACTGTAGGATCAATGCTGCTTGACACCACTTGAACAGAAATGGCTCAGTGCTTTGGACTCGAAGTTGCAGTTTTACAAAGTCTTTAGCTTTTGCTACAAAGGGGTTCTGATATGCCACTAAACGAGAAATCCCAGGATTCCATAGCACTGCGCAATGGCAGTTAAAATTGTGCCAAACTGCATTAACTCTGCAGTGTAGATGCACCCTGTGCAACACTGTATATGCCACATAAATGGGGATAATTTCAGATCGTCAATTTATTTAGAGTAATATTTCTATTTGGAGCCCTGATGATGCAATGGGTTAAACCGCTGAGCTGCTGAACTTGCTGATCAAAAGGTTGGCAGTTCGAATCCGGGTAGTGGGTGAGCTCCCACTCTTAACCCAGCTTCTGCCAACCTAGCAGTTCGAAAACCTGCAAATGTGAGTAGATCAATAGGTACCGCTCCAGCTGGAAGGTAACGGCACTCAATGCAGTCATGATCATGGAGACATCTCTGGACAACGCCGGCTCTTCGGCTTAGAAATGGAGATGGGCACCAACCCCCAGAGTCAGACACAACTGGACTTAATGTCAGGGGAAAGCCTTTACCTTTACCCTAATATTTCTGTTATGAACCTGAAATCCATAATATTTAACATCTTTGAGTCTTGTGAGTCTTGAGTGATGATCACAATTGTACTTGGTTGAAATAATATGTTATCAAACTTTAAAAATTGAGAAAATTGTAGAAGGAATATTGTCCTTTCAGACAGATCAAAGTGATTTTATTTTACCCTTGTATCAGTTGTCTTTGACTCCTGGTCAAAATTTAGTCTCCTGAACAAAACTCAGATTATGTGAAAGAGTCAAAAGCTAGAGAGATGGAGTTTGCCAATAGGCTGTTGATTATATTGGGGACCATGGACTGCTACTGCATTCCAAGGGTGGCAGCACTCTTTATTCCTCTGATTTTTAGTGACAAGATTGTGTCCTTCCTCTTCTACATGCCAGGTATTATTGTTCTTTCTTCTGTATTCCTTCCTTGCTCTGTGCAGTCTTTAGTAATGTTTTTATGGTTATTGATTTTCTCTGACTTCATATTCTTTTCTAAGAGCTTGGTTTTGTCTTTGGTTGCTTTTTGGGTTTTTTGTTTTGTTCTGGTTGCTCCTGGATCCAGTGTTTGGTGAATGTGATAGAATGCAGTTGCCTGTAATTCTGGAAAGCTTCTCTTTTTGCAATATAATGTAGCCAGAGGCTTACCCTTCTCCTAACAGAAATGGCTTCCTTCCACTAGTGACTATTTCTTCTTGTTGTTAATTTGGAAACTGCCTCCCTGCACTGTTGAAGCTGCCTTTCAAGCCAACACTTGAGATATCATTGTCTTCTTTGAGACAAAGAAGTCTTGGTAGATGAGTTGAATGTGAAAAGGGATGTTGGCAGCTTCTCAGCTGGATGTAACTTCAACAGCTTGAACCTACTCACTCATACTTTGTTTTGCCCTCTGGAAAAAAAATTAAATATACATTGATCTGAGATGTATGTTTGCCCTGTTAGAAAAAAAAATGTGTGTATGCTGCGAGGGGATCCCCCTCCCTTCAATCTCCTGACAAGTTCCCTTATAAATGGCAAATGATGAAAGCTTGGGCATGAATTAATAGAGGAAGGAGAAACTTTTTTCCCCCTTTGAAGTACATTGGTGACAGGGAAAGGGGTGTAGATGGAAAAGAGAGACACTGCTTTAATGTGGCACATATATAATTGGCTGCAGTATGTTTTACTTGGTAATTAGTTTCTATGAAAACAGGCAAGCAGTTTGCTTTCTTGGATATTTTGGCAGAGGTAGAATTTTAGTGCTCTAGTAGCAGTGAGCAATTAATACTGTGTTTTACAGAAAGCAAGACAGGAGTGTGTTGACACCTGTGGTCAAATCCAGTGTGTTAGACACTCCTATAAGACTGTGATTTTATAACTGCTTACTTGGAAATGGGTTCACTGAATTCATACATAGAGTCAGAGACCTCATGGGGCATTCAGTCCAACCTCCTGCCAATAAGCAGGAAATTGTATTCAAAGCACCCCCAACAGATCGTCATCCAGCCTCTGCTTAAAAGCGTCCAAAGGAGGAGCCTCCACCACACTCCGGGGCAGAGAGTTCACTGCCGAACAGCTCTCACAGTGAGGAAGTTCTTCCTAATGTTCAGGTGAAATCTCCTTTCCTGTAGTTTGAAGCCATTGTTCCGCGTCCTAGTCTCCAAGGTGGCAGAAAACAAGCTTGCTCCCTCCTGCCTATGACTTGGCTATCATGTCTCCTCTCAGCCTTCTCTTCTGCAGGCTAAACATGCCCAGCTCTTTAAGTCACTCCTCATAGGGATTGTTTTCCAGACCCTTGATCATTTTAGTCACTCTCCTCTGGACACATTCCAGCTTGTCAACATCTCCCTTAATTGCGGTGCCCAGAATTGGACACAGTACTCCAGGTGTGGTCTGACCAAGGCAGAATAGAGGGGTAGTATGACTTCCCTGGATCTAGACATTATATTCCTATTTATGCAGGCCAAAATCCCATTGGCTTTTTTAGCTGCCGCATCACATTGTTGGCTCATGTTTAACTTGTTGTCCACAACGACTCCAAGATCTTTTTCACATGTACTCCTGTCGAGCCAGGCATCCCCCATTCTGTATCATGGCATTTCATTTTTTCTGCTTAAGTGGAGTATCTTGCATTTGTCCCTGTTGAACTTCATTTTGTTAGTTTCGGCCCATCTCTCTAATCTGTTAAGATCATTTTGAATTTTGCTCCTGTCTTCTGAAGTATTAGCTATCCCTCCCAGTTTGGTGTTGTCTGCAAACTTGATGATCGTGCCTTATAAGTCGTTAATAAAGATGTTGAACAGAACCAGGCCCAGGATGGAACCCTGCGGCACTTCACTTGTCACTTCTTTCCAGGATGTAGAAAATGCATTGGTGAGCACCCTTTGGGTTCGTTCACTTAGCCAATTACTGATCCACCTAACTGTAGTTTTGTCTAACCCACATTTGACTAGCTTGTTTGCCAGAAGGTCATGGGGGACCTTCTCCATACATGAACCTACATACAATTAAATGGCTAATATCTGATACTTTTTCTCAAAAGTCACAATTTGAGAATGTTCACTGAATGAACCCTTTTGGCTTTTTTGAACGTCAGTGGAAAAACATGTTCAAATCTATGCCTTTGCAAGAGCAGTTCTAAAATGTTATGAAAATCTGTTCAAGAACCATGCCTTTTTTACATGTATTTGATTCCCTTGGACTTGACTAAACTGGAATTTCTGGATTCCATTTTATTTTTGATCTAACAATGAAGTCTTTTTATTTTTTGAATTAAAACTGTATCTGAGAATACTGTTACAGTTGAAATGAAAAAAAAAACCTTCAGAGAAACAGCGTAAGTAATATCTGAGTTAGCAAGAAGGATGTGCTGTCAGTTTTCTAATCAGAACCACTCCATACATCTCTGTCAGCAGTCCACCATCTTCTTTTGTAATCCTATTTTAAAATCACATGCAAGTTTAACACTATTTGAACATTTAGAATGAAAAAAACAAACAAAAATGTAACTGTATAATGTTAGGTCTCTTCTTTGGGTCTTTTCTTCACTTTCCTATATTCTTTAATTTATTAATTCAATTTATATTCTACCTCCCCCCCCCCCAATAGTACTTTACAGTAATTTCAAATAGATAAAATGTAATAATATAAGAGTTAAAATCATATTAAACAAGAGTACTTAACAATACTTAACTACCTTCACATCGATTTCTAGTGGCTCTATGAATAAGAAACCTAAAGGCATCCTGTCATCAGCAGCCAAGTTTAGATCTTGCACACTCAGAGCTGTGGCTTCCTTGATTGAGTCCATCCATTTGGAATTCAGTCTTTTCTTTTCTTTTCTTTTCTTTCTGCCCTTCAATTTACAAAATTTACAGAATTGTTGTTTTTTCTAGTGAATCATCTCTTCTCATGATATGGCCAAACTACAAAAGCTTCCATTTTAGTCATATTGGCTTCAAAGGAGAGTTTAGGTCTAGGATAGTTACATACAATAAGGGTAAAGGTAAAGGCTTGCCTTGACATTAAGTCTAGTCGGGTTGGTGTTCATTTCTAACCTGAAGAGCCGGCGTTATCCATAGACACTTCCAAGGTCATGTGGCTGGCATGGCTGCATGGAGTGCTGTTACCTTTCCTTTGATGGCCCTGGGACTGAGAAAAAGTTCTTCTCTAAAGATCTTAAAGATCAGGCCAGCTCATATAAGGAGATTTGGTCTCTTAGATAGTCTGGACACAAGCCATGAAGCATGTTAAAGGTCAAAATAAGTATTTGAATTTTGCCAAGAAACCAGCATTAAGGTTGTTTCAAGAAAGTAGATGTGTTCCTTATTACTAGACCTGGTCAGTTGTCTAGTACATTTTGGTCCTATTGAAATTCCAAACTGTTTCTAAAGACCCATGTAAAGTGAATTACAGTAATTCAAACAGGATACAACTGAGGTATCTGTCTCCATAGTTAAATCTGACTTTTCAAGGACACAACTGGCACATTGGGAGCTCCAAAGCCCCTTCAGTGTCAGGACCCTGGCTGCAGAGCACCAATAACCTTACACAGAGGCCAGTCTCTATCTAATATCTTTATTAAAGAAATATATAAAATCAATAAAAACAAGTGAAGAATATAGTTCAGAAGCAGACCTTTCAAAAGAGGTCAAATATAGCCCAAAAATGTATTGTCCAATATAAGATATTAGAGTTCAAAGTTTTAATCCACTTGACCGAAACACACACTTTGCCAAGCAATAGTGTGGGGAATTAGCAGAGTCCTAGAGTTCAATGAAGCTTGACAACAAGGCTGGAATTAAACTTGATTCTTGGCTAGATTCATAACTGGAAACAAAAGCAAAACATGAGCGTGGAGCAGGGTCCGTGGTAAAACTGCAAGGCTAGGCAAGGCTTGAAAACTTGATCCGAGAAGCAAGGAACTGGGGTACGAAGTCCACACACGATCTCTCTCCCGAAGCTGATCAATTGACTCCGCAAGGAATTCCTTGCGCCAACCACCTATATTGGGTCTCGTTTTCCCGCCAACAGAACTCTTTCCCTAGAGAACGAGAAGCGAAACCCAACTCTGTCCAGATGTGTGACTCCTTAGAATTTCCCAAGGGAAGCAAACCTAATCAGCTTGATTTCTGGTAGCAATGCGTAAACTCCTCCGTTGAGCTTCTCTGTTTCCTCTTTCTCTGGAATAAGATTCTTTTCTGGGAAACGGGGGGGAGTTCTGCCCAAGGCCTGTTTGGCTGAATTCTTGAGGACAAACATCAACATCCTGCAGGTGAAGAGACTCCGGCTCTTGCTGAACCGGCGAAAACCCCATGTTTTCCTCTTCGTCTGCCACAATAGTACTAGGAACAGGACTACAAGGCCCATGAGTCATCACATTCAGCCCCTGCCTGCCTCTCCCTTCTCCTGACATCAGGACAAGGTAACCCCCCATCCTGATGCTGTCAGAAGGGAGAGGGAGGCGGGGGTCAAGGGAGCTCCAAAGCCCCACCCTTCTCCTAGCATAGGGATGGGGTGAGTAGCCACAGCCGTATGCTAGGAGGAAGGCCCGAGGGAGACCCACCTCTGGCCCCTCCCAGCCCTGGCTCTGCCCCTTCAGACCCCCCTGAACTCGTCCCACTCCATCCCCGTCCCCCAGCCCCGCCTTCTCCCTGCCCCCAGCCCTGCCTCCTCCCTGGCCCAACTCACCACCTCTCCTGGCCAGGCCCTCCTGGCTGGGCCCACAATGACACCCCAGGGCAAAATATTTGCCCATTCCTTTTTTTTTTTCGTGTCAGGAGCAACCGGAGTTGCTTTTGGAGTGAGAGAATTGGCCGTCTGCAAGGACGTTGCCTAGGGGACGCCCGGATGTTTTGATGTTTTTACCATCCTTGTGGGAGGCTTCTCTCATGTCCCCGCATGGAGTTGGAGCTGATAGAGGGAGCTCATCCACACTCTCCCCAGGTGGGATTCGAACCTGGCAGCTTTCAGGTCAGCAACCCAACCTTCAAGTCACTTAGTCCACTATGCCATCTGGGGGCTCCTTGCCCATTCCTGATGTAAACTGACAAAGACAACCTGAGTTGCCTCAATGGCAGGAAGGTATTCCTCCTGCTCAATCATATCAAAACAGGGGCTCAAATGCCACCCACATTCCATCCTTTTTGCTACCAGCAATCTAGGAGGAAACAATGAAACTTTATTTTCTGTACCCATAACAAGCAGTTTGGCAAAACCAATAAATTTTAACAAACAGTATGGTTGAACTAGTGCAATCAATGAAATGATCCTGCTGGCTATTGTAGGGATCAATAGGAGTACAGGAGTACATGTGAAAAAGATCTTGGAGTCCTTGTGGACAACAAGTTAAACATGAGCCTACAATGTGATGTGGCAGCAAAAAAAAGCCAATGGGATTTTGCCCTGCATAAATAGGGGCATAGCGTCTAGATCCAGGGAAGTCATGCTTCCCCTCTATTCTGCCTTGGTAAAACCACACCTGGAATACTGTGTCCAATTGTGGGCACCGCAGTTGAAGGGAGATGTTGACAAGCTGGAATGTGTCCAGAGGAGGGCAACTAAAATGATTAATGGTCTGGAGAACAAGCCCTATGAGGAGCAGCTTAAAGAGCTGGGCATGTTTAGCCTGCAGAAGAGAAGGCTGAGAGGAGACATGATGGCCATGTATAAATATGTAAGGGGAAGTCATAGAGAGGAGGGAGCAAGCTTGTGTTGTGCTGCCCTGGAGGCCAGGACACGGAACAAGGGCTTCAATCTACAGGAAAGGAGATTCCACCTGAACATCAGGAAGAACTTCCTCACTGTGAGAGCTGTTTGGCAGTGGAACGCTCTTCTGCGGAGTGTGGTGGAGGCTCCTTCTTTGGAGGCTTTTAAGCAGAGGCTGGATGGCCATCTGTCAGGGGTGCTTCGAATGAGATTTTCCTGCTTATTGGCAGGAGGTTGGACTGGATGGCCCATGAGGTCTTTTCCAACTCCATGATTCTAGGAAGAAACACTCAAGTGACATATCTATCTATCTATCTATCTATCTATCTATCTATCTATCTATCTATCTATCTATCCATCCATCCATCCATCCATCCATCCATCCATCCATCAATAAGCTACTGAGTGCTGTGTTTGTGTGGGATAGTTGGCTGGTTTGACTGAGGGTTAGTCCAGTGAAGCAAGATTAAGAGTTTTAAAATTTTCTTCTCCAGCAAAAAATGCATGGTAGTAAGCAGTAGCCTACTATACAGGCCTTGCTGAGAAAGATAAAAATGCTCAGCCCATCTGCTAGTGTTTACGACTCTCTCAGAACATAGCAGAAATGAGAATTTTTCTCAAGTTTGCCTTGGATCACATTTGCTGAGGGATAAGGTGATGTACAGGGTTTCATTTACCATATCAAAAGCAGGAGAGAACCATTTGTCCTTCCTTGTTTGGGCTGGTTCCCAGAACTTGCAGGCAGTGCTGTTTTATCTCCATTTGGCTTTGGCTTATCTTCCACATGATGTCCACAGGATCATGATCAAAGGTCCAGCCTGCAGCTATACTGTTTCTAGTCACTGGGAAAACTTTGTTATTTTCCACAACTGACTCTGTTCTGCCAGTTCCAAAAATTGCCATTTTGTGTGTGTCTGGTTTAATGAGGGACCCAGCATGCCCATTTGATTCTTATCAGATAGACAGTCCACCTGTTCTGGGTAATGGGCAATGTTTCTGCACCATAGAAAAATTATAGCATTGTTCTTTCTCCACAAAAAACAAAAACAAAAACAAAACAAAAACCAACCTCAGCAGCAGATCATTTTTAGGCCCGCTTTAACAGAATCTGTGAAAGCAAGAGACACTACAGCCTATTTCAAGTGCAAATAATTTTCCCAAAGATTTATAGGAATACCCAACAATTGTATGTAATAATACACTGTATGGTTGAAATCTGCATTATAACAGACAGGTAAGACCATTTGAACACTGATCACTGTGTATTCTATTGTAGAAGTGGGTATGACGTGAGCTTCCATCCATTATTGCATGGCAAGTCCCAATAGTTTTAGCCTGCAATGCAAATAATGGATAATGAGAAATATTAGAAGTTGCAGTCCAACAATATCTGAAGGGACGCATGATTTCTGCCACAGGTCTACTGTGACTCCTAAGAGCCAAGATCACAGATATTTCACATCTATGTTATCTGATCTTTCAAATGTTTAGACCACAGGTGGATATAATGCAGCCCTCAAGATATCTTTAGAGCACATCCCTCAGCATACCTTGTTGGATATGCCATTTAGGTATTCTTCAGGTCAACTACATCTAGAAGGTAGATGATGTTCACATTTTTGTAGCTACTATGAATTGATGTACATGTGCTCCTAAAATATCTGCTCTACAACTTTGCTTTACCAGGGAGATGAGTAACCAAAATCTGGCCAGTGTAGAGAAAGAGTCAACTTGTATTACTCAACTTGTAAAATACATTTTGTGTTATCTTGGCAATTTAAGGCTGAGAAAGTATATGAAGTCTGAGAGGAATTAATTTCCCTCTATTGAGAACTTTCTTATAGCTTTCTTGAACTTTCGTGAACTTTCTTGTACACTTCTTATAGCTGTGTGGGGGAAGGGGAAGGATGTTCTTGATTTTCTTTGTATCTGTATGGTGTAATCTTCAAGAGGCCATCTTGCATCTTTCAGCCTGGAGCACACTCCAGCCAAGGATAGCTGGGATAGAATTAGTTTGGGGCCTGACTGTGAAAGGATGCTGGGTCCCATCAGTAGAATAATAGTAATAATAATAATAATTTTATTTCTTGTCCATCTCTCCTTGTGACGGGTTATAACATAGCTAAAAAGACATACAGTAGAGTTTATCCAACATAAACGGGGCCGGCAGAACATTGGATAAACGAATATGTTGGATAATAAGGAGAGATTAAGAAAAAGCCTATTAAACATAAAAATAGATTGTGATTTTACAAATTAAGCACCAAAACATCATGTTATACAACAAATTTGACAGAAAAAGTAGTTCATTACACATTAATGCTATATTTACGAATTTAGCACCAAAATATCACAATGCATTGAAAACATTGACTACAAATATGTGTTGGATAATCCAGAATGTTGGATAAGTGAATGTTGGATAAGTGAGACTCTACTGTAATCATTATATAAAATACACATATTAAAACATACATATATGTATTTACAAAAAAAATATTAAAATACGCAGAGCATTGATTAAAATATAGTGGACACAAGTTATATACACAAAATTCATGATGAAAACTGGCTGGCTTGGCCTGCTGGAAGAAATAATCAAATGTGTTTTAGATTCCGACGACTCATTTAGCTGTCAGAGCTCTTCCGCCAGGTCGTTCCACAGTCTTGGGGTGGCAGAAGAGTTGGAATGCTTCTCTGCTGTATACCATTCACTGCATTATATTTACCAGAAATAAGTTTTAAGTTATAGTGATAATGTGAGTCACTGTTTGGTACCAAAATAATTGGGGAAGGGGATTGGAACTATATAAAACACACACACACATATACATATAGATGAAAGAGTGCTTTGGGTATCTTCAGTATATTTTGTTTTTGAGTAATCCAGCTCTTCTTTGAATTTGTAATTAACCGGGCAACAATTCACTTGTATCGCCTTCTGCCACAAGCACTAGTAGCAACTTCAACCTTGTGAATGTGTCTACAAAATTTACTGTTAAAACAACAAGCGTTGAATGAAGTAAATGACCAGAGGAGAAGCAGTTTTCAGAAGTGCCTCAATTTATTAAGGTTGATGTGTTTTGGAAAAGAAAGTTTCTTTCCTTGGGGAATATAGCAACTGCAAAAGGAAATGAGAGCAGTCAGGGATTTGCTTTTTCAGGCATCTCACTGACCCTCAGGAAGGAAACTTTGTTACTTCAGGTCTTAATACATTTAGGCATATTTGATAACTGTTTTTTTCCCTTTGGGTTATTCTCAAATAAGTTGCTAGCCAGAAAAAATAATATACTGGGTGGGCTGATTGAGAAGGGAGGGGAAATCCATGGTGACATCATGAATTTCATAGGGTTTTCTTATGCAAAGAATACTCAGAGTTGGTTTTGCCAGCTCATTCTTCTGGAATGCCTACAGCTCCTGGTATTTGTTGGGTGTCTCCCGTCCAGTTACCAACATGTCTGACCCTACATAGCTTTCAAGATCAGATGGGCTTTAGTCCCTCTGGTATTGTTGCCCTCTTAATTGCAAATTCAAGCAAGAGCTGGATTATTTAAAGACAGAATTTACTATTTTTACAGTGGGTCCTGTAATGGGTGATGGGTTTTGATTTCAGGTTCCCCCCATGGATACTAAAATCTGTGAATACCCATTATATGCAATAGCATGGTAAAGCGATATTTCTTACGTAAAATAGCAAAATTAAGATTTGCTTACTGGATTTTTTAATGATATTTTCAAGCCTTGGATGGTTGAACCTGTAGGTAGATCTGTTCCGGGCACAATTCAAAGTGCCGGTTATTACCATTACCATTAAAACCCTAAATGGTTCAGGTCCAGGCTATTTGTCTGACCATATTTGCGTGAACAAACCTGTCCGGGCCCTGAGGTCTTTAGGAGAGGCTCTTCTCTTGATCCCACCTCCATCTCAAGCTCAGTTGGTGGGAACAAGAGAGAGAGAGAGGGTCTTCTTGATGGCTGCCCCTTGACTCTGGGACTCCTTGTCCAGGGAAGCCAACATGGCCCCTCCCTGCTGCCCTTCCAATGGCAGGCCAAAACCTTTTAATTTAGACAGGCTTTTAAAGATGAAAGTTCTTAAGATCAATTTAAGGGACGAATGGAAGGACAAACATGTTATATGTGTATTAGTGTTTTTTTTTTCTTTTTTTTTTTCTTTTTTTGTGTAATCTATATACATATATATATATATATATATATATGTATTTTAAATCTCTCACTCTTTTTCTTTTCATTAGTATTATTATCACTCCTCTTCCCTTACAAAATTGTTTGTGTTGTCTGTGTTGTTTTTGTTAGTGTGACACTGAAAACTCAATAAAAATTACAATAAAAAAAAAATTTAGAGGGTGCTGTGGTTTTAACTTTGAATTTGTTTTAATGATTTTAACCAGGAAATCATTAATATTGTTATATTGATATCTGTTTTAATGATTGTATATTTGTATATTTAAAATAGTTATGTTGATGCTTTTATTTTAAGCCGCTTTGAGTCCCGTTCTGGGGATATAAAGCAGGATATACATTATATTATAACAACAACAACAACAACAACAACAACAACAACAACGATGGTGATGATGCAGAATCTGTGGAAATGAGGATCTACTATGTATTTTAATGATATTTTTAAGTTTTTGTATGATACAGATTTTAAAGCTGTGTCTGTTTTAAGCCATTTTGGTTCCTAGATGAGGAAAATAATGAGATCTAAAATAACAAAAGCAATGACAACAACAACAGTGTTGTAGTAGAGCCTGTGAGTAACGTTCCAAACAGTAGTATGGGTGCCAGAAGGGAAAAAGGGTTACTCAGGAGTAGGAATCTGATGAAGAGCAACAGAAAGAGGATCCGGGACATACTTATAGCACCTACAGATGTGGAGTTGTTTGAGGGATTCCCTGGGGATGATGGGTCAATGAGTGAAGGAGAAGAAGGAGACACCATGTATTGGACTAAGATAAGAGAAGTGCAAGCTATTTGTGAGACACCAACAACTAGTGGTGCCTTTATGGAGTTTTCTGGGAGTGAAGACTGGCAATCAGGGGATCCAACGTATTCTTGGGGGGATCTAAGTCTTGACAGGAGATGGAGGAATTGGAGGGAGAGTCAAAGGAATTCACGTGAAGAGCTGGGAGCAGCTGTGGGAGATGGTGACGGGGCGGTGGTCAGTTCATCCTCTGATAATGGTTTGTAGATAAAAGTGGGTTCAGGGTTGAGGGGTCTTTGCAGAAGGCTAGGTGTTGATGTGTGTTAGTGTGCTGGATAGTGGGAAAGTTTCTTGCAGTCTTTCTGCTGCCTGTTTCATGTTTGGATCTGCAGTTTGTACCTGAACCGGTTTGGCTGGAGACGCTGCTTCTGCAGACATTGGAGCAACGCTGCTTTGGATTCCTTGTGCTTCAACCTTGGACTTCGGCTGATGACGCTTCTTTTCTTGCAACTCCCTCTGTTAACCATTTGTGTACTGTGCCTTTTGTTTTGCCTTAGAGCACTTTGTTTGACTTGTTGCTTTTTGCATCCAGTTGATCTGGATTACATTTCTGTTTATCCTTTTGAACCAGGTCTGGTTTGGTTTTTTAAGTTTTTGACCAGTGGAACTGCATTTGAGTATCCCTGTGTCCTTTTCCTTTTGTTTCAATAAACTCTGCTTTGAAGACACTTTTAAGTCTGGCCCTTTAAGGCGTCTGTGATTCCAACAAACAGCAACATAACTGATGTTGAGGAATTCTAGGCATTGTGGCATTTTTTTCATTTTAGGAGTGACTTGAGAAACTGCAAGTCACTTCTGGTGTGAGAGAATTGGCCATCTGCAAAGATGTTGCCCAGGGAATGCCCAGATGTTTGATGTTTTACCATCCTTGTGGGAGGCTTCTTTCATGTCCCCACATGGGGAGCTGGAGCTGACAGAGGGAGCTCACCCGCTCTCCACAAATGTGAACCGCTGACCTACTCGTATTAGTCAGCAGTCCTGCTGGGGCAAGGGTTTAACCCATTGTGCCACCAGGGGCTGAGTTGTGGTATGAAAGCTGCTGATGATTTCTACTTCTGGACTGTTGTTTAGATCCCTTTTCAGAGGTACCCAGAAGTATGAAGCATAGTAGAAAGAAGCTCTCTATTCAGTAACACAAGAAAAATGCATCTCTTCTTAATAACAGCTTGATTGTTGTCTATGGCTCCTAAGCCCATTAAATTGTAAGTGAGAAAAAGAGAAAGGTTTGACCCACTGCCTGCAGCACCTGTGACTAAATAAATTTATGACAGCATTGTGGTGCAAAGGAGTGGGTCCTCATCGGTGAGGGTATTTGCTGGTTTGACAGTCTGGAATGGAAATCCTGTAGTTATCTGTCTGCAGGCTTCAGGGAGAACTGAAGAGCCCACAGCAGGCATCGGTCTGAGCTGCTCTTTTCTTGCTCTGGCAATCCGTGTTGCACTGTAATCACACAATTATTGTGCCATTAAAATGTCATATTCATGGAAACCCACATAAACAAAGCATTAACAATTGCTGGAAAATTGTAGTCTTTACTGCTAATGACCTGCTCCTTCTCCATCGCCCCTTTCCCTCCCCCCTTCTATTCGGAGCCTTGATTTAAGAGGCAGGCACAGAAGTATGTCTCCGAGCTTAGAGAGTTTCAATTTTTAATGTGTTGTCACAGTAAAAGACTTGCCTTTCTTGTTTTTGTTTAAAGCCACAGGTGTTCCCAAGGAAGCAACTTAGAGAGTAGGTAAAGAGGAGGCAGCTGTTCTCTGAGTGTGCCCTCCACTGCTGAGGGATGATGTCAGATATCACTTGTAATAAGGGAGAATTTCTGTTGAGAAGTGTTGGGTTTCCACTCCCATACACAGAAGGTGGAATTAAGCCATATGGGTTCTCATTCCTCCAAGTACCTATCTCCCTGTAAAGAGGACATTTTTCTGAGTTTAATGGACAGTAGAGGTAGGGAAGGAGACTCAGTCCACCAGATTGATTTCTGATAAAGCACTGCTCACTTCCAATGTAAATGAATAAAGCTCATCCTTTCAAAGATTTCTGTTATCCCAATGGGGCCCCATCTAATTGATTTCTAGGGGATCCAGGAATATTAATCTATGCCACAAGGTAGCTCTCTTCCTCAGAAGACAGCTCACATTCACCTGTATATTAGGATGAACAGTCTTGAGTAATCCCTCAAAAGGTTGTTGTTACTGGCATATTCAAAGCATTGCATTTATGGGTTCTTCTTTCTTTTTCTAAATCTAATATCTTTTTGCAGAGTTTTTCACTATTTTTTTAAAATGTAAGATCCCACTGTCCTCAGATGAACTGCAACTGTCGCTGTCAGTTGAAGCTCTAACTGACAATGTGATTAGTCTGGCTCTGACAGACTATTATTTCATTCTTCTCCTTTGCCTGTGAATCTAAATGTGCATTCGTACACATCAGTGTGATTCAGATCAAGGGGCATCTCCGCTAACTTTTTTTGTTAGATTTGAGGCATGCTCTTCATTTTATTACCTTTGAAAGCTTTTGCTTGCATCTTTTATATACTATCTTATAAAATCCAACAAAATGCTGCATTTTTCTTTACTAGCCTTTGTCTTCATACAGTTTGCATCTATAACATGTGCCTAGATAAAGTATCTTGTCAAATCTGGAAAAGGTAACTTGTGAGAGAGGTTATGTAGCCCTGGGCATCTGGTGGTCCATCTGGAGATGATCAGTTTGTTGTTGATCTTCATAAGACTCAGTAAGACAGAAAAAGCATATATTAGGGAGTTATCTGACCAAATAGCTTAAGTTTAGAAAAGTTTCTTTTTTGGAACCACAACTCCCAGAAGCCCTTAGCAACTAGTGGAATATACATTTTCCTTCATGATAGTGTCCAGAAAAAATTGACACTGCATTTGTGCACTGAAATAATGTGTTTTGTGAATCAGCTCTTTAATACACAAGAGAGGGTTATGAAGGGAGGAGAGTGGGGAAAAACCCTCTATGTGTCATTTTTTTAATTTGTAATGTAAAGTAACAGATTTGTTGTTACTTTCCCTAAAAACTTTCCTGTATTGTGTATTAGATGCATGTTATATGCTATATCAATTGGAAATGGGTGGGTGTATTGCAGCCTGATATAGCCTAAAATATATCCTAGCTTGAAATAGAATGTAGTGATGTCCATCAATGTGTATATATATCAATGTGTGTATGTTTACATAAAGCTTTTGAAATTCAAAGTTGGTATGTGTTTGCCCACATTGTGACATGGTCTTTCCATAGTGATGCCATCTTGTGAGGCAAGAGGCGATACTGACAGCATGCATTCTATTGGTAGGGTTTTTCATTTTAGACAGGCTTTTGCTAAGGAGCCAGGCTAAGGGCTCTTCTACACAGGTGCTAAAATCCAGCTTGAAACCAGTTTGAAGTCAAGGTGTCTACAAAACATACACTCCCAATGTGTGCTGCAACACACATCCAGCCAGAAATAATGTGTTTTTAAAAAGCTCACCAGAACCTCCAGATCAAGTCATAAAATCTACTGAAGCCCATCAATGTTTATCTCATGTAATGCAGGAATCTGAAAGCAACACTTGGAACACTTATGGAGTCAGAGATAATGCTAAAGCATTCAGGGAAAGAAACGAGATGCAAAGCTCAGACAGAAGGGAAAAAAAACTCTCCCCCAAAGAGGAAATCTCAACAGTCCTATGGGAATGCTCAATTTCCCTTTCTGTCTTTGTAGTGCTTCTTCTCATCAGATAGGCTTCTTCTTCCCAGTGCATCTCACTGGAGGAAGTAGGAAATAACATTATTTCGTGGATTGGATCAATCTGTACTGAAGTGGGTCTTTGTGGCCACCATTGCAGCTTCCAGCCACTTAGTATGGTGCTTATGTAGGCACTCTGCAGTGAACTAGATCTCTTAAATCCATGTTCTGACCCAGATTAAATGACTGTGTAGAAGGCAATGGTCAGTGTAGACCCATCTAAAACAGTTTTGGCAATGTAGATTCAGCATAAACAGGTCAAACAGCTACTGGGCAACAGCAGTAGTAAGAGGGAAAGGATGCTAACTGAGGAGATGACACTGGAATTGTAGTTTTGCTAGATTTTTAGTCTTCTCTGCCATGAGAGTTAAGGAGGCATCAAACTGCATTACTTCTACAGTATACATTCTTTCTTACTTACTTAGGCGATCCCTCGTAGTTCGAGGACGATTGTCTTCCATTTCTGTTGTCTTGGGGGTGTGTCCGTAGGCGGCTGAAGAGACCTATTCTTGATCTGCATGTTCTACCACAGTGAGGACATCGGTTTCCAGGTAGAAGGTGGTCCCGGTCAGGGTTGGCTTGACGGGCCTTCCTCTTGGCACGTTTCTCCCTTAAGCCCTCCATTCACCCATAATCTCTCAACTGACATGACCACTGGCTCTGATGGCTGAGAATTCTGAGAGATGCAGCGCCAAAAAAAGCAAACCTTTCAGATCTTGAAACTTAAAACTGTTTGTCTGGACTAGAAGAGCCTTTGCCAAGTTGCTTTTTTACTGTATACCCCAACATCTGAACTTTTATAGGAAGTTTGAAAACTCAGCAAGGTCCCCCTGCTCCTGAAATATATCTTTTAATTTTAATAGCTAGTGAGGCAGATTCTGGGCGAAGATTCCTCTCCTCACCCTATCATTCTGCTGGAACTGCTCTCAGTCTCTCAAATTCTTTATTAACTCACAGTTTCATATAATTAATACTGGCTATTAAGCTGCAGCATTGAAAGAAAAATGGCCTAATTTCTAAGGAGAAAAAATAAAATTTATCACCAGTACATAAGAGAAAATGAATATGAAATACCAAGAGAGGAGCTGTGTGGAAGATAAATAGAAAGGCAAGTAGAGTATTGACTTGATCCTTCTCTAGTGCATGCTAATTTGGAACTTAAAGTGAGTTAGATCATAATAAATTAAATTTAGATTTCTGCACATCAGTTAAATAAGTCCCCAGACAGAATTCTGCTTGAGAGGAAGAAGAGATAATACATGGTGGAAATGTTATAATGAAGATCTTATCCAATAATCCATAACTGATGTGCTGTCCTGGATGAGAGAAGGGGTTTTTCTCTGCTTTAGTGTATAATATTCATACCATTCCCTTATCAGTAATCAAGGAACAGGTAAGTTATCTGTAGCTTTGCATGATAATTACTCCTTCAAGACAGTCCTAAAATGCCAGGGCTATATGGTGGCCAGAAAGTCATCTAGCCTGTTTTTATCAAGCCAGATTACACAGTACCAAAGCCCTTTTCTTTAGAGATTAGCCCATAGGTCACCTTGAGGAGGCAGGCAATGAACTGAGACAGGCAATCAAGAAAACCATGTACTGCATATTTCTTGAACTCTGCCATCAATGCATACGAGGCAAATTGGACGGGGACATTTTGGAGATGGAGATGGGGGGAGATGTATGTATCAGGCCATTCACAAGAGATAGTGCAGTGATTTGTGCCGCCCATGTATCTTAAACAGTTATGTAAGAGCCTTTGAGCAAACATGGCTAGCTCTCCAGATTGTGTGTATACAATTGCTGCCCCGGTTTAACAGACTAATATTTTTATTTGCTTCAATGTAGATCCTTCAAATGGCAAGTCAAGCAAACATTTTCCTATTCCCAATAAAAGTACAGTCAGCCTTCCTCATTTGCAGATTTGTCTTTTGCAGATTTGATTAAAGCGTTCTCTCTAGAAACCTCTAGGGACAATGTCACCTTAGCGTTATAAAGCGGAGGCACTTGTTTTCTCATAGTGTGACTAACCCTTGCATTATTCTGGGAAATATAGTTTAGGAAGAGGCCTGTGGAATTCTCAACTAGAGAGATCCTTGGCTTCCTTAAACTCCAGAATTCTGCAGGAGCAAACTGGGAGATAGGGAAATGTTTCCTATGAAGAACATCTTGAGGGATTCTCTAGGTCCTCAACTGATGTTCCATTGTAAATTTCTAGTTGACCATAGAAACATAGATTCCTGACAAAATGTTCTCTCAGATAAAAAATATAGCATTTTAATGTGTAGTTTGTCACTATTGTGGGGATTCTGTATCTCAGTGAATGTGAAGGGCTGACTGTGCACTTGTTTATTTATTTACCTTATTTCTATCCTGCCTTTCTCTACCCTGAAGAGGACTCAAAGCGGCTTACATATGGCAACCATTCGATGCCTTAAAAATACGTCCAGCAAAGACTAAAATATCAATTAAAATTTAAAATTAATACACATTAAACATTTAAAAAATCACATTTAAAATTAAAGTCACATCATCTGAAAATCATAATCCAAGACCATTCCGTCATCAATTATACATTATTCCAAGTCTATTATTGCACTATACTAATTACTAAAAGTCTGATCCCAAAGCCATTTTTTTTACTTTCTTTCTGAAGGCTAGAAGGAAGGGGGCTGATCTGATGTCTCTGGGGAGGGAGTTCCACAGTCAAGAGGCCACCACTGAGAAGGCCCTGTCTCTCGTCCCCGCCAGCTGCGTTGGCGAGGCAAATGGGACTGAAAGCAGGGCCTCCCCAGATGATCTTAATCTCTGAGCTGGGTCATAGGGGATCATAGAATCATAGAATAGTAGAGTTGGACGAGACCTCATGGGTCCAACCCTCTGCTAAGAAGCAGGAAATCGCATTCAAAGCACCCCGACAGATGGCCATCCAGCCTCTGCTTAAAAGCCTCCAAAGAAGGAGCCTCCACCACGGCCCAGGGCAGAGAGTTCCACTGCCGAACAGCTCTCACAGTGAGGAAGTTCTTCCTGATGTGCAGGTGGAATCTCCTTTCCTGTAGTTTGAAGCCATTGTTCCGTGTCCTAGTCTGCAGGGCAGCAGAAAACAAGCTTGCTCCCTCCTCCCTATGACTTCCCTTCACGTATTTGTACGCGGCTATCATGTCTCCTCTCCGCCTTCTCTTCTGCAGGCTAAACATGCCCAGCTCTTTAAGCTGCTCCTCATAGGGCTTGTTCTCCAGACCCTTAATCATTTTAGTCGCCCTCCTCTGGATGCCTTCCAGCTTGTCAACATCTCCCTTTAACTGCGGTGCCCAAAATTGGACACAGTATTCCAGGTGTGGTCTGACCAAGGCAGAATAGAAGGGGAGCATGACTTCCCTGGATCTAGACGCTATACCCCTATTGATGCAGGCCAGAATCCCATTGGCTTTTTTAGCTGCCGCATCACATTGTTGGCTCATGTTTAACTTGTTGTCCACGAGGACTCCGAGGTCTTTTTCGCACGCACTGTTGTCAAGCCAGGCATCCCCCATTCTGTATCTTTGATTTCCATTTTTTCTGCCGAAGTGAAGTATCTTGCATTTGTCCCTGTTGAACTTCATTTTGTTAGTTTCGGCCCATCTCTCTAGTCTGTCAAGATCGTTTTGAATTCTGTTCTTGTCTTCTGGAGTGTTAGCTATCCCTCCCAGTTTTGTGTCGTCTGCAAACTTGATGATCGTGCCTTCTAACCCTTCGTCTAAGTCGTTAATAAAGATGTTGAACAGAACTGGACCCAGGATGGAGCCCTGCGGCACTCCACTTGTCACTTCTTTCCATGATGAAGACGATGCATTGGTGAGCACCCTAACAGATCCACCTAACTGTAGTTTTGTTTAGCCCACATTTTACTAGTTTGTTTGCCAGAAGGTCGTGGGGAAGATACATTCAGACAGTCAAGCTGGGCTGGAACCGTTTATTTGTAAATATTTCTATTCTATCTTACACCAAATAGTATTCAAAGGTGCTCACCACAATAAAATGCAAATAGAATAAAAGAGTGACATGATACATAGTAAAACAAAACAAAAAAAAGAAAAGAAAAGAAAGCCAGTAAAAGGTATAAACTTTATAATGTGGAGATGGGAACTTCCACATACAGGCAGTCCTCAAGTTACGAACAAGATAGGTTCTGTAGGTTTATTCTTAAGTTGAATTTGTATGTAAGTCAGAACAGGTACATTTTTTAAGTGTAATTCCAGCTTGGAAAATAATTTGTAACTCAGGGACTGTCTATTGGATTCCCATTAGCTTTCACCTTTTGGGCTGCAGCTGACACAAATTAAAGTCAAAAGCTCTATGGGATCACATGTTACCTTCCTCTGTAGCTATACTTTTCACAAAACAGCAGTACAATTCAACTAGAGTTTAGCATTTAATGTCCTATTTATTTTAATGGACAGGTTTTAACCATGTGTTACTTTTGCTGTCGAATTACATAGAAACATAAAGCCCTTAGGTATGGCTGGATCGTGCCCAGTGTGAAATAAATATTTGTTTTAGTTTTGTCAGTCACATTGACGAAGTCTGAATTCTGGGGCCTGATGTCAGCCTTTATAAATCTTTGAGCCATAAGTGTTTCCAGGATTCATTTGATGCAACTTCCCCTGATCTTTACTGCATTGATAAATCATGTTTTACAAGGAGCCTTAAAAAAAACAACAACTATATTGATTGCACAATATATTGGACTCCTACCAAAACCTTGCAAAGACGTTACATATATCCTTCCACTTGCAAATAGCCTGGTGGGCTGGAGTGGCCTTAATAATGAATGGAACATCCTGCAATGCTTTATGTCCTGAAATCCTTAGCTCCCTTACTTCCATGAGATAATTCTTTTCATCTGTAACTTTAGCATGGGAAACGAAGGAAACTATAACAATGAAGAAATGAGTAAAAATGACATTGCGAGTGTCCATGTTTATTCTCCTTGTCAAGTGTACTATGTTTGCAAGTCAAGATATATATTTTTCAATTGCTATCAGCCGCAGACTAGTCTTGGGATATGAGAATAAGCTCTTGCCTGATTTTTATAGAACTGCATGTAATTAAATTATGTAATCCAGGCTGGATTAATATTAAGGGTATCAAGATCAACTATCTTGTTTTCTTATTATTGCTCCAGTATTATACATGTATCTATGTAGACATGATAGTGATAGGAATACTATTTAGGTAGCTGAAATCAAAATTATTTCTTATGATCAGATGTCAGTCCTTTTGCACAACAGATGTGTGTGAAATGAAGATCTGTGCATGACTGGAGTCATATTGTTCCGTTCCAAGGGTCTCAATGTACTGGAGAATAATTAACCTTTCAGAAGAAGATCAGAGCTTGGAAAAGAATGGTGCCCACAGAAAGGGCTATGATCAGTATGGGAAAAGGCATGGGGCAAAATGAGGCAGCATTCAGGTTTTGGAATACAACATGAATGTGTAGCTCGTCTTTATCTTGCTTGAAAATATGGCAAATCAGGTGAAAGAGAAAAGAATATGTACAATATGACCCCTCTATTCACAAGATACCTGATGGATACCTGAAACCATGGATAGTCATGAACTCTATAGCCTGTTTATACTTGGACCAGAGGCATACCATAGAATTACAGTGGGTGATTTGGAGGCCAGAGTTTGAAACTTTGCTTGACCATGGAAACCCACTAAGTCGGGGGTATCAAATTCATTTTCATTAGGGCCGTATCAGCCTTATGATTGCCTTAAAGGGTCATTGAATTAGTGGACAGAAAATCTATGACTCAGAGGTCCAACTATAATATTTTTACATAGTGGTCAGTGCTCTTTAGTTTTTACCCAGTTTAGGTCCACAGATATTATTGAACGACAGCTCCCATAACTTTTGATTATCTGCCTTATAGATTGGGGATAATGGAAGTTGCAACCCAACAGCATTTGTGGCTCTGAAGTTGGGGAAAGTTTAAAGGACTTTTAAAAGCCAGACGTTATATCCACAAGCCTTGTATCTAAATTCAAACCCAACTATCCTGACTAAATAGAACAAACTGCAACCTTCTATGTATTACTGTTTTACAACTCCCGTCAGCTCTTGTTATGATGTCTAATGATGAGGAATACAGAGTTGTGGTCCAACATCTGGAGGCCCACATAAAATGACATGTTGGGCCAGATTGTACTCTAGGTGATCATGTTCTCTCCTCAGAGAAAAGCAAGAGCATATCTCTGAACAAATCTCATCAAGAAAACCCTGTGATAAATTCTCCTTAAGGTAGCTATAAGGCAAATATGACTTAAAGGCACACAACAACATACACAAACACACAGTGTATCCCAAAAAGATGTGTATACTCTTTAATAGTTCATAATTTTTGAGGGAAAAAATGCATTTCTCCCAAAAATGTATATTCCTTTTAACAGGATTAAAGATACTAATAATAGAGAAGTGTTGTGAAATTACAAGATAAAGTTTTAACTTTGGTTTATAACTCTGTGCTTTGACAATTCATTGTTGCAGAAAGACAACAATTTGAACTTTTTAAATATAGTTATAATTTAAAGTGGAATTGGTAACTCAGATTAAACTATATAATATTTATCCTTCAGTATGAATATATAAATGTTCGGAGCCTTCAAATAATTGCTATAACTAGTATTAGCGGTTAAATTGCATACATTTTGGAACACCTGGTATATGTGTGTGTGTACATGGCGTAATCATTTGAATTGCTGCTTGGCTGGTGATGAAAACCCACTGGGTGGCACTGGGCAAGTCACACATGCTCAGTGAAAGGATTACTTTAGGGTTGCCATAAATTGGAAACTATTTGAAGGCACACAACAAGAACACACACACTTACACATATTCATTCATTCCAAGGATCCTTTAAAAAGGAGAAGAGAGACAGCACAATTGATTTTTGTAGTATGGACTTTCCAAGACTATTGCATTGAGGGGGTGAATACATGGGAGGATATAGGAGAGAATGTGAACCAAGATCTGACAAGATGATACAAGTAATAAAAACATGAAGGTAAATTGACCCATCAGGAAAGATCAAAGATGGTGAATATAATAGAAAGGGTCTTTCAAGGTTGCAAAAGTAGACATTTAAAGGGGATTAAAAATGATGGTGATCTGGCAGAGTTCCAGACAGAAAAACACAAGTTTAAGGTGGTAGAGTGCAAGATCAACAAAGAGAGAAATCATTATCAATCCAAATGAGACTCAGTTGAAACTCATTATCATATTTTAACATTTTACACATGATGAAAGAGGTGGAATGTTGTGATTTTTAAGAATGCTGGGTAAGGAATGTGAGCGAATTAATAACTACAAAGCATTTAAAGTAATAAAAAGTATACAGTACCCATATTCATGAGGTTTCATTTCTGATTTTTTTTTTTTGGGAAACAGGAAAGCATGGATAATGCTGAACCCTGTTGAAATGAACTACTTTTGCCATAGAGTCACCCTGGGGATCTAGAAAATTCCTAAAGAGGCATCTGCTCTAGGAATTTCCTAGGTCCTCAAACAGGACTCAGTGACAACTTCCAGCAGAAACATACCACAGAATGCACTGTATATTGGGCTACATCTGTACCAAGTTTGGAAACTTAATTTAGATTGGTTACTGATGCATCTGGAAATGATTGTGTTACAGCAATATTAAAATCACTGCACTGGTTAAAATTAGTTTCCAGGTAAGGTCAAAGGCCTACATGGTTTGGGTACAAATGACCTTGGGGATTGACTGTTTCCATACAATCGACCCTGTACATTCTGGGAGATATTTTCATGAGTTGGCTAGGACTAAGTAGGTACTTACTTAGGCGAGCCCTCATAGCTCAAGGATGATGGTCCTTTAGGTGTAGCGTCTTGGCAGTGGATGTGTAGGTGACTGTGGAGACCTATTCTTGACCCGCATGTTCTACTGCAGTGAAGACATTGATTTCCAGATGGAAGGTGGTCTCGGTCAGGGATGGCTTGATGCGCCTTCCTTTTGGCACATTTCTCCCTTAAGCCCTCCATTCATTCCTCTTCAAATTCCATGGCACTGCTGGTCACAGCTGACCTTCAGCTAGAGTGCTCAAGACCCAGGGCTTCCCAGTTCTCAGTGTCTATGCCACAGTTTTTAAGGTTGGCTTTGAGCCCATCTTTAAATCTCTTTTCCTGTTCACCAACATTACGTCTCCCGTTCTTGAGTTGGGAGTAGAGTAACTGCTTTGGGAGACGGTGATCAGGCATTTGGACAACTTGGCCAGTCCATCGGAGTTGATGGCATAGGAGCATCCTTTCAGTGCTGGTGGTCTTTGCTTCTTCCAGCATGCTGACATTTGTCTGCCTGTCTTCCCAAGAGATTTGCAGGATTTTTCAGAGGCAACGCTGATGGAATCTTTCCAGGAGTTGAGTGTGAAATCTCTAGACTGTCCATGTTTCACAGGCATATAGCAGGGTTGGGACTAGGTTGGTAACTGTTATCCAGATGATTTTTTTAGCCATCTCTAGACCTGGCAGAAGAGATTAAACAACTGAATAGTTTAAAACTCCTGTATCTACATTACTGCATTTGACAAAATATACCTTCTCTTGGTATTTGCTAGGACCTCTAGGTGATGCTGTGGAATGCTTCTGCTGAAAATTGACCATAGTATCATGCTGAAGGACATAGTAATGGCTAGAGACTTGTGGCAGTAGAGTTCCCTATTTGCATTTTTGCATATCAGCATGAAATCCTGGAATGTTTTCTCCATAGATTTTGGGGATGGTTTGCTGTCTGAAATAAAAACAGGCATTTTCAGATTATTTTAAAGTTGTGATTGTTGAATTTAAGGATTTTAAATATGGAATTATTGTTTAAGTACATGTTGGTCTTACATGTTCTTTTAAATTGATGTTATATGTTTTAACCAGTGAATTTCCTGCTTCTTGGCAGGGGGTTGGACTGGATGGCCTTTTAGGTCTCCCCCAACTCTATGATTGTAATGTGTTTTTAACTGTTGTTATATGTTATATTTTAATCTGATGTTCCCTGCCTCTTTTCACTGAGAGAAACAGGCAAGAAATAAGATAATCAACAACGTACAATGATATAACAACAGAGAATTGTGTAGCTTCTTTTCATTTCAGTGAGATTTGCTCGAGAGAAGTTGTAAGCACATTGTGGTTGTTTCAGTCAGTGATTGTAACGAAACATGACTAAACCTGGTACTTTTTTTAAAATGAGAAAGAAGTAAAGGAAAATCTGCAACCTTGTAGATAACAGTGATCTTTTATACATTTCAATTACCAATGACTCAGTAGGAGAGACTTTCAAAAGAAGGGAAAAGGTCTTCATAGCAATAGTAGTAGTGGAACTTTACAATCAATGTGTACTGTAATATTAAGGATTACAGCAGTATGTCGAACCAGTCCCTTGAGTGAAGCTGATACTTGGGGCACGGACCATTCATTTGTTGGAGCCATTGCTTTCCCCCTCCCCTTCTTATTATTACTTGAAAACGCGCTGTCGGATGTGAATAAAATCAATTATGGGATAAAATTGCCTGTTTCAAAAGCTTCATTTTGTACTATTAGTATGTGAAAGGGACTGGGATATGGAGTTAACAATAACCAGAAGAAGAAGAAAAAAGATCAATTATTGGATAAGATCACTTTTTTATTATTTTCACTCCGTTTATAGTGTCAGGCTGATTGTACCAGTTTTGAATTTCTCTGTACTACAAACTAGTTGAGATCAGAGAAGTTGTGGTTCTGTAATGATGTGATGTTATCGGGGCACATTGTGTGAGCTTCCATAGAGTGAAGACAAAGGCATTGCGTGAGGCTGCACGAAAGGACAGTTTGACTCTCGAGCAGATGAGAATGCTGAGGTAAGGAGCGCTAAATACAGCTTCAGGCCTGGGACTGTGCCTCAGATTGCAAGGGGTAGACAAAGGCAAACACAGCAAGTAAGGTCCCAATTCTGAAACCAGAAAATTTAATATGATCACTGGTATATCTTGATTTCAGTAGGGCTTTTGGCAAAGCACCCTTGATATTCTGGCAGGCAAGATGGTAAACTTTGTGCTAGACTGTGTTATATTTCATTGGATCTGTTGACAGACCAAATCCAGAAAGTACTTGCCAATGGTTCATCTTCTTCTTGGAGAGAAGCGACTAGTGTTCTGCCCTGAGCCCAGTGTTGTTTAACATCTTTATAAATGGAATAGAAGGCATGCTTGTTAAGTGTGCAGATGACATCAAATCTGAGGGCAGAGGGATTGGGGTAGCAAATACCTCAGAAACCAAGATCATAATACAAAACTACCTTGACAGATTTGATAGCGAGATCAAAACTGATAAGAAAAATGAAAGATATTACACTTAGACAGGAAACATGAAATCATACAGATAGGATGGATGACACATGGCTTGTCAATGGGAAAAATGAAAGGCATCTAGGAGACCTAGTAAACCACAAGTGGAACATGCATCCACAGTGTTACATTGCAGCAAAAAACCCTAGAAAATAGGAGTATTATGTCTAGATCAAGGGAAGTAAAAGTTCTTCACCTACATTACTCTGTCCATTACACGTGTTTGTGTGTATGTATGGAAGCGGAAGAGCCCTGTAAGCACACTTCTTTCCTCTGTTTTACTTCTGCAATTAAAAACATATTGAGTTTCTCTCCCAAGTGGCTAATAGCTCCTTCTAGTGTCTGGATGTTGCCTGTTTGGTTACTTGAAGATGCATAATTGGAGAGTGAGTTTGTCATGGGAATATTGTATGCCACTGGGGGATGGTTGGGAGGATAATGAGGTAAAGTTGCCTAAATATTTTGAAGTAGTTATGTAGCTAATGTGTAATGTCTAGTTTAGACTTCAGTCCCATTTAGGCATTCTCTTTACATGTATCTTAAACCTACAAGGAGGGCAGCACAGTAATCCTGATCCCTTCATTTCCATTTCCGTCGCTATCAATGCTCAGTGAATAATATTCAGAAGTGAGAGCCTTCATGATTGTGGAGCCTCTCTGTGTGAGTTGGAAACCCAAAAAATGGGTTTCCAGGTCATTTAAGGAATGTTCACAGACAATGGAGGTTTTCTTTATGTGAGAATAACAGAATTTGAGACAGACAGGGTTTTCTTGTGAATCTTTCTCATATGCTTAGTTCGGGCATGAAATAAAGAGTAGAGTTTGGTTCTGTTTCCAAAGGTTAGTGGTGTTAGGAATAAGTATGTAAGTAAAGCTCAAAAACAGGTGGAGAAGAAAAGTTATTTATGTGGATGGTTGGCTTTCTTCTTCTTTATGGTCCCAGGTTTGTGACACTTTGTCATGCCCAATGGCAACTTGCCGGCTAGCAGATATTGCTACAGGATTCTATAATTTAAACTTCATTTCCATTTCAGCAGCCAAATGTTATAAAGCTATGTCATATTTTCAGTGTATTGGTATGTGCATTTGCATGTGTTTCCTGAAATGTTTCAGTGGGGATGATATACTTTTGATTCTTACCTGATGCAGATCTGAGTTATGCTGACTCAAAACATCAGTATGATGAGTGTATTTCTCAGCACAGAAGTGCCAAATGTAGAGAAAGCACATTTTTCATTCCCGAGTTTTCTTGCACTGACATTGCAACTTGCGCTAAACTTATTATGAATTATGATGTGTATGCCATGTTGATCCAGCAATTGATTCTTGGGGCTGGAGGAGACTAACACAGACAGAAGCACTCCACATATGTATATTGTTGTAATCAATTGTTTCAAGGAAAGGTTGAGTCCTTGCTGGCTGCCACTAAACCTGCACAGTAGAATAATCAAATCCAGAAAAGTATTAAAATGAACTGTATTAGTTCTAATTGCAGGTGTTATCTGATGCAGTTTTAGTGTTTCTCCATGTTGAACTCACTCTGTAAGTAGAGAGCTAGGCCAGTTCCTTGCTGTTGTCATATTCCACGTGGAGGGAATCAAGCATTATTATTTTTTAAGAATAAGGACATACTCAAAAATATTATCCCCCATCTTCGGTGGCAAGCTGATAGTGCATTGTATTACTTTAGCATCTGCAAAACAATTTTCCCATTCTACACAAGAACATTCAGTACATAGGAACATAGGCCTAAATCCAATTGCTGGTCCAAATTTATTTGATTCAGTAAATCATGTTTTGTTAGAATGAACAATTTAACATTCATCCAAGGAAGATAACTTTTATGATAGCACAACAGAAATAGTAATAATATTCCCATTGGATATCAGTGGTTATAATTCTGATGTCATGTATGGTTATATATCAACAGGGTTCCGACATTGATTGGGATGACCTCTGGGATCAGTTTGAAGAAAGAAAATACCTGAGTGCTCGGAAGTGGAAGGGTGGAGAAGACCCATATCGACTATATGCCTTCAACCAGCGGGAGAGTGAGAGGATCCCCAGTGACCGTGCCATTCGCGACACTAGGCATCACAGGTTTATATTCTTATTTGCCTACTTGTATATCCCAGAATACAGTTATCGTTAAAGCATGCACCTGTGTGAGCTCTTTATCTCTCTCACACACATACATTGACTATTCCTCACATTGTTGCTGTGTGTCTTCAAGTTGTTTCTGACTTATGGTGACCCGAAGGCAACCCTATTGTAGGATAGTGAAATTGATAACTCTCAGGTTATGTGGCAAAAATGGGGTATCTGTGGCCATCTAGCTGTCAATAACAATCATTTCCATCAACCATCCCATCACCCAGGCTCACAAGGGCTGGTTGGTGTAGGAATTCACCAATAGCTGGAGAGCCACAGGCTTCCCATCCCTATTCTGTGGTTTATAGTGGTACAAGGAGTGCATTGTAATTATTCCTTCTGACAAGACAGGAGAGAGTTAATGGCATTTTTAGAATAATTCATAGTGTATTCATCTTTATCTTTAAATTTTCAAGTGTATTGTTTTTTAACATAGTTAGCTACTATGATTCTCCTTTAAGAGTGGAAAGTGGAATACATAACAATAAAACTGCATTAATTTTTTTATTTTATATAGGTATGTCATCCTATTTTAGAGAAAAAAACTTTCTTAAAGGCAGTTTACTATAAAATATACTGTAAATGAAACAAAAATTGAAAGACAAATTTTTCAAAGATTACAGGGAGGAATCCATTATTATGTGAGAGAATAGAGAAAAGGAACAACAACAATCTCTGAGAACATACTTGATAAGAAGCATAGGAAAGGGTGTATTGTGCAGTGGCATAGGTCACTCAGTATGTCAAGAGAGGTCATATTTATAAACAAACCAGGACTTTCAGAAGGAGCTGATTCCTCCAGAGAATCACAATGAGCATCAGTCCCCAAAACTAATGTAGTACGAGGGATATCCTATTGTCCTTCTGGCTAAAATAATTAAGATGATCTTAGAAATGAAACCAGGAAGGCATCAAAAGGAGGATATTTACTGTAGAAAAATAATCCAGCTACTTTCACAAAAATTGAACAAATCCTGGCTTGGATCATGTAGCTAGATCTGGGATGGGGAAATTTAGGAAGGGTGATGATACTTCACCCTTCTCAAAATGGTGAATCTTGATCTATGTTTCAACCCCAAAGCTGACCAAGAATCACAATCAGAAGCTGCATCCAGTTGCAGTTTCTGTGTTTTGGAGACTTTGTGGGACTGTTTTGGGATATATGGAGTACATCTGACAACAGATTATTAGTTAGTGTGGGGTGCCTATCTATATTAGGGATGTAGCTGGCTTGAGCATTAGAAGTTGGGTCTGCAAGTGGCTTGCAGGTCATTCTTTCCCATCCCCTGCTGTAAATGTTCTGGATGAATGTACCAGATGAGTAGGACATGTAAATGGTAGGTGTGAAACACCCCTGTGGTTAAGGACTACCCTAGACTTAGTTTGAAATGTAAATGTTGTTGTCTCATCTGGAAATTGTAAACATGGTGCTGTCAAATTTATGCCATGTGCAACTGGAAACCAAGACAGTTGTATTTGACTTGAAGAGATGGAACTTCTTTCTAAAGTTTTGAAGGTACAATCTGCTCTCGATTTCCTAGGTTCTGACCCATGAGTTCAACTGGAAGGCTAAGAGCTTTACTCAAGACCCCAGTCTTATGATTCATGACCTACCATAAACTTATGTATACCATAAGATCAATATCTGAGACTTTCCTCTCAGTCATTCCTCTGAGATTTGGAGGATACCCACATGGATGGGTGTTCCCTCTCACCCCTACAGTGTATATATGGTAAGATGCTCTCACCTGGCACCAATAATACAACCCTTCATATCCATGGGTTCTGAAGCCACAGATTCAACAAACCATGGATAAAAAATATTAGTTTTTTAAAAATCTCAAAAGCAAGTTTTGATTTTGCCACATTATAAGCACTATGCCACATGGAGAGTACTATGCTGATGTGTAAACATACACTGCATAGCCTGTCATTTCACATATCCTCGGGCTTTCTCTGGCCCTCATTTGAGTTGTTCCCCATTTTATATGAGGGACATCACTTTATTAAATCATTGTATATGATGAGGCTTATGCATCCATAGATTTTGTATCGATGAGGGGTTCTGGAGCAAACCTCTGTGGAGACTAAAGGTCTATTCATAATAAGAATAATAAGAGCATTGAAAACCAAGGTTAAAAACCCATGAACAGTGCTCGTATTATCTGAGCTGCAGAGGAAACCAATCTCCTATCACAGGAAGAGAAGCCTGAAAATAAATAAATCAATTAGAAATTTCTAAACCAGTTTCCTGTAGAAAGTACTCCTTCACCCTCCCTCTGAATCCTTAATGGAACAATCCAAGCAGGAACCAATCTATACTAGATAATATTGCATCAATGCTTAACTGCGAGTGCTGCTGAGATTTCCATTTGCTTTCAGACTAGCCAGCTGCTCTTTCCTCCAGAGGGAAGTTAACAGTCCTTATGGGTGTCAGTTAATAGCTAAGCAGAGAGTATGTCATTGCTGGAGAGAAATAACAAATGGAATATTTGCCATCTGCCCAGCTGAAGGCAAAAGTAGATTTAGTTCGGCCATAATTTTGATCTGGAATCTGTATTCCAGCACATTTACTTTGTATGTGCTGAAGTTTTTGGTAATTTTTCCAAGAGAAGTTGTCAGTGATAGATCAAGAAATGGTCAGAACCTATTCGTAAAATGAACCAATCCTGTCTGTTTCCCTTTTCTACAAATAAGTGGGGATTTGAATTATTGAAGATATCAGAACTAAATTCTGGAGGCTATGCCATCAACTAAGTACAGTAGAGTCTCACTTATCCAACACTCGCTTATCCAACATTCTGGATTATCCAACGCATTTTTGTATTCAATGTTTTCATTACATCGTGATATTTTGGTGCTAAATTCGTAAATACAGTAATTACTACATAGCATCACCGCACATTGAACTATTTTTTTCTGTCAAATTTGTTGTATAACATGATGTTTTGATGCTTATTTTGAAAAATCATAACCTAACTTAATGTTTAATAGGCTTTTCCTTAATCTCTCCTTATTATCCAACATATTCGCGTATCCAACGTTCTTCTGGCCCGTTTATGTTGGATAAGCGAGACTCTACTGTACTTGAGTAAGTATCTGCGGAAAGAGGAATGTCCTGATATTCAAGAACAGCAGGTAGAAAGGGCAGAAAGCATATGCAGCAAGAAAAGAGGAGGCAAAAAAATCCCAGTGGAAAATGCATCTGTCCCCGGATGGCTGTTTGAGAGATTTGACAGATAAACGAAGTTGAAGGATACTGCAGAGTTTACAGGAAACTCCAGAGTGTCTTCTGGATTTGTGGCCATTTGTGGAGCTGAATTTTGTTTCTTTCGGTCTGATCCACTATCCAAGTGCATCACCCTGGGATAGCCTAGCTGTTGCAGTCATGCATAAAGACCCTAATCGTAAATAGCCTTTGAAAACTGCATGGTTTTCAAAGATTTTCTTTCAGGAAGAATAAAATTGCTAAAATTATTCATTGTTTCATTGGAGAAGAAACTTACTGAAGAATGACATCCCTATGCATTCTTCAGGGGTTAGTTGGTGGGTGAGGAAATATGATTGCCTGTATTGGTAAGTGAGAGAAGTGGGGTGCGACTGGGGTGAAAAACAGGTAGGAATTTCTAACCTACACAAAGTTGGATAAGGTCTTTTTACCTTTTATCTTTCTGTTACTTCAGAGGGAACCCTGAAAAATTATTCCAATGCCTTGTTATTCTACTCCTTTTGAAATAACAATGGCTTTTAAAGAGACAAGCCCCTCATAGTTGAAAAAGAAACAAAAGATCTCTTCATGGGTCAGCAAGTGGATGAAGGATCATAACCATTCATTGAACAATCCTTTTAACAAAACTTGAGATAGATAACCAACAAGTTACCCAAGTGCTCTCTGTAACAAACTGGTGTTTATGAAACATGTTTATTACTTCAGTGACTGGACAGCCAAGTGGCAATCCACAGAGAATATAGAATGAGTCAAGATCATTTCTGCAGCTGCTTTGAGAGGATACACAAGTATTTAATAGTACTGGAAAGAGTGATCATTGCAATAACAGCTTAAATTAAATGTGGGCAGATGTGGTAAGAATACAGTAAATTAAACTGATGGGCCTCTAAATTAGTTGTTACCTTAAAGAAGGTGCTAATATTGGATGCTGAATTTACTGTGGTCAGTTTGTTGAACATAACCCTAACCCCACCTCAGCTGTTAGCATGGCAAAAAGAAAAAAGAAGAAGTAAGGCAACAATAGGAAAAATGTAACAATGAAGGATATTACCTTTTGCAAACCTTCCATACTTAGAATACCATCCAGAAATCAATCCAGTGCATTAATATCTGCAGTTTTCATTCAGGGGAGACCAGTGCAAACCCTAGTAAAATGCCTGCATGTCAGCAAAGTTTGGTGGATTGTACTCTGGGAATCTCTATATTAGAGAACTGGAAGGCACAGCTGAAAAAGGAATTAATATTTGTCTAAATGCATTATAAAAAATGAAAAGCAAGGCGAATTGAAGATTTGTTTTTCTCTTTGCAAAATGACCTAAGTGTTATATTTTTTATATTTGTCTTCTCAGAGCAGTAATGGAATTTTAAGTGAATGAATAATCAAACCACCCTGCCTCAGAGACAGATAAAATGACCTAATAACAAACAAAAAAAGGAAGATGGAAGAGGGTGAAAAAAAAAGAATTGTGGCAGCAGTTTTCTATTTTATTTATTTATTTTAACACAATTGAATATGCAATCAAAATGATAAGCATTTTTAAAAAAGAATCAGAAAGTAGAAAAAAAGAAGAAAGAAAGACCATTTGTAGCTGCTGAGGTGTGGTTTCAGGACCCCCTGTGGATACTAACATTTCTTGATTCTCAAGTGCCATGATATACAATGACATAGTAAAACAATGTTCCTTATAAAAATGACAAAATCAATATTAGTTTTATGGGCTTTTTTCCCTTGAATATTTTCAAACAGTGAATGGATGACTCCATGGATATAAAATGAGTGGATCTGGAAGGCCAGTTGTATAACACAGTAGGGATCTGAGACCCAAGTCCTGAATTCAATTAAAAGAAAAAAATATTGTTAGAAATCCAGCAAAATAATCTTACTAAATTACTGATAACCATAACTACAAATTACAACATCATTAAATTTTTATAACTCAAAAATCCATAAATTGTTTATAATCTTTTAGAAAAGAATCTTCATTAGGCTTATTCTTTAAAACCCATGTTTAGTGCTGTGAGAGATTGACACAGCTGCTTCTTGTGTTTACTGAATAAATTTTGATTTGTTCTTTGAGAATGACCTAATAGGCAGTGCCTTTTGCATTCTAATTATAGTGTGTTTTCATAGCATTTGAAATTACTGCCCCACATGCAACTCATTGATGAAAAGCAATTTGATGTTACTACAATATATCTTCTCTGAAGTTCTCCTCCTTCCCAGCTTTAAAGTCTTTTGGAAGGTTTTACTGAGTAAAGAATACTGTCACAACACATTTGCTTAGCCCCATAGCAAAAAAAGAAAACACAAAAAAACCCCATCAGTATAGGCAGTTCTGTAGTTGCTGAAATCTAGCAATGAAATGAATGGGCGTAAGTGCCACATATCACCATAGCGGCAGATTTGATGCTGGAAGATATTTCAGTCTCTGGAAAATGTAGAGAATTAGAATCAGAGGACACAGTATGATATTCATAGCACACAGAGTCATATGACTAGAGAAATTTGGAAACTGAAGCAGAAATTCTATGAGGATGGACTTCTTATAACTTACCAGGAGCCTTGCCTTAATTTCCACTGCACTTTGCTGATGCAGTACTTCATTTCAAGGAACAGGAGCAATGAAAGGAGATATTTTGGGAACAATTAAACATATAGGTGTAACTTGTGATGGAGTTAAAATGCAAAGGAAGGAGAAATCCCCTTTCACAATAGTTATTTTTTAATGTAATGATTATTTTAAAATATTATTTTTTAAAGAGAAAGTACCAGTAAAAAGAGAAAATGAAGAAATAAAGGGAGGATTACATAAAATGTGAGCATGGACTGGGCATATACATTACTATAAATTAATAAAATTTCCAAAAACACCTTTTCTTAGTGTTGCTGTCTATAAAATACATGTCCCCAATGCTGCGGCTTTTCACAGTTGAGAAACCTAGATGCATATGGTCATGCAACATCAGACTATGATCCAAGAGGACAAATGTTATTAATGAAGAAGAGCACACAAGATACAGCAGCATGCTTTTGCCTGAACCTGCTGGAAAGGGCAGATTCCATCTCCTGTTCTCTCCCCTTGTTAACTTGATCTATACACTCATGTAGGAGTTTAGACATTTTAATAAAAACCAACACCAAAATTACTGTAGTTTAACTCTTATAAAAATAGAGTAGCAAATAAGTTATAACATATCCATCTATAAGGTGTTATTTTGTTGTATGGGGCCGATATATTTCCAAATGTATCAGTAGTAATTCACAGGTAACCATAATGTTATATCTCATAGTCACTTTCCCAGAATAAAGAGCTGGGCATGTTTAACCTGCAGAAGCGAAGGCTGAGAGGAGATATGAGGGCCATGTATAAATATGTGAGGAAAGTCATAGGGAGGAGGGAGAAAGCTTGTTTTCTGTTGCCCTGGAGACTAGAATGCGGAACAATGGCTTCAAACTACAGGAAAGGAAATTCCACCTGAATATTTGGAAGCACTTCCTCACTGTGAGAACTGTTCAGCAGTGGAACTCTCTGCCCCGGACTGTGGTGGAGGCTCCTTCTTTAGAGGCTTTTAAGCAGAGGCTGGGTGGCCATCTGTCAGGGATGCTTTGATTGTGATTTTCCTGCTTCTTGGCAGGGAGATGGACTGGATGGCCCACGAAGTCTCTTCTAATTCTGTGATTCTTTTATTCTAAGTCCAAAAAGCACAGGCAACTGGTGACCCATTTCTGTGTGTGTTCATCTATCAGATTTTCCATTGCACCAAGGATAGCTTACATAGTTCTATTTCTACTGGAAAAAATAATTTCTCCTTAGCTAATGTGACTGGCAGATAGAGGGAGAAAACGTGGAGGCAGTGACAGACTTTATATTTCTAGGCGCAAAGATCACTGCAGATGCAGACTGCAACCAGGAAATCAGAAGACGTTTACTTCTTGGGAGGAGAGCAATGACCAACCTTGATAAAATAGTGAAAAGCAGAGACATCACACTAGCAACGAAGGTCCGCATAGTGAAAGCAATGGTATTTGCCATAGTAACCTATGGATGCGAGAGCTGGACCACAAGGAAGGCTGAGCGAAGAAAGATATCCACTTTTGAATTTTGGTGCTGGAGGAAAATCCTGAGAATACCTTGGACCGCAAGAAGATCCAACCAGTCCATCATCCAGGAAATAATGCCCGGCTGCTCACTGGAGGGAAGGATATTAGAGGCAAAGATGAAATATTTTGGCCACATCATGAGGAGACAGGAAAGCTTGGAAAAGATCACGATGCTGGGGAAAATGGAAGGAAAAAGGAAGAGAGGCCGACCAAGGGCGAGATGGATGGATGGGATCCTTAAAGTGACTGGCTCGACCTTGAAGGAATTGGGGGCGGCAACGGCCGACAGGGAGCTCTGGCGTGGACTGGTCCATGAGGTCACGAATAGTCAGAAACGACTGAACAACAAACAAGCTAATGTGAGGTTTGTTGTTAAGGTCAGAGGAAACTGGGAAACCAGATAGGTATCATGGATGTTATCACTGTCCCTGCTAATCCGAAAATCCCCATACCTCAACCCTGCAGGCTCTAGCTGTACTAAAATACTGCCTTCCAGCTGCTGTCCTCATTGTTTTTCCCTCTGGCAGTATAGATTATGATTTCATTTTGGAAAACAATTCCGGCTTGGATGTAGTCTCTGGTTGGCTTGGGAAGCAGGTCTTTCAAGCTGGCTGCTTATCATCCTCACCTGCCTTTCTTGGCTGAGTAAATTACCCAGAGACTAGATTATCTGTCAGTTCAGGCTTGTGGGAGAGAAAATGGGATATTGTCCTCAGCTGGAACCCACATCTTGTTTTTGTAAAAAAGGTTGTTTCTCCTCTTTTTTAACATCTACCCCTGTCTCCCTTCCCATTTAGCTTCCTCATTTTTTAAAGCTGTTCTTGTAGTCTTTCTGATATGTTTACTCAGCTAGAGTTTTGGAGGGATTGCAAATCAGGCTCGGTATGTCGTGAAACTAGGAGAGAAACTGGTTTTATATTCTTTTGCAGTTACTTTCGAATAATACTAGTAAATTGTGCCAAATTGTGGAAAACATTACCGTCATTAGTAGTTTAGGACTGTGGGCATGGGGAGGATGCTGCAATTTGACAAGGGTGATGTGTTCGGGAATGGCCATAAACTTAGCCTTCCACATTTGTCAGGTTAGAGATGCAGGACCCCTATGAAAGTGGGAAAATGTAAAATAAAAAAATTATTTTATTTGAGTAAACACTTATCTAGGGACCTGATCACACTACAGCATTTATCCACTTAAATCCAGTTTCTGCCTCATGCAGAATTCTGAGGTTTGTCATTTAGGAATGGGCCTTTAAACTTCTCAGACAGGCAGGTACTGGGTCTCACTAAACTACAACCCCCAGAATTATCCAGGAGGCAGAAACCAGGTTTTAAGTGGATTCATGTTGTAGTGTGATGAGGATAAAGGAATCTCTCCAGTCTAGCTCTGTGATCAACTTCTGGTGGAAGGTAACCATAGAATCACACTGTAGGACCTACAAATGTCTATAGAAGTGTTTTGCCTAGGAATCCCTAGGTCTTCCAGTACATCATTATGGTCAACTCCTGGCAGAAATTGACCATATAGCAATCTAAATATGAAAAAAGGAAACCAGCAAATGTGGAGGGCTGACTGTATATGATGTAATGTTTATGCACCTGGGCATTTTGTCTTCAGGAACACTTCTGGTTGGCAATAAAAGGAACTAACAGAGGAAAACATCCTATGAATTGGAGATGTATATATCATCCCATTTTATATATATAAAATAGCCTCCAAACATTGAGTTGATCTCCAGTGTGAATAGCTCCTATTACAAGCTGGAATACATTCACGCAAATACTTTGTTCAATTCTTGCATGGAAGTATCCTGAGGCTTTTGTGCAGCTGCTTCTTATTTGTTCTTACTATTAGCATTTTTTAAAAAATGTAGGAACAATTATATTCAGCAGTCTTTTGAATTTCAGAGTTAATAAAATACACACTAGGAAAAGCAAAGGATAACTTGCAGCCAAATTATGTTGTAAATCAGCACTCTGTTCCTCCTGTGTTCTGTGTTTGTATGTGTGTGATGTCTGGAATAAAGTCATATACTCCAGCTTGGCAAGTTGGAAATATAACAGTGAGTGGGATGAATTGCCCACAGCTTTTTTTAAAATATAAAATCCTTGTGATTGCTTTTGAGTTTCTGCCATCTGCAGCAGGCACCTCCCAATGAGTTCAGACATGCCAGTGTTCACGGCTTTGTTGCACCATATGCTAGACTTGGTGACCTCCACCTTCCAAATGGTCCATTGATTTTATAGATATACAGTTGCTGCCACTATTGCTAATTTCTGATAGTGACATGCTGGTCTTGGCTTGGCAGTTCTTATAAATGAGGGGAAGAGCACAGCAGATGAAAAGAGGAAGATAAAAAAACCTAAATAGTGAAATGAAATGTACATATTTCAGAGACTTCTCTCCAAGAAGTTGATATTTCACTGCTATTATTTATAGTTCTTATCACTGGTATAGCATTTTCAATGTATAAAGCAATTTACAGTATGAACATATGTCAGTGCCGTATACTTTTCAGTCTTTTCAAAACCCAAGGCTTCATCTTATCTGCCAATGCTCATTCTGGCTTCCAGTGACTTTCCTGATTTTGGAAACAGCTCTGCTAGATTTTCTATCTCTACTAGATTGGGTTCAGTTATGGGCTAGATTCACCCTCTTCTGAACCTATGTGGGTTCAATGGTGTCAGAGAAGCTGTGGTTGCATGGCTGGCCAGACCTTCTAGCTCAAATTTGGGGAAGGTATGGCCCTTGGACTCTATGTGGTTCTACTCCAGAATCTGACTGTCATTCTGGATCTGAGCCCTAAAGGGCAGCGGCTAAGAAACCATTTAAGCACATATTTTATCTTTCTACCTCATTCGGGTTTACCAGCACTCAATCTACACTTCTGGGCTGAGTAGGATTTCTATTAGTCATATGGGGCAAGTTTTGTTGCCTACTCAGTACTCAGCTATGGGCAATTATTAAGCAGTGTCTGGAACTTGTCTTGAGTTCACCAAAACCGGCAAAAATGAAAAAAAGTGAAAATGAATGGGCATTTAAAAAAGTTAAGTAGCACAGGTGTATGTGTGTGCATGTTGTTGTTGGTTGTGTTGGGTGACATCAAGTAGTTTCTGACATAAGGCAGCTTTATCACTTAATGTTTGTGGCAAGCTTTATGCAGAAGATTTATTTAGATTTTTTCAGCCTCTTCCTATAAGGCTGAAAAAATTGACTTGCCCAAAGTCACCCAGTGGGTTTCTATAGCTGAGTCGGGGTTTTGACCCTGGTCTCTAGCATTGCAGTCCAGTGCTCAAGCCATTATACCATGCTGACTGTCTAGTGTGTGGATGTGTGTGTGTGTGCAAGCTTTTTGAAAAGTATGGTGAGTGTGCATTCATAGAGGCTTCCAGGAGGAGGAATCTTTGCCGTGTTTTTTTGAGGGGAGGCCAAAAACAGGGCAATTTGTCAAGTTTAAGGACAATAACAGCAGTGGGGGTTGCAGACCATTGCTTTTATTACATTTGATTTACAGAAAAGGGGCCTTCGTTTGCCCAAGTATTATTCTTTCTTTATGTCTGGGTTTTGAGCCCAAGTATCTTATAGCCATAAGAACAAACTCTCATAACTGACTGCTATGAAGATAAGTGAAAGCAACTTGATTTAAGTAAATGAGTCTTTGCTTCATATGGTCTCCACAATCCATATTGATTTCATAAATTGTCTTGTTTTTCTCCTCCATATTTAGTTAACTTTTTGTGTCTGTCAGAGTAAACCTGCTCAAAGACAGGGTTGAGTCACAATAAGGCTGTATGTGTTTCTGCTGAGTGAGAACTGCAGCTTGAAATGAGAGGTATGCTCTCTAAAAGGTCATTTTTTTCAGAAACTAATGATACATAGATATTTTCTTCAGGGAAAGGAGATAACATTAGCAAAAGCTCTCAGAAAAAAAGCTATAGAACCAGATTTCCCTTTGATGATAAAGTATGTTGGTCTGCATTCACAGGGCCAATGGTTCATTTTTGATTCCTCTCTAAGTGGGTTTTGTCTAGCAGGCAATGGAAAGGTAACTAGATTTGGAGGAAGCAGGCAAGCCAATGAGAGGAACAGCAGAGAATTTATTGGCAAAGAGTGACGTTCAAATCTAATTGCTTCCACTTACTCCCCCAAAGAGGAATATTTTTTTCAAGGGTCAGTCACAGGAAGGACAGCAATGAAAATGTGACAGTTTTATAATGTGATTCTTCTTTGAAGTTTGCAAGCATTTTTCCATCCCTTTGGAACTGGTTGAACTGTTTGAACAGCCAGGCCTGCAAATGCTTTTTTCAATCCAGGGCACAAAGTAGTTCTCATGCATGACTGCCAGTTATATAAATAAGCATCCTGTATATTAATCTAGAACTCATACACTATTAGTTTGATGAGTTGTCATATTCAGCAAGTCGTAATACATTGAAGCACAATTTTAATGAAAAATTACCCTGTTTAACTTCAACACCTCAAACAGTGAATTACAAATATAATTATTAACTGGTTGTCACACGATAAAGAAAAGATCTAAATTAGATTTCATACATGTTACTTATTTATAGTACAGGCACATATTCCTGCCAATGCATGCTGGACATCCCAATAATGCATGACATACTTGCCTGCCAACATTAGCTTGTTAAAACCAGTCCACCAACACTGTGTATTCTAAATGATTACACAAAATGCAGTTATAATGATAATTATAACTGTATTTTGTGTATTCATTTGGAAAATAAAATTATTGCCCTGACTTTAATTCTATGTTACAGAACAGATGAAACATGTATGAATGTTTTTTTAAAAAAGGGGGGACAGAAAGTGATAGTCTGCATGGGAATGATGCACCTAAGATTATGATTAGATGCATGAGCAAACTTTTTCCATGGGGGCTACAAGGGGGGAGCCAGGGGGGTATTGGCATGGGTGGGGGAAGGAGACCACTATGTCTCCGGACTGAGAGGACAGGCAGACACATGGCTGCTGAGAGCTCTCCAGAGGGCTCTCAGTGGCTGCATGTCTGCTTTTACCTGGCCTGTCCATTCAGCATAGGGACACAACCACTCACAACGTCCTTATACTGAAAGGAAGGGAAGACTGCATCCATATGCTGAGTAGACAGGGAAATAGAGGAGGGCCAGAGGAAAGCACCCAAGGGGCCGTGTTCACCCCAGGGGTCTTTCTTTGTCCATACCTGGGTTATACCATAGTTCTCACTTTTTGTTTCTTTTCATTTTCATAGGAGTCAAAGTGCCTTATAGAAATAGAAAGAAGAGTAGAGTAGAACTGAGGCAAGTACAACAGAATAGGCTTGCGAGAGGTTAAACAACCTTTGGAGCGCAAGGGAGAGCATGCAGAGTTTAGCAGGTCTGCAAGATTAGCAGAAAAACAAGTATTAAACAATCAACAACTGAGATCCTAGGAGGCTCTCAGTGGGAAGGCTTGTTGTGGCAGACAGCATTGCTGTTTCTTGGCTGAATCCTGACCCCGCTGCTCATAGCATTTCGGATCCTTGTGACCTTGGCTATCATTGGTTCCTGCTGTGACTATATTTCTCTGGTTTGGCTTAGCAAATTTGACTTCGGACTTTGGCATCAGCTCATCCTTATAGGTTTTTGTTTTTGCTTGGTATTTCTGATTCTGACCTGTTGACTTTGGCTGGCTTATTCCTTTCGGTTGTTTGTTTTGGACTGCACTTCTGATAAAGCAGTGTGTTTGTGGCTGTAGGAAACTGTAGAGAGAACTGAGAGGGGAGTGCATTGTTCTGTCCAACTGACTTTCATATTGGCTTAGTGGAGTGTTTTTTTCTCAGTGTACATCTACATTGTTGAATTAATGCAATTTGATCTCACTTTAACTTTCATGGCTCAGTATTATAGAATTTTGAGAACTGTAGACTTACAAGGTCTTTCGCTTATTCTTGCAAATTGTGCTGGTACCTCATCCACTCACAAATATTAGGATTCCTAAGCTTTGAGACATGTCAGTTAAAGTGGTGTCAAACTGCAGTAATTCTACAATGTGGATGCGCTATCAGTCATTGCACCTCTCCAGACTATAATCTGCTTGTCCCCCCCCCCCCCCCCCCCGCTGTATCTTGGACTGTTTCTAAATACTGTTAGAAGTCTTCTTACTGAAGTCTGTCTAACACTATGAAAACAGAATCTTTACAGAGTTTTGGAATAATGAGTATCCTCATAGATTGCTGTGCACCAAGGGTTTTGATGTTTCCTTTCATGTTTTGTTATAAACAATTGTTTTCTGCAAACAGTGCCAATAATACCCAGCTGACAACATTCTTCTATTGTTCTCCTTCTCATAGTCTGTGACTCCAACCATCTGAGTAGTCTCCAGGCAAGTAAGAGTCTTCACAGTTGTGTTGTATAAATAAGGTTCAGCATGATTTGGAATGTAATGGAAACAAAGCAAGGAAACTGTTCTTCAGTGAAGAGGCTATCGTGAAAGTAATACAGACCAGGTTGTTCAGACAGAAAAAGATAATGTTTAGAAGATGCGGCAACACACAATTCAGTACTAAGAATATTTCATATCTCATTAATTTTACTTGTGGTGTTATCATCATTATCACCTATTCTACCAGCACTACCCACAGCTAATGTTACTGTAATTATTTTATTTTTAAATACTAACTGCATAAAACATACATGAATGGTCTCTTTCACTTTGGAAGGCATGCATGTGGGACTTTATGAAACACTAAGGGAAGGTTGCTTTATAAAGATGCAGTGGGGGCAGGTTTGTATTCTGGTGCTCCAGAGACTCGGACAGGGAGCTTAAAATTGCAGAAAAGAGATTTCACCTAAATGTTAGGAGGAACTTCCTGATGGTAAGAGCTATATGACAGCAAAATATTGCCTTGGGGTGTGATGTAACCCACCTCTCTGGAGGTTTTTAAGCATAGGCTGGATGACCATCTATTGAGTGCTTTAATTGTGCATGGCAGGTAGTTGGACTAGATGGCCCTTCTTATTTTATGGCAAATGTTTTCTTAACATTACATGTTCTGTGTTGGGATGGGTCAGTTCCAGGAGGCTATGTTTGAACCATTGGGCCTACCATGGATGACACATTCGTTGTCATCATTGCTTTATGATACTTGTGTCCTTTGACCATAGTTTTGTGTGCCTACGTCTTGACTTTTCTTATCCACATTAAACTTGTGAAAACCTCTGAAATAAATGGGGGAAGACATTTAAGAGTCTTTCTTTTTAAATAAAAATCAAACAGCACATATACCAGAACCCAGAAACCTTTCCATTTACGAAATGCACCAGGTTTCATTTATTCAAAAGTCTACATCTGAGTCAACAAACATCTTCCAATTTCTGTTTTTTAAAAGTCTTATAGCCATTTCATCATTTCCCCATGTTAGCCAATAAAGAGACATTTAGTTACATAGCTCCTTTTGAGAAGATGGTGCCTGGCAAATTAAATGGATAGGTGCCAGAAGACATGATTGTTCAAGGGAAGCCTTTTGTTGTTGTTGTTATTAAATTTATAATCCATCTTTTCATCTCAAAAAACTGCAACTCAATTCAGCTGACAAACTAAAATTAATATAGTAGTGTAAGAAAACATAAAGGCCCAATATTAAAATGGCATTAAATATCAGTTGTAAGAGCTGTCATGAGGCTGCTAAGGAGGCATGGCAATTGTGATCCAAAACATAACTTTTCCAAGCACTGGCCTTCATGTTTTCCCCAAGGAACAATCATGCCATAAACTGAGACATATGAACACCTTTGTTGCGAGATGGACGTTCAGTTTGAAGATTGGGGCCAAATGAAAGAGATCAAAAGTAATTTCTTCTGCAATTGCCATAACTGCAAAATGCAAGTGTTCACATCCTAATAGAGGTGATTTGCCCAGTATTTCATTCAGTTGCACTTCCATTGAACAGTGGTGAGGTGGACCTATTATCCCCAAGGCACCAGCCTCCCATAAGTAATTGCTCTGGGTCCTTCGAGGAAAGCACTGCAATTGCTTGCATTGAAAAGAAGTATCCAGAAAGAACTTCAGATATTGTAAGCTATTTTTGAATGCACTTTAACCGTGAAAACAGCAAGACATGATTGCACCAAATGATCTCACAGTTTCTCATGAGTTACCAAAAGGAAAAAAAAACTAAGACCTTAGAAATTTGCATCTAAAAATGGCCATCTAAAGATGAAATTTCCCAATGAAATTTTTAGTGAACTGCTCCCATTATCATGAACATCATCATCAGCTTTCATGATAATTTTCCTTTCAGAAAGCTACACTTTGAAAATGTATTAATTCAGTTCACCAGAAAAAGCACTGCCATCAAATATGTGAAAAAGATTTTCAGTCAAAGCCTGATGAATACAAATAGAAAATAAATGTGCATGTACCTGTTTATAGCATTCGTTGCTCACAGAGCAATATACCCTGAATAAATGTGCAGGTAAGCAAATTTGCTTTTCATTTTACTTATTCCACATTAAGGATGTGCCATTTACCCTGGGCATAAAATTCTGCCAAATACCAACTACCTATTGGTCGCTTTATTTGTTTTACTATATATGTATGTGAATATATGTACTTTTTTCTCAGTCAGGGAGATGGCAAAATTTATTACTGCTACAAAATAGTAATAATAATAATAATAATAATAATAATAATAATAATAATAATAGTAACCACAACTGCAAATTCCGGATAGAGACCTTTTTCAATCTGTTATGATACCTGAAGAGATGATAGCAATAAATTACTAGCCATCTTCTCCTTTTCTAATGTTGTTCAAGCTTTCACGGCTGTGTTATGATAGAAAAAAAATGCAGCATTTTAGACATGATTGGTTCCATATGTGTGAAATGCATATGCTCTATCATCATTAAAATATCACTTCTCCTTGAATTCCATTAATTCATATTCATCTCTTTTTAATGATGTAGTCATCTTGATAAAGCACATTGGAACTTCTGTCCTGTGGAAGTTAGGATGACTGCTTTCACGCTATTGTTCTGCCAGGAAGTAAATATTTCTATTCCCTCAGATGTGTAGAAATAGTCTTTTATGGGCTTTTAATGATGTGCGGTCCTCATTTTTATATCACCATCTAATTAATTTTAATTGATATTACTGTATAGATTGTTCAATTGTTTTTAAATAACTTTTATATGTATACATATAATCTATGGCTCCTCCTCCTCTTTCTTTCTTTTCCTCCAGGGCTAACTCTGTCTTGTTTTTTGCATACTGTTTTCACTACATTTATGCATTTCCCACATTGATTAAACAATATTTTATAATATTTAGTGCACTTTTAAAACATTTACATTTTTCTGTGTTCACTTTTTGTGCAAATCTCCACAGCCCTCTGTCAGTGTGACCAATTTAAAGTAGAAATTATCCCCAGCCTATTTATTGGACAGTCCAAGAAATATGGATGAGAACAATTCCGTCAGACAGTTTGAAATAAGATACCTCTTATGGTCCTAGTTTTAGTTCAGTGTTCTCTTTGAACTTGTGGGGCAACCTGTGATATTCTCACTCCCCAGGTGACTGATCCCTGTTGGCTTTCACTTTATCTACAAGGGAATGCTTGATATTATTAAAGTAATTAATTTCCTATACTTTTCTGAAGGCCAGGTGGATCAATTCATTTCATCCAGGTGGTGGCTGAGTCACAGGGTTTGAGGACAGAGTGCTGCTGCAGGTGACAGACATGGGCTTGTGAAGAAAATTTATGAAGCATTAGCAATTAAAACATCTCTTTTTTTAAACACATACATAAAATGTCATTTGGGGGGGGGGACTTTCAACAAATGGTCATGGGCTCGTTCATGCATCATTAGTTTCTCAAAGGCAACAAGCATGTCTGTAAGGGAGCAATTCTAGATGTAATCAAGTTGGGTACCGGTTCCTTTGATATTTTTTTTTCAGAAGACAGGTTATACAATGAGAAAGTTATACTGGGATATGTGTTCTCATATTTTTTGTACTTCTGTTGGAATATTTTTTCACAGTGCTTTATTTTTTTGAATCAAAGTGGCCAGGTGTTATTTAACTCCGGGGGCTATCTATTCTCAGTCAGTTTCAGTTACTTTTTAATGTTTTATTGAATAGTAGCTGCATTTCCCTGGTCACCTATGCACTAAGATACAATACAAACCAGAAATAAGGAAATTTTCAGAGTGTAGGGCCTTAAGCTTACCCAACTCCTGCCAGATTTGTTACTCTGCCATCAAAATTCATTGTTGTTGCAGTGGCACCCTCTCCCACAAACCCAATTTACAAGGCAGATGTGGAGTACATACTTCGTTTTTAAGATAAACAGGATTTCTAAGCAGGTTTTCATACAATATCCAGTACAAAAAGCCACACCTTCTTTTAATGGTAAATTAAGAAAGAAAAATCATGGAATACGGGCTATGCAACTCTCTACCAAGGGAAGCTTGGTTGGTCCCTTTGCTGTTCAATTTTTGTCACCAGGCAAAGGATCTTATTAAAACAGAAGATCAGTGTTGAACTGCTTGGGGTAGCACAAAAGTATGCAGTTTCTTAATGTATAAGGGATTTTAATGTGCTTTTAACTATTCTCAATTAGTTTTTGAATGAATTGTATTTAGTGCTTCTTAATATTTTTATACTTCAGACTGTTTTAGCTGTATTGTTATAATCTATAGAAAGGTAAAGGTTTTCTCCTGGCGTTAAGTCCAGACGTGACCGACTCTGGGGGTTGGTGCTCATCTCCATTTCTAAGCTGAAGAGCCAGCATTGTCCGTAGACACCTCCAAGGTCATGTGGCTGGCATGACTGCATGGAGCGCCGTTATCTTCCCACCAGAGTGGTACCTATTGATCTACTCACATTGGCATGTTTTCGAACTGCTAGGTTGGCAGGAGCTGGAGCTAACAGTGGGCGCTCCCGAGATTTGAACCTGGAACCTTTTGGTCTGCAAGTTCACCAGCTCAGCGCTTTAACACACTGCGCCACCACCAGGGGCCCTATGTTATAATCTATAGTGTAATAATAATAATAATAATAATAATAATAATAATAATAATAATAATAATAATAGCAACAACAACAGCTTTATTTTTGTATCTGCCTCCATCTCCTGGTGGGGATTTGGAGTGGCTTACATGGGGCACAAGCCCAATCCACATCATAACAGTATAAAATCAAGAATAAAAACATGCATCATTACGTAAACATGATAATCAACAGAAATATAAACCAACATAGATATAAAGCATAAAAACAATCTAAACCTGATAATCAGTGAGCAGTAAAAGGTCTAGTTCCAGGCATGAATGTGCGGATTGGCGCTACTCTTTCTAAATTAGGGCAAATGAATAAAGTACATGAGTTAGCATAAAGTGCATGGGGTGGGTGAAATAGGATGGGGAAATGAACTAGAGATGGAGAACAATAGTAAAGTGGCATGGACAGATTTCCTAATAGGAGCCAGGTTATAGGAATTGCCTAATCAAATGCACAGCCGAACATCCATGTTTTTAACTCTTTGCAGAAGATGGAGAGGGTGGGTGCTAACCTAATCTCTCTGGGGAGGGAGTTCCAGAGTCGGGGAGCCACCACTGAGAAGACCCTCTCCTGCATCCCCACCAGCTGCGCTTGTGAAGGGGGAGTGAGTGAGAAAAGAGCCTCCCCTGAAGATCTTGGAAATTTCACAGGTTCGTAGGGGAAGATGCGGTCATGAAGATAGACCAGTCCTGAACCGTTTAGGGCTTTATAGGTAATAACTTGCACCTTGAATTGGGACTGGAAACTTATCAGCAGCCAGTGGAGCTGTTTTAATAGGGGGTTGATTGCTCCCTTTAACTGGCTCCGGTTAACAACCTGGCCACTGATCTTTGAACCAGTTGTAGTTTCCGAGCTTTCTTCAAAGGCAGTCCCACGTAGAGTGCATTGCAATAGTGCAATCTGGAGGTAACTAAGGCGTGGACCACCATGGTCAAGTCAGGCTTCTTGAGGTACGGTCGCAGCTGGCGCACAAGCTTTAATTGTGCAAAGGCCCTCCCAGCCACCGCCCACACTTGAGCATCAAGCGTCAGCGCTAAGTCTAGGAGGATCCCCAGACTGAGAACCTGTGTCTTCAGAGGGAGTGTAACCCTGTCAAGCACAAGTTGCCACCCTATACCCTGATTGGCCGAACGACTGACCTGGAGGACCTATGTCTTGTAAGGACTAAACTTCAGCTTCTTAGCCCTCATCTAGTCCATCACAGCAGCCAGGCACTGGTCCAGGTCCCGAGGGGCTTCCTTGGAGTTTGGTGGAAAAGAGTAGTAGAATTGAGTGTCATCTGCGTAGAGATGACACCAAACTCCAAAACTCCGGATGATCTCTCCCAGCGGTTTCATGTAGATGTTAAATGGCATAGGAGATAGAATGGAACTCTGCGGGACCCCACAGGTCAAACGCCAGAAGTCTCGTCGAGGAATCACTGGAGCCGCGTGACAACCATCCACTCTAGAGCCTTGCCCAAAAAGGAGAGATTGGAGATTGAGCGGTAGTTATTTAATACCAGAGGATCAAGGGAGGCCTTCTTCAGGCTAGGCATTACTATTGTTTGCTTGAAGCTCGATGGAATAATAGATTTAATCCACTGTGTTATGAAACAAACAAAAGAGAGATCACAAAACTAGTTGGAGGAACTTTTGGGCTGATTGTTGGCTACCCTTCTCATAGAATATAAGTCTAACCAGATTTGAGAAACTTTGTTCCTTCTCAGACAGTTATGAAGTTAAAAGAAATGTATCAAATCACTGGCATCAGGAAACTAACCCTGGATGTACTTAATCCTTCAGACTAACATCCCAGTCCACCAGTTATATGCCTTTAGTAAACTAATATAAAAATGTTTTGGCTAAAGTTCAGGACCAATATCAGATTTTCTATTTTTGGTATACAGCCAGTAGTCACTATAGGGGAGCCCTGGTGGCGAAGTGTGTTAAAGCACTGAGCTGCTGAACTTGTGGACTGAAAGCGGAGTGAGCGCTCGCTATTAGCTCCAGCTTCTGCCAACCTAGCAGTTCGAAAACATACAAATGTGAGTAGATCAATAGGTACCCGCTTCGGCGGGAAGGTAACGGCGCTCCATGCAGTCATGCCAGCCACATGACCTTGGAGGTGTCTCCGGACAACGCCGGCTCTTCGGCTTAGAAATGGAGATGAGCACCATCCCCCAGAGTCAGACATGACTGGACTTAACATCAGGGGAAAACTTTACCTTTAGTCGCTATAGGTCCTTTTTTGTGGATCTTTCATGCATCTTTCCAGTCTCATTTTCCAAGCAATGTCACATAAGATCCACAAGTATTCTTTTTATTCAGCAGTTTATTGACGTCTGCAGTAGCACCTGCTTGTAGAAATGAAGATGGTGTATATTGTAAGCCGCTTTGAGTCCCTTTCGGGGTGAGAAGGGTGGGGTATAAATACTGTAAGTAAGTAAGTAAGTAAGTAAGTAAATATTCCAACCTGAAATCTCTGTGTGTGCGTGTGTTTGTGAATGCATACAAAACCTGAGTGCCTGAGTGGGTTATATTTAAATAATAATAATAAATAATAATACAGTAATAATAATTTTATCACCCACCTCTCCCTGTGGCTTGAGGTGGGATACAACATCATTAAAACAAGAGATAAAACACTATTAAAAGACATACTACAAAATACACAGAGTTAAAATACAAGCCAAAAATCATTGATAAAGTGCAGATTAAAATTTACAACTTAAAATTGACCAGGTAGTCCTGCCAGAAGAGATGAGTCTTCAATTGTGTCTTAAATTCTGACAGCTGATCTAGCTATTAGAGCTCTTCCAGCAGGTCGTCACGGTTGCCAGTCGGGTTCTAGCTGGCTGGAGTAGATGACCTCCAGAGGACCTGTGCAGATTGCACAGGAGAAGGTAATCTTGTAGGTAACCTGGACTTAAACCATGTAGGGCTTTAGAATGTCAAAAACTACATCAAAGCATATAGTGAATGGAAAGGGCTTATGAGTGAACTTGAAAAAGTCTGTTGCAGCTATACACAATTTAGTCAAATGGGGCACTGACTGAATCCATAATAGGTAGATCCCAAACTTACTCCATTCTATCTATTCTATAGGAGATTTCTTGTGGCTGAGTATGGATGTCTTTGAAGGTAGAATCTTGGCAATGAGTCTGTAAGTGACTGTAGAGATCTATTCTGAATTCACATTGAGGACATAGGTTTCCAAGTAGAAGGTGGTAATGACCACTGTATGTGATAAAAGAAAGGAGATTCTAGTTGAGTGTTAGGAGGAACATTTTGATTGTAAAAGGTGAGTGACGGTGGAATAGATTATCTCAGAGATGGTGGGTTCTTCCCTCTTGAAGGTTTTTAAACCAATTTAATGGCCACATCTGTGGAGTGTTTTAGCAGTGAATTTCTCCAAGATAGGAGATAAGCCTTCATGGCTTTTGGACCCTTTCCAAATGTTTGATTCTATAAAGTCACTGGAAACATTCATTTTGCAGCTTGCATTTACCTTGATGTCAGGAGTTCTCAAAGGTGAAGCATTAGTATGCAGAGTAAGATATATTGTTTAAATGATTTCCTATTGCATCTCTATTTGTATTCTGAAGTATTCAGTGGCTGGAGCTATTGTTTATTTAAAGAACAAACACTGACCAATTTTCTATTAATTATAGTGTGTGTCTTTCCAGTGTCTAATCCCTCACTTGGTCCTCTGTGAGATGTTAGAACTGATACCACTAAAGCTAATTATTCCGCAAGCTGGACGCTTAGGATAAAATTTTAAAATAAAAAATGAGAGCTCTGGCTAATTGGCTTCATTTCTATGATACAGTCACTTGCAGTTAAAGTTCATGTTGAGAATCCTTTTGAGCTGCAATGTGATGGTCTTCGTTCAGTCTTGTATAAAAAGGAGAGAGAATGAAAGAACTTTTAATAGAAAGGAGAAAGAAAGTCAGTGACCCATCACTGATTCTGCCTTCTCAATGAACAGCTTCTCTACTAATAGGTGATACATTGTTATGTTACATTGACCTGCACTAAAGAAGACTGTACCTCCGAAAACCCTGAGCAGCCAAGGTGCTGTAAAAGGGTTTTTCTAATAGATTTATGCGAACTGTATGTCCATACATCCTGGATAAGGTCGTGTATGAAAGTATTTGTACATTTCTTTGCAAAGCAATATATAATTTGTAAAGGAAATTGACTGCATAGTTTTACAAAATATTTTAAGAAACATTAAATTCTCTGACTAGAGAATATATATACCATATATTCTCCAGTTCAATTTTTCAGGCTGGAAATTGTCCCATAGGAGCATGGGACAACAAAACCATTTTCCCCACCAAAATAATATGTATTCATACTTTGAATTTTGGTATTTTGATATTTTTAATATTTTTAATATTAATGTTTTGGAGGTATTGTCCTGTTTTCAACCATTTACTGAAAGTAGACAAGCAATAACTTTGCCAGGTGACTGATAGGAAAGGACTGCTCTGAGGTGTTTTTAATAGCTATATATATATATATATATATATATATATATATATATATATATATAGAGAGAGAGAGAGAGAGAGAGAGAGAGAGAGAGAGAGAGAGAGGGGGGAGCACTTATTCAGCATATTGGCTGTCAATTGCTTTATTACTTCTGTTTCTTTCAAGACCTCCAAAGATCACAAGATCAGCAATTTTTTAAAATGAAAATCTTGCAAGAGCCTGGAAAAGCAAATACACAGCAATACTCAGAAATTCACCAGTGGTCCATCTGGGTTGGCATTTCTTATCCTGATTGACAGTCTCTCCCAGACGTCAGGTGGGATTGTAACTGGATAGACCAGACAGTGAAGTCCAATAGAAATCCAACAGTAGCATCAAAAGTCCCCTGGCTTTGCTTTTACCCTTTCCATATAAAACAAACGCCTACCACTGAGTTGTTGACAGTAGAAAGGTAGGCAGTGAAAAAAACACAAATTGGAAGTACCGTAACCATACATTGACTTGAAGTTACGACACCATGGTAGCTTTGATGTTGAACAGCACCAGAGATGTCTGGCATGTTATGAAAGGTAAATTACTATTTTTGGATAAATCCAAGAAGGGCATTTAACATTTCTTGCACTCTTTGTTCTGTGGGATTGATGAAGGTCATAGAAAATGCTTGAGAGCAGTGGTGTATAATCTGTGGCCCTTTAGAGGTTTGGGCCTCCAATTCCCAGAAGCCCTAGCCATCTTGTCCAATAATCAGGAGTTATGGAGACTGAAATACAAAACACCTGGATGGCTGTTGGTTGTGCAGCACAGCTCTGAGGTGGCCCAATGGCTGCATCATGCCCAATATTACTTTTTGGTTTAACTGAGAAAAAGTTATTTCAGCCAATTAAGCTGAAACACCCTTTACATGCTTGGTACTATGTGAAATTCCCAGAGCCCTCCCCTCTCTCTACACATGCACACACACACTGGCCAACTGAAGAAGGTGTGCTGGCAAGTTAGAATCTGAACAGTGACACATGTACTCACCTCCATTGTCATCAGATTTGGATTTGACTATGATGTTACAATTAATTATATTCAAATATAATTTCAAGGGACATTTGAAAATAATTTATTTTTAATTTGAGACTATGGATGCGTTGTAGAGGATAAAAATATGTAGGTTTATTTTGTGGGTTTTTTTAAAAAAAATAAAGACAAAATGATTGCAATTCCCAAAAGTTGCTTTATTTACCAAAAATAAGTTCTTTCACAGGAAACAGTTTTCTGTGCAGCAAACTCACTTCTTGCACAGAAAATAAGGGTTTTTGCAAAATCCCCATATTTTTCTCTGTAGAATAATTCCAGCACAACACTTTCAGATGTTCAAATACTAGGAGAAATTTGTGTAAAAGTCTCATGGATCTATTATTTTCTTGATGGCATTTTCCAAACATTGGAAAAACTGTTTTTCCCCCTGGGAACAAATATTTACGAAGATTCTTTCCCTCCCTATTCCCAATCCATCCCTGTAAAAACCATACCAGTGTAATCCAAATCATGAGGATGGTTCTGTACTTTGAAATGTTAATTTTTAAGACCATATCCAGAACATCAGCCAACATGGCAAGTACTGGCCATGTGCTCACATATCATCCTGAAACCTACATTTCATTTCCAAAAATATGCTGTGGTAACCAAGACTCTGTAGTCCAAACTCTGTCAGCTGATGCACTGAATCTGGAAAATGGTATCTGTAGTTGCCAAGAAGAATGGAAAATCAATTTTTAGGGCTAGAAGCCATTTACAAATAAGTTTGGAACATGAAAGAGGCATCAATATAGGCAATCCCTGAGTTACAAACATCCAACTTACAAACGACTCACAGTTATCAGGTTAGTTTCAGAGATCAGACGAGATCGGGTGTGTTCAGGGTAGTATGGCTGTTGTCTACTCATAGTTAAGAATGGGGATAAGACAACAGAAAGTGAAAAAATTCTGCCTCTAGGAAGGGAAATTCACTCTTGAAAGAGTTCCCATGGGGAAAAGGTGCCTCTACTGAAGCTTTCTCACCAATCCTTGTTTCCACAACAAGCCAGATTTTTCAAAATCCAATTTTCACAGGGAGAGAAAGTGAGGTGAAATCTTCTGAACATGGGCACAGACAGCAAAGCAAACACCATGGGGGTGTTAACCCTTCCCTTTGCTATCGAAAGCTTGTGTGTGTGTGTGTGCATGGTTGATGTTATACTTAAAAATGTACCTGTTCCGACTTACAAATTCAACTACAGAGCCTATCTTGTTCATAACTTGGGGACTGCCTGTTAGGCTAAAATGATCCCAAGCCCAAAATTTAGATGATCTTAATGTTAAAGCTCTCATTTTGAGCTTTCTTTTTTAAAAGGTTTGCTCCCTTAATGGAAATGAATGAAAAAAGATGTTGCCTTTTGCTTGCTGGCAGGGGATGGGGAGGGGTGGGAGACTTTATATAAAATTTAATGCTCTGATGCCCTTCAGCAAAGACAAATGAACTAGAAGGGTGGGTTAGCTAAACTTTATTCATACCTTTTGATTGTTTTGTAAAATTTCTATTACCTTTGCACTATGTGCATTTCACTTCTGCTGGTATTGATCACCCCCCCCCCCCCCCCGGAATTACTCCGTAGTCTGATTGCTTCACCATATCGATCATTTGTCTCAGAGTTATTATGCATCTTCGATTGCTTTAATAACATGATTCAAGTAATTCCGTGAGAATGAAATTGTTTACTTAAGGTTTGCTTTTGTCTTGGCTTTTGTGTCAGATGAAGGTCTATATGCCTGGAGTGAAGTCAAGTCTATGCATTAGTAACAAATTGTAGCATTATTTCACAGCTTTGCAAGTTTCTGCAGTTAATAAATTGGCCCTCTCCTCCCTCTTAAATAAAGGCATTTTGAAATAGATATTTCTGATGCTCTGAGCCAATTTATAGTTTTGTGTACTACCGCAGCCAGAAAAACAGTGTGCATGAAGCTGCCTTGCACATTGGTCCTTTTATCTCAGTATCGTCCAGTTGTGGCAGGAAATATGTTCTTCTGGGTCATGAATGGAGATTCCCCCCCCCCCCCCCAACCATTATTCCCAAGTTCCTTTAGTTCAGAGATGAGGAATCTGTGGCCTTCCAGATATTGTTTGATGACAACTCCCATCAACCTTGACTGGTAGCCCTGTTTGCTGGGGCTAGTGGGAATTGAATTCCAACAATAAGATCTCCCTGCTTTGCTTTTATTGGGCATGCCAGAAGTCAAATAAGAGATTTTATAGAACTAAAATACCTGCTCCTCCAAAAAATTGAAAATGCAATTTCAAGATTAGGAGACTGGGATGTATTTCAGGAGATCCTGGTTCTACTTTAAACAGAAGAGCGGAAGAAACTTTGTTACTTTGGACTAGACTTGACTTGACTTACCACACAGGATGGTAATGAAGACAAAGTGGTTAGGAAGTGAGCTATGTTTGTCTCCCTGAGAGCTCATTGGATAAAAGGTGGGATATAAGTAGAAAAAATAAGGAAACGATAAAGCATTCACAATTGTATTGGCAAGGTGCAGGTCTGGATTCTCATCCCATTTCTGAATTCATATTCCCATTGAAAGACGCTGAATGGTACACTGCCACAGTTCCAACATACCTTTTTCCAGGTCTTGGGTTTCTAAAAGGCCACTTGGATGCATATGTGGCATTACCCAAAGATTTTGTGATTTTGCTTAGGATTTTTAGAAAAATTAGCAATATCTTTATTCACAAATATTTTATAATATATAAAACACATACACAGGATAATATGAATAAGCATAAACAAGATAAAACTGCACCAGACAAACTAAACTACAAACTACAATAATAAAAATAAAATAAAATAGAGGAAGCAGTGTGGTATCCAGTCACCTAGTTGATGGTAATATCTTCTTCTGATAATCATAGTATTATATATTGTTTTCTCTTTCATGTCAAAATAACCTAAACATACTTCATCTTGCATTGAATTTCTACAAATCTTCAAAAACAAAACTATACTTTTGTTTAATATTGATGACACAAAAGCTTGACTCATTCCCTGCAAACCTTAAAATTTGTTAGGTTTCACATAAAATAAACCAAAGTGAGTATTTCTCTCAGAAAGCTTGAGTTTCTGAATAAGCTTCTCTCTAACTCTGCAAAAAAATTGTTATGGAGCCAACATAAGTATAACTATCAGGCTTGTTCAAAATCGCATTGATAAATCCCATTCATGAATGTATATTCCGAAGCAGAAGCTTGCAGAAATCAAGTAAGCAAAATGGTTGGTCATTCAGGTCTAACAGCTCCTTTCAATTTGATCCTATTGGGCAGCACAACAAGTGTAGCATATAGCTAGCATACCAGACCCTTTAAATCACAATGCTGATGTTTTTAGTGCAGGATAAAATTTGTCTTTGAATCAATTGCAATTATCAGAAGAGTCTGTGCAGTACCGCTAGCCTGTGTGTAGTATTTTCTGCTGCTATAAAATGTAGGCTTTGTCTCCTTAGAAATTGAAAAAGTGAATATTAGGTGCATTTTTAAGGGTACTGATTGACAACATGCAGGTAGGGTTAGAGTAGAAGACATAGTTTAGATGTGTGTAAAATCAATGGCAAAATACCTCAATGAACATTAAAATTGATTTTAGTTTGGAACAAATATAAGCCCTGTTGCACTCCTGGAGGTGTAATCATCATTATTATTTTTATTACCTTTATGGTGCAAGGCATAGTTAATTCTGCATGGAATGTTTGTCAAGTATGCAGAATGCCAACTCTTGAATCCTGTCTGACCTAAACATATATTGTGGTTTGGATTAATGAGCCATTCAGTCTCCTAACAAGTATTCTTGGACCAATACAGTGTTTGTTGATAGGATAAACACCATGATATATTAACCTCGAAGAGACCTGTGGTCAAAATTGGGACCAGCCTCTGTAACTGACATTGCTGGGCACCTACATGTCAACATGGGATCTAGCTGTTGAATCCAACAGTTTCTCAGTCCTGCTTCTTGTCTGTTGCCTTTTTGGCTGTTTATGGGCAAGATAGCCATATTTAATAATAATAAATAATAATAATTCCCATAATAATAAATAACCTCTCCTAGCGGTTTCATGTAGATGTTGAAAAGCATGGGGGACAGAATGGAACCTTGCGGGACCCCACAGGTCAATGGCCAGGGGTCCGAGCAGGTGTCCCCCAACTTCACCAACTGTGAACGGCCCTCCAGGAAGGACTGGAGCCACTGCAGAGCAGTACCCCCAAGGCCCATCCCAGAAAGCCGGCCCAGAATGATACCATGGTCGATGGTATCAAAAGCCGATGAGATGTCCAAGAGAACCAGCAGGGTCACACTCCCCCTGTCCAGTTCCCTGTGGAGGTCATCCACCAAAGCCATCTCAGTGCTGTGACCAGGTCTAAAGCCGGACTGAGATGGGTCCAGAAAATCGGTGTCATCCAAGAAACCCTGGAGCTGCGTGGTCGGACCATGACAATGGAATAATATTTTGCTCTTCCACTCTGACCTCACCGTCCATCACAACAAAAACCAGGTCGAGTGTGTGACCAGCTTGATGGGTGGGACCAGATATTACTAGGAACAGCCCCATGGTCATCATGGCAGCCATGAAGTCTTGAGCTGCACCTGTTAAGGTGACCTTGGCATGAATGTTAAAGTCCCCCAGCACTACCAGTCTCTGGGAGGCCAACGCCACACCAGAGATCACCTCTGCTAGCTCGGGCAGGGAAACTGCTGTGTTGCGGGGTGGACGGTACACCAGCAGAATCCCCAAGCTGTCCCGGGTACCCACCTTCAGGTGTACACACTCAAAACCTGCAGATTGCGGGACGGCGCACCTGACCAGAGAGATGGACTGCCGAAAGACTACCGCAACCCCACCTCCCCGCCCCCCGGATCTGGCTTCTGTTGCACCCCAAAACCTGGAAGACAAAGCTGGGCGAGATTTACCCCGCTGGGCTCATCCAACCAGGTCTTGGTGATGCAAGCCAAGTTCGCCGCTTCATCCAAGATCAGGTCCTGGATGATAGCTGATTTACCATTGATGGACCTGGCATTGAACAGCAGAATCCTCAATCCGAGGGGACTGTCATGGAGGCTATCACACCTATCCTTTATTTATGATGCTGTCTTTGAATGTTTGAGCTCCTTTGCATTATAGGCTTGATGTTACTATTCTGGCTGGTCATAAATGACTGGGTACAGATGTGTTGGACTCTCTTTCTTCTTATCCTAGCAGTTGGAAGCCACAAAGCACAGCTGGGAGGAGAGAACCCTGCCAAATGTATAGCTCTCCTCTTTGCACAGAAGGCTTCTGAGCATCTTCTGTGCCATTACAAATAGATTTTGATGGAAAACTTGACAGGCAGGGGCAAAGTTTTTAGGCTGTTTTGTTCTAAATTTTGCATGCATTTTAGTTTTTAGAGGAATTACACAGTGATGTAAAGATTTGGCATTTGCAATGCTATCCCCTGGCCTCAGCAAAATCTGGATCTGGTGTCATTCCTGCCTGGGATTGGTAATGGGGAATCTCAGTTGCATCTCCTTCCTCTCCCAGCTGCTTCTGTCATTTTCTGCTTTTCTGGCTGTGGAAGGTAGAGAAGAGTTTGAGCGAGCAGCCCTGCCTGCATCCATGTGAATGGCCCGAGACTCCTGAATTATTCATGAGCCACTTTGACAATCAAGGCACACAATCCAGTTAATCTTCTTCTTAAATGCAGCTGTGCTATTCTCTCCTCCAATTTTTAATGGACATTTCCCTACTCCGTGCTATTCTTTTTTGTGTCCCCCTCCCCAAAGATATCCCCTATCAACTGCCTGTGAATTTTTAATACATTATAAATGCAGTTTCTCTGACACATCTGGTGGATCACAGTCAGCCCGTCACATCAAGAGAGCTATGGTGCGCCCCCACTCCACCCTCGCCTGATTGCCAATGCATATTTTTTCCCTTTTCAAATTAGTCCTTTGATTTTTTTTTTTTTAGATAGCCATCTCATGGAAAGAGGAGGGGTGGCTGCAAAGTTCCACAGGGCTTAAAGTAAAGTTTTATTTCATTCTCATCTGATTCCAGTGCTATTTGCTCCCCCACCCCCAACATTGCCTCTCCCCACTACCTGGTCAAATGGTGAGCATTTCAGATACATTCAGAGACAGGGCAACATTTGAAAGCTGGGAACACAAATCCAGATTTTCCAGTGGGTCTTTCCAAAGATTATAAAATCTATACATGAATCTAAAGGAAACAAGTGCCCAATGGATGCACCTGTAGTTTAAGAGAAAAGCCAAAAGAAAAAGGAAATCAGTCAAAGGCCTGTCAAGAGTAGGGGCATAGGTGAGGCAATAGATTGCGAAATCAGTAGCGGCAGTCTAAGAGAAATCAAAAGCCAATACCAGTCAGGAGTTAATTTAAGAGACTAATGCAAGGTATAAGTCACAATCCAAGATGAGGTAGAGCAAGGAATGTCAACTAATGCCACATAGAGATTTTGGAATGGTGGTTTGCAACATAAGATTAATATTAATTTATAGCAAGCAATAAACCAGCACAGATGGTGCAGTTAACTCAGTATGTTCCTTTTTAGAGCTGATGAGGCTTTTCCTGCTGTTTTGTAGCTGACTTTCTATCTTAGGATACTCAGAGTAATAAAGTAGTTATTGTCTGGCGGTTAGTTTTCAGGACCAGCATGGGATGATCCAACCCTTCCAGCCTCTTCTGTCTTTATCTAGAGTTGACTATCTTGGCTGTCCTTGTCCTCATCTGAGATCTTTTCCAGATAGGGCATGATAACAGATTCATATGTGAGGACATAGTCATTCAGATACTATTCTTTAGAGGTTTTACCCAAGCATTGTGTTGTAGATGTGCCTTTTTGGTTCTTATCATAACTGTTTTTCCAAATTGACTTGCTGAGCAACTGGACCACTGGTATTGAAAGGAAAGAGGAAATATTTTGTCCATAAGCCCTGCATCATATTTGGACTCCACCAATATTTGTAAATCAATGCCTCCAAAGCAGGCGTCTGAGGCATATGTCTGGTTTCAGGAAATTAAAATGGGAAGGATTGAAAAATGCTTGTTTTTAAAGGGTAAATGAGTACATATTGCTCACTCTGTTTCAACATTATATTTTCCTCTCGTGGATATGCCTAGAAAGCACAGAATTTAAGGGCAAGCTTCTCTGCTGCTCCTTTGCATGAAGTAGGGCAGACTGAACCCATTGGGCCCAAAGAGAGTTGTTAGGTCAGTACTATCGCAAGCCCTGAGATTTCTTATACAAAAAACAAGGGATAACTCCTTGTTATGTAGCAGGAAGCTGGAACTGGTGATATTACAAGAGCAAGCCTAGTGATGTTATTGAGAATGAATATGATGTTCTCTCACTTATCGTGGGGGTTACATTCCAGGACCACCCGCGAAAAGTGAAAATCCACAAAGTAGGGACGCTATATTTGTATTATTTGCAAGTAGCGTCTCTGTCCCCTCTTCGCCTCTCAAACATATGCATGCACGATCCTGCCACTGCCGCTGCCTTGTGAGACGAAAACAAAGCTGCTTCAGCCTCCTTTTCTCTCTCTTCTTTAGTCTTCTCCTTAGCAAGGAAGTAGAAAGAGGGATTTATAAGGGTTTTATAATATTATTTTATGATTTATACTATTATTTTAGTGTTTATTAAAAACCCGCAAAACAGCAAGGGTGCGAAAAGTGAACCGCAAAGTAGCAAGGGAACATTATAAACATAAATCACAGCTGCACGGGATATGCCATTCAGATATAAAATACCAAACAAAACAAATGAAGTCTAGATTTTTCAAGGCAGTTCTCTCACCCAGAGATATTACCCACTCACTCTTGAGGAGAAGAGCCAGGCTTTGCAGAGGTATCCATCAGAGGTTTACTTGATCAAGTGCAAATCTTGCTATTAGATCTGCTACACTTTTCACTATTGGGACAATGTGCAAAAAGTTAGCAAAAACTATGTCTGCTTTGTTTAAAGGAAACCCATAAACTTCATAATGCAGATGATTATTAGTCTCCATTGGTGACAACATACACAAGCTATACATTATATACATAAGTCGCCAAGGCCTCTCATTGTACATGGGAGATTTTTTGCAGCCGTTGGTAGACTAAGATATTTTAGCCTTAGTCATTTTGTAGTTCAAACTTCTTACTGGTCATAGGAATAATCTGAAGATCGTGTATTTAAGAAGATCTAGCTACTGAATAGTTCCATATTGTACAGTTCAATCCCTGCTTCTTCAAGACTGGTATCTGCAGATTCATTTCGCAGCATCTGACCAAAATGTTCTCTCTAGACATTTTCGAGATTCTTTGGTGCAATACTGTAATATTCTTCTGCTGGAATTTCTTATAGGGTCACATTGGAGAAACTAGCAATGCTTAGAGAGCTGTATTTTCTAGACATTTTCTAAATCCTCCAGTGTGATATTTCCACTTCCACCAGACATTATTTGCAAAATTAGTTCCCATAGGTTCTAGAGGTTGTAAGATGTATTTTAAGTACAGGCAGTACATGAGTTACAAACATCTGACTTACAAACAACTCATAGTCAAGAATGGTGGTGCGACAACAGGAAGTAGAAGAAAATCTACCCCTCAAAAGGGAAATTCACTCCTGGAAGGGTTATCATGGAGAAAAAGTGTGTACACTGAATCTTTCTCACCAATCCTTGTTTCTGCAACAAGCTACAGGGTTGTTAACTTTTCCCTATGCTATCCTGACATGTGAGGACATATAATTACAGTAGTTTCATTTCTGTTTGGGAAAAAAAATATTCTTCCACAGTACTCTCCCTGTATTGGGCTTGGGCTGTGGCGCAGGCTGGAGAGCAGCTGCAATGAATCACTGCAATGAATCACTCTGACCAGGAGGTCATGAGTTCGAGGCCCGCTCGGAGCCTGTGTTTGTCTTGTCTTTGTTCTATGTTAAAAGGCATTGAAGGTTTGCCTATATGTGTAATGTGATCCGCCCTGAGTCCCCTTCGGGGTGAGAAGGGCGGAATATAAATGCTGTAAATAAATAAATATTCAGTTGTGGGGTTTTTTTTTTGCTGCAAAACAATAACAACAAAAGCTGATTTATGCAGAGAAAATAAGGACGAGGATTGTGCAGAAAACAGTGTGTTTTCTCATTAGATTTATTCCTCCACAACCTCTCAGAATGCTCAAATAGGAGGGGGGAAATGCACAAAATTCTAGCTGGGCTATTACTACTACTGTGTTGTCATTCAAAGTCTATGTGCAGTTCCCCTACTCTGACTTTTCAAAGTTGTACCACTCTGGTTTAATTTCTATATTCCAAGCTTAGAAAAGTTGTCATGGACTGCAATTCCCATAATTCCTCTATGGGAAGGACTGCTTGTTTTATAAACTTTTAAATGATGTTGTAAAATGGTTGGGAGATGATTGAGTAATGTAATAATTGAAATAGTTTCATTCTGTCATTTCACATCAGCTCTCTTTTTCATCTGAAATTGTTATTATTTAGTTTTTCTCTCCTGACCTGTATTAAGATCACCTTTAAAAAAATCTGTAATGCCCTTTTCAAACTTGCATGAATTTGCTTAATATGTTGTGTAAGTTAGGAGCAACTATTTAAAATTCAGATAACAGTTGCTGGAATTTGTAGCTATTTAATTCTAATGATACGGTGCTACATTCATTCTGGGAACATTTTAACAGATGCACATTATAGGTCACAGATCGCCTTCTTTATGATAAAAAAATAGTACTTCAGGCTCCTTTGACTGCAGCATTGTCTCTCCCCAACTGAAAAAGAGGGTGTGTCATTTCTGTGAACACGGAAGCATAATTATTTAACAGAAAGTCGCAGTGGTTTAGCAAAGATTCTGGCAAACTTGGAAAGATTAATAGCTCACTCAACTAGTAAATGGTGGAGAATTCATAATCATAATTTTAGTGCCTCTGAACATATTTAGAATATTTTTCTGCACAAGTGCATCTCTGATATCTCTCTGCCTCTGTACTCACAGTCAAGAAGCACAGCTTGCAAAGATCAGTGGTAGAGTATATGTTTTGCATGCAGATTCTAGTCTATGGGATCACCAAATTAAAAGATCAGATACCTAAGGGGCCCGCTGTAATCCACCTCTCTTTTTGTAATATCTTTTTGTTTAAATATTTTGATTGTGCACTGATTAATGAAGTATAGTGATGTTGTGCATTAATTCATTTTGTTTCTGTTTCAAATAATATATGTGAACCATTTTCAGGGAAGGTTGAGAAAATAACCGAAGTAGCTTAGAAATTGATTAATACATCATTGTTAAAGCCCCCCCACCCCAATGTTTACTTTTGGCCTTGCTGATTTGCTTGGGCAAATTGATATGTCAGTATAATTTTTAGGAAAAACCCCTTTAAAATCTTAAGTCTTTTCCATCCTGAATATGTTGTACACATTAAAAAGGAACCGAAAGAAAATCTTTACACATCCTCAAACTCAGCAGTCTTCAAAAGCATTTCCAGATTTTTGTTCATAGTATTGTTTCTGCCTCATCTTACACATATCTAAAGATTCAAGTTCTTGGCACAGTGCTACTACCTAATCAACTAAATGACTCATTATGATGGTTGAACTTTGAGAGAGAGAAGGCTAGCCTACTAGTAAAGCTTCGACTGAATTCAAATAAAGAGATATAATATTGCTTTGTGTTTGGTCACCAAGACCTTCCACCAAAAAAGGAAATTAAGAGCTTGGAAACAAAGTTTAAGAAATGCATTTAGACTTTGAACATGGGACCTCCGGGCTACTAGATAAAGAGTTTGCCAGGCTATGCATTGTTCATGCTGGCAACCAGCTCTGTGGAGCAACCATGTGGTGTTGACACATTACAGATTTATAGGGCAGGAAAGCCTGTCACCTTACAGAAACCCCTAGGAGATGCAGTTAATTGTAAAATGTATCTCTTTGGTAATCTTTTTATACTTGTTCAATTCTGTTGCTACCTAGAGTATGAAGGTCTTAATTTTTGGGGTTATTCTGTAATTCCCAGTTGTTGAATCCCTTTATAGCCACGCCAGTCTTTCTGCATGCCTACACTGAACACATGGAGAGAGTTGGCTAGGAACTCCCTAAAAAGTCCACCCCAGTGCTGATGTTAATACAAAATTTGTTCAGATTTTTTAATTAAAAAATCACAGGTGTATGCAGGAATGTGGTGAACTGAACCAGGAAAAATGCAAATGGAGAGAAACAGAACTTGCACTAGACTGTCCTTTGCTATTCTCATGTTCAACCTATATCACCTTTCGAAGGCTTTCATGGCCGGGATCACAGGGTTGTTGTATGTCTTTCGGTCTGTGTGGCCATGTTCCAGAAGTATTCTCTCCTGACGTTTCACCCACATCTATGGCAGGCATCCTCAGAGGTTGTGAGGTACCTCACAACCTCTGAGGATGCCTGCCATAGATGTGGGCGAAACGTCAGGAAAGAATACTTCTGGAACATGGCCACACAGCCCGAAAGACATACAACAACCCTATATCACCTTTATTGCATAATAAAGACAAGAGATGAATGCTCAGACATATGTTTTTGGAAAGATACAAGCATGTTCCTAGAAGTTTTGTTCAAGGCTGTATAGTTGATTAATGGCATCTGATCTTATGGTAAATTGGAGTAGGTTGGAGTGCTGTAATATTATCCATTTCTCCAAGGAGCCCCCGGTGACGCAGTGGGTTAAACCCTTGTGCCGACAGGACTGATAATTTGAAGATAGGGTTGCTGACCTGAAGGTCTCCAGTTCTAATCCAGTTTCTCAATGCAGTTTCTCAAGTCGCTCCTGACACCAAAAAAAATATCCAATTTCTCCATTTCATTTTCGCATCTCTGACCTAAATGTTCATAAGTACACAGGTTTGTAGCCATAGACTCCGCTTTCCCCATAAAAACATATTTTAGATATGTTGGTTCACAGATTCCATAATCCCAAGACAACTCAGAAAATTTGGGAGTTATATTCTGACATTTGAGGGACACCACAATTAAGAAGTCTGCTTTAGACTGGCCAAAATGTACTTCTGTTTAGAAGAATTAAAATGTAAATGGGCATAGTCAGACTTCGTTGCCTTTTCGCATCTCCCTCTCTAGTTTCATCATATAGCAATGTCCAGCTGGCAAGCTATACAGCAGACCTGGCCTTTGAGGTAATTGAGTCTGACCCTTGCCTCTTGTGTCAAATTTTAATTGAGCTGTTGCAAAAAGGCTGGCTGCAGTTTCTCCTGTTCAGGAAAAGCAAAAAATAATAATAATCGTATTACAGTGTTGCATTTCTCTTTTACCTTTTGTATAGAATCCAAACTTGAGCGATGCTTGAGTACATTCTTTTCTGTTGACTGCCAAGCCCTTGCTGCAATATGATGCCAGATTTTTCTTTTTTTGAAATGAACTAGATGAGTTTTAAGTACATAAGGGTTATAATAATGGGTGGGGGTAGTTTTTGCCTAACTGGCATGTGAATATAATAGCACTTTTGCCTTAGAACAAAGAAATCAGGTGTTCTGAGTACTGATTAGAGCAGGCATGGGCAAACTAAGGCCTGGGGGCCAGATGCGCCCCCCGGGTGCTTACCTCAGACCCTCCTCATTTTCCCTGTCCTCTTGCAGAAGGACACAGCAGCCAATCATGTCCTTATGCCAAAAAGATGGGGGAGGAAGGTACATAGCAGCTGAGAGACCTCTGGAGTGCTCTCAACCACTGTGTATATCACTCTCCTCCTGGCATAAGGATGGTGCGAGCAGCCCCATCCTTAAGCCAGGAGGACAGCTCAAGGAAAACACGTGGTGGCTGAGAGCCCTCCAGAGCACTTTCAGCCACTGTCTGTCTTGCCCTCCTCTCAGCATAATGCCAAGGGGAAAGACCAAAGATTGGGGGGGGGGGGAGGATGGGGAGGAGGATCAGGGAAGTTACCATGTGTACCACCTTCCTCCTGGCAAAAGGATGGGGTGAGCAGCTATGTTCTTATGCTAATCTGAGGATGACACGGGCTCTGCCCTGCCCACTCCTGGCTCCACCCTCTCCCAAGCCCAGATCCTCCCCACCCAGCATTCCCCCACCGCCCGGCCCAGCCCTCCCGGCCAGACCTGCAATGTGGTCCCAAAGCACAAAAGTTTGCCCATGCCTGAATTAGAGGGATGAACCATTTCAACTCTGATTCTATCATTTTACACTGAATTCTCCTGTTTAGTTCCTTTTCTAACAGACAAATCCATGATCTTGAATTCTTCAGGCTGTACAGCAAGTATGGCAAAAGTGCAATCTGTGGTTGAATGCATGTACCTCATTTCTGAAATACCGGAATAAAACTTAAATTTTTAAACATCCCATCCTCTGGAAATCTGGGGAAGGGCAAAACTAGACCTAAAACCCCAAACCCAGAAGTGGACCATTTTGGTCATATTATATTGTATTTTGTTTTTTCTGCTGTACCACCAAGGTATTATGCTGAAGCTTGGAAGTCATGCCTAGTAAAATGAAGATGATGAGCTCCAATGTGGGTTTATCTAAAGTTCTATGTGCTATAAGTCTGAGACAACTGCCTGTTTGTTTCACCCATGAATCTGTATTTCTCAAAATATCATCAGTGTTAAGGTGGTCTCTCAGTTCCATAGCAAACTTAAAGACATCTAAAAGTTATTTGTAGAAATTTGTGCATAGCTTTGTGAATTCCTCTCACCAGGCTTGCCAGGCACCCCGGTTTTTAACAAACACTATCTTATATTATGAAAATGTCCTGCGTCCTGGGGATCAGAAACCTGGATGTCCCGCCCAGCCTCCTCCTCCTCTTCTTCAGCAGGAAAATGGAACAATTGATGTATCTCCATCCACTCCTCACCTCCTCCTCCTCTTGACATCTCTCCACCCTCTCCTTGTCTCCAAGAGGATTTGCTTATTTGCTTATTTGTTTAATATAGTCGCTCTAGGAATCTCTATGTGTTCCAGTACTTTAATAGAGGTTTTGTATCCCTAACCCTCATGAAAGTGGACATCTTAGACCCCTTCTACACTGCCATATAAAATCCATTTTGTCTGCTTTGGACTGGATTATGTGGCAGCGTAGACTCAGAAAATCCAGTTCAAAGCAGATAATCTGGATTATCTGTTTTGAGAATTTGGATCATATGGCAGTGTAGAAGGGGCTTTCTTCTACACTGCTTTTTATACACCACTGTATGGAAATTCTTTTTATACACCACTGTATGGAAATGTACCGTACATAGTGTATTTTTCCAGTTATGTGAAGTAAGTTTGTGCATCCTTTTCCAAAGATGCACATTTTTCTTATCTGAATCTTTTAAAATCTATGGATTTTGGGGGTCAGATTTACTTTGTTCCATTGACAGTCTGAGAACTGTGAACAGCTTATGTTTGTAGGGAAATGTGAACTCCTCAATTTCCCTTTCCATTCCTAGCTAAAGGTGCATTTATGTGTACTACTTGTCATTGATACGTGACTGACCCTTGACTGGAAAGCAGAACTGTGCAGCTTTGGTATAATCCAGGTGATAGAGAACTTTGCTCTAGGCATGGATTGGATTTTTCCAGTGTGACTCTGCAGTGTGTGTATTTATAATGAACTAGCTGTGCCCGGCCACGCGTTGCTGTGGCGAAGTCTGGTGTTATGAGAAATAAAGTATTGAGGAATTGGTGGTAGTTAAGGTAAAGGGTCAAGGTTTTCCCCAGACATTAAGTCCAGTCGTGTCTTACTCTGGAGGTTGGTGCTCATCTCCATTTCTAAGCCAAAGAGCCGGCGTTGTCCATAGACTCCTCCAAGGTCATGTGGGATGACTGCATGGAGCGGCGTTACCTTCCCGCCGGAGCAGTACCTATTGATGCACTCACATTTGCATGTTTTCGAACTTCTGGGTTGGCAGAAGCTGGGGCTAACAGTGGGGGCTCTCTCCACTCCCCCAATTCAAACCTGCAGCCTTTCGGTCCAGAAGTTCAGCAGCTCAGCACTTTAACACGCTGCGCCATCAGGGGATATTATTTCCTAAAGGTCGTGAATATACAATATTTCTGAATGGTTTTTTTTTCCTGTTGGAGGCAAGTATGAATGCTGCAATTAGGAAAATGATTAGGATGTAATGGCCTTGCAGCTTTAAAGCCTGGCTGTTTCCTCCCTGAGTGAATTTTTTGTTGGGAGGTGTTAACTGGCCCTGATTCTTTCCTGTTTGGAATTCCCTTGTTTTCAGAGTGGTGTTGTTTGCGATATTTTATGTGCTTCTACTGTCTGTGACCCTGAGAAAACAGGATTTGCCAGACTTTGATGATGGGAATACTTTGTTGGGAGGTGTTAGCTGGCCCTGATTGTTTCCTGTGTGGAATTCCCCTGTTTATTTACTGTCCTGGTTTTAGAGATTATATTGTTCTGCATTATTCTATCCCAGTAATTATTTCATATTAAAGTAGAATCTCACTTATCCAACATTCACTTATACAATGTTCTGGATTATCCAACGCAGTCTGCCTTTTCATAATCAATGTTTTTGTAGTCAGTGTTTTAAATTCATTGTGATATTTTAGTGATAAATTTGTAAATACAGTACAGTAGAGTCTCACTTATCCAACATAAACGGGCTGGCAGAATATTGAATAAGTGAATATGTTGGATAATAAGGAGGCATTAAGGAAAAGCCTATTAAACATCAAATTAGGTTATGATTTTACAAATGAAGCACCAAAATATCATGTTAGACAACAAATTTGGCAGAAAAAGTAGTTCAATACACAGTAATGCTATGTAGAAATTACTGTATTTATGAATTTAGCACCAAAATATCACGATATATTGAAAACATTGACTACAAAAATGCATTGGATAATCCAGAACATTGGATAAGCGAGTGTTGGATAAGTGAGACTCTACTGTAATTACTACATAGCATTACTGCGCATGGATCTACTTTTTCTGTCAAATTTGTTGTATAATATGATGTTTTGGTGCTTAATTTGTATAACGATTACCTAATTTGATGTTTAATTGGCTTTTCCTGAATCCCTTCTTATTATCCAACATATTCACTTATCCTGCCGGCCTGTTTACGTTGGATAAGTGAGACTCTACTGTATATTGATAATCTTATAATATCTGCTCAGAACTGGATTATATGAGGCTCCTTCTACACAGCTGTATAAAATGCACACTGAAGTGGATTATCTGGCAGTGTGGAGTCAAGATAATCCAGTTCAAAGCAGATAATATAAGATTATAAATGGGTTATATAGCTGTGTGGAAGGGCCTGGAGTCTACACTGCCATATAATCCAGTGCAAATTAGATAATCTGTGGAAGAAGCCTAAGTGAGACCTAAATCTGCCTGTCCCTTAACTGAAACCTGGCTGTCCCTTGGTTGCTAGGCAACCAAGTGGGCAGAGATTAGCCCTCTAAACTGGCAGCAATTGGATAAAAAAAATTATTCCTCTCCCTCTAATTAGGACTTTATTTTTCTTTTCTTTTTGTTGTATCAACCTTGAGGCGTGGATGATGGGTTGTGTTGTCAAATTTTGAGGTTGGGGGGCCTGTACTTTTGTTGTTTTGTGAATTGCCGTGATGACATCACTCTTATATATATAGATATACACCTTTGTGTAGTTCTGGCTGCCTGAAAAAGAGTTGGGCATGCAGAAAGAATGCAAAAGCATCAAAGATGTAGCTTTCTGGCGATCAAGTGTTATTGAAACAGAAAGACAGTAAGGAGCAAGAACAAGGTAAAGTGTGCAAGGGGAAAAGAGAGAATAATAACGATAAAGTAAGTTAATAATAATGATAAAGTAAGTTAGCAAGGCAAAGAAAGGTATAAGGAAAGGAGTTGTACTGTATGCAGTGCTATTCACTTGAAAAAGTAAAGCAGAGAAAGGAAAAATACACAGTAGATAACAGTTTCAAAAACAATAATTTAATGATGAGAACATTGTCATGCAAGGACAAATAAATACAATCTAGAATTGGTGAAGGAATGTATTTCCTACTTTCCATCAGTCAGTAGTATTTGCTGTGGAATTGTATTAACAGCTAAAAATGAAAATTCAATGCACAAAACTATTTTGACGCAACAAACCCTAAATTTTTCCCTCATTTGACCAGAGAATGGGAAAGTAATCATGAATCTCTGCTTAGTAAAGGCAGTCTTTGCGTCCAATATTGTGGTGTTCTCAAGATAACCTGACTATAAGATAGTAGTATATGATGTGTAACTAATTGTGGCTGAAATTCAAATTTGCAGTTGAAATATTCATTCCTTCTTGTTTCTTTCCCTCCTCCTTTTGAGAGGCATGCTTGAAATGAAGCCAACTATATAAAGATGCATCTGTTTGGAGAATGTTTCTATTTCATTTTTGATGATGTAAATTATCTGGCAGTACAGAAATGTTTTTCATATAATTTGTGTTTATTCCTGTGCTACAACTTGCCTAACTCCCTACCTTTCTGCCTAGCTTCCCCCAGTGAACCCTTCTGTGTTGTTTCAGTGTTCTGATTTTGTGGTGATGGTAAATTTTGTTAAGTGTATTGAGAAGAGGGAGTTTCACAATCAAGACATTGAATGTTGCAGATAGTATTGAATCTGCTTGATCAGTTGGCATGGGCAGTCATGAAGAAGAGAGGCTGGCCTGACTCTCAAGAATTACACTGTCTCCTAAAAATCATACATCCCAATAAACCACCTTACTCAGAATAGCACAGAATACCTTTCTGTTTTAGCTGCATGGGTGGGCTAAATGGATAGGAAGGATTGTTTGCAACATAATCATGATATTTAATTTAGTATTTATAGTTGGGAATCTACCATCTGTACCATCACAGGAAAAACAAAATCAAAACAGGACACAAGTAGACAAGCAATCTCAGAGATGGCTAAGATGCAAAGGTTATTAATGAGAAAAATACACATGCCAGGAGAGGCTGGAACAGTTGGAGGGCAGATGCATGCTCTGCTTATATAGATACTGAGACCTACAGAACTGCTTGAAGTTTTACATTCGCAGTAGAGGCCATATTTCATATCTTGAACCCCAGGTCTCGGTGGTGGCTAGGAAAGCTTTTGCACAATTAAAACTTGTGCGGCAGTTGCGCCCGTACCTTGGAAAGCCTGACTTGGCCATGGTGGCTCACGCTCTTGTTACATCCCGAATAGACTACTGCAATGTGCTCTACGTGGGGATGCCTTTGAAGACTGCTTAGAAACTCCCATTGGTTCAATGGGCTGCAGCCAGGCTCCCCCCCGGGGCAGCGTACAGGGAGCACACAACTCCCTTGTTATGCCAGTTCCACTGGCTGCCAGTCTGCTACCGAGCACAATTCAAAGTGCTGGCTTTAGCCTATAAAGCTCTAAAAGGTTCTGGCCCAGTTTACCTGTCTAAACGTATCTCCCCCTATGAGCCACTTTGGAGATTAAGATCATCTGGGGAGGCCCTGCTTTCGGTTTTGCCTGCTTCGCAAGCACGGCTGGCGGGGACGAGAAACAGGGCCTTCTCAGGGGTGGCCCCTCAGCTATGGAACACCTTCCCTGACAATAGATCAGCCCCCTCCCTTCTAGCCTTCAGAAGGAAAGTAAAAACATGGCTGTGGAATCAGGCTTTCGGTGATTCGTACAGTGCAATAATAAACCTGGAATTATGGATAATTGATGACGGAATGGCCTTGGACTATAATTTTCAGATGTTGTGATTTTAATATTGAATATAATGTTTTAATTGTTTAATATGTATTAATTTTAAATTTAATTGATTTTAAGTCTCTGTATGTATTTTAAGGCATCTAATGGTTGCCATATGTATGCCACCTTGAGTCCCCTTTGGGGTAGAGAAAGGCGGGGTAGAAATAAGGTAAATAGATAAGGTAAATAAATATCTTACCACCAGTTTTGTCATGAGGATGTTTTGTTTTGCATGCCTTTCATTCCTTAAAACTATGAGTGGCTTTTCTGGCCATTTCAATTATCTGTAGTTTTTTCACTTTTTTAATGAACTGGTATTGGCCCCCAGTGGCACGGTGGGTTAAACTCTTGTGTTAGCAGGACTGATTACTTGAAGGTTGGGTTGCTTACCTGAAGGTTGCTGGTTCGAATCCAACCCGGGGAGAGTGCGGATGATCTCCCTCTATCCGCTCCAGCTCCATGTGGGAACATGAGAAAAGCCTCCCACAAGGATGGTAAAACACATTAAAAAAAACATTCGGGTGTCCCCTGGGCAACATCCTTGCAGATGGCCAATTCTCTCACACCAGAAGTGACTTGCAGTTTATCAGGTTGCTCCTGACACTGAAAAAAAATGGCTTCTTTTAAAAGGGGATTAAATGATTTTCTCCACTATCCATCACTTCAGGAACCTGAGTGGCTGAGGGCCAAGAGATAGATAGCCAAGAGATAGATAGCATGGCCCGGATTCTGAAACAACACAAAGAGATCTATGTAGGAAAACTTTGTCATCTTACACTGCAGAAATCTGCAGGAAGCATAAATGGAGACAGATTGAATCACAGTCTTTTGGAATTGACTCTGCCCCAGCAGCTCCTTTGTTTGAGAAATAGATAACAAGAGAGAACTCCTGGACTTTTTTTTTTAATTTAGAATGTCATAAAAGCCATTTTTGTATTAGGAGCTAATAAAATATGGCTATAGCTATTTCTCTACTCATGATTTTTTCCCCTACTGCTCAAATTGTGGAGGCCAAAATTTATGAGATCCTGCCTTGCATTTTGAGATTGATTGTATACACATCCTCATGTATAGAATTCTTTGGAAGGGCATGCATATCGGACAAAAAAGGCATTTCAGATGTACAGTGTTCCCTCACTTATTGTGGGGGTTAGGTTCCAGGATCACCCACAACAAGTGGAAATCTGCAAAGTAGGGAAACTATATACTTATACATTATTATAGTAGTTATATAATATTTTAAATCTTTATCAACCAATCGTGTGTTGATAAATTGCCTCCTTCTCCTCCCGATGCCACTTAGGTTCCTTTTCTCTCCCTTCAGCTTCTCCTTCCTCCCTTCCTTAGGCTGTAAATTGTAATTTTTTATGATTTATAGTATTCTTTTAGAGTTTATTGAAAAACCGGAAAACAGCAAAACTGCAAAAAGTGAACCGCAAAGTAGTGAAGGAACACTGTATCATCAGTTGGAGAGAAATAGTTTGGAAAATAAAAGAATGAAAAGAAGCACCACACATTTCAATTGATTTGCGCTCAACATCAATTTTGGAGAATTTTCAAGAAATGTTTGCTGTCTAGATAATGTGTTTATCTAGGAATGGTGCATCAAAATTAGCCAAAGTCTGGGTAAATATTGACACTAGTTCAGGTGCTTCTCGGGATGACACAGGTCTCCAGAATTACCTAACCTGAAATCCACTATAATGGCAAGTTTTTAACTTCGTTTGTTACCCTCAATTCGCTTCTGACATGAGAAATAAATAAATAAACCTAACCTGTTGGCTTACTGTAGCTTTGGTTTAGGAAAAGCAGCCTGCACACTTTCTTTGAGAAACACTGGAAAGTGAGGGAATGAGAGAGCAAGCCCTTCTAATCCTTGGGCATGTTTTATGAAGGATTCTCCAACTACTGTGCATTGCAAATGGGACTCTTTCCAAATTCTACCATCAATTTTTTTCTGTCTGTTTATTTCACAAATTTTTTTTACTTGTTTTCCACTTTTATAGAAAATATCTGCTAAGAAAATAGGGTGATTAGCCACACTTTCTTCTGGATCCCTGCTAATCAAGAGTGAATAAAACAGATGCAGATAAATAGAAATGGCCTTGCAATGTTGAAAAATATTGAAGCAGAATGGCTTTAAATTTGTCCAAGTAGAACCTAGCCACTTTCAAAGGCAGTTCAGACTGAATTGTGGGGACGTATCGATGTATTTCATTGATTCTAAGATGCACTTGTTTCCTCATATAAACATCCCTAAAATCATGGTGTGTTTTGTAATCATGGGTGTGCACACGCACACACATATATATAGAGAAAAAATTATGTTAGTAGTACTTAAATTAGTATGCATCGTACAATCAATGGCATTTTAAAATTGTAGAAATGTGGTATTAATATCTGTTTATAAAATTAATCATAAAGTTAAATCATAGAGTTGAAACAGACCACAGGGGCCATGCAGTCAACTCCCCTGCCATACAGGAGTATAGCTGGTATTTTTCAAGAGTTGTCCCCAGTACTCATTTAGGACATCTCCTCTATTGGTGAGTATATAATGCAGTTGTATAAGTTCCTGCATTTCCATGTACATAAGGAAATGTTATCACAACTCTATGTTTAAATTCAATAGAATCCAAGCAGTGTTTTTTCTTTGTACTCAAGTAGGATTTTCAAACATCAAGCTCAAAGTAGTGCCAGTTGTGATCTAGAGCATTACACCCTTTTTAGAAAAATGAACAATTGGCAATGGGGAAAGGGAGAAAAGAGGGAGGTAAAACTTTTATTGGTATTGTAACAACGTGCTGGCAATTTGGTGACCTACAGAATACCCTAAGCAGCAGAAAACATTTATCCAGTGACAGCCTGAGGTATCACAGGCAGCTCTTAGTGGGTTTATTTTCATTATTACAGCAATTTTAGGGCTGCATGCCACAATTTTCACTTGCAGTGAGGTATTAAATTGAAATTACCCCAGATGTAATTGTCATACAGAATAATTCTGGACATGCTGAATTTAATGTTTTCCAAGCTGTAGTTTTATTATCCAAGTGAATGCCAAAAAAACACTTGTCAACAGCATCAACGGCAGTCTGCCTTTTCAAGTCCTAGATTGTTTAATGGAGGGGGTTGTTTGGAAGAAACATAAAGTGCCTGATGGCGTCATAGTTTTAAGTAATAAACATATTGATCCAATGAGCTTGACGAGTGTCACTAAGTGCCTTTTATATATGGGTCCCATATTTTGAAAGATGTTCTCTCAACTTGACCCTCCAACCAAAAGGATAACTCATATTTCATCTCTGCTAGAAAGATATCTCAGTGTCAGCATTTTTTGTAAACTTTTCTCTAGCGTCCTGTGTTCTTCATCCTGGTGAGAATCAGGACTAGGAATTGATGTGAGTGGAGAATTTTCTCGACTGCTGTCTTAACAGGTTACTTAAATAAGCCATAATGTGGCCACTTAGAATTGTATGTGAGAAAATAATACTTTTTTGGGCTATAAGTAGCAAATACCCTTGCAAACCTGACTGGATCGTGAGAACTGTGATCCAAAAAAGGAGGAACTGTGATAGGTTTTGTATAACAGGCAATATAGGGTAGTTGTTATAAAACTTTGGCTGTAGAGAACTGAGTTCAAACTGTAAAGAGCTGATTTCGCCATGATGCTTGTTTAGACACAAGTTTGCAAACTTGTCTCCTACTTAAGTAGGCCAAATCCAGGAAAAGTTAACTTTTCAAAGAAATAGCCATGCTGCAGCATATAAATGAAAGTAGGTGGGGGAAAAGAATCTAGCAGCACTGATCTATCTAAACATGAGCTAAAAGTAGTATTTTTGTTTGAGAACCACCACATGCATTGCAAGTTCAGAGAATAAATCAATACATATCTGATTTGAGAATAGAAATGCCCCTAAAAAACTACAAGTACAGAACATGTCAGTCTCCTTTGACATGCAATATGGGACCTACATGTGGCACTTCTTGAACAACAACAATTCAGAGAAATACTCGAAAGAAAAACCGAATGGGGATATATTCACATCCTCTAGTCTATTTGTAGAGGTATGAACAGAGATTATGGTTTCATGGTACACTGATACATAAATCCCACAGCTGCATATATAATAAAATGAATCTGCTCAGAGAAGACATTGACCTCAAAAGAACGAGTTCAGGAGATTTCTCATGCCACTGCTAACAAACTATTCTAAAGATATTACCAGCCACTCACACAGCTCTTTGACAATTTATGGCCAGGGTCACAATTTGCACCTCTAGCCTATTATTTTTTATTCCATTCATACAACTTCATAACTATGGCTTTGATATCACTCAGTCAATGTTTCTGAAGAAGTGTACTGATATCTTGAAAGACCATTCTAAAATAGACTAGTTAGTCTTAAATTGCTGCTGGATCTTTCTTTTTATACTTTTGGACTTAAATTCCTAGATTCCCTTAGCCAGTTTGGGATCCTGGTTGTTATAGTTCAATAGTCGGATCAAGTAATTTTTTAGCTTCTATCTTCAATTACTCATGTTTTACTTTTACTCCTTTACATGGTTGCTTTGATGATGAAAACAAGTAATATATCCTGCTTTAAACTGTAGAGGATAGGTGGAAAGAAATGAAATTAGTCTTTAGTTTATATGGCTTATGGACAAGAAAGTCACTGAATGCTAACTTACAATTACTTAAACATGATGTTTCTGTTTATAGATGCTCTGGCACAGAGGGAACAGCTCACACATTTTGATCTACCTGGTGGTACAATAGTCCATTCCTCTTCAGTCTCTGTACTCTTGTTTTGTCCTCTTTATAGCCTCTTCAAATATATGAAATGTGGCTTTTCAGGATGGTAAGGTAAGAATAAACTGGCCAAACAAGTTAAGGACAGACAGAGCAGCCTGTAGCCAGGTATAGGAGGTTTTTGGGGTTCAGGTTTAGCTGTTATTTTTCTGATAGAGCTCAGGTAAATGGTTAGTTGAAGCAATTTTCATCTGTTTATCAAGTCAATAATTTCAAAGGTGTAATGAAGGTAAGCAGCAGGGCTGATGTGCACATTAGAAATGCCACAGCAATTCCTATTAGAAAGATACAGGGCTAGAGTACATCTTGTAGTACACTTAATCACATAATTACATGTAGATAAATACATAAATGCATGTAAATAAAGAGTCAAACACTCTTTTGACAAAAGAGAGAGAAAATGAGACAAAACATTTATGTGGGCCTAGAAGCCTGGAAATATATTAAATCCTCTAACATATCCAATTTTATTATAGATGCCTCTCAGGTATTATTGAAATTTCATGTATTAGTGGTCTTAGTTCTTCAGTTTCCATTTATCATCCTGCCAAAACCACTTTCTTTTTTGTGGACCTTCTTTTGATAGCTGGCCATGCTATTCTCCAAGAGGATGGAAGGGCAAACATCTGAAAGAAGTTAGTAAAAAATTGCACATGAATAGCAATGAGAAACTAATTTGCCAAAGTTTTTGGTTATACCTGTACAGAACAAGTAGCATTCATAACAGAGACTTTTATTCTCTCCCTCCAGATTAATTTCCCACATAAAAATGAAATGTGTTATGAATGCATTATTGCTGAATCTCTTTCCCTCCTGTAATGCCTTTTCTCAACCACCCTTTTTTCTTGTTACATTTCCCATACCCTTTTGCCTTGAATTATTTATTTCTCCAGCACCTCTTTCCCCAATAACATCCTTATTTAATTCTGTGCTGTCTTCAATATAGCAAGTTATTTAATAAAACAGTTAATAAAAAAGGTCCAAGAAGCTGGGTGGGAGAACTCACTTTGCAATGTTTGTGATTCGTTGTTCAATCTTGGAAACGAGTCTTTCAGCTCCATTTATTTATTTGAATTGGTTTGCCTCTTTCCAGACACTGAAAGAGATCCAGCCAAGTTAATTTATCTATTTCTTAGGGGGGGGGAGTGTAATATTATTTATTTACACTGTTATATCCATCTTACCGATTTGAATTGGGTTAATGGTCATTTCCTACTCCCATAAATTGCCCTATCATGACCGAAGTGGTGATCCTCAGCTCACTAATAGAGATTCTCAGCACCTCACCAAGTTATAATTTCCATATTTCTTATGGTGTGAGAAATAAGGGGAAACCATGATGAAAACTGATACAGCTTTGAAAAACTGTCTCTTTGATGATGATGATGATGATGATGATGATATTTTTATATTTATGTATACCCCGCTTTATCTCCCTGAAGGGGACTCAAAGCGGCTTAACATAAAAGTATCAGCATAACCATTTAAAATATACACATATAAGAACATTAAAACACTGCACTCAAAGCAGTGACTGCACATGTGTTTTACCTGAAAATGGTAACTATGCATTTCTTAAGAGTGTATGTACCCATATTTGATTCTCTCTGGTAAAAAATAGCACTTTTTGTGCTTTCTTCAACTTCACAGGGGTTCCATACCCCTCAACATGGTGAATGTGGAGATATGACCTTGCCTCTAAGTCAGGCATGGGTAAGCCTTTTGTGGTGGGGGCCATATTGCAGGGCAGGGCAGGCTGGAGTGGGAAGGAGGGGGCAGGGGGGAGGCTGGGGGCAAATGGCGTGGTGTGGGGAGACCGGGGGAAGTTGGTGCAGGGGGAAGGTTTCACACGTGGCTGCCCAGGGCTCTCGGGAGAGCTCTTGGCAGCTACGTGTCTCTGGCCTGTCCCTCTTCTCAGCCTGGGAATGTTGTGGCCAGCCACATCCCTAGGATGAGAGGAGAAGGAGACACATGGCTGCCAATAGCTACAGAGAGCTCTTGGCAGACACATGTTTCTGCCCTGGCCTTCTTCTCAGCCTGGGGACATGGCGGCCCACCACATCCCCAGGCTGAGAGGAGAAGGAGACACATGGCTGACCAGAGCTGTTCAGAAAAGGGCCAAGGCAAATGAGGGCCGGAGGAAAGAACCCAAGAGGCCACGTCCAGTCTGCAAGACTGTGTTTGCCTATCTTTGCTCCAAGTCTTTATGTCCTTCTCTTTCTAAGTAATCAAACTTCTCAGTATTGAATGATACCCCTTCTTTGCTGATGCTCCAGAATGTAGAACCTTATGTAATGGTTTTACATTACAGGAGGATGAATTTTGATTGAACGTTAGAAGAATCGTCTTGACTGTAGGGGCAGTTTGACAGTGCAACTGATTGCCTGGAGTGCGGGTGAAGTCTCCTTCTCAAAAAGAGGCTGAACAGCCACCTGCTGTGGATCCTTTAGCTGGAGATCCATATTGAGCGGTGGGTTGGACCTGATTGCTCATGAGATTCTTTCTCACTTTACAATTCTATGAATCTTAGGACCCCATCACATCGAGGTCCTTGATGCGGGGGACAGTGGGGGAACCTGTCACTTGGTGCCCCACATTACCCGCACCACCCGCTTGCTTAATCACATGCCGGAAAGCGTTCCTTTCTGGCATGCTCCCGCATTGTCCTCATGATTTTCTACCTGAACACAGGCAGTCCCCCATGTTCAGGTTTCCCCCTCCTACAATGCTTCCTTGATGCAGCCAACATGGAGCCCCGCTGGAAGTAGATGTGTGTCATGGAATGAGTCCTGGCTGGCTCTGTGCCAGCTGTGTTGAGAAAGTGTTGTAGGACAGGGAATTTATCTAATGTGATGAGCTCCTTAATCACTGATTTGTCTACTATGATCAAATCACACAGTGGTATCTTGTAATTGTCAGTTAGGGCACTCAATAAACGTTGCCAAATATCAAAGTATTGGCCAAGCACCAAACAGCATTGATTGTTTCAGAATTGCATTCAGCTTTCACTGTGACAAATATTTAATGTACAATATTGCCTAAATTGATATGAATTATGACTGGCAATTTTAGAACCTTATATCTGAATGGAATGTTAAATATGGCTTAAGCTGGGGTTTTTTTAAAAAAACATTTTAGAATATTTCCCATGACACTTCATATAACATAATGAAAACAGATGAATTAACAGTTGCTGCCACAGCAAGAGCATTAATATTAATAATAAACTACATCTAGTAGTAATAATATAGCCAAACATATAAAAATAAAACACCGCTTAAAAAAAACTAGCAAAATTCCATCAAAATATTTTAAATATCTTTTGAATAAAATTCTGGGAATAAAAATAATATTGATCACCATGTGCAATGCTCTGGAGATTGCATCTCATATGCAGCTGGGCATCACCAATGTGAGATCTGGTCTGTGTTTGCCATCTTAGTAAATGTAGTAGTGGGAATACATTCAATTAAGAGCACTATGTCATGTAATAGACTGAAGGTACCAATTGACCAAATGGGAGCACATGCAGTGGTTTGAAGGCACATGATAGAGCCATCACAATGAAGTTTAGATCTGGTCCTTATCTTGATTAGGGTTTCTTAACCTTTTCCAGTTTGCAGCCCTGTTTTGTCTGAGAAATGTATACATGATCCAGATATGAAATATTCAAATCAATTCCATAGAACCTTTCAAACCCTGGACCAAAAAAGAGAGGTCCCCATCTCTGTTTTAGAGATACATAATTAAATAGATTTGTGAGACAGTCTCACATCAGAATATAACATATTTTATCAGTTTTCAAGACTCAAGTCCATAGTAGAATCCATCACTTACAAATCCCTGAATGTTCTACTCAGCGTCAAAATGTGCCTAGGGAGCTACCATTCAGCTTTCACATAATATTGGTTTTCATAGTCCGTCTGATCACATTACATCAAGAGCTGCATAGAAATTTAAATACCAGCTTAGTGTCTGTGATTTTCTGCCTAGAACAATAATTTTGGTTGCTTTCTATCATAGCTGCCCGATCAGTTTATTAATTGTATTTTATTAAAATCTTTATATTCTAAACTGTGTTATAAGATCTCCGAGTAACAAACAGATAGAATAAACAAGGAGTTAAACAAAAATAAGTGATTTTAAGTAACTTGAAATTTTTGAAAATAAAAAAGGAAATAGATGACAAGCATGTTTTAAAAATTAACAGATTTTTAAAGTTAAAGCAGTTTAAGTTTAAACAATTATGTCCACACCTACAAAAAAATCAGTCTGGCTGCCATGTTTTGAGCTGTTTGAAGTTTCCAAACTTGGTACAGAGGTTGCCAATGTACAGCACATTGCAGAAATCCAACTTTCCATTATAGAAAGGGGGCACAGCTGGCATAACAGCTGAAGCGGATAATAAGCACTGCTGATGGCTATGTCACAACTATCTGGGCTGATATTTAGAGTGATGGATCATGGAACACCTCCAAGCTACAAACACAGATTTTCAAGGAAGGTAACCCCATGCAGGATTGTGTGATCCTGATAGTAAGCACCTCTGTCTTGTCTAGATTAATTTTCAGTTTGTTTTTCCTCATCCAACCCATTACCTCCTCCTGACATTCATTCAGAGGAGACACACTATTCTTAGCTAATGCCAATATAGATGTACATTATGTTTTTGAGGGTCCAAATTGCTGGATCATGTGTGTATTTGTGGTTGTGAAAGCACTTTATATTCCAAAGCTGGAAATATAATTATCCATCATCTGTCATTCAATGGTCAGAAGAACTTTATCCATGAACTTTTGCTATCAGCTTCAAGGAAATGTGTTTTTGGAAATATGGCCAGGTAATATAAATATATAAGCTCAAATTCTATATAATTTCTCTTCCTCACCTCATCACAATTATTTCTCCCTTCTTTATTGCTTTTCTGAATCTTCCCTTTGTAATTATATTTTAAAATCATGTATTAAAAATGGATGTTGTTGCTTTCTAAATTAGCCATTCCCATCCACCTCAACCTCTCTGTGTGACACCTCAGGGCAGCGTGAGCACTGGGAATCAGACATGGAGGCCAATAAACAATCTAATATCTTTATTAAGGAAATAAAGGAGACAACTAAAAATAAGCAGAGTATATAGTCCAGCAGTAGACCTTTCAGGAAAGGTCAAATATAGTCCAGTAATATGAAAGTAGATGTCCAGTATTAGAGTTCAAAGTTTAAAATCCAATAACCGAAACACACTCAAACCTTTAGGCTGTTTGAGTGGGGATTAAGGCAAGATCTGTCAAAGAGTTCCAGGGCTCAAATCCGAGGCTAGGATGCAAGGCAAGGCAAAGTTAGTCGTGGTAAAGCTGAATCGCTGTCCAGGCTTGACAGGGAGACGAGATGCAACGCCGGTCTACTCGAAAGTAGCGTGCTGCAGAACTAGAGTCGATGTGAATTCCTCAACTGACATGTTGAACACCGCAAGGGACAGTTGGCGCCCTGAACTTTTATGGGACTTCGCTCTCCTTTCCAGCCAGGTGTCTGAACACTCTTTCCCAAAGGAAAGTGGACTAAGTCAACAACTTGCCAGCTGCAATCCTCCCGGGAAACTCTCAAGGGAACCGGTTTAATTAACGCTTGCTCTCTCCGCTAATCTAGCGCTTCTCCTCAAAATCTGTTTCTCCGGGCGAGATGTTTCCCAAAACTATATGCGGTCAAACATAGCGTTCTCTGGAGAACCGGGCTGTGAGTCAAGGCCCTGTTTAATTAACTGTGGGCTAAAACTGTCAACAGGGGACATCTGGAAGGGAGCAGAATCGTGCGGAAATGGCACAAACCCCATCTCTTCTTCGGTCTGATCCATAATGGTGACGGGGTCACGACTCGGAGGTCTCTGAGACACTACACTCTGCAAATAGGTTCTACACTTAAAATAAATCATGAAGAAAGCAGAATTTGGGTTGCCTTGTTACATGGTACCACTTGGAGTCCCCCTTCCCTGGTAAACAAGGGAGCCTACTTATTAAAATAAATTGCATTGTTATCACTTTGAACAGTTCAAAAGGCTTGACATCTAATATATTCAGATGTAGTGTAAAGTTGACAAGATAGCACAACACTAAATCAAAGCAAATTTATTGTTTGATATGGCTATTATATATTCATGTAGCATATCATGGAACTACAAAATTTATTATCTGGAAGAGTGGTGATGACCACCATTAGTAAGAGTGTCCACTATCATGAACCTTCTTAAAAGTTATGATCAATTCTGTGGAGGGAGATAGATAATTCAATAGCTAATAAATGTGTTCATAAATAAAACAGAATATCTGTTTAAAAAGGCAGTACATCACCAGCTTGGTCTTCCAGAACCTGATGCATTGCAGGTATGTTGGGTTATAAATCTAAGAATCTCCAACCTTTATGCTGTACATTTTGAGAGGTTCACTCCAACATATCTCAAAGACAGCACAGTGGGGGAGATTGCTCTAGATGAGAGGTTCTAGATTACCCATGGCCCTCCTATCTTCAGGTTTCATCATCCCTCGCATATCATATAGCTTGGGCATCTGGACTTTGAAGTTCAAAACATCAGGAGGACTAATTGCTGCATGCTGTGGATATAAGTGATGGTTGCAAGCATGGGCATCTTCACTATGCCATACACTTTGGAAAGAAGCAGCTGTTTAACCTAGACTAGATAGATCTTAAAAGATGCTTTCCAGTGTTCATTCCATAAAGGATAACCAAACTTCAGCCAAATGTCATTAATGTGTTTAATTCAAAGAAGTCATTTAGGAAAAATGGGAGGACATTTAATCCCTCTCCCATATTTCATACCACATGTTTTTATGAGCTGTAAGAGTTTAGTACCACTGTATATATAGTAAAAATGAAATGTAACAACAACAGGCTTTCATGGAAAATTGGAGAATTAATACATTTTTTAATCTGGGCACAGGCCCATAGCCAGGATTTTGATTTGGGTGGGGCTGGGATTTTGGTTCGGGGGGGGGGGGGGCTGAGTCTGAGTGAGAAAGGATCTACCCTATCAAACCTTTTGTATCATTATCCCAATACCCCCATGCATATGGGATATATTGAGCATAGTGATCAGATCATAATATGAATAAACATAACAGTTTAAATAATAAATGTAAGGCTTTCTCGTGGACAACCCTGAGAATTCGGGGGGGGGGGGACGCCTCTCAAGCACCCACCCCCCCTCGGCTTCATGCCTGTCTGGGTGCATTACTAAACTGCTTCAACTTGTTACAGGGAATGTTTTTCAGAAGGTAGTTAACATATGATGCATTATCCAAATTACATATATGTGATGAGGCCAATTTCTCCCAGGATTCTACCAGTTAGAGCTTTCCATCGTTTGTTTCCTTCACTTTTTGAGTAGATTGCATTAAATATATTTTCATGTTCTCCCTGACCCAAATTCTTCTTTCATTTCATAAAATGTAGTTCATTTGCCCCATTCTCTCTTTTTCTAAACGTGTTTAGTGAAGTTTGTGCCCCCCTAGCCTCAGAAACCACAGAGGAATGTTAGGTCAAAACAGAAAGTGCCAACACAAAAAGAAAGTACTAAGCCTTCATGGCTCTGAGTTCACAAAATCCCGTTGTAAAGGAAAAGAACCAACAAAACATATCAAAGAGGCTTTTTAAAAATACAAAAGAATGTTCTTTCAAAAAGAGCACCAATTAATGTTAAAAGTTACATGAAAAAAAACCTTTTAGTGTGATGAAAGTTTTTAAAAACCCTGTGGAATATCAGCCTACAAAGGTCTTCTTACCTATTGAAAAGGATACTACAGGACTGTTCGCATCATGGTGAGAGGAAGGCAGAAAAGTGCAGTTCATTCACAGAGACATTTTTAAAGTAGTAGCTGTCTCAATTCCTTGCATCTGAAGATATGGGTTTATATTCACAAATGATCATGATCATGCAAAAATAAAAACCAGTTAGTCTTAAAGGTACCATCATGCTTATTTTTCTTTTTTTCTGTACTCCTTCCTTCCTCCTTGTCGAACATGAGGGCATCATGAAAAGCTAATAGATTTTCATCCATCTGTTCATTCTACAGAAGAGTAGATAATGCATTCAGATTTATAATAAGGCAAAAGGAACAAAAGGCCAAGATGGCTACAACAACAATGGGATGGAATGAACCAGTTATTTTCTTGGTTGAGACTAAAAATTGACCTGGTAGAGCTGTGAATGGGATGGAAACAAAGAAAAAGGGCTTGTGTAAGGTGCATATGTAGGATCTCAACTTAGGAGTCATTTTACTAAGGCCTTCAAAATCCATTGTATTCTTAAAGATAAGCAATATTATGGAATTCTGGAGTCAGTGCTTGGTGAAAAAAATAAAATTGCTCTAATTTGTGCCAAGAGTAGAATACTTTGAATATTGAGAAGGATGAGAAAAAATCAAGAGGCAAACTTTACAAAAATAAATGGATCCTAAAGTAAATCAACCCCGAATTCTTTCTAGAAACCAATATGGCTAAATTGAGACTGTCATACTTTGACCATATCATAAGAAGGCACGATTCACTGGAAATGTCAGTTAGATGGCAGCAGGAAATCATGATCCCAAGTCTGCATAACCTCAGCAAAGTTGCTGATGACAGGGTGACTCAGACGTTCACATTCCTGGGGTCACCAAAAATTGTTATCTTGAAGGCATTTAACAACCACAAACTGTGGGGTACCAAGAACCTAAGCTATCTAGAAGAGATATCCTGTTAGCTGGAACCTTTCCTAGCTGTGTATGTAAATGATTGTCTTTGCTTACTGGTGAAGTAAATGGACTAGAATTGAACAGAGGTGTTAATTGAAATTTTAAGGTGGCATCCTAACCCCTCAGATTAACACATGAAAATATTTCTATACTTTAAAAGATAAGATTATTTTAATGAAACACTGTCCTGTTCAATAAGATGGGTTTCAATATTTCAATTTTACAAGTCTTATAATTAGCAAAATAATATCACCAAAGGAGGTTATTAACTATCTCAATTTTGTGCCTCAAACAATAAAAACCTTCAGCAGCCAGTGAAAAACAATGAAGGGGCCTATGGTAAGATGTTTTCTTAACCTACTGGAAAGGTCATCTCTTTCATCCAGCTCAAATGTCCATGTGCTTTAGGATATAGAGCAGTAGTTCTCAACCTGGGGTCCCCAGATGTTTTTGGCCTTCAACACCCAGAAATCCTAACAGTGAGAACCACTGATATAGAGAGAGGGCTGAAATGTTGGGCAGATTGTGTTGAATCTACAGTGCTCCAATATGGATGGCTGAATCCAGATATAGACAGGATATTCTTTCTCTGTCCAGTGACAATTGTACTGAAAGGTTCCCAAATATTCTATTTAATCTCTTTTCCTGACTAAAATGTACACCAAACTCTGAGAGAGATTATTTAAAAATATAAACTGAGGTTCTATCCATAAGTAGATGACAGGCAGCAGTCTCTTCTTTTCAACAAAGCAAGGTGGGCAAATGCATTTTCTGAATCAGTACCTTGTTAAGGTAATGAAATACATGATTGAGATTCAATCTAGGCAAGATGGAAGTACTGTAGTAGGCACAGCATTTCAGAGAGGGCAGTGTTGTTTAGCTGGTTTTGGGAGGGGTTGCTTAAAACAGTGGTTCCCAACCTTTGGTCCTCCAGGTGGTTTGGATGTCAACTCCCAGAAATCCCAGCCATCTTGAAAAATTAGGAATTGTGGAAGCTGAAGTTCAAAACACCTGGAGGTTGGGAACCACTTGCCTGAAGATTCAGGTTTGTAGTCTGTGGCTGCTTTTGGATCCAGCACCATTTTTGAAGACACTGATGGTGTCAATAGCTATGAAACCCCCTTTTCATGTTAGCCTAATATAAGGAATATCACCTTATCTGGACAGAAATGGCCTAGTTTCGTTCTTGTGATCCCTGATGTGGAATATTGTTAGATAAATAAATCAGTAGATCCTGTTTTGGATCTGCTGTGACACAAGCTGATCCAAAATAGGAGAACAAGAATATTTATAGGGATCAATACGTTCATATTATATCAGTACTTTCTCATGCATATTAGCTTCCGGTCTTTTTCTAGGTTTAGCGATTTTAGATCAGCTGCTGCATTGTAACCTAGATCCACTTTAAGAATATTCTATTTTTTGTCAGACCACTCTAGCTGAGTCCACCATTGCCCTGGTGTTTTGAAAACCAACAAGGCATCAATTCTGTTTGTTCTCTTTCAGTGGCACCCTTGGTTGCTATCTAACATCATTTACCCGGAAAGGAATCTATCAAATGCCCCTCTTACGAGTCTCCTATGACTTTCTAACATATGCATTATTCTTTTTCTCTTCCTTTATTCAGATGCACTACATTGCACTACCGTACAGATCTGCCTCCAACCAGTATCATTATTACCTTTCACAACGAAGCTAGATCTACATTATTGAGGACCATAAGAAGGTAAGATGCAGCAATGAAGCTGAAAATTACTTGGTTTCTAAGATTCCAATTGCCATATAAAAACCATCAATATTAACTTTTCGTAATAGAATTGAAACTGTATATGAAAAATGTATGTAAGGATAATTTTCGAATCATCACCCATCACCCAATGACAATAAAAAGGTGGTGAGATTTTTCAGAATTAGTCCTCTTGTGCTTCTCATAGTGAAGAGATAGTGTGATTATACTGTTTTCCTTTTCACATAAGCTTGCAGACAAGGCGTTCCTGTTTGTAGTTTTTTGGAGATGCTACTCTGTATAAAACTTGGCCTATACTGTTTTGACTTTGTGTGAACATAATGTATCAGAACTGGGAACAGGCACAGTATCCTAGCTGAGAAGGTGGATTATGAAATTCTCACTTACATTTTTCTTTGGCCACAGGCTCATGCAGCTGTATTAGGCCAAGGACAGAGGTCTAATTCCCTCTAAATCACTACTATAGGCTGCACTATTCCAAAATATGCAACCAGAAGTGGCTAGAGGTTTTTCATTTTTTTAAAAAAACCTTTTGTGTGTGGATGTGTGTGTGTAGGATGGGGTCACACTTGGGAGAGCCACAGGAAAGCTTCCAAAAGCATGAGTAACATACTCCTCTTTTTTGTCCTCTTTATGGTAAATTTTATTTTACACTGGGAGGATGTCCATTGCCTACTCTGCTTTGAGATAAATTCCTTCATCCGGTTCATCCCTGTGATTTGGAGATGTGAAAAAATGCTTTCCAGCCTTCTAGGGTAGATGCAAGATTGCCAGTAAAAACGTTTTTTAAAATATTCAAAACCATTACACATTTGCTAATAATTTCAAAATTAAAGCTATATGGACAGTTATTAGTTTTTTCCATTTTCAAGTGACCATGCACGGCTTCTGTAGTAAATGCTGTTGTTGATACTTCTTAGAGCAGAAAGAACTAAAAGATTGAAGCTAGGTCAGAGCTTATCAATAAGGGTGTGACTGAATACACTGTAAGCAATAACCCATTCGGATAAATTAATCTGTTAAATAGGAATCAGACAATTTTGAAGCTTTCCTTTTATACTGTTTATTAATTCAACAGCTATACAGTGTGAACTCCCAGTAATCCAATCAGGAGAAATGTGATTAATTTTGTTCAACTTTTATGAATTATTTATTAAAATAAATGGACTAGCAAAATTTTAATTCACCCGAAGAACCTGAATAATAAAATGCTGCTTGAAACAAGGTTTTGTGTGGTTCTATCTGTAACACACCAGACTGCATTTGAAATTTTTAATATTGCTAATGCTGCTGCTGCTCAGTCATTTAGTCGTCTCCAACTCTTCGTGACCTCATGGACCAGTCCACGCCAGAGCTCCCTGTCGGCCGTCACCACCCCCAGTTCCTTCAAGGTCAAGCCAGTCACTTCAAGAATACCGTCTATCCATCTTGCCCTTGGTCGGCCTCTCTTCCTTTTTCCTTCCATTTTCCCCAGCATCGTGATCTTTTCCAAGCTTTCCTGTCTCCTCATGATGTGGCCAAAATACTTCAGCTTTGCCTCTAATGTCCTTCCCTCCAGTGAGCAGCCGGGTTAATAAGTTTCAAAATTGTTCATAGAAATTTAATTATCCAAATTCTATTTAAATTCACAGAAATGCATTCTTATGGTTTAAAAATTGTTACAAAATTAGAATGGAATAAATTCATGTTTGAAAGAATAAGGGACATTATAGTAAGGAAAACATGTCTAGGAAAAACTAGGTTATGAACCTAGTTTTCTTCTCTACCAGACTTATATGTTAAAATGCGCCATCATTTATTTCCCCATTTTTCCTCCTCACGTTTAAATTCAACTGAATAATCACTACTCCAGTTTATATAGATTTCGGATACTTAAATATCGGAATGTCTGGTGACCATTTTAACAATGTACCCTATTATAATTTGCTTAATGCCAATGCAGTTATTTGGGCAGGGAATGAGAGGGGGAACAGCATATTGACTCATTCATTTTGCTGTTGTTTAGCTCTCTTGCCTGTCTTTTTGTATTGGCAGGTTCTCTATGAACAGATCGTGCAATTACTGTGCTCATTCATTATTCAAAATGATCCCACCACTTTCTAGAGCTATTAATTGCAGGGATACAGACTGTTCACAAATGATTCATTTCCAGAACTCCAAATGTGACAATCACAAGCTGGTTGAGACTGTGGGAAGTGGGTGGGGGGATGTGCCTGAGGATGGTGACAGGAGACCTCCAGGATCTTAAGCTCATGCAAAATTACTAATTGTGCATCCATGTATTTTTGCTTAATGCTACTGACTCAAGCCTGGCAATGGAACAACCATTTGATAAGAACAAACCAATTGAATAAATCTTGAATCTTGCTTTCCCCCCAAAAAATTACTCACACCAAAAATTTTTAAATGTGTGGATTTACTCATTCTTGAGACTTGCTTAGGTGTCTTGATCTACTAGAGACCCTTCTACACAGGAATTACAATCCAATTTGAAACTGTCTTAAGGTTGGGGTGCCTACAACACTCATCCAGCCAGAAAGCACATGCTAAAAACTCACCAGAAATTCCTGATCGCAGCATAGGGATGCTAGAAATGACTTAGAACTACAACCACCCTGATGTAACTTTATGCCAGCATTGTGACTATGTCCTTGGCCTGGAATGAGGTTTGGATTTTGAGTAACGTGATTCCACCTCCCTACTTTATTCTTTTTTGGCTCTTCTCTAGATAGATCATAGGCAACGAAATAGTTCTCCCATCAGACTGTTTGTAGTGTTGGCAGAAAACTCAGATAACTGGCGGAAGACTGTGCTGGTAGAATGGTATTTCTTCCAGCAGAAGAAGCTTTTGGCTAATCCACCAAGTTAAGGTTGTGTTAGGATTCCACTATGCAGTCTTTCTGATAAAAAATAGTATCTATGGACTTCAAAATCCTTATTAGATAACAATTCTGTACATACATATTTATTTAATTTCATCATTTTTACTCCGCCTTTCTCACCCGAGGGGACTCAAGGCGGCTTACAAAATCTGGAAAAATTCAATGGCAATAGCAAGTTCAAAAAATAAAGCCTAACACATTTAAAATGATTAAACATTAGTTAATAAAACAGGATACAACATTTAAAACATACTTAAATCCATTCATCCAGGGACCTTGCATATAAACCTTTATTCAGGCTGTGCCGAGTCACAGAACTTATTCATTAAATGCTTGTGCACATAACCATGTTTTTAGGTTCTTCCTGAAGCCCAGAAGAGATGGGGCCTGCTGAATATTGCTAGGGAGGGTGTTCCACAGCCGAGGAGCCACCACTAAGAAGGCCCTGTCCCTCATTCCCACCAACCATGCCTGCGAGGCAGGTGGGACCGAGAGCAGGGCCTCCCCAGACAATCTTAAAGTTCTTGATGGGTCATAGGAGGAGATACGTTCAGACAGATAAGCTGGACCAGAACCGTTTAGGGTTTTATAGGTCAAAACCAGCACTTTGAATTGGGCTCGGTAGCATATCGGCAGCCAGTGGAGCTGGCGTAACAGGGGAGTAGTACGCTCTCTGTAAACCACCCCAGTTATCAATCTGGCTGCTGCCCGTTATACTAATTGTAGCTTCCGGGCCGTCTTCAGAGGCAACCCTACGTAGAGCTTTGCTTATTTTGCAGTGGCCTAAAATGTTCTTTTGTTTTCTTCTCTGCCTACTCTGTTTGTGTTGTTTACAATGCTTCCAGTGTGCATCACCAAAGCCAATGCACATACTAAAATTAAAACTCTGTGGATTCTGGTTTTAAAAGAAAAGAAAATCTTAATGTTGTGCACAGCAAATGAAACTGTGCAGTGAAAGAAACTGTATTCAGTATTCCAGAACTGTATTACCACTTCATTTAAATATAATGTGGGAAAGGGCCATAATGAAGTAATAGTGAGCAAACACTTTACATACAAATGGTCCCATGTTCAGTCCTTGGCAACTTCACATGGAACTAGGAAATCGGAATCACAGAAGGGTTGATTTCCATCAGTGTGGAGAGAACGGGATAGATGAAGCAGTAATCATGCAGCTGTCCAATTGATAAACTGTTCTCCCCTCTGTGATTAGATGATCTCTTTATGAGGCACCTTTTTGTTTCCAGATATGGTAAAATAGGAAATATTTTTCTTTAATGTCCAGAGATGTCAAAGCATTCTATGAGATAACTTCAGTTTTACTTTCACATCTGTTACCAAAATTTCTTTAAGCTTAATTCCAGAGTTCCAAATAACCATGAAGGTGAAAATGGAAACCCCGGAAGAGAGTGGATTAGAAGATGAGATGTTCAATTGAAAAAATTTCAGGAGACTTGTGGCCTTCCTGAAGTTTTGGACTACATGGTCTGAGACATTGATTTCTCTTTCTTCTAATTGTTTCTTTGGAACAAAAGCATGCAATTTCATACACTGTCATAATTTCCTGGATAGTTTCTAACAAACAAAGAATAATTTCACAACACTTTTGGGATGTTCTGTTGACTCATTTGGATGTAGCATTAGAAAACACAGAATGTATGCACCAGATATGTTTCCTTTCTATCAATAAGGGAGGAAGATGTCATGGAAGTTATGGTTAGAGATGTATGGGATCTAATTACTATGGAGATTAGACAGAGGATAGAACATATTAGTTAACAAAGATTTTAAGGCATAATCATTGGTGGACTGAGGTAACTGCTTCAGGTAGAAGATGCTGTTGTAGACCACTGGCTGTTCTCTTGACCTGGAAAAAAGTTATCCGCTCGTGGAGATAGTGTTTTTTCATAACAAAGTTTTGTCTGCTGTTTGTGTAGTAAATACCAACTATTGTGCATAAGGCTAGCTTTATTTTTTTTTTTGCATGAGTCATTTTTTTCAAAGTGGGACACTAATTAATTAAAAGTCTTTTTGCAGTTGTTTTGATACTGGGTGCATGTGTGCATTTGTCTATTTTGTTTTAAAGATGGTAGCTTTAAAGATACTGTATGTTTGTCATTAATGTACTGAAAATATAAATATATACAATAGTTGTTTATATAATATTGCATTTAATTTTTAAAACATTGGATTGTAACTTTATTATACTTCAGTGAGTCCTCACTATCAAGAAATATATTTTTCACCTCATCTTTGGCTTTTAATCAACAATCAGAATGCTAAAGAAGTCAAGGAAGTTAGTGGGGGGGAGGCATGACAAGGTAGCAGGGAGTCTGAAATATGTGAATCTCTAATGCAATCATAATTACATGCTTTCTTTCACTAGCAATATGAATTTCTAAAGCACTCATCACAAATCTGAAAGGTTACTTTATACAACTATTGCTGCTTTATTCCTAGTAACACAATACAAATTCTGGTGTTGCTGACATAAATAGCAACACCGAAGTTAAGTTATTCTGTCATTGCTAAATAGGAAATCAGAGATGGAAGGGGCCCATAACCATCGAGTCCAACCCTTGACTCAGTGCAAGAAATCTAGCTAGAGCATCCCCAGCAAGAAGCTGTCTGACAAAAGTGTGGTTGTGGGCAGGTCGCATCTCATGATAGGAGCTGCCAGCATCAGGACTACATCTGTTCTTCAGTCCTTATGAGGTGACTTACCACATGATAGTAGGTCTAAACATAATAGTAACACCTCCCTTTTCAGAAAAAAAGGGAGTGCACAACTATTATGCAAGGAAAAGAAATCTGCCTTTATTCTCTGATTTCTGTTTCTGTTTTTTAAAAATATATAATCAAATGCCGTATGTGATGGAACTGTATAGATCCCAGCTCATTTTGTTAGGCTGAGATTAGCCATTTTCTGTTATTTCTACATAGGTGGAGCTTAAGGAAACCCTTTCTATTTTAGAGCAGTAAATGGACCTGCCCCTTTGCCCGGGGAAAGGGCCCATCTTTAGTTTAAGGTTATTACCATCAGGGAATCTTGGAAGTCAGACATGTCTGTAGTTAGTCCCAGAGAGATCCAGACTTGGACAAGCCATTTCAAGCCAATAACCACCACTATTCTGGGAATTCATTCGACTATACTGATCTACCGCTGGTCAGTGGCAGCTTGTGGAATTTCCAGTGTTTTCAGCAAGGTGCCAGGTCTCAATAGGAGACACCTGTTCTCTCAGCCTCCAGCCTGATCACCTTGGGCACCATTTGATCACTATATCTCTGAAAGGAGAGGGGTAGGAGGGATAATTCAGGCTCAAACAAACAGCTCTGTTTCTGTTTGATTTTTTTTAAAACTGTAGAGCCATTTGGGACTAATGTTTCTTTCCTTCCTTCTTTCTCTGAAGGCAAGACAGTTTAAAAACTATGAAATTGAGCTCTCTGAAGCTCCATTGTTTTCTCCTTTCTTTTTCCTCCAAGGCAAGGCAGTTTACAAAATCTCGAATGGAAGTCTGTGGAACTTGGATCATCCCTCATTCCTCCTTTCTCCAAAGAACTCAAGTCCAGGTTTTGTAAACTGCCTTGCCTTGTAGGGAGGAGGGAGGAGGGAAGAGTGAAGCTTCAGAGACCTCTATTTTATAGTTGTTAAGCTAACTTGCCTTTGGTGAAAGAAGGAAGGAAGGGAAAGTCAGCCTGAAATGGGGATGCGACTATTGTGCAAGGAAAACAAAAATGCCATTTTTTTAACCCCATTACTTACAAATAAGAGATCAATATAAACAGGATAATATGTTAGGATTTAACCTTAGTGAAGAGTTTTGGGACAAAATACTCTAAACAGATAAGAAATTGATTACAAAAATCTATAACAAATTGCTGGACTGGGCTATGGAGAAGGAAAGTATAAAAGCTTGCATAATCAAATGGGCAGAAAACATACGAAGACCTATAAATCTAAATGAATGGGAACTAATGTGGAATAAAAAGCTAAAATATACATATTCAACTGACCTTAAGGAAAATTGGCTGAAGATGTTTTACCGGGTGGTACATGACCCCTACAAAACTATCTATGTTGTACAAAAATGTTCCAAAGAATTATTGGAAATGCCATGACCAAGATGGAAGCTTTTTCCATATGAGGTGGACATGTAGCAAGGCCACAAGTTACTGGGTTAAGATTCATGAAGAAATTCAAAATATCTTTCAAAGGAAATTCCCTAAAAAAACCAGAATACTATTTGTTAGGTTTAACATATAAGGACTTTATTATGTCGTAAAATGAGGACATTTTATTCACTTATATGACATCAGCAGCCAGGATTACCTGCGCAAAGTATTGGAAACTAGAAGAAATGCCAGACCTGGATCAATGGAGAATTAAATTGATGGACATCAAGGACATGGACAAATTGACTTTTTTATTAAAAAGAATTCGGGTAACCCTATAAAACAAACAACCTGGGATCAGGTAGAAAAGTATTTCAGAAGACGAAACAAATAACTACTAGGAGAGGTACAGTAATATAACGATATACCCAATTGAGGGAGAATCTGCAGAGTTAGAAAAGAACCAAACTGCAAAGGACTAGAAGGAATTCAATACCATTTTTTAAAAAATTGGTCACCATTTTTTTCCTATTACTTCTATTTTTCACTAATTTTTATTGGTTTTCTTTTTATATATTTCTTTGTTTCCCCTCTCTTTTTTATAGTTCTCTCTCCTCCCTTCTTCACTGCTTCTCCTTTTTTCTTTTTTTTCCTCTTCACTTTCTATTCAATAATTGTTCTCACTCTTTCGATGTATTCTATTTCTATATATGTTAATAAAAAAATTATATTAAAAAATGGGAGTGTGACAGTTATGAGGTGACGACTATTATGCCATTGAATATGGCTAGTTATGTTCTGAGCATATCATCAGGAGCATTTGCTAATTGCTCTACCTTGGATTGGATGCTTTATTGCAGATCCCTTTTTCAATGGAGTGCCTTTTTCTTATAGGGTACTGGACTGGAACAAGACAGCTCATTATTCCTTCTGGAAAGTTTTACACAAATTATAATTGAGAAGAATATTTGAAAGGATTTTATCAGTTAAAATCATGCATAGAATACCATTTGAAAGAATAGCACTCCATATATGAATTCCAGGGGGATTTTCACCAAAAAAAAAAAAAAACTGCTGAGAATACCAATCCAGCCCACAGTGGGATAAGGCTGAGAATCTCTGAACTTCCCTTCATCTCCTGTACATATAGTATCCCAAGCTCTTGGGGAAATGGGAAGGCAGCACTTTCCTTGCAGGGCTCGTAATGTATTGACCTCTTTCAGGGTGATGGGTACTCATGAATCCTTGATATGAAATCTGAATACTGCATGAGTGCATAGTTAAATAATACTTGCCGACAAATGGGTTTTGACTTGGTTGTCAAAACCAATTAGCTGAAATCCTATTGGTAGTCCCAGGTAACAGACCCACTGAATCTACTGCTGAATAAATCAACACATATGTAAATCCCATTGATTCCTGAATTTACCCCAATATATCCAAATAATTAATATTTATTGGCTTTCACACTGGTTTAGATAAATTAAAACATATCATGAAGTTATAATATAAGTTATTAATGATAAGCTAATACATGTGCCTTTGTTTGGGTTTAAATCATTTTGGTCTAAACTAAACAAAAATAAGCAGTCCCAGAGCACTTGAAGGAGTTCAGTTTTGATTAATTAAACCCCATACCAGTTAAACAGGGTACGTTGGAAGGAGTTCCCCTCACAGAAAAATCTGTGTAGGTTGCAAGAAGTCTCCCTCATTTATTTACAGGAAAGAGCTTTATATTCTGTACTTTGTGGATTCAAGGCACACATTGGGATTAAATGCTACTTTTTGAAAGCCTGCAGTGAAAATTAGGCATCTCTTCAGTCCCCTGTAGGAAAGCTTAGCCAAGAGTGAACTAGCAAATGAAAAAATGGCCATGTGCCCAGACCTCTCTATGGCTCATCCAGGAAACTCAGAGGTTGAAAACATAATCCCCATGCAAAGCAAGGTTGATTTTTTAAAAACCTGCTAATTGTCCTTCATAATTGTGCGGCATAAGGAGTTCAGTGAAGAAGCTCATTCATTACATCAGAGCAAATGCTAACAGAAGTTCAATTATTTTCTATGGGCTATAGAAATGTGTGGCCTTAGGAGCCCTTTACTTACAGAAGACCGTACTATGGTCTGAGGTTTCAGTATAAAGACGTACACTTTCCAGAAAGCAAAGGGAAGAATTATTAGATATGCAAATCTTCCTGACTATTCAAACATGGTATCATAGAACAATGAGGTGGAAGAGACCACACAGGCTATCTAATCCAACCCTCTTATGCAGGAAAAGCACAAACAAAACACCCCTGACAGGTGGCCATCCAGCCCTTGTTTAAAAGCCTCCAAAGAAGGAGTTTCCACCACACTCCGAGGCAGACAGTTCCAGTGTTGAACAGATCTTATGGTCAGGAAGTTCTTCCTCATGTTCAGGTGGAATCTCCTTTTCTGTAATTTGAACCCATTACTCCAGGTCCTAGTTTCTACAGCAGCAGAAAACAAGGTTGCTCCCTCTTCTTTATAATGTCTTTTCATATAGTTAAACATGGCAATCATGTCTCCTCACAACCTTCTCTTCTACAAGGTAGACAACATACCCAGTTCTTCAAGCTGCTCCTCATAGGACATGCTTTCCAGACATTATTTCAGTCACCCTTCTCTGGAAACTTTCTAGCTTGTCAATATCTCTTTTAAATTGTGATGCCCAGACTTGGATACAGTATTTCCAGATGAGCAAAATAGAGAGGCACTATTACTTCCCTTAATCTAGACCAGGGGTCCCTAAGTTAAGGCCTGATTCAGCCCTCCAAGGTAATTTACCTGTTCTCCATCCTAAACTTTAGACTTATGGTCACACTAAGTCTGGTATGACTTGAAGGCCATAACAATAGCAGGCCCACACTTCTCATTGAAATACTGATAATTTTCTATTGGTTAAAATTGTTCTTCTTTTTAAAGATTGTATTGTTTTTTCATGTTTTTTGCACTACAAATAAGATATGTGCAGTGTGTATAGTACTTTGTCCCCCTCGATGGATTGTCACCTTGCCGTGGTGAGGGGGCTTGCGTGTTCCGATGAACCTGTGGGCACTGGAGTGATGCACTCCCAGGAGTGGCCGCAGGGGAGGTTCCAGACCAAGCACAATCCGAAGACCCAAAGACCTCAACGGCGGAGCAGGCGGAGGATAACATGGTACATGTTACAACGGCTGTGAAGGCGGAAGAAGGCTGCAACAGACTGAGAAGCCACTGTCGTTGTGTTAACCACACCACTGCTGGAACCTCACTCTGTGAAGACTGTGTGTTGACCGGCCGTGCACCGACCTCCACACATTAAAAAAAATCACGCACAGGCGTCTTCCAACAAAAATAAAAACAAACCTACAAAAGTCCCATGGCGATCAGCGAGTGGCGACGGGGGCAGGACTGTGAAATCTGGAAGCCCCTAGTCACAGACTGGCACATGGGCGGTGGATATGGACTCAGTCGTTCTACCTCAAGGACCGAGGCAGTTGAGTAGTCCGGCAGCTGTATCCATGACTGAGCAGCCCTTTTTAGGATCCGCTCTGCTCACCCCACACGGGGAAGGGGCTAGAAAAGGTGCCCTAAACATAGTCTGCCTCTCCTACCCTGACTGGACTGCCGCGTCCAGAGGGGTCACCACTCTGCGGCCAAAAAAGAAAAATGAACTTTGGAACATGGAACGTACGGACATTGTTAGATAACACTGACAGCGAGCGCCCCGAACGCAGGACTGCTCTCATTGCAAGAGAGCTGGGACGCTTCAAGATCGACATAGCAGCCCTTCAGGAGACCCGGAGAGCAGGAGAGGGGCAGCTGAAGGAAGAAAAGGGAGGCTACACCTTCTTCTGGAAGGGACTACCTGAAGAAGAGCGAAGAAGAATACACGGAGTTGGCTTTGCTATCAGAAACGACCTGGTGAAGCACCTGACTGAAGCACCCACTGGCATCAACGAACGACTTTCAACCCTCCGAATTAACCTTGCCAAAAACCAACAGGCAACCATCATATGCGCCTATGCACCAACTCTAGATGCTGACGAAGACATCAAGGAAAAATTTTACTGTCAGCTGGATACCATCCTATCGGAGATACCTAAGGAGGACAAAATCATCCTCCTGGGGGACTTTAACGCAAGAGTCGGAAGGGACTCTGACCTGTGGCCAGGGATCATAGGAAAAGACGGGGTCGGAAACAGCAACTCGAATGGCATCTTGCTTCTCACCAAATGCGGAGAGCACAACCTTGTCATCACCAACACGCTCTTCCGCCAGAAAAACAAGCTCAAGACATCATGGAAGCACCCTCGGTCAAAGCATTGGCACCTCCTGGACTATGTTATCACACGTGCCAGAGACCGCCGCGATGTGCTTCTCACAAGAGCCATGACAGGTACTGATGACTGCTGGACAGACCACAGGCTAATCCGATCCACGATGGCTATCAAGATCGTCCCCAAACGCAGACTCCAAGGAAGGAAAACAAGGCGAAAAATGAACACCCAAGCCCTTCAGGTGCCCTCCAAACGAGCCCTTCTCCAAACAACACTCAAAGATCATCTACCCACAGAACACCCCGAAAATGTTGAGGAACATTGGAACAAACTGAAGACCTCCATCATCACAGCCTGCGAAGAAAGCATTGGATACCTAACTAAGAAACATCAAGACTGGTTTGATGATAACGACAAAGAGATCCAACAGCTGATTGATAACAAAAGGAAAGCCTTCCAAACATGGCAGAGAGACACCAACTGTGCTGCCAAGAAAAAGATCTATGCCAGTGCAAAAGCCGAGGTCCAAAGAAGGACCAGAGAACTCAAGAACATCTGGTGGACAAAGAAGGCTGAAGAAATCCAACACCTTGCAGATACCCATGACGCTCAGGGATTTTTCAAAGCCACAAAGATCATTTATGGACCAAGAAACCATGGCATACAGCCCCTACGCTCATCAGATGGAACCAAAATTCTGAAGGACAAAACATCAATTGCACTACGTTGGAAAGAGCACTACCAGAACCTGCTGAATCGCAGCTCCAATGTGGCCGAAGAGACCCTCTCACAAATCCCGCAACAACAAACCAGGGATGAGCTTGCAGCACTGCCTAGTTTGGAAGAAGTCAGCAATGCCATCAGCCAACAAAAAAACAACAAAGCTAGCGGACCTGATGGGATTCCCGCTGAAATCTTCAAAGAGGGTGGACCTGAGCTGATGCAACAACTCCACCAGCTTATTGAAAAGGTGTGGATGACCGAGAAAATCCCAGCAGACTTCAAGGATGCCACCATCATCACCCTTTTCAAGAAAGGGGACAGAACAGACTGCGGGAACTATCGTGGTATCTCCCTTCTAACCTCCGCCGGGAAAATCCTCGCAAGAATCCTTGCAAACCGCCTTCTCCCTGTCTCAGAAGACACCCTCCCAGAATCCCAGAATGGCTTCCGCCCCTCCAGAGGAACAGTGGACATGATCTTCACTGCTCGACAGCTCCAAGAAAAATGCAGGGAACAAAACCAACCTCTGTACATGGCATTCATTGACCTTGCAAAGGCATTCGACACAGTGAATCGCAGCGCTCTCTGGACCATCCTCCAAAAAATCGGGTGCCCTGACAAATTTGTGAACATCCTGCGGCTCCTCCATGATGACATGATGGCAACAGTCTTGGACAGCAACGGCTCCCAAAGTGACCCATTTAAGGTTGAATCAGGTGTCAAGCAGGGATGTGTTATTGCCCCCACCTTATTTTCCATCTTCATCGCTATGATACTTCACCTTGTTGATGGGAAGCTTCCCACCGGAGTGGAAATCATCTATCGGACAGATGGCAAGCTATTTAACCTCAGCAGACTGAGAGCCAAAACCAAGGTCACCACAACATCTGTTATAGAACTCCAATATGCTGATGACAACGTAGTCTGTGCGCGTTCAGAAGAAGACCTACAAGCCACTCTAAACACCTTCGCAGAAGCATACGAGAAGCTCGGCCTCTCACTGAACATCGAGAAAACCAAAGTGCTCTTCCAACAGGCACCAGCTAATCCCTCTGCAAAGCCAGGAATACAGCTTAACGGTGCAACATTAGAAAATGTTGACCATTTCCGCTACCTTGGTAGCCACCTCTCCACAAAAGTCAACATCGACACTGAAATACAACACCGCCTGAGCTCTGCGAGTGCAGCATTTTTCCGTATGAAGCAGAGAGTGTTCGATGACCGGGACATCCGTAGAGAGACCAAGGTGCTTGTTTATAAAGCCATTGTCCTCCCAACCCTGCTCTATGCCTGCGAAACGTGGACTGTGTACAGACGTCACACCAAACTCCTGGAGCGTTTCCATCAGCGTTGTCTCAGGAAAATCCTGCAAATCTCTTGGGAAGACAGGCGGACAAATGTCAGCGTGCTTGAGGAAGCAAAGACCACCAGCATTGAAGCGATGCTCTTACGCCATCAACTCCGTTGGACTGGCCACGTTGTCCGAATGCCCGATCACCGTCTCCCAAAGCAGCTCCTCTACTCTGAACTCAAGAATGGGAAACGGAATGTTGGAGGGCAGGAAAAGAGATTTAAAGATGGGCTCAAAGCCAACCTTAAAAACTGTGGCATAGACACTGAGAACTGGGAAGCCCTGGCCCTTGAGCGCTCTAATTGGAGGTCAGCTGTGACCAGCAGTGCTGCGGAGTTTGAAGAGGCACGAACGGAGGGCTTAAGGGAGAAACGTGCCAAGAGGAAGGAGCGTCAAGCTAACCCCGACCGGGACCGCCTTCCACCTGGAAACCGATGTCCTCACTGCGGGAGAATATGCGGGTCAAGAATCGGTCTCTTCAGTCACCTAAGAACACACGCCCAAGATACCAAGGTTGGAAGACCATCGTCCTCGAACGTCGAGGGATCGCCTAAGTAAGTAAGTAAAATAGTACTTTGTTTATGGGATTTTTAAAAATTATAGTTTGGCCCCCCAAGAGTCTGAGGGATCATGAACTGGCCCTCTGCTTAAAAAGTTTGAGGACTCCTGATCTTGATACTATGTTCCTTTTGATGCAGCCCAAAATCCCATTGGCTTTTTTAGCTGCTGCACCACAACGTTGGCTCATGTTCAACTTGTGGTTTACTATGACTCCAAGATCTTTTTTACATGTACTGTTGTTGGGCCAGGCTTCACCCATCTATGCATTTCATTTTTTCTGCCTGTGTGTAATATCCTACATTTCTCCTTGTTGAAATTCATTTTGTTAGTTTTGGCCCATCTCTCTAATCTCTTAAGGTCATTTTCAGTTCTGATCCTGTCCTCTGAAGTATTAGCTATACCTCCCAATTTGGTGTCATCTGCAAACTTGATAAGCACCCCCCCCCCCTTTAAACATTCACCCAAGTCATTAATAATGAAGTTGAACAGCACGGAGTTCAGAACAAAACCTTTTGGCATCCCACTGGTCACTTCTTTCCAGGATGAAGAACCATTGCTGAGCACCCTTTGGGTTCAGTCACTTAACCAATTACAAATCCACTTAACAGTAGTATTGTCTTGCCTATATCTTACAAGTTTGTTTGCAAGAACATCATGGCGGACCTTGTCAAACACCTTACTTGTCTTGCCTCCTTTCAGAGAAGGAAAGGTATATAGTTAGAAGTTTTTCAAGGATGCTAAAGTATGAAAGTTTTGATATAGAATTTTTACTTTAATTAGGCATTTATCACATGTACCCACTATTCCACTGCAGTTATTTTATCGTTGATATTGTCATCCCACTGCTGCACTTCATATTCTCATAACTCTACTTTCCCCACTCTACTGGGTTTCTTAATAATTTAATTTGTTTTTAGCATAATTGCTCAATTCCAGCATTTAACAGCAAAAAAGACAAACATAATTGGTCCCTACATAGGGACCACCAAACTGCAGACTACTTCAACCAGAGAAGTAGGCCATAGCAGAGCACTTGATGAACCAACTTGGACACAGCATACTCTAACAACTCTAACAACTACCACATCAGACTACACAGAAAAGCCATTGAAATTCACAGCATGTGGACAATTTCAATAGAAAGGAGGAAACCATGAACATTAACAAAATCTGGCTACCAGTATTAAAAAAATTCTCACTTCAGAACAGTAAATAAAGAACAACATTCTGAAAACAGAGAAATTCCATACATGATACAATCAGAGACAGCTGACACCTCCAAACAAAAGATTCTCCCAGACAGGAAGAAGCCAGGCCTTGAGGCCATCAGGCCATTAAATGCTAATCAATGTAATTAATTAAAACATCAACGCAGACAAGAGTTCTTTTTCCCACCCTGGACCTTACACAGATATATAAACCTCTTTTGCCTAGTTTCCAACATACCTCACAACCTCTGAGGATGTAGTCAAAACGTCAGAGAGAAAGCTTCTGGAACATGGCCATACAGCCCGAAAGACTCACAGCAATCCAGTGATTCCAGCCATGAAAGCCTTTGACAATACATAATTGCAAAATATTAAAGAACAGAAAAAACAGCTTGTGAATAGAAGGGTGAGAATCCTGCCCTCTGATATAACTTTATGGCTATCATGCCAGCAGAGAAGCAGAAGGGACCTATCCCACCAAGGTAGGTGGTGGGGACATTAAGGGATTCAGTCAGTCAGTCAGTAGCCTTTATTTCGGTCAACAAACCATTGACATTAAGGAAGTGGGAACTGTTGAATGGTTCTACTTATCAATAGCTAGGAATATCAGATGGGAAATGAGCAAATCACATGAGGAGTATACTGATAGCAAGGTATTCATGGCATTGTGGGATAACATGTGATGCCAGTTTGCCTGCCTCAATCCAATAAAGTCCTTAGAGTACATATTTGTAAATCTAATGGAATTTATTAAAGGGAACTGTCCTCTGTAGGTCATTTTCTTTGCTTTGATTACATGATTCTTTTTCATAGACTCATGCCTGTCTTCAATTGGTTTTGTTCAGTCTCTCAGCACTTTGCAGACTGGCCAGGAGAAGACAATAAGAGTCTCTTGAATAAGATGTTAAGTACTGAATGAAAGTGTATTCTGAAGTGTGATTCAGTTAAAAAAAAATGGTGGGAGACTTGTGGCCTTCCTGAAATTTTGGGCTACATTTCCCATCATCTTAGAATTCATATCTGAAAGACCAATGTTTTTCCACTCATGTCATAAAAATATTTTACACACTTAGGGAATTTATTCAAATTTTGCCTTTGCTTCTATGGGCAGTGATGTTGTGATGCCAAGGTTATGGATTTACTCATGGGAGACTCACCCTTAGTTTTCTAAAGAAATGTAGACATTTTTTGCATAGATCAGCAAGCATTCCCTGAAATAGCCTTAGTTGTTAATTTTTTTAACTGACTCTAATGTGCTGAGCTCGATATTATGATAAATGTGTTGCTTCTGAGTACGTGCTGTGTTTGATATTTTGTTTCAGTTTTTGAACAAAAATATGCACAAGGTTATGCATCTTTAAAAAACAGCAGCAATTAAGATCACAGGCTGAAATCTTGAATACACTTATAATGGGGAGTCAGCCGTTTTGAAAACATTGGGCTGCCAGTAGTCTAACTCACCTATAATTCTCAACTGTGCTGTTCTGCAGTGGTTCTTTTGCTCTTTAGATGTTTTCTCTTCAACTCTCACAAGTCCAAAACATCTGGAGGACCAAAGGTTAAGAACTACTGTTGCAGAGCTTTCCAAATGTGATTCCTTGAAGGTGCCTGAGGCTTCTGAAAGTTAAAATCTAGCAACATCTGTGAACCAAGGACTGGGAATTTTTTTTAGCATTATAAGAAATATTGATGCCTTGAATTTATATTCACTGCTTCTCCAGTTCTTTGGAGCAAACTGGAAACATCTGCTTCTGTTTTAGATTATCTACACTTTGCATTGCATCTGAACCCAAAGTTATTGCTGACTATATGTATAGTTGGCAAAAGCAAGCACATTTCATAAACCAGGTTCAAAGTTTGTTTCTTTACATTAAGTGTAGTTGTGATTAACCAACAGTTGACAGGAGTTGCAACAAGTTATTGATGACCTGAAAAGGAAGTAGCAGCTCCCACATTTACTGGAAGTTGTAAACAACTGAAATTATATCTTTAGAAATATTTGAAGGCTTATGTACATCAATCATCTAAATAATCACTCAGTGTAATACACTGACTGTCTTTATTGTTCCTCTCAAACATACAATCAACCTAGGCTTTTTTATCCCATACTGAGATGTTTATCCAGCTATTTGAAGAAATCACCTAAAGCTTTAATGCATTATTTGCTTTTCTAAAGCACCATTTTAAGCTTCCTATTATTGCTTACCTTTTTTCTTTCCATTGTCTTATCAGCTATATATTTACTTTCTTCAATAACAAATTTATCATTAACTAACTATTCTAGTTGCATTTATTTTATATATAAATAAAACAATAAATTGACTTGAATTTGAAGATTCTGTCATGTGTACCAAAGGGACAATTAAAAGACGTAAATCTTTCCCTGAGATTTTATTCCATTCTGGTAAGAATTTCAGTTCAGAAGACATAATGCATTATTAAAGAAAACATTATTTTAGTATCCACCCTAGTACTAAATGGATTTGCTGCAGAATTTGAAAAAATTTTTTTGGAGGACTACAAACCCCAGTGGCCAAATTTGCTGGGTGTCATACTTCACTATTGGGGTCAGGCAATGCAGAAATACAGGAGGTGGCAGATTGCCAGGAATGTGTTGCACCTTATAATGATGACGCTGACTAAGGGGAGATGGAATTGAGGCAAAGTGGGATGGGTTCCTACTCCCCAGGAGGAAGCTGCAGATGCTGTAGAACCTTCACTATGGTTCATCAAGTGAAGAAGGGACAAGGAGAGATTGCATTGTTCCCAGTGAATATTATTATTATTATTATTATTATTATTATTATTATTATTATTATTATTATTACATTTATATCCAACTTTTTCTCTCCATACGGACACTCAACGTGGTTCACAACTAAAAGCATGGCAATACAACTTAAAATATACAAATATACAAGTATTAAAACAGTATTAACCATCATTAAAAGCATATAAAAATCACAGCAGCCCCTGACAATCTTAAAAACCTTCTTCTTTAAAAGCTTGCCTGAATAAAAAGGTTTTATCCTGCTGCCTAAAGGACAGCAGGGAGGGGGCTATTTTGACTTCCCAGGGCAGGGAGTTCAAGAGTAGAGGGCAGCCAATGAGAAGGCCTTCTCTCTTGTTCCCACCAACTGTACTTGAGATGGAGGTGAGCCCGCGAGAAGGGCCTCTCCTGAAGATCTCAGGGCCTGGGCAAGTTCATATAAGTGGATGCGGTCAGCTAAATAGCCTGAACTTGAGCCATCAAGGACTTTAAAGGTCATAACCAGCACTTTGAATAGTGCCCAGTAACAGACTGGCTGCCAGTGGAACTGCTGCAACAGGGGAGTTGTCCGCTTCCTGTAGCCTGCCCCAGTTAGCAACTTAACCACAGCTCTTTGGACCAAATGAAGTTTCCAAGCACACTTCAGAGGCAGTTTCACATAGATCGCATTACAGTAATCCAGACAGGATGTAACTAAGGCATGGACCACCATGGCCAGATCTGGCTTCTCAAGGAATGGGTGCAGTTGGTGCACAAGATTTAATTGAGCAAAGGCTCTCCTGGCCACCATCAAAACCTGGGCCTCAAGATTCAGTGCTGAGTTCAGGAGGGCCCCTAAACTTCGAACCTGTGTCTTCAGGGGGAGTATGACCACATCCAGCACAGGGTGAATTCCTATTCCCTGGTCTGCCATCCGACTGACCAGGGGTACCTCTGTCTTGTCTGGATTAAGTTTCAATTTGTTAGCTCTCATTCGCTCCATTACTGATGACAAACACTGGTTTAGAGTCAGGACAGCTTCACTGGCATTATGTGGAAAGTAGTAGTAGAGTTGGGTGTCATCTGCATATAGGTGACACCAATTTCCAAAACTCCATATGACTTCTCCCAGTGGTTTCATGTATATGTTAACAGCATGGGAGACAGCACAGAACCCTGAGGAAAGTTGTAAATGCTGACCTAATAAGTCACCTATTAAGTTGGAAATGCAGACCTAATAAGTCACCTGTGTTTGTAGACAGCTTTCTCTAGATGTCCCAACCACTACTTGGTATTTCAGCTGGTTTCAACCCTTTTTCATGGTGATTAGCATTCTTCTACTTATGTTTTTCTGATTAGCTATAATTTATCATCCTATTTTACTTCTTATTTCCTCGCTTTATCTGGATTACTAACTTGTTGAATGGTTTTTGGGTGGGCAAATGACCATCCTCTTGCTTCTTGCTTTATCCAGCCAGATACCTTGTGAGTGACCGGGACTAAATTAACTACTCGACAGCTCTGTTCCAACTACCTGCTGATTGGAACGTAGACAGTGGGTGATTATGGGATACGTGGTTCCAACACTGCATTTTCCAAGCTTTGTTTTCCTACCTCAAAGAAGAGAACACTACTACATGTGAAAGAGAGAAGACCTCAAATTACTGAGACAGAAGAAAAACTGTGACAAATACATCTGACTCTTCTTAAATTTGTTGAGGCTCAACCTCACTCCAGAAATGTTACAGGGGAAGAAAATGCTGTTTGCACAATTCTCTCTAAATAATAAAAGCCAGAGAGAAGAGAAAGTACTGAGTCACATTGGTGCCAGAGGCATTTACAAAGCCTGCCAGTGAATGTGAAGTAATATACCACTTACAGATTATTTAAGCTGGCAAACTTTGACCTGTACCACAGGGGAAAAGAATAAAACAAGCTTGCATTTGACAGAAGGCTCCAGTAATTCCTCAGCCAAAAGGTCTTCTGAGAAACACTCAGTGTGGGTATCTTATGGAATAAGCACATGGGAGTCTTTTCTCTTTTAGTTTATTCCTGTTATTCCTGGTTTTCTGTATCCACACTGGAAATTATAAGATTTGTTTTAGATGTTTGGAACAGAGCTTGGAAGTTAGAATTCTATCCAAGAAAGCTAGTTGTTTGGTCTTATAGTTACAAGATTTTAAAATAATGTATCAAGTTCCTTTAAACAAAAATCTGAATACAGTAGAGTCTCACTTATCCAACATAAATGGGCCGGCAGAACATTGGATAAGCGAATATGTTGGATAATAAGGAGGGATTAAGGAAAAGCCTATTAAAAATCAAATTAGATTATGATTTTACAAATTAAGCATCAAAACATCATGTTATACAACAAATTTGACAGAAAAAGTAGTTCAATATGCAGTAATGCTATGTAGTAATTACCTTATTTACGAATTTAGCACCAAAATATCATGATGTATTGAAAACATTGACTACAAAAATGTGTTGGATAATCCAGAACGTTGGATAAGCGAGACACTACTGTATATTCTTTATATATTTATTGTTAATATGATGTATTTATACACTGTGTTTTGCAGTGTGGTGCTGAAGTGGCCAAACTGTAAGCCTCTCTGAGGCCCCTTAGGGGTGAGAAGAGTGGGGTAGAAGTATAGTAAATAAATAAATACATTCTTTTATCATTTTCAAGGTCTGGGTCAAATATACCAAGAGAGTACTTGCAGCCTGAAAATGGCCACATTTTTTTTTCTGTTGCTTTTGGATACTGTAGGAACTTTTAGAAACAGTAGGACACTATATTTTAAAAAGAGAAGGGGGTGGGGGAGAAAAGAAGCTTCAGAAGACTCATTGAATGGCAGACATCCAGGTTAGAAAAATCTGTTGTATATGATACCATAGGCAAGATGCCCAACTCCCTATTGGATTTCTAGCTGCAAGGCTGTACTGGGAGCTGATGCCAAGCTGGGTAACAAAGAAGAAAAAGAAAAAGGCCTTGCCTACCAGTGTGAAGCCTCAAGGAAGGAACAAGATGAAAGCATTCACACAATTAATGACAGAATAAAGGATGAACCCAGAGTGTGCCTCACACCATTGAGTGGATGATTTCAACTGTACACTAAGGATTCTATAACATTTTTCATTGTTTAAAGTTACTTTGCAGTCCTCATTTCATGTGTCATCACAATACTCTTACAAGTTAGGTTAGGCTGAGGCGATAAGACAGTGCTTTCTTATAGTTGCCACCTAGAGATGCTATTCAAACATTTCAAAGAGAGAGGGAATGAGAACGTGCAAATGAATCAAGTTATCTTTTCACAGCTTCTACTGCGACCTCAACATTTGATAGAGCCACAGAACATATGTGAAGACACAGCTGCATTACCTTAGCTGCATTTTTCACAGGCCTTGAGTGTTCATACATGTGCACAGAAAGTGCCAGGTGAAGTGACATCATTCTTGAAAAAGTGGGAGGCAGGAAGATGGATGGGCTCAGTCAAGGAAGCCATAGCTCAAAATCTGCAGAATTTGAACAGGGCTGTTGATGAAAGTCTTGGCGGTATCTCATTTATAGGATTGCCACATCTTTTACGTCACAGTTGCTCCTATATTTCATCCACACCTTGACCAAGATTTTGCACCGAAGATGCATAGTATAAATCTATTATTTCAGAATGACACATTACGCCGTGTTTTTACAAAATTGTGACATTGTACAGCCAAAAGCACATGTTGAAAGTGCAATCTAAAACAATGCAATCAATGCACAAACATGAAACAGTACACAGTGGGAGCTCTAATTGCAAGCATACCTTCTTTACTTGAAACGTGGAATCAATGTTTGCATGTCTTTTAGGTTCTATAGCAGGGATTTAAAAAAACTCAAAAAATCATATTAATTGTGCTGTGTGGCTCATACGACTTTGATTAAAAGAGTAAAAATAAGCCAGGTGTTACTCTGAAACTGTACAATTAGCATTTTGTGCTGACTGCTTCTTTCTCCCTCCCTTTATTTTCCTCTATATTTTCCCAGTCCACCGCCACATCATTTAGATCTCCCTCCCTCCCTCCCTCTCTTTCGTGCTAATCATTGCTCAGAATTAGAAAACATGTAACCCTGTGCGTACTTTTATCTGTTTGATGTTCACATAAGAGAACTCTTGAATTTCAAAGAGGTGGTGAGTATTTGAGAGAGAAAAAGTGGAAGCTGCTGTGTAATCAGTGCTCATTTGTGGTTACTCTCTCTCTTTCCCTCTCCTGCATAATTAGTCATTTTTGCAATTTTGGAGAGTTATATTTCCATTGGCTCCCTTCCATCGTCATTCTGCACTTAATCTCAGTATTGCTTACCTCTGACACTTGGAATAGTTCAGGTTATTCCTCCTCCATACTGGTGGTGTTGCCATGGAGAGAAATTTCATAAATAACCCCAATACAAATTCCAGTCACTTTTCAATTCCAGCATATATGAAGCAAGAAAGACATCTTTTATAAACACAGGAAATATCTACCATGGGTTCTTCTGAGCAAATGGGATCTCTTTTGCGGTTTTTTGGTTGAATGAAAAAAAGAGCAATAACAAAATATAGGTGGTGTAAAGATTAATTGTAAACCCATTTGAAAATATAAAGGCAACATTAAAATGATAGGAAATAATTTAAAGGGTCAAGTTGAAAAAGGCATTTTTTCATCATAATGCTTAAAATACTAGCCAGAAGACATATACTGTTTTCCATTTTTTGCTCTTGAAAACATTTCTTTTTCTGGCAATGAAAAAGACAAAGTGGTAGAAATACATAGAAGAGGTACACATGGAAGATAATAACAGAGCTCTGTACAATTAGAGCAGTGGTTCTCCACCTGTGGGTCCCCAGGTATTTTGGCCCACAACTCCCAGAAATCCCAGCCAGTTTACTAGCTGTTAGGATTTCTGGGAGTTGAAAGCCAAAACATCTGGGGACCCACAGGTTAAGAACCACTGAAGTAGTGCATGATGTTTGCACTTTAACTCCAACATCCTATGGAATCCTGAATTTGTAATTCTGGGAAGGTTATTTAGAATTGTCAGCTAGAGAGCTCTATTACTTGACCAAAATGCCAAACCCCAGTATTTCATAAGATGCAGCCCTGGCAGTTATAGTGGAATCACATTAAGACCTGGACCTCCTGTAAAATTCTGTAAAGGAAACAAGGCAATGACACAATAAAACTGTCATCTGAGTGCATCCCAAATGAAAGAGGCTGTTACTTTCATGAAGAAAACCATAATTAAATCTGACATAACCACAAAGATGGAGCAGCATTTGTAAGTTCTGTACAGAATATTTGAGAGACTGTCTTTTGGCATTGAGTTAGAAAGAGTTGAGCACATACCCAGTTCTTCCCAAAGTGAAGCATAGTGTCTATGAGTGATTCCATATGTTTGAAGAGAGAAGGATTAAATGTGCAGAATCAACGATCAGCATAAGTTTTAAAAGAGCAAGTGTCTCAGAATCTCTCTGGTTCAGTATATTCTCCCTATCCACACTGAACGTCAAAATGTGGAACTTGAGTAAAAGGCAAAACAGAGTGTAAGAGAGTGAGAGGTTAGCTGCATTTGCTTTTGGACTGATTTGTCATATCACCAGTATTTTTTTTATCCCTCCAGGACAAAAATCTATCCCCCAAAAAACCTGTTTTGTTCACTCTTTTGCATTTTGTAAATGCTTCAACTGGGGTAGGAGCAATTAAAGAGTTGTTGATAAATGGTATGCTTGTCATCCCATGTGCCAATCCAGTGGCTCCAGAATATATTCAGCAGTTCCATAAGCAGATGTTCCAGTCTTGTACAATGCAGAGGGAGCATGCAGAACATTTCCTAGGATGGGGATAGCAGCTGCTCTCATGAAGAACCACGTGCATAAAGAGACCCTGAGGAGCTTTGGATTCCAACATCTGTTTATAAGAAGTAGAATCAATGGATGTTTCCCTCACCCCTGTTGTTATGATGGATGATACGTGTCCGTTGTCTGCTGGGATCTTCTGTTTTTTATGGAGTCTTTCATGAGATACTAGTTCATTCTTGCACTGACTTTGCATTTGCGTGTATTTAAAAAGTCTTTGATGGTGTTTTGGTTAGGTTTGGCACAGTTTTCAGACTGGAAAATGGTGCAAACTTTTCATCAAATTGTTTTTGTAGGCAAGGGTGGTCTTTTAAACCTTTAAAGCAGTGGGCCGGTTCACATCCTTAAGACAGTTGGGGGACCAGACTATAGTTTGAAAAATTAAGTAAATGGGTTCCTGGTTACACACCAAACTAATATATACCCACAAGTGCAGTGATATGCACTAGTAAATGGTCAATAAACAAGTATAAAATATAAACTTTTGTTGAATGAAATACAATAAGTACAGAATTTACAATTGTAATGTTAATGCTGCGTACATCAACGTGAATATATAACTGAACAATGCTTGCTCTATACATACATTTTCCACTTGTGAAATCAATCAGTTGAACTGAAGAGCATGTAGAACACACAACCGGTTTCGACTCTTGGTCTTCTTCAGGTGAGTTTATTTGAGAAAATTATAATGAATGTTAATTAGGATTGTTGTTGTGTGCCTTCAAGTAAGATGGGGACTGGGGAAAAAACTTTGGAGGGCCACATCAAGCCAGCAGGCCTTAGTTTAGGGACCCTTGGTATGGGGAAATAGTGTGCAGTTTACATTGTGTGTATTTTCTCCAAAAGCATAGTAAAAAAATAATGTAATTAATTGAGGTCTTTTCTTTGAAAGCTGCAATTTTCTGTGCATAGTAAATGGTCTGTGAATATAGGCTCCCATTGCAAAGGCTTGCAGTTTCTCAAACTCTTGTGCAGTACTCAAAACTGCTTGGTTTACATTGTGCTAAGAATGAGCAACAACAAGAACAAGTAGCTCCTGCAATTTGTGGGAACTTTCAGTGTGCAATTTTTCTTCCCGTGTAGGTTGCTCAAAACTTTGGGAATGCCACCTTCCATTTGTAGGGAAACTGATTAATTTCTGTTCCATCCCTAGCTCTAATAGAGATAGATTTCCAATGTCTAATCAAGTTTGGCCTTTAGATGCTATCAAAGCAGTCCTGTTTGCAAGTTGTACAGTCATTGTATCAACACCCAAGAAAAAGTTTCCCCTTTCTAATTCAGTTCTGCTTTCTCATTAATATTTTTTCCTTTTCCCCTTCAATTTTGCCCCTTTTTGGTTTCCAGGCAATCTGTGCCTATTAAATATTCTACCAAGCATGATATTGTTCTCCCATCTCTCTGTTCTGACAAACTTAGTAGCAGTAATTTGCTGAACTCAGCTCCTGGACTTGCCATTCTTTTTTTTTTTAAGCCTTCAGAACCAACAAACCTACTAATATGAATAATTAAAAAAAGAACTTGACAAGAGGAAGCAGCAGTTCTAAATCTCACTCTCTGAATGTGTGAGAGAATGAGGAAGAAGAAAATAAACACAGCCCACCCGTTGCTTCCCGTTTGATAGACTACTGACACTTGGAACATTGTGCTGAACAAACCTATTCAAGACAAGTGATAGCTTCCTGTTACTGAGTTACAATAACAGAAATTGAGCTTGAGTCACTTTTTTGGTTGATTTCAAGGGCTGGGATTCTCTCTACTTTTTAAGTGATGTACCCCAATCCAGCACAGTCATTTCCATGTTGCTGGAAAATTGCAGGACCAGCAGAGACATGTCCAGCTATTTCCTGTTCCTGGATGTGCTGCAAAGACATCATCTGTAGGGACCTCCAAAGAAACCCTGGAAATCATTCAGAGGCTTTTTGCTGCACAATAGCTGGACACAACTTCACTGATTTCCCCATTCTCCATAAATGTGAGACAGGCTTCTCCAGACAAATGTAAGAACAAACAACCAATAATTCAGATTCACCCCACAGTGTGGCTAGCTGATCCTCTTAAAACTATTTAAAATTGTCACTGCAGTCGCTTTACAGAGAAGCTTATACAAAGAAAAGCTCTTAAAAATGGCCACCTTGGGCCATTATGTAATCTCATTGTATGGGACAGATCATCAAGAAATAAACACCCAGCCAGCTTGGACATGGGAAAACGAACCATTTTGAATTCATTTTCTGCCTCCTGCAGAATTCTGGGGTTTGTAGTTTGGTGATGCCCAGAATCTATCTGGCTGAGCTGTTTAAAGACCACTCCTAAAGTGGATTTAAAGTGGATCCAAGCTCTAGTATGATGAGGTCATTAGTTTTCTTCTAGATGCATCTGTACACAAGCTCTACCTCTATATGAAAGTCAATGCTGTTATGTGGGGGGTAACAACTCTGTGATGTGTTGTCGAAGGCTTTCATGGCTGGGATCACAGGGTTGTTGTATGTCTTTCGAGCTGTGTGGCCATGTTCCAGAAGTATTCTCTCCTGACATTTCGCCCACATCTATGGCAGGCATCCTCAGAGGCTGTGAGGCTCCATGCCTGCCATAGATGTGGGTGAAACGTCAGGAGAGAATACTTCTGGAACATGGCCACACAGCCCAAAAGACATACAACAACTCTGTGATGGTAGTCCTTAGATAACATCTTACTCTTTTTTTACTGAGAAAAAATAGGAGATAATTACTGTAAATGATAAATAATTGCATTCATCTAAAAGTATTAATTAACACTAGTAATCAATATATTCAGTCAGTGTTAATTAATTTTTTAATCTGGTTTTAACTGAAGTTGTCCTTTGTTCAAAGTTGATAGCAGTCTGCGTTTTTCTCATGCGTCAGCAATGTTGCAAATAATATTTTTTCCTGACAATGAATTATTTGTTTGTATTATTTCAAATTAGGAAACAGTTAATTTTTATTACCATTTAAATATTTTGGGACTATTGGCTAAAAACAAGCCAGGTTTATTATCATGCAATGCAAGTATTCATAATGACAATAGCTGTAGCCATGTAATTAAATAGATCCATAAAATGTTACCTGCTCCTAATGCTGATGTTTCAGTTAGGTCATTTTTAAATAGTAATATTTCTTTAAAGTGTTTTCGGATAGCATTTTTTTATGTTGATAGCCACAGGAACAGAAATATTAACTCTTCAGAGCTAACACTATAATTAGGCTTAAATGAAGCTGCTACTTCAGACAACACAGATTTTAGATGTCACAGCATTGGAATAAATAGTTGTTCTTTTTTAGTAATAGTTTTACTGCCATAGATGGAGAAACATGCATGTCACGGAGAAGGGTTTTCCATACTCGTGTACAAAAAACAACTTATCTGACCGTGTCTATGATGGGCCTTGACTTTGGTGGATCAGTACTATTTCCTGTTCTGATTTAGGCTGGTTGGCAGGCATACATTCAAACAGCTATGGGGATAAAATAGAAATAACAGCTAAGAAGTAGAGCAATAATTTTTCTGCTCCCTCTTCTAGATCTTCTATCCAAGTAAAAGTGGAGCCACTTCAACGGAGCACCTATAAACATCGTAGGCTGGATCTACACTGCCATATAATCCATTTTCGGAATGCAGATTAACTGCATTGTTATTATTATGTTTATTATGTTTATTTATACCCTGCTTTTTCTCTCCACAAAGGAAACTCAAAGTAGCCTACATTAAAAGCATTTCAATACAGTTTAAAATCTACATATCTACAAACATTACAACAGAATTAAATATCAATGGTTTTGAAAAAGGTCACAGTTAAGATCCATAAAAACTGATTAGAAACATATTCAGAGCTAAAACCACAGCACCCTCAGACTTGATCTTAAAATCCTTTTTCTTTAAAAGCCTGCCTGAATCAAAAGGTTTTAGCCTGCTGCCACCGGAAGGACAAGGAGGAGGAGGCCATTCTGGGTTATATGGCAGTGTAGACTCATATACAGGCAGTCCCCAAGTAACGGGCAAAATGGGTTCTGTAGGTTTGTTCTTAAGTTGAATTTGTAAGTCAGAATAGGTACATTTTAAAGTGTAACTCCAGCGTATATACAATCTCTGAGTAACATAGGGAAGAGTTAACACCCCTGTGGTGTTTGTTTTGCTTTCTGTGCTTCTGTTCAGAAGATTTTACAGTAGAGTCTCACTTATCCAACATAAACGGGCCAGCAGAACGTTGGATAAGTGAATATGTTGGATAATAAGGAGGGATTAAGGAAAAGCCTATTAAACATCAAAGTAGGTTATGATTTTACAAATTAAGCACCAAAACATCATGTTATAAAACAAATTTGACAGAAAAAGTAGTTCAATACACAGTAATGCTATGTAGTAATTACTGTATTTACAAATTTAGCACCAAAATATCACGATATATTGAAAACATTGACTACAAAAATGCGTTGGATAATCCAGAATGTTGGATAAGTGAGAATCTACTGTACCTCACTTTTTGTATCTGTGATGATTGGATTTTGAAAAAAAATGGCTTGTTGTGGAAACAAGGATTGGAGATAAAGCTTTAGTGCAGATGCCTTTTTGCCATAATAACTCTTCCAGTTGTGAATTTTCCTTCCTGGGAGTAGATTTCTGTTCCTTCTAGTTGTCTCACCCCCATTTGTAACTATGAGTTGCTTATAAGTCGGATGTTTGTAACTGAGTGCCTGTAAAACAGTTCAGTGCAGTTAATCTGCATTCTGAAACTGGATTATATGGCAAAGTAGATCCAGCCTCAGTCCACCTATCCCTTTTACCACCATGGCTAAGAATACAGAAAGGTGTTGTCCAAGCGTATCTACAACAGCTCATTGCTCTGATTGGCTCCCAATGTCTGTTCCACAACTAGTTCTCAGGCCAGATTGATATGGATGTAAAAGCACATTCCAGGAATCCCTGGAGTTGGCTTATGACTCTTTTCCCCATTTTCCCATTCATGTCATATTGGGTTCATGCAAGCATTGGAAACCTTAATGTAAATCTATCTTCCTGTGATCGAAAGCTATTGATTTTCATCATACAGTCTAGTGATACATTTTCCGTTTCATGTATTTTCTTAACGTAAGTTGTGTATTATTTCTCCTGCCTTCTTCTCCAAATCACACTGGTATTTCCTTAAGCAAAATACTTTTATTGGCTCTGTTTTACTGCTGAAACTATTATGTATTTTGTCTTCTGGCTGGTTTTTCAGCGTCCTGAACCGAACTCCTGTGCATCTGGTCCATGAAATCATATTGGTAGATGACTTCAGTGATGATCGTAAGTGACTCTTTTGAGCTTAAAACTGGAAAGCAGTGGAAAAAAGTTATAAAAGAGAGCTTCTCTTGCTCTTTTTTCTCTCAGTATTTGTGTGTGTGTGTGTGTGTGTGTACTGACTGACCTTTTTGTGAGACTCAGATAGAGCTGGCAAAGGATTGGCAGTTGTTATTGTCATTTCCTGTCTTCCTTGACTTGCTGGTGGCCACATTTTCCTTTTCAAAGATGTCACTGGAAGTAAAGTGCACACTGTCAGATTCCCTAATACACACCTGTTGCCTTGCTTGTTGATTTTTATTGGAAACCACGTAAGCAAAAGAAATAAAAATAAAATAACACCCATCTTTCTGTTTCCAAAGCGGACGATTGCCGTTTGCTGATCAAACTGCCCAAGGTGAAGTGCTTACGCAACAGGAGGAGAGAAGGTAAGAAATAGATAACCCAACCACAGGAAGAAGAATAAGGGAGCAAGACAGGAAAATGAATGGCTATTAAGACCAGATAGTCTGTGAAGCGCCCAGTTTAGGTGCTAGAGAGGAAGGGAGGGAGGGAATGAAAACAGCACTGGGAGGGCCTGTCAAAGAGGCTCCATGTTGGCTGCTTTGGGGAGCCCCAATTGTCACAATCATCACTGAAGTCATCTACCAATATGATGTCACAACAGAATAGCGTATGTGATTGGATTTGCTGAAGAATTCAGTCTGCCCATTTTCTTACTCTGATGGAATTTCTGCATAGGAAGAGATGTAGTAGGTAGAATCTCTGTTGTGCAGCTACCTATGTACTTTCTTGCTTTGGTAGGTATCCTTTCTGGTCACTTCTCCCATAATGCTATGATCTGATGAAAGATGCATGATATTTAGTAAGTAAAGATGTGTTTGTCCCCAACACTATTATCCAAATCCACAATTACTCTATGTGATTATCACCTGGAGTGTTTGTCTCCAACACTGTTATCCAAAACCACAAAAATAACCCACAATTTGGTGGCAGTGTGGAGAGTGGGACTTATTCTCCTACCTCAAATAGTGGGACTTCTGCCAGTGCCATTTATAAGTGGGAAAAGTTTACATTTCTGTGTTGTAATTGTAACATGTTTCTTTTATATATGGTACTCCTTTAAAGCCGGCTAACAGGCTTTTATGATAATTTTGCTTTTATACTAATTTCTGATACAGAGTTCTATGTGCTTTGAAGCATGTTTATTTAGAAGAGAAAACTGATGCCTTAATAGGGAGCCACAATATAGGGACATCATTTTAATTTGCATTTTATTTTTTAAATGTTTCATTCTTTCATTTTTAACAGGTAAATGAACGAAATAAAGATTTAACATCAAATTATAAAAATGAGCAGAGAAATTTGAGATAACTTTCTGATATGTTTGTACAAAAACTAAAATTTAACATCCTTAAATCATAAAAATGAAAATGAGGATGGCGGGGAGAAGAAATCCAGTAGCACGTTTGAGATGAACTGGTATATTTCAGCACACCTTTCTGAAAACTCGTGCTGTAATAAATCAGCTAGCCTCAAAGGTGCTGCTAGGTTCCTTCTTCACATATCTTCCATTTTCCTTTTTATGCTGTGACATACTAACATATCTCCTTCCTTAAATCAATTTGGCTCAGAGCTGATGTAAAAAATGGATTACATGCACATATCAATATATAATTGCTCAATCTTTCTCCAATTTTTCCTGTTTCTGGCATATTTCTTTTGGGTAAAGCAACAATCGTAGCAACAAAACTAAGGCCTGTATCAGTTCCAAGGGAAATCTGAAGTGAAGAATGATTTTAAACTTTACCCTTTATAATTTCAAGGTTTCTATCACAAGTACAGACATACAAAATAAATGTGGTTAATAGTTTGGAAGGAGCATTTGCCACAGTTCATTTTATATAGAGCTGAGGCAGAAATCTCTTACTTCTTTCATAGTATCTCTCACCTCCAAATATTTACCACCAGTTTTTAATACTGATTTCTATTTTGCTCTCTCTCTTCGGACAATGTCCAAGAACAATGGTATATGGAAAATACAACATGGTGGTCAGTCTGCTGATACAGTTCCTTTTGCAATGACAGCAGTAAAAGAAAACTTTAGGGACAATTAATTCACTGGAAATGGTGAGATCTCCCTGCTCCAATACACTCATACTCAACACGATTGGAGAATTGCTCTTTACACCCTGGATAATTTGGGTGAAATTCTGCTCCCTGGTCCCCACTTCTCAAAGTGGAGTATTTCAATAGACCATTGGCTCATATAGCTTCTCTTTTATCTTTTTCTTCCTCATCCTTTGTCACCACTGCTGAATTTTCTTACTTCATTGGCTTAGTCTTGCTGGCTTTACTAGCAGTCTGATCACTCTTCCCTAATTTTATGGCTCTTGATCCTGCTACACTTTATAGGCAATGAAATGCACAGAGCTTTCTGACTGATGAATATATACTCTATCCTTTGTTTGATTTCTCTTCTTAGAATTGATTCACTTTTGTTATTTATTTATTCATTTATTAGATTTATATCCTGCCATGCTCTCAACATATGGCCCTCTAGGCAAGCAATGGTAAAATGAATAAAACAATGCCGATTAAAAATAAAGTTAAGTTTTAAAAGCAGTAAAGAAAAAAATCAATTAAAACAAACAAAAATAGCGGCCATTGGGATTAAAAGAAATATAAAATATTTTTGACTACTGGAAAAACCAACAGGAAAGAGAGTGAATCTAGTATCCTATGACAGAGAGTTGCATAGTCTGGGAACAGCCACTAAGAATATTATTTATGTGTTCAATTTACTGCTTTTCTCCTAGAGTGGGACCGAAGGTGGCTTCCAAAAAGAAGCCCCTCCCAAACCTATCACTGACATGGCTGGACTAGGTCTGCCAAAGCAGGAACATCCCAGGCTCTGAAATTACATATCCAAAAGCTTGATATCAAGGGACAACATCTTGTGATATAATGGGGAAATTTAGAATTAGGCCTTGAGGTGAGGGATTCCTAGACCAGACCAAGATCTTTTCCTGAAGATGTCAAAGTCCGGAGAAGTTCACAAGCAAAAGTATAGTCCTTAATCTAGCATGAGCCTGAATTATATAGGACTTCATAGTGCCTAGAGAGAGGCACCGACATGAATACAAACCATCTGAAATACATTCCTGGCCGTCATCAAAATCTGGACATTCAGGTTCAGGGTTTAGTCCAGAAATACAACTGAACTTCAAGCCTGAGTTTTCAAAAGGGAATGTGGTCCCATCCAGCATAAAATGAGTCTTTATTTTCTGATCTACCTTTTTTTCTCCACCCTCATTACTCTTCTGATTCAACTCTGATTACAGCTCTACTGGTTTGAGCCAATTATAGCTAGGCTTTCCCAGTTGGGCAGTTTCTCTGATCCAGTTGAAACAGTAGGTCAATCAGATTTCATAGCAATTACTAATTTACAAAAGCAAAGCAAGCCCACTCAAGGTTATAAGTTTAGTCCCATAAAAGCTTGCTGTGAATTAAACAATCAATAAATATTCAATGTTATATATGTAATGCTTATTTATTTTTATAGAGGCAGTTTAAAATCATAAGTAACCAGTAAAGACGGCCCTGAATGAAAAGAATCAGGCTTGATTGTAGGTAATTGTTCAGTAGAAGCTTCACTATAGTATAAAATTGTACCTCTTTATTCAGGCAAAGGAAAAATGAGACACAGAGTAATGCCAACCACCAAAATCTCTCTGAGAATCAACAGAATACTTGGATATTTTAAATCGGTGTAACCTTTATATGTGATGATTCCTACATTTTGGGATGGCTCACATGAACTGCCCTGGTAGTTTCCACCTTTATATAAAGAATTCATATGAAGTGTATCTAATAGATCTGTAGTGTATCCTCTAAATATAGGTAGGCTTTTCATGTTGATAACCGGAAAGACTGGTGGCTCTTATGAGATTATTATTAGCCCAAGATGATCAGGCCCAACCAAGAATAGGAAGCCATTTCCCCTCAGTAGAGTACAATACTGTAATTCTTTAATTCTAATAAATAGTTGTTTCTCTCCATATAAACACCTCTAAAGTCAGGGTGGGTCTTAGATTTGTGTGTCATTTTATATATTGGGGGGGGGGGGGGAGAGAGAGAGAACTGTTTTTCTGTTAGTGGTACTCAAATTAGTGTTTAGTCTTACAATCAATGGCATCTCAGAATTGAAGAAATACTTCCTGCTATGCTGATTGAGAAGGAAACATAGGATGTGAGCAAAATTTAGATAAAATACCTTCCTCCCACAGGTACACAAATGCTGTTTTTCCTATCATCCCACACATTCTTCAGCCATTTCAATAGTACAAAGGTGAATGAGCTGCTATGATTGTTGGGAAGCTATTGTAGCATGAGAAATTCACCCTGTCCTTCATCATTTCCCAATCATAATGCTAAAATGTTCCCAAACAGGCAGAGCCTGACAAAGATAATTTCTTTAAGGTAACATTAAAAGGAGAAAATAAATGATTTGTGTTATTACTTAAGGGCAACTTATTTTGTTTAGACATTCTAGACATTGTAATTATGGTTTTAATTGGCAAATTAATCAGTTTAAACATTCAAGAGTTTAATGAGTTTTCTATTCAAGGAAAACTTTTAATCTGTTGACATCCTTAGATTTCGTGCAACATTTATTATTTTGCCGACCTGAAATTTCTGTTTATTGCTGCTGGGAATTCATTTTCTTAGGTTAGTGTACTGTGAAGTCAACATTCACCAATAACCAAATTCTGCCAATCCAATCTATTTGCAATCTGGGGAAACTGAAACAGAATATTATTTAGTTTACTGAATTTTTCTATAAAAGATTGTTTAGTTATACCTGTGATACTCAGTTTGTGCATCTTTCTGTAGACTAGCCCTATGCAATCTGATGTCCCCAAGTGTGGAGAACTATAACGTCTATCATTCCCATAGTCCATCCCAAAACAGCATGAGAAATGGCTGTTTTGGCAGTAGTCTGGCATATTAATTTTGTAGCAAACACCAGATTGCATTGCTGTCCTTTAACATTGTTGCGACCCTTTTTGAGCATAGTTTTATGGAAAAGCAACAGTAACATGGCTGTGATGGTGAATTCCCCTGAATTTAAGTAGCCAAATGCCTCAGCAATGTTGTCAATTGTGAATGCTTACAGTACTTTTGAACTGATATTATTATGAAAGAAAACATAAAATTTTAGTTAAATATAGACTCCTTGAGCCCCTAGATATGGAGAAAGGTGGGATAAAAATAAAGTAAATAAAATAAAATAAACAATATTGTGATGAACACATTGGGATTGGGATGAATTTGGCAACAATCTCAGTTCTGTCTGCTCATGCTGTGCTTCCATTTGTACTCAGTTCACAATAATACAAGCAAATAGAATTGTTTTATTCGTGAATAAGCAGAGATTTGTGTTTTTTAGAGTGCTAGAATAGATTGGATAAAAAAGAAACATGCAACCAGTTTCCATCTCTTTCATTCAAGCTGAGTTGTAAATCACAATAGTGGTGGAAATGTAAGACTTACCTTTCTTCCAGCATACAACAATCCAGAAAAAATAGTTGAAAAAATATGGCTTCCAATGTTCAAGAAGTCAATTCAGGGAAAATGGAACCATTATTATTATTATTATTATTATTATTATTATTATTATTATTATTATTATTATTATTATTATTAATAATAATAATAATAACAATAATAATAACAATATTTTTGGGGATAAACTTGTGGATGCCATAAACACATTCCATTTGGAAAGGTGACTGACATGAATCGTATGTAATTCTGGTTTGAATAAATCACTTAATGCAGACTGGTTGTGAGGGTGAAAGAGTTGATTATTCCCTAAGTCATTCTGGCTAGGTGCAATGTATTCTAATTGGGCAGAATTACCATGAATCCAGTGCTGGCTATATGGTGCACTACAACTTCCAGTGGGTATTTTGGGCTTCCTGCCCATAGCCAATGGTCCAGATGGACAGTCTTTTAATTTGTCGCCACATAGCTCCATGCCAGCCATTGAGCTCCCTGCAAGTGCCTGTTGTCTGCTGATGTTAGAATTGGAAGCCTGCAAGACCAACAGAAATGTGGGATTGCTCCATCTCCTTTTTACACATCTAAGCACCCCATTCTAACATCAACAGATATAACAGATGACAGTGAACACCAGAAGAAACATGGGAGAAGAGGATGGGCCACCATGGGGTCAGGATGGGTTTTCTGGATGCTGCCACTGGCGTGTGCTGGATTCATGGCAGCTCTGGGCAGAAATACCCTGGAGTAACCTGCCCTGTGAAGACATGGTTTCAGGCTTTTAAGACAAAGATCAGGATGAGAATCTGAAAGATCACCTCATCCATTGTGCAAGTTTGATAACTACCTCACCTGAAAAAATGTGAATGCCAGTAACTGCTTATCTTTTCAAGATGTTTCTGTCCAGTTTCTCAAGAACTAGCCAACATCTGTCCAGATAGCTGTATGAATATGTTCTATTTATGATGACATAAGTTCAGTTTAAATCTAGGAGAGTGAATGCTAGTAAAAATGTTCAAAGGGGGGGGGGTCTGAATTAATAATAATGTTTTAAAGCGATCACTCTATTAATATATCTAGCAAGTCTCAGCTGCAGCTTATTAACCAGAAAATTAGAAGAGGTAAAACAAAGCCTGGGGTCTTCTTTTTGAAACTGTTGGTTCTAACGAAACAGATGAGACTGGCTCATGCTGCCTCTCTGGGATTTTTTAAAAATACATTTAATTAAATTGTATTTTAAAGATTAAGTAGATACATACTGAGGATGCGTATTGTCACAGCATGCTCTAGGGGCTATTATTGAAACCTCTTTACTCATTTTCCCTCCCCAGGCCATAGTCTAAATTAATATTTTTTTATTCTTGGTTTGCAGAAATAATATATAGGATATGTTTGTTAAATGAATTGGAGATGCACTTTGTATTGATTTGAGAGCATGCCCTGTGTGGTGAGAAAAGAATATAGCTCAAGATAGGGGGCAAAATAAAGATATGGCTCCCCATAAGAATTTTGCCTCTCAAAATGAAATTTTCTTTCAATTCCCAAATTTCAAGCACTGCCAAATGAAATACTGAAAGGCATTCGCCCCTAGAATACGAACAATTGCTTGCCACAGCGGGCCTTCTCCGCTGTGGCCCCCCGCCTCTGGAACTCACTCCCGAGGGAGATTAGACAGGCCCCCACCCTCCTTGCCTTTCGAAAAAGCCTTAAAACCTGGCTTTTCCAGAGGGCCTTCGACGACTAATTTTTGGGGATTGATTTGTCTGCCCATTTAATTTAATTTAATTAGAGAGTGCTCTGCCATGATTATTGATACCTTGCTGAGTACTTCTGCCACAAAGCTACAGAAGCCCTCTATTTCGGCCTAGAACTGTTTTATCTCCTTGTTTTTAACATGTGATGTATGTATTGTATGACTGCTTTTCATGTTTGATTTTACAATGTGTAATTTGTCACTGTTTTTATTATTGTTGTGAGCCGCCCTGAGTCCCCTCGGGGAGATGGGGTGGGATATAAGAATAAATTTATTATTATTATTATTATTATTATTATTATTATTATTATTATTATTTTGCAACTTTACCCTGCCCCTTATTTCTGGATACCTAAACTGTATTTCTGGGTCCCCTGGTGTCACAGTGTGTTAAAGCGCTGAGCTGCTAAAGTTGTGGACCAAAAGGTCCCAGGTTCAAATCCCGGGAGCGGAATGAGCGCCCGCTGTTAGCCCCAGCTCCTGCCAACCTAGCAGTTCGAAAACATGCCAATGTGAGTAGATCAATAGGTATCGCTCCAGCGGGAAGGTAACGGCGCTCCGTGCAGTCATGCCAGCCACATGACCTTGGAGGTGTCTACGGACAACGCCGGCTCTTCGGCTTAGAAATGGAGATGAGCACCAACCCCCAGAGTGGATCACGACTGGAATTAACGTCAGGGGAAAACCTTTACCTTTACCTAAACTGTATTTCTAAAAACTCAGTTACAGTGTTACTGAATGCTTTTCAGTGGTCATGTAGGTGCCTCTGCTGATGTCAATATGGGGTGTGACTTCCAGGAGTGTCCTAGAGCAATGCAGTTGTTTATGGTAGCAATGATGAAGGGAAGAAAAGGTGACAGTGGACGTGAGCCCATCTATCCCCTTTTCCCTGCACTGATGAGAACAGGGAAAAGGGAGTGGCAGCATCGGTCCATGTGGACAGTGGATCAGTTCGCATTGGAGTTGTCCACACTCTACCCAAAGTGAGGGGCTGCTCTGGAATTTCAACAAAGCCAAAGCATTTTGTGACTAGGTTGAGCTAAAATAGCTCAACCTAGTTTACTCAACATTAAAGACTGGAAGTCCCTGGACATTGTGTAGACCTTTAGGAGTAACCTTAAAACATATGGGCACCAAAGTGTAATGGTGGAGTAACTAATGCACCATGGCCCAATACACAGTTGGCACTGAGGTACATGGGGCATTTCCAGATGCACAGCTGGATACCAGCTAGGAAGAACTATAGGCTTGCGTAATAGGATTGACAAATATAAAACAGAAGTGTCCATTGTGCCTTATGTACCCGATGTATATCAGAAAGTGTCAATACTTGAATGCTCATCGTTGCAATTCACCCCATAAGGTAATTTCTGCAACTTAACTACACATTTGTAAAATTATGAAATTTAAACTGTGATGTAGGACCTTGGCCCATGTTTTAACTGTTTATTATTTATTGATTGTTTAATTATTTTTGTAACCTTTGCATGATGTAAAATTTGGTAGGTTTTGAATAATCATAGATGAAAGCTAAGTTCCTGTTCTGCTTTATAAAAAAAATCCAGTGTTGGGTTTTTGGCCTCTGGTAACCAGGGTTCAATTCCTGCTTGGGCATATAATCGGTAAAGGTAAAGATTTTCCCCTGAGCTTAAGTCTAGTCGTGTCCAACTCTTAGGGTTGGTGCTTATCTCCATTTCTAAGCTGAAGAGCCAGCATTGTCTGTAGACACCTCCAAGGTCATGTGGCCAGCATGACTGCATAGAACGCCGTTACCTTCCTTCTGGAGCTGTACCTATTGATTTACTCACATTTGCATGTTTTCGAACTGCTAGGTTGGCAGAAGCTGGTGCTAATAGTGGGAGCTCACTCTGCTCCCTGGATTTATTTATTTATTTACATCATTTCTACCCCGCCCTTCTCACCCGTAGGGACTCAGGGCGGCTTACAACAGTCGGCAATTCCATTGCCCCAAAAACACATTAAATAACAAACAGCAGTTCAATAAACAATAACAATACCAAAATCAATTCGCCAACCTTCTAGTCAGCAAGTTCAGCAGATCAAAGGTTTAACCTCTGCACCACCAGGAGCTCTCTCTCATATATATATATATATGAGAGGAAAGGTTATATTTTTTTCCCTCCATTACAGGAATATACTGGTACCAAAATAGCTTCAAAGACAAGCAGGTTCTAATCCCAACTGATTATAATTAGCCCTCACCACTTTAAAAATTTCCCCACTGATTAAACACCTTAATCTTATTTAGTTGATTGTTCTACCAATTAATATTTATGTTCATGTTGCCTTGCTCTTCTACGTCCTGTCCTGCAGCTTCAAGGTTGACCCCTGAGAATATTTAATCTTTAAATAGAAAACAACCTTCCTGGGTGTCATTAAAATGCCCCATGATTTGAAGAAGCAATACACAGACAAGTTTCTTTTGTGATCGAAATTGTAAGAATCCCTATTCCTAAAAGAAGTCTGGAAATTTTAGTCCAAGATTCCACAGAATTCTGGAAGAGGTAGTCCAAAATAAGTTTTTCAAACTTAGTGACCACATACTGGGAGCAGCGATACAAGTACATTTACCAAAACCTTTACAACACCAACTATAGGATTGTAGTTAGGACAGCATGTCTAGCTTCCATTAAAATTCCTCATATATTTTACTAAAGGAGAATACTATATCTGTTATTTTGTTTTCAGCAAAATGTTGCTTGCTATTCTGATGGCTTCAGATTATTTTAGTCTTCAGGGGATAAACCAAGCATTTCCATGTTTATACAACTATTCTCTCTTCCTTTACCAATGACAACCAAAAGAATGAGAAATGTGTGTGTACTGTATTTTTAGACAAGGACGTTATCTGCATCTTTGACCTTGCAAATCAGAAACCTACACGTAAAATCAAAAAGCATTTTATGCTCATCCACCTAAGCACATAAGATGACATGACATGACCTGATAAGATGGGGAATGAAAGTGAAAAGGATGGAAGGAATTATGTGTTGGGGAAGAAAGCACTGATGTGTGTATGCCTATTTGGAAACTCACTTCTTTCTCAGAAAGCTAAGCCAATCAGACTTGCCCTTCAATTTGTGTACGTTTTAACAGGTTTGATCCGGTCCCGCATTCGAGGAGCAGAAATGGCAGAAGCAGAAGTCCTTACTTTTTTGGACAGTCATTGTGAGGTGAACAAGGACTGGCTGCTGCCTCTCCTACAAAGGATCAAAGAGGTAAGTGTCATGGAAGAAATTCAGGAGGTCAGATAATGCCCTGCATTAACTGTACTCATTTGCAGCCATTTGATTTAAAAAGAAAACATGGAGAAGTCACCTCTAAAGAGTTGAGCCTTAACAACAGAAATAACTATTAAGAAGCAGAGTGTGAAAATATCACTTCCTGGAACTATAACTCCAAACTGCCTTGATCCAGAGTATATAGTCAGTCTAAAACAATTTTTTCTATGTCGTATGTTGTGTTAGGAATATTATTTTAGGTTGCATTATTTTTTTACCCCACTCCTAAGTTTTGCCAGTGGTTCTGTATGGCCCATTATCTGCTTTTTGTCTCTTTTGCGTGGTGATATCAGAGTGCGAACCTGAGACCATTTGCTTGCCATACACATGGTGTTTCCTCCTCAAAATTAGCTTTGCTGGGTCTAAGATTATAGAAACGGCATCAAAATGAAATGTCTCTGTAAATTCATGAACAAGTTAGTGGATTAAGATTCACAAACAAAGATTTCACAAACAATGGTTTCGCAAACAATGTCAGCAGATCAGTGTTTCTGCTGTGTTTATCAGTTTTAACATTAAAGGAGATATCCAAATTAGCAAGAGAACGTTAGATTATGACTCTGGAGACCAGGGTTTGATTCCCTACTTGCCCATGGAAATTCAGTGGGGCAAGTCACACATTTTCAACCTGAGGAAACACTGTGATAGGTTCACCTTAGACCAGGGGTCCTCAAACTTTTTAATCAGAGGGTTGGTCCACAATCCTTCATATTGTTGAGGGGCTGAATTATCATTTAAAAAAAAAACAAATTCCTATGCACACTGCACATGTCTTATTTGTAGTGCACAAAAACCCCAACAACAATGAAAGAACAATACAATATTTAAAAATACCAATTTTAACAAACATAAACCTATCAGGATTTCAGTGGGAAGTGTGGGCCTGCTTCTAGCCAATGAGATAGTCAAGATAATTAGGATTGTTGTTGTTGTTGTTGTTGTGGGCCTTCAAGTCATTTCAGACTTTGGGTGAGCCTAAGTCTAAAACTGAGGGCGGGAGCCAGGTAGATGACCTTGGAGGGCCGCATCTGGCCCACAGGCCTTCATTTGGGGACCCTTGCCTTAGACCATCCTAAACCAGAAACAACTTAAGGGCATACAGCAACAACCTAGGTAATGAGCTTTATCTGTCAAATAGTTTCAGCACTTTGAATGCTTCAGACTGAGCAGATTCACTGCCCCATTGATGTGGGACTGCCGGGTCTTAACACAACGGAATGTTAATAAAATAGACTTCCATCCCAATATATAGCAGTCCTCTGCAGTTGTTCCTTTTTTACAGTTGCATGAATTCTTAAGTTTTACCAGGGCAATATATTCACAATTGAACCAAGCTTCTTGGATCTGCTCACCTTCTCAGTAAACCATGGCAAAAGGTCATGGCAGTAGGCAAAGGCAGACCCACTGCCAAATAAACAAAGTGGTTCTTCACTCCTTATCTCCAAGGAGTAGAGTAGAAGGTGAAACTCAGAAGTGCGTGACCTACACTACAGAACAAGCAAAGGAGGGATTCTCCCCTTGTGTATGCAAATTAAGTTAGCAGAGCCCCAGGGCTCCTGTCAAAGTTGCTGAGTGGTAGAAGGGGAATAGGCGGGCAAGACTCCAGCCAAGTTTTTAATTAGGCCTATGTTCAATTCCCAGTGCTAAATGATTTAGGGGAGTGATGGCTCTTTGAACAGGGGCTGAATTTAATTTCATGCAAATTAAGCTTTAATAAATTGATTTAATGGGAATTAAATCCTGCTGATTTTTTTCTGCAGCAAACAATAGCGTTCCATTTCTGGTGAGGACAGAAAACATGAGATTAAAGCACAAATGTTGTCCTTCTCAGTGAGATAAAAGCAGTTCTATTGTGTCCTCGAAGCCTTTGAATGTGTACAAAGAATGCTTTCCTCCCTGCCTTCTGACAATGTACCTTGTAGTTTTAGTGAACTCAGAGGTTGCCCATTTGTCTATAAAACAGATCCACAAAAGTTTCCCAGTGATGTAGCTTGTTTATTGTTGCCACTACATATGTACAAAGAGTGAAAGTATAGCTGTGCCAAATAACTGTTTTAAATGTTTGTCTCGGTTGGCCCTCCACAATTGCAAGTTTGACTTTGTTTAGTTGTGGATTTGATTAAAATGTTCTCTTGAGAAATCTCTAGGTTCTCCAATGTATTTCTGTAGTCAACTGCCACCAGAAGATCATGACATAGTCATGCTGGATGATGTAGAGATTCCTAGAGATTTGTTCTCTCAGGTGAAAACAAAATAGCATTTAAACACTTTCCCCCCACCTTTCCAAGGGTCCCTGTGCTGTCGCACGCTGGGCCTGTAAGAATGTTTACAGGACGTGCCTTCTGTATGCCCAACGGGACGCCGGGGTGCCTCAGCTGAGGGGTCCCATAGATTTCCCAACACAAAGTTCTATTGAGGCTCAAAATAAGTTCAACGAAGTTCTTCATTTGGGCTTAGATCTTCAAACAAATGCTCTAAAACCTTGGAAAATTGGTAGCTTTCTCAAGCTGCTATCAAGGGCAGGCAACTGTCAGTAAACTGTTTCCTTTTACCTTTGGGAAATCTTCTGACCCCTCCCTGGGCAATCTTTCTCTACCTTGCTGGCGTGAGGCCCCTACTCCCAGCTCCAAGCTGCGTTATGGATAGCCTGAGTGGTCCCTTACTAGGCAAGGTTGCTGTTGATTCTGTCAACAAGGTGACAGGTGTCTTTTTGATTTATTCCACGAAGGCTGTGGGAACTGAGCTGATGTCCCAGCAATGGCTGGCTGTGTTTCCCAGCAAAGCTGTAGAACTGTCCTTTTTCTCCCCCAGCAAAGCTGTGAGAACTATTCTTTTACTCCCACAGTGAAGCTGTAAGAAGTGAAGCTTTTTGCAGTTGGGGAAGAGGATCCCACACATCCTGCTATTAGAATTCCAACAGTGAGACTGGGCAAAATCCTCCCTTTCCCCCAAAAACCCTGGGAAAAGGGGTGGGTCTAAAGATTCCTGTCGATGATTTCCAAGCTGTTAGCCCTATAATTGCAATCTGAGAGAAGCTACCTTACAAACTTGTAGTGAAAGAAAAGGCTTAAATCTCCTGGCATTGCCGTGCCAGCACAGTCCCGCACCTCTAATTCCAGCAAACGTGAAGGGCTAACTGTATTACTGATTTGTTGTTCTTATTTGCCATCAAGTCAACTAATTTAAGGCAATCCTATGAATGGGAAACCTCCAAGACCCTCAGTCAGAGATAGCCCATTCAGGTCCTACAAACTCTGGGTTGTCACTTCCTTGATTGAATTACTCCTCCTATAGCACGGACCTGGCCTCTTACTTACTGCTTCCATTTGACCATACATACATACATAATCTTCAGGCCAGCATGGCCAGTACTTTGGCACTCAATCATTTGTCTTTTTAGTATTTCCTTTCTTCCTCCCTGTATTACAGGAGGAATACCTCTTATACAAAATGCTTGGGACCAGAAGTGTTTAGGATCTTTCGACTTTTTCAGTTTTTGGAATGTTTGCATTTGCATAAGAGGATTCTTGGAGATGGGACCCAAATCTAAACACAAAATTCATTTATGTTTCATACACACTATATACATAGTCTAAAAGTAATTTTATTCACAGTATTTTAAAATACATTTGTGAATGCAGCAAGGGTTGTGCAAATGAAATCATCAGACAGCAAAGATGTCATTTTCTCAGTCACCCATGTAGACACTTTTGGATCTGGGTGTATTAAAATAATATAATAAAAAAAACTTGATTTATATTCCGCCTATCTCCCCGGAGGGACTTAGGGCAGATTCCAATAATAAAAGGCAAATATTCAATGCCCAAACACAACAACAATACGCCCATAGTAACGAAATTTGACAACACAACTTATAAAAGCAAATTATGACTTAACAACTAAGATTAAATTAAAAACACAACCTGTTATATCAGACATAAAAAAAACATCAAACATCGAACAGAAGTGTCTATTTCCCAGTTCCTTGGGGGCAAATAGATTGAATACATTGAACAGGTCATACATATGGATTGTAGCTGTTAATCAGAGGTATAATGGTAGTATTACCCTCTACTCCTCCTTGCAAGCCAATGAGCAAAGGTCTTCAGCTGTTTCTTGAAGACGGGGAGGGAGGGGGCCATCTTTAACTCCTTAGGAAGGGAGCTTCAGAGGTGGGGGGCGACCACGGGAAAGGCCCTTTCTCTCATTACCACCAACTGTGCTTGGGATGGGGGTGAGACCGAGAGCAGGGCCTCCTCCGATGACCACAGTGTCTGAGTTGGTCTGTAGTGGGAGATGTGGTTCATCAAATAGTCTGGACCTGAGCCATTTATGGCTTTAAAGGTAATAACCAGCACTTTGTATTTAGCCCAGAAGCATACTGGCAGCCAGTGGAGCTAGTTCTCTCCCTGAATGGCACTCCAGTTAGTAACCTGGCTGCCGATCTCTGGACCATTTGAAGCTTCTGAACTATCTTCAAAGGCAGCTTCACGTGGAGAGCATTGCAGTTGTCCAAAAAGGATGTGACTAAGCTGTGATCTACACTGGCTTAGTTTGGCGTCTCAAGGTACGGGTGCAGCTGGCGCACAAGTTTTGACTGTGCAAAGGTGATGCTGGCCACTGCCAACACCTGGGGTTCCAGGGTCAGCATATTTTGCAGTTCTAGCTAATGGATGGATACTCAACCTGTATTATTATTAGCCATAGGATGTGCCATATTCTGAACAGAAATATTACTGCATCGAAATAGCACAAAATAATTACAAAATCTTCTTTAAAAATAAAATACTCTGAAAAAAAAACTTCTTAATCCCCTCAGAAAATGTTCAGAAAAAAATCACTGAGGATGCATCACTGCAATTCTACCAATCCATTCTCAAATTATTAAAAGTTTATCTTGTTCAGAGTTTTCATCAAAGCATCTGAGCGAAAATGCTTCAAAATGCCTGGAACTGTGAAATGCTTACTCAGTGGCCATATGAAGCATTTGGGGATCTATGTTTCATAAAAGTTATACTTTCTGACTCTGTTTTTGTAAATTGCTGGTTAACTTCCATAACACTTTTAACTGTAAAAAATATGATACCACATTATTAGTTCTCCTGCCACCCACCCCCTATTTGCCAACATCTCTGTGAAATAAGCTAGGCTGTTTAGTGACTTGCCCAAAGCCATCTGGAGAGTGTCATGAATTGGTCACGGATATGAACCTCACATCTGAACTCTTGTCGGAAATGTAACATTTGATACTCTTAGGATAAATATTTATCTGTTGACTTTTTGGAATGCAGGAACATCTCAGTTAATGAAGCAAATGTGCCCCTGGCATTACTTCTTTAACAAAATACATGCTGTGAACATAAGAAAAAACATAGAAAAAATAGGGATATTTTTCTACACCACAAAAAGAACTAGCAACCCAACTTTTTACTTAACACTTATGTGAAGGAAAATGAGAAGGTACCCTACCAGCCTCTCCAAGAATTTACTGCCCTTTCTTCACCCCAACCGCATCCACTTGTCTGAAGGAAATCTGATTTTTTGTTTGCACCTTAATTTCCCTACAGAGTTTCGCTCACAATAAGATGGGCCCTCTGCATTCACAGATTCAATAATCCAAAGCTTGAATATCTATATATATCTGAAACCTTGGCTCTGCCATTTTATACAAGGGACATCATTTTACTACCCTCTTGTATACCATGAGATTTCAGCATCCATGAGTTTTGATATCCACTGTGGATCCTGGAACAAAACCCCAGCGGATACTGAACACCATTGTATTTTACTTAAGGGGTTTGATTTTTATGTACTTGGAAGTTAGGTGTGCTCTAATTGTTATGGCTATGTTGAAATTGGTCCTCCATATCCATGGACTTAACCATCCAATTTTTTTAATTGTATATTTATTTTATATACTTGTATACACCAAGGTCACATCAAAATTTATTTGACAAAAAGGTCACAAGTTGAAAAAGTTTAAGAAGCCCTGCTCTAGCCCTCTTTCACCACTGCCACAGTGCTGATGCTGCTAAAATCTGAAAGCCAGATAGCAGATGAGGAAGAAAGCAAGACAGGGTAGATGTGAAAAAAACAAACAAACAAAAAACACATTTAAGGAGTTTTGTTGTAAATTCCTGCTTATCACATTACAAGGCATAAATTCTGTGGATGTAAAATTCTTATTCCCAGGTGTTAAGCTGTTATGCAAAGCCTACTGGTGTCAGTGGAGTGTATTCTGAGTGAGGAATGAATTTGTGCTGGTAAGGCCTTACTCCGTTTCTGCATCTTTGCCTACTCCCTCACTGATCCACCTTCAAGATCTCTCTAAGTGGTGATGCTTCCTTTCCCACACAAGATGTTTGATGAGTTGCAGCCAGCAGGATGGCAGTTCTAGCTGTATTTTCCTTGCAGCAACAGGGAATGTAGCTCATGCTCAGAGCTGATGTGATGGATGAATGTGGATGCCATATGCAACAGTGCCGTAGGAATTTCATTACATGGTTGCGGCAGCCGCTGAAACCATAGCCTGGCCTGAATGAAGCACAAAAGCAAAATGTCACTTCTGCTAACTTCTCTTATTTGTATTTTTTCTCTTTTCATTTCATTTTTATTTAAATCAAAATTGAATGCTTGAAATAGGAGTCACCTCGGTTATTTTTTTCTACTCTTAGTGGCCTGAACCTGAATGAGAAATCTGCTTTTAGTACAGGGGCTTCCTAAATTGGACAGCAAGACTTGCGGAAGATGGAGTGTAAAAGTACAGAAGTGTTGAGGTTTGGTGCACAGAGTGCCTAGGGCAAAGGCTGATGAAGAGGCAATGAAGAAGAGAGGAGAAAGCAAAGACTTCTGGAAATCTCTCAGTCAGCTTAATGCATGGTTATGAAATAAAAAAAGCCAGAGGGACAGGCTTTTGTTAGGTTGAAATGACTGAATGATCACAGCAAAACAAGGGAAAGTTGCACTTTGGATTATACTTCTCAGAATCCTCTGAACAGTGTGGTCAGTGGCGAGGCTGGTTGGGAAGTTCTGGGAATTGTAATACAAAAAGTAACATTTTCAAGCTCTAGTTTACACTCTGAGGAGGAGGAAGAGGAGGTTAGCAGTGATGGTGACATGATGGATATAACAATTAAAAGAACAGCTGTATTTTTTAAATATATCTCTCTTTACATACTAGATTTCTGTTAGCTTCATCTTGGGCAGGAGTTGTAAAACACTCTGGCAGCTTCCCTGCAGGGGTATAAACAAAAAGAAATATTTATTTGTTACATATAGAAAGGAAACACCGAGGAAGGAGGCAGAAGAAACAGAATCCACCTGTCCCTCTTTGTACCTCTTCATCACTTCCAAGTTCCTTCCAATTTAACAGTCTGTGGTTAAGCTGTATAAAGTTGGAAGGAATGAGTTAGTTCAGCATTACTTTTACTTTAACACAGTTTTCTTTTGGCCTGGGATTATCTCAGCTGCCTATCTTGACTTTATCCAGCCTTCCCTCACCTGACATCCTCCAGATGTCTTGGGCACAAAATACATTATTCCAGATGAGATGGAAGCTGTAGCTGAATACATCTGGACGTACTCTTTTGAAGGGACATAATCTGGCCTAGCATTGTTAGTGCAAGATTGATGACAAAAGGGAATGGGGAGGATGCGGTGTAGTTTGCTGCCAGCCCAGTGCTCACCCCACAAATATTGATGAGTGAGAAATGGTATGGCTATGTTTTCCTCAACTCACTGGGCTGGAATAATAGAGCTGGCAATGAACTTGAAAACAACCTGCTGGCAGATCACATCAGGTTATGGTTTCCATGTAGTGAAATATTCCTCAACCCTAATTTCTAGTGGAAATGTTTCTATTCTGGGTTCCAATCAGTCAGCCAAGTTTTCTCTTACGGGTTCTAGTCAATGCATCATGCCTTCTTTCTGTTAGTATAAGCTACAGTGAAGGCAGGGAATTCATTTTACCACCATCATATTTTCATCTTTTCTTTGCCAATATACAACATCATGTGGTGAGCAGTTCTTGTGTGATTCTGATCTGTTGATTTGGTTTTTTTTTAATGTTTTTAAAATCATACAAATTTTGAGATACCCCTAAGCATAGGGGTGCTTCCTCCCAACTCCATCCTGTTGTGACTCGAGTGCTATTACTGTTAAATTTGGCTTTGCTATTAGAAGGAATGAGTCACAGCATCAACAATTTGATGTCTTTACAAAATTCTATTTTTTTGTTTCATCTGTAATTCTGTTACTGGGTGCACATGTGGATTGGATAAGATACACAGGGTGAGCTGCATTGTCATTGTCATAATCCAATTGCTTCTCTTTCCAAATTAGGAGTCAAGGCACTAGCATAAAAAGGCTATGTGACTAGATTTACATTTGCTCCCCTTCCAAATCATTGTGTAGATAGATTCTTAAATAAGATTATTGATGTGAATGAGTACAAAAGTATGTTTTTCTTACACCCACAGTTTGCATGTAAAATTTGCATGAAGGAAGTTTTTCTTCCCTGCTTAAATTTATTACCTGTTGATATCTTACTTTGAAACAAAATTCCATCCATCTTTTGATTTTAATGCCAACCAGTGTTCACTGAACTGTATGGAATGTTAATGCTGCCACCTTCAGTCTGGTGCTGGAAGGGCAACTGAATTGACTGCCATTTTTCTTCTGCTTCCCCCACTAAAGATTAATGGTCTTCTTGTAATTTGTTGCTCGCATGAACAGTCCATTTTGGCTTAATAAAGTTATATGTTTCAAAGAGATCCAGAACTGAAAAGGCATCTGAATCAGCAACTGCCCCCATTACCCACCCCAAAATGTCACTTTCCATTTTTCATTCAGCAAAACAGCTGGTTAGCCAGATTTCTAAGGTATGGCATGTGTCCAAAAAACAAAGTATCTCTGTGCCTTTGTGTGCATAGCGAGGGACAATGTAATGGAATGGTAAATTAGCACAAGACATCAAAACCGAAAGACGCTTTAAAAGAATAGTGTCTCTCAAGCAGACAAGGGATGATAGATGCTTACAGACCTGATAGAGGCATGAGGTGATGACATTGTCTCTGATGATGCTTTGATAGTGTGTGTGCAGCTTAGACACATTTGCTTCTAGTCCCTCAGCATGTGTAGCTGAATCTCAAATGAGAAATGCTTGGAATCTCAATGTACGACATTAATTTCAGGTCTTGCAGGTGAGTTTAAGGAACACTATGACATTTTTCTGGTTAGCTGGTGGGTTCGAGTTTTCTTACTCAGAGAGGCTATTTTATATTAGACCAAACATATTTTGTGTATAGGTACAAATCCTTGTGCAGCATTCAGGGGAAAAAAGCAGTTGGTAATTTCTTCAAAGAGAAATGTCGCTTGAATTTACTGCTGCCTTTTTCACAGGCAGATGGCTGGCAAAATTCCAGTTTTGCTAACTAGGTAAAACATGTGCAGCCCTGGCTTCTCAGATGAACCATCATCTGCACAGATCCAAAAAGCCCCATTCCCATATTTATGTTTTTCTACCTGATTGAATTACCCCACTCCACTAACACTCAGTTTATAGAATATTTAGAAAATATTTTGCCTACTGTCACAGATTGGAGCCAGTTAGACTCAGTTATCTCCATCTTGACTTAGTTGTACTAACCTCCAGGTATTTCTCCTAGATCAGCACCATTTCGTTTAGATTACTTTGGAATCACATTTGCTAATGTCATCACACTTTCTGGTTTGTTCTAGTTAGTTGTCATCCAGTCAACTTTGACTTATGGTGACTACATGAATGAGAGACCTCCAAGTCACCCTATCATCAAAACTCCAGCTCAGCTCTTACGGATTCAGGGCTGTGCTTCCGTAACAAAGTCTATCTGTCTTGATTATGGTTTTCCTGTTTTCCCACTGCCTTCTACCTTCTCAAGCATTATTGTCTTTTCTAGTGAGTCATCTCTTCTCATGACCAAAGTTCGATAATTTTATCATCTTGGCTTCTAGAGGGATTTCATTTGCTCTATGACCCATTTTTTGGTTCTTCCAACAGTCTGCAGTGTCTGTACGATTCTTCTCCAGCATCACATGGAATGGCAATAAGAGGCAATACACTACATGGTTTCTATACTTCCAGGAGAAATGATGAATTTAGGTGTTCTGTTTGGAAAGCAAGACATTAGAAACCAAATTGGGGTAATTCTACCTTTCATTGGAGGGAATGATCCTATAGAAAATAAAGCGTGACTCAGTCTTTTTTAGCTTGAGCACCATACATTAGTTGCCATAACTTCCACATACCTATTTCCCCCATTAAATGAGAGCTTGTACCACCTTTATAAAGCATAAAAACTCTATGTTGGTTTTTGAGAACAGAAGTAAGTTGTGGATAAGTGAGGGAGTCACATAGCAATGTACATCTCTCAGAGGAAAATTCCAACTGACTATCCATATACACATGTAAGTGAGTCCACTAGCAGTCTTGATTTTACTTTGAAAACAAACATATCTACCATGACCAATTTGTTTCAATCAAATAACTTGCTCCTAAAATGTAATTATAATGCCCAGAGCATTTTACAGGAAGAATCAATCTTCATCACCTGAAAACAGAATTTCATTAATACCACAATAATGAGCCAGTGGAGAGTGGTGCTCTACTCCCATTTCACAATGTTTTATTATCTTCTTGTTTTGAGAAGAAATGCTGGAGGGAGAGGATTAAGACCCTATTCAGGTATTCGGAAATTGGCTCCCCTTACTATGCAATCAAGAAGTGAGATTGTGCTGTGTAATCGTGCTCTTATGATGTATACATTAGAAAGCCCTTATACATATAACTATTATAGTTGTGAAAGTGTCCACACAAGCTGCAACTCAGCGCCAGGTGAAAATCTCTTTATACAGAGGCTTAAAATAAACATGCAGGCACTAGGGTCTATATGGAATGGAATGTGTACAGCAGGGGTCCTCAAACCTTTTAAGCAGAGGGCCAGTTTATGGTTTGTCAGACTGTTTGGGGGCCGGACTATAGAATCATAGAATCCTAGAGTTGGAAGAGACCTCATGGGCCATCCAATCCAACCCCCTGCCAAAAAGCAGGTAAATCTCATTCAAAGCACCCTCAACTGATGGCCATCCAATCTCTGCTTAAAAGCCTCCAAAGAAGGAGCCTCCACCACACTCTGGGGCAGAGAGTTCCACTGCCGAACAGCTCTCACAGTGAGGAAGTTTTTCCTAATGTATTCTGCTACTGTCTTCTGGAGTATTGGCTATCCCTCCCAATTTGGTGTCATCTGCAAACGTGATGATAACGCCTTCTAACCCTTCATCTACAGTAAGTCCTTAATAAAGATGCTGAACAGAACCGGATTCCAGGGCGAAACCCTGCGGCACTCTACTTGTGACTTCTTTCCAAGATGAAGAAGATGCTTTGGTGAGCACCCTTTGGGTCCACCTAACCGTAGTTTTGCTTAGCCCACATTTGACTAGTTTGTTTGCCAGAAGGTAATGGGGGTCTTATAAAAGGTCTTACTGAAATCCAAATATACTACATCCATGGCATTCCCTGTATCTACCCAGCTTGTAACTCTTTTGAAAAAAGATATCAGATTAGTCTGGCATGACTTGTTTTTGATTAATCCATGTTGAGTATTAGCGATGACCTCATTCATTTTCTAAGTATTTGCAGACCACTTCCTTAATGATCTTTTCCTCGTAAACTGGCTGGGATTTATGGGAGTTGTAGGCCAAAACACCTGGGGACCCATAGGTTGAGGACTACTAGGCTAGAAGGATGTGCAGTAGATGTAGCACACACACACACATTGTTAAATGCTTTTTACAATTTTTTTTTAGTACATATCATTTTTGCCATTTATTATAAGCTGCTTTGAACCCCATATTGGGAGACAGGCAAGATATAAATCAACTAAATAAATAAATCGATATTTAAGAGAATATTTATAGCTTTAGATGAGAAAGATATATGTCTGGATGTTGTAATAAAAAGGTCTATGGAATTTCTTACTCAAAACATGTTCATATTCAATTCCTGTCATGCAGGATTTGTTGGAAAGGTAGAGGGGAACAACCCCAAACATAAGCAAGTTGAAGAGGAAATGGGGTGAAATGAAGTGGGATGAGGCATTATGCCAGGTCACGTTTAGGGCAGCTTTTGGAAATGGGGAAGGTTCTCCATGTTTCTGGGTAATTCTCTATATTTTTAGTGCAGTAAAAAGGGTTTCAATTGCGGTCACAAGAGCCACACTGAATATCCTAAACTCACACAAACCCCATGATTCCCACCCCTATTTAATGAAATTCATAAAAGAGTTTCCTGGGAGTGGCTGTTTGGACCTAGAGATTTCCATATGATGACGAATTCTGCCCAGACAGGGTTCATGACTCTTTGGATCAGTGATTCTCAAGATGTTTTGGCCTTCAACTCCCAGAAATCCTAACAGCTGTCAAACTGGCTGGGATTTCTGGGAATTGTAGGGCAAAACACCCAAGGACCCCTGGGTTGAGAACCACTGCTTTGGATAGTCAGAGCTTTTTTAGTTGAACTGCTTTAGAGACCCATACAGGCACATCTGTTCAAAACTAAGCATGTGGACAGTTATAAAAATCAGGTGCATATCTAACAAAGTGTGCTGATATTTTGGGTATTTTAGCCAGACCAGATTGTCCAGATAGAACTACAGTGATATAGAAAAGTTTTGCAAGTTTTGAATTTTGCGCAAGAGCAACCTACAAAAAGCATGATTGAAGAAGTTAAAGGTCAGAGATAAACAAAGGAGCAAAGAAGATCCAACAAAATTGTAGACTCATGACCTTTGGATTAACATCTGGCAAAATTAATGAAGAATGGCATACTGAGCAGTATTAAATATTACACAGAAACTGGAATATATTTAACAGTGTAAAATAGTAAATGCAACAGAGTCATCACTCATTAAAAGGAGGTCATGGGTTTGAAATTCCGAAGTCATTTCATTGCAAAAGTTCAGGGCAACATGTAAGTGATCTCTTCTGTCTTCACTACTTCCACCTCTTTATAATTAGCTATCTGAGGAATATCTTTCTAAACAGTAGCACAGGGGTGGGCAATTAGCGCCTTCACTGATACTGTTGGCTTGTAACTCTTGTCATCATCCTTCACCTTCATCTTTCACCTTAACTAGAGCTTAAAGGATTTAAGTTCAGCAATATTTGAAGACCTAGAAAATGTCTATGTCTGCAATAGATTACAATCCAGTGGAATCACATAACAATGAAAGCTCAGTAATGGACACGATAAACATAAATTAACCCCCCTTTCAAGTAACAATGCAATACGAAATCAGAAGTTAGTTATGTCTCCTTTGACTTCACAGCAGAGTAGCAACCCTTTCTAGATAGCCAACTTGGAATAATGGATTTTATTTATCTGCACTATAGAATTAATACAGTTTAATACTACTTTGACTGCTATGGTTCAGTGCTGTGGCATTATGGAAGTTGTACTTTTATAACTCTGCCTAATAATGCTGATGCCTCATGAAACTTCAACTCCTACAATTCCATAGCATCAAACTATGTCAGTTAAGTGCCAAACTGCATCATTTCTACAGTGTAGATGACACGTGTCAAACGCAAGATCTGCTGGCTGAATCTCCTGCCACATTATTTTATGTGGCCCCTGGGGCTTTCAGTGCCAGGGCAACATAGTTACATTTATAAAGCAGGTTTGACCATCCCACTAAAAAGGCATAGGCCTACACTTGGGGTAGGCTTATGCTGAAGGGACACTATGCTGAAGTAACATCTGAAGGCTATCTTGCCTAATTAATATTGAATTCTTTAAAATCACTGTCGACACTTTTAACATTTTCAGAGCCAGAATTGTTTATCTCATTGCCATGTTTTTATAATATTTGCCATTATTTTCTTTCATTGCCATATAATCTGATTCTGATTGGCTATAGCACCCTACCCGATGAAGCCAATGATGTCACACAATGTATGATGTGATGATAGAAAGTAGATATTGTGGTTTTCCACAATCTGTCACATTTAACAGCTTTAAGGGCACACAGCTTTTACGAGAATAAGTGTAAAGAAGAAGAGGGAAAACATTTTGAAAAAGAAATTAGAGTGGCAGGAAAAAATTCCAAACAGTATTGCAATAATGAAAGTGTTTATTCTGGTGAATGTTTTTTTATTGCTTAGCCACAGTGAAAGTGCTCATAAAATACAAAAGTGCAATATGTTTTGAAAATATAGTACTGGTTTGATTTTCTCCTAGTTCAGTTTAAAAGGAGATGTGACTTGAAGTAAGAAGGGGCACTGTGCTTCCATTGTGTGACCCTGGTCTGTTTTTCAGTCTCTTCTGCTGAACTTTAAGGCAGGGCTAGGGACATGCTGCCCTCTTTCCTGGTACCAGCCTTACAAGATTGCATTTCTCATGGTATGTGCACCACCAAACCTGGACTGGGATGAGGGATAATTAACACTGTACCCATATGGCCCACAAGTCATATGAATGAAGTTCTCCATCATTATATGGAATTGACCAGTGTGCACATCATTTGCAAGCTGAAGGCCACAAGTTCAGTGCCTGACATTTTCACCTTTAATGGAGAACAGGTAGTAGTTGAAGGGATGAATCACATGTGGATTTGCTGTTAGCTAGAATGTGAGATAATGAGCTGCATGGACAAATCTTTACATGGTATAAGGGAACTTCTGATGTTTCCTTTAATTGTCACTGTGTAATTGGATGACAGAATAGAAGGCATGCTTATCAAATCTGCAGATGACACCACATTGGGAAGGGTTGCTAATATCACAGAGAATAGGATAAGAATCTAAAATGACTTTAACAAATTAGAAAGCTGGACCAAAATGAACAAAATGAATTTCAAAAGGGAAAACTTACGGTATTACATCTTGGCAATAAAAAATGAAATGCACAGATCTAGGATAGTTGACACCTGGCTTGAAAACAGTCTGTATGAAAGGGATCTAGAAGCTTTAAACTACAAGCTGAACGTGAGCCAACAGAGTGATGTGACAACTAAAAAAAGTCAATGCAATTCTGACCTGCATCAATAGAAGTATAATTGAGGGGAGTGATTATTTCACTCTATTCTGCTTTGGTCATACCTCACCTTGAACACTGTGTCCAGTGCAGGGCACCACAATTCAAGAAGGATATTGGCAAACGGGAATGTGTCCAGAGAAGGGCGGCTAAAATGAAGCCAAGCCCTATGAGCTTAAGGAGTTGGGTATATTTAGCTTGGAGAAAAGAAGGTAGATAGTCATGTTTAAATATTCAAAAGGATATTATACTGAGGAGGGGGCAAGCTTGTTTTCTGCTGCTCTGGAGCAATAGGATCATATTGCAGGAAAACATTTGGAAAAACTTTCTGATGGTTAGAGCTATTTGGCAATGGAATATGCTGCCTCAAAGCATAGTCGGGTCTCCTTCTTTGGGGTTTTAAAGCAAAGGATGGGTGGCAATTTTGGGGGGTGCTTTGATTCTGTGTTGGAACATATGGCCCTTTTGACCTCTTCCAACTATATGTTTATGTGATTTTAATTGTGTAATTCCAGATTTCAAGTTTTACTGCAAATTATAGCTTAGAGAAATTGGAAATGTTAACTTTTTGGACCACAGCTCCCAGAACCTCCCCTTGCTCCCAACAGAATTGCCACAATGGATTTTTGGAAGTTGCAGCCTCCCCCCCAAGGAAACCTGTCAAAAGTCTACATCTTCATTATATTCACTGTCAATTCTAAAGGAACCATATGTTTGTGTTCAGGTTACCTGTTGACATATGGTTTTCCTCAGCAAGTAATACTTAATAGTGGCTTGCTATGATTTTCCTCTGAAATCCAACCTAAAGAACCTGGTATTCAATGGTAGCTCCCCTTCATTAATCTAGTATTTGCCAGACACAATCTCACTTAACTTCCAAGATCCAGTGGGGTCTGGTGCCTTCACAGTATTTCAACTATCACGGGTTACTGGCTACCATGGACACCATGGCCTTATTGGACTCAGTGAAAATGATGGCTACTGGGAATTGTGTGGACATTAAATATGTATAGAAATTCGTTCTATCCTGTCAAAGTTTGCTCTCTATTTCTTCAGCAATATGCAGACATGTTGCTCACATGTTTCCATTTTGAATGATTCACAGCCTTTTCATGGGAGCAAAAGAAAAAAAACACAATCAGGGGGCAGGAGTTTTAATAGCACTGCTTTCTTTGCTCTCTATATTTCTCAGTATTTAAATGATGAAATAACCTTGCTGCAGAAATAAATATTTTCACCTTCACAGTGCCAAGGATGTGAGAGCATTAATCTTCATTGATAATGTCAGAGACAACACACAGTATGATTTAATTTTCAGTATGCTGTAACATTCATGTAGAAACCAACAGAGCTTGGAAGTAGCATTTCACAGATAATAACACCTTGTTTACAGGCATAATAGAGGCAGAATGATGCCAGATTTGTAAATCATGATCAGAATCATGGTGAAAATTGCCAGCCTAATTCCATTGGTGGTGATAGCAGGAAGGGAAAAGCTACAAATGCAGCAGCCACAAAGAAAGTATATCAGAAGATAAATAATTTTCTCAGAGCTGGCATCACTGTACAGCTCAGGAAAAAGCAAAATCCATTAATGGAGTACACAAACAGGATTCTGGGCAATGCAACAACTGATAGCTGCATACTTTTTTTCTAAATTGTAATACGTGACCATTACTAGTCATGCCTGGAATATTGATTTACAAGGGACTTTTGAGCATATATGTATGTTTTTTTAAGCTAACATGTTATTTCTTAAATAGAGGGCTACATGAGCCAGTAACTATACTCAGTCTTCCACATTCACTTGTGCTAGGGGCAAAAGCCAATGGAAATCTTTCTAATATAAGCACCACTAGGGTTTTTAAAAAACCTTTGAGAATCTCTCTCCAGGAATTTTTATGTTCCCCCGAATGGTTCTATAGTCAACTTTCAACAGAGGTTGACAATGGAATTGCATTGGAAGACCTTGAAATTCCTAGAAAAAACGTTTTAATCAAATCCATGAATAATCAAATCCATTAAAGTCAAACCTGCAAATGTGGAAAGCCAACTGAACAGACTTTGAAAAATAGTTTTTTCCCTTTATTTAACATAAGCCAGAAAGAGAGAATGCTATTATAAAATTAAACCAGCACTTGACAAACTTAAAAAGGCTTCTCTACAGCTAACTCTAAATTGCATCAGCCCTTAATTACTTTACTGGAGGCACTCTCTGAGAAAGAAAATACTTCTACCAGATACATCATACATTATCTTCTGTGCTTGGAAAATGTGATGCCCCTATAATACAGTACATACAGTATGTAAGAAAGGAAGATATGTGGGTTGCCTGCCAGAAAGCCAGTTGCCGGTAGATATGCTTATGATGCTTAAAACAGATGGTTCCTCAGAGACTAATATCACTTTTGTCATTGTTACCAGGATCCATCCCATGTGGTGAGTCCAGTTATTGACATCATCAACTTGGACACATTTGCTTATGTGGCTGCTTCTTCCGATCTGAGAGGAGGTGAGTCTGCAGTCAACTGTAGACAGCTGACTGTTTAGGCAAGTATATGATTACATTCAGTGCCTGTATTTAGATTATCAACTTATTGTCTTGAGAAGCAAAAGTATGAATGAGTCTGAGAGCATAGGTATAGTTACTTTTCTCTTCCCTTCATGTGATCTTAAAACAAACCCTTTATTGTTCTTTCACTAATCATAGTTTCCTATATCAATCCAAACATGAAAGTCTGCACTTTGATATCCTGCCTTTTTCTGAATGTGACAGCTATAGTTTACTGGTTTAAATAAAACAGAAAACTAGGCCTGAATAAAAACTTCCTGCTTTGTTTTCAACTTGTACCAAAAAATAAAAAATAAAATACCTATGTGTGTCTGAAATATCTGTATTTCAGATTAATCTTAGATATTAATTATCTAAAGGTTTAAGATTTTTTAATTTTTGTAAAAACAACTGGATTTCTGAGGAATCATTCTCTAATTGATTGAGATCTCCCTAATTTCTCCATCACATTTGAACTATTTCAATAAGTTTCATATTTGACAATAAGGCCTGGGTATTGAGCACGAGGCAGCATCGTCAGCAGGAGAGATTGTTGGAGTTGCAGTCCTGCAACATCTGGAGGATAAAAATTGTCCACTCCTGTTGGATTCAGTGGAAGACTCTAAGATATACTGAACACCATGTACTGAGTATTATTTGGGAGTATAGGTATACTGAGTACTATTTGGGAGCTAATTCAGAAATCCTAATTCTGTATTTAATAAATCCATGAATTACTGAAGAGACAAAATTCACAAACTGGATATTTAAATAACTCATGTGCTTCACTTAAAGTGCGGTTTGGAATCTATCCTTGATAGTCTAACATTCAGGATGATTGTGTTAATTATTATAATAATTATAACTGTAATGTCCAAAGCTTTGAAAGGTTACTGTTTTGGACTACAACTCTCAGAATCTCCAAGCCATTTGAGCCAGTGTAATCCAGGAAACTACATTTTCCATGTTTTAAATATCATGATTTCAACTGAAACTTCATAATGATCATACCATGGCTCTAATATTTCCAATCACATTGTGCTTGCTATTTATTCTATGCTCAGGGTTTGACTGGAGCCTTCACTTTAAGTGGGAACAACTTTCTCCAAAGCAGAAGGCTAAACGGACAGACCCCACAGAGCCAATCAAGTAAGTGACAGTATTTTGAGGTTGGGTGGGGACCACTGGAGCCTTCTTGATAAAACTGTGGAAGAGAGCCAATGGCATATGGAAAAAATGCCCAAGAATGGTGGACAAAAAGCACAATGGAAATCTTTTCTGATTATATTCTAAATGCACATATTTAATCATTGTTTCATAGGTGTTGCAATCAGGCTTCTGATTGCTGTTGCTTTCATTAACAGATAAAGGGAGGGGAAATATATATATGCATGATGATACATAATCACCCTTTGGAACTCAACCAGATGGACCTGATTTCAGAACAGAAACACTTCAACACACTGGGAGGTCTTTAGGAGAATGTGCAAGGGGCATATCTACTCTTCTGCCTTCCATTTTGAGAAAGGATTTTTTTGTTTGCCTCATGGAATCTCCACATTTTAGAAGTGTCCAGTATTGTTATATGCCTTCAAGTCAATTCTGATTTTTCTCAACTGTATCCTATGATTGCTTTGGTAAGACTATTTTAAGCAGAATTTCCATGGCTGATGCTGAGAGGGTATCACTTGCCCAAACTCACCCAGTATGTTTTCATGGCTGAATGGGAGTTCAAACTGTGGCCTCCTGGTGTACTAGTCCAACACCAAAATGACTATCCCATATTTTCTCACATGTTGCAAAGTGGGGTGAAAATTCTGCAAGCCTTTGGATGTTGAAGAACTATAACTCCAATATTCCTTACTACAGGCTTGTCAGCTAGGACTCCTACAAATTGCCATCCAACAACCTTATGAAGGCTGTGCAATGCTGACTCCTATCATTGCAGGGACTAAATGTAAAATCTCTTCATGGCAAGAGTCAAATTGTTGAGAGAGACAGGATGTGCCTAGTAAAAGGAAAATGGTGTGACAGGGCTTGCAACACAAACCTTGCATCTCATCACACAGTGCCACTTCTTTATTTTTATTTTCTGTTAATCTAAAGGGGACCTAAGGGAATGGTAGGTATTGAGGAGATCATAGTTGTGAAATCAAAATTGAGCTACACACAAAGAGCTTTTTAAAGAGCTTTCTCTTTGTTCACTCTTCAAAATGAGATTTTTTTATTAGGATAAAACTAGGTAGAGAGCCCCAGCGAAACAATATCATGTAAATAACCCCCAAGTGCTAAATGTATTTCTTTTTGTTTGGAAGCCTGCAATCAAGGCTGCAAACTAGGAGTTGTGCTGATGAGTGCATTAGCCACTCACTGCATGCTGAGGGAGAGTTGTGAGTGGCATAAAAGCAACAAGGGTGCTTTGATGTATTTACTTGACCAGAAACATAACGGGAGACAATTATTGTATGCAGATATTAGTCCCAGTACATTGGGAACCTTTCTGATGTGGACCTGCATTTTCTCAAGGCTGGCATTCAAGGATTGCTTGACAGTGGACAGAAACAAATCTGAGCTTTTTCATTTACTTCCAGTCTGATACACATAAAAATATACACATCCACATATGTACATAAGACTGGTGATGTGTAGTAGTTGTAGTTATCAGTTTATATCCTGCTTTTCCACACGGTAGCTTACAATATTTAAAATAGATGTAGCTAATTTTTACATAATATTAATACAAAATATAATTAAAGTGTCAATGAAAGTAAAAGCAGTTAAATGGGAACTATTAAAAAGAAGAACATATATGTAGCAGTGGTTCTCAACCTTTGATCCTCCAGGGGTTTTGGACTTCAACTCCCAGAAATCCCAGCCAGCTTGCCAGCTTTAAGGAATTGTGGGAGCTGAAGTCCAAAACACCTGGAAGACCAAAGGTTGAGAACCATTGATGTACAACATAGTACATGAAAATCTCTTTTACCCTCAACCAGTCAGCCCTTAAAAACCTGCCAAAACAAAAATGCACCCACCTGCCTATGAAAGGTTAACAAGGAGGGTGCAAGTCCAACCTCTCTGGGAAAGGAGTTTCAGAGCCTTGGGAGCAGCCACTGAGAGGGCCCTCCTGTATGTTCTCAGCAGAGGTACCTATGAAGTGGGAGCAATGGAGAGAAGCCGCTTGACTCTCCTTTGTGGAGATAAAAAGTGGGGTATTATTGTTGTTGTTGTTAATACTAATAATAATAATAATAATAATAATAATAATAATAATAATAGCTTCCCAAGGAAGTCTGAAGAAACAGGAAGGCTTATATATCAATTCGTATCACACACACATGCATATACATACAGCCACAAAACACAGATAATTTCCTGTCCTTTATTTATGAATGAGTTAACTTGCTGTTTAATCTACCTCTGTCCTTCATGAGCTGGAGAAAAGCCTACCTTCTCACCCATTTCCTTATTTTCAGTACTCATAGTAATTCACTGTGCCCTGTTCTTAGCATATTGATAGCCAGTACTTCTAAGCTGTGTGGGTTTTGTGCCTTTGGGTTGACTCCACTTTATGATGACCTATGATAGGTTTTTCTTTGCAAGATTTATTAAGCAGAAGTGTGCCTTGCCCAAGGTCACCCAGTGGGTCTCCATGGTTGAACAGGAATTCAAACCCTTATTTCCCAAAGTCCTAGTGCAACAGTCAAACAATTATACCACCCTACCTGCAGGTCATAGAATCATAGAATCATAGAATAGTAGAGTTGGAAGAGACCACATGGGCCATCTAGTCCAACCCCCTGCTAAGAAGCAGGAAATCGCATTCAAAGCACCCCCGACAGATGGCCATCCAGCCTCTGCTTAAAAGCCTCCAAGGAAGGAGCCTCCACCACGGCCCCGGGGAGAGAGTTCCACTGTCGAACAGCTCTCACAGTGAGGAAGTTCTTCCTGATGTTCAGATGGAATCTCCTTTCCTGTAGTTTGAAGCCATTGTTCCGTGTCCTAGTCTGCAGGGCAGCAGAAAACAAGCTTGCTCCCTCTTCCCTATGACTTCCCTTCACGTATTTGTACATGGCTATCATGTCTCCTCTCAGCCTTCTCTTCTGCAGGCTAAACATGCCCAGCTCTTTAAGCCGCTCCTCATAGGGCTTGTTCTCCAGACCCTTAATCATTTTAGTCGCCCTCCTCTGGACGCTTTCCAGCTTGTCAACATCTCCCTGTGGTGCCCAAAATTGGACACAGTATTCCAGGTGTGGTCTGACCAAGGCAGAATAGAGGGGGAGCATAACTTCCCTGGATCAAACGCTATTCCCCTATTGATGCAGGCCAGAATCCCATTGGCTTTTTTAGCAGCCGCATCACATTGTTGGCTCATGTTTAACTTGTTGTCCACGAGGACTCCAAGGTCTTTTTCGCACACACTGCTGTCAAGCCAGGCGTCCCCCATTCTGTATCTTTGATTTCCATTTTTTCTGCCGAAGTGAAGTATCTTGCATTTGTCCCTGTTGAACTTCATTTTGTTAGTTTTGGCCCATCTCTCTAGTCTGTCAAGATCGTTTTGAATTCGTTTTGAGGTACATAAACACAGACTGTATATAAAATGCAGAAGCACAATTTCCCCATTGCTCATTTTGTACTGAAAACAATAATGACAAATGGCTGATTTCCAGGATATATGTTGTGGGTATGCCTGAAAATGAAACAGCTGTATATCTTGACAATTTACAGTTCACAAAAATACACGTTTTATCTGTGTTTCTATGTGTATATGAATGCAATGTTTTGTTTTTGTTTTTGTTATGTTTTTTTGCCAAAGGATCCATGTATTTCTTTTTCTTCCCAACCATACAGGACTCCTATTATTGCAGGAGGACTTTTTGTAATTGACAAGGCCTGGTTCAACCATCTTGGAAAATATGATGCAGCAATGGACATCTGGGGTGGTGAGAATTTTGGTGAGTCATTGTCACTCAATAGTCATGAGAAATGTTAAAGCTTTAAGAGCCGAAGAAACAACTTTTTCTCAATAGTTTGAGAAATCCATCACTCAAAAATCCCAGTTATTATTTGCCAGAAATCTCAGCAAACAAGAACTCTTTCAATGACTTTATTAAGGGCACTGTCAATAATCTGAAGGCTTCCTTTTCCAGTGTCAACCTTTCTTTCATATTACATAGACAAATATTTTATCATCCTATGTTTTGACTCCATCATCTATGTCCCACTACCTGTTATGACAAAAAGGCACATCTCTTGGCAAGAAAAAGCAGTCTCAGAGTGAAGACAATGGCATGTGCACAGATCTGCTCCAACAGCAGATACTAGAGGCATTTTGAAAGAAAGAAATGGGCCGTATCAGAGTTAATTCTAAAGGTCTGGTAGAGGCTTCCTATGGGACATCACTAATTAGTGCAGCGTACTTTACTATCATGTTACCAGATAGAGGGAGAATGGTCTCTGCTTCTGGGGGAGGATTTTATGACAGTCATGAGAGAGTCTGTTACAGGGGTGCAATTTTAACATCTGTTGTGCTTTGTCTTGCACTGTGAGAATATTTTCTGTTTGGTTTTAATTGCTTTAGCTGCAGGGAAATAATTCAAGTGGTTTTAAATGAATTAAATCTAGACAACAACAGGTCTTTGTATGTGACCCTGTGTGCATGATATTCCAACAGTGAAATATAGCTGCCCATCAGTCTGCTCTCTTGCTACATTAAGGTTATACTTCCTGCATGAACCAGTTTCAGAAGGTCTTGCATCACCATTATCCTGGATCAGACTTAGGACATTTACTAGTATCTTTGGGACAGACTATACCTGAGCTTGGAAATGTTACTTATTTCAGTTTCACTTCTTTATATCTTTTATATATATGTATGCATATGTATATTTATATATTGACAGGGTTTTAAAACTCTAAAGACTTCTAAAAAAGTCAATACATATACAAACGAATATCATTCCTTGATCCCAGATTCTTTGTGCATTACAGTTGGCTACAGCTGATTAAGCTGAAATGAGTATAGAAAAGTTACATTTTGGACTGCAACTCCCAGAAACCCTTATCTGCCTAGGGAATCTGGATATTGTAGATATTGTATATCTCCCTATTTTGGTCTTGAGCCTGAGACGTTTTCAGGACTGCCTTTGGGGAAGTGGAAGGAGGAGTATTATCTCTTCTTATGCCTCAAAGGTATGGACAGTTGCCGTGTTATTGTTTGTCGCTGCTAGGTTTCCACAGATCAGAAGAAGGCAACTGCAGTCTTGAAAGAGCAAAGGAGGCACTGGGATGCCAGGGAGACAGATCTTAAGCTGGCTTTAATACTTCAACACCTCCAGGGAGTATGGCTAGCAAGGAAAAATAATCCTGCCTCTTCACAGATGCAGCAGCTTTGTCAGTGATCCATAGAAACAGATGCTGCTGTTTTGCAGTAATCCCCTCTGTTGCCTGACACTGTTGTTCCACCCCCTCCTTGAAGCCTTTTGTCATGATGTGCAGATGTGTGTATCCTTCCTTCTTCGGATGCACAGAACTATTATCAAATGGCTTGGCCCTGTCCTTCTCACTGAACATGTCTTGTCCCCCGAGACTTCATTTCACCCTGAAACTAAGATCTGCTATTAAGTAGACTGGAATACCTAAATGTTGGCAGTTGAATTAGCCAAGCTATGAGTTCTGGCTCAGTATCAGACCCAAAAGAAGACAGAGGCTAATTGTACAGTACTGGGATGCATGCAGGGACAGAACTGGGATGCTGTGGAAAGGAAAGAGGGAACTGTATAAATTTCAAGGTGGCTCTAAGTCCTAGTTCACCAAGTGAATCTTAGTCTGTCAGTGGAGAGAAGTCTGTGAAGATCATCTTCTGGCAGTTTTCTTGTTTACTTTCGCTCCTTCTCCTCCTCTGCTTCTTCTTAATCTTTGGCAATATAAAGGTTGGCCATGCTACAAAGTTATGTTGAAGATTGTGAATGCTATTTTACACTGGGACCTTCTTTCCAAAGACCAGTTCTCACTTTTCTCTTGATGATATGCTGCCTGGGTAGATACAGGCAGTCTTTATATGCAGTATTGGTAGAAATGATTATTTTTACTCTCTTTTTATTACTTTTACTAAGTACTAGGAATATCTATATAGCAGTTGCCCCCATATCCATGGTAGTAACTGATGAAACATTTTACTTTTTCTGTTAAATTTCAGTTTTGCATGTACAAATACATAACTCAGTTCTATCCTGTTTCTTCATTAATTCATGTTTGTATACACACACACACACACACACACACACACACACAAAATTTACACTATGTTTATTTTTATGATCTCATATTTCAAATCTAAAATACAATTTTGAGATGGAGACCATAATTGAAAAATTAAGTAAATGTGATAATTCCTCCATATCTGATAGTGAGTTGCTAACTGAAATGTAAGTCGTATTATAAATAAAAAGTTCTCAATATATGCTAACTTGATTCTGGACCATTTCTTGGTTTGAAAAGAATCAACTTTGGATTGTTCACTTTAAATTACATAAACAATTTCAGTTTATATGAGGGGATAGTGAGCTGCTCCCTGCCATGTAAGTTGTCTTATAAAGAAAAGGATCTCCACATAGGCCAACTTGGTTTTAGACCACTTCTTGGTTTGAAAATAATAATGTGGGATTGTTCACTTCTAAAAAATTGAAATCTTCAAATAGCCCACATTGTAATAGGTTAGTGATATTATAGCTGTTTAATTATTATAACTGTAGAGAAACCAACATAAGAATAGTATGAATAGTTTTAGGATCTATGTGTCTATTTTCATCCTGCCAACAGAAGCATATGCAGAGTTTGAAGGAGCTTAAAGATAGGTTCAGCATCAGAGTTGGTGACCCCTGACTGGCATATATGCAGTACCAGCACTGGCTGGCCTCTGTGGCATATATCCTATTTCCTTTGGTAGTGCTCATGCAGCCAATATCAAAAAATGTAGACTGGCCAGGAAAGCTCTTATGAGTAATGCATTCCCCTTGTTAGGCGAGGCAAACATATTGATTGTTCAGTCAGTTAACTCAACTGAATGAATTCAATGCACATCCCAAGCTCTCTCCCCAACCTCTACTACTTCAAGTGGGCTTGGGTGAAAACTGCCAATAACCTTTATCAATTTGGAAATAAATATTTTCTTATATTTTATCTCTCTTGCAGAATAGGAATTCTTTTATCATTTTCAGTTTATGAAATCTCATGAAATTTTAAAGACTTACATCTTAGACTCTCTGAGACAGGAGACTTGCAAATGGGAACTGCATCAGGGTCCACTCAGATTTTTAAAATGTTGTTTTGGGAATGGATTGATTGGCTGAAATATTTATAGACTACCTTTCAGCTTTTAGCAGGGCTTTCCAGGGCAGTGTACAGCAAATCTTTAAAATGCATTCGAGGAATAAAATTGAGAAGAAAGCAATCATCTCAGTCATGAAAACCATTAAAAGCTAAAAGCAATCAAAATGTTCCTGGAGCAAAACTCAGTGGTACACAGGGGTTGCGGTGGATAAAGCCTGCTGAAGGACTTTTGAAAAAAACTGAAGCTGATTCTGTCTTACAGAAATTTCCTTCCGAGTGTGGATGTGTGGTGGAAGCTTAGAAATCATCCCTTGCAGTCGGGTGGGGCATGTCTTCCGGAAGAAACATCCCTACGTCTTCCCAGAAGGAAATGCTAATACCTATATCAAGTAGGCCTTGCTCATATGCTCATATGAAACTTAAACAAATTCCTTGAAAGTCTGCATACACAATATCTACTGCACAATACCTTTCATTGGCCCAGCTCATGACTATGGAGGGTTAAAACATGGCTGTTTGTTGGTGAAGGTGTAAGAAGACATTGAGAAACCTAAAATGAATTCAAAGTGATAGTGGATGAGCAAAGAGGCATCTTGAAAATAGATTAAGATTTGGGAAGGAAAACTGTTAATAAGTATAGTCTATTGCCATGATAGTAATGCTACCAAACAAATGTAGAGGAGTAATAATATTATTTATTTATATTCCGCCCTTCTCCCCAAGGGGACTCAAAATGGATTACAACATACAAACAAACACAGACAAACATTCAGTGCCTTTTTACAAATGAAAATACAGTGAAACACAAATACACAGACAAAGGCAAAGGCTTCTCCTTTCATTTCTGGCTGTGGAGGCAGTGTTCATCTGTGGCTTTGGGAGAGGTGCTCTTCTTTATTTCCAAGCCGGGGAGCCTACGTTGTTGTAGACACCTCCTGGTCATGTTGCTGGCAGGACTGCTTGGAGTGTTTTTGCCTTTTCCTGCCAAAACAGAACCTATTTATCTACTCAGATTTGCATGTTTTTGAACTGCTAGGTTGGCAGGAGCTAGGACAAACAGCAGGAGCTCACGCCGTCTCGTGATTTCGAACTGCCAACCTTCAGGTCAGCAGTTCATCAGCACAAGGGTTTAACCCATTGCGCCACTGCAGTCCCTTTTACAAATGTTGTACTGCACAACTAGTGGAATTCTTTTGAAATGACTGTAACAGCAATAGAAATTATGGTAGCACCTTTTTACAATTGCACAGTTTGGTATTATGAAATTCTGAGCAAATAGGATAAACCAAGAAACCAAGTCTATTTTTGCACTGCACTATTCTCCGAAAGCATGATCCCACAGCCAGGAAGGGGCTGATCTAATGTCACTAGGGAGGGAGTTCCATAGCCAGGGGGCCACCACTAAGAAGGCCCTGTCTCTCATCCCTGCCAATCAATCTTGCGAAACAGGCGGGACCGAGAGAAGGGCCTCCCCAGACGATCTTAATCTCATAAGTGGCTCATAGGGGAAGACAGGTCCGGACAGGTAAGCTGGGATGGAACCATTTAGGGCTTTATAGGCTAAAGCCGGCAGTTTGAATCGTGCTAGGTAGCAGTCTGGCAGCCAGTGGAGCTGGCACAACAAGGGAGTTGTGTTCTCCCTGTATGCTGCTCCAGTGAGCAACCTGGCTGCCTCCCATTCGACCAATTGAAGCTTCCGAACAGTCTTCAAAGGCAACCCCACGTAGATTGTGTTGCAGTAGTCTATACAGGTTGTAACAAGAGTGTGGACCACCATGGCCAATTCAGATTTCCCAAGGTACAGACACAACTGGTGCACAAGTTTTAATCACCGTCGCCAAGACCTGGGGTTCTAGGCTCAGCTTTGAGTCCAAGATCTCTCCCAAGCTGCAAACCTGCATCTTCAGGGGGAGTGTGACCCCATCCAACACAGGCTGTAACCCTATATCCTGTTTGGCCTTGTGACTGACCAAGAGGACTCCTGTCTTATCTGGATTCAATTTCAGTTTGTTCGCCCTCATCCAGACCATCACAGCTGCCAAGCACCGTTTCAGGATCTGAACAGCCTCCTTAGTCGCAGGTGGAAAGGAGTGATAGAGTTGGACGTCATAGTTTTAGTCAGTTTTAAATTATCTAGTTTTAATTGATATTAAAGATATATTTTTAATTATTAAAGGTTTGCTTTATTATTTATTGTGATTTTATTGTAAGCTGCCCCAAGTCCTTTAGATATATGGTCCCTCCCAGCAAGATGCCAGCCACTATATGTGAAGCAGTCTTCAAAAACCTGAACATGATTGCAGACTCTTGCTTGCCTCCCTGAAATAAGTTATCTCCTGATGGGAAAAAAATCAGCTCATCTGTTCATCTCTTTTCATCACCTAAATGCCCAAGGGAAAAGGCCTGGAGGTGTTAGCAATGGGCATGGGAGGAGAAGGACTCACCCCCTCCTTCTCCCTACAGGCTTTTATCTAAGGCATCCAATTAAAGCTCTTTCATGCGTGCTTCTTGGGTTTCACCCTCATTTTTTAACATCTCTCCTTAGAAATACCAAGCGCACAGCTGAAGTGTGGATGGATGAATATAAGCAGTACTATTACGCTGCCCGGCCTGCGGCTCAAGGGAGGCCATATGGAGAGTAAGTGTCCCCCTCTGGCGGTGAAGGAAAATGCAAAGCGAGAGACTCAATTGTTCAATATCATGGAACCTCATTACAATTTTATAGGAGCGTCGTCCAGCTGTTGGGATGCCTGCATTTTCTATCTCTGGGAACAGTTAATTAGATGTTAATAGTAAACAGATGCTGTATGTATATGGGTATAAAAATCCTAGATATATATATATATGTGTGTGTGTGTGTGTGTGTTATCTTATAATCTTATATAAAAACACGCTTTGGCTTATCTCATCAGAAAGATGGGTTTGTTTGCAGATGAAAACAAAAGAGCTAATGTCCTCCTCTTATCTCTTCCTGGAAAGTGTCCCAGATCAAATCCAAGGTTGTTTCTTCTTTTAATAGCTGTCCTATTGGGGCCAAGAAAAGCAGAATCTGCTATCCTTACTAATGAGCTAGCAGTGTGAATAAATGCTGCCCCAGGGCAAAGAAACAAATAAGGGTTGCAAAAAAAGGCAGCCAATCTAAATTCTTATTTTCATATTTGCCCTGGAGGAGCACAGTTGTGTCATAACCTTGCCATAACAACTCAGAGATAATGTATTCCAATTTCTACCTTTCATTTTACCCCTTCTTTCCTTCTCTTTCTGTTTCTATCAGTTTTAACACGGCTTATTTCCTTGTATTTAAAATGTTGTGAATTCCTCAGGTAATACAAAGGTGCAGGTCAGCAATATGCTTTACAGATATGGGGCAGATAGATTTTAGTTAACAAGAATGGCTGAGATTTTTAGGAGTTGTAGTCCGAAAGCTTACTTCCCAGACTTTGCGCCTTTGTCACGATTACAACTTCTAGCCTATTAGCATAGGGACATTTGTTGTACACTGGATAAGCTACTTTATACCATGTATAAGAATGCATTATAAAGTTTTATTGTCTCAGTCCAACTGGATGTGCACATATCTCCCTGATCAAGCATTCAATATGAACACCATCTGTTTGGAGGGAGGGAATTTAGTTCTAAATCCAGTTTCAAGCCCATCTCTTTTCTTCTTAGCAGTTTTCAGTGGCTTTTTTTATGTAGTCCCTCATTGCTAGATGGGAGTAGGAACCATGTGTGCAGCAATATGGACATGATTTCTTCTCCAGGTTGCAGTATGTACACATACACGCACATCTAGGCTGCATTAGGAGTCCTGCACATGGAGATGTATTTCATCCAAACAAAGAAGTCACAGAAAAGTTGGAGAACTGGCATCTTTCCCATTTCAAAGTTGGAGATGCAGAGCAATAATACTTCCTTAACACTGCAGTGTGTCACCCTCTAGATATTGTAGCTTCTATCAGTCTCAATCAGCATAGAAATAATGGGAGCTCTAGTCCAACAGCTATCTGAAGGGGATCATATTTGTAATCCCTAACATAAGAAAAAGAAAGGACCACAATAGACACAAAGAATAATGTGACTGAAATTAACATGTCTAGTGTTGAAACTATCTTAACATTTTAGATTTGTAGTACGTTGCTTTCTCTTTCACTGTAACTTGGTAAAAATTGCCCATCCAACAAAATCTGTAATTGCTCTAGGGCAAAAGCTTCCATTAGTGCCAGGATGCAGGGGGACTGCTGGCATGGGTTGGAAGAATTAACTCCCTTTCCCCATGGTCCTGATCCAAACAAAGATATAAATATGTATTGATCCAGTGAAAAAATGGGGTATATAGAAGAAAAGTGGGATCTTATTATCAATAGATTTTGCAACTGGCTGAAGCAAGAGTGGAATTTTTCAGGCTTATTTCAAGTTGTGACAAGATGCAATGTCCTAATTATATTTTGCATAATTATATATTTCTTTTTGACAGCATACAGAGCAGAGTGGAGCTAAGAAAGTCATTAAAATGTCACACCTTCAAGTGGTATCTGGAGAACGTCTATCCAGAACTTAGGTATTAGTCGTTGTTGTTTAATATGCACTGTTTACAGTACAAGTAAAAACTTTCACACAAACTTTCCCAATTTTCTTTGGTCAATAGGATTTTCCTATTTTTAAACCCTTTCCTTCCAGACTAATGATCCCCAAGAAGTGATCTTTCTTCTAAACCTCTATATCAGTGATTCTCAACCTGTGGATCCCCAGGTATTTTGGCCTACAACTCCCAGAAATCCCAGCCAGTTTACCAGTTGTTTGGATTTCTGGGAGTTGAAGGCCAAAACATCTGGGGACCCACAGGTTGAGAACCACTGCTCTATATGATCCTATAGTCCTATCTTGGTTAGAAATAGAAGCACTACATATTGAAAAATTTGTCTCTCTAGCATAATTACAGTTTTTTATTGACCTTCCTCTAAGTTGTTCAGGGCATGCATGTGCCCTTATATATTTATATCTATAGCAATACTGCCCAGAGCGTTGCACATAGAAATATTAAACACCCCAAGATCAGCCAGGGAGCTTCATGAATAAATGCAAAATATATCAGGTTTACCTGTAGACTAAGTCTAACACACTTGTCCATCATATCACAGGCTTGCCTGCTGTGTCAATGATTTCCCTGGAAAACCGCTTCCTTCTGGTGAAGAATGATAACTCTAATCATTAATCTCTCTGCTTAGAATTCCTGAGGAATCGCTTTACCAGACAGGGATGATACGGCAGAGACAGAGATGCCTGGAGACCCAGAAGTCAGAAGGACAAGACTTTCCAGTTGTGATCTTAAACCCCTGCATCACAAGCAAAGGTCCAGCATCAGCAGCACAGGTAATTTTTTCAGCGATTAGCAGAGTGTGGGTGCTTTTACACTATGCAGTCACAATAATATAATCCACTTTAACACCCATGTCCAATTCTGCCAGAATCTTGGGATTAGTATTTTGGTAAAGCACTATTTTTATTATCATTATAATTTATTATCACCATCTTTATTCATATTCTGCTTTTCCCCCAATATGGAAACTGAAAATGGCTTACAAATTAAAATCATTACAAAATAATTAAAATATACAAAAAGTCAACATTACAACAAAATTAAACTACTAGCTATACTAAAACAATTTAAAATATACACTATTAGAAAAAAGCATTTAAAACAATACAGCACCCTCTTACAGCCTTTTCCTTAAAAGACTGAAGTTCTAAAAGACTGCCTGAATAAAAAGGAGCAGTGGGACTTATTCCACTGCAGAGTTCGTGAAGTTGACAAAGAAGCAGTGTCTGACTGGTCCATCGGAAGGAAGTGAGAACTTGTAGTTAATGAGTTCAAACTGTGATTAGGGTCCATTGGCTGGCAGACCTTACTGGAGTGGATTCAATGTAGTTTTCACTCTATTTGAGTGGAAGTGTGGTATTTAGAACCTCTTCCACAAGCACTTCATAGACCCCTTTGGAGCGGCACCCTACCAACCCACCATTTGCCTGTATGAGCAATGTAGGTGGTCTGGTTGGGGGGGGGGGGTGTCTGCAGGGTATGTTGGTTTCCTTAGACTATACATATCACATCAAAAACAAAAGACACTGAAAAAAACAGTGAAAGAGCACTTCAAAATGTGAAATGAGAAAATGTTTACGAAAACATTCTATTAAAACCCTTCTGCAACAACTAGTTTATGACTAAAAGCCTCTTTGAATAAAGTTTACCCACTGACAGAAGGAGAGCAGAAAATGAGTCTCCTGTAAAAAAAAGAGTTTCCAAAGTGTGAGAGAAGCAAGCAAGAAGCCAGTACTTATGACAATGATGATTTAAAATAATGTCAAGACTGATTCTCAGCTGACTCCAAAAGATCTGAACTTTCTCCAACTACTTTTTGAGTGTAAATTTCATGTAGTGTGATTGTGTGATAGGAACATCAAGTCAGCACTTGCCATAGTGCACCTGTTCATGGTAAGGAAGGTTGACAGTGAGGAACATGGTGGATCTCACACACACTCAGAGAAAGCCACAATGGGAGTAATGCAATTTTAATGGGACTATACAACCTTAGTTTTATATCAGGGCTTTTTAAATCTTTTCTACTTATGACCCCCTTTCCCCCAAGAAATTTTATTCAACCCCAGGTATATAGGTATATAAAATAGGTATACAAAGCAAACATGTATTTGACAATTCTTTGTTGTCCATATCATCTTACTATTTATTAAAGATAAAAAGCAAATTTGCATACTAATGAGATAGAAGTGCTTGTTTATTTTTACATAAAGAATTAAATCTTGGCTGAATATTTGATACTGCAGGATGTAGAGCATCTTCAGCATTTTTCATTCCACGCTGGCATGCTTTGGTTTGTAGCCTCAAGTAGCAGGATGCACTTTGTTGCCTCTCCTTTCTTCCCCTGGATTCATGTAAATGCTAAAACAGCCACTAGGTGGCAAGCTACAAACAATTTTGTGACCCCCAGATTGAATTAGGGGACCTCAAACAGGGTCATGATCCACAGTTTAAGAAGCTTTGCCTTAAATTACAACTAAACATGTGACCAAGAGATATAACTTTTCTTGTCTTTGAGCTGAACTGAGCCTGTCATCCATTTGTAATCACAATAAAATCTACTATGGCATGCAACCCTTCTTCAACAACCAGAGAAAAGGAACATGAAAATTGTAATTTCCTCTCATCTTTCAGACTTATTTATGCTTTCTCTTGCTGAGAGAAAAAAATGAACTGAATTGCAGTGATATATTTAAGTTCGTACTCTGTATTCATTCCATATTAAATTGCCTATTAAAGTAGAAGGAACTTAATGAACCTGACCTCATTCCCTCCTCCCTTTTCAATCACTAAAGGGGAAAATATTCAGTGTCAATCAGAGAGTATTCTCTGAGCTAGATTAACAATTAGGTGCCACTTTAACAAAAACAAAAGACGGGAAAAGAGGTGTGCTCTCTGCCTCTACAAGCTAAAATTATCATTTTAAAGTGACAATATTGAAATCTCACATACTTTAACTGGCAAATAGTAGTCAGGGCTACAGCTGTGTTATGCTATCATGCCAATAGTCTCAATGCATGATGCCTGCCATTTTTCAAATTATGCCAGCCTTATATATGAGCAATTCTTTGACATCTGCATGTGTGTGAAGGACACTATACTTCTCCTCATATGTTTAATCTAGAAAAAATTGGTATAGGGATAAACAGAAATTTCAGTAAACCTTAATTTATTAAGATAATTCAGTATACAAATAACTATTTTCAAGGTAGTTCCCTCTGATTTTTATAATTTTAAAGAGTTTACTTTCTTCATTTTTGTACTTTGGTCTGAAAATACCTATAATCCATTTAATATGTTTTATAAACACATAGATAAATCAGTGGAAGAGAGGGGGAAGCACTACCTGTTCAACAAAATGGGAAGAATTATACAGAAAGTGCCATATTTACCCCAAAAGCTAGAAGAGCTTAAGTAGGTAAAGTTAAAGGTTTTCCCCTTCAAAGTTTTTCCCCTTTGAGCGGCCAGATTAAAAACTGGAGCTAGCCACAGATAGCGGTCAACCCTCCTGTTTAAGCAGCTCCACTGGCTACCGATAAGTTTCCGGGCCCAATTCAAGGTGCAGGTTATCACCTACAAAGCCCTAAATGGTTCGGGATCTTCTTATATCTGCGATCGCCTCCTCCCCTATGAACCCACACAGGCCCTAAGATCTTCCGGAGAGGCCCTTCTCTCACTCCCACCTCTGTCTCAAGCATGATTGGTGGGGATGTGAGAGAGGGCCTTCTCGGTAGTGGCTCCCCGACTCTGGAACCCGCTCCCCATGGAGATTAGACTGACTTTTTCATTGTCCACCTTCCGCCAGAGTCTAAAAACATGGATGTCCTGGTGCACTTTTGAGTGAAGAGGCCACCAGCCATATATCTTGTTTTCATACGATGTTGTACTTTAATATTGCCCCCCATTTTATAGGTTTTAGTGTTTTAATGTGATCGGTTCCTTGTCCTCCCCCACCCGTCTCTATTTTACCCATGGACTTTACTCAGAGTTTTTCACTAATCACCCTCTGTACATAGCAGTTGATGTCTTGGTTTTAATAATTGTCATGTTATGTTGTTTTATAACTATGTTATTATATTGTGTTTTAAATTTATGGACTTTTTCTTATGTAAGCCATCCCAAGTCCCTTCAGGGAGATGGAGGCGGGGTACAAGAATAAAGTTGTTGTTGTTGTTATCTAGTCATGTCCAACTCTGGGGGTTGGTGCTCTTCTCCATTTCTAAGCCAAAAAGCCTAGGTTGGGAGAAACTGGGGCTAAAAGTGGGAGCTCATCCCACTCCCTGTATTCAAACCACCAACCTTTTGGTCAGCAAGTTCCTCAGCTCAGTGGTTTAATCTGATGCACCATCGGGGGCTCCATAAGAGCTTAAGAACTTAAGTATACTTACAATAAATGTGAGATATGTGTACTGCATTTTAAAAATATATCATAGGTGTCAAAATGTTTTAAATTGTTTTAATTTAAGTTTTTCTTGGAATTATTATTTAATGCTTTTTAAACTTTCATACTACAGATTGATCTGTTTTATTTTTGGTTTCATTTATATTATCAGCCATATCGCGTTCCATATGGAGAAAAAGACAGAAAATAAAATACAGAACTGATGGTTTTATATATACAGTAGAGTCTCGCTTATCCAACCTTCACTTATCCAACATTCTGTATTATCCAATGCAGTCTGCCTTTTAGTAGTCAGTGTTCTTATAGTAAATGTTGCAATTTTTGGTGCTAAATTTGTAAATACAGTAATTACTACATAACGTTAATGTGCATTGAACTGCTTTTTCTGTCAATTTGTTGTAAAACATGATGTTTTGGTCGTTAATTTGTAAAATTATAATATAATTTTATGCTTAATAGGTTTTTCCTTAATCCCTCCTTATTATCCAACATTTTCACTTATCCAACGTTCTGCCGGCCTTTTTATGTTGGATAAGTGAGACTTTACTGTACATCAAAACAAACAGAATAAATTGAACTAGCTTCCACAAATTTGTCTAATCCTCTTTGAAGCCCATATCTGTAGCTGTATGTGGAGGTTAGAAATCGTATCTTTTTGGACCAGAGCTCCCATAACTCCTTAGCCAGTTGCCATACTGGTGAAAGAATTCTGGGAGTTGTAGTCCAAAATTTAAATCCAGTTGCTAGTCCTGATTAGAATAGACTCACTGAGTCAACTGAGGAGCAGAACGCCAGCATTGCTATAAATCCAGCTGTATCTACTATGCTATGTAGATGTACTGTAACAGGTCCCACAAAGTAACTTATTCAATTTCTGAAATAATCACATCTCATACCAGCAAATTCTGTGCATTAAGTTGTGGGTCTGCCCTACCCACTGCATATCTGAATGAGATGGAGAAAAAACATCCCATATAATGCATACATTTATTAACCTCTTTCTTGTTCAGTCATCTTTTTTCCTTTCCCCTGGCTTGGCTCCACACTACAAAAATGATGATAATGATGACTCTAATAGCATAAGTTATTACCTCATAGTTAGCATGCATTGGGAGTGGGTCAGAAACCCCTCTCCTTCTGTTCCTCGGGCTGAATATGTTTGTCTCTGCAGTGTTGCTTCAAGTCAGAAGCTTGGCATTATCTAGTCTTGTTTATGTCTCATTTGCTAAAGGAATTGATTGATTTAGCACTTCACCAGAGAAATGCATCTGAGGGTAAATAATTGATTGTAATTTTGCCCTGGTTTTGTCTAATGAAGATGTCACTGGTTGGCGGGTGCATTGGCTTTCTGTTAGAACAGAGCATCCGTTGATATTAAACTTTGCAGTAACCTTCTTGGAATAGATTTCTGACTCTGGGATTCATTTAATAAACCCATTAATCATTAGCAGTTCCTTGAAACCTGACAAGCTTTAGAAAAGAATTCAGAAGCCTCTTAGGCCTGGATACCCTTGAGCACTCCGTCAGTAGCAGCAGAAACGGCAGAGGCTGGATTGAAATGAGTCTTTGTTGAGAGTGAGGCTGTCACACTCCTGCAAGGAAAAAAGAAGCAGACAGCAGGGCTGTAATCTCTGGGTCTTCCCCCAGTTTCCTACATGGCCTCATTGCAGGAAACTCTCCCATATGAGCTTGACCATGCTTTGAGATCTACTATGGAGGCCTCTCTCTTTGAACCTCCACTTTCACAGGGCATGTAAAAAGTATTCTGCTCCAGAGCTGCCCTGGATTCATCCTGTGAGCACTCCACATATCAGCAATAAAGCAATCCAAGCTGTCTTGTTATCTAGATGGCTGCTCGGGCTCACAGTGCATGGGCACCAATGCACTGTCCTTTTCGGCCAAGCATGTCTCTGCGAGAGCATTGCTGACAACACTGGTTTTGGTGAAGTCAAAACAGGATGCCTAGCTATATGATCAATGAGAAGGGAGTAGATGTGATATCAGCAGAAGCAATAACATTTGCTTGACCATTATGGCAGTGCTTGACCAATCTGTCTCAGAAGTTGTTTTTGGTGTAGGAAAAATAGGATCACCTCAGTTCCAGCTGCCCACACTTCAAAAATACTGAGGTCTCATGGAAGTTTCCTGGACGTTCCAGAGTAACCTGTGAATTTTCTTAAAGGCTAAAGGAAGCACATAGGATCACTGAAACTCACCTATTTATTTGTTGGGCCCACAAAGTGTCATTTACAGAAAGAAGATGCATTTTGGAAAGGACCTTTTCCTCACAGCATTGTCCTCATCACAACTGGACTCCCAAAGTCTGCCATTTAGTGGTTTGGCAAGCTTGGGGAATTAATACATGGATGATGAGATCCTCCTTGTATAAATGTTCCTTTGTTCTGTGTTCCACAAGCAAATTGCATTTCTTCTAACACAAAAAGAGCAAATATAAAAGAGTGGAGTTTCCAGGAAAAAAATAGGCAACCAGGTAGAATCATAGAATCATAGAGTTGGAAGAGACCTCGTGGGCCATCCAGTCCAACCCCTTGCAAGAAGCAGGAAAATCTCATTCAGAGCACCCCCGACAGATGGCCATCCAGCCTCTGCTTAAACGCCTCCAAAAGAAGGAGCTTCCACCACACCCTGGGGCAGAGAATTCCACTGCCGAACAGCTCCCACAGTGAGGAAGTTCTTCCTAATGTTCTCCCTTCAACTGCGGTGCCCAGAATTGGACACAGTATTCCAGGTGTGATCTGACCAAGGCAGAATAGAGGGGTAGCATGACTTCCCTGGATCTAGACTCTATACCCCTATTTATGCAGGCCAAAATCCCTTTGGCTTTTTTCGCCGCCACATCACATTGTAGGCTGACGTTTAACTTGTTGTCCACGAATACTCCAAGATCTTTTTCATACGTACTGCTGTCGAGCCAGGCGTCCCACATTCTGTATCTTTGCATTTCATTTTTTCTGCCTAAGTGGAGTATCTTTCATTTGTCCCTGTTGAACTTCATTTTGTTGGTTTCGGCCCATCTCTCTAATCTGTCAAGATCGTTTTGAATTCTGCTCCTGTCTTCTGGAGTGTTAGCTATCCCTCCCAGTTTGGTGCCGTCTGCAAACTTGATGATCGTGCCTTCTAACCCTTCGTCTAAGTCGTTAATAAAGATGTTGAACAGAACCGGGCCCAGGACGGAACCCTGCGGCACTCCACTTGTGACTTCTTTCCAAGATGAAGAAGATGCATTGGTGAGCATCCTTTGGGTTCGTTCGCTTAACCAATTACAGATCCACCTAACCATAGTTTTGTCTAGCCCACATTTGACTAGCTTGTTTGCCAAAGGTCATGGGAGACCTTGTCGAAGGCCTTACTGAAATCCAGATAGGCTACATCCACGGCATTCCCCGCATCTACCCAGCTTGTAACTCTATCAAAAAAAAAGAGATCAGATTAGTCTGGCATGACTTGTTTTTGGTAAATCCGTGTCGACTATTAGTGATGACCACATTTGTTTCTAAGTGTTCACAGACCACTTCCTTAATTATCTTTTCTAGAATCTTGCCTGGTATCGACGTGAGGCTGACTGGACTGTAATTGTTTGGGTCGTTCTTTTTTCCCTTCTTGAAGATAGGAACCACATTCACCCTCCTCCAATCTGCTGGGACTTCTACCAGCTATGAGCAGGGTGGATCAGATAGTTGAATTATGTTGGTTAGAACACATGGGCTAGAACAGGCTTGGGCAAACTTTGCCTCTCCAGGTGTTTTGGACTTCAACTCCGGTAAAATGCCTTGGATTTCTGGAAGTTGACGTTCAAAATACCTGGAGGGCTGAAATTTGCCATGCCTGGGCTAGAATGTGCAACAGTGGGGTTTTTGGAGTGGGGGTGGGGGCTGAACCAGGACCTTTCGCCCCGTCTAAATCAGGGTTTAAAATTATGTAGAGCCGTGTTACATCCCATGATCCTGACCACTTCCCCTGACAAAATGATGAATTTGGCAAAATAAATTGAATTATTTTTGCCCACATTAGAAGAGGCAGTCACCGTTTTAATGTGTTGCAGAAGGCCTTGGATATCTTTTTTTTCCTCACTGGACTTCCATACATTACACCTGTCATAATTTCGCAAGGCCAGTTCCAATTCCATCATTTAATTGAGTCTAATTGGGTATTGGGCCTGTGGGGACTCACTTTCGGATAGTCCTAGCACTACCTGGGGGTGAGTCCCCATTTGCCATCCTGAACCTTTTGGGCTCCTGGAGCCCAAAGGTCTGAGATGCCCTCCCCCCAGCCCCAAGATGACCCTTGAAAAAAAAGTTAAATTTACCTGGCTGCCATTATGTTCCTTCTCACACCCTCCTGGGGTGAGGAAATGACATGCCAGAGACCCTGGGGGGGGGGGGGCAGGCAAGGAGGAACATAATGGTAGCCAGGTAAGTTTAACTTTATTTTTAGGGGTTATTTTGGAAGGCTTGAGGGTGGCTGCATGCCATCCTAATTGTTATTGGGATGGCATGTAGCCATCCTCCCTGGGGAAGCCCAGGTTTTTTGGGGGGAGTGGGGACATAAATCCATGCCAAAGCCTTGGCACAGATTTTTGGGGTGTGTGGAGATGACCTTAGAGGTTTCTGGAGACAGCACTTCCCAAGCATTTGTAGGTCTTCAATAGTGATTCAGTGGTCATCTTCTGGTAGACATTAACCACAGATGTCTGCTGGGGGACCTAGAAAATTCCCCCAAAAAAGTGTCATCTTAGGTAGATATAGATATAGATATATTTAAAATGCAATTTCCCTCACATTTATGGCAGTCCTGTGCCTTAGCCCCAGTGAATGTGGAGGGATGTATTTATATTTTCAGCTCATCGCAAGCCAGTGCATACCAGTAGTTTCAGCCATAAGTCTCTTCCTATCCTTTGGGAAGCTAAGGTTAAACAAGTACTATTAGAGCAAAAGGTTTGAATTCTTCAGTTTCTCAATCTGCCACTAGAGATATGGTGGTGGCTCTGAGAAACCCTTTTGTATGTGCAGAGGAAAGAATCAAGTACCGAAGCCACAAGACCACTTACACCTTGTCAGAAGATAAGTTAGATCCTTAGGGGTAAGTGTTGAAACTCCATATGCAGAGTGAAAATAGAGCGGAGGTCAAGGAGGGTTCATGCTTCAAACAGCAATTCACTTCATCTGCTAACTGTTATCCCTAAAAAACCAAGTTACATTAACACGGTTGGGGCCAGGGACTATTTTTCAAGGCTATAACATCATTCAAGGTGACACCTGTCACTGCTCCTCAGCATCATAATGAATTTGAAAAATAAACGTAAAGTCTCATCTTCAGCTGTCTCTGAAATGGCTCTTCTCAGAGGCAGCAACACAGCCCTCCCCTTCTCTGCCTTTTAATCAGATGGAAACCAGATGGCACCCCAGATAAAAATATGGAAATCTATACAACATGGATGTCATTTACTAACAGTATGGAAGACAGCAGCTTCTTCAACCATGCCCTTGTTTCACCCTTGCTCTCTTTCTTTCAGTGTTGTGTTGGTGGAGACCATTCAAGAAAACTGTCTTATTACCTCTATCCATTTGGGATTAGAGAAGCTTTAAAAATAAACAAATCCCTTTTTCCTTTGTGTGCAACATTCACATGGCCAATTTCGATGATTCATAGAGCTTTAAATTCTGTGCATTTTGATAGAGCAGGATATTCAGCAGCTAAACTGCATGTATAATGAAGCCATTTTAAAAGTACTGGACTTTGCTCCATTTCAGTTTATTACAGTAGCACAACAAAATAAATAGGGATGTGGTTATCTGGTGCATGGCTCGAGTGACAGCTTTGTGTTATAACAGTTTAATCTAAAATGAAATAAAAACCCTATCTGGACCATCTTTTTGGGACATTGTTACCAACTTGTTAATCCTGCCTGCCCTCCAAGATTTTCAAGACTCCCTTTTCACATTTTCTTTCTAGACTAACAGAGTTAAGTAAGTTAAAGTGGAAAATAATCACATGAGCTTCATAGCTGAGCACGGTTTTAAACTGGCGTTCTAGTCCAATGTTTTAAATCATATTGACAAAAGTATGTCAAAAGTGTCCCCAGGAGCTTGTGGGAAGGGAATTTCTGCTTGAGAAATTTGAAATATCATAGGAATAAACTCAAAATGGAGACTTTGGTGCCCTTGGGGACCACAAAAATAGGTTCAGGGTGCACTTCTACCATCAGTGAAAGGAGGCAAGCAAATGTTGAAAAGGGCAGGAGAATGGAGAGTAGATTATACAAGATTAGGATTAATGTAAAGATGCCTTGAATCATCTTAATGTGTACACTTCTGTTTCAGGAATGGACGTATACATACAACCAGCAAGTCCGCTACCATCAACTGTGCTTGTCTATACAGACCCTCTTTCCAGGTTCCCAGGCAGTGCTCTTACCTTGCAAAGAAGGGGATGGCAAACAGGTGAGGCCATTCTCCCTCAAAAAGTTTTGCAACTTAAAAACACTCTCACCCACTAGGACTGACATGAAATATTTCACCCCACCATTCTAGCAACTTCTACAGATGTAGAAAAGTCAATTAACTGAAATCATTCGTTCTATCATCTCATCACCACTGCATGGCTACGACAAACCTACAAAAAGATCACTTGATCATTTCTAGATATTTTTTGCTTTTTGGGAAAATATTAAAATTGAGTTCATTTTGCTTTGGAGAGGCTAGCTGAAAGTGAACCAGGGATCTGATTAATTAGTCAGACTAAAACCAGAACCAAATGTCAATGATCATACTAACATGCTACATTGCGGACAGCATGAAACCACAGGAAAATGATTGAAGTCGTGCCATGATAATGAACAAATAGATGTAGATCATCACATTGGACAAATTGTGCCATCTCCCTGCAGAAGTGGGGAGAGTCACTGTCAGCTATCAAGGAATTTTAAGAATTAAAACATCAGAATTCAAATTCTGCACATAGGGAACTTTATTCATATACCTGTCTATTTATTTTTCATCCCATTTATGTTTGGTCCTAGTTTCACTACTAATATTGTGCTGATACCAGTCATCCAATGTATGAAGGCTGCTTTTCCTTAATTCTTCCCCAGCTATGTACCAATGTAACCACCTCCTGCCTCACATAAGTCCTTGCTTATTCCTCTGGTGCCCATGGAGACTCTAAATAGTGGTTCCCAACCTTTGGGCCTCCAGGTGTTTTGGTCTTCAGCTCTCACGGTTCCTAACAGCTGGTAAACTGGCTGGGATTTCTGGGAGTTGAAGTCCAAAACACCTGGAGGCCCCAAGGTTGGAAACCATTTCTCTAAATACATAAAGGTACACCACTGAAGCTAGTCAGTGCTGAGATGATGCAGCTGATCCAAAGAGATTTTCCCCCAATGGGAATGATAGCACTGTAGAATGAGATACTGAACACTGCTATTTGCAATTGTCAAAAACTGCTTGTGTCACTAACATATTTCAGTACATGCTGAATTTAATCTCTTTGCATTTTTCTCTTCTCTTTCAACAGCGATGGAATAAAGTTGGTTCTCACATTGAACACATGGCCACACGTTATTGCCTGGACACAGAAATGGTGGGGGACACCAATGAGAACATGAGAGAAGTTGTCATTAATCCCTGTGAGAGCACAGCAATGAGTCAACGGTGGGAAATGGTGATGTCCTGACCACAACTGTCGATATACCAGCCAACTCGCCCAAAAGGACCTTTGTTTTGAACTGCCAAGGCTGTTGTCCATGCTTGGGGTAAAGTGGGACTTGCCTTAGAGTTGGCCAAAAGCCAAAGAATAAGGACATACAGCTGTGCCTAGGTTGAAGAAAGCACACAAGTGCTGGCTCTGAGAGCCACAACATTAAGCACATCAGATGGGGCCATACATCCATACAGCTCAGAACAACATGACATAAGGACCCTCATCTGTTAGCTAAAACAGATATTCTTCTCATTTTTGAGAAGGACATCTGCTGAAATCAGCCAGCGTGGTATCAGTAAAGGCAGGTAGAAAACCTTTGGAAACAATAAGTGGGAGAGCAGCTTTTTGCAAGAAAGGGTGGGATAGGGAAAAGTTGAGCATTATACAAATATAGAAATGGTCATGTTGGGAATTGAATAGAAAAGGAATCTTGCATTCCTGATTGATTAACTGAGCACATCTCTGGAAAGCTGCTGGAGTAAGCTATATTGCACATAAGAATTCACATGGGATCCAGACCCTTGTTATGTGTGAGATACTGTATAAGAATGTATGTTTGAGAAAGAGAATTTATTGCTATCTGGGAATTGTGTTCCAAATGTGATGCATGGATATAGAGGAGAGGGAAAGCTATACAAGTGTACGGCACAAAGTTCAAAGTTTCCTTCAAGATTGGGATGAGCAAGGGGACTAGAAATAATCTGTGTTAACCCTCAACTGACTATGGTTGGAGAGGTGGGGCAAATTTTGATTCTGCACAAAGCCAGCTTGTAACAGATCCTCCAACCTCTCACTCCGCCCAGAGTTGTCATGTGGGTTGCCCTATAAGAATGACAAATGGCAAGCCTTTGCACTTAACAACTACCACCACCACTCCCAAACTGGTGGCCTCTGAGCTTTGGCAAGTAACCCAACTTGCCCATTTGTAGCATAGACTGTGTTGCTCTTCTGTTATATTCCCACACCTTACAGCTGCCTCTTGCTGAGATTGCACACTAAGGATGGCCATGATTGTTTATCAGCAATTTTCAGAAGGCAAGGTATTGATCACGTTCCTTGTGGTATAAGACTTTCTCCCTCTCCCTCATCTCTGATCCACAGTGGTCTTTGATTATGTTGTTCTTGTTGTGAAAGAACAAAGTACCCCTGCAAAGCGTATTGATCCAGAAATTATTGTAGGACCTGGGAGCATTTATGCTTATTGATAGTATACATGAACAATGAACATAATCAAACACTGATTAATACATATGGGTTTGTACAATCTGATTGTGTGAGCAGTGCTCCAAATCCAGATTGGAATGCAGTACAACTGATGTGGGTCATCTAAGAAAACGTATGTGTGTACCACTGGTGAATCTGATACTGCTCTAGCCAATGCTAGCTTTGTCGCACCACTCTGATCCGGCCTATGTGTGTTTTAGTGAGACTGAGTCATGACTCTGTATGAGAGGCTGATTAACACTGTTCCTTTTCCCATTTCAAGGAGGTCTCAGCTGAGCCTAAAACCATATCTGTAATGTGTCTCTCACTGTTTAAAGACCTTGGAATTGGGAAAATTTTCACATAAATCATAAAAATAATATTTTGCTATTTGCAGGCCACTGTCTGATGTTTTCCTGCCTTTCAATTTCCATACTACAAAAGCTTGAGCCATTGCGTTGCACTTGCAAAATGAGTGCGCTCCTAATTGGAAAATGGGCCCCACCTTACAGCAGACAATGCTTTTTTAATAGTTTATTAAACTCCTTATTCTACATTCAGAACTAGATAAAGTTGCTTTTTAAACAAAATTTCATATCTATTTTCCTTGACTCACTGAGCAATCCAGGAGATGGTAGGGCAAAAAATATTTTTTTTCCTGCAGAAGCTTTACCCACAAAGCACCAATAAGAGCAAACATTTGAAGCTTCTGTGACTAAGTTTCGGTGAGTGCTTTTCGAAAGATTTAAAGGTGGTCAAGCTCCCAGTTTATATATGCATCAAGGGAAGCTAAGGGGCTTCACGTTAAGTCTTTTTAAGGCAATGACATTTAACTGTGGAAGGGGTTTCCATGTTTTCATTTCAGTCAAGATGAACAAAGAACAAATCCCTTAGCTCAATTCAGAATGGCTATGGCTTAAATGAGCTGTTTTAAAAGTTATATTAATGCTAATCAGAGAATAGTTTGATTTGAGATTTGAAAACCCTCCTGTGCTCTTGGGAAGAGAATATGGCTGAGGTACTTATTTCATTGTTGGCAATTTTACAGATTCTCCTGCAAGCCCCTTGGCCTCTTCCTGTCTCTGCATTTGTTCACTGAACTAGAGATCAATTAAGTCTAGGATCTTCTATATGAATTGACTCACTATTCCATATGTGATCCCATGAGTCTACACAACCTGGACCTGCCAGAAGAATTTAGTCCAAAGTTCAAGTCCTCTTATACTGATTTTTCCAATGTTGAAATGGTACTGTGGCACTTCAAAGGAGGTTATTACATTTGAGAGGATAAACATGATTACTGGGTACAGTATACATGATGTAGATGTTGTGTAAATCAAGCGCATCAGAATATCCAGTTCCAGCCTTCTCACTTGGAATATATTTCTGACATGAATCTTGGAAGCATTCAAGCTCCTGAAGGAAGCCATCCAGAAACAGTAACATAAGGGGAAAGGCTAATGCTGACTTTAAAGTGTACTTGGGGGAGATAAATCATTTTAACGATCCAGGACCCAGGAATAAGGCGGTTTAGCTGAAGGGAGATATGAATAGAGTTATGGGCCAAAAGCATATGTGAACTAATGAGAAAAATAACCAGAATGTTCCAAGGAAGAAATGACAAACACAACACTGTATCATGTAATCAGGTTTATTTCTCCAAAAACCCTTTTATCTTTCATCATCCTCAGTTATGATTTAAAATGCAACTACTACACAGCCTAAAATACTTTATTTTATTATTTGTGTATATTCCTAATAGTCAGGGCAGAATATGATTGCATCTCTTTTAAAAATGTCTAGGATCCTGTTATTACTGTAAGATACACCAACATAAAACTGGCATGTTCTGCCTTTCTTCTACCTCTTCTCCTCTTGATATTGCAGAGGAAGAAATCCACCTTACTTCTCATGCAATAATCCCCAATCACCAGGGCCAGCCCTAGGTAATTTTCAAGTGTAAGCGAACAGAATTCTGCCCCCCCCCCCCCAACCAATCACTGAAAAATAAAAGCATTGGATAAGCGTATTAAACATCAAATTACATTATGATTTTACAAATTAAGCACCAAAGCATCATGTTTTACAACAAATCAACAGAAAAAGCAGGTCATTACATGGTAATGTTATGTAGGAATTACTATATTTGCAAATTTAGCACCAAACATTGAACTGGGATATAGGGCAGTGTGGACTCAGATAACCCAGTTCAAAGCAGATATTATGGGTTATTCTGCTTTGATATTCTGGGTTATATGGCTGTGTGGAAGAGCCCTAAGTGTGGACTCCGATAACCCAGATCCCTTGCCAGGCCCCAGCAAGGTCCCAGCCACTCCCTCCCTCCTTCCCTTCTTCCTACCTTCACACGCATGCGCGCATGCGAGAGAGCCTCAACTGCGCCCCCTAGAGGATGGCGCCTTCAGCAACCGCGTACTTTGCCTAATGGTTGAACTGCCCCTGCCAATCACCCCCTCCCCTGCCTCATGGTGTCTGTCTTGACCTGGCTGATAGGGAGCAGGTTCAGAAGAGAGATGTCTGACAATATCTGTATACACAAATGTGCAATGATGTACAATCCTTTGGGATCTCTCAGGAATCCTTTTGGGGGGTCCCATGTGGTGACATGGTTGTTGGGAGAATCAGATGCTAGTTCATTTTTCTCACTCTCTTTCTATCACTGAATGGCCTTGGATAAGCAATCCACAAGAGCAAGGTGAGTCCTGCAGAAGAGGAAAGAAGAGATGAGTTCTAGTCCTGCCTTTGTGAAATGTAATGCTATATCTCTCCATCCAAGATCTCAACCAACATTTTCACATAATTTCTATGTGCTCTCCAAATAATGTAAAGCAGTGTATTAAACACAGTGACCGCTTGTGATAAGGTAGGCTGACTGGATGGGGAAAGTAGACCTTTGAGATGGAAAAGTCCTGGTCTGCCATTACACAAATGGTGAAATCAACAGAGGAAGAGCTGAGCATGGTTACTGTTTTGATGGTGAATGCTTGAGAATCCTTGAAGCTATCTCTTTAAAAGTTTGCTGAGTCCTGCCATGGCAGATCACCCCTGCATTCAGAAAATGTGATCACAAAATTCTGATGGAAATTCAATATGAAATCATATCAGAAATGTTGGTGTGAATCACTCCCAACACATCCCCGCATGTACACATTCAGGGTTGGTCAGCATTTCTATTAAAAAGGTTTATTTATTTAATTATTGTATTTGTACCCCGCCCTTCTAACTCCGAAGGGGACTCAGAGCTGCTTACAAAAAGGCACAATTTGATTCTGCATATACATACATCATCTTGGCCGCTTTGAGTAGCATGATAATGATAATGATAATGATAATGATAATGATTATTATTATTATTATTATTATTATTATTATTATTATTATTATTATTATATTTCTTACTTGCCTCTCCTGGTGGCTCGAAGTGGGAGAATAAGTAAAATTCACAAAAATACCACAAATACACATATTAAAATGTATTTCTACAAAATACATATTAAAATACACAAAACAGAGATTAAACAAAGGACACGGGTTTAAAATTCATGTTTAAAAACTGGGTAGGCCTGATGGAAGAGATAGGTCTTCAAGTGATTTTAAAACTCCAACAGCTTATTTAGCTGTCAGAGCTCCTCCGGCAGGTCATTCCACAGTCTTGGAGTGGCAGATGAAAAGGTCCTCTGGGTGACAATCAGTGCTCGGGGCGGATTATACGGGAGAAGGTGATCCTTTAGGTAACCTGGATTCAAACTATGTAGAGCTTTAAAGGTCAAAACCAACTTCTTGTATTTTGCCTGGAAACTAATTGGCTGCCAGTGGAGTGACTTTAGGATAGGTGTAATATTCTCACTCTTTGATGTTCCTATAACCAGTCTGGCTGCCATATTTTGAACCAACTGGAGTTTTCGAACTTAGTACAAAGGTAGCCTAATGTAAAGCACATTGCAAAAATACAACCTTGAAGTTACCAGCAAATGCACTACCATTTTTAGGTCCTCCAAATCTAGAAAGGGGCACAGCTGACGTTTCAGCCTAAGCTGATAGTAAGCACTCCTGACCATCGTATCTACCTGGGCTGAAATTTGGAGAGACTGATCCAGGAGCACTCCCAAGCTGCGAACACGGTCTTTCAGAGGGAGTGTAACCCCATGCAGAACTGGTTGACACACCTCCATCCCCACATTAGGCCCCTTAGAACATAGAATCATAGAGTTGGAAGAGACCTCATGAGCCATCCAGTCCAACCCCCTGCCAAGAAGCAGGAACATTGCATTCAAAGCCTTTATGGCAAGCACATGTGTTTTGTCTGGATTCAGTTTCAATTTGTTTTTCCACATCCAGCCCATTACCTCCTCCAGGCATTAATTCAGAGGAGACACGCTGTCCTTAGTAGAAGCTGTTTTTGAAGGCATTAGAACATGGAAATTCCAGAGTCCCCCAGCCAGTGACATTTTCAAACTCAGTTGAAACACTCTGGATAGGATAGAACCAATCAGGTGTGGATTGATCATATGTTGAAACAAAAACAGCATGTAACAAAAACATCTTACATTGTCTTTAACCATCCCCAAGGCTACTGCCACCAGATACAATGAGCTATACAAGATCCATCTGGGAGCTTGTGCTAAGAAGGGCTGACAAGATTTGTAGCTGTTTATTACATAGATTCACAGCTAAACCTTGATCTGAATGCCTGCTTTACACATTCCATCTTTGCAGAGGCCTTATATCCTAACCACTTAACACATTTGCAATGGATCTTTAGCTTGAAAGATCAAAGCTATTGTAACCTGAAATTGATTTTCCTCTACAAGAGTCGTTTGAAGCAAAAACCAATTTGGTTTGTACAAAGTACATTCAGTGCAAAGAGATATACCTGGTATCACCTCTGAAGCCAGGGTTTTTTTTACCTAGCATGAATAACAAGTGGTACAATAAAGGGAAATTCTTACAGCCAATCTGATCTCTACCCATCCGTGAGATAAAACTGAAACATGACAAGGTTATTTGCTCCAGTTCAGAACTTTGGTATCATATTTCATGATCTTGTTATATATAGGACTCAGGCTGCCTATTGCCCCAGATGTACTTCTAAGTGAACCAGGAGATGAAATTGAAAAATGCAGGAGTTTTAATACACTTTATCTGCAGAGTCTTCACTTCTGTGTAGATAGAACCAAGCAATAGATCATTTGGGAAATATGGCCAAAATCCTCCATCATGCAGATTCATGTGTAATGCTCATATGTAATTGCACATTCCTCCTGCCCTAGAATGGATGGGAGCATTCAAGTTTGGCATTCACTGCCAGATTCCACCATTGAGGGGATGTGAGTAGAAAAACTCTGGGAGCACCGTGACACAGCTGGTGGAAAACACTGAGGTCATCTTTCCAGTTTTCCATTCTTTTCCCCCTGAACTGGAATATTGTACCTGAGCCAGAAGCTACTGGGGACCCTCTTCTTTCCAACAAAGGACACGCACACATGTAGCCTCGGATTACACAGACATGGCAACAAAAGACCTATAGCTGTATAATTCAGAATATGGGCATGTATGCCAGCAACAGAATTCCTGGTTATGTCATCCCAGATCTAGTCATAGAAACACATCTGATCCTAATACATTTAGGATGATTTAGAGGACCATCAAGGGAGTGAAGGTACCATCACCAGGGGCTTGTGGAAAGAGGCAACTTTGTTTTCTTTGTTGCCTCTGGCTCAGCTCCTGGAATTCACTCCTTGCAGAACTGAGGCCCTGGCTCTGTGACTCAGTGACTCTGCGAAGCAAGGCCCAGCAAGAACACCTAACTGCTTCCAGGGGCCGGGGGATTAAAGGGCCACGCCTTTGGGGGCCTCAGCCATAGAGGGCCTCCGCCATCTTGTTCCCTGAGGGAGCAGAGAGGGTATAAAAAGAGGAGTTGAAACTCTATGGAGAGGGAGGTAGATTGGTGGTGGGTGTCAGAGCGCGGTTTGGATAAACACACATGCAGCAGAAGACTCACGTAGAAGCACTGGCACCAGTAACGAGGCTTGAGACTTCAGCTATCTATAAACAGGTTTACTGGCGAACGGAAAACTCTCACAAGACAATATACATACAGACAGAGTGCAGAGAGCAGATAACCAGAGAGAGAATACAGGAAGCAAAAGGCTATATATAAACACCTCTGCTGTATGATGCAACACTCAGTTAACCCTTTACACACTTGCATAGTGGACAGCAGACAGTGCATGATGCAATCCCCAGCTCACATTGCATCACTATAACTCAATTACATTTAAACAAAACTCTATATACAATCATTCCCACTTCAACAATTCCCCCTCTTTAAATGTAATTTAGTCACAACAGTTATATACACAGCTCGAACACATTTCAATCATCTTCTTACATGTATGGGGAACACTTTTACAAGTTTACAATTCATTACACGCAATCACCAACAACTATAGACTCATTCTTCAACAATTACAAATCTACCTCTACTAACAAAATCTTTTGCCACAGGTGTTTTGTGAAACTTTGTTGGATCACTTGCATATGGCACTAAAGCATATCTCTTCTTCTCTTTCTTCTGAGTACTAACACTACTCAAATTTACCTCTTTTTTTGCTTCTTGCTTCACCTGTGTGTCTACACCTTTGTTACTAGATCTTCTTCTTATTTCATGTTTCTTAGGTGTACCTTGACTTACTTTCTTTGGTGTTGTGCATTCTGATTCCAATGACTCATTTACTTTCTTAGATGTTTCTTCACTTTCTACATTGACTTTCGCTTTCTGGAAACCATGTAGCTGTTCCGAATTCAAATGAATCTGTGTCCAATCACTAGGTCTCTCAAAATAAGCAAACTTCAATAGCTTCACTTTTGTAGGTGCCTCTAAGAACTTGTAAGACTTTTTGCTGTACCCAATAAATGTCATCTCTTTGTATTTTTGTTTCTTATTTGCTCTCTCACTGGCTGGGATGACTATATTCGCTCTTTGGCCAAATATTCTCCAAAACTTGTAATTTGGTACATGACCATACATTTTACGAAAAGGAATATCTTGCACACACTCATCCCATAGCCTGTTTGTCAAATAATTACATGTGTGTAACACTTCTGGCCAATAGTTGTTAGCTATATGACTGTCTTGAAATATACACAATTTTATCACATTTAAAAGCTGCGCTCTTTTTTCAGCAACACCTTCTTCAGCTTTCATTTGTTCAATTTCAATCCAATTAATATTCTTTGACCTTAACAATGCTTTAAATTCACTGCCACAGACTCCAGCACCTTTGTCAATTATTAATGTGTCCAATTTCTTTTCATACACATTTTCTACCAAATTTAGCCAATCGCTCAGTTTTCTAGTTGCTTCTGATAAGTTAGCAAAGAAATATGCATAACCAAATCTGCTCATTCTTTCTACAACAAGCATCATATATTTAGATCCACCAGTACTTTTGTCAAAAGGTCCCTCAATATGAACATGTGCCTTCTCAAACATACCATCCACACTTATTTTAGATCTCTTGTAAAATTTTACAGGCTCTTCCTTCACTTTATTACATATGGCACAAACTAAATCATAGTTACATGACTCCATTTTATAATTAGGGCACAAATTGAGTGTCTTCTTTAATGTTTCCATGCTAGCATGACCCATCACTCGGTGGAATAAATGCAGACAACGATCATGTTGAATTTGACCTCCTACACACATAATTTCTACATTTTCTCCATCAATGCTGTTCACTTTTTCAAACATTTCATACATTCTGTTTCTTTTTACTCCTTTGCCAATCAATTTTCCTTCCCTATCATGAATGTAGCAATAAATTCCTTTAAAGAACACTTTAAACTGTTGATCAGTCAATGTGGCTACGCTTAACAAATTTGTCTTCATTTCAGGCACATACAAAACTTTCTCCCAATACAATTTTAAACATGGAATATAACAGGTTCAGAATTTAGAAAACCATTTAAATGACCCATCAGCCAATGTTACATTTGCACCTTCCAAATCTTGTACATCTCTCAACAGAGAAATATCATTAGTAACATGATGAGTGGCCCCTGAGTCCAAAACCCATTTGTTACTTCTTTCGCTGTCTCCAACTTCATTTGCAGCCATCAAAACTCTCGGCTCAGGATTGTTGTTCAGTCCACTCCTCTTGTGTCCACCTCTGGTTTGGCGTCCTCTTTGATGTCTTCCTCTGTTCTGGCAATTTCTTGCTAAATGGTCTGGCCTGCTGCAAATAAAACATCTCCTTACAGCTCTCACACTCGCACAAGCAGCTGTCTGGCTCGGCATCTCTGGAGTTGACTCCCCCTCGCTCTGGTAACTTCTCCCACACGAGGCTCCTCTCTCAAACTCCAGACGCTCAGCTTCTTCCAAGATCCTGGAACACACTAAATCCAGACTCAGATCTCTTTCTGGCACGCTTTGCAAGGAATGCAACAAATGATCCCAATCAGCAGTTAAGCTGGACATCATAATATAAGCCTGTTGCTCTTTGGCAATCTGAACACCTCTGTTTTGGCATTCAATAAACAAATCTTTCATCCTCTTCACATGTTGCCTCACATCTGCTCCTTCTTCCAATGTAGTTTTATAAAGGCGTTTAGTCCAAATCATTTTACCCAGAGCGCTCTGTCTCTGATGCACTTGCTTCAACACATTCCATACCTCCTGTGCAGTTTGCAAATTCTGCACATGAACCAACTGACTTGGCATTAAACTCAAAACCAATGTTGCCAGTCCTCTCTCATTTTTAACTGCGTCTTGTTCCATTCCTAATATAGTATTTTGTAGTCCTTCCCTGACTAACAGATGCTTTACATAAATGCTCCACTCCTTATAATTTCTGTCATCCAACTTATCAAAAACAGTCAAAGGATTTGAACTTGCCATTCTGCCTTCCTGGAGGACCCTCAATTCCCCGAGATAAAGCCTTTAGCAGCTGACGACACACACGCTCAGCACAGCCCGGCAGTCCTCACCTTCACAGGAATTTATGGCTTTTTATGGCTTTTCCTTTGCACCTTCGCCTTGTAAATCTCTCTGAAGCTCAGCACGCTCCGCTGCAAATCACGGCTTTTCTGCTGCTATGGACAAAGTTTGCTTCCTCCGAAGACAAAACTCTCCCCCTCAAGCAGCTTAAGCACGGCTCACCGGAACGGCTTCCTTCACACGGCTCACAGCTCAGCTCACCACTCAGCTCACCCGGACTTCTGGCACCACACAGACTGGACAGTATACTGGGTACAGTGGAAACTGGTCTGGATCTGGCACAGTCACAGGTTCTGGAGTAGCAGGCTCTGGTGCTGGTTCAGCTGGAGACTCTGGTCCTTCTAGGTTCTTCTGAACACTGGTGCACGTCTGCTGGTCCTTCTGGGACTGGTCAAACTGGGAAGACTGGGCTATACTGGGCCCATAACCACTGTCAGAGCGCGGTTCAGATAAACACACATGCAGCAGAAGGCTCACGTAGAAGCACTGGCACCAGTAACGAGGCTTGAGACTTCAGCTATCTATAAACAGGTTTACTGGCGAACGGAAAACTCTCACAAGACAATATACATACAGACAGAGTGCAGAGAGCAGATAACCAGAGAGAGAATACAGGAAGCAAAAGGCTATATATAAACACCTCTGCTGTATGATGCAACACTCAGTTAACCCTTTACACACTTGCATAGTGGACAGCAGACAGTGCATGATGCAATCCCCAGCTCACATTGCATCACTATAACTCAATTACATTTAAACAAAACTCTATATACAATCATTCCCACTTCAACAGTGGGGAAGAGAAGGGATCTACGTTAATTACTACAATAACATGTTTCATGCATATGTCTATGTTTGATGTTTTTATAGTTTTAATGGTTTAATCTACAGTTATATGGTTTTGATTTAGATATGTGATACATTTTTATACATATGTGAGGCATTGAATTTTGCCATTTATTAAGTTGAAAACCACTTTGAGTCCCCCCAGTGGTGAGAAAAGCGGTACAGGAATGCAGTAAACAAACAAACAAATAAGATAAATAGGATAAATAACCTTCTATGAATCCTCTAGAATTATAATGTATATCATAGAAAGAAACCCATTACAACTGGTAGCCACAGCATCATTTGTACATGCTGACTCAACTATTAGACAATGAGGTGACCACATATGCTAGAGGTGGAATAGCATCAATAGTTTCCCATTATTCCCCATGAATTTCCTGAACTAGTCTATTGTGCACTCAGATAATGGAATTAGTGATCACATTAAATTCTGACACTGAATGCATTGATCACTATTGTTTGTAAAACCATTCAAGGCTTTAATCTTGGCTTTGAAAGAACTTTCCAAGGTGCTGAATCATATTGTTAATCAGATTCAGAACCCTGAATGTACCCCTTAAAGCTATCAAGAATCTGGAAGGAATTCACAGCTACACCTATTAGAAGGCACTAACCCACCACTGCAACTGTTTTGCCTATTCTTAAATTCTTGTATGCTGTATTGGGGAAAATGCATTTCAGGAGAGGAGCTGCCTTGACTGGCTTCCAATGGAGAGACACCTGGACATCAAAGGAGGTGTAGTCAAAAGATATTTAAATTCTCCCATTTCCTTTTGCTTCCTCATTGCTGCTGTGAGATTTGACACACCTGCTGACCTCCAACGCAATATGAGTTTTGCTTGTGGCTCATGGGCATGGTTGAAATTTCCTCTCATTTTATCTGTTTTTCCCTATCCCACTATATCTAGTAGGCTTGAGCAAATTTTTCGTTATTTCGTTAAATTCGTTAAAAATTCGTTTCGTAAGCAATTTTGAATTAATATTGAACCATCTGCTCACTGCCCTTACAAATATTACGAATTTGAATAATAAAAGTACCTTTTTTCGTTTGTTTCTGATGTCTTCGGATGAAGCTGTAGAGGAGAAGCCATGTTGGCATGCCTCTCAGTCAATCAGAGCGGAAGAGGGAGGGAGGGAGAGGCATGGGACATCGATCTGCTAGCATTTTAAAAAAAATGTTGCTTCAAAAATCCCCAAAAATCAGTGGATGGGTCAAACATTATGAAACTTGATAGGCAAAGAGTACTTAATTTTTGCTTCCATTCTGGCAAATTTCATCATAATAGCTTTCAAAATGCAGGAGAACGAAGCCTCTGAATATTGACCATTAATGAAGCAATTCGCCATAACGAGAGAAAAAACTCCATTTCCCAGAAGCCTTAGCAAGCCAATCAAAGTGGAAGGAAGAAGGACAGGGAGGCGTGGCTATCGATCTGCTAACATTTTAAAAAAATGTTGCTTCAGAAATCCCCAAAAATCAGTGGATGGGTCAAACATTATGAAACTTGATAGGCAAAGAGTACTTAATTTTTGCTTCCATTCTGGCAAATTTCATCATAATAGCTTTCAAAATGCAGGAGAAGGAAGCCTCTGAATATTGACCATTTATAAAAGCATTGGGCTGAAGCAAACGTTTCTCCAATAGTATTATGCCCGCTTTAAAACTACAATTCCCAGGTGTTCCAGGCCCTCTCTCCTCTTAACATTCTCCACCCCCTTTTGTCCTCGCTTAGAATCAGAGAGTCATTGAACAGTAGAGTTGGAAGAGACCTCTTGGGCCATCCAGTCCAACCCTATTCTGCCAAGAAGCAGGAAATCGCATTCAAAGCACCCCCAACAGATGGCCATCCAGCCTCTGCTTAAAAGCCTCCAAAGAAGGAGCCTCCACCACAGTCCGGGGCAGAGAGTTCCACAGGTGAACAGCTCACAGTGAGGAAGTTCTTCCTAATGTTCAGGTGAAATCTCCTTTCCTGTAGTTTAAAGCCATTGTTCAGTGTCCTAGTCTGCAGGGCAGCAGAAAACAAGCTTGCTCCCTCCTCTCTATGACTTCCCCTCACGTATTATACATCATGTCTCCTCTCAGCCTTCTTTTCTGCAGGCTAAACATGCCCAGTTCTTCAAGCCACTCCTTATAGGGCTTGTTCTCCAGACCCTAGATCATTTTAGTTGCCCTCCTCTGACCATCTTGACCAAACTTTCATACAGTATGTGAATTCTTGGAAGGTATGAGAAGTTTAGAGAGAAGGAGGGAGGAAGAGGTTTGAATTTTGGACTCCAATTGTGTCATGATTCCCCACTCTGCCACCCACTTGGGCAAGTCACACACTCTCAGCCCAGAAAAGCCAATGGAACAGGAAATAGCACTTTCAAACCAGGAACTAATTTCCTTATTCAGAGGCTGATAGCCATCTGTCAGGAATGATTTGATGGTGTACTACGATTTCTGTTCCTGGGTGATAAATGTCATTTCCTAATTGGTTCTGTCATAGAAACATGGCAAAATCTATGACACTGCCTGAACTTTGTGCAAGCGACATGGATGGAACATATTATGGTTTGGTCCACCAATTTAACAAAGTTTCAGCCACAAAAACAAAGTTTCTGAAGTAGAACAATGACTTTCACAGTAAAGACAACCCAATGAAACAGGAAATAAGACTTTCAAACCAGGAACAGATTTCTGCAATTATTAAAAAATGGTTTATTATAAAAGCTATGAAAATTTGCCAAAAATCAGAGGATAAGGGAAACGTTCCACATTTTGGTGAGCTATCAGTGTTAAATGTGTTCTACCACTGTACCAAGTTTGAAGAAGATCACTCAAAAAATGAGGGCGGGAGAGCCCCCTAAGTCCCCCCCCCTGGGGCTGTTTTGGGGCGACCGCGCATGCGCGTCCGCCATTAACGAATTAATTTCGAAAATAACGAATTTTCGTTAATTTCAAAAAATTTTGGGGGCCAAATTCGTTATTAGCAACAAAAACGAAAAACTGCCCCCTCTAGTTTTGAAACGAGTTTAGAATCAAATTTTTCATGGATCGATCAAGCCTAATATCTAGGGGAACTTTGATAATGAGGGTGGAGTCCTTAAATAGGTTGCAGTTGGGGGAGAAAAACAGCAAATACAGTGAACACAGCACCCTTTTTGGTAAAGGGGTGGGAGGGGGGTTATGGCTCTGTCTCTTTAGATCCCACGATCCAGGGGATGGGGAAGGAGGTTTTCCTTAGGGATGGCCCTCACTTTAAACACTGCTTGGGAGTGGTTTACTCCAGTCTGCTTTCCAGTTGATGGCTAGATGGGGAGAAACCCAGCTATCGGACTGCCCTTTGGACTCAGGCGTTTTGCCAATGGAGGACTGAGGAGGGATGTGACAGTCCTACTGTATTCTGCTTTGTTCAGACCTCACCTTGGACACCACAACTCAAGAAGGATATTAACAAGCTGAAATGTGCCCAGAGAAGGAAGCCTAAAATGATCAAAGGTCTGGAGACCAAGCCCTATGATGAACAGCCTAGGGAGCTGGGCATATTTAATATTTAAAATGCTGAGAGACGACATGATAGCCATGTTTAAACATTTGAATTGATGTCATATTGAGGAGGGGGGCAAGCTTGCTTTCTGCTGCTCTGGAGACTAGGACATGGAGCAACGGATTCAAGTTGCAGAATAAAAGATTCCACCTAAACATTAGGAAGAACTTTCTGATGGTGAGAACTGTTCGGCAGTGGAATATGCTGCCTCAGAACATGATGTCCTTCTCTGGAGGTTTTAAACAGAGACTGGATGACCATCTGTCAGCGGTGATTTGATTGTGTGTTCCTGCATGATGGGGTCAGACTGGATGGTCTTTGGGGTCAAATCTATGAGGAGGAACTGAAGAGTGATCCTGTATTAGGTTTCCTTTCCCTTGATCCTCTCCAGGATCATTTATTTTACTTAGGTTTTAGGTTAAATAAAGTAGGCCTGTTCAAGCCAAATTTCTCTGTCCGGCCTTGATATACCATGGTTGGTCAGCACCAGTTCAAGTTAGAGTACAAGGGTGAACAGATAATGAAGAAAAACTTTTTCAAACAGTTGTATGTTTCCCCCAGTAATACAAAATTCCCTTCCACACCATCTACCAAGTTAACTAATAATGGGAAGCGATAACTAAATAAATAAAACAGCCAATATTTTTGATGACTTTGAAAATAAGCACACGCAGCAGGAGGCAAGCTGATTTGGGATGTCTAATTCATGTTGTCTTTATCATTCTAGCTATAGTTTCAGCAGCCTTGGAAGATGAATTACTCACACTAACCAACACACAGATCAACATGGGGTTTATTAGAAGCAAGCTATCATTTAACAATGTCAGGAGTGTATTTATTATTAAGCAGAATGCTCCACAGTTTAAATGGAAAGTCATTACTTCTCCTCAGACATTGAACAACATATGTGTTTATGCAGCCAAGCAGCCAAGATAGTGTGGCAAGGACACAAATCCTGGCTCTCTTTTTACTGGGCTGTTGGGCTTTTATTCTTGGCTCTGTCAGAGGCCAATAAAATCCCAGCGTAATATTATTTTAAAGCCTAGCAGTATGCACACCAATGAGCAAAACTGTTACTTGTTCCCAATTATTTCAGACTTAAAATACACTGGTAATTACAGCACCTGGCCCAAAGAGATGTTTCCATTTTATTATATTTTTATTTTCTAAAAGCAAATATGGATCCTGCTCACATCTTACATTGCACAAATTTGATGCACATTTATTTTCTGAAGTTTTTCTTTAAAAAAACAAAAACAAACAACAACTAGAGCTTCTGTTGCTAGAAACAAGGTAGGCCATTAATGGTTCAAAAGATTACCTAAAGATTTATGAAGCTTAACAGCGCACAGCAGCCAACTCTGTCTTTGAATTTTTGGCATAATGAGGCAAACTTTCAAAATCAGGTTTTATGTACTCTAAAAAGACCAACAGCACAGACCTAAGCAATGTTTACCAAGAAGCCAGTTTCACTGAATTATTACTATAGAAGGGTATTAGTAGGGAGCAAGCGCTACTGAACTCTGTGCCCCATCTGGACATTATGCTTCATGTTATACTCCCCTTGGCTTATGATTATGACCATGCAGCTCTTTTGAAAGATCTGTTACCAGCCTTGTCTCTTTATGGTTTCATTGGAGAGAGGAGTATAGAAGGCTAGAGGTGCATCTACATTGTAGAATTAATGCAGGTTGACATCACTTTAACTGCCATGGCTGAATGCTATGAAATCCTGGAAGTTGTAGTTACATTCATCCTAGATGCGCCCTAGGAGGGTTACGTACTTATGAATTGTCTGAAAAATAGAAATATGTCTGTCAAAGGAAAAAGGGTAATTAGTAGTCTTGTGCTTTCGGGGTAAACCTTTCCCCATTTTGTTCGGGGCCCTGATCCATTTTCAAGAGCCTCCTGAAATCAGGGTTTTTTTCAGATCAGGCCCCCTAAATTTGGATCATTATGGGGGGTGGGGCGTCCAACCCACTGTCTCCCCTTCCCAGCATTCTTCTTACCTGCTGGCACCTGCTGTTGCTCCTCTAGAGTAAGGCATTCAGCTGCAGGTGGGCTCTGGGCCTGCCTGCACACCTTGCCAGCTGCCACACATACCCTGCCACACTCTCAGAGAGTGTGTGTGTGGCAGGGCCTGAAAGCAGGCCCAGAGTTCTCCTGCAAATGGCAAGCTCTGGGCCTGCTTGCAGGTCTCACCACACATACCAGCGGCTAAACACACTCTCCACACTCTCAGTGTGTGTGTGAGAGAGTGGTGAGGCTTGCATGCAGGCCCGGAGCTCACTTGCAGCCAGGGCCAGCCTGAGGTAATTTTCAAGTGTAAGGTTTTGGTGCCCCCCAAAACCAATCACTGAGAGAGAGAAAGGTAGAAGGTAGATGTGAATAGAATAGATAAAAGAGTTACCTTACAAACTCTGACTGAAGCTTCTCCTCCCATAATATATATAGTATGTGATGAGATAGATATATAGCATCACATTTTTTTTACATGATGCAAAAGAAATGTACTGATTCAGGCAGATAACCAAATATTTGACATAGATGGACAATGGTATGCTGCTGTGTGTTTTTGTTCCTTTTATTAAAAAAACAGACCATGAACCAGGTGGTAAAAATAGAAATGATTCTCTTTAAAGTAGAGCATGGACACATTATGGGGTTTCAGTGATTCCTGTGCATCACATGATAGGGTCTGACAGAAGACAGGAGACTGCTTTAACCTCATTGTTAACATTTTTTAAACATGCAAATCACATGCATTTACACATGTAAATCATGGTGATAATCCCTGCAGATAAAGAGTTTAATCTCCTTCCGTTGCCACCAATATTATCATTATTCAAAATTTATCATGTGCATTTCAGTAAAAAAAAAAAAAAAAATCAGGAAAGCCATAGGGGAATTTCTTTCCATTGCAAATTACAGCTTCAAGGAATGATTTTCATCCAAGTCATGTTGGTTGGGATGAGGGGGAGTGAAAGGGTTACAATCCTACTCATCACCAGCTGAAGTCCTAATAATTATGTCAGGTATATAGCTACTGCTATTTGTTGTTGCAAAAATATGCACTTGAAATACCAAGATGCTTTTGGTATTGTATCTATCTGGTTCGCCATATGGCAAGAAAGCATTATTCCTACAGAAAGCCTGAGATTGCAAGATCGCAGCAGGGCAGTTGATGGCCAGGGTTCTTGGAGATCCCTATTCATAAGATTGACATAAGTTGAAGTCAGCTTGACATCAAGTAACAACAAACAGCAGAAAAGCCTGTAAAATGCAGAATATACTATTATGTGTTTAAATGCTCATGTATCTGCATTACAGATGCAGTATACAAGTATGCCTGAACTTTAAAAATGCAAACATATCACTTACATCAAGGATGGTAATTCTTTTTCAATTTGTTATTGCAATCAAATCACCTTCAACTTACAGCTAACCTTTAAACAAGAGAGCTCCAAGTTCTCCTATCATCAGTTGACCTGCACAGGTCTTGCAAACTCAGTCCATTTGTAATTTCATTTTTCTTTTTTGTACTGCTTTCTACCTTTCCAAGCATTATCTCTTCCAATGTGTCTTCTCAGGACACGGCCAAAGTACATCAGCCTCAGTTTAGTCATCATGGCTTCTGGGGAGACTTCAGGATTCATTTTTCTCTAGGACCCATTTATTTGTCCTTTTTATAGTCTGTAGTAACCCCACAACTTTTCTCCAGCATAACATTTCAAATGAGTTTATTCTCGTCCTATGAATCCAAATTCAATTTTAGAGATTTTTCAGGGGATGCATTTCAAAGGTGGCTGTGGCTGAAACCAAAGGGTGGGACTAAATTTACTAGCACACTTCCGCTTAAAGTTCTACTTGCCAGTAATCATGACAGTTAGAGTGAAATATAGGACTATAATTGCGGTGTAAGACTAGCATCTTGTGTTTTCCACCCCAGTATCCTCTACTTCAATCAGCAGTGGCTGAACAGATCACAGGCAGAAGTCTTTCTAAGCATCTATTACCTAATCCTTTTAGCTGAATAGGTCAGGGACATAATCTGAAATCTTCTTCATGAAAACCATATGCCCTTAGCCCTGAGCTATGGCTTTTGCTTAGCCAGTTTAAGAAAGAGCACCAGGTTCTTCTCAAAACTGATTTAATGAAACTCAACTCCATCATCAGTCTTTGCTCTGCTGAACAGAACTTGTGCCTTCCCTTGACACAGCAAGCACAGTCTCGCCGGCTAAAGATGCCTGAATGACCCCTGGCTGACAAGATTCATGAGCATTGTGATAAAATGGGCAGCCGGCCCTGGCTTTTGACTCTATCGGTTCCCTTCTCAGGATGATCTGTGAGGCTGTGAAGTCATCACTCCAACCTGTCTTGCCAGTGAGTCACCAGGGGATGTTTTGAATTATGGATGGATGGTTTTAAAGCATTCTGAAGTTAAATCAGGGAGCTAAGATGGCATAGTGAGAACAAACAGGAAGAATACAGCATCTTTCTCTCTCCCCCTTCTCTCTCACACAAAGGGATGGTGCTTGGAAACATGATGTAGCATCCTGATCCCCTTGGCCTCCAAAACCTATCCATCTCTATATCTGACTCAAACTCAAACTGTGTTATTTGAGGATGGGTGTTAGCAAAACTGATCAGAGATTTGCCGCAGCCACAGAAAGATTTATTTTTATGTTAGAGATAGAACCTGGCTGCATCTTACGTCAAGACTGCTACTTGTCATTGGGCCATCGTGAGCTTTACTTGTCAAGGTCTTAGTTGTTTCAGGGGGGAGGGGGGAGTAGCATCTAGCTCTACTTTAGAACTTTGTAAGATCAACCAGATATGTGGAAGCAAGAACAATTGTGGCATTATATACTCATGGTACTCTTTCCCAGAACTCAGGAAAAGTATTTTTAAAGGCCTTTTGTGCAGCTTAAGGAGGAACATTTCTAAATTTCAACCAAGAAGCACAGGTGCCTCACCAAACTACAACCACAGAGTTCTGTAGGATTTTGACATGAAATTTACAAAGGAAGACAGCACTTTAATTGTACACTGTGAAAAGGCCCTTACTGACTAACTATATTTCTTTCTTATTTGCATCTCTCAGTCTGTCCATCAATATCTCATTTACCTACCGATGTATCTACTAGAGGTGTGTGAAACGACAAAACTCCATTTAGTTTCTAATTGTTAGCTTCTGCTGATAGCTCCTAGCAATTAACCAGTACTCGCACTCCAGGTGGGCATAGCCAGCTTTATTGCTACTACACACACAAAAAGAAAATAACACTACTAAAGTCCCCATGTGCCTTCCCTCTTTTCTAGTGCTCTTCATTTCCCTTCCATTCCCTTTCACAGACTTCTCCAACTCTTGTGAATGATTTCTGCTGATTATTGCTTTCTCTCAGGATTGTTCTCCTCCAGTTCTGTTTGCAAAAGCTGACCTTGCTTCAGGTAACACTGACCTTGCTTCAGGTATGCTGGCAGGGACAGGAGTCTTCCAAGCTTTGAATCATGTCCTGACACTAATTATGAAATTCGGGTGACCCCTGATTTTGAAAGTGTGCCTAAAAGTTTGTAAGTGGTTCATTTTGTTTCTAATTTGAAATTCCGAAATTTCTTTATTATTTTGTTTCATTATTATGCCCATTTGCACTAATGGGGAAACTTCCTGGGCTCATTTCTCCCTCAATTTTAGGCATATTGAGATGAAACTTGCTACAATTGTGGCACACATTTATGACTGTAAGCCTTCCAAGTTTCAGAATGTTTTGTTCATCCACTGATATTTGGGAAATTTTTGAGGTTTTTACAAACAGCTTAAAAAAAACTAAAAGAGCTACCCCCTTGATTTTCTCTAAAATCACACAACATAACCAGGGCATCATTCATCCCAAGTTTCAGAAAAATTTGCACATTCACTGGTTTTTGGGGAAATTTTGAAGTTTTGACAAAAAACTTTTAACAATTTCTTCTCCTCTTCACCTTCTCCCCTGTCACTACTGAGATAGGATCACCCAATGAATTTAATGGCTCAGTACTACAAGTAGTTTAGTGGTAACCCAGGATCCATTTTGCTTTCTTACCATAAGTAAGCCTTTGTTTCTGAAATGATGTGTCCTTGTACTTCCACCATCACACAGTCAGGTTGCAAAGGTTGATCTGATGCTATCTCAAGAGGAAATAATTGCAGTCAAGGCATGATCAACACTTCTGGATAGTTTGGAGCTGAGCCATGCATAATCTTTACATTAATTATATCATTACAGTTTAATTGTAGCAATTACTATGTGCTTCAGATCCATCTCTGTCATTATATGGCCTTCCATTTTCAGTAAATCCTATCCTTCATGGTCCCAATATGCCATCCACCAATGGCAATGCACTCCAAAGCCCTGGACACAAAGCTTACCCAGTAGAATCAACATTTACTCTTTAAACGGCAAGGTGTCTCTTATCATGCAGCAAGTCACATATCTCTCCTCCTCCTCTCCATCCTAGTGACACCTGGAAAATATATCAAATAATCTTAAGGGTCATTTACAAAAGGATAACTTCATATAGCATCATAACTCCTTACTTGGAAGTCAATTCCAGGGGAAATGGCAACTTTTTATTAAAAGACTCATTGTGTTGAACTGAAAAAAATACAACTTTCACCAATATGCGTTCTCATCTCCTAATCTTAAGGACATCGCTTTTGTGTCTTTGATCATTATTGGCTTTGGAAACCTGGATGGATATGCCTTCATTTTTAAGCTATAGAATTTCAAAAATCTTACTGAACTTGGCAAATTAATATTTGGTCTGTTCTTTAGATATAGAGCCATTGACAGTTCTCTGTTACACAAATGGCTTGGAACAAAAGGTTCCAGATTTGCATCAGCTTGATGCAGGATGGAAAGACTAGCACTTGACCTCAACTAGGCAATTAGGTCAACAAATAGACACCAATATAGATGCATATTCCACTGAAAGTACTTGAGTTGTATTTAAAGATGAGTGCCTGTGTCCTGCAGAAAGCTGTACTGTTAATGCGGTTGTACCTTATTACTGGAGTGTAATCACATTCTCACAACCCCTTACTGAATTCTACAAAGTCGCATCTGAAACTCAATTATTTCCAGCTCTTTTGAAGTGTAGAGAGGTCTGCTCTTCTCTGTAATAAAAAAAACCCCAATATAGGAATCCTGAGAGGCAGCTGCCTCTTAACAAGTAAGTTGTATTGAAAAAAGCACAGGGGGTCATGATCCAATGAATCATAAACTTGGATCATTTCATAAGATGACAAACTCAAGCAGAATAGAAAAGAATTTAACTGTTCACAGGCTAATAAAAAGAAGCATTATCTATCTGTTACTGGTGGTCACTTATCATGGAGACAGAATTATGAATAATAATGAACCCAGTTGAAATGAATGGCCTCCGCTGGAAGTTACCATAGACTTGCACTGGAGGACCTAGAAAGATCTTAGAGAGGCACCCTTTTTAGGGGTCTAGGTCTTCCCCCACAGCTCTACAGGAACTCCTGTGCCAGCATTATAATAGAATTGCCTGGAGGACCTAGAAAATTCCTAGAGATAATGTATTTTGTCAGATTCAATGAAATGAATCTGTAGGTACAGTCCCACAGGTATAGGACATCATGTACTTCATTTCCAGGAGCTCTCATAATTTTTGAGGCTATATTTGACCTCGCCCACTACTAACATTGACCTCACTCACTACAAACATGACATGGCATTTGGATTACAAGAAACATGCCCACCCCAGCTTTAAAAACAAAATGGCAGGAATTTATAATCTTGATAAATGATTGCTGGCTCTGCATTTATCCACAGCAAAAGTTTTATTTCTTTCTTTATTTCTTTATTTAGTACCTGTATTTATATCCTGCCCGTCTCACCCCAAAGGGGACTCAGAGCAGCCTTACAATAGGCAATGATTCAATGCCACATAAAACAGACATAAAACAAAATAACCATATACATTAAAAACATAGAATTAAAACATATAAACATTAAAACTAATTATTAAAAACCACACAGTCCCAAATCGTAATCCATGTGCCATTCCAGTAATGACTGCACATATTCTATTTATTTTATATTTTTAATCTATTTTATTTATAGATTTCTGTATGAGCTACCCAAGTATTAGGAGCTGAGGTTCATATCAAGGAGATATAAAATGATGTTCTACCAGTTGAAATTATACCATCCTTTCTCTTCTTCATAAACAACCTATCACTTGCTATAGCCACACAACAAAGCCATTTATTGATTGATGGAGAATGGGGATGGTGGCTAGAAAGAGAAATGTCTTGTTATAACTGGATACATAGCGCCATCATCCTCTGTCACTCTGTCGCAACTGGGATTGCAGCTACACTGTAGAATGAAAGCAGTTTGATGCCACTTCAGATGTTATGGCTCAATGCTAAAGAATCCTGAGAGCTATAGATTTACAAAGTCTTTAGCTTCTCTGACAAAGAGTATTGGCACCTCATCAAACTACAACTCTCAGGATTCCATGCCATTAAGCCCTTGGCAGTTAAAATACTGTCAAATTACATTCATTTGACAGTGTAGATATACCCTGGGAAATTCCTTATCACTTTGTGTCCAGCTTTAAGAACATAGATGGATATGTCTTTGCTACCCACATTCTCAACTAGAATGTAAATTGTTGGGTTGAGGAACTGCGGCAAGTAAAAGGTTGGCTTTGAAAGGGCAGATTGATAACCATCCAGGAGAGAATTCTGATTCTGCAATAAGCCAAAAGAAAGAGAAGACTTTCACAGATACAAGTTGGTGTATATTTTTACAAGTCACTAACAGGAAGCCAAACAGGGTAGTTCAGCCTGTTCACAAGGAAGCGATAGAACCCTAGCATTAAAAAAAAAGTAAGAATACATTTTATTGACATTGTTGCTATTAATTGCTGCTAAGACAGCTTCAATTTATGGTTACACTATGTATGAGAGATCTTAAAGTTACAATTCAAATTCAAGGCTGTGGCTTTCTTGATGGAGGCTTAGTCATCTGTATTTATTATTTATTAACCACACTTGTACCCTGCCCTTCTCAACCCCGAAGGGGACCCAGAGCAGCCTTACAAAGGCAACAATTCGATGCCATGTATACATATACATATCAATAAATAAACGAATGCATATTATGCAATCTAACATTGGTGTAAGGCATTTTGTAGTGGTTTAAGCACTGGACTACTATTCTGGAGACCAGGATTCAAATCCCTGGTTGTGCATTGAAATCCACTGGATAATCTTGTGCTCTCACCTGTGATAAGCTTGCCATAGTCTTCCCGTGCATTGGAAACAGCTTGAAAGCACACAACAACTTTTTAAAGAAAGCTCATAATCTGACAATGAAAGGTAGGCATTCGGAAATAACCTTGTATGGATCAACAGTTTCCTAAATGATTAAGGTAAAATGTGAGCTTTCCCCTGAAATCCAATCAGCATATTGTTGCCATTTTCCCGTACTGCATCCACCAGGCATAAAACTGGTGCATTTATCTAGCTGCGGGGGATCATTATCTAGTGGCAATCTTCTTCATACCATTGCCATTATCTCTTAAATAAGGATCAATCACCCAGCTGTCTGGAGAGGCTCTCTGAATGCTTTGTTGTTTTGTTTCAAATTGTATTATTGTTTTTGTTTCAAAGTCTAGGGTTGCATTGCAGAATATTACTCTCATTTGCAAGCACTTTTAATTGCAGTTTACAAATTATGGCGCTACCAGCATTAGACTAGAGGGTTCTTTGCTCCCACAATTGTTCCACTGAGAATTCTTCTTATTGCTATTGTCGGATTCATTAGAAGCTTGCTTACACAAACAAACATCCCAAGCAGCATTGCTGCCAGATCGAGTCTGTGTATCGATGCCATTTGAAGCGATATCACTGCAGCTATAATAGCCCAATATCAGGTTATCATTATACATTCAGAGTTTGGTAATGTTTCTTTTCTGGTCTGTAACTCCAAGAACCCCCAGCTAACATGCCTAAGTTGGAAATTCTGGAAATCAATGCCCAAAATGGCTTAGTTCTGAACATATCTTATCTTATGAAAGGATTTATTGTTTCACTTTGTTAGGTTTACACATGTATTCAACAAAAGCAATTGCCATGTTGATTCCTACCACAGTAGCACATAAAACAAATGTACCCTCAGTCTGCAGATGCAGACTGCAGCCAGGAAATTAGAAGACGTTTACTTCTTAGGAGGAGAGCAATGACCAATCTCAAAAAAATAGTGAAGAGACATCACACTGGCAACGAAGGTCTGCATAGTTAAAGCAGTGGTATTCCCCATAGTAACCTATGGATGCATAGAGCTGTACCATAAGGAAGGCTGAGTGAAGGAAGATAGACGCTTTTGAACTGCAGTGTTGGAAGAAGATTCTGAGAGTGCCTTGGACCACAAGAAAATCCAACCAGTTCATCCTCCAGGAAATAAAGCTCAACTGCTCACTGGAGAGAAGGATATTAGAGGCAAAGGTGAAGCACCTTGGCCACATCATGAGAAGACAGAAAAGCTTGGAGATGATAACGATGCTAGGAAAAATGGAAGGAAAAAGGAAGAGTGGTGACCAAGGGCAAGATAGATGGATGGTATCCTTGAAGTGACTGGCTTTTATTTGAAGGAGCTGGGGGTGGTGGTGGCCGACAGGGAGCTCTGGCATGGGCTTGTGCATGATGTCATGAAAAGGCAGAAGCAACTGAATGAACAACAATGCTCAGATATTCTCTTTCTTTAATGGGGCCAAGTTTCAGATAAGCAGGCTGTATTGCTTTGGAGATTTATGGTAAGGGTCACCATTTGCATTTTTTCATTAAATTCTGACTCCAAAAGTGTATATATGTGTGTGTGTCCTTAAGTCACCTACTGACTTACAGTGACCCCATGAATTTCATAGGGTTTTCTCAGGCAAGGAATAGTTAGGCGGTTTTTTCAATTTTGCCTCTGACATATAGCCTACTGCACCTTGTATTAATTGGCAGTCTCTCATTCAAGTACTAGCCACTCACTGTGAGAGCTGTTCGACAGTGGAACTCTCTCCCCGGGGCCGTGGTGGAGGCTCCTTCCTTGGAGGCTTTTAAGCAGAGGCTGGATGGCCATCTGTCGGGGGTGCTTTGAATGCGATTTCCTGCTTCTTAGCAGGGGGTTGGACTAGATGGCCCATGTGGTCTCTTCCAACTCTACTATTCTATGATTCTATGATTCTAAGTACTAACCTATTCTGTTTTTATGTACTTGTTCTTAAATATCTGAATCTCGAGTATTATAACTTTATTTTTGTACCCAGCCTCCATCTCCCTGAAGGGACTCAAGGTGGCTGACATATGGCACAAAATGCCTAAAACAACACATAACATAAACATACAGTACAATATAAAACAAAACCACTAGTATATATAACAACAATTTGAACTCAGAACAGTGCCCAGTAACCTATAGTGTCAACTGTCGTAAAAACATGGCCAACTGTAAACAAGAATAAAGGAAAGGGACAGTGCAAGTTGTAGCTAAGGAACAAGGGAATGGGATGAAAGTGCTTTGATTGAGTATTGAACTCCATCAAAGCATATGAAGAAGTAGATCAAAATCAACAAAGTGATAGGCTCAAATAAATCAGTAAATTGGAAAATGCCACTAGATTCCAGTACCGCTAGACACCAACTCAAGTACCTTTTTGAAAACTTAAGCTACAACAGTAAGTCACTCTGTGATGAACATTTATATGCCATATGTTACCAGTATTCTAACTGCCATTGTTCTCTGACAATGGTCGCCAGTTGTACAGATAATTGCAGAACAAACTCCATAATCTGGTTGACACCTTTCTAATTACATCTCACCTTCATTAGGCTATTAAAGTGATAAATGCTATCAATTACATTGAACTCCAGTGAAAAGACTCCATCTGTCACATGCGCTGACTACAACTTGAATTATTGGCCCAGAAGCCTTACAGAAATCTCTTGCCAATGTGGAGAGGAAAATGTTCAAACCAAAACAGACATTGGGATGGCAAGATGTTTTTTGCTTCTAAATTTCATTTGTGAGGGTCAAAGATTTCAACACCGCACTTATTATTCCAGTCATGCAAGTAGAAGATTGTTCTCTTTTGGATTAGCACTGAATGGAAAGTAGCTTGGAAATGTGCCTGCTAGGAATTACTGTCAAATAAGTCTGGAAGCTGAACTTGGTGTTCAGCACCTGCTGGATTATCTGTGCTTCACACAAATAAGCAACAAAGAAGGGGCCAAGGATGATACTGACTTTGGCCCCTTCCACACTGCCCCTATAACCCAGGATCTGATCCCAGATTATCTGCTTATCCCAGATTATCTGGCAGCGGAGACTCATATAAGACAGTTTAAAGCAGATAATCAGGCATCAGATCCTGGGATATAGGGCAGTGTAGAAGGGGCCTTTGTCTTGAGAACAGTTGTATCATTGGGACTGGACTTCAGTTAGATGTTGAGGGCCACACTCAGCAAAACAAGCAGGAGAAAACTTCAAATGTACTATGGCCATGTTGCCACATTTAGAAATATGTGAAACAATGTATAATTCCACTAAAAGTGTGCCCAAAATCTATTACATCATTAAGTCTGATGTAAGTACAGACTCCCCACACTCACTTGGGGTGAGGGTGGAGAGATAGGTTGTATTTTTCCTTCCTCGTGCAGATAGCCATGAACTCTTATATTGCTTGCCATTGGTTGCGCAAAGAAACCATGTGACAGAATCAAGCTATACACCCAGAGCAGGAATTTGAGGTGGACTTCAGGAAAGGCCATTTTCTACCCTTGGGATCTTCATGCATACTGCTAAATATGGAAAGGGTAAAAATTTGGAAAAGGTCAGAAATCTGCTTCTTGTTTTGAAAAATGATGCAAGGGAGAAACAATTTATTTAAAAGATGCATGCTACCTTAAGGGCACTACCAGGAGAGGTATTTTGCCCCCTTTATGGTAAGAAAACAGGCATTGGTGTACTTTTGAGAGGTTTGAGTATTGCAAAAGCAGCAGTAGGAGTCACATGCAATCTGCATATGATAAGCAGATTAGTTTATGATGAGTGCTGCTAAACCTACATTTTACATATGCATATATGTGGTGCAGCAGGTTAAACCACTGAGCTGCTGAACTTGCTGACCATAAGGCCAGCGGGTTGAATCCAGCCAGTGGGGTGTGCTACTTCTTTTAGCCCCAGCTTCTGCCAACCTAGCTGTTTGAAAACATGCAAATGTGAGTAGATCAATAGGTACTTCTCCAGCAGGAAAGTAATGGTGCTCCATGCAGTCATGCTGGCCACATGACCTTGGAGGCATCTACGGACAATGCAGGCTCTTCAGCTTAGAAATGGAGATGAACACCAACCCTCAGAGTCAGACATGACTAGACTTAATGTCAAAGGGAAACCTTTACCTTTACCTTATGTGAAATTAGATACTAAATACAGGCAGTCCCTAAATTATGAACAAAATGAGACCCAGAAAGAAAAACCAAAGACCAAATCATTGAACAAAGTCAAACTCACGTAAAAGTAGTATCTGCATGGGTTTTTTTTGGTTTTTTTAAAAATCATAGTTGTATTTTACTGGAGAAAGAAATGCTTTGATCCTGAAAAGATGATTTCATGTTCATTGTATTAATAGAAGATCGGGTGCATGTTAACTCCTGTACTAATGAGGGAAAAGAGCAGATGCTAAGAAATGGCTGATAGCCCAGCTGAGAATAAGAAGGGCCCTGTTCTCAGCAACAAGGGCATTCTATCAGCTGCTTGCCTAATGCACAAACAACTGACAAATTGAGCTTAAAGACCATAACTAAGGGCAATCAGCAGGAGCACATTAGGAAAATGCTTTTGCCTCCAATTTCACTTGAAAGGGAATATTAAGGCAATGCAGAAGGCCATGACTGGGTTGAATTCAGCAGAATTCTTCGCTTGATGTCACTTCGTCCCCCTCTTCTGCATAACATGTTGAAAGCAGTTGGTGATGGCTTAACTATCTGCCTCCAGTGAAGACAAGCAGAATGATAAAAATCTGAGGAGGAGTATTGCAAACACACACAAATATACATCTAAGCTGCTGCCAACTTTCCTACAGTGACATCTTTTTTCAGCACATTCACTGGTAGCCTCATTTGACTATTTCACCAGTAAAGGAACCCACAGATTGTTCAGGAAATTATACATACATGCAGAATGTATATGAGGCATAGTAAAGGTAAAGGTTTCCCCTGACATTAAATCTAGTCGTGTCCGACTCTGGGTATTGGTGCTCATCTCCATCTCTAAGCCAAAGAGCCAGCTTTGTCCGTAGACACCTCCAAGATCATGTGGCTGGCATGACTGCATGGAGCGCCGTTACCTTCCCACTAGAGTTCATGGTACCTATTGATCTACTCTCATTTGCATGTTTAGAACTGCTAGGTTGGCAGAAGCTGTGCCTAAAAGCGGGAGCTCACCCTGCTCCCTGGATTCGAACCACTGACCTTTTGGTCAGCAAGTTCAGCAGCTCAGCGGTTTAACCCGCTGCACCATCAGTGGGCAACATGAGGCATAAACTGCATTATATGGCAGCATAGATGGAATGAAAAACATCATCCAAAACTCCTCCTGGGATGGTTTTTCTTTTGGGCCAACTAAAATGTGCAAAATACATGATGCTTGCTTTTGAAGCTGCACAGGTTTCTTCATCAGGCAAAGATGGTAAAATGGCATAAAGGCGAAAGAAACCAATGTTTGGTTCTTTCAGTGATATGCCAAATAGAAACTACTGAATATTAGGCATGTTAGGATTGCTACCTTTATTATGACTTGGCATAAGGCAGCTATTTTAGTGCTTATATTTATTATAAACATATCATTAACCTTTAACTGTAATCTCTCCTACCTTGGGTGTGCACAAATATTCAGACACATTCTTTCTGAATGTTAAAGATCATGAGCAAATCTGCACGGAAAGGCTCACCAGGGAATCTCTATGCAGCAATAACATCTGGCTTCACAGGGTAGAGGAAGGGTGTTAGTGCTTCATTACTAATCCCCAAATAAAGAAATCATGAGCGGATCAGATGTTTTAAAATATAGCCTCTTACCAGCTTGCATAACACTGCAAATGGAATTAACAAAGTGCTAGTTGGGAACACACACCAAACAATGTTTTTACACAATGCCCTCTTACATCTACCTGTGGAATCTGCCATCATTAGATGACAGAACAGCAATAGAGGAACTGATTTCCGAAAGGCCTGGGGAAGGACACACAAATAAAATTAGCAAGCCAAAAGCAGTTATGTGTCATATTAGGAAGGCAGGTCAAGGAACACATCCTTCTCTCAGACATATTCTTGGGTCTATAAATGCAAATATACAGGGAGGAGTGGCATTTTCTTTACATGTTATTGTCTGGAGAAATTGGATGGTGGTGTTTTCAGCAAAGCACACACAATGGAAAGAACTGGCTGCTGAGAATGGTCCAGAGATAACCTGTTGCTGAGTCATACAGATTTTATAGGCTATAACCAACCCTTTCAGTTGTCTCCAGAAGTAGACCAGTAACAGTGAAGTTGTTATAACATTTCTTCAGAAGATGGCAGGACGCATCTCTCCAGCTCAAACTTTGCCTGCAAGTTGTATTTTTATTGAGCATAGTTCTTAGCAGGCCTCATGTAGGCACAGTTTTACAATGGTTGGCAAGCAGTAAGAAAGGGTTTTCAGTAGGTGGCCAATATTGGGTCAGAGTTGCTTACAATTCAAGTAATTATAAGCAATTCTGGGCCTACTGATAACTGCAAAAGCCTTAGAATCATAGAGCTGGAAGAGACCACAAGGGCCATCCAGTCCAATCCTCTGCCATGGAGGAACAGATAAACAAAGCACCCCCACCAGATGGTCATCCAACCTCTGCTTAAAACCTCCAGAGAAAGAGATTGAACTATGCTCTGAGGTAGCCAAGCATTTTACTGCCAAACAGCTCTTACTATCAGAAAGTTCTTCCTAATGTTTAGGTGGATCCCCCCTCTCAGCAATTTGGATCCATTACTACATGTCCTAATCTCAGGAGCAGCAGAAAACAAGCTTGCCCCCTCCTCAATATGACAGCCTTTTAATATTTAAACATGGTTACCATGCCCCCCTTCAGCCTTCTTTTTTCCAGACTGTCCATACCCAGTTCCCTAAACCATTCATTCATTTATTCTTCTTGATTATTGGGAACCCTTTTTTCAAATGGAAAATTAATAAATGAAAATATTATTTCCATCTTCATTCATCCTTATCTGGCTTATTCAGGGCCCTTCCACACAGCCGTATCACCCAGAATATCAAGGCAGAAAAACCCACAATATCTACTTTGAACTGGGCTATCTGAGTCCACACTGCCATATATTCCAGTTCAAAGCAGACAATGTGGGATTTTATTCAGCTGTGTGGAAGGGGCCTCAGACACCACTTTAGAATGGAGCCAACTTCTTCAGGCTTCGAAAGGGGAGTCAGATCTAGGCCAGGTGCCCCAAGACTAAAACAATGTAGGCTCTTCTTTGCCCAAACAAGATCCAAATAAGAGTAAATGGGTTTCATCTTCTCATTGGTAAGTCTCACCTGAGGAACAAGTTCTACAAAATCATCTACCATCCTTTCATGCATGACATTATGCTTCCACTATGCATTTAGGAGCTGATGTACAAATGCATCTCAGCTAGCATAACTTGTGCTTGTTCAAACATGCATCCTTGTCCCTGCAGTCTCTAGGAAACACATACTCCTTAAAACATGTTTGTAGCAAATAAGAACTTTTTGTTTTTAGCTAGGAGTTAGAGAAAAGTGCTTGCTTCTTTCACAGGCTGAAGTTAGCTTTCATCTGCCCTCAGGTAATGTGTGAATGGTAAAGTAATCAAGATTGGAGTTCTGCTGATGCATTATGATGGCATAATAGGCTGTTATGCTGCCATTTTGCCTTTTTACAGAAATACATAGAAGTAATTAGGGTCAGCCAGAGAAAAATGTTGCCCTGATCTCAGGTGAGAAACTCATCTGGCAGCTTCCTCTACTGACAGCTATGGTTTCTTTTGACTCCCCCTTTCCCTGTCATCGGGTGGGCCCATTGCTATGTTGTCTCTGCTGCTGCTGTTTAACACCCTGTCAAACTTATGCTGGTCAAGGGGATCTTTCCCAAATTTAACATGGCCCTACATTAGCAGGCTCAGCTTTGGTTAGTCCATAGATGGTAGACTCCCCCCCCCCAACCCAAGAATACTGTCAGCTATACAGTGATACCTTGACTTAAGAGTTCAATTGGTTCCATGACTGAGCTTTTAACCCAAAACACTCTTATCCCATTGCTAATTTTTCAATTGAAATGCATTGAAATACTATTAATCATTTCTGCCCTCCAAAACCATCCCCCAATTTTTTGCTACATGTTTTTAAAGAAGAAAGTGTACTTTATGAATAACAAATAAAAATAATGACACATATTAAAAGAGAATGTAAACAAATAAACTTGTTTGGTTCCATCCAACCATCTTGGCAAGTAAGCACATTCGAAGCAATAAAATGTGTGTTGGCCAGTGTAACAGCAAGGCAAAACAGCAAGGCAAAACAAAGCACAAAGTGAAGAGGCAGAAGCATTATTTTCTTCATACTGTACTCATTCTAGCCTCCCTCCCTCTCTTGCACTCTCTCCCCCCCTCACTTCATGAAGCCAAACATAAGTAAAAGTAAAGGTTTTCCCCTGACATTAAGTCTAGTAGTGTCCGACTCTAGGGGTTGGTGCTCATCTCCATTTCTAAGCCAAAGAGCCAGCATTGTCCATAGACACACCCAAGGTCATGTGACTGGCATGACTGCATGGAGCATTGTTACTTCCCACTGGAGCAGTACCTATTTATACCTATTTATCTACTCACATTTGAACCAAACATACTAGGAATAAAAACCACACAGCTTGAACTAACCCAAAGTTCCTCAAAGCAGGCAGCAATCCCTGAAAGCGGACAATAGGAAGGCAGGCAGCAACCTCCCAAACTGGACGAGAGCATGTGACACGTAGGCAGAGGCATGGAGGCTACTCCCTTGAAGCTTTCTACTCTCACATGAGCACTCCCTCTGATGTTAACGCACCCTCTGGCTGAAACGCACCCTCTGGCACTCAAAATTGGTGCTTGTGAGTTAAAAGAAAACCCTTAGGCAAGGCACTTTTGGTTCTTAGAAGAGTCAGCCTTTTCATGACTGGAAGGTGAAGAGTGAGGAAGACCGGAAGGTCTACAAATAGCATGTCTAGTAGGAGCTGTATGAGCTGCATTCAAGTCCAGTCAGAGTTAAATATTGAGACCATCTTAGAGACAGTTGAAAACTATATAAGAAAGAGACAATAAGAAGAAGCAAAGATTCAAGAGTTTCAGTCTATCTCTCAAAGACTTTACCTCTCCTCATAAAGATTTTATAGTGAGACTCAGGGGGAGAGAAAGTCTAAAATACTTTTCAGTTAATTCATAGTCTCTGATCTGTTCCCTGCGCGGCCAGTTCACTTTCCAAGTAGTTAAGACAACGTGGGGACAGAACAGTTTACATGAAATCAAGAAGGGAAGGCATGAAACTGAGCGTTGTAATATCCTGTTTAAAGCTCCAGAACCATCTTAGCACTATACTGCTTAAAGTAAGATACTTTCTTAGATAATAATAATAATAATTTTATTCTTGTATCCCGCCCCATCTCCCCGTAGGGACTCGGGGCGGCTCACATGGGGCCTTGCCCAACATCACAATATAAAAACAAATCAAAACACATAAATTTACAACAATAAATCAACAATATCAGTAAAACCATCATAAAAACAATATTGCAGGAAAAAGTGTTAAAAACAGATATAAAACACAAGTTTTAGATGCACTGTCACTGATCATATATGGATACTTCTTTTTTTGAAAACAAAGACAAAGTCATTCAGGGTTTTAAAGCCTGTCCAGGCATCCCATCTCAAACAAAACCACTGAGGCCTTCATAGCTCTCAGATTTAATAAGAATAGACTTTGAGCTTTGCCAGCAAGCTGCAATGAAAGCGGAAAACTCTTCTAAAGTCGAGAAACATAATTCTTTGTTCTTGAAAGAATCTGATATATCTCAGACTGTTGTATTTCCTCCCCAATGCCATTTCCTGGTACTTGTTAAAACCCATATTGAGGAAGGAACATTACAACTTGGCACACTGTTTAATGGCTGCAGAAGCTCAGGTTCAGTACAACATAACAAACACAGTAAATTAAATTCACCAAAGGAAGCAAATAAGGATTTAAGTATCTTTTTGATAACAACACATAACTATGCAGAATGGCTGGGCAAAAATCTCGCCTTTGCTGAACTGTATTTTGTTCAGCTCTATCTTTACTGAAGATCAGAGCTTTAAATCCTATTTTTGTAGTAAAAGGCTAATCCTGTCCTTAAAATAAATATAACTATATGAAACACAGAAAGATACAACTTGTAGTATTTTGCAAATGACATCACAATATGGTGCAAAGCAAAGCCAGTTAAGAGTGAAGGCAGTACTAGGGAGCTGTATCATATTTGTGATCATTAATTACAATTGCTTTTTCTTTCCTGGAATATTGTCAGGGACCGAAAGCCAATGACTCAGGAACTAGCACAGATCCAGGGGCTACCATTTTGTGTAGCACTGATCTATAAAATTCAAACCATTTAAAAAATCTATTAAAACCTGAAGGTCAGAAAAACTAGGTAGCAGAGTCAGGGGTTTGAGCCCTGGATTATGAATATTGAAGTCCAAGGTTTGTTTAGTTGCTTTGTTGTTGTATTCTTGCAAACAAGTTTTCATTTTGTTTTCAAAAAAGAGGGGGGAAATTAACTCAAACTATTTTAAAAAGGGAAAAAAGAAGGGAAAATGGGAAAAGTTAATCTGTCCATTTCAGCCATTTAATTTTTTTTTTGTAATCCATTCATCTGGTGTTGGTGTTCTTTGTTGCTTCCATAGTTTCACATATTCAATCCTTGCTGCTGTAGTCATGTACAGGAAGATTCTTTCCTGGTGTTGAGTCAAAATAATACAAACCATACTAGAAATAATACAAACCATACTAAAAGTAGACATGTATAATACACCCCAATAATATCTAACATAGTATATAAATATCAGGATTCACAGCAAAAAGAACTTACATGTCCTTGGAGGATCCTTACATGTAGTATTCTACCTCAGGTTGCGAGCATTCAGCAGTAGTTCTGTAAAGGCTTAAGTATTTTTTTTATCCCATTATAAGAAGCAGGTGAGATCTAGCCTATCGTTTAGGCCTTGTGGGGTTAAGGTCTTCAATTTGTGGATCCAAAAAGCCTCCCTGCAGAGGAGTAACTTCTTGATGTCAGTGTTAATTGGAGTCTGTAGTTTTTCTAAGGCAAGGTACTTAAGGTCGTTACAGGAATGAGTGTTGTCTTTAAAGTGTAAGTATAGTGTGGATTCTGTGTTTCCTTTTCTAATTCGTGATCTGTGTTCCTGTATTCTAATCCTTATGGCTCTGGTTGTCATGCCAACATATTATTTATTACAAGGACATGAGAGTACATAGATCACATTCTCAGATGAACAGGTGGTATAGTTTTTTAATTTAATTTTCATATTTAATGTGGGATGTATGAATTCTTTGACATTGTTTGTAAACTTACAGCAATCACAATGACCACATTTAAAGTTACCGGTGGTTGGGTTTCGTGGAACTATACTGGATTTTCTAATATCTGAGTGGATCAAAATATCCCTGAAATTTCTAGATCTTTTATGTGCTATGATTGGTTTAGATTGACAACCAGGGATGTCCTGTAGTAAATGCCAGTGTTTAAAGATTTTTTTTGTATATTTGATGTCTGTGTGGTTAAGGTGAGGGGGCAAATAATTCTGTTGGATTGTGTTTTAGATTGGTATTTAAGTAATGTGTCCCTGTTAACTTGGTTTGTTTTTTCTAATGCTGTATTGAGAATTTTTTCTGGGTATCCTCTTATCTTAAGTTTGTTCTTAAAGGTGTGTGCTGCCGTCAAAAAATCTTTTGGTTTACTATTATTACGTTTTAGTCGAAGCAATTGGGAATATGGTAAGTTTGATTTTAGAGAATGGTGATGGAAACTTTTGAAATGTAGGATTGAATTTTTGTCTGTTGGTTTAGTATAGTTAGTTACATATAAGCCATTTCCATCCTTGTGAACTACCACATCCAGAAAGTTAATATTGGTTGAACTTATAGTACTTGTAAATTTCATATTTGGATGGATGGTATTGATCCAGTCACTAAATGACTGTGCTTTCTCGTAAGAATTAAATATTGTGAATATGTCATCTAAAAATCTCCCATAATATAACATATCTGTTAGGTATGGGTTATGGATCTTATTGAATATGAATATTGTTTCCAAATGAGATACAAAAAGATTGGCCGCAGATGGCGCAAGCGAACTCCCCATAGCTATCCCCCAAATTTGTAAATAATATTTAGAATCAAATCTAAAATAATTATTATCAAGAACAATGTCCAATAAGTCCACTAAAAAGTGTGTGGGTGGTATTTTTGATTCTCTGGAATCAAATAGATCCTGAATAATAGTTCTGATTTCGTTTAGTGGTATATTAGTATATAAGGAGGCGATGTCAAGAGACATCAATGTACATTGTTGAGGTACGTAGAGTGATTCTATTGTATTAATAAAATGAGTTGTATCTTTAATGTATGATTGGGATTTTAGTACAAAAGGTTGGAGGAAATGATTTAAGTATTTGGCCAGGGGTTCTAATACAGATGAAGTACCAGATACAATGGGTCTTCCTAGGGGAGGTGTAATGCCTTTATGTATTTTAGGGAGAACATAAAAGATAGGGGTCCTGGGGTACTGGTTCTGTAAAAACTCAAATGTTTGCATAGTGATATAGCCCATTGCTAGACCTTCTGAACACACCATTCTAATTAATGTTTTAATTTTGTTAATGGGATCATGTGATAATTCCCTGTAAAAAAACTGGTCTGAAAGGTGTTTATTAACTTCAATTAAATAGTCCATCAAATTCATTAATACTATGGCACCTCCTTTATCTGCCGGTTTCCAAATGTAGTTTTGCATATTGGATAGTCTATTGAGTATATCTAATTCATTTTTGGTCATATTTGAATGTGATGTGCTGTTTTTCTTAGATAGTTTATCTACATCCCTAGTCACAAATTTCTCAAATGATTTAATCATAATATTTTCCGTATTAGGATAAAATCTACTTTTTTGTTTAAAGGGATCTGGTTGTATGTTGTCAACTCTGTGTCCAATTTTTTTTTTTAATCTTATAGTTCTGAATAATTTGAATAATTCTATTTTAGTATTGAAAACATTGAAACGGGGAGTGGGAACAAAACTTAAACCTTTATTTAAGACTGACATTTCTTGCGTAGAGAGAGGATAATTGGAAAGGTTAACTATTAGGGACGAGTCTCTTTGTGTGGACCTCTTTGAAAATGGGTCTGTGGTTTAGAATATCTAATTCTGTTAGACCTACGTAAGAGTATGGGGGAAGTTATGGAACTGTCTGTGTTTCTGGCGGATTCATCTTCTGAAGTAGAGTATGGGTCTGTGGAGTCTGTTTCGAAACGGACTTTCCTTCTTGGTAAATGTGATCTATTGGTCCAATTATATACTTTGTTATTATCATAGTCATACTTGTCCCGGTTGAATTTCTTAATTTTGTATTCTCTAATCTGTTTAGTTAAATCTTTACATTTTTTGTCTATATCCTGCATTCTCTCCTTATAGTCTGTGTGGGTTTCTATATTTTGTTTTAAGGTATTAATTTTATGTTCTTGTTCTCCAATAAGGGAGTTAGCCTCTTGGATAATCCGAGCCATTAAATCTATTGAGCACTTATTTAAGATGGAATTCCACTTGTTCACAAAGTTAGTGTTGTCAGTAAACATGCCTGGGGGTTTATGGATCCTAAGGCCTCTTGGGATCATTTTATTTTTGATGTAGTCTGCTAGAGTAGAGGCATGTAAGTCTAATCTGATACACTTTCTTTTTAATCTTTCAATTTCCAAAAAGGTATCTGGGGTCTGTGAGGAGAGTCCCTGGTTCTGTATGTCCAAAATAGATCTATTTTTAATCAAATCAGAGATAAAATCCTCTCCAAAACTTAAAGTATCCAGGCTCTCAGCCATGTTGTAGCCAGATACAGCTATATGCACAGATGTCTATTATATACAGAAAAAAGGAAAAGTATGGTATATATTGTACTTTAAAGTAAGTTATAGTTCTATATTTCTTCAAGTGATATAATCACATATATTATGACTGTAATATCAGTTTATATATTCCAATTGTACAGATAAGTACATATTTCAATGTCCAATTTTAACAAATACAATCTTGATAGTGTTCTCAAGGTTTGTAGTACTCTTCTTCAAATTCGATCATTCAAAGTAAATCAAAGTTCCATGTCAATAGTAAATCAAAGTTCCATATCAATAGCAACAAAGTTCCATGTCAATAGTAACGACTGGTCTCCCGGGTATGCATCCAGTTTTGGTGACCTTCTTCAGGTAGACCTTCTTAAGGTAATCCTGGAGTTCCCTCTGTTTGCTGCTCTGCTGTCTTATTTCTTTTCATAGAATTAAATGTAAATTGAGTCAAAATAATACAAACCATACTAGAAATAATACAAACCATACTAAAAACTACAGAACTACTGCTGAATGCTCGCAACCTGAGGTAGAATACTACATGTAAGGATCCTCCAAGGACATGTAAGTTCTTTTTGCTGTGAATCCTGATATTTATATACTATATTAGATATTATTGGGGTGTATTATACATGTCTATTTTTAGTATGGTTTGTATTATTTCTAGTATGGTTTGTATTATTTTGACTCAATTTACATTTAATTCTATGAATTAGCTATCAGATAAATGCAGCCAATAGCACATTAACAGTCTGATATAAGTCCCTAGCATCTAACATGTCTTTCTTCCTCTCCTTTACCACCACCAGTAGGGAATAAGTTGGGCTTTTCCAGCATCGTCCCTTTTCTAAAAAGAAATATGCTGCTTCTATAGATTTTGATTTTGGATAATATAGTCTCTCTTAAAGCACTCATGCTTAAGAACCAGATGGTAATTTCTTCAGTGTAAGTGGACATTAAACAAAGCTTCGATGGCTATAGAACACATTTTTTGCAAATGTTTAATGGGGTGCTTTGGTTTCCTGCAGATATCTGACTGTTTGAGCTGAACCATAATAGATGCTAATGGATAGAAAATTGTGTGTTAGCAAGCAAGCAAACACAGACAGACGTGCACTCACACAACTGACTGCAAGGTAAGGAAAATGAGCCCGTCAGTCAATTCTGAAAGTTGAATCGAGGATGTATTTGCTCTAGGAACAGAAAGATGTTTTATTGCTGAAATTACCAGCTAGGTAGGCTGTTAAACGTTGTGTATATGCCCTATGTAGCTGAGGTCTAAAAGTTTTGCTGGAAGGGCAATAAACCATATATCTCTTTTCCACAGAATCTTTGAACAAGTCAGTACAGAAGGGTGTGGAGAAATATTTGGCTTCAGAAGAAGCCTTTTCAAAAAGAGGATACTCCTTTAAATACCATGGTATAGCTACAGAAAAAGATAGAACTCTCCCTGAAGTACAGCATACAAGGAGAAATTACCCCGTTTCTATGACTCTTCACATATTGTTGTACTACAACTCTCAAAAGCCATACTGACTGGGGATGATGGAAGCCATCATCCAACAAGATCAGGGTACACAAAATAAGAACTCAGTGTCCAAATGAGGCATTTTCCCAGAATTAATACAGGGAGGGGCAGCTGTTGTTCTTTTACGCTGAAAAAATTACTACTTGGAGTGTGCAAAAGTAAAAACTACCTTGCTTTCAGTAGAGACATCCTTTTGCATCTCTGTATGAGCAATTGTGTAAACAATAGTTTTGCAGCCACAGTTTTGCTTTGTCTTTGCAGCAGGGTGATAAAATTTTGCAGTTAAGTTCAGGTAGTACTACAAACATTTGCAAGAAATGTGTTCTGCAGTTCTCATCCATCAGTGATAACTGATTGGAAGAATGGAAAAAGAAATCACAGAACACCCAAACATGCAGGAAATGTAGTGGACTCTCAGTGAAAAGGAGCTCCCGGGTCAACAGAAATTTCAGGGAACTCTTAGCATGGTGTTCATTCGTGGGCTCTCATAGTGGTCTTATGTGGAACAAACAATGCTCTTCTAGTCAACACCGGATATCTATGATTGATATTTCCCAGAATGCCTAATAATAATGCTGTGTTTGGGGCTTGGCAGGAAACTTTAAATAATCTCCAGCAAAATCAAGGTTTGGTTTTGGGGGAAAAAATAAATACAGTATTTTCACATTATGGTTGCTTGTATCTGTGAATTCAGAACATGTGGATATGGAGGGCTGACCGTTTTCCATTCATTTCCAAAAGCACACTAACAGTTATCTTGAAACATTCTAGACTGCTTTACTAAAGATCTTTGGGGAGGAAATCATGTAGGTTCCCTGCCACGGAGAAGAGCAAGAGTTAAAAGGATTGGGTTGAAATGAATGGTGTCCAGATATTATAGTGTGGGATGTATATTTCCTTTCCATCTGTTATACAGAGACACCCTGTATCCAACCATAATCATTTTGAAATTCCGCTTCTTTGAATGTATGATGTAATTTTTGCATAGTCTGCCTATCAGCTTTCAGATTTAAAATGTGCATTTGATCAGAATAGTGTTCAGCCTTTCTCATAACCTTGACTATTTGGATAATATAGGCTGAATCTCCTTTATCCAAAATGCTTAGAACCAAAAATGTTTGGGATTTGGGGGCAGAGGCCAGTTATGGATCTCATCACTAAAATTTCTCATTATGTATATATGTACATAATGATAAATTTCAGAGATGAGATTCGAATCTAAACATAAAATCCATACATATTTCATATACACCTTATGTGTGTATCCTGAAGGAAATTATACACAATATTTGAAATAATTTTGTGCATGAAGCAAAGTTTATGTACATTGAATCATCAGAAAGCACAGGTGTCACTATCTCAGCAAGTCAGGTGACGATTTTGAATAACTTAGATTTCAGAATTTCAGATAAGGAATGCTCAACTTGTACATTTCAAAATGTTTATTCCATCTTCACAAGTAATTGTATACTACATAATTGCAAATAATTGCAATTATGTAGTATATGTAAGGGGAATTTTTTTGACCAAAAAGAAGGAATTGGGTGATGTTGCAATCTGCATGTAAACGAATCCAAAATAGTTTGTAGGATTAATTGTCTAAAGCTAGTGTATCACAAAGACCTAGCATCAGCACCATTCTCTAGCTCAAGTTAGTGGCCCTGAATTAATATTACAGGTCTTTGTTTCATGGTAGCCTGCATCTTTGGTTGTTGTTTGATGGATGAAACTGCATATTTTTATGAACATTAATGCATAATGCCTCATTTTCCCCTCCTTACAAACTTTCCCTGGTAGTCTTTAGTGTAAAGTCAAAGGAAAATCTCACTTTGAAAGATTTACGTTATGTACATTGGGTTTCTATTCCTAGTTTGATGATGCTGAGAATCAAGTGGGATTGACAAACAGATGACATGGCGCATCCTCAAAGGATTCTGTTTCACACACCAGATTGCCTCTGCAGCTTCAAAGGCATGCATCGCTGGCTGCTTAAAAGTGTTGTTCAGTCTCCTGATGCACTGTTAAACAGCTGTCAGGCTGCAACCCAGAGGTGGTTGAAGTTAATTGTGGGTGTAAATTATATTTATAGGAAATCTAAACTCTGCTCTTAGAATAAGTAAGGCACTGTGCACCATCCCACACTCAACTTTCTTTTCATAGAATCATAGAATTGGAAAGTACTGCAAGAGCAATGTAGTCCAATTCCCTTCCATCATGAATCCACTTCTAAAAACACGGCTGAAAGGTGCTTATCTGATCTCCTTTACAACAAGTGAAGGAGAGACTAGAATCCTTGGGTTTTGCATCCACAGATTCCACAGCTCTAAAATATTTGGGGGGGGGGGGACTCAAAGAGCAAACTTTTGATTTTGCCGCATGCCAAACACACCACTGAGGTATATACCCGCATCCAGTTCACAGGTTTTTGGGCTCACTCCAATATTTATTTATGCAAGGTTGTAGTCCTGGTTGTGAAAACACCTCAACTGATGGCAGATCTGGGCATCTGCAGTAGCCAGGAGCTTGCATGGAGGTCTGTGGCTGGCTGGGTGTGGAAACAACGAGACAGGAGGTAAGATGACAGACCAGTGGGGCAAACACCGTACCAGTCTAGTTGAATTGTGTAGCCACCAATCCACCCTCTCAGTGGATTTACCAGCCAGTATTGATTCACCCCTAGATTAGTTTGGACACCCATTCTTCAGAGGCTTTGATAAACATATTCAAAAATGCTCTACAACCATGGGAGGAAATGGCTTGGAGCTTTTGAAAAAGAAGCAAATAAAAAATTGTGGGATATATCCAACAGTGATGTTCTAAGCACAGTGTATGATACTGTAATACACAAAGGAAAGCTCTACTCTCCCATCCCACATCTATAAAATCAGATTCTACATAGGGTTAATATATTATGAGGGCATCAAAATATTTCAGTGCTCCCAGAATATTATTTTGGCCTACAATCCAACTTATTGCATAAACTGCATTCAATCCATGTTTAGGGGAAGTATGACATTTTTTTTTCATTGAAAATAAATGCTTTCCTTTTAGGCAGTTTACAATGATGATAATGCAGCAGCATGAGCCACATTTGTGTCAACCTTTTTAGTGCAAACAAATGAACAGATCTACTCTGTTTAGATGTCTCAGGGAGGAGGGGAACAATTCCTGTCTCCTGCTCTTTTTGTGCCCTGTAGCACTTCCTGTACCACCGAATATTGAAGTTGGAATGGTCCATACTGCCATCCCATTCCATCAAGGGTATGGGGAAGGAGGGATTTTTATGCACTCCTTCCAGCAGTTCCTGTAGCTATCTGAAGTTCCTCCAAATCTCTAGAAGCCAATTTGCTAATCAACGTCCCCAATTAATTAAAGAACTCTCCATTGTTGCCTCACCAGAGACACTGATCTCAAAAAATTGCCTTCTTGAACTCCCAACTTTATGAACTATATTTACCCAAAAGTCAGGATTTAGGTGGACTGAAAACCTCAGTCCTAATTGGCTGTGGACATATGAGTATCTGAACTCTCTATTGAGAAGCTGACAATCATAAAATCGTTTCATGCTGTACTAAGTGAATCCCCTGCCAGGCTGCTGATGGGGCCTTCTAATCAACTTTGCAATGAATATTTCCTAAATCATGTTAATCCACCGATTAAGCAGAGGCATTGGTTCCAGACAATGAATCACAGCACCTGGAGGGGAATATACCTGCCATTTCCCCAGAGAGCCAGTGATTAAGAGAGTGCACATGCTGTCAAGATGAGCTGGCAAGGTTGGTGTTTATCATTTCAGAGCTCCATGTTTGAAATGAAGGCGGCCTCCCTTCACATGTCTGGAGTGATCACTTTTTATTTATGTTGTGCTCATGGGAAACAGCTCTTAAATTCTCCTACTTTAACAGGGGGGCAAAATGTCCTAGCAGATATAGGCCCTATAACAACCCATCAAACACACAATTTTGAGAGAGAATCCAGATCATCAAGGACAATTGCTCATGTGATGAATCTGGGCCCTGGGAAAAATTCTGCAATTTATTACAAACAAGGGACTCCTATAGCATTATTGCAAGGGAGGAATTTGAGAGACTCCATTCCTTGGATTTTTTTTGGGGGGGGGGGGACAGGATTGAAAGAAATAGCTTGCAAGGGCATGATTCGCTATAGTGACTAATAGCAGGCATATAGAAAGATATTCTTTTCTAGCTCGCATGCCCTTTATGTGAAAACGCATCAGCCTATACAGGTTTAATGAGAAAGGACTTTGTTCTACAGACCCACTCTTCCACTACAGTTGTGCTATCATTGATAGTGGATACATACCAGATTGGCCACCTTCAATATCACACCTCTCTTCAAACATACAGTTCCTGGTACTACAATCATACTTATGTGTACATTTCTATGCACCCACTTTCTGGCACTACCACTGTTTTGTGATTTTTAATTTTTTCATTTAAGAGCAATTTCAGATTTGAAAAAATAAAGGAGGCAAATATAACTATAAAGTATAAACTAAATGCAAAGTGGATAGCTTTGGAATAGTGAGGGGAAAGGGGGAGAGGGGAAGAGGAGGAAAATCCTGTCCCACAAAGTCATTTTACTCCTGGCATGCTGGCACATAAGTGGAACAGATCCATCTCACCAAGGTAGGCAACAGCAATAGTGAAGGATTGGAGCTATTCATTGGTTTTACCCATCAATGGCAAGGGACAGGATAATAACAGGGAGGAGACAGGACCACCACCACCAAACAATGCTGATAAGCACTGCCAGATAACCACTAGTAAAACTTCACAATTGATTGCCTTTTTTGGCCCTGGAAACTGCGATCTGACCTTGAAAATGGATGTCTTAGGAGCTGTATAATTTTTAGCTTTACAAATAAACTCATTGGCCGAAAGTTATGGAAACCTTTAAATGGTACCTGTTGTAAGTTTTAGCTGTTTTATATGATGTGCTTAAATTGGGTCATTTTTATATTTGTATATGATGTTTTAGTTGATTATGTATTCTGTGTGCCGATGTATATGTATTGGTGTTTAAACTTTGTACACCACTTTGAATCCCACCCATGGGAGTAAAGCAAGATAGAAATGAAATAATAATAATAATAAAAATAATAATAATAATAATAATAACTGCAAAGGCTCTGGCATAAACCAGTACAGGGGGTCCCAGTGGTAATTGGTGCACTGGGTGCCATGCTAAAAGATTTCAGCCAGCATTTAAAAACAATAAACATTGACAAAATTACGATATGTCAACTGCAAAAAGCCACCTTACTGGGATCTTTGCACATCGTCTGAAAACACATCACACAGTTCTAAATGCTTGGGAAGTGTTCGACTTGTGATTCTGTGATACGAAATCCAGCATATATATCTCATTTGCTGTGTTATACTCTGTCTTTGTGTCAACAACAACAACAACAACAATAATACTTTAACTTAAAAACAGCAACAACCAGAAAGCACTATTTAAAAACATGACATAAAAGATAGCAGTGGGAATCAATAGCAATAAAACAGCAGTAGACAATGGTAGGCAATGTAGCACAATAGAATTAAAACTGATAAAATAATTCAGCACTAGTTCAGCTAGCAGCATGTAGCTTATTTGAGTGTATGTACAGAGATGAAAATATTTTGTTTAGTTACCAAGTTTTCCCAGACTGCAGTGACCATGCAGTGACCTCATTAATGCCACATACATCACATAAATTATGGTGAGATTACTGTAACCAACCAAACAGTTCCACCTGATGAACTCACCTTGTTGTTTCGAATCTTTTGTATTATTTTTGTCCACATGGTCATGGACACACTATGATTCATTGTTTTTGTTGTTGTTTTCCATCATGAATATGAATAAATGCATTTTCTGTTGAGCAGAGGTGTCTAATATTGACATATTGATATGTGAGTATGCGCACACTCAGAAACACAACTTAAAAAAATGTGAAAAAGAACCACTTCCTGTGGCAGTTCGCATCTCCCACTACCATTTAAATCCACCTTTTACCCCTTCTCCCAGCGCTGCCTAGAGGACCATCCATATGCTAAAAATATAAACTTTATCTAAAATCCCATGGTAAAACGCAAGGTTGTTTTAAATGGATTAAAGTCCAAAGAACCACACTTCAAGTGAAACATCAAAAACATAATATGTCAGGATGAGCAGCTATGAGTTGAGTATGATTTCTTCTTAGTCTGTTTAGACCAGTGGTTCCCAACCTTCTTTTTAGCCACGCACCATCTAGGCCTCTCTAAAATCCTGATGCCTTCTGTGACAAAGCCTAAAAGGCCACTAATGTATTCTAAACAAGCTTCCAAGGAACATGGCATCCATGAAAGAAAAGAAAAGAACCAATTGATTTGTGTAATCTGCATCAAATTGAGGGTAACTTAAGTGTCCAACTTCATTGTGTGTATTTGGTGAGGATATGTCATCACCTGACATTAATTTTCTTGTGATTGATTGATGCTGTCACCATTAGGACTTCCCCTGGAAGGACCTCGGGCCCTTCTAACAGCACTTCATCCTGGCCCTGACTCTTTGGCTGTTCCCTGGCCTCTTGCCTGGTGTGGTTAGGCTTCTGCTGGCCCTTGGGCTTGCCCTCCGCAGCCTCCACAGCTTCCACCTCCAGCTGCCAGTTGATATTTATCCTTTGATGGTCCATGATGATCATCCACAGCCGGTTGCCAAGGTTCTGCATTTCATGGATTTTCTTGAAGATCTCTATAAAATAAAAACCATAATAACTTGTGGTACCAACTTGTCTATATCACCTCACAAACATTTATAAATAATAATTTAATTCATCAGGTACACAAAGTGTTACTCTGGAGTATACACCCACACACATGTAATTCAAGATAATATGTCATATATATTAAGAATGGAACTGTATAGCAAAAGTGCTTTTGGTCTAATGCAGGTATCATCAGTAAAGTTGCTATCAAAGATAAAAATGGGTTCTCTTCTTGAGGTGGTTATACTGTGCTTCCTCGAAAATAAGACAGTGTCTTATATTAATTTTTGCTCCCAGAGATGCGCTAGGTCTTATTTTCAGGGGATGTCTTATTTTTCCATGAAGAAGAATTCAAATTTATTGTTGAACAGAAAATGAACATTTATTATATACTGTACAGTAGTTGTCATCACAAACCAGCATAACCAAACAAACTGTGAATCCTATCAAGCATTTCTTGTTACTACCATTATTTCCATGTATAACAATCTATGGTACGAATATTTACCATTCCTGCATGTTCTGGTGTTCTGTTCGGCAGGCATGCTTCCAAACAAAAACTTTGTTAGGTCTTAATTTCGGGGGAGGCCTTACATTTAGCAATTCAGCAAAACTTCTACTAGTTTCAGGGGATGTCTTATTTTTGGGGAAACAGGGTAATTAATGTACCATTATTTATTTTTAATAATAAAAAACTAAAAATGAGGCAGTGAGGTTATTTGTCTGATACTGGGACAAGCATTTACCTTTAATACATATTCACACAAATACGTCTCCATTTCCTGGTAGAGTTCTGAGGAAAGCCAATTACAGTAATTCACAAATTATTATTGGTAGTGAAACATTAGCCATCATAATAGGTCAAACTGATTTTTGAAACCAGATAAAGGGATTGCATAAAAACACTTGAAAGAAGCAGGAAGCTAGTATATGCTATTGTTGATGTTCCTTTGTTTCTCTCTAACCTTGGCCCTGCATTTGTGTTCACCCTGGCAGTGTTTACTCAAGGCGTTTTTGCACATGCTACTCCTGCTATGAAGTCAGTTTATTTGTCACGTCACAGGAGTTATACAGCAAATATTTACTTACTAGAAGTTTTAATGCACAAAACATCAATTTGTTTTTGTGCCTCTGAAGGGATACAACTGGAGAAAGAGGAGCACTGACACCTGAAGAACTCTGCACAGAAACATCAAAGGCATTGACTTTTACCCGTGATATAAATAATCGAGGCACTAGGTTGCTTGGAAGAGTTTTGAGGGTAAAAGAGTAATGATTTACATGGATTCAGATGGGATTACTCTTCTGTAAAGAATCTCGCAGTGAAATGGTAAGTTTCAGAATTAATCTGGGTAAGCACTTTGCACATTGCTGGAGAAAACAATGTCTTGCCATTTGTGAGTGTATGAGCGAGTTTGAGGTCCTATGTGTTTTCTTTCTATGAGTGTCCTATCTATGTCTTTGTCTTGCTCTATATTTTTTCACTAAGGCCTTTTTGTGTGTGTGTGTGTGTGTGTGTGTGTTTTCAATCAGGCACTCATTTTGCACAAATGGCAGAAAATGCAGTGAGCAAAAAAACTGCTCCTTGCTTTATTCTTATTCTAGTAGAAAGAAATCTCATGGATGTCAGTGATTTCTCATCACTGACATCCATGAGATTTCTTTCTACTAGAATCAACAGTTGTGTTGAGAGATTACCTGTTTCACTGAAAATGATTTTTTTGGTGAGAATTATCTAGTCTGAAGGAGAAAAAGGGTGATGGCCTCATGGTGACAGGAAGAAATTGCTAAAAAAAGTTGCTTTTCCAGATTCAAAATTGTAGTTTTAGTGATCTCAAAGAAGAAGGTTTGCCCCAAAGAACTGGTAAGTGAGTTCTTGCAAGAGGGTACTTTTCAAAACCATTCAGTGGCCATATTTGTTGGTGTGTACCTTCAATTTATTTCCAATTCATGGCAATGCCAAGGCAAATCTGTCATGGGGTTTTCTGAGGGCTGAGAGAGTATCACTCACCCAAGACCACACAGTTTCCATGGCCAAACAGGGAATTGAATCCTGGCCTCCAGAGCCAAAGTCCAAGGCTCAGACCACTACGTCATCTTATATACAACAGCCCAAAACTAGTAATTCAGTTGTTCCAAACCAGATGAGTTCTTAATGTAAAGTACCGGTGATTTTGCTATACATTCAATACAAACATATTAACCATGGCATACTTTTTTGGAGTCTGAAATTGATTGTTAACCTCCAGTGAAATTGATGTGTTGAACCCGTTGAATTTTTACATAAGCTTTGGTTTAACAAATTCTATTGACTCAACAGGTTAACAATTGGTGTTAACCCACTATTTTCTTCCAATATAATCGTATAAATATCTAAGACTAGGGCACAATTAAAATTCTTTTCCCTCAAAAGACTGAGCCAAACTCTTGGAAAACAGAATGGAAGATTATAAATACAATCTGTAATAATGAAAGATGAAAGTGAAAGAAAGCTATACATCGGGTATTGTGTTGTCCAATTAAGTGTTGATGGAAAAGGTGACTCAATATATTCTGTTGTCAAATATCAGAAATAGCAATCCACATTTAATGAATGAAAACATCACAAAAATCCCTCCTAAATTAACAAAAGTCAATGAAGTGTGAAAGTAAACCGCATTGGATCTGCACATTATATTTTTAGCTTCATGTTCATCTCCCAAGGCATTAACTAAGTAATAATTTGAATAACAGTGGATTATTTTCAGATTTTTCCAAATAAGAGATAATCATGTAAAACAGTTTAGCTTTAAGAAACAAAATAGAGAGTAAATGGTAAACTAGAAGTAAAATTGTCATTTTAAAAGGATAAAGAAGTGGACCAAAGCAAAGAGATAAAATGCCATCCACAATATTTGTGCCACTTTTCATAAACGTATCCAGGATTATTTAAGATACATAATTTAATCTTCCTTATCATTTGTGCTAGATAAATCAACACCAGAACAGACATAACTATCTTGAAAAGATGTCTAGTTAGTTTCAAAGGGATTTTATTGTAGCCACGTGTACTTAGGATGGCTGCTTAAGTATAAATTGAACTATTTTCTCTTTAAATGCTCAGATTAAAGCTGTAGTTCATTACTAGGGCCTAAACTCAATACGATTTTCCTCCTAATAGGTACTTGTATATGATGGATATATTTAGAACAAATCTCTGTCAGAAGGACTGTTTATAACATGTCTCGCTTAAAGCTAAATATCCTGTAAGAATGGATAGCATGTGCCTTGAAGATACCCACCAACAATTACCAACTGTATAGCAGACGGCAAAAGTGGTCATATGGCCACAGTCTCTTTATTTTGGCAAGATGTAATATATTTCTGAGATCTAGCATAAGATAGTGGTTTGAGTGTTGGACTTAGACACTCAGAAAATAGGGGTTCAATTTTACTTGGCCATCAAAGTAATTTTACTTGGCCATTACTTGGCCATAAAAACCCAAGGCTAAGACCTTGGGCTAAGTTGCATTCTCTCATCCTCAGAGGAAGACTATGGCAAACTTCCTCTTGCTAAGAAAACTCCATGAATAGCCCAAATCATATGGTTACCATAAGTTGGAAGGCACACAGCAACAACAGATATATAGTAATTGCTTTGCAATGTGTGCTTATAACATGTCAAATAGCATATTCAAAATGTATGCAAACCTGCACTCTTTTTCTCCTTTTTTGACAATAGGTAAATGTCTGGCCTATTTGTAGAGGACTGTGCTATTAATTACTTCTTTCCCTACTGATAGAGTGGTCATAAACCCACAAGTAGCAATTTCTGAGAAAATGTGTTTTATGTCAGTATAATGAGTAGTTCAGTACCATTTTATTGCTGTAGCTGTTGGCTGTCACAAAGATTTGCCATGAGACATTAGTGAGTACAATTTACACATAAAATGTACTATGGAATTTGAAGTGAAAGCTAATTAAACTACACAAAACATAAGTCTTAAAGCAATGTAATGCTACTATGCACACCGATATCGTCAGATTACCAGATGTGGTTCTAGCCTTCTTCAGAGATTACAAAATTTTCAATGTTGAGGGCAGTGGGGGCACAGAGCCATCCAAAAAAGTGAAGCAGAAATGCAACCAAAACTGAATGGCATTTCTCCTTTCATCATCTTCTCTACAGAAAGTTTTTTGGGTGGAGTGGGTCATAAAAGTGGACGAGGTGGTATGATATCATGATATCATTTGGATAGTGATTCTGCTCTGGGTTTTAATCTGAGATTTAATTGAGCTATCCAAGGAGCTGGACCTGTTTGGAGCACAGGGTTAAGTACTATGGGAAGGTTCTTTAAAGACAAATCAGACTCACTCCTGCATTGAGAATCAGTCATAGGTAATGTGATATGATGTCCAAATCCATATTCCTTTTTTATATTTAGAAATTTGTATTAACTAGCCAGGTAGGTTGGAGTGGGGAAGTACAGTAGAGTCTCACTAATCCAAGCCTCGCTAATCCAAGCCTCTGGATAATCCAAGCCATTTTTGTAGTCAATGTTTGCAATATATCGCGATATTTTGGTGCTAAATTCGTAAACACAGTAATTACAACATAACATTACTGCGTATCGAACTACTTTTTCTGTCAAATTTGTTGTATAACATGATGTTTTGGTGCTTAATTTGTAAAATCAGAACCTAATTTGATGTTTAATAGGCTTTTCCTTAATCCTTCCTTATAATCCAAGATATTCGCTTATCCAAGCTTCTGGTGGCCCATTTAGCTTGGATAAGTGAGACTCTACTGTAATCCTAGTGGCTTTTGTTGTTGCTTATTCGTTCAGTTGCTTCTGATTCATCGTGATCTCATGGATCAGTCCACACCAGAGCTCCCTGTATGCTTTCGCCCCCCCCCCCCCCCAGCTCCTTCAAGATCAAGCCAGTCACTTCAAGGATAACATCCATCCATCTTGCCCTTGATCAGCCCCTCTTTCTTTTTCCTTCCATTTTCTCCAGTATCATTGTCTTCTCCAAGCTTTCCTGTCTTCTCATTATGTGGCCAAAATACTTCATTTTTGTCTCTAATATCCTTCCCTCCAGTGAGCAGCTGGGCATTATTTCCTGGAGTATGGACTGGTTGGATCTTCTTGCGGTCCAAGGCACTCTCAGAATTTTCCTCCAACACCACAGTTCAAAAGTGTCCATCTTCCTTCGCTCAGCCTTCCTTATGGTCCAGCCCTCACATCCATAGGTTACTGGTGGCTAGGAAACAAAATTGTTCTGCAATTATATATGCTACAGGAGTGTGCCAGAATAGTCAGTGGCCTGTCCAGAACAGAACAGCAATGAAAGGGAAGGTAATGTCAATTTTGCGCACCAGACTTTGTTGCCAGTGGCAGTGGCAGTGGCCAAAGCAAAACTGGCTTTTAAGATTCATGTTGTCCACCTATAGTGCAATTAAGAGATGGGACCAAAAAATAGCCCTTGCTGATGACATGACTGGAGCTTCACGTGTAAATATGGTTTGTGTGAGTGTACGGATAGATTTTCATCCAGCTAGACATGTAAGTGAAAGAAGTTGCTAAGTCAGACAATTTGTCCATATGCTCCAGTTTTCTTTACTCTGAGTGGCAGGATTCTCCAGAGTCTTTGGTAGGCATTTTTCACACCACCTATTCCTTTTAATTGGAGCTGAATTTGGAGGCCTTGGGACCTTCTGCAGTCAAAGCATGTGCAAGACTCTGAGCTTTGGTGTCCCTACAGTACACTCCAGTACACGTTTTAAAGTCACTTTGTGTTTATAAATATATGGAGAGAAAGAGAGAGAGAGAGAAAACGCAGATTAATACCCTCTCTATGTTACTAGATTTCAGAAATAATGTTCTAATTCTTTTCTTATACCCATTGATCTGGAAGTGTTTATATGTATAAAGTGGTATTGCATATATTAACCATTAATTCTGATCACTTTTAAAATACGAACTGATATTTCCGATTAACATGAAACTAATCTCTCTTTTGGGGCTTTCCTGATGATTATTTCTTTGTACAATCATGGGGCAGTTATTCTCACTTGTGTGTTACAGGAAATCTAGATGGATTCACTCACAGTTATTTTTATGTTCCAGTGAATAAAATCTGTTTTCTCAGCATTCAAACCATAACATAAATTGCTGCTAGGATCATTCTCTGTTACATCCCTACCTTAACTAACACAATCATTGGGGGGAGCTGCGCATGCGTCAATGAGAGTAGACTTGCCTAATTGCTCTCCTAACTATAAAGGCAATTAAAGCCTCAAAAAGCCCATAAAGGGTCGTAAATCTCTCCTTAACTGGAGTCCGGATCAAAGGAGAAAAGAAAGAAGGCTGGGAGGTCACAATCAAAGGTGACTGAAGCCATAAATCTCAGAATCCAAACAGAAGTCCGGACAACTGGCGGACAGAAAGGAGAAGGAAGGGGTGGAAGAAAAATTGAACAAAATTATAACTACATTGGAACATCTTAAATTAAACATGGAGATTTTAAGACAGGGAAATGAGCAGACAAGAGAGCAAATCACACAAATTAATAGCAAACTCGGGCTGATAGAGAATAAAGTGGAAGAATGCCAAGAAAAGTTTAAGGAGACAGCAGCGGAGATCAGAAGACAAAAAGGTGAATTAATCATTCTGAGAGACATTAATAGAAAACTTCTAGATAAAGTTGCTGACCTCGAGGACAGATCCCGAAGAGCCAATCTGCGTTTGAGAGCAGCAGGAGAGAGTCTTCAGATAAAGGAGAATCTGAAGGGAGTTATAACTGAATGGCTTACAACAAATGCTCAAGTCCCATCGCAGGAAATCGAGAGGATACATTGGGCTTTCAGAGGAGGCAGGAAACCCAAGGATATTTTGATACGGTTCACAAGGGAGGCTGAAAGGGACATTGTTTATCGAAAATTGAGGAAAATGAAGAACCTGACCTTGGCTGCCAGTAAAGTATGGCCACTCCTGGATTTATCTTCAGAGACATTGGGAAAGAGAGCAGAAATGATGGAAATTACAGGAACTTTGGAAAGGAAAGGACAACGTTATACCTGGGCTTTTCCAGCCACCCTAATTGTATATAAAGACAATAAATTATATAAAGCTTCCGACTTGGAAAGTGGGAGGAGAATGCTTAAACAGTTAAAACTGGATACAGACAGAAAAGAAACAGACGGTCTGGAGGAGGAATCAGATAAGACCAAGGACAAGCCGACTGGACAAGAAGCATCGAGGGAGCTGGAGACTGCAGAGAGAGGCAGACCAACAGAGACAGACTTACTTCAGAGTCTATTTGCAATGGGAGATCCAAAGGACAGGGAAGAAAAGAGAACTTTAAGGAATTTGAAGGACCTGGATTTAGAACAAATTAAATCTATAGAAAAACAATTAAGAGATCTTAAAAAACAGAAAATTAGAGAGGAGAATAGAAGAATTGAAACAAGATCTTGTACAGAGACTTAAGAATGAACAGCCTAACATTTGTGGAATAATGAAATTTGGACAAATGGGGTTAAAGGGGTAAAAGAAGACGCAGGAGGGGAGAGCAGTGGATGGCAACGCAGTCACCGGTGGGAGGGAGTCTGGGAATGGAAGAGAACAAAGGGAAAACTCTTTCAGGTCTCCCTCTGATGGGAGGAGGGAGAGGTCTGGACTCTGGGGGGGGCATGGGGGAGGATGGGAAGACAAGCAGACAGGGGAAATAAACTACAGGAGGGTAAATGCAAATAATACCTGGTTATGGGTGAAGTAGTAATAATGTCTCATAATGTTAATGGTTTATCAACTCCACAAAGAAGGGCAAAAGTTATGAAAATGGTAAAGGATTATAAAGTTGGCATTCTGCTTTTACAAGAATGTCATAAGAGAAAGGACCATACTCCATTATTTAATGATAGGATTTGGGGACAGGTGTATGAATCGAGAGGTTCAAATAGAGCACGGGGTGTGGCAATTTTAATTAAAAACACAATAGACTTCCAAGTGGAAATGGTAAAAAGGGATTCAGATGGGAGATGGGTAATGATTAAAGAGAAAATTGAAAAAATTAGAATCACTTTAGTGTGTATATATGCCCCAAACAAAAATCAAAAAAAGTATTTAAAAAAGCTATTTGGGGAAATTGATAAGTTTGCACAAGGAGAAGTGTATTGTGCAGGAGATTATAACCTGGAATTGGTAACAACAAGGCAAAATAGTAATAGAAAGTTAAATATAAGGGAATACAACATGAATGATTTATTAGAAGGGGAACCAGAGAATAATAGATGGACATATTTTTCGGGAAGACATGACATATATAACAAAATAGATTATATTCTGGGGAAAAATACAAACCAATCAGTGATTCTAGAGGCAAAAACACTTCCAATACATTTATCGGATCATGCACCATTAAGAGTAAAAGTAAAATTAGAAATAGAAAGAAAAGAAAGAACCTGGAGATATAACACAGTTTTAAACAGTAGAGAGGAAGAATATGAAACAATTAGGAAAGAACTAAATAAGTATTTCGAGACCAATGCCAATGGACAAGTAACTAAAGATATAATTTGGGATGCAAGTAAGGCAGTGATAAGGGGTCACTGTATAAGTTTAGAGGTAAATCTTAGAAGGAGATGGAAGAATGAACAGGATAAGAGAATAAAAGAAATAGAAACCCTGCAAGACAAACATAAAAGGACTAAGGATAGACAGATTTGGAGAGAGCTAAAGGATAAAAAAAAACAATTAGAAGCATTTGAGGAAAGGAATATAATAAATAAATATACCTTAAAAGCTATTCCCAAAGATGGAATATAAAATCAATGAAGAGGATGGCTTACTATTTGAAAAAGAAAAAAGAAAAAACATGTATAAAGAGATTGAAAGACGAAAATGGGAAAGAACAAGAGGAGCAAAGTAAGATTAGGGAGATAATGGCAAAATATTATAAAGATCTATATAAGGAAGAGAGGGTAATGCAAGGGAACTTAAATATCAGAGAAAAAATTGCAGAGGAAGACAGAGTTATTAAACCAACCAATAACGCAAGAGGAAACAATAAGGGCAATTAAAGGGTTAAAGGGAGGCAAGTCACCAGGGCCAGATGGATTTCTAGCAGAATATTATAAAGCATTTATGGAAGAGTTGGCACCACACCTAACAGAGTTGTTCAATGAAATATACACTAAGCAAAAAGTCCCCCTAACATGGAAAGTATCAGAAATTATAACTACAGTAGAGTCTCACTTATCCAAGCCTCGCTTATCCAAGCCTCTGGATAATCCAAGCCATTTTTGTAGTCAATGTTTTCAATATATCATGATATTTTGGTGCTAAATTCGTAAATACAGTAATTACAACATAACATTACTGTGTACTGAACTACTTTTTCCGTCAAATTTGTTGTATAACATGAAGTTTTCGTGCTTAATTTGTAAAATCATAACCTAATTTGATGTTTAATAGGCTTTTCCTTAATCCCTCCTTATTATCCAAGATATTCACTTATCCAAGCCTCTACCGGCCCGTTTAGCTTGGATAAGTGAGACTCTACTGTATACCCAAACAGGGGAGAGATTTAACACAACCAGGGTCATACAGACCCATTAGTCTATGCAATCAAGATTATAAAATATTTACAAAATTTTTAGCAAAAAGATTGGAAACAATAATGCCAAAAATAATCAAAGAGGATCAATATGGATTTGTGAAGGGAAGAAAAATTGGGGATCCAATAAAAATGTAGTAACTGCAATTAATCATGCAAATTCGAATAAGAAAAAAATGGGAATTCTCAAATTGGATGTTTACAAAGCATTTGATAAAGTCAATCACAATTATCTGTTAAGATTATGTCAACAGTTGAATATGGGGGAAAACGTTTGCAAAACACTGCAACAATTGTACAGCAACTGTAAAGCAAAAATAAGGGTGAATAATGGAAGGACAGGAGATACCAATTTTAAATGGTACAAAACAAGGTTGTCCATTATCCCCCACTTTATTTGTAATAGCGATAGAAATGCTAGCTGAAAGTATCAGGAATAGCACCAATTGGACAGAGTACAAAATAGAAAAGGAAGGAGGACAAAAGGAAGAAATAAGGCTTAATTTCTTTGCCGATGATGCAATGATTATTACAAGTCAACCGTTAATTATGGTAAAAGATATTATTAAAAAACTGGAAGAATTTAAAAATATATCAGGACTATTCGTTAATATTAAAAAGTCAGAGATACTATGTCTTAATACCCCACCAAGGGAACAACTGGAGAGTAGGAAAATATCAGGGTTAAGATTAGGATTAAAGAAGCTGAAATACTTAGGAGTATGGATATATAAAAACCCAAAGAGTATAGTCAAGGGGAATTATAAACAAAAATGGAAGGTAATAGAGAAACAGTTTAAGAATTGGGAAGGGAAAACATTAACAAGAGTGGACAGAATAAGGGCACTAAAAATGTTTATAATACCAAAATTGACATATTTATTTCAAACATTACCGAACACAGTAGATAGGAAGACACTAAAGACATGGGACAGGAGAATAAGAAAATGGGCAGTCGGAGGAAAAAGGCCCAGAATAAGGGACAAATGGTTAAATGCAAAAGAGGAAGAGGGAGGCTGGGGGATTCCAAGTTTAGAAGTCTATCACGATGCGTTTCAAATCCAAAGATTATTGGAAATACAGTATACTAAAAAAAAAGGGCAAATATGGAGAAGATAATAAATAATACTAAAGAAAAAGAAATAATATTTAGGGAATGGAGTAGGAGAGAAGAAGCAGAATTTAAGGAACCTTTTAAAGGAACAATAAAAGTGTGGAAAAAAAGAAAGAAGAAGCTAAGTCCAGGCAATGAGAATAAGATGGCAACTATATGGCAAATTAATTACAATAACAATGAAATTATAGGCAGAACATTGAGATCAATTGAAAGTAGAGGGAAAAGGTTAGTGGAGGATTTGTATACAATAGATGGAGACCCTGTAGAACAAAAAGAAATTCAGAATTGGATAGGATCAGGGAATTGGATTCAAAGCTGGGCTATAAGACAGGAAATTTTTAGATTGAGAGAAAAAATTAGAGAACAGGACAGTCCATTTGAGAAGGTGATTAGGAAATGTTTGAGAGAGGAAAAGAAGGTGGCAGGAGATCTGTATGAACAAATTATAACGGTAAAAGAAGAAATAGTAGAGGAAATTTTCCAAACATGGAGAATGGACATGGAAATTGAGAGGGAAGATATACAAAGGGAAATAAGTAATATAGCAAAAGAAAAGTACAATGTATTAAGGGAAGCAAGAAGGAAAATGTTACAAAAATGGTACAGAACTCCTGCACAACTTTCACGGTTTTTACCAGGGATGAAAGATAGGTGTTGGTACGGTTGTGAACAAAGAGGGGTGTTCAATCATATGATATGGGAGTGCGATCGGGTGCAAGAATACTGGAGAATGATTGAAGGAGAAATCAATAGAATGCTAAATCTACAAATAGTAATAGTTAATAGAAATGTACTACATGCAAGGATAACAGAAGTGAAGAATATACAAAAAGAAAAAATGATTGACAAATTAATAGCATGTGCACAAATTGTTTTAGTGAGCGGTTGGAAAGATAAAACAAAATGGACTCTGACGAATTGGTACAAGTATATAGTTGATATGTTAAATGTAGAAATCACAAATTGCAAATGGAATAATATAGATAAAATTGAAAATATTGCAATAATCAAGGGGATGTGGGAACCAGTTAAGAACTATTTAGAGAATGTATTAAGATGTGGAGTGGAAAAATTAAGATTGAGATTGATATTTCAAATGTAACTTCTGTAGTTTGTTGTATAAAGTGTATGTACAAGGAGGGGAGGGTGGGAGTGGGATAAAATGACAAAACAACAATAATTTTTTTAAAACAAAAACTTAAAAAAAAACTAACACAATCATTGCCTGTGAGTACTGTGCTTGTTGTTAATTTCCATCAAGGTGGCTTCATCTTATAGGATTTTTGTGCATGAGAGACCTCCAAGAGACCCTGTCACTAACAGCCCAGCTCAGGGCCTTCACTCTCAAGGCCATGGCTTATTTGATATAGTGTGTGAAGACCTCTAATGCAGTCTTCCTCTGTAAAACAGCTTTCCCCTTTTCTTCCTGTTGCTCACTTTACCAAGCATTATAGTCTTTTCTAATGAGTGAATATTGCAGTGTTTGAAATAAGTGTCAAACATATTATTATAATTTTATTTTAAACACATATTTCATGCTTTTCAGATACACAATGATCTAGACAGATTTTTTTTTTAAAAAAACACAATATAAATTAATAATAAAACAGATGTAGTAGCAAGAAGGACAAACACCTAAAAATATTGTCACACACCTTGATGATGATGATGATGATGATAACAACCCTTTGTAGTATAAGCAACCTCCCCTTCCACCCTTCCTCACCAGTAAGCAACAGTAATGGCCCCATATTCCTAGGCTTGCTAGGAATTAGAGACTGCGGGGACATGGGCCCATATTTGTGGTGCTAAGAATAGATCTAAGATCTCAGATATGATTTATAATTATTATTTCCAAACTCTGGGTAGAAAAACCTTAAGTGAAGAACATAAAGGGGGGGGATCTTCTTGAAAAAGAACCCACTGATAACTTAATGGCACATGATTTTGACAGATGTTGAAAATAAAAGCCTGAAAACCAAGTAGTAATGGAATAGAGTGGATGGAAAGAAATAATAAGGGAACAGACATATGGTAGACAGAATAATCCTATTTCCAGCTACCCATTGAGAAGCTATTTTAAAACATCACCAGTAACTGAAGCGACAGCTACCCAAAGACGTCAAAGGAAAGATTGAGTATTTTGAGTTAGCACAACAGGGCAGAACTGTTTCCAAACTCCTTCATTTCAGATCAACAAAATCACCTTCACCTCCCAAGAGTCCAATGACTTCTCTGCAAGTTCAGCAGACCTGGAATAATGAATCACACCGACACACCTTTCCTTTGATAAGGGGCTCAATAGCTGCTGGGCATAGGAGGTTGAGAGCTGCTAGATATGGGAGTTTTTTAGGATAGAGTACAAGGACTACATAGTAGCCCACTATACCCTGTCCGAAAATGAATGTACACACGCAAAACCTGCTCCTGTGAACATCTAAGTCACTAATGGAGCCCATTACAGCTCAAAGATCATCTAGACCAGTGGTTCTCAACCTGTGGGTCCCCAAATGTTTTGGCCTTCAACTCCCAGAAGTCCTAACAGCTGGTATTGGCTGGGATTTCTGGGAGTTATAGACCAAAACACCTGGAGACCCACAGGTTGAGAACCACTGATCTAGACCATTGCAGCTCTAAGAAGTCCTTCTCTTTGTTCCACCACCTTTTCAGTCTCCTTTGGTAGGAACAAAGGAAAGAGCTCTCTCAGTGATCTCAGACTTGTGAACTCCCTCCCTAGAGAGGCCAGGGTGGCCCCATTCTTGCTTTCCTTCCGCTGGAAGGCCACATCTTTGTGCCATTAGGCTTTCACAACTCAGTAGGATTTTAATGCTGTACAGTGCTGTTTTATGATTTGACCATAGTCTTTAATTAATTTTAATATTTTTAATGATTTAATTTCATAAATGAATTGCTTTTTAAAATCTTATATTTATACTTTTAGTAATGTTTTTTGAATTGTTTTGAATGTGTATTATTGTAAATTTTATTTTATATTGTTAACTCCTGCTATCAGGAGAAAGATGGAATGGAATGAATATAGTAGCAGCAGCATGTTGGCCAATGCATTGTCTGCCATTTGTTAATTCTGACAATAACTAAATTACCTTGTGTTAGCAATGTAATAAGGTGTAATTCTTTTGGCATGTTCCACTAGCAATTTTAGTTATTTTTCTAAATATTCAAAGCATCTAGCTTCACACTTACATATGTTTTGTATTATATATTCATCAACAATTTGTAGCATTCTGAATTCACATCCAAAATAAAATAATTATTTTCATTACATTTCCTTAATTTGAAAGTTGTATGTTTTTAAAATGTGTCTAGTGTTACCTAACGTCTGTTTTGCACCCCTGGAATTGCAACTGTAACCATCTCAAGGCTAGCCTGCATCTACAAATGCCACCCCCTGTTGAGTAGAACGCACAATTTTGCTTCATTTGTATAAACCTGGGAAGACTTGAATCAGAAACAGAAAGATTTCTGTTTATTGCCTAGGATTGTAATAAATGGGGTCAGTTCTCTTTCCTTTTTTTGTTTTGTTCAGAAATCGTATGGTGTATTATTTCCAAGTACTTGCTGAGAGATTACAAGGCATTCTGCCAGTCTGCACAGTGGAACAATGCTCTTCAGAAATTGTCTGAATATCATAGGTAGAATTTTGTACACAAATTATGCTTTGCCTGCTTTTAAAGATATAATATCATTGCAGCTGATCCTTTAACATCAGAGATTGTTTTAGAAAGCTTTTTACACACTGCATTCCCATTTCATTTTCTCTGTTCTCTTTGTTTTCCTTACAGCTAATTTGTCAGCCTTAAATGTAATGATCTGTGATACAATTAACTTTATTTTAGAAACAATTTGCTCATGTTTTTTCCCTGCAAAGGATGAGGCAGGCATCACATTGTAATTTTTATTACTGCTTTCCATAATCTGCCAGAAAAAGACAATATGATTTTCTGTTGGTTTTGCCAGCTCCTCTTGACAAATGCTCACAAAATGTTATTTCCCTTCATAAACAGTACAATTTTATGAGTGTTTTCTCAGAAAAAAAGTTCTGTTGAGCTGGGTTAGGCTTACCGTCAAGTAACTGTGCTCATGACTGCATTTATTTATGTGGATATGGCATAGTGGTTTGAACGATGACTCTGGAGAACATGGTTTGAATCTGCATTTGGCCTTGAAAACCCACTGGGTGATCTTGGAGAAGTCGCACAGTATTAGAAAACCCCATGATAGGTTGACTTTAGAATTGCCATATGTCAGAAATGACTTGAAGCACACAACAATAACAATAACAGCAACAGACATCTTGACTGTTATGTTTCACTCTCAAAGAATAGTTTCATCTTTCTGCCACTATTGCATCCCTGTAATAGGTGGCCTCTGTCACTAAAATTGTATCTGTGAGAAGGGAAGACATTTTGCAGGATCATGGCCTTGAGCCTTTGAACCTATAATAATAATAATAATTTTATTTTTATACCCCGCCCCATTTCCCTGAAGAGACTCGGAGCGGCTTATTTATTTATTTATTTTATTTACAGCATTTATATTCCGCCCTTCTCACCCCGAAGGGGACTCAGGGCAGATCACATTACACATACAGGCAAACATTCAATGTCTTTTAACATAGAACAAAGACATGACAAACACAGGCTCCGAGCGGGCCTCGAACTCATGACCTCCTGGTCAGAGTGATTCATTGCAGCTGGTTGCAGCTGGCTTGCTCTCCAGCCTGGGCCAGGCCCAGTCTACAATAAAAACAAAGCAATAAAAACAAATAATAACAATAAAAACCAGTCATAAAATCACATTCAAGAACAAAAGGTAAAATCATGGATAAAATCTAGAAAAAACCTGAGCCAAAGTGCTAGTTTGTCAAAATCATCAGGAGGGGAGAATTATCCAAATTGTCAACGCCTTCAGGGTGCTGGAAGAGGCGCAAATACCTAAGAAAGTACTGATCCATTTCCAAACATACTATTCTGTCTTTATACTCACAATCAGTAACATTTTGTTGTACTTAGATTTTCCAACATATCTGTCAAAATGATATTGTACAACACTTGTTCAATTCATACTTTTCTGTATCAACCATTACCAGAGTCATCTCAAAGGGCTCTTTCATCTCTCTAAGCCAGGGGTCCTCAAACTTTTAAAGCAGAGGGCCAGTCCACAATCCTTCAGACTGTGGAGGGGCCGAATTATCATTTGAAAAAACAAACCAATTCCAATGCACACTGCACATGTCTTATTTGTAGTGCAAAAGAACAACAATGAAAGAACAATACAATATTTAAAAATGAAAACAATTGTAACCAACATAAACCTATCAGAAGTGTGGGCCTGCTTCTGGCCAATGAGGTAGTCATGTTAATTAGGATTGTTGTTGTTGTGTGCCTTCAAGTCATTTTAGACTTTGGGCGAGTCTAAGTCTAAAATTATTTATTAATTCTACTACATTTATTTATTACATTTATATCCTGCCCTTCTCACCCCGAAGGGGACTCAGAGCAGCTGTATATACATACAATATGTTATATTATTAGCATAGCACAATATTAGCATTATATAATATTATATTGAACTAACCACTATACTGTAATATTATATATAATATATAACATATAATTAATATTATTATATGGTATTATTATTAGTATTATATTGTATAACATTATAATATTATTATCAATATTATATGTATATACAATATATTATATTATTAAAAAGATATAAAATATTATAAAACTGAGGGCGGGGGCCAGGTAAATGACCTTGGAGGGCCGCATCCGGCCCCCGGGCCTTAGTTTGGGGACCCCTGCTCTAAGCTCTGGTGGTTGCTTCAGATTTTAAGAATCTATTTGCCCTTCAGTCACATTCCATTCTTTCTTCTTCTTCTTTTTTTTTGGCAGACACTCATTTTGCATTATATTTTTCCACTATAATTCCTGTTTTTAGATATCATTACTGTAATTTTTTTTGTACACGATTTCCTAGTTGGACGAACTTGCTGACTTGCACTTTGGCTGGCAATAAACAAAGGGCCATTGAAACAAGGCATATTTTTTCATTCATTCTTGGCAACTTTCTTTCTGGTAGATTGGCTAGAATTTTGTTAGAAGAAACATAGATAAAGCTAGAATGATCATCCCCAAGCCAGGCACCCAGTTTAGTATTCAGTTTTGAAACAATCTGCAGAACAGTCTTGTACAAATGATGAAAATGGAGACTGAACTGCATAACTATAATTATAGAAGCCGCTTCTCGAGTATTGCTTGCTGTACATTTTAACTGCTGCACAGAAAACTATTTGAACAATTCTTTGGGTGAATAGAAATCTCCCCCTCTCTCCCTGACAGCTCTCTAGGACTTGCAGAAATGATATCATTGGTAAAACAATAGTGTATGACAAGGATACAAGCATATACATGATTGTAGGATTTGCTGATATGTCTGTGTAAAATGTAAAGTACATTGGCTCATGTTCAGATCATTCAGTATAAAAGTATCTTGGAACAATTGTCTGTGAATAGAACTGGCAGGCTATATAGTCCGAAGCTTTCCCCACATTTTGATGTAGTAGTAATAATAATAATCTTTATTTGTACCCACCCTCTCTCCCAAAGGGACCTGGGGCAACTTAAAACAACCAACCAATACAGAAAATTATATAAGCAATAAACAATAAACAGCAATAAACAAATAATCACTTCATACAATTAAAATGACATAGTAGTATAAACATTAATAAATAACAGTTTAAAAGCTATTTGCCCTCTAAAAACAGTATAAATATAAAAACAGTTTAAACCAGTCAATTCCTATAATCAAGATATGATTAGAGTTTTAATGGTCATTCAAATCCTGTCCGATAGTTAGGTAACACTCTAGCCATTATCAAAAGCCTCCTTAAATAGCCAGGTTGTCAACTCCTTCTTGAAGTTTAGAAAAGTGGGTGCTTGTAAACAAGTGAAGAAAGGGACTGTATGACATGACTGGAGTTGGTGGGGTGAGGGTGCCATGGAAAACGTTACTTTGTCTGCAGAGTTAAAATGAAAGCAGTAATAGCCTATTAACACTTTCTATGAGTACCTGAGACAGAAAGGATGTGTGTATAGTTCACAATTGCTATGAGGTGTTACTTTCCTTATGCACTTTGATGCTTTAGTGAGGAAAGATTTGTATGATAAGAAACAACAAAAGTACCAGAACATTTTGTGTGTCTGACATATTTGTCTCAGAAATTGGAAGGTGTAAATCCCTATGAGAGTTAGCATGCTTTGGTGGTTTGATTGTTGGGCTACAACTCCAGAGACCGGAGTTGGATTCCCTGCTTGGCCATGGAAAGCCACTAGCTGACATTGGCTGAATAATATAGTCTCGCTGCCAGAAACCCCTGTGATAGTGGCCATAAGTTGAAAACGATTTGAAGGCACCCAACCTCAACAGTAACAATAAGACACCTGTATTACTGATATAATCCTAGTAGTGATTTCTTGGCAAAAGCTGCTGGTGTACACACAAACATAGCTTCTTATTTGCATTCTTTCTATTTTCCTTACAGCCCTAAGATGATTGGTTTATTTCTTGAAGTACACAAACAGCACCTGAACAAAAGTACAATTTTTGAAACCTTGCTGAAGTGTAGCAGAAACATTGCATGATGTTCTCTTTGCACAAAGAATTTTTATTTTTCCCCAGCACTCAAGGAATAAGTGAATTAATTGTTATTGGCAGAGGCGAGGATCTGACTCTGAAAGCCACAATGAAACCCAATCCACTGAGAGAAAACAAGCAATTTTCCAGATCACATTCTGCCAACTCCATTCTTTGACAACTTACCACCTCAGCACACAGGGCTTTTTGGGCCCCTTTTCCCTCTTTGAAATGGGGCCAGCCGAGCACCATCAGATGACACTAGCTTGGTCACAAGATGCTTCCTCGCCCATGACGGAGAGGTAAATTTGGGTAGCTCTGATAGAGCTACTCACATTTTTAATGCTTTTCTCTCATCTGACAGGGACAGAGACAGGGCACCAATGCGTCTTGTCCCATTGTCCCCATCTGACAAGGAGGGAGGATGTGTGGGTACTTTTATTGAAATAAAAAAACAGTCATCCACCTTTTCAGGTTTAACTCCTGCGGTTTTGATTATGCATTGATTTGATTAACATGTTCTTTCTAGGACGTGGAGATTTCTAGAGAGAACACATATCTAGGCATTTGTAGGTTTTTCAGCACAATTATATATGCAGAAAGAATCCTAGAATATTGAATAATAGAGTTGGAAGAGACTACATGGGCCATCTAGTCCAGCCCTTGTCATGCAGGAAAAGCACAATCAAAGTTTTTCTACTTTTGTGAGAGCTCTGTGCTGCTGCTAACCGCTGTGATAATGGAGGACCTACTGTATATTCATATATCTGATACAGTGAGCTAAATGCATCAACTTACTAAAACAAGCCTTTTGTAAGCAATGACAGCTCTTACAGAAAATTCAGCACTTATATTAGAGACAAAGTGTTCTGGTTCTAAGGAGGAGCTCTGAGGACAAGAACACTTCCTACTATACTTCAACAAGTTTAAAACTCAAATTAAACTTTTTATGCTTGGGGTCTTTTTGTATCATTGCTCCATAAGAAATTCCAGTATAACCAAGGAACACTTTAATAACAATCTTTGAAGGCAATTTTCCTGCTTCTTGGCAGAGGGTTGGACTGGATGGCCCATGAGGTCTCTTCCAACTCTATGATTCTACAATTCTAAAATCTCCTGCCAAATTGCCAGAAATCTTACTTCTTTCAGCTCCTGTCATTTATTTTAATTCCTTCTGGGTTTCTCCTAGGACAAACTTCTTAAAACTCTAACTCATCAAAATCCAAATGTATACTTAATCAGAATACAGCATTTCTTCTTGAAGGCTTTCATGGCCGGAATCACTGAGTTGTTCTGAGTTTTCCAGGCTGTATGGCCATGTTCCAGAAGCATTATCTCCTGACATTTTGCCCACATCTATGGCAGTAATGCTCAGAGGTTGAGGGGTCTGTTGGAATACACAGTCCTTTCCTTACAAAGTGGAAGATCGTGAAGTGACAGGGCTTTAGCCTAAAGCCTAACATTTTTTCATAGCATTATAGAATCATAGAATAATAGAGTTGGAAGAGACCACATGGGCCATCTAGTCCAACCCCCTATCAGGCAGGAAAAGCACAAAGTACCCCATCCAACCTCTGTTTAAAAGCTTCCAAGGAAGGAGTTTCCATCACACTCCCAGGCAGAGAGTTCCACTATTGAACAGCTCTTACAGCCAAGAAGTTCTTCCTAATGTTCAGGTGGAATCTCCTTTTCTGTAATTTGAACCCATTGCTCTGAGTCCTAGTTTACAGGGCAGCAGAAAACAAGCCTGATCCCTTGTCATTTCTCCTAAAAATGTTGTTAGATATGCTGCCCATGTTGACACATCAGGTTTGCATGTAGTAGTAGTAGTAGTAGTAGTAGTAGTAAGTATTTATATCCTGCCATATTTTGTTGCTTACATGGCAACAAAATTGCAATACAGAACACATAAAACACAACAGAAGTTTGCCCAAATTGATGAACAACACCAGAAAATAAAATAAAATAAAATAACAACAATACAACAATACAATAAATTAATTAATAGTGGAGCTCTTGCAGGCAGGGTCCAGGCCTATTGCAAAGCTAGGACCATGACTGCAGTTTTTGCTCCATTTTCAAGAGTTTCTGCCCAAATGATCTCTAGCAATTTGAAATTCAGGTTCTGCATTGTTTTATGTTTGGTGCTTTCCAGTTCTGGTCCCCTTTTTCTTCCTATTATCACCACTGGTTAAGCTTTATTTCCAATATGGATGCAACCACCCTTCTTCAAAATACTTTTAGTATTCTCTAAGCATCTTCTCAGGCAATACTTGTCTTCAAGATTCAGTGGTGGGGAACTTGTGTTAGATGATGCCCTTGTGCCTAAATCCTGGTTTTGTGCTTCCCAGAGGCAAGATGCTAGACTATACTGGCCTTCTTTCTGATCCAACAAGGGTTTTCTTATGTTAGCTACTAAGCTAGATGACAATAACATTAGGCAGCTTCTTATCTTATAACATGAAAGCATCTTAGGAGACATGATGTTTGAGCACATACTTTGTGATGCGTATCTTTCTTCCTGGCAGTGAATTTTAAATCATGCAAAATAACTGCTTCTTCATTTGTCCGTCTCCGAACCTTAACACCATCTTTGTGAAGCTGACAAGGCTGTTCTGCAGAATCAAGGATAGCTAAGTGCCTTATTTTCCTCACTCCACTTGCTAAATTATTCCCACTGTGTTAAACAATGTAATTAAACACATACGCTCACACGAGGAAAAACTCTTGCTGTTCTCCATCAGCAGAGAGAGAGGAAGGGGGGAGAGAGAACAAAGAATGAGCGAATGTGTCAGTCCTAGCCTTCAAGCTCTGTTAGTTTTAATTTGAGTTGTGGAATTAGTATTCAGTTTTGCTGGAACACTGTTGCAGGAAATAGATCTTTGCATGCAGTGGGTTTGAGCAGCACTGTTGCAAATGAGTATTTGTTAAGGGAAAACCATTCTTTTGTCATGTTATGCTACATTACATAAGATTTATTTCCATTATACAAGAAATGGAAACTGAAAAAGAGTGTTTGCTCTTTGTGTCAGTTGAAGGTTATTTCTGAATTTCATCTGACGTCCTCTTTAAAAAGAAAGAACCTCTCTTAATTAAACTGTTTATACTGGAGTGCTTGCAGGATACAGTTATTTTTTAAAGCACAAGCTGCAGGACTAGTATGGTAGTTTAAAAATCCATCTAGACAAGCTGCCTGTCACCAGAAATACTGGTACACTGTGAAGGTACTTTACTTCATTAAGGGAAAAAATACTACTTTTGCACAAAGTAAGGAAAGTGCAGTGAGGGGAAAGTAACAGTTGTCTCATTTTCACGTAAGAGGCAAGATGTCTCACATGTCTTATCCAGCTCTGGACAAGGTGCCCTAACATGCTGAGATGACCAATCTCAGCAAGAGTGAATATTTTAGTGAAATGTGTTAACATTACTAAAAGGAACCACTAACATATCTAAGATGCCAAGGGACTCCATGTATGCATTTGTATATTTATACAGAATCTCTTGAGTTTACTGATTAGAGTTATTGTGTAGTTTTAAATGATGAGTTCTCAAAAGTTAATCTGCTAACTGTTTGGATTTCAGCTTCCAGAATCACTAATCACTGCAGAGTTGAAATTTAAAGAATGTGGCTAAATCTACAGTGCCATATGATCCATCTTCAGAATGTAGATTAACTATACTGAACTGGATTGCATAGCAGTATAGATTCATTGACGACTTCATCACAAAGGCCAGGCAAATTTCTCCCAAACACAGTTTCCTCTCGGCAACACTTCCCTCATCACGTGGGGGAAGTGTCATCTTCCCAGTGAGGACTCATGCTGGCTTCACTGGAGACACCACAACACGGACAGGCTCCCGTGTTGGGAGGGAAGCATCCAAGGATGCTTCCATCCCAGTTGGGGGTGGGTGGGGCCTCTGATGGAAGTTACATGAAATCGTGTGGTGGCCAGCATAGGGCTCCATCCCCAAAACAGGCTGGAAGTGTCCTAGGATGCTTAAATTGCCCTGTCTGATGAAGCCCATAAACCAGTTCAATGGAGTTCATCTGCATTCTGAAACTGGATTATATGGTAGTATAGATACAGCCACAGATGCAAAGAAGATACTAAGCTGTTTATAAAATGGGAGGAATGAATCAGAAACTGAATGGTACCCATAGGTCTCAGGTATACTTTTTAACAGCCATCCATTTTTGATAGTGACTGAATTAGAATTAACAGGAGGATCATTTGGTTTTCAGTTGGAAAGAATTGTAATTATTTTGGTGCCTCAAATGTTTCATGGTATATCTGACCTGCTGATTCCAAAATGGCACCAGTTTTCCCATAAGTCTCGTTTTTTAAATACAGAACATATACCACTCTTCATTTGCTTGTCTACAGAAAATTATGACAGGGTTGTTGAGAGTTTTCTGGACTGTATGGCCCTGTTCCAGAAACATTCTGTCCTGACGTTTTGCCCACATCTATGGCAGGCATCCTCAGAGGTTGTGAGGTACCTCACAACCTCTGAGGATGCCTGCCATAGTTGTGGGTGAAATGTCAGGACAGAATGCTTCTGGAACAGGGCCATAAAGCCTGGAAAACTCACAACTACCCTGTGATTCCAGCCATGAAAGCCTTCAACAACACAACATTAAGACAACTACATCCAAGATACTAGACCTGATACAGTCTGTCCAATGCAATTTTCTGAATCAATGCCACGGATAATCCCAGGAACAGGCCTAAGAACCAAGACACCAAGATTTTTTTTTGCTGGGTTGAGTAATAAAGGGGAGAACAGAACCACACACGGTTTTAATGAGATAGCAAGGCTGAAGAGCAGCTCAGTAGTTCTGTAATACTTTGGTCTTTGTCTCCTCTGGGAAGAATTAAAATTGCATATCAAATAATGGTAGAATTGGTTGAATTTTGAAACCACATGCCATCATGCTTTTAAAAAGTTTTCAGATAATGAGACTCCCTACCTCTTGGCAGAGAAAAGTAATCTATTTGAAAGTGTCCTATGTTTGAAGAATTATCTGCTCCAGGTCTGGTTTTTAATAAAGAAACATAAGAAAGGAGAGAAGAAGCATTGAAGTTGGTCATCAACAGCTAAATGCAGGATGTGACATTAAATAGGCATGCAGATCACCTATCTGCTCATAATCATCCACACTATGTCAGGGTTTTCTTTTTTTGTATTTCTATTTAAATCAAACCAATTATTTCTGGATATGTATTTGCAAAGACATTTGTGTGTGCAAATGTCTTTATAGAGCTATGAAAATGGTCACTGCACTGGTATACTTGATTCTTCAGACTTGATAATGAATTATCTTTTTCACCATTGCTTCTTTACAGGAACAGGACTGGAACCTGCCTTCTAACCTGTATCAAAATAAATTTGAGCAAAAGTCAGAGAAAATTGGAAGCCTGTCTTTTCCTCGGAAATTTGAGAACCAGGACTTTGTTTACTTGACAGACTATTGCTTGAAGCATGGCATACTTTTTGAAGATGATACGTTCCCTGCACATTACAGTTCTATTGGGCCTAAAGTCCTCCCAGAAGACAAGTTGCGCCGAATAAAGTGGCTGAGACCAATTGTGAGTAATTCCTAAGCCTGCTACATCCCTTGGGTGGGGTTAATGGGGTGAGGGAAGCTTACGTGCTTGGCTTGCAATCTGCCCTAAGCTCAGCTGGCCAGGCAATACACATGAATGATGTAGATAGTTTCACAATTGAGTTCATTATTGCTATGATACTTGAGCACTTGTTCAACCTGAGCAGAACTACTGCATATACCCAATCTTGAGTATAGGTCAAGGTCAGGGTTTGAGGTCAAAATTATGGATTCTTATATAACCCATAGATTATATAAGGGTTATTTCATGGAGAACATACTAACTCGGATGGCCAGTCCTGCTGCTAATGTCATGTTTTCCACTTAGACCAGTGGTTCTCAACCTGTGGGTCCCCAGATGTTTTGGCCTTCAACTCCCAGAAATCCTAACACCTGGTAAAGTGGCTGGGATTTCTGGGAGTTGTAGGCCAAACCACCTGGAGACCCACAGATTGAGAACCACTGACTTAGGCATTCAAAAAGGGCAGAAGTGGTGCTACGGTGGAGAACATAGATCAGGTTGGTGCTCATTTTAGGTTCTCATAGGATGGATTAAGACCTTGCCATTTGTTCAAGGAAGAGGTTTTTTGTTTGTTTGTTTGTTTGTTTTTTTACAAAAGGGTTAAGATACAGAGCTCACATTGATCCATTGATAAATTGACCCAGGTTTATGGACTTATCTGTGAATATATAGGGTAAGAAATTCTAATGTACACCTAGGACCTCATCACATGGATGAGGTCCAGGGCCATGATTCGTCAGCCTCTGCAGCAAATCATGGCAGCAGTGGAGTGGTAGTGAGACAATCCCAGCATCCCCGCTGCTGGGTGATGCCTCCTCCTTCCACATGGGGAAGGAGGGAAGCCCTCTCTGGTTGGTGGCAGGGCTTCAATAGGAAATCCAGTGATGTCATGTGATGTCCAGTGTGCCTATCCATCACTGGACTGTCCCTAAGACACTTAAAAAGGTAAGTTTGATGAGATCCTGAGTATGGATGCGAATGCCTCCAAAATCATTAGAAATGTAAATCTATACAAAATAAGAAGATCCTGAAATCGATTTTAAGTGCAAGCTCCAATAAGCTATTAAATCAGCTCACTCTTTATAAGAATAACAGTATAGCCTTGCACCTTTTCTCAATGGCCTTTTCATTTTTTTATCCAAAGTTTAGCTTAATGTGATGGTAAAGAAAAACAGCACCTACAATCCAAGATGTCTCCTCTTGTTTTGTGTCTTCTGAGTCATGCTGTATCTGGTTACTTAAGTGACAGATAACTTTTTCCCCTTACTGTCACTGTTCCAGCTTCCAATATAGCAGTTGAGATGTGAAACGGGCTTCAATTTTATCTCATGCATCAACAAGAGAATTGGCAATTACGTTCAGAGTCTGGGATCTTTATAGCTGGTGGTAATGCATAGAGCAGAGAGAACACAGCTTGATTTGCAGATGCCAGGCAGCAGTGACAGCTAGAAACAACTTGTTTTGACTTGTAAAGTGAGCCAATTTGATAACAGGAGTCCCTCAGGGGGAACAGGGCTGAAGTATAAAAACTGTCAATTTTGACACCTTTCTTAATCCTAACATGCATGCCCTTCACCACTGGGTGCAAATCACTGGATGTATTTTTCTGTGTACAGCTCATTCTCTTTTTTCCCTCCTCTCCCTCCTCTTAAAGAAGGTTTGCTCATTTTATGGGGCCCTATGTAGTCACAATCTGGTCTGTAGAATAATGGTTACTGTGTTGGGTCAGGTCTGAGTTTCCATTGGGTCATCTTGTGCTAGTCATCCTCCGGAAGTCTGACTTTTGTTCACTAGTAGAAGGAAGGATATAAAGGCACCTTTAAAAGCCAGTCAGTTCCTTCTAGGAATCTCTCTGGGCCTCTGATTATTCTGAGTGGTTTCTTAATAGAGAGCTAGAGTAAAGAGGGGTTGTTAGCTTTTTATGTTCCCAGCTCCTACGCTTTTTCATGAGCATTTTGATCTATCTGTAACAGGCATGGGCAAAGTTTTTTTTTTGGGGGGGGCGCATTGTGGGCCCAACCAAGGGAGCTGGGCCAAGAGGCAGGGCAGCTGGGCACGTGCTGTGTGGGACAGGCCCAGAAGGAAGAGGGCCTGTGAGAGAGTGGGGCTGAGGGGGCAGGGCAGGGTCCAGATCATCCTTAGGTTGTCCTCCGTGCATAATAATGGGGCTGCTCGCTCCATCCTTATGCCAGGAGGAAATCAAGACATGCAGCGACTGCCCCGATCCTCCTTCCCGATCCTCTCCCCCTGGTCTTCAGGCTGTCCTCTTGGCATTATGTCAGGAGGAGGGCAAGACAGGCTACGGCCAAGAATGCTCTCAGCATAAGGATGGGGCCGCTCACACTGTCCTTATGCTGGGAGGAGGGCAAGACATGCAGTAGCTTAGGGCGCTCCAGAGGGCTATTAGCTGCTGAATATCTTCTTTCCCTGTCCTTTCTGCATAAGGATGTGGCAGGCCACCGTGTCCGTATGCGACAGGGAAAATGAGGAGGGCCTGATGTAAGCACCCAGGGGGCCGCATCTGGCTCCCAGGCCTTAGTTTGCCCATGCCTGATCTATAGGCATAGTCAATGCCCATGCTGAACTTTATACCATGCTGAAATTTGTAGATCAAGGTTATATCTGCACTGTAAAATTGGTGCAGCTTGACACCTATTTAAATGTCTGAGTCCTATGAAATCATAGAAGCATAGAGTTGGAAGAGACCTTGTGGGCCATCCAGTCTAATCCCCTGCCAAGAAGCAGGTAAATCACATTCAAAGCACTCCTGACAGATGGCCATCCAGCCTCTGTTTAAAAGTCTACAAAAAAGGAGCCTCCACCACACTCCAGGGCAGAGTTCCACTGCTGAACAGCTCTTACAGTTAGGAAGTTCTTCCTAATGTTCAGGTGGAATCTCCTTTCCTTTAGTTTGAAGCTGTTGTTCCACGTCCTAGTCTCCAGAGCGGCAGAAAACAAGCTTTCTCCCTCCTCTCTGTGACTTCCCCTCACATATTTATACATGGCTACAATTTCTCCTCTCAGCCTTCTCTTCTGCAGGCTAAACATGCCCAGCTCTTTCAGCCGCTCCTCATAGGGTGTGTTCTTCAGAACCTTGATCATTTTAGTCGCCCTCCTCTGGACGCATTCCAGCTTGTCAACATCTCCCTCCAATTGAGGTGCCCAGAATGGGACACAGTGTTATTCCAGGTGTGGTCTGACTAAGGCAGAACAGAGGGGTATGCGGCATGACTTCCCTGGATCTAGACACTAGACTCCTATTTATGCAGGCCAAAATCCCATTGGCTTTTTTAGCCACCACATGACATTGTTGGCTCTGTGTGCCTCCATGAGGACTCCAAGATTTTTTTTCATACATACTGCTATTGAGCCAGGTGCCCCCCCTCCTTTTTGGTATCTTTACATTTTATTTTTTCTGCCTAAGTGGAATATATTGCATTTGTCGCTGTTGAACTTCATTTCAAAATCAAGGGAGCTATGGTTTTACAAAGTCTTTAGTCTTCTCTGCCAAAGAATTCTGGTGCCTCACCATACTATAAATCCCAGGATTTCTTAGCATTGAGTCATGGCAGTTAAAGTGGTGTCAAATTACACTAATTCTACAATGTAGATCCACCCAAGCTGCTGTTAAAACCCAGCATCAGCTGAAAGCATTTTGCTCCCTGAGGTGAAGGGAAAATGATGCTCGCCCTCATTTGATGTTCAAAAGAACCTTACATTTCACCTGTAAGGCATAGGACAGCTCTAGATATATTGGGCAGGCCCTTTGGTATACACAGCACTGTATTCTAATATTTCGTTCCTTCTCTCTTCTTCATCAGATAGAGAAAGTGTTACTGACCGTGTCAGGTCGATCAGCGAATTGCCATGGCCAAGTAGGGATTTGAATCCAGTCTCCAGAGTCATAGTCCAATGCTCAGACTGCTATACCATACTGGGTCTTCAAGAACTATTGCTCCTGCAGAAGGAGATGGAAAGAGCACAATCTCAATTCATTCGAGGTAGAAAAATGAGAAACACCTGGAAATCAAAATGTGGCTGCCTAACAGACTAAAGGAATATACAAAAAGCAAACAGTTGAAGGAAGTAAAAAAGGATCACCAAAGATGAGTACAGATGCATAGCTCAAGCTTGTGGGAAGGAAAGATACAGGTCAGAATGAGCAAGCAGAGAGCAACTAAATGGGGTTTTTTTTAGATGCACTGAAAGAATTACTAAGAAAACAGTGGGGCTGCTGCTTAGTGAAGGTAGTAAAATGCTTACTTGTCTGCCAGAAGGACTCCCAAAAAAGGAAGAGCCTTTCCATACTGCCTGTCAGATTAGTTCTTAAAGGAGCATGACCTTTCTGTTTCTTTTTCTTTGGCATTAGGCCTGGGGCAATCACTCTCCCTATGGACTAAGCTAGCAGCATAGCCCATGTCTGAGAATCAAAAATGTATGTCAGACAAAAAAAAAAGAAGGGAACCCAAACATTCATTAGCTGCCTGAATCAAGTTTGTAGTGCATCACCGAAAAGGTTAATAAAATCACAAGAGATTTCCTGACAATCCAGCCTACGGGAAGATTTCCTCTTTCTCTGACTTAAGCCGTAAGAAAGAAATCCTGACTTCATTGTAATGAGTCATGACCTTTCAAAAGGTCTTGTACTATAGCCGCTGAGCTGGAGCAAATGGTCGCCTAACATAATGCAATGTCACCTTTCTAGACATCAATTGCTGCCCAAATCTACATGTAATTCAGTCAACTGAATTAGTAATGACACCTTTTCTTAGGAAGCAGTTGCAGGGAGGAAATGTTGTTTCCATTTCATTACGCTGACTGAATGCAAGCAAACAGTTGGTACTTTTGCTTCAAGAATATTGAGCGCGTAAGACTGTAGGGCTTAAACCCCCACTGTGACCTCCATAAAAACACATCAAGTCTTGACTTGATAGTATTGAAGAGAGAAAAGAAATGCTTTTTCTGATGTGGGAAAAATAACTTTTTTGAGCACAGAATAACTGAATAGCACAGAATAGTTGTCCATTTATTCTTCATTTGCTAAGCACTGGGGCAGAAGAATCTCAAATACAGGCCTGAGGTGGTACATATGTAGTCTCCCATTATGCGGATCTCTAAGGAACAGAATATAGTGTGCCTAAAAAAAGCAAATATTACTACTGAAATATTACTACCTGTCAACCCCAATTTGCATTTTCCTTATATCCTAGTTGAATCTGGGCTGAATGTTTTGAAGTAGGTGAAAGAAATCCTAATGATAAAGAGTTGGGTGTACATTTGATACTGGTGAAGCAAAGTGTCCCCTTTAGGCCCGTTTTAGGGATTCCTGGGTTATTTTCTCCAAACTGAAGCAAAACTTTTATGAGTCCTTGTTAGTGATTTGGGCTTTGCAAAAAGGTCAACTTTATGCATTGAAAGATACTCTCTTTTAAGTTTCATTACTCTGAAAATGTTGACAGTGAAAATGGAAAAGGAGGACAGATTGATTGACTGATAGGTCTACTTTTTAATCATTGGAAGTTTTGCCCTGAGCACTCTGTCACTGTACTTTGAGAGAAGAGATTGTGAGCATCATAAAACAAAACCAGTGTTCTTCCCACGTTCCTTGGTCTTTTTGTATTCAGTGTGTAGACAAAGGGGCGTTAGTCAGGAGTGATGAGGTTATCTGGTGCTTGTGACTTGGAGTAACTGGCTTTCCCTCCTGTAATCAAATATTTTACTTCTTCCTTCCTAACTCCTGATTCAATTCATTTCATTATTCCTTTCTTTCCCACGCAAACCAATCTTTCTTATAGTTTTTTTTCTTATAGTGTCAACCTTTCTGTTTCCTTGATGTTGTTTATTTGCTTTCTGAGGCTTTTGTGTGTGTTAATATTGTAGAATTGGACACTGAACACAGAGACCATTTGGCTTTCCTCAAAGTGAATATTTTCCTCCTAGGCTTCACCATCTTAACCACCTCTTCTAAAGATGTGTCTACACTGTAGAATGAAAGTAGTTTGTGCTGGCAGGACTGCTAACTGACAGGTCAGCAGTTTGATTCCAGGGAGAGTGGGTGAGCTCCCTCTGTTAGCTCCAGCTCCCCATGCAGGGGCATGAGAGAAGTCTCCCACAAGGATGGTAAAACATCAAACATCCGGGCATCCCCTGGGCAATGTCCTTGCAGATGGCCAATTCTCTCACCAGAAGCAACTTGCAGTTTCTCAAGTCGCTCCTGACCTGAAAAAATTAATAAACTCAGATCTTACAGCACAAAGAGTGCTCAATTTTCTGATGTAATCCAATGCTGAACATCCAAACCTCAAAAGAGAACGCAGAATGGCCAGTTTCTCAGTTTCAGCATCATTCCCCTTAACCAGATTAGATGTTAAGAGAGAGAGGGAGAGAAAAAGAAGTCATGGCCCAAAGCAAACAAACACAAGCACATTGCATTTCCCTGGATTATACACCTCATTGATAACTATATTTACAAAATGGGTGTATGGGTTCAGCTCAGGCTTTGCCAGATCACACCATACCCAAATCTAGCTGTCTTCTCAGCATTAAAAGTGTCTTTCAACATCAGTATGAAGAATGAAAATGTGTTATCAATCAAACTTCTGGTAAGAAGGAAAAGTCAACAGGTGAACAAAAATACACACAGAAACTAATCACCAAATATACTGATATGTTTTGAATGTCTCTCATCTAATATTTGTGTGTGTGTGTGTGTGTGTTTGATATATGTGCAAATACAACCTCACCTATTTTTAAAAAAAGAACTCTAGGTTGCACATCAATAAAACATTCTTGCTATACAGAATATATAAATCAACAGTGCATGAAAAGAATAATTATTGGAAACATCATATCATTTATAGCATACTAACTGTGCCCGGCCACGCGTTGCTGTGGCGAAGCATGGTGGTATGGGAAATAAAGTATTGAGGAATTGGTGGTAGTTAAGGTAAAGGGTAAAGGTTTTCCTCTGACATTAAGTCCATTATAAATGGGTTATATAGCTGTGTGGAAGGGCCTTGAGTCTACACTGCCATATAATCCAGTTAAAATCAGATAATCTGTATTTTATAGGCAGTGTGGAAGAGGCCTAAGTGAGGCCTAACTCTGCCTGTCCCCTAGGCTGAGTGGGTTACTAGGAGACCAAGTGGGCGGAGCTTAGCCTTCTAATTGGATAAAAACAATTATTCCTCTCCCTCTAATTAGAGGACTTTATTTTTCTTTTCTTTTTGTTGTATGAACGTAGAGGCATGGATGAGGGGTCGTGCTGCCAAGTTTAGTATTTCTGGAATGTGCAGTTTTGTCCTAGGCTGAAATTTCATTACCCTTTTATATATATAGATTAAGTCCAGAAATCAAGTAAATAAAAGCAGCAGTTCATAAAGCAGCAATTTAAAAAGGAAGAATGGTAATTATAGCAGACAAAGTAAAAGGGAAAAGAATATACTTTGCTTTTAAAAACTCATAAGTTTTAAATACTGTAGCTATACCAACTATCTTGGAAGCTAAGAAGGCTCATCTCTGGTCTTGGATGGGAGAGTGCCAATAGATGCTGTAGGCTATATTTCAGAGGATGGAATTGGCAGAAACCATATCTGAGTTTCCCTTGCTATGTTATAAAATCCATGGGGTTATGCCATAAGTGGCACTCATACAGACACAGAAGAAATGCAGTGTCAGAGCTTGAATGATAGACAACAGTGAAAGACAATTTCAACTGGTTCATTTTAAAATTGCAAGGGTACCAAAATATTTAAATCTTTGTAAATATGATAGAAATATGATAAAGGTAAAAGACTATAGAAGAGAGGAAACTGATAGATTCTCCCAGAGGGGTTTGAATGTCTGTATCATAAAAATCTTGATTTGAGTCATTTTGTATTCAGCCATCTTTATGATGTTGTGCTAGGATTGTCACCTCTTTTGTCTCACAGACAGCAAGATGGGCAAGTATGGCATGGGCCTTTCCATGAAGGGAATAAACATACTATTGAATATTGCCACTGCACTAGACTTCAGGATTCATTTTGTTTATTTTTTTAATTTTGATACACAACATTCACAGATTTCTTCATAAATTCAGTAGAAAAAAAACTTGAAATATTTTTCTTTTAAAAAATGACCATGGGAAAGTAAAAACACTTTTGTCTACTCCCAATTATAGATTTCATCTAGAAAATGAGTCCTTGCACTACTGGGAAGAAATTGTTTCTCACCACTGCCTATTGCAATGTGCATGGCTTGGAAAGATGGAGCTAAGTTTTAGATATTGAAAATAACCTGCAGGGCAGAAGATCTTTTGTGAGCAAACCAGATCCTAAGCCATTGTGGGCTTTAAAAATGAAAATCAATACTTTAACTCGGAAACAAAATTATACCTTTTAATTGAGAAAACAGGTTACATTAGAAGAAAAGAATTTAGACCCTTACTAGCCGAGATGGACAAGGCAAACTGTCCCAGTACTGGGTTAGTTAAATATGTCCTGAGTTCAAAGTCATTCCCCTTTTTCCGTGGTCACACAGGCAGCTTTGCTAATGTTAGCACTGGGTGTTGGCAATGGTCAACTGAAGACCTCTTCTAAAGCTCTGTAGCTATCTGGCAGTGGCAATGGGGACAACCTGTGTTCAGTTTCCTGCACAGATGAATGCAGGGAAAGTGGGGAAGGGTAGCAGCAGAGGTCTCTGTGGAAAATGGACTGGTTCACATTGTACACTGTTGTGCTGCGCACATTCTGAACAAAGTGCATTCCCCGATATTACCTTACTATGTAACTAAATTTGTTCAATCTATATTGTTTAGTCTATATTAAAGACTAAAAGTCCCTGGATGTCATGTAGACATTAGTGGTGACTTCTGAGAAATTTCAGGTTTTTTGGCTGATGTAGACAAGATCTTTGCTGAGGTGTAACAAAACTGGCCCATTCAAAATAATATACTGTAGGTGTGCTGCCATAAAGCGATGGCAATTCATATGACTCTGCTTCCTCTCTTTTTAAGGATATAATGAGGTACCCCCGTTTATTTGTGGATGGTGTGAACAGAGCTGATATTCTTCAAGGACAAATTGGTAAGACCCAAAATTTTCTGTTGTATCTTGGAGCCTAATAATCCGCACCTGAAGAGGCAAATCTTTTGTGCTAGCATATCCTATTGTTTACTTGCTTCCTGCAAAGGAAGCCAATCTATTCTGTCACAGAGTAATTGGTTTGTGTATTTTTTTAAATTCTTATTGTACAAATATTTATGCCTTATATCTTTTTTAAACCTGATGTTGTGAAATGAACAATTGGGGAGTGGAGACTGAAGAATATACCCAAAGCATCTAATCAGTGGTGCTTTGTCAGAATTTTTGAACTGATTTTCCACATGTAAAATTTTTATCCATCAAGAATTTGTATATGCAATTTAATACTGGTAAATTTATAGTACTACTTGTGAGGACAACATGCACAGGTTTTGCAAATGTTGATTCTATTTATTTATTTTATTTATTTATTTACAGCATTTATATTCTGCCCTTCTCACCACGAAGGGGACTCAGGGCGGATCACATTACAAATATAGGCAAACATTCAATGCCTTTTAACATAGAACAAAGACAAACAAACATAGGCTCCGAGCGGGCCTCGAACTCATGACCTCCTGGTCAGAGTGATTCATTGCAGTGATTGATTGCAGTTGCTCTCCAGCCTGCGCCACAGCCCGATTCTATCCACACATGTTGATAGATGTGCAGAAAATGTAAATGAGACTGTTGCACATGATCCCCAAACACCTTCATGGGTGTATTTTCATTATATAAGGATATATATACTGAGAGCCAAATGCCAGGCTAACCAGATATCATATTTTCAAAAGTGGGCAGCGAAATAACTTTGCAGATCTCAAAAGCTGGCCATAAAAGCAAGAGCCCTATGCTTCTATGGGAAATCTCCAACAATTGATGTTCAGAGACATACTGCTTCTCATTCTTAAAGGAGTGGCAATCATTATTAACTTTATCCTCCATTAATTTTCTCCCTTGATTTGAATTTTTTAAAAGAAAAACTAGAATACTGTAATCATACTATTCATCTTTTGTGTGATTGCAAAATCCATGGCTTATTCGTATGCTTTATCAACAAGTGTAAAAAAAATTCTTTGTCCTGAATCTTTCAAAATTTGGTTTTCATTAGACCATTCCATATTTTAGTATTGTGTGAGAGAATGGAAAAAGGTTTCCCTATCAGTTTGCTCCACACCATCCTAAATTTTAGAGGCATCCAAATTTGTGTAAGGGAGGTGATTTTTGTCTTCTGAAGGGGACGCTGTGTTTTGAGCAGCATTGCTGACTATAAACGTATATAGGGGGGGGGGGGGGAAACAGGGCAGAAAAGGATGCTGACCAGGGTCCAATTGCACCAGAGTTAAGTGCTTTAAGCACCATTGATTTCAAAGGAAAACTCAAGCACACATTTAATTGTATGCCCCAGTTTGCAATAAATTCGGGTGGGCAGTGGGGGTGAAATAGATGCTAAAGTTTGATAAATGAATAAAAAGTGAATAGAGTATTAAATGGTAAGCAGAGAAAATGCAATTTGGAATGGGAAAGTCTATGATGTGTGAAGGAAATGTTTTGAGATATATATTTATATATATAGAGTGTGTGTGTCTGCCTTGGAGAGGTTTGAAAGAGAGGAAGGGAATGGCTTGACTGATAAAGGGAGACTCTGCAAAGAAGCAAAACAAGTGGTAAGAAAAGAAAGTATGCATATGAAACAGGACATGGAAAGGGTGCCTATGCTTGTGAAGAAATGTGGGTGAGAGAAAGGGGATCAATTAGGAGGACCGAGTGGATATAGTTAATGTAGTATGTTGGAGAACCTTAGGAGGAAATATGGGATTCTATGTGGTAGGATGTTGTGTTGATTCAGGCAGAGACAGAAAGCTGGGGATGAAAGGGTTAGACTGATAGAAGATAACTTTATTTCACCAGACTGGGTAGGGAGCAAATGGAAGGTAAATCTCAGGAGGAATGAATTGACATTGTCTACAAGGGAGATGACCTGGATATACAACTCCCAGAAATCCCAGTCAGCTGTTAGGAATTGTGAGAGCTGAAGTTCAAAACACCTGCAGGACCAATGTTTGGGAACCACAGATGTAGACAATTGGCCATGGAACCAATTGTGAGGTTTCCTTTCCTGGACATCTTAAAAAGAGGCTGGATAGGTATCTTCTGAGGACACTTTTTAGACAGAGGTCCTGCATGGAACATGGTGGATTTGGTGGCCCACAAGACCACTTCCAACTTTGCAATACTATAATTCCTTTGCAAAGGCTTTTTTTTTTTTTACAGAGCAATCCCCTAAGTTTGTCCCCCTTCCTCACACTTATAGCTACACACTTACAAAAGCTTCTGCGGTCTGATTTTCAGAGATCCCTCCCATATTCAACAGGTTTTTGTGACACTCTGTGGCACTTTCAAGGGACAAGAGGGCCACTATGGGAAAAGAGGAAAACGAAGCCTAATTTTACCAGGCTAGTTGCACCTGTGTAAATTTGGATCCATCCTTATATTGAAGTAGGAGGACTATTTGTAGGAAATTTTCCTATATTCTTCATATTCCAGTAAATAATGTAGGAAATATGTTGTGAGGTCAATGACAATTTATTTCTTTTCTTCTTCAAGGTGATTGTTGGGTCCTAGCAGCCCTGGGTTCTTTGACCCGGCAACAGCGGTTCCTGAAAAATGTTATTCCAAAAGACCAAGGATTCGAAGACAGCTATGCAGGGATTTTCCATTTTCGGGTATGTAACATAGAATGTCATAGTAGTGTCATTTCGACTTACTATATTGTTCTCTCCAAGCATTTATTAAAATGTAAGTGTCACAGCAAAAATAAAACAGATGGACATTATATGTAACTTCTTAATTAAAATATGTTAAAGTTAAATTACATGAAAATGAATGAGTAAAAAAGTCCCTCTGGGGAAATAAAAGATGTTAGTCATTATCCTAATGTCATCTGACTCTTTTTACTTTTTAAAACTGTGGTCTCAAAGCATTTTCAATAGGTAATGTCATTCTGTACATAGTAAAGCAGGTATGTTTGATTTTCTTAGATTATCTACTTTAAATATTGGCTTACTTAGTCTTTGTAACATAGGGCTTTGTGGGTTGCTAGGGCCTGCCTTTTGTAAATCTCAGAAACGTGGATTTATGAACATACAATTGTTCTTAGTAAGAGTTAGGAAATGGTAAAAACTTTCAGTTTAAACTTTGTTAGCTTTCACTAAAACTTCATCTCTGTCCTTTGCTTTGTTTGTATGTATGCCATTGAGAGATATCAGTTCTCCTTAAGTGAACATTTGTATGCATTTTCCAAATGTATACATTTTATGCATATATTGGGTATCTAATTGAACAAAATATTTGTTTTTTATGTGCCTTTAAGTCATCTCTGCCTCATAGTGAACCTATCACAGGGTTTTATTGGCAAGATTTTTTCAACAGAAGTGTGTCATTGTCTTCCTGTGAGGCTGACTTGCTCAAATTCTGTGATGACTCATGGGCCTTGTAGTCCTGCTCATGGCATTTTGATGCCTGATGAAGAAGAAAACTTGGGTTTTTTACCTTCCCAGTCAGAACTGGATTCTTCCCAGACAGATTCTTCCCAGCCAGATCTGGGAACCTTGCACCTGCAAGAGGGTTATGTTCCAGAAGTATGTCAAACAAACACTGAGGCTACATCTCCTGTGTTTTCTCGCCATGAGTTTTGTAAACAACAGAGAGGTTTGGAAGCGGCCACGCGCAGGAGTGCTAGAATAATTGCTAAGAATTTAGCCAATTAAGCCTGCTTTCCATGAGAATCTTTAAGGAGTCAAACATCTGGTCTCAGAGATTAGCTTTCGTTTCTGGTTCCCAGAGAACTGCTCTCGGCGGGAAAGTTAGACTCTATTTAGGTGTTTTACCCGCGGAGTAACTTTGCGGAGTCAATTCGTCAGCCTCCGGAGCGAGTTGTGTCTGGACAGCGCGCTCCGTTCCAAGCCTCGTTCCTGTTCAAGCCTTGTCCTTGTTCTCAAGCCTTCGCTCCTGTTTCCCAGCCTTGTTTACCTACGGACCTTGCCTCGCCTTCCAGGACTAAACCTTGCCTTGTTTCACGGATTTTACCAAGTGATTCCACGAGCCTTGTTCTTGTTCCTCGTTACCTTGTGCCACGATTCAAGCCTTGTTTTCAAGTATCAAGTTAATTCCTAGCCTTGCTCAAGTTCATGAACTAAAGGACCTTGTCTTCTCCCCTCACTTTGCCTGGCAAAGTGAGTGTTTCGGTTATTGGATTACAACTTTGGACCTTAATATTTCATATTGGACATTGTTTTCTTGGACTAATTTTGACCTTTCCTGAAAGGTCTGTTTCTGGACTATTTCATACACTTGCTTTTATTAACTTTATATATTTCCTTAATAAAGATATTAGATAGAATCTGGCCTCTGCGTATGGTTATTGGTGCTCTGTAGCCTGGGTTCTGACAGTTTGACTCCGCCGCCCTAAGCACCAATTAACCTCGGCCAGAATGTCTACCGGAGCCGGACCTGGGCCGGGCGGCCAGCCGATTACCTACACCATCGACAAGGATGAGGTGGACCGAATCCGTGATAAGCTCAATGCACAGGATGGGGAAATAAAAGGTTTGAAGGAACGCGGAATCCGTCTTCCGGCCATGGCGTTGCCAACCAAGTTTACTGGAGAAGCTTCTAAGGTTCATGTTTTCCGTCGCCAATGCCAAGCTTATCTAGAGGCCCGTGCTGCCGAGTTTCCCCAAGAAGACATCAAGGTGGCGTGGATTTACAGTCTCCTAGACGGGCCAGCGGCTAACTGGGCGACGGCTCTGTTCGACCAAGCTTCCCCACATCTAAGGTCAGCGCAACATTTCTTGGACCACCTTAAGGCGACCTGGGGAATCGAGGACAATTTGGAGGCAGCCGGCCACAAACTCCGGCGCCTCTCCCAAGGGGACAGGCCCTTGTCCCAATACATAGCCGAGTTCCGAGTGCTGGCCCACAACACCGGCTGGAATGATGTAGCCCTTAGAGGACAATTTCGGGAGGGTCTCAACATAGAGATGCTGGAAGAAATCTCCAAGGTGGATCCCCCCCACTCTCTTGAAGCACTCATTGATCAATGCTTACGAGCTGAAGTCATGCTTGCCAACAGGAAACAATGGACCCGAGGCCAGGGCGGTAGAGCTGGGACGAAACCTCCCGCTCCCACCGGCGTTCAGCCGCGTCCAGTGTGGAGACCCCCACCACCAGCCCCATACCCCAGAGGGAGCGAAGAGGTGCCGATGCAGTTGGGCAGTGCGCGTCCTAGACTAGATGCCGCCGAGAAGGCCCGTCGCCAACGCCTAAATCTCTGTTGGTACTGCGGAACCGGGGGCCACTTTGCCAGAGAGTGTCCAGCCAAAGGGAAGCCCGCCGCTCGCCTGGCGGTGGCGTCCTCCACGGAGACGAAGTCGTCTGAGGCGGCTGGCACACAGCCGGCGGGGGAAGCCAACGACCGGGCGTAGAGAGGCTCGCCAACCCGGTCAAAAAACCCATTCAAGAGCCGCCAACCGGGGTCCTGTTCCTTCTAGTGGTCACCTTATGGTCAGCAAAAAAGGGACCCGTCATGATCCACGCCATGATAGACTCAGGAGCCACCAACAATTTCATTGATAGAGAGTATGCCGACTCTCTGGGATTACAATATCATGACTTCAAGAATGCCCGTGTGGTGCAAGCCATCGATGGCCGCCCTCTCAAGACGGGCCCCGTAAGCCAGTGGTCGGAACCCACCAGGATGTGGATAAGGGAACATATGGAAGAGATTTCCTTCTTTGTTACTGAGGTTCCCCATTTCCCGGTGATTTTGGGGATTCCATGGCTGACACTTCACGACCCAAGCATCTCCTGGTCCAACAGAGAACTGCAGTTTGCTTCAAAGTACTGCCAAAACCATTGCCTCGTAGCCAAGGTCTGCCATGCCACAGACACCGAGCCCATTATCACCTTGCCAAAGAAATACTCCGAGTATTGGGATGTATTCAATGAAAAAGAAGCCGAAAAATTACCCCCACATAGACCTTATGACTGTGCCATTGACTTGGTGGAGGGGGCCCCGATCCCGCGAGGGCATCTCTACTCCCTGACTGAACCAGAGCAAGAAGCTCTCAGGGAATTCATAGAAACAAACCTTCGCAAGGGATTCATCAGACCCTCTCAATCCCCAGCCGCCTCCCCAGTGATGTTTGTAAAGAAGAAGTCAGGGGACTTACGCTTGGTGGTGGACTACAGAGCATTGAACAATATCACTAAGCGGAACAGCTATCCCCTGCCCTTAATCTCGGATCTACTAGACCGACTTCGAGGAGCCAAGATCTACACCAAGCTGGACCTACGGGGGGCTTATAATCTAGTTCGCATCAGAGAAGGGGACGAGTGGAAGACCGCCTTCCAGACTAAATTCGGATTATTCGAGTCCCGAGTTATGAATTATGGTTTATGCGGAGCTCCCGCAACGTTCCAGCATTTTGTCAATGACATTTTTCAGGACTATCTAGATCGGTTCTTGATCATCTACCTGGACGATTTTTTGGTGTTTTCTAGATCACAATCAGAACATGAGAACCACATTAAAATGGTGTTACAACGATTGCGGGATCATGGACTTTATGCCAAGCTGGAAAAATGCGCTTTTGATCTACAAGAGGTAGATTTCCTAGGGTACCGCATCTCGCCTCTAGGGCTCTCCATGGACCCGGCAAAAGTGTCAGCAGTATTGGAATGGCGGGCGCCAACCAACAAGAAAGAGGTGCAGCGATTCTTGGGGTTCGCGAACTATTACCGCAAGTTCATTCCAGATTTTGCCCGCTGGTCTGACCCAATCACCAGCTGCATCCGTGGGAAACAGCCCTTCCGCTGGACTGATCAAGCAGAGATCAGAGATTTAGTTCCAGCAACTAAAGAAATTATTCACGTCCCAGCCAATCCTTCAGCATCCAGATCCTGAAACCCTTTTTGTTGTGCAAGCGGACGCCTCTGATGTGGCAATTGGGGCTGTACTCCTACAACCGGTGGGAGATCACCTTCATCCTTGTGCCTTTTATTCTCGTCAACTAACCGCACCAGAGAGAAACTATACCATTTGGGAAAAAGAACTATTAGCCATAAAGGCAGCTTTTGAAACTTGGAGGCATTGGCTAGAAGGGGCCAAATTTCCCATTGAAGTCCATACTGATCATCGGAATCTAGAACATCTAAGAACTGCCCGCAAGCTAAATCAGAGGCAGCAACGTTGGGCTTTATTCTTTGAACGTTTTAACTTCCAGATTCATTATGTGACCCCAGCCCAAACCAAGCAAGCAGACGCCCTGTCACGTAAACCGGAATACGCTGCAGGACGCAAGGAGACCTTTGAATCCCAACTACTACAACCCGAGAACTTTGCCACGCTCACAGTGGGGAACACCAAATCCACTCCCATTGAATCAACTCCCTCTACTCCAGGGCCCCTCTGTGCTCAAGAAATCAGGGCTAGTCAGCAAGCAGATGCCTGGGCGCAGGACCAACTTCGTCAAGGTCTGCATTTTCCCTTTTCGCTTAAAGATGGACTGCTTTGCTATAGAAATCATGTTTATATCCCACCCGGACCGGGCAGGGAAAAAGCACTTCGTCTGTGTCATGACTGCAAACCAGCAGGGCATTTCGGACTATTTAAAACCATGCATTTGATCCTAAGAGATTTCTGGTGGCCCAAGATCCGCAAAGATGTAGAAAAATATGTCAACACCTGCCCAGTATGCCAGCGCTCCAAGATAAGAAGGGAGAAGCCCTCAGGGCTTTTACACCCCCTTCCTACCCCATCTCGCCCATGGGAAATAATTTCTGCGGATTTTATCACTGACTTACCACCTTCCTGTGGATTCACCACGATCCTAGTGGTGGTGGACCTTTTCACCAAGTTAGCCCATTTCATTCCCTGCGAGGGCCTCCCCACGGCCCAAGAGACTGCAGATCTATTCCTCCAACATGTTTTCAAATTACATGGATTGCCCAAGAGTTTGGTCACAGACCGTGGATCTCAATTCACCTCTCGTTTCTGGAAGGCACTACAAAAACTATTGGGCATAGACTCTCGTTTATCTTCAGCTCATCATCCCCAAACGGATGGGCAAACGGAGCGCACCAATGCCACTTTGGAACAGTACCTTCGCTGTTATGTAAACTACCAACAGGACAATTGGGCTTCTCTGTTACCACTGTCAGAGTTTGCCTACAACAATGGGGTCCAGGCTTCAACTAAAGAAACCCCGTTCTTTGCAAACTACGGCTTCCATCCACGTTTCTTTCCCCCTGTCATTGAAACTTCAGAAGTTCCCGCAGCAGAGGATTGGCTGCAGGAACTCACAGCGGTGCAACAACTTTTGCTCCAGCAACTGGAACAAGCCAAGGAGGACTATAAACGTCACGCGGACAAACATCGCCAGCCGGGCCCCGAAATCAAGGTAGGAGATCGGGTTTTTCTGTCCACTCGCTTTTTGCCCTCCCATCGCCCTTGCCGGAAGTTAGATGCCCGTTTCATTGGCCCCTATCCAGTGGTGGCGCAATTAAACCCCGTGACTTTCAAACTCCAACTTCCGCGTTCAATGCGCATTCACCCAGTGTTTCACCGCTCCCTGCTCCTTCCGGCGGATGGTGTGCGGCCAGATGTAGACCGGCCGGGCCCCGTCCCTATTTTGGTGGATGGGGAGGACGAGTTCGAGGTTCAGGACATTTTGGATTCTCGCTTTCACCGCCGCCGCCTGCAATATCTCATTGACTGGGTGGGTTTTGGCCCTGAGGAACGCTCTTGGGAAGACGCCTCCACAGTCCATGCCCCTGATCTAACCCGTCGCTTTCATCAGACCTATCCCGCCAAGCCACGACCTCGCGCCTCGGGGAGAGAGTCCCAGTTTGGGAGGGGGCTTGAGGAGGGGGATAGTGTGATGACTCATGGGCCTTGTAGTCCTGCTCATGGCATTGTGATGCCTGATGAAGAAGAAAACTTGGGTTTTTTACCTTCCCAGTCAGAACTGGATTCTTCCCAGACAGATTCTTCCCAGCCAGATCTGGGAACCTTGCACCTGCAAGAGGGTTATGTTCCAGAAGTATGTCAAACAAACACTGAGGCTACATCTCCTGTGTTTTCTCGCCATGAGTTTTGTAAACAACAGAGAGGTTTGGAAGCGGCCACGCGCAGGAGTGCTAGAATAATTGCTAAGAATTTAGCCAATTATGCCTGCTTTCCATGAGAATCTTTAAGGAGTCAAACATCTGGTCTCAGAGATTAGCTTTCGTTTCTGGTTCCCAGAGAACTGCTCTCGGCGGGAAAGTTAGACTCTATTTAGGTGTTTTACCCGCGGAGTAACTTTGCGGAGTCAATTCGTCAGCCTCCGGAGCGAGTTGTGTCTGGACAGCGCGCTCCGTTCCAAGCCTCGTTCCTGTTCAAGCCTTGTCCTTGTTCTCAAGCCTTCGCTCCTGTTTCCCAGCCTTGTTTACCTACGGACCTTGCCTCGCCTTCCAGGACTAAACCTTGCCTTGTTTCACGGATTTTACCAAGTGATTCCACGAGCCTTGTTCTTGTTCCTCGTTACCTTGTGCCACGATTCAAGCCTTGTTTTCAAGTATCAAGTTAATTCCTAGCCTTGCTCAAGTTCATGAACTAAAGGACCTTGTCTTCTCCCCTCACTTTGCCTGGCAAAGTGAGTGTTTCGGTTATTGGATTACAACTTTGGACCTTAATATTTCATATTGGACATTGTTTTCTTGGACTAATTTTGACCTTTCCTGAAAGGTCTGTTTCTGGACTATTTCATACACTTGCTTTTATTAACTTTATATATTTCCTTAATAAAGATATTAGATAGAATCTGGCCTCTGCGTATGGTTATTGGTGCTCTGTAGCCTGGGTTCTGACAAATTCATCCATTGGATTTCCACATCTGAACAGAGATTTGAACTCTGATCATCCAGAATCCAAATCCAACTCTCAAACCGCTATATCCCATTAGTTCTTATACCATTGATTCTCAACCTGTGGGTCCCCAGGTGTTTTGGCCTACAATTCTCAGAAATCCCAGTCAGTTTACCAGTTGTTAGGATTTCTGGGAGCTGAAGGCCAAAACATCTGAGGACCTACAGGTTGAGATCCACTGTCTTAGACCAAAATGTGTATCTGCCTATTTTTCATTGGTGCACCATTTTAGCTATTTGCGTTTTTAAAATATATAGTACTTGACTTGGAAGTGTGCTTTATTTTTCTTTACAATAGACCACCTCAGAAATGTAAGGAAGTTTGAGAGAAGAGGTGCTTTTTCTCAAAACAACTCTTGAGAGATATGACTGATGTAAACATCTTGAACTCCAAAAAAAATTCTTGTCCATCTCTATTAAGAAGTGGAGTCTGTTGTTTTGTTTGAAAAAAACCTTCCCACCGTCTTCTTATCAGCAGTACAGGAAAAACAGATCTATGATACTTTTATTCTGACAAGAAGATCAAAACAAAGCTAACAAAAAAAACAGCCTAAAGATCCCACATCCTTGAATCAAATATCACTTTCCATAATGTTCTTAAATGATCTCTTCAGAGTTGCTGCTAACACAGCACAGCTTGGTTATTAGTTTTCATGCAACTTTGTAAAGGATGTATAATTTTTTCTACAAAGACATAAAACACTATTTTCCATTTCAGCAGCAGTGCCTGCCATTTTATATTGCTTTAAATGATTTTTAGGATTTGGAAAGCACTGCTTTAACAATCTCATACACTGATTGTTCATTAGGAGTCTGAAATATCCTCATGCAGAGCTTGGAAAAGTTACTTGTAGTGTGACATCTCACAATTTCCCAAACATACTGGTGAGAGGATTCTGGGATTAGAGTCCTTCTCTCACTCTATACATTTACTAAGCTCGGACTTCATATTTAAAGGAGAGACTAGCTGAAAATGGTCCTCTAGAAGACAGGATGAAAATGCAGCAAAGGAGGTTGATATTATCAAATCATTTTTGGGTTATTTTCCCACCTTACCACAAAGGAAGTCGTCTTACTATTTTGTCAGTATATTAAAGTAAGCCTCTATCAAAGAATGTCCTATGTTTCTCCACAGTTGCCAAAGTCTGAAATTGTACAAGTGGAAATGACCACATGGACTATCTAATGCAATTCCCTACCATGCTGGAATACACACCTGAACTGCTCCTGAGAGATGTTTGTCCAACTTCTGTTTAAAGACCATTAAAAAAAGAATTAATCACCCTTAGTAACAGATCTTACACTGAACAAGTTTGTCATAATATTTCAGTGGAACTTCTTTTGTTGTAATAAATCCATTGGTGCATGTTATAGTGTCAGGCAGACCTGTCCCACCTTCTAAGTGATACCTTTACAGATATTTATAACAGTTATCATATCACATCTCATATGTCTTTGACAAGCTTAAAATACCCAACTTATTTATTTATTTATTTATTTATTTTTCAAACTTATATGCCGCCACTCCCCTAGGGCTCGGGGCGGCTTACAAGAACTGGCTAAAATCAACAATTTAAAAACATCTTAAAACATCTTTAAAACATCTTTAAAAATATCTTAAAAACATCCTAAAAGCACCTTTTAAAACATCTAACAGAACTCAAAGGCCTGCCGAAACAGGTGTGTCTTACATGCCCTGCGGAAAGCTGACAAGTCCCGCAAGGCATGGACTTCAGGTGGCAAGGTGTTCCAGAGAGATGGTGCCACTGCTGAAAAGGCTCTGCGTCTAGTTGCTGTTAGACGCAAGGCCTTAAAACTGGGGACTTCCAACAGGTCTTGGTCCTCAGAACAGAGGGATCTCTGGGGTTTGTAGGGAGTGAGGCGGTCCCTCAGGTACATCGGCCCTAGACCATGTAAGGCCTTAAAGGTAAGTACCATCACTTTGAAAGTCATCCGGTGCTCAATTGGTAACCAGTGCAGCTGCCGTAAGATTGGTGTTATGTGGCATCTCATCGGGACTCCCGCACGGAGCCGGGCAGCTGTATTTTGCACCAATTTGAGCTTCCGGATCACCGACACAGGAAGGCCGATGTAAAGGGCATTACAGTAGTCCAGTCTCGAGATGACCGTAGCCTGGATCACCGTAGCCAGGTTGTCCCTAGACAGATAGGGGGCTAGCCGTCTAGCCTGCCGAAGATGAAAAAAGGCAGTTTTGCTAACGGCAGAGACCTGGACCTCCATCGTCAGTGAAGGGTCCAAGAGGACTCCCAGACTCTTTACTAGTGAAGACGGGCGTAGCACTTCACCATCCAGGATTGGCAACTGGATATCCCCACTGCCCGGTCGGCCCAGCCATAGGATCTCCGTCTTTGCTGGATTCACCCTTAACCTACTGGAACGTAACCATCCAATAATGGCCTTAAGGCACTGATGAAAATTGTCGGGTACAGAATCCGGTCGGCCTTCCATCTTTAACACAAGCTGAGTGTCGTCGGCATATTGATAACACTCGAGCCCGAAATCTCGGACCAACTGAGGAAGTAGTCGCATATAGATGTTAAACAACAGAGGGGAGAGAATGGCCCCTTGAGGCACCCCACAAAGTAGAGGGGACCTTTCAGAAACCAGGCCTCCCCTCTCCACTCGCTGTCCACAGTTGTGAAGAAAGGAGGCCAGCCAATTTAAAGCTGTCCCCCTGACTCCAACAACGGCAAGGCGGTGGGTCAAAAGATTATGATCGACTGTGTCAAATGCTGCAGTGAGGTCTAATAACACGAGCAACACCGACCCGCCCTGATCAAGCTGGCATCGAAGGTGATCCGTGATGGAGACCAGCACAGTCTCTGTCCCGTATCCCGCACGAAAGCCGGACTGGAAGGGATCTAATCCGGCTGTGTTGTCTAGGAACTGTTGCAACTGCTCCGCTACTGCCCTCTCAATCACCTTGCCCAGGAACGAGAGGTTCGAAACTGGGCGATAGCTGGAGGGAACCGAACGATCTAAATCTGGTTTCTTCAGCAGGGGAGAGACCACCGCCTCTTTTAAACCCTCTGGAAAGACTCCTTGCTCCAGGGAGCTGTTTATTATCTTCAACAGAGGATCACGTAATCCCTCCATGCAGGATTTTACCAACCAGGAGGGACATGGATCGAGGGAGCAAGTGGTCGGTCTAGCTGCAGCTATGAGCCTATCGACAGTCTCTGCGTCCAGTGGGATGAACCGGTCGAGGGTAGGCCCAGCAAGTGGCCATGGAGTCTCAAGTTCTCTCCTTGTATCAATTGTGGCAGGGAGGTCCCGGCGTAGTAGTGAGATCTTGTCAACAAAATAGCTTTGGAAGGCCTCGGCTGAAGGGGCCTGATCATCACTTTTTGGGACAGTAGGAACCGTCGTTAGAGATCTAATTATTTTGAACAATTTTGCCAGTCGTGAACTGGCGGATGCTATCAAAGAGGCATAATATACTCGCTTTGCTTCGATGATAGCATGCTCATAGGACTCCATAAATGCCCTATAAGCTGATCTCGAAGCTCTGTCATGAAGTTCTCGCCACACGCCCTCTAGCCGTCTCTTTTCCCGCTTCATCGATCGAAGTTCCTCGGTGAACCAAGGAGACCGATTTCGGCGGGGTTGGAGAGGGCATCTAGGGGCGATCTCGTCGAGTGCATTGGATAGCCTGATGTTCCATGTGTCCACCTGCACATCGATCGAGTCGCTGACAGGCTCCAGATCCTTCAGAGCATTCTGGAACCTACTAGGTTCCATAAGTCTTCTTGAGCGAGCCCAAATTGGCTTGGTGCCCTTGTCAGGTGGGTAGGCATGCTCCAGCCTGACCCTCAGGGCACAGTGATCCGACCGTGGAACCTCTATAATAGAGGCTTGGGTCACTTGAATTCCTGCGCTGAAGATCAAATCTAACGTGTGTCCTGCCTGATGCGTGGGCCCAGTACTACAGAGCGAGAGTCCTAGTGTCTCCATGGTGGACACTAGGTCCATAGCTGCTGCTGAGCAAGAGTCTGTATCAGCGTGGACATTGAAATCCCCAAGGACGATAAGTCTGGGGAACCTCAAGGACCACTCCGACACAGTCTCGAGCAGCTGGGATAGGCTGTCTGCTGGTGCACTAGGCGCACGGTACACCAGTAGGAAGGCTATGCTCTCAGGGGAATCCCACACCAGACCAACACTTTCAATGCCAAAGATGTCCAAAACAGGAACTGCCCTAAGTGAAAAGCCTTCACGGGAGAGCATAGCCACCCCACCCCCCCGCCTCCCGCTCCGCATCTGGTGGGTGATTACATAACCTGGAGATGTTATTTCCTGGAGTAGGATCTCATCCCCCTCTTGGATCCAAGTTTCTGTGATACACACTAGGTCAGCTCCCTGGTCAGTAAGAAAATCTCTGATAGTAGCAGTTTTATTCCTTATGGACCTAGCATTCACTAACACCAGGGTAGGAGGGGAGAAAACTGGTAGCCTGTCATATGTGCACTTGGGGATAGGCCGCAGGTCAGAGGGGGGGGCCGAGTCTTCCGTCGACTCAGCCTCCCTCTAGTATTCAGGTCAGTCCTCATAAATCTTGACTTGCAAACCTTTTACAATCTTGGTTGCACTTTCTAGCTTGTCAATAACCTTGTTAACCTACAACCCCCAGAACTGGACACAATGTTCTAGAGGAGGTCTGACCAAAGCATAATTGACTGGCACTATTGCTTCCCTCTCTCATTTCTAATGATGAAGACTAGAACTGCATAGGCTGTATGATGTTGTTGCTACATCACACTGTTGATTCATCTTTAGCTTGTGGTCTACTAAACTTGTTATGTTAGAGTTCGGTTCTGTACATCTTCTTGCCAAATGCAAAGATGACATTGGTACAAATATGATGACAAGATGGTAATATCCAGATGCATTTTTGGTGAAGATATGTAGAGGGAAATCTCAGCATCCTCCAGGTTGTGAGACTCTCTGACATGAGATGTTAGGTAGTTACCTTCCTTGCTCTCTTTCTACCAATACCAGCATGAACAAGTATTGATGACAGGGCTTGTCTACATTTACCCAGCAACCCAGTTCATTCTGGAGTCAATCATAAAAACAACAACAATAACAGCAAACTTTATATACTGCTCCATCTCCCGTAGGAACTCAGAACGGTTTACACATAGTAAAAAACATACAATTTATATACATCATACAAAATACAAGAGACCAATATGTAGCAATTAACAAACATAATTAATATTCCAACATTTTAAAACAATGTAATACCTTAATAAAAGCAATTACAAATCGGTCCATTGGGTGATTCTACAACCAATGAGTATAACATATAAATCGGACAAGATGGCAGTATAGGCCAGAGTAGGACTCACATGGTAACAATAGACATAAAGTCAAGAGTGAGGTGTGACTAATAGCAAGGAACCTAGGGCAGGATTTTACCACTTCAACCTACTGTATCAGGTAGAACTAATAAAAGTAAATTCCATAACAAAATCAAAAGGAGCAGGTAAAGTGCAGAACAGGAATCATGTAGTGGCCAAGGTGGCGTCTAGGGTTACAGAGTAATCACTTACAAAAGCCAATTTAGATCCCAAATTGCCATTTAACGGCTAAAGTGGTGTCTAGGGCTTCAGATTAATCATTTCCAAAAACCTGTTGAAACCACCAAGTTTTCAAGTCCCCACAAAAAGATGTTATTGATGGGGCTAATCTTATCTCTTTGGGTAGGGCGTTCCAAAGGTAGGGGGCCATCACCAAAAAGGCCCTCTCTCTCGTCCCCACCAGCCGTACCTGGGACGGCGTGTCCACAGTCTTTGCTCAAAGTGCAGCACTTCCTGAGTTTCACTGAAATGTCAAAGCATTCCCTCACTTTGCTTAACATAGGATTTAAATGGTTTAATCTGGTTTTCCTCACATCAAAGACTGGAACTCCCTGGACGTTGGGTGGACAATTATATTGGAGCAACCTCTAGTCCACTTTGGGATATATGACAAGCAAAGACAGCCCCTTAATGGCTTTGGGCAAAGCTCTTCAATTGTGCTTTTTATTATTCTTATCATGGTTTTAAATTATCTAATGTTATAAGGAGCCCCGGTGGCAAAGTGCGTTAAAGCACTGAGCTGGAGACCGAAAGATCCCAGGTTCAAACCTTGGGAGCGGCGTGAGTGGCTGCTGTTAGCTCCAGCTCCAGCCAACCTAGCAGTTCGAAAACATGCCAATGTGAGTAGATCAATAGGTACCACTCCGGCGGGAAGGTAACGGCGCTCCATGCAGTCATGCCAGCCACATGACCTTCGAGGTGTCTACAGACAACGCCGGCTCTTCGGCTTAGAAATGGAGATGAGCACCAACCCCCAGAGTCAGACATGACTGGACTTAATGTCAGGGGAAACCTTTACCTTTACCTTTACCTAATGTTACATTGTTTAAAAATATTTGAAGTTTTCAAACAGTAGCATATTTTTTTTAACTTTTTACTCCTAATTTCACTCCGTGTACCTCATTTTAATTCATGTTGTGAATGTCTTGAACCCCATTCAGGTTGAAGATGGAATATAAATACAATTTTTTAGAAAACACCACCCAAAGATTGTAATAATCAAATAACAAATCAAATAAACAATGTATCCATTTGCTACAATACATTTGTAATCTGGGGTGTCATGATAAATTATAATGCATGAGACAGTTCCTAAAGCTACTTAGTCACCAAATACTTATTCATATAAAATAATCCTTACATGTTGGTAGAAAGAGATGAAGGAAGGGAACAGACAAGTATTTCAATGAGAATCCAAACATGCAGGCTGCTAGGCTGATTCATGTAGTCAAATCAGTTCTGGCTATTTTTATCCCCACCAGGAATAAGTCTTTTTGTGAAGCAAATGGGTCAGTTCCTTATTGAAGACCAAACCTCTGCCAAATAATTTCAGTTGCAAGAGGGATGATTCAGAAAAATATGTTGTTGCTAGGAAATAATAATTCCCCAAACTTTGAGGTTTGTAGCTCAAACAGTATAAGATGAACAGTGTAAGTGCACTGTGGAGAAATGTCACAATAGTGTATCTGCGAAACCTGGAGAGTTTGCAGTTGATTTGATGCACTATAGATATTTGTATTTCATGCTTGTTGACGTTTGAAAAAGAGAAAGAACGATCCATTGGAGATGTGCACTCTATCCCTAGGAGAATCTCTTCATTAACACTTCAGTTAATCTACTTGGTGTGATTGTAGCCAAAGGGGCAAAAATGGATAAGGCTATACATGATGAAGTAAGCTATGCATCTTTTCATGTGATTCATATTTTGTGCTTTACAGTGAGGAAGGAAGGGAAGGAGGGAGGGAGGGGAACACATTGCCATCACTTTATATATTGTGATAACCAATATAATTCAAAGAGGCAGAGGTAGCATCAGCACTCCACTCTGGCACTTTTAAGTACTGGAATATTAGGATAATATAACATGGGAAGATGAATGGGCAGCTTAATGCTCTTTTAAGTTACTTCATTAAAATAGGCATAGCAGTAAAAGTACATTCTCTCCTCTGGGAAGAAAATAATATACATATTGATATTACATTTCAATTCAGGTGTCACACATCATACCAATATCTTTGTCATCTTTTATTTTTATCCCAGCAAATATTCAATACAGTATTCACAAAAAGGCAACTACTGTATATAGTTAACACTTGTAAGGAATTGAACGTCCTACATGTCTTCTGTGGATGAAACACACAGACATACACAAAATAGAAGATCATTTCATAGGCATTGCAATTCATTATAGCATCCGTCATATACTGCAGTAACTGACATTTTATCTATTCAGAGAAATTGTCACGACCCAGGCTACAGAGCACCAATAACCATACGCAGAGGCCAGATTCTATCTAATATCTTTATTAAGGAAATATATAAAGTTAGTAAAAGCAAATGTAAAAGATAGTCCAGAAGCAGACCTTCCAGGAAAGGTCAAAATTAGTCCAAAGAAATAATGTCCAATATGAAATATTAAGGTCCAAAGTTGTAATCCAATAACCGAAACACTCACTTTGACAAGCAAAGTGAGGGGAGATGACAAGGTCCTTTAGTCCATGAAACTTGAGCGAGGCTAGGAAATAACTTGATACTTGAAACAAGGCTTAAAACGTGGAACAAGGTAACTAGGAACAAGAACAAGGTCCGTGGAATAACTTGGTAAAATCCGTGGAACAAGGCAAGGATTGGTCCTGGGAAACAAGGCAAAGTCCGTAGATAAACAAAGGCTGGGAAGCAAGGCGAAGGCTGGATAGCAAGGCAAGGCTTGAGCAGGAGCGAGGCTTGAATCGGAGCGCGCTGTCCAGACACAACTCGCTCCGTAGGCTGACGAATTGACTCCGCGAAGTTACTACGCGGGCAAAACACCTATATAGAGTCTAACTTTCCCACCGAAGCAGTTCTCTGGGAATCAGAAACGAAAGCTAAACTCTGAGACCAGATGTTAAACTCCTTAAAGATTCTCACGAGAAGCAGTCTTAATTGGCTACATTCTTAGCTGCAATTCTTGCACTCCTGCGCGAAGCTGAATCCAAACTTCTCTGTTGTTTACAAAACTCCCGGCGCAAGAACACGGGAGAAGTAGGCTCTGGGCTTGTTTGACATACTTCTGGGAGACAACTTTCTTGCAGGTGCAAGGTTCCCAGATCTGCCTGGGAAAGATCTGGCTGAGAGGAATCCAGTTCAGACTGGGAAGGTAAAAAACCCAAGTTTTCATCTTCATCAGGAATTACCATGTCCTGAGCAGGACTACAAGGCCCATGGGTCATCACACTATCCCCCTCCTCAAGGCCCCTCCCAAACTGGGGCCCTCTCCCCGAGGCGCGAGGTCGCGGCTTGGCGGGATAGGTCTGATGAAAGCGACGGGTTAGCTCAGGAGCATGGACTGTGGAGGCGTCTTCCCAAGAGCGTTCCTCAGGGCCAAAACCCACCCAGTCAATGAGATATTGTAGGCGGCGGCGGTGAAAGCGAGAATCCAAAATGTCCTCAACCTCGAACTCCTCCTCCCCATTCATCAAAACAGGAGGGGGGGCCGGTTGGTCTGTATCAGGACGCACACCATCCGCCGGAAGGAGCAGGGAACGGTGAAACACTGGGTGAATGCGCATTGAACGCGGAAGTTGGAGTTTGAAAGTCACGGGGTTTAATTGCGCCACCACTGGATAGGGGCCAATGAAACGGGCATCTAACTTCCGGCAAGGGCGGTGGGAGGGCAGAAAGCGAGTGGACAGAAAAACCCGATCTCCTACCTTGATTTCGGGGCCCGGCTGGCGATGTTTGTCAGCGTGGCGTTTATAGTCCTCCTTGGCTTGGTCCAGTTGCTGGAGCAAAAGTTGTTGTACCGCTGTGAGTTCCTGCAGCCAATCCTCTGCTGCGGGAACTTCTGAAGTTTCAATGACAGGGGGAAAGAAACGTGGATGGAAGCCGTAGTTTGCAAAGAACGGCGTTTCTTTTGTAGAAGCTTGAACTCCATTGTTGTAGGCAAACTCAGACAGTGGTAACAGAGAAGCCCAATTGTCCTGTTGGTAGTTTACATAACTGCGAAGATACTGCTCCAAAGTGGCATTGGTGCGCTCCGTTTGCCCATCTGTTTGGGGATGATGAGCTGAAGATAAGCGAGAGTCTATGCCCAATAGTTTTTGTAGCGCCTTCCAAAAACGAGAGGTGAATTGAGATCCACGGTCTGTGACTAAACTCTTGGGCAATCCATGTAGTCTGAAAACATGTTGAAGGAATAGATCCGCAGTCTCTTTGGCCGTGGGGAGGCCTTCGCAGGGAATGAAATGGGCTAACTTGGTGAAAAGGTCCACCACCACTAAGATCGTGGTGAATCCACAGGAAGGTGGTAGGTCAGTGATGAAATCCGCAGAAATTATTTCCCATGGGCGAGATGGGGTAGGAAGGGGGTGTAAAAGTCCTGAGGGCTTCTCCCTTCTTATCTTGGAGCGCTGGCATACTGGGCAGGTGTTGACATATTTTTCCACATCCTTGCGGATCTTGGGCCACCAAAAATCCCTTAGGATCAGATGCATGGTTTTAAATAGTCCGAAGTGTCCTGCTGGTTTGCAATCATGACACAGACGAAGCGCTTTTTCCCTGCCCGGTCCGGGTGGGATATAAACATGATTTCTATAGCAAAGCAGCCCATCCTTAAGCGAAAAGGGAAAATGCAGACCTTGGCGAAGTTGGTCCTGCGCCCAGGCATCTGCTTGCTGACTAGCCCTGATTTCTTGAGCACAGAGGGGTCCTGGAGTAGAGGAAGTTGAACCAATGGGAATGGATTTGGTGTTCCCCACTGTGAGCGTGGCAAAGTTCTCGGGTTGTAGTAGTTGGGATTCAAAGGTCTCCTTGCGTCCTGCAGCGTATTCCGGTTTACGTGACAGGGCGTCTGCTTGCTTGGTCTGGGCTGGGGTCACATAATGAATCTGGAAGTCGAAACGTTCGAAGAATAAAGCCCAACGTTGCTGCCTCTGATTTAGTTTGCGGGCAGTTCTTAGATGTTCTAGATTACGATGATCAGTGTGGACTTCAATGGGAAATTTGGCCCCTTCTAGCCAATGTCTCCAAGTTTCAAAGGCTGCCTTTATGGCCAGTAGTTCTTTTTCCCAAATGGTGTAATTCCTCTCTGGTGTGGTTAGTTGACGAGAGTAAAAGGCACAGGGATGGAGGTGATCTCCCACCGGTTGTAAGAGTACAGCCCCAATTGCCACATCTGAGGCGTCCGCTTGCACAACAAAAGGGGTTCCAGGATTTGGGTGCTGTAGAATTGGCTGGGAGGTGAATAGTTTCTTTAGTTGCTGGAACCCTTTCTCTGCTTGATCAGTCCAGCGGAAAGGCTGCTTTCCACGGATGCAGCTAGTGATGGGGTCGGACCAGCGGGCAAAATCTGGAATGAACTTGCGGTAATAGTTCGCGAACCCCAAGAAACGCTGCACCTCTTTCTTGTTAGTTGGCGCCCGCCATTCCAATACTGCTGAAACCTTGGCTGGATCCATGGAAAGCCCTAGAGGCGAGATGCGGTAACCAAGGAAATCTACCTCTTGTAGATCAAAGGCGCATTTTTCCAGCTTGGCATAAAGTCCATGATCCCGCAATCGTTGTAACACCATTTTGACGTGGTTCTCATGTTCTGATTGTGATCTAGAAAACACCAAAAAATCGTCCAGGTAGATTATCAAGAACCTGTCTAGATAGTCCTGAAAAATGTCATTGACAAAATGCTGGAACGTTGCGGGAGCTCCGCATAAACCGAAATTCATAACTCGGGACTCGAATAATCCGAATTTGGTCTGGAAGGCGGTCTTCCACTCGTCCCCTTCCCTGATGCGAACTAAGTTGTAAGCCCCCCGAAGGTCCAGCTTGGTGTAAACCTTGGCTCCTCGAAGCCGATCCAGTAGATCCGAGATTAAGGGCAGGGGATAGCTGTTCCGCTTGGTGATATTGTTCAATGCTCTGTAGTCCACCACCAAGCGTAGTTCCCCTGACTTCTTCTTCACAAACATCACTGGGGAGGCGGCTGGGGATTGAGAGGGTCTGATGAATCCCTTGCGAAGGTTTGTCTCTATGAATTCCCTGAGAGCTTCTTGCTCTGGTTCAGTCAGGGAGTAGAGATGCCCTCGCGGGATCGGGGCCCCCTCCACCAAGTCAATGGCACAGTCATAAGGTCTATGTGGGGGTAATTTTTCGGCTTCTTTCTCATTGAATACATCCCAATACTCGGAGTACTTCTTTGGCAAGGTGATGATGGGCTCGGTGTCCGTGGCATGGCAGACCTTGGCTACGAGGCAATGGTTTTGGCAGTACGGTGAAGCAAACTGCAGTTCTCTGTTGGACCAGGAGATGTTAGGGTCGTGGAGAGTCAGCCATGGAATTCCCAAAATCACAGGGAAATGGGGAACCTCGGTAACAAAGAAGGAAATCTCTTCCATATGTTCCCTTATCCACATCCTGGTGGGTTCCGACCACTGACTTACGGGGCCCGTCTTGAGGGGGCGGCCGTCTATGGCTTGCACCACACGGGCATTCTTGAAATCATGATATTGTAATCCCAGAGAGTCGGCATACTCTCTATCAATGAAATTGTTGGTAGCTCCAGAGTCTATCATGGCGTGGATCATGACGGGTCCCCTTTTTGCTGACCATAATGTGACCACGAGAAGGAACAGGACCCCGGTTGGCGGCTCTTGAATGGATTTTTTGACCGGGTTGGCGAGCCTCTCTACACCCGGTCGTTGGCTTCCCCCGCCGGCTGTGTGCCAGTCGGCTCAGACGCCTTCGTCTCCGTGGAGGACGCCGCCGCAAGACGGGCGGCAGGCTTCCCTTTGGCTGGGCACTCTCTGGCGAAGTGGCCCCCGTTCCCGCAGTACCAACAGAGGTTTAAGCGTTGACGACGGGCCTTCTCGGCGGCATCTAGTCTGGGACGCACATTGCCCAACTGCATCGGCACCTCCTCGCCTCCTCTGGGGTATGGGGTTGGCGGTGGGGGTCTCCACACTGGACGTGGCTGAACGCTGGCGGGAGCGGGGGGTTTTGCCCCGGCTCTACTGCCCTGGCCTCGAACCCACTGTTTCCTGTTGGCAATCATGACTTCAGCCCGTAAACATTGATCAATGAGTGCCTCGAGGGTCTGGGGAGGATCCACCTTGGAGATTTCTTCCAGCATTTCAATGTTGAGACCCTCCCGGAATTGTCCTCTGAGGGCTACATCGTTCCAGCCGGTGTTGTGGGCCAGCACTCGGAACTCGGCTATATACTGAGACATAGGTCTGTCTCCTTGGAAAAGGCGGCGGAGTTTGTGACCGGCTGCCTCCAAATTGTCCTCGATTCCCCAAGTCTCCTTGAGGTGGTCCAAGAAGTGTTGCGCTGATCTTAGGTGTGGAGAGGCTTGGTCGAACAGTGCCGTCGCCCAATTGGCCGCTGGCCCGTCTAGAAGACTGTAAACCCACGCCACTTTGATGTCTTCTTGGGGAAACTCGGCATCACGGGCCTCTAGATAAGCTTGACATTGGCGACGGAAAACATGAACCTTAGAAGCTTCTCCAGTAAACTTGGTAGGCAACGCCATGGCCGGGAGGCGGATTCCGCGCTCCCGCAAGCCCTTTATTTCTCCATCCTGGGCGTTGAGTCTGTCGCGGATGCGATCCACTTCGTCCTTGCTGATGGTGTAGCTCAGTGGCTGCCCACCGGGCACGGTTCCGGTAGACATTCTGGCCGAGGTTAATTGGTGCTTAGGGTGGCGGAGTCAAACTGTCACGACCCAGGCTACAGAGCACCAATAACCATACGCAGAGGCCAGATTCTATCTAATATCTTTATTAAGGAAATATATAAAGTTAGTAAAAGCAAATGTAAAAGATAGTCCAGAAGCAGACCTTCCAGGAAAGGTCAAAATTAGTCCAAAGAAATAATGTCCAATATGAAATATTAAGGTCCAAAGTTGTAATCCAATAACCGAAACACTCACTTTGACAAGCAAAGTGAGGGGAGATGACAAGGTCCTTTAGTCCATGAAACTTGAGCGAGGCTAGGAAATAACTTGATACTTGAAACAAGGCTTAAAACGTGGAACAAGGTAACTAGGAACAAGAACAAGGTCCGTGGAATAACTTGGTAAAATCCGTGGAACAAGGCAAGGATTGGTCCTGGGAAACAAGGCAAAGTCCGTAGATAAACAAAGGCTGGGAAGCAAGGCGAAGGCTGGATAGCAAGGCAAGGCTTGAGCAGGAGCGAGGCTTGAATCGGAGCGCGCTGTCCAGACACAACTCGCTCCGTAGGCTGACGAATTGACTCCGCGAAGTTACTACGCGGGCAAAACACCTATATAGAGTCTAACTTTCCCACCGAAGCAGTTCTCTGGGAATCAGAAACGAAAGCTAAACTCTGAGACCAGATGTTAAACTCCTTAAAGATTCTCACGAGAAGCAGTCTTAATTGGCTACATTCTTAGCTGCAATTCTTGCACTCCTGCGCGAAGCTGAATCCAAACTTCTCTGTTGTTTACAAAACTCCCGGCGCAAGAACACGGGAGAAGTAGGCTCTGGGCTTGTTTGACATACTTCTGGGAGACAACTTTCTTGCAGGTGCAAGGTTCCCAGATCTGCCTGGGAAAGATCTGGCTGAGAGGAATCCAGTTCAGACTGGGAAGGTAAAAAACCCAAGTTTTCATCTTCATCAGGAATTACCATGTCCTGAGCAGGACTACAAGGCCCATGGGTCATCACAGAAATATGTATTTATTATGGTTATTTAATATTGATGACAAGTGTTCTCTTTTCCTTCTCTTACTAGCGTTTTCATAGTATAAGAAAGTAGTCTAAGAAAGAATCAGATAGGAACAGCAGCTGTAGAAGCACAAAGCTGTCAGAAACAGCAAGGTCTGAGTGTTAGCAGCCCAACTCTCGTCTTGGAAGGTAGCCTTATCTATCTGTATAAAAGAGTGATGGCATCACGGCGACCAACAAAACAACAAAACTACAGGCCCCCCAACCTCGAAATTTGACAACACTACCCATCATCCACGGCTCAAGGTTGATACAACAAAAAGAAAAGAAAAATAAAGTCCTAATTAGAGGGAAAGAAATAATTGTTTTTATCCAATTGCTGCCAGTTAGAGGACTAATCTCTGCCCACTTGGTCTCCTAGCAACCAACTCAGCCGAGGGGACAGGCAGATTTAGGCCTCACTTAGGCTTCTTCCACAGATTATCTAATTTGCACTGGATTATATGGCAGTGTAGACTCAAGGCCCTTCCACACAGTTATATAACCCATTTATAATATATTATCCGCTTTGAACTGGATTATCTTGACTCCACATTGCCATATAATCCACTTCAGTGTGCAGTCGGACACAAGTGGACTTAATGTCAGGAGAAAACCTTTACCTTTTACCTTAACTACCACCAGTTCCTCAATACTTTATTTCCCATACCACCATACTTCGCCACAGCAACGCGTGGCCGGGCACAGCTAGTACTATCTATAGCAGTCAAGGGCCCTTCCAGACAGGTCCTATATCCCAGTATCCCAGGTTTTCTGTTTTAAATGGGGTTATATGAATCCCCACTGCCAGATAATCTGGGATAAACAGAAAACCTAGGATCAGATCCTGGGATATAGGGCCTTTCTGGAAAGACCCTAAGTTTCCGACTAGAGATTAATTCAGCTACTTTCTATTTTTACCTGAAGGGTGCCTCAAATAATTCAGTGAGATCTTTTAATCCAAAACCTGCTTCAGATAAATTAGAAAAGAAGTCTATATTGTCCTTTAATGTTTTTCTTAATTTAATTCACATTTGGCATACTAGTTTTATTGATTTCTGTTGGATATGGCTGAACACATGGCTGCTGATTGGCTTTTAAAGACTAGGTTTTACCTTCAATTGATATTATTTTGTTGTTTTACCTTTCTATAAGTCACTCTGCAGGTTGAGGTTGTTGTTTTCAAAATAATGGAAAACAGTATTAACACATTTTAAAGTGAATCAATTAAATAAGCACATAATTTGTAGCCCAAGTAATTCAGGTAAACCTGAAGCTTTTCATGTGTTTGAGCTCAAGGCAAAATGGCTAAATAAAAAAGGACTATATGTTTCAGTGAGAAGTTTACTTTGACCTTTTAAATATCTCCCATTAACTGGATTGAAGTGCTGGAGTTTCTTGAAAGACACCGCTTTAGCCATCTCACTTCATGGCACATTTTAATAAAAGGGTATCAGAGTCTTGACTTTGATAGAACTTGGGAAAGTTACTTTTGGAGCTACAACTCATAGACTCTCATATTCAAGTTATCGTTATAGTCCAAGAAAGCAATTTTTCCATATACTGAGCCTTCAGTCTTATTAGTTAACAGGCCAACTGCAAAATGCCACTTGTTACAGTCACCAGTTTTCAGTTGTGAATTGAAATATATTTCTGTGTCAATGAGTTTGAAAAGATGATACCCCCAGTGTATGCTCTCCTGTTCTACGCCCTAGTTCTCTACCAGTGAGCGACATTTGGTACCCAGTCCAAGGAGACCAGGCACAAAATATGGGCTAAAATAAGAGCAATTTTATTAATGGTTACCTATTTAATTGTGTTTTTTTGTGATCAGCAAATCTAATGAAGGAGCAATTTGGTGCTAGAATGGCTGGAGTGGCCCGTCTCCCCAGACCAGAGCTCCCAGTCTCCTCTAGGTGAAAACATTCCTTTGAAAGAAATCCATGAAAGTCAGGGTTGCTTTCAAGTCCAGCCAATAGACAGGAAGGCTAGTCAGGGGGTATAAGCCCCCAGGTCACTTTGGCCAATAATAATAATAATAATAATAATAATAATAATAATAATAATAATAATAATAATTCCTTATTTATATCACGCTTTTCTTCCTAAACTGCACCCTCACAGTGATGTTGACCAGCTATATCTGCCTAGAAGATCAGGGGGCAGAGGACTCTTACAAGTAAAACAAGCAGTCAAAGAAGAAGAACATGCCCTGGCAGAATATGTAAAGCAAAGTGAAGAACCTGCTTTGATTGAAGTCAAAAATCAGAAACTCCTCAAAACACAGCAGACAAAGAATCAGTACAAGAAAACCACACTACAAACTAGAGCTGACAGCTGGCACAACAAAACACTGCATGGAAAGTTCCTTGACAAAATTGAAGGAAAAGCTGATAAGGAGAAGACCTGGCTATGGCTCACGAATGGGACCCTGAAGAAGGAGACAGAAAGCCTGATCCTTGCAGCCCAGGAACAAGCCATCAGAAAAAATGCAATTAAGGCCAAGATTGAAAAATCAGCTGATGACCCAAAATGCAGACTGTGCAAGGAAGCTGACGAAACCATTGATCATATCGTCAGCTGCTGTAAGAAAATCGCACAGACAGACTACAAACAGAGGCACAACTATGTGGCCCAAATGATTCATTGGAACTTACGCCTCAAGTACCACCTCCCAGCAGTAAAGAACTGGTGGGATCACAAACCTGCAAAAGTATTGGAGAATGAGCATGCAAAGATATTGTGGGACTTCCGAATCCAGACTGACAAAGTTCTGGAACACAACACACCAGACATCACAGTTGTGGAGAAGAAAAAGGTTTGGATCATTGATGTCGCCATCCCCAGGTGACAGTCGCATTGACGAAAAACAACAGGAAAAACTCAGCCGCTATCAGGACCTCAAGATTGAACTTCAAAGACGCTGGCAGAAACCAGTGCAGTGGTCCTGGTGGTGATGGGCACATTGGGTGCTGTGCCAAAAGATCTCAGTCGGCATTTGGAAACAATAGACATTGACAAAATTACGATCTGCCAACTGCAAAAGGCCACCCTGCTGGGATCTGCACGCATCATCCGAAAATACATCACACAGTCCTAGACACTTGGGAAGTGTTCGACTTCTGATTTTGTGATACGAAATCCAGAATATCTATCTTGTTTGCTGTGACATAATAAAATAATAATAATAATTCCTTATTTATATCCCGCTTTTCTTCCTAAACGAGACTCAAATCAGCTTACATTATATAAAAGAATATTTAAAAATAATATACGTATGCAAAACAATAACCAATAAAAACAAAATTACAATAAGAAATCAATAAACATATTTAAAAAACATTTGTCTAATACAGTTATTGCATGCAACTCAGCAAGACAGGTGGTAAACATTAGCACAACTCAATAAAAGTTAGCCTTCCTGTTATTACAGCTAAGTGTCTTCATCAAAAGCTTGTGCGAACCGCAAGGTCTTTAGCTGCTTTTTAAAAGATGTTAAGGAAAGGGCTGTTTTAACCTCCCTAGAAAGGGAGTTCCAAAGAGTTGGAGTGGCCACTAAGAAGGCAAAAGACTCAGAGGCCAACCCCAAGGACAGATTTTCCCCTAACCCCAAGATTGCATGATACACAAGGGCAGTTCCAAATTCCCATCCTACGCAAAAGTGCCATAAGGCGTACCACTGGCTTGTATCTTCCCCCAACACCTACAATGGAGATTTATTGAAGATACCACCCCTAGTCAATGGTCAGATTCTCCATGACAATTTAGGGTAGGTGAAAAAAAAAACCCGTGGAGGGGGGGAGTTCCTACTCAGTTCCATAGTGATTAAAATGATTACACTGTGTAAGGAAACAGGAGGGTGAGTGAAAGAAGTCCAAGAGAATAGATGGAAGGTGAGGCTGCCTCTTAAGTATAGGTTAGGTCTTCCCTCTCTCCCCATCACCCTGGCACATGATGCCAGAACACATTTACAGCTGATCTCCATCCTCATGTAGACAGCAAAATGATTTCTCACACCCCCATTTCACTATGGTATGGGAAATCACACCAAAGATGAAACAAACTTGAATCTTTGTTACTGGCTCAAAGCAGTGTTTCTTTACTTTGATGGTAATTTGCATCCAAAGCCTTTCTACTTCTTATTATACAAAATTTAAACTTGGCTTCCTGGATTTCTTTTTAAGTTAAATCAATAGGGAGCTTTTGCAATGAGGGAGGGGTAGCAAATGCTTCTTTCTGTTTCAAACTTCAGTAATCTATTTTGTCAAAAAAATGCTTGTGGGTATCAAGCCTTTAAAATAACAATCTTGAACTCATACCTAAGACTGCCTAGTTTTTAAAAATCATTTATGGATTTAAAAAAAAAACTCCAAGCACATACATAAGTGATGATTGCTATTTGTTAATCCTAAATCAGAACATCCAGACAACACAGAAGATGACTTAGATCAGTGGTTTGGAACCTTTCAAAACCCTCAGAAGCCCCAGCAGAGCCAATGGACAGGATATCTGGAATGCCAAAGTTATAGACTCGGGACCCTTCCACACAACCATATAACCCAGAATATCAAGGCACAATATCTGCATTGAACTGGGTTCTCTGAGTCAGCACTGTCATATAATCCAGTTCAATGTGGATTTCATACAGGTAGGTGGAAGGGGGCTGAGGGTGCCACTACACTATAGATTTAACCCAGCTTTAATTGCCATAACCCATGATATAAGATTGTGGGAATTGCACTTTTAAAAGAGCTTTCGCCTTCTCTGCTGAGGTGTGCTCATAGATCATGAAACTATAACTCCTGTGTTTCTATAGCATTGGGCCATGGCAGTTAAAGTGGTGTCAAACTGCATTAATTGTACCCTGTAGAAAACAGGTCAGACCATTTGGTCCATTTAGTTCTATATTGCCTACCATGATGTCTGAATCAGAACTGGGTAATGATCATGATGATGATAATAATAATTTGATACCTATGTCTTCTCGTGTCTTGAGGCAACGTACAATATAGTTAAAATACATAGCTAAAACAAGAATCCATAAATATACACGTATTGCAACACAGGACAAAGATTAAAACACCAGTATTTAAAAAATATTTAAACTTCATAGTTCAAAATTGACTGGGTAGGCCTGCCAAAAGAGATAGTCTTCAGTTACGTCTTGAATCCTAACAGCTCATTTAGCTGTTGAATGTCTTCCATCAGGTCATTCCAGTCAGGCAACCAGTGAAGAGGTCCTCTGAGTGACAGTGCTTCTGCTGACTTCCCCTGTTGTTTCCCTTGGCTAATACTGTCCTGAAAATAGTTATCTCATAAAGAAACTTACTATGAACTCACAGATAGGGCTCATAAAGTCAAAACACCCACACAACTCGGTATGCTGAGTGTTTGCATTTCTTTATTTAAACGTTTAGGGATTCATGATTTCAAAGTAGTAGTATAGAATTTAGTTATCTAGGAATGGATAGCTAAAGCAATTCCCAAAGTTGGCCATCCAAACTCTTTTTAAAAACCTCCAGAGAAGGAAAATCCACCATTCTCCAAGACAGTTTATTTCACTAAGCAGCTGTTATAGACAAGAGGTTCTTCCCAATGGCAACATGGGGCCAGAACTGACTCTATAAGTGCCCAGGAGAGAGATTGTGGTGGAGTAAATGGGTTGTTCTATGAAAATGTAGACTCAGCTTGCGATGGCTTGAATAGAGGAGATGCTCTTTTCTCTCTCTCTCTGGGTTTATGGTGTGTTCTCATTTGGAACACTGATCACCTTCCCCAAAAGGAAATGATAACCATTTTAAAATCATATTTCTTCCTTTTGTTTAGAAATGCCAAATCAAGGACGCATGAATGGCAGCCATTCATAAAAGCATTATTCTTATTTCCTCTTTCCCCCAGTAATAGGATAGGGCTTAAGGCAGCTTACAAAAGTGAAAACTGATATAGCTAAAATATGTTTAAGCTATTGAAACAACAAAAAGCAATTGTAAGCATATTCTTTTTTTAAAGCAACTGTGGTTCCCAATCTCTGGTCCTCTAGGTGTTTTGTATTTTAGCTCCCACAATTCCTAACAGTTGGTAAGGTGGCTGGGGTTTCTGGGAGTTGAATTCCAAAATACCTGGAGGAACCACTGATTTATCACAGGACTGAAGGTTCCTTTCCTATGAGCAACTAGTCCTCAAAGGCCTGCTAAAACTGTCTTCATCCGGCTGTAAAAGGCTAGCAAAGAGGAAGTCATAGAGCAGTGGTTCTCAACTATGAGTCCCCAGGTGTTTTGGCCTACAATTCCCAGAAATCCCAGCCAGTTTACCAGCTGTTAGGATTTCTGGGAGTTGAAGGCCAAAACATCTGGGAACCCACAGGTTGAGAACCACTGCCACAGAGAAAGCTCTCTCCTCTGTTTCCAAGAGATCCACCTGTAGCAGTGATGGGACAAAGAGAAGAACATCCCTAGAAGATCTCATGAAACACATGTAATGATATGGAAAGAGATTGTTTGGTTTTTTTCAAAAAAAATCAATACCTTTAACAGAAAATTCATGTCTTGTCTTGGAAGATGGTTGATCATTCAGCATTAACACAGTGGGTCTACTCTAGTTGTAACTGAAAAGTGAATTTAGACCTCTATCACATAGTTTGTATTGGTAACTGGAACTGGTTCTTCAGGCATTTTCAATTCCCATTGTTATTCGCATGTCATCTTTGTCCAATAGAGGATGGCAAGCTATTTTTCTGCATTGCATGGTTATTCTTGAGATTGTACATTTATTTATTCATTGATTTATTAATGCACATCTGCCATGCCCTTTATCATGGGATTTCAGAGCAGCACACAATATAAACAATTTAAATTACATCTAGATAAAACCATAAACAATTTAAATAGGGTAAAAACACAGTAAACAAAGAAATAGTTCAAACTGGTAGAATACAGACTAGTGTCCTCTGGCAGATCCCAATTCTTGGGCAGTTATATGTAGAGTGAGGCCCCACCTACACTACCATATAATCCGGTTTCTGAATCCAGATTATCTGCTTTGAATTGGATTATATGGCAGTGTAGATCCAGCATTCCTTTAAGTATTGAGATATCTGGACAGTTAAGAGTTTGGATAGGCTTTAGTTGCTATGAATGCCTATATGTGCTATAAGGGAATTTAACATTTCATGTTGGGACCCCTTTTTACCACCTAAGAGTACCACATGTTCCTATAAATTAAATTTATCCTTTTTGCTATTCTAGTTCTGGCAGTTTGGAGACTGGGTGGACGTGGTGATAGATGACCGACTTCCTTTTCTTGATGACAATTTCTTATTTGTCCATCCTCGCAGCAAAAATGAATTTTGGCCACCCTTGCTTGAAAAGGCCTATGCCAAGTAAGTACACTCAGAATCAATTTCTCTTCCAGATCCTATTTGCACTATCAAGTATGCCATGCTTAACTGGCATTTCCTCTATGGCTCACACAAGTCGAAAAAGCATTACAAAAGACAGATAGAGTTGGCTGAAACCTATTGGTAGTCCTACCTCAAAAATTTCTATTGAATTAATAGGTGAATAATATGTCAACACTTAGGTAGATGTCATTCACATAATTGATCTACTCTATATAGAAGACACCACCCCTAGTCAATGGTCAGATTCTCCATGACAATTTAGAGTAGGATAGAAGTCAGAAACCATTTGTAGATAAAATGTAGTAGATCAACATTTCCTTTGAGTTCAGAACTTAATAGGACTATGCTTAAAATGGTCTACTCAGAAGTATATTTCACTATGTTAAGTGAGATTTTATCCCAGGTCAGTGGATATAGGACTTAATTACTGGGATAAGGCTAGAAAGAAATTGTTTCTGGTTCTAATAAAAGCTCATTGCACTTTGCATCTGTCCTCCTTCTCCTCCTCTTACCTTCTCCAGATTAATTTTCCCATTGATGGTTTTTAGCTGTGAATTTTTAGTGCTGTTTGTGTTTAATCCTGTTTTAATGTTTCCATATTTGTACACTTTAAATTGTATACTAATGCTTTCATGTCAAGCCACTTTGAATCCCCTTCAGGAGAGATAAAGCGGGGTATAAATAAAAATAATAATCATACATGTAGACGAAAAAGATATGTATTATCCTGCTGCTGAAATCTAACATAGACAGTCACTGTAAAGACAGCCTCTTCAGTTATAGTTGATGCCAAGCAGAATTATTTCATTCATTTCGTATGACCTCCATTTCAGTTTGGATGAATTTTCAGCTTCTCGTGAATCATATGTAGCTCAAATCCACCATTTGCCTTTCCATGCAACAAAACCAAACAAAGCAGGATGTTCAACAGCAGCACAAAGGAACAGATAATAAGCATCGGGCTTTTAAAAGCTAGTTTTTGAGATGGAAATGTATTTTAGATTAGGAAGACTTGACTCAGGTATCACTTTGCTGAAAAGCATTTTCATTCCAGATCATGATTACATTACGATGGAAAGAAATGCTGTTCATGAGATTTTATGCAGGAGGATTTTCCCTTGTGCATGCTATAAATTTCTTTCTTGCCGGTCTAGGTAGGGAACATTGTTTTAAAATGCAATTAACCATGGATTTCATTTTCTGATTCTGTGTTTCTCAGATAAAGTACTTGCTGTGATATTTAATGGCACATATTCCTGTTATCTACAGTCGATTCTGACTAACCCGCCCCCCCTCCTCCTCCTCCTCCTCCTCCTCCTCCTTCTTTTCCTTTTTTTTTTTTTTTTTGCATTTGGGATCAAAGGCCTGAGATAAAGGAACACACTTGAAAGATCCCACCTGGAGACATGATGCTATCTGATGAATGTTCAATGACCTGAACAAAATTAAAATGAAATAATCTAAGATTAGTGGCAATGTTGTACATACTAGATTTGCTAGTACTAAATTCCATTCTTTACCTGTATGCATACTGACTTCCATCAGATCACCTTCCAGCAATGGTGATTTGTTTTCTGAATTCAGAAGATTGTAAACATGGAGCCAGGGGAGTTGTTTAAGCCCTCAGAATGTGGTGTACAATGTAATGTTTCTGTTCAAAATTCAACAAGATACAAAACTTGCTTAAGGATATATAGAGATTTAAACTGAATAGGAAAACCAAACCAGTAAAAATAAAGTGTGAGTTAAGAGGGTTTTGGTAATATTATCAAATATGTAATAATAATAATAATAATAATAATAATAATAATAATAATAATAATAAGAAGAAGAAGAAGAAGAAGGATCAGGCCAGGTAGAGGTAATGGTCAAGAGTGTTTACTAGCAGCTTTGGCTGATACTCTAGCTGTGCCCCTTCCTAGAATTGGAGAACCTAAAGATGGTAGTCCCCGTGCGATGGATCATTACCTTGACGTGGTGCTGGGAGAAAGGATATTAGAGGCAAAGCTGAAGTATTTTGGCCACATCATGAGGAGACAGGAAAGCTTGGAAAAGATCACGATGCTGGGGAAAATGGAAGGAAAAGGGAAGAGAGGCCGACCAAGGGCCAGATGGATGGACGGTATTCTTGAAGTGACTGGCTTGACCTTGAAGGAACTGGGGGCGGTGACGGCTGACAGGGAGCTCTGGAGTGGACTGGTCCATGAGGTCACGAAGAGTCGGAGACGACTAAACGACTGAGCAGCAGCAAAGATGGTAGTACATGCACTTGTAGTTGGACTTCTGCAATGTGTTTTACTTTGGGCTAACTTTGTAACAAGTTCAGAAACTCCAATTAGTTCAAAACATGGCAGCCAGACCAGTTACAAGAACCTCCAGGAGTGAGCATATTACACCTATACTACAGTCACTCCACTGGCTGCCAATTAGTTTCTGAGCAAAGTACAAAGAATTGGTTTTGACCTTTAAAGCCCTACATGGTTTGGGTCCAGGTTATATACAGAATCGCCTTCTCCCTACAATCCACCCCTTAGGACACTGAGGGGGCAACTACCACCAGCCAGCCAGAAACCAACTAGAGACCATCAACCAGAGAAACTTTTTTATCAGCTGTCCCAATATTATTGAATGGCTTTCGAGAATAGATCGAACATCTAAATCAGCTGTGAGAATTTAAGATGCAACTTAAGATCTATCTCTTCTGGCAGGGCCTACCCAGTCAATTTTAACTTGTGAATTTTAATCTGCATTTTATTGATACATTTTAAGCTGCATTTTACCCATATGTATTTGTTATATGAATTTGAATAATACTTTGTTTTATCTTGCTGTTTTAACTATGTTGCAATTCACCTCAAGCTACAAAGAGAGGAGGATAATAAATAAGATAACAACAACAATAACAATGACAACGACAACAACAATTATTATTACTATTATTATTACGATTAACAAGATGACAGATGTCTTTCTTTTAGTAGCATAGGTATTTTTAAATGTGGCCAAAAACATTTACTGTCTACAATGAAAGACAGTGTCCTACTCTCTTCCTATTTCCATGTACAGAAGATACAGAATTAGCAGTTGAGTCTTATTTCAGTGCTGATAATAGCAGCAAGCTTGTTTGGGGACACTCACTTCTGTCTATGGCAGTGGTTCTCAACCTGTGGGTCCCCAGGTCTTTTGGCCTACAACTCTCAGAAATTCCAGCCAGTTTACAAGCTGTTAGGATTTCTGGGAGTTGAAGGCCAAAAAATCTGGGGACCCACAGTTGAGAACTTGTTGTGGAAACATAAACAAGTCCCCATATGAATAGAAAAAAGTAAGCCAATAAAAATAGTTGCAGGTGGGCCTCTTCCCAAGTGCCTGATGGGACTGAACCTTTATACCCTGCCCCCATGTTCTAACAAGCGCCTCAGGGGAGGTATACAGAGGCTCAGCCCTGTCTCGTACTCTTGGGAAGAGGCTCCGCCCCCACCCCCTAGCCCCACCCTTTAGTCCTAAAAGGCCTCTCAGGAGAGGTATAGAGGATCAGCCCTGTCTTGAGCTCTTGGAAGGAGGCCCTGCCTCGTTCCCTAGCTCCATCCTCTGTGTCCCAACAAGAGCCTCAGGAGAGGTATAGATTCTCAGTCTTGTCTTGGGCTCTTGGGAAGAAGCCACACCCACTCCTCTAGCTCCACCCCAGTGTCCTAACAGGCGCCTCAGGTGCTCAGCCCTGTCTCCGGTACTTGGGAAGAGGCCTCGCCCCTCCTCTGGCCCCGCCCCGTGTCCTAATATGTGCCATCACTGCTACCCTGGATCGCTCCAGCGCCCACCGGGGGATGGTAGCGCCCACTTTGAGAATCACTGCTTTAGAGAAGATCTTGGAAATGTTTCTATTATAGTCTCTGCTCTAAAGAAGGCCAGTTCTACCCTCTGCCACAGGAAAGGAAATCAACTCTTCGGATGTTTATGGATTGCAAGGCCCAACAGCTCTAGCCAGCAGATACAGACCTATAATTAAGCATCATTATACCTATCATGTACTTAATAGTTCATTCCCTCTATGGACACTTCAGCTCACACACAACAGCAGGTGCATATCATCCTGGACTGATTCATTTTGGCTTTAGATGTGACATTGCAAGAACACATAGTTTGCAATGTTGAGGAAGAAATGCTTGAGTGCACCCAGAAAATGTAATGAAAAGAAAACATAGTACAGTAGAGTCTCACTTACCCAACACTCACTTATCCAATGCTCTGGATTATCCAACACATTTTTGTAGTCAATGTTTTCAATACATCGTGATATTTTGGTGCTAAATTCATAAATACAGTAATTACTACATAGCATTACTGCATATTGAACTACGTTTTCTGTCAAATTTGTTGTATAACATGATGTTTTGGTGCTTAATTTGTAAAATCATAACCTAATTTGATGTTTAATAGGCTTTTCCTTAATCCCTCCTTATTATCCAACATATTCGCTTATCCAACATTCTGCTGGCCCGTTTATGTTGGATAAGTGAGACTCTACTGTACTCGGTTTGATATGAAACATTACTCAATCACTTTATTTTTCCTGTCATTTTTCCAAGAGAAAGGAGAGGTTGTTTGCTATAGAGTCACAGAATTGTATCAATTGGAGGGATCCCATCTACTCCACCATCCCAATCTTGCTCAGTGCAGGATCTCCAGCTAGAGTAGTGGTTCACAACCTGTTGGTCCCCAGGTGTTTTGGCATACAACTCCCAGAAATCCCAGCCAGTTTACCATCTGTTAGGATTTCTGGGAGTTGAAGGTCAAAACACTTGGGGACCCACAGGTTGAGAGCCAGTGAGCTAGAGCATCCCAAACAAGTAAATATATAGAGAGGGAGGAGACCTACTATATCTTTTAGCAATTAGTTCCATTGTCAAGCTGCTCTTACTGTGAAAGGGTATCTTCTAATGTAAAGTTAGAAACTGTGTTCCTCCAAATGTTTTGGACTTCAGCTCCCACAATTCCTAACATCTGATAAGCTGGCTGGGATTTCTGGGAGCTGAAGTCCAAAACACCTGGAGGAGCACAGTTTGAGAAACACTGTTCTAATGTTCAGTTCAAATCTACTCATCTGTGAGAGAAAACGATTAGACCTGATTTTATCCTCTGGGGCAAGAAACAACCAATCTGTTTTCCCTGACAGGCCTTTAGTTAATTAAAAAGTGCAGTCAGTGTCTCTCACACACATAGATAGTCTTCCCTTCACCAGGCCGAAGGTGTCCGGCTCCTTCAACATTTCCTCATGTATCATGGAGGAGTGTTTATTCATGTGATTCCCTACTTGCACTTTCTAGTGATTTATCTCTCTTCCCTCTTTCCCTCCCCTTCCAACTTTCTCTCCACATGAGACTCAAAGAACCTTAACAATCCAATAACAGTTTTCTTACATGATCTGATTGTTGAGTGAATTATCTTTCCCTATTTCCCTTCAACCACTCCAAGCAAGCCTTGCCGGCCTCAATCACAGTAGCAAAACAACTTTGCTCATCTGCACTAGACTGATATTTTTCAAAGAAATGTTGATTGATAGAGGAAATCATCATCATAACATAGTATTGATCCATCTTGCTTTCCCATAAGAAAATTGAAACTGTCAAAATTGACCTTTACCTATGTAAATATTTGTTTATTTTGATTGCAACTCATTTTCTTCCTGGAGAGATTCTCATTTGCTAGTTTTTCAAACAGCATCATTCACTCATCATACTTATGTATGATGATAAGAACTATGGTAATGGCCTTACAGTTTCCTTCCCTGGCGCTTGCCTACTTTATATCTTATTTTCACATGCAGTAAAATGGCCCAGTAGAAATAAAGATGGATGGAATTGTTTCATTTTATGGAATATTCTCATTTTTTCAAGCCCCAAATTATTTTTCTCTTTCCCGAATCAGTTTGTGATTTTTTTTTTCAAAATCTGCACATAGTATAGTTTTGCCCTTAAGAAGTGAATTTTTGTCTTTAGTTTACTCAGTATGTGCCTTTTTGTATGCACTTTTTTAATGTATGCAATTGTTAACATGTGCATTTTTAATCAGAGCACTGTGTCATAAATGCAGAGAAGTGAGAAAACAAAAGGATGTTTGTGTTTTACTTCATTTTATTTTTTAATGAAGTGTGGATATTAGTTAAGGAAGTGTGAGTGCTATCATTCATTTTATATTCAAATAGAAAATGGACAACGTTCTTAGCTATCCTTATTGTAAAAGTACATTTCAATCTGTACCATAAAGGCCAGGTTTACAACTGACACTTAATTTGTTCCTTTCTGTTTTGTTGCCCCTGAAATTCAGACACAAAGCAATAGGTATTTGTACATCTATTATGCAGTTTTATTGGTTTTTAATCTTATTTTGTTGTTTTGATATCTGTTATCTTGGTTTGAGCTGCTGGGAATATCTTTGGCAGTCAGGGACACTCAAATCTCAAATAGTTTAAACAAATATATGAATGAATAAATAACAGCACATGCATTCAATTTGAAGTTATTCTTTCTCCAGTTTTCAGTTCATATTAAGAGTGTTGAAATGTGATGCTAGGTATTAGCAGCTAACTTTAAAGGTAAAGGTAAAGGTTTTCCCTTGACATTATATCCAGTCATGTCCAACTCTGGGGTGTGATGCTCTTCTCCATTTCCAAGCCGAAGAGCCTGCGTTGTCTGTAGATGCCTCCAAGGTCATGTGGCTGGCATGACTTCTGGAATACCGTTACCTTCCCACCAGAGCAGTACCTATTGATCTATTTATTTACATTTATATGCTTTCGAACTGCTAGGTTGGCAGAAACTGGGGCTGACAGAAAGAGCTCAGCCTGCTCCCAGGGTTCAAACCACTGACCTTTCGGTCAGCAAGTTCAGCAGCTCAGCGGTTTAACCCACTGAGCTACCGAGGGCTCCCTAGCAGCTGACTTTACCATCCATCAAATCTTTCATTTCTTAAACAATACTAATGCTACACAAAATACAGCTAATCCCCCCTCCTCCCCCCTCCCCTCCTTTCCTTGATTTCAAAGTTTTTTTTAATCTTCCAGATTGCGTGGTTCCTATACAAATTTGGACCAGGGTTACCTTACAGAAGCTTTGGTGGACTTCACTGGTGGAGTTGAGATGCCTTTTAACCTTAAGAACCCTCCTGATTCTCTATTTGAGATGCTAAAAACAGCTGCAGAGTCCGGCTGCCTTATGGGATGCACCACTCCTAAAGGAGTAAGTCACTTATTCATTTATTTTGTTTTATTGAATGTAAATATACTGTTCTTGCCTGGGAGACAGTTCAACAACAGTAGTGCTACTGCTGAAAAACCCGTCTTAAGTATCTAACCACCTGCATCTGGACACAGATTTCATGATGGTTATTGATAGTTTGATATGGAAAGAGGCATCATATTACATCATATCCACACATTTTGTATTTTACCGCTATCCATACATGCAACCATCTCATTCATAGCTATCAAAAGTTTATTTCTAGGCCATTCACTCTAAGCATTTAAGAAAGTAAACCTATTATCCCACCTTTTTCTCTTCGTTAGTCTGAAATGGTTGCAATGTCCCTTCCCATATTGTGATGTACTGCTTTGATCAAACATCACATAGTGTAATATGTAATGTTTCATTAAACTTTCTAGCTCCTTCCAGCTACAATGAAGGTTTCTGCCTCGCCCTCAATTGAAACTCCAACATTAGAGTCATAGAATAATAGAGCTGGAAAACCATAGAATAATAGAGTTGGAAGAAACCACACGGGCCATCTAGTACAATCTCCCGCCATGCAGGAAAAGCACATTAAAAGTACCCCCAACAGATAGCCATCCAGCCTCTGTTTAAAAGCCTCCAAGGAAGGAGCTTCTACTACACCCCAAGGAAGAGAGTCCCACTGTTGAACAGCTTTCACAGTCCAGAAGTGATTCCTTTTGTTCAGGTGGAATCTCCTTTCCTGTAACGTGAACTCATTGCTCCAAGTCAGGGTTCTTTGCTACCTTAGAAAAGTCCTGGAAGCTTTCCCTTGCAGCCAGTAGTAAGAATTCAAGCCTCAAGCAAACTCTCCACACTTGACTCTCTGAACTCACTCCAAACTCACTCTCCACAGCACATAGGAAGCACTTTACTTTGTGGTTGTCAGGACCCAGGCTGCAGAGCACCAATAACCATGCGCAGAGACCAGAATCTATCTAATATCTTTATTAAAGAAATATATAAAGTCAATAAAAACAAGTGTAGAATAAAGTTCAGAAGTAGACCTTTCAGGAAAGGTCAAATATAGTCCAGGAAATCAATGTCCAATATGAGATATTAGAGTCCAAAGTTATAATCCAATAACCGAAACACACACTTTGCCAAGCAAAGTGTGGGGAAATGACTAGGTCCTTTAGTCCAATGGAGCTTGACGACAAGGCTGGAAAACAAACTAGATTCTTGGCAAACAAGACTTGATACGAGGCAACAAGATGCAATAAGCAAGAACAGGGTCCGTGGCGAGGTCCGGGGTACAAGGCAGGCTTGGAACTAGAACAAGGTCCGTGGCAAGGTCCTGGGAACAAGGAACTGGAGTAGCGTAGTCCACACACGATCTCACTCCAGAAGCTGACGAATTAACTCCGCAAGGATTTCCTTGCGGGTAAACACCTATATAGGATCTTGTTTTCCCGCCAAGGAACACTTTCCCTGGGGAACAAGAAGAGAAACCCATACTGTGTCCAGATGCATGACTCCTTAAGATTTCCCAAGGGAAACAGGCTTAATCAGCTAATTGTCTGGCAGCGATTCTGGCGCTTCGGCGATTTGCCTCCCTAGCGCCTCTATCTCGATTATAATTATCTTTGCGAGAGAACGGGGGAGAATTCTGCTCAAGGCTTGTTTGGCTGACTTCTTGTGGGCAAACATCTTGCAGGTGCAGGGGCTCCAATTCTGGCTGAAACGGTGGGAAACCCAAGTTTTCCTCTTCGTCTGCCACAATAGTACTAGGAAGGGGACTACATGGCCCATGAGACATCACACTATCCCCCTCCTCAAGGCCCCTCTCCAAAATGGGCCCTCTTCCCGAGGTGCGGGGCCGCGGCTTGGCAGGGTAGGCCTGATGGAAGCGGCGGACTAAATCGGGGGCATGGACTGTGGAAGCGTCTTCCCAAGAGCGTTCTTCGGGGCCAAAACCCTCCCAGTCAATGAGATACTGAAGGCGGCGGCGGTGGAAACGAGAATCCAAAATGTCCTGAACCTCGAATTCCTCCTCCCCATCCACCAAAACAGGAGTGGGGGCCGGCCGGTCTGTATCAGGGCGTACACCATCTGCCGGAAGGAGCAGGGAACGATGAAACACTGGATGGATGCGCATAGAGCGCGGAAGTTGGAGTTTGAAAGTCACGGGGTTAAGTTGCGCCACCACTGGATAGGGACCAATGAAACGGGCATCTAGCTTCCGGCAGGGGCGGTGGGAAGGCAAAAAGCGAGTGGACAGCAGAACCCGATCTCCTACCTTGATTTCAGGGCCCGATTGGAGATGACTGTCAGCGTGCCGTTTATAGTCCTCCTTGGCTTGGTCCAGTTGTTGGAGCAATAGTTGTTGCACCGCTGCGAGTTCTTGCAGCCAGTCCTCCGCTGCGGGGACTTCTGAGGTTTCAATGACAGAAGGAAAGAAACGTGGATGGAATCCATAGTTTGCAAAGAACGGGGTTTCCTTGGTTGAAGCCTAGACACCGTTGTTGTAGGCAAACTCTGACAGAGGTAATAGGGATGCCCAATTGTCCTGTTGATAGTTTACATAACAGCGAAGGTATTGTTCCAAAGTGGCATTGGTGCGCTCCGTTTGCCCATCTGTTTGGGGGTGGTGAGCTGAAGATAAACGAGAGTCTATGCCCAATAGTTTCTGTAGTGCCTTCCAGAAACGAGAGGTGAATTGAGTTCCACGGTCTGTGACTAAACTCTTGGGCAATCCATGTAGTCTGAAAACATGCTGAAGGAATAAATCTGCAGTCTCTTTGGCCGTGGGAAGGCCATCGCAGGGAATGAAATGGGCCAACTTGGTAAAAAGGTCCACCACCACTAGGATCGTGGTGAATCCAAGGGAGGGTGGTAGGTCAGTGATAAAATCTGCGGAAATTATCTCCCATGGGCGAGATGGAGTAGGAAGGGGATGCAGTAGCCCTGTCGGCTTCCCCCTTCTTGTCTTGGAACGCTGGCATACCGGGCAGGTATTGACATATTTCTCCACATCTTTGCGGATCTTGGGCCACCAGAAATCTCGTAGGATCAAATCCATGGTTTTGAAAAGTCCAAAATGCCCCGCTGGCTTGCAGTCATGACACAGATGAAGTGCCTTTTCTCTGCCTGGTCCGGGAGGGATGTAGACATGATTTCTGTAGCATAATAGCCCATCCTTAAGTGAGAAAGGGAAGCGTAGTCCTTGGCGAATTTGGTCTTGAGCCCAGGCATCCGCCTGTTGACTGGCTCTAATTTCTTGAGCACAAAGGGGTCCTGGAGTAGAGGGAGTTGGTTCAACTGAAGTGGATTTGGTGTTTCCCGCTGTGAGCGTGGCAAAGTTTTCGGGCTGCAGCAATTGGGATTCGAAAGCCTCTCTGCGCCCTGCAGTATACTCTGGTTTCCGTGATAGAGCATCTGCTTGCTTGGTCTGAGCTGGGGTTACATAATGGATCTGGAAGTCAAAACGCTCAAAAAATAAAGCCCAGCGCTGCTGCCTCTGATTTAGCTTGCGGGCAGTTCTTAGATGTTCTAAATTACGATGGTCAGTATGAACCTCAATGGGAAATTTGGCCCCTTCTAACCAATGTCTCCAATTTTCAAAGGCTGCCTTTATGGCCAAAAGTTCTTTCTCCCAAATAGTGTAATTTCTCTCTGGGGCTGTTAGTTGACGGGAGTAAAAGGCACAAGGATGAAGATGTTCTCCCACTGGCTGCATGAGTACAGCCCCAATTGCCACATCGGAGGCGTCAGCCTGCACAACAAAAGGGGTTTTTGGATCAGGGTGCTGTAGAATTGGCTGGGACGTGAATAACTTCTTTAGTTGCTGGAACCCATTCTCTGCTTGCTCCGTCCAGCGGAAAGGCTGTTTTCCACGGATGCAGCTGGTGATTGGGTCAGACCAGCGGGCAAAGTCTGGAATGAACTTGCGGTAATAGTTCGCAAACCCCAAGAAACGTTGCACTTCTTTCTTGTTGGTTGGCGCCCGCCATTCCAATACTGCTGAAACCTTTGCCGGGTCCATGGAGAGCCCTAGTGGCGAGACACGGTATCCCAGGAAGTCTACCTCTTGTAGATCAAAAGCGCATTTTTCCAACTTGGCATATAGTCCATGATCCCGCAATCGTTGTAACACCATTCTGACGTGTTTCTCATGCTCCGATTGTGATCTAGAAAACACCAAAAAATTGTCCAAGTATATGATCAAGAACCGATCTAGATAATCCTGGAAAATATCATTGACAAAATGCTGGAACGTTGCGGGAGCTCCGGATAAACCGAAATTCATGACTAGGGACTCGAATAATCCGAATTTAGTCTGTAAGGCGGTTTTCCACTCGTCCCCCTCCCTGATGCGAACTAGATTGTAAGCCCCCCGGAGATCCAGCTTGGTGTAAACCTTGGCCCCTCGAAGCCGGTCTAATAGGTCCGAGATCAAAGGCAGGGGGTAGCGGTTCCGCTTCGTGATATTGTTCAATGCCCTATAGTCCACAACCAAGCGTAGGTCCCCTGACTTCTTTTTCACAAACATCACCGGGGAGGCAGCTGGGGATTGAGAGGGTCTGATGAATCCCTTGCGAAGATTTGACTCTATGAACTCCCTGAGAGCTTCTTGCTCTGGTTCCGTCAGGGAGTAGAGATGTCCTCGCGGGATCGGGGCCCCCTCCACCAAGTCAATGGCACAGTCATAAGGTCTATGTGGGGGTAGTTTCTCGGCTTCCTTTTCATTGAAAACATCCCAAAAGTCTGAATATTTCTTGGGTAAGGTGATGATGGGCTCAGCGTCTGTGGCATGGCAGACCTTGGCTACTAGACAATGGTTTTGGCAATATTTTGAAGCAAACTGTAGTTCTCTGTTGGTCCAGGAGATGTTTGGGTCGTGGAGCGTTAGCCATGGAATTCCCAAAATCACAGGGAAGTGGGGCACCTCGGTAACAAAGAAGGAAATCTCTTCCAGGTGTTCGCTTATCCACATCCTGGTGGGTTCAGTCCATTGACTTACTGGACCCGTCTTTAGGGGACGGCCATCGATAGCCTGCACCACCCGGGCGTTCTTGAAATCGTGGTATTGTAATCCTAGAGAGTCGGCATACTCTCTATCGATGAAATTGTTTGTTGCTCCTGAGTCTATCATGGCATGGATCATGACGGGTCCTTTTTTCGCTGACCACAACGTGACCACCAGGAGAAATAGGACCCCGGTTTGCGGCTCTTGAGTGGGGTTCTTGACCGGGTTGGCGAGCCTCTCTACGCCCGGTCGCTGGCTTCCCCCGCCGGCTTTGCGCCAGCCGCCTCAGCCGTCTCCGTCTCCATGGAGGACGCCGCCGCCAAGCGAGCGGCAGGCTTTCTCTTGGTTGGACATTCTCTGGCGAAGTGGCCCCCGTTCCCGCAGTACCAACAGAGGTTTAAACGTTGGCGGCGGGCCTTCTCGGCAACATCTAATCTGGGACGCACATTGCCCAACTGCATCGGCTCCTCCTCGCTTCCTCTGGGGTATGGGGCTGGTGGTGGGGGTCTCTATACTGGACGTGGCTGAATACTGGCGGGAGCGGGAGGTTTCACTCCTGCTCTTCCACTCTGGCCTCGGAGCCACTGTTTTTTGTTGGCAAGCAGGGCTTCGGCTCGTAAACATTGTTCGATAATTCTCTCAAGGGAGTTTGGAGGATCCACCTTGGAGATTTCTTCCTGCATCTCGATGTTGAGACCCTCACGAAACTGTCCTCTGAGGGCTATATCATTCCAACCGGTGTTTTGGGCCAGCACTCGGAACTCGGCTATGTACTGGGACAACGGCCTGTCCCCTTGGAAAAGGCGCCGGAGTTTATGGCCGGCCGCCTCCACATTGTCCTCGATCCCACATGTCGCCTTAAGGTGATTCAGGAAGTTTTGCGCGGAACTTAGGTGCATGGAACCCGCATCAAATAGCGCCATCGCCCAATTGACCGCTGGCCCTTCTAGGAGACTGTAAATCCACGCCACCTTGATTTCTTCTTGAGGAAACTCGGCTTGACGGGCTTCTATGTACGCCTGGCATTGGCGACGGAAAACATGAACCTTGGAGGCTTCTCCAGAAAACTTGGTTGGAAGCGCCTGGCCAGGGAGCCGGATACCTCGTTCCTTCAAGCCCCGTATTTCTCCCTCCTGCGTATGGAGTGTATCACGGATTCTGTCTAATTCATCCTTGGAAATGGTGTAGCTGAGTGGTTGGGCTTCCGCCCCGGTTCCTGTAGACATCCTGGTCTAAGGTTAATTGGTGCTTAGGTTGGCGGAGTCAAACTGTCAGGACCCAGGCTGCAGAGCACCAATAACCATGCGCAGAGACCAGAATCTATCTAATATCTTTATTAAAGAAATATATAAAGTCAATAAAAACAAGTGTAGAATAAAGTTCAGAAGTAGACCTTTCAGGAAAGGTCAAATATAGTCCAGGAAATCAATGTCCAATATGAGATATTAGAGTCCAAAGTTATAATCCAATAACCGAAACACACACTTTGCCAAGCAAAGTGTGGGGAAATGACTAGGTCCTTTAGTCCAATGGAGCTTGACGACAAGGCTGGAAAACAAACTAGATTCTTGGCAAACAAGACTTGATACGAGGCAACAAGATGCAATAAGCAAGAACAGGGTCCGTGGCGAGGTCCGGGGTACAAGGCAGGCTTGGAACTAGAACAAGGTCCGTGGCAAGGTCCTGGGAACAAGGAACTGGAGTAGCGTAGTCCACACACGATCTCACTCCAGAAGCTGACGAATTGACTCCGCAAGGATTTCCTTGCGGGTAAACACCTATATAGGATCTTGTTTTCCCGCCAAGGAACACTTTCCCTGGGGAACAAGAAGAGAAACCCATACTGTGTCCAGATGCATGACTCCTTAAGATTTCCCAAGGGAAACAGGCTTAATCAGCTAATTGTCTGGCAGCGATTCTGGCGCTTCGGCGATTCGCCTCCCTAGCGCCTCTATCTCGATTATAATTATCTTTGCGAGAGAACGGGGGAGAATTCTGCTCAAGGCTTGTTTGGCTGACTTCTTGTGGGCAAACATCTTGCAGGTGCAGGGGCTCCAATTCTGGCTGAAACAGTGGGAAACCCAAGTTTTCCTCTTCGTCTGCCACAATAGTACTAGGAAGGGGACTACATGGCCCATGAGTCATCACGGTGGTTAGGCTTCATCTAGGCCTCAGTTTTTTCTGTCAATTTACCAGCTCAGATACCAGAGTATGAAACAAACTCTGAGAGTCTCCAGGGCAGCAGAAAACAATCCTGATCCCTCTTCCTTATCACATCCTTTTATATATTTATACATGGTGATCATGTCCCCTCTCAGCCTTCTCTTTTGCAAGCTAAACATGACCAGCTCTATAAGATGCTCCTCATAGGGCATAGTCTCCAGACCTTTGATAATTTCAGTGGCTCTCCTCTGGATGCCTTCCAGCTTGTCAATATCTCTTTTAAACTGTGATCCCCAAAATTGGACACAGTATTTCAGGTAATGTCTAACCACAGCAGAATAGAGAGGCACCATGACTTTCCTCAATCTAGACACTATACTCCCTTTGATGCAGCCCCAAATCCCTTGGGCTTTTTAGCTGCTGCATCTCATTGTTGGCTCATGTTCAACTTGTTATCCACTAAGACTCCAAGATCATCTTCACATGTACTGCTGTCAAGCCAGGCATCATCCATTCTGTATCTTTGCATTTTATTTTTTCTGCCTAAGTGTAGTATCTTACAATTGTCCTTGGTGAAATTAATTTTGTTAGTTTTGGTCCAGCTCTCTAATCTGTTAAGGTCATTTTGAATTCTGATCCTGTCCTCTGGAGTTTTAGCTATCCCTCCCAATTTGGTGTCATCTGCAAACTTGATAAGTATGACCCCTAAACCTTGATCTAAGTCATTAAGCTGTTTAACAGTACTGGGCCCAGGAGCAAAACCCATGGCACTCCACTAGTCACTTCTTTTCAAGATGAAGTGGAACCATTGGTGAGCACCCTTTGGGTTCAGTCGCTTAACAAATTACAGATCCACTTCATAGTAGCATTGCCTAGCCCACATTTGACTAGTTTGCTTGCAAGAAGGTCATGGAGGACCTTGTCAAAGACCTTACTGAAATCAAAATATGCTACATCCACAGCATTCTCTACATCTACCAAGCTAGTAACTATCAAAAATGAGATAAGATTGGTCTGGCATAACTTGTTTTTGAAAAATCCATGTTGACTTTTAATAATCACAGCATTCCTTCCTAAGTAATTGTAGACTGCCTCCTTAATGATCTGCTCCAGGCTCTTTTCTGGTATTGATGTCAGGCTGACTGGATAGTAATTGTTTGGTCCTCTTTTTTCCCTTTTTGAAGATAGAGACAATATTTGTTTTCCTCCAGTCTGCTGGTGGTTCTGAAATGACTTCTGCTTGGATATAGTTCATCTGTCCTTGAATTTATTTAGAGTAGCAAGGTATTCTTGAACTACTTCTTTGCCTATTTTGGGTTGCATTTCCCCTATTACCTCGTCTGTTCCATTTTGCTCTGGTTGAACACCAATCTCTTTTTGGGAGACGACTGAGGCAAAGAAGTTGTTGAGCAGCTTTGCTTTTTCCCTATCCCATTAGCACTTCACCACCTTTTCCAGGCAGAGGCCATACTGTTTCCTTTTTCTTCCTTTACTTCCTGACATAACTAAATAACCGCTTTTTATTGTTTCAATCACTCTGGCAAGCCTGAGCTCATTTTGCACCTTAGCTTTATGAACATTTTCCCTATATATGTTGGCTATTTGTTTGAATTCCTCTTTGGTGATTTCCCCCTTTTTCTATTTCTTGTACATGTCCCTTTTACATCATAGCTCAATTGAAAGTTCTCTGGACATCCATTCTGGTTTCTTTATTTTTCTCTTATTTTTTTCTCCTTGTTGGCACTGTTTGCATTTGTGCCTTCAGTATCTCACTTTTAAGAAACTCCCACCCATCATTAACACTCTTCTCTTTGAGCACTTCAATCCATGGGATTACACTCAGTATTTCCCTAAATTTCCTGAAATCAGCTCTTCTAAAATCTAGAATGCATATTGGACTTCTTTTAGTTTCCCCTTTCCTCTGTTTCAGAGGGAGTACATGGTCACTCCCACCTAAGGATCCCATCACTTCCACTCCATTTACCAGGTCCTCAGTGTTGGTTAAAATGAGATTTAGAATGGTTAATGCCCTTGTTGCTTCTTCTACCTCTTGGACAATAACATTGCCTGCAAAGCAATTAGAGAGGAACAAAGAAAATATGGCACTGGATCGGGGGGGAAAACTGGATCCAAATATTGCCCAAATATGCACTGAAGTATAAATATCTAACTGTGCATCTTATTGCTGTTTCTTAAGTGAAACATTCATGGTGGAAAGGAGGGAGATGAAAATGTCTACCATAAGTTAAAATGACTTGAAAAAATGACTCCAAACTAATATGGACCCAACAGAATTTTGAATACAATAGAATTTCTAGTCTACTTGGGATTTCTTCACATAGCTGTAGCATTGTATTTCTACTCTAATGTTCATGTCTGCATTCTATGAAATCTTAGAATTCACAGTTTTAGGACCTTATCAGATGACCATTTATAAAGTGGGGGACAACAAGGGAAATCATGTGGTCCATAGTATCCCTTCCCATAATGTTTCTTGGTCTGTTCCCACTTCCTCTTTGCCTCCTCTGGTTTTGTTGTTGTCCATGGCCAATACAGAGCTCCACAGAGTCCCGCTAGAAGTAGCCCTGCATCAGGTGATAGATTCTGGGGGACTCTGTCCTAGCATCAGAGAGAAACAGAGAGAAGATGCTCCTATCCCTGCATACAATGAGGTCCTTAGTCAGAGAGCTCTAGCACTTTTCCAAACTATGCACTCCAGGTTTCCATAGGATGCAGTGATGGCAATCAAAGTGGAATCATAATGCTAGTGTGGAGTGCCACTCTGTCTTTGCACAACAATATCCTGCAACAAAATCATTCAGTTCCCTGCACTGGATTTCTATACTATATTTCAGAAGGCATGGTTTCTTGCTTGTAGCTGTGGGTAATATCCATTGCAGATATCTCTTCTCAGAATGTAACAACTAGGTTCAATGTTCCTGTCTTCTTATGTAGATAGCATTTTCCCTTAGTGATGCATCTAGCAACTATGCACACAATATTTGGAAATTAAAACCAGTCTTTGTGTCAAGGTAGGATCTAAATTGACTTTCCACCCCTCCTGACCCAATCTCAGGAGCATTCCATGGCAAGTAAAGTGGAGTGATTGTGCTATAACTGTTAGGTGTGAAAGAGCCCTGGACATCTTTAATAACGTGTTTGGAGCCAGGTTTGTCCCCTCATGACATTGTGTTTGCACCTTGGGCTAAGTCCTTTTTGGGTCTCAATGAAGTATATTCACCAAGCTCCTAGTGCTTTTGCCAACAGACCTTCATAAAGATCTTGCATTTCTTTGTTTGTTGGTTTAAAGCATTTCTGTATTATCTCCCAACACACAAGGGATTTTAAAGTGCTGAACAAATTTTTTAAAAAATTAAACAGTACAGATATATTTTATGAATGTAACTTTTATTATGATAATTACTTCATACAGCACTAAGCACCCATGGCAATTTGGGCTGCATTTAGTTTGGATGCATGCAGTTCATACATTACGTTGGCCCTTGTGGAAAGTTGGCAGCCAGCTGACTTAAAAAAATGTGAATGTTTTAGACAACAACATCCAGAATCCTGCAGTGAATGTTTTAGACAACAACATCCAGAATCACCTGGCACTAGCCAAAGGGCTAGTGCCACGTGAGATATTCTGACAGTTGTAATCTCCCTCTGCTCCAACAGCGCAACACGGTGACTGATTTTGGGCCTTAAAATGATGCCTTTTTCTCCTCTCCTCATATAAAACTACACTGTCGTTCATTTGATCAAATGTATATATAGATGTGAGTGCTTTTACATTGTCTTGAATTTTTCCCCCATTCAGAAGTTTCCAGGAAATATACAATTGGAGAATGGGATTGTGCAGCTTCATGCTTACACTGTCATATGGGCAACAGAGGTAAAAAAAAAATCCTATCAGTTCCTGTTCATTTTTATTGCTTTCTTCTAATGAGTGACTGGCTTTCTGAAAATTTTCTCTACTTTCATAGATTTATTGCTTTTAGGTTAACTTTTTGTTGATTTAATCTAGAGCTGCCTGGAGATCAGATACTTTTATTTCTGCCTTCCTGATTTCCTGAAATGTCAGAAACCAGAGGGCTTCGTGCACAACTAAAAAGATTATTACATTACGTTTCATACCAAGCCACATGTTATTAGTCATTTCTAAACAAAAATTAAAAATGTTGCAACTCTGAACCTGTAATTAATTAATTAATTAATTCTCACCATTGATTCAATTCAGCCATTCTCACTGCCAACATTTGGTCAAACTGGCCAAAATTAAGAGATTTAGTGTGGTATTCAGAGAAAGCATACTAAAAGGCTACCAAGATGTTAGGGCTGGCACTCGAGTTTACACTAAACTTTAAAGGAGCTATACAAAGTGCTGAATTAATTGAATAGTTCAATGTGTTATTTCTGAGGCTTGATTAACTGTATGTTTTTGTTAAGGTTGTTTTATTCGCATATTTTAATCTGTCTATTTCACTGTTAATTTTAATCGTTTATTTGTTTGCTTATTTTGATACCACACTAGGCACTGAATGTTTGCCATTTTGTTTCTGGAAGTTGCATTGAGTCCCCTTGGGGAGAGAGGGTGGGTTACAAATAAAGATGATGATGATGATTATTATTATTATTGTTATTATTATTGGAATGAAGACTGGAGCACAGTCACTGCCCTTCTTGTGTAAAAACCACCAGTGGCTTCCACAGCATCCATTCCACAGCAATATTTTCCAAAAGGGGCATAAAAGATATACTTATTCAGGGCTGTAAGCCAAGGCAGGGGGGTTAGAGGTTCAACCCCCTTGCCCCAAATTTTTCAGGTTTTTTTTTTTAAAAAAACTGGTTTATTCATGAATTTTAATTGGTTAACCAAATCCCCATGAGTGTCCACTGAAGTTTATCGATGGAGCCTGATTTTTAAATTATTTTGCATTATGGAACTACTCTTCATGATTCGCTAAAAAAAAGTTTCAACCCCCCCCCCTCCCTGAAATTTTTTCCTGACTATGGCCCTGTACCTATTACAAGTTGAGTGTGTCTTATACTTTTTATTTTTAATTGATATTTATTCAGAAATACAGAGGGAAAGAAAAAGTAAAGAATGCCAGGAAAATAATTTTTCATAATGTATAATATTAAACTGCAACAACTAACAACTATATCTAGGACAATCGCCCTAACAAACAAACCCATACTAATAAACTGTTGGAATCACAGATGCCTTAAAGGGCCAGACTTAAAAGTGGCTTCAAAACAGAGTTTATTAAAACAAAAGAAAAGGGACGCAGAGAAACTTAAATGCAGTTCCACTGGTCAAAACTCAAAAAACCAAACTAGACTTGGTCCAAAAGGTAAACAGAAATATAATCCAAATTAACTGGCTGCAAAGAGCAACAAGTCAAACAAAGCACTCTAAGGCAAAACAAAAAGGCACAGTACACAAATGGTTAACAAAAGGAGTCGCAGGAGGACAAGCGTAGTCAGCCGAAGTCCAAGGTCGAAACAGGAGAAATCCAAAACAGTGTCTCTCCAGAGTCTGCAGAAGCAGCGTCTTTAGCCAAACCGGTCCAGGTCCAAACTGCAGATCCAAATCCAGCGTCGAACACGAAACAGGCAGCAGCAAGTCTACAAGAATCTTTACCAATACACAGCACCCAGCACACGAACACACATCAACACCTTGCCTTCTGCAAAGACCTCTCACCCCTCAACCCACTTTTATCTACAAACCATCATCAGAAGATGAACTGACCACTGCCCCATCACTATCCCCCGCAGCTGCTCCCAGCTCTTCACGTGAGTTCCCTTGCCTTTCCCTCCAATTCCTCCATCTCCTGTCAAGACTTAGATCCCCCCAAGATTCAGTTGGATCCCAATTGCCAGTCTTCACCCCCAGAGAACCCCATAAAGGTATCACTAGTTGTTGGCGCCTCACAAATAGCTTGCACTTCTCTTATCTTATCCATGGTGTCTCCTCCTTCTTCTTCACTCATTGACCCATCATCCCCAGAGAATCCTTCAAATGACTCCTCATCTGTAGGTGCTGTAAGTATGTCCCGGATCCTCTTTCTCTGCTGCTCTTCATCAGATTCCTGCTCCCGAGGAACCCTTTTTCCCCTTCTGACACCCATACTACTGTTTGTAACGTTACTCACAGGCTCTACTACAACATAAACACATTCTAAACATATAACCTACTAAAATTAATCTAAAAGCTTCACACTCACTGCCTGTTGATTTTTAATTATTTTCTACTCTCATTAGATATTGCTATATATCAACACTTTTACATTTAATAACGCTCTTCTAAATAAGAAAACTGCAACAACAAAAAGAAATAAATAAGTCCCAGTCTTTATTAAAATTAATCGAGGATATCTCCTTGATCAGCACCATCTCGGTTAATTCACAAATCTTCATCAGCCATTCTTTTTGCCTTGGGATAGCTGATTTTTTTCTGTCTCTGCCCATAGATAATTCTCCTTGCAGTGACAATATATAATAGTAATCTTCAATGTTTCCTTTCTAGTGAACTCTCCAGTATCTCCAACAAGTTAAAAATTGGCTTTGCCATCATCTTAACCTTAGGAATTTCTTGTAACATTATAGGTATTTGAATCCAGTATTTTTGGGCATTTTTGCAAGACCACCTCATATGATAAAATATTCCATCATTTTTCTCACCTTTCTAACATTTACTAGAATTGCCTTTATACATCATAGAAAGCCTATCTGGTGTCAAATTCCACCTATATTTCACCTTATAGAAATTTTCTTTCAAAGTGAATTTGAAAATCTTTGTCCAATTGGATTTGTGTGACTAGATTTTGAGCCCATTTAGCCATACAATCTTTTACTGTTCCTCCTCCATTTCATATTTTTAAGAGCAGTTTATAGATTTTTGCAATCAAGTGGCTATTCCCAGAATATAATAAACTTTCAAACTTCAAGTTAGTTTTTACCCACCTTAAACTGCTCAGTCTATGAGCAAACCACTGAAACTCTGTCTTTAACTCCTCTCTCGTCTTTGGCCTGCATGGATCTTTGTTTAACACTAACAGATCTTTGTAAGCCAACCATTTTCCTTCCAAAGGAATTTCTCTTCTAAATAAATCTCCATGCAGATAACAAAATAACAATAAAGTTCAGCACCTTGGATAGTGGCTTTGATGTTACTACTAAAATGTATACTGTAGTGCAGTGGTTCTCAGTCTGCGGGTCCCCAGGTGTTTTGGGCTACAACTCTCAGAAATCCCAGCCAGTTTATAGGTTTTTAGGATTTCTGGGAGTTGTAGGCCAAAACATCTGGGGACCGGCAGGTTGAGAACCACTCCTAGCTAGCTTCTACTGCTGCTAACTGGATTCTGCAAGGACCTTCTTATTCTGGCTGGCCTTTACTTCATGGTTCTTGTGGCAAAAAGGGCTTTTCTTTTATGTTTTCTATTGTGTTTTAAATGTGCTTTAAACTGTTCAAAAGTGATAGTTTTTTGACATAATTGTTTCTTTAATGAGTTTTAACCTTTGTACTAATAGAGTTTGTTTTAAATATACTTTGTTTTAAATTGGATGTAAACTACCTTGGGTCCTGTGCAAGGGGAAATGTAGGGTGTTGATTAATTAATCAAGGTTTTCCTGAAGTAATCAAAGTTCAGCCTATTTCTTCCTAGCAAAACCACCAATTTTTAAAATTTCATTAACCATGGTCTTAAAGGATTCTGATCTTGAAAGGAGTTGTGAAGGCAAGTGTAAAGTACCATGAAGTATGCTACACAGGCACCTACAAAAAAAAAAAAGCGGTGGATTGAATTACACATCCTAAGCACAAGGTCAAGAGTTCAGAGTGGGATGAAGAAGTTGTTTTCTTACCTGCAAAGCCTCTGCTTCCCAAGCATAAACCCTTCCTCTGCCCAGGCACTAATATCATCTTCTGCAGAAGGAGATCAATTTGGCAGAAAGAAATAATCCAGCAATCAGAAAAGAAAGCAAAGGATTTACTGCAGAAGTGGTTCTGTTTTCAGAGTGAAAGTAGAGCTCATCCCTCCAGGGCCATCATTTATGATGCTCATATCCTCAAAGGAAAAAGAAAAGGCCAGGCTTGACAATGACCCCAACTAATCCTCTGACATTCCTTCCCTTGACTATTGTAAAGAACACTCACTAATATGGGATGTATATAGTTTTTCTGGGAACTGAAATGCTTTGCAAAGAAGTAAAGGGTTGTGTGTTATATCTTGGCATTCAACAGGAAGATCATTACTTGAACAAGAGATTTTGATGTAGGGTTAAGTATCTGAACTGTTACTTTGCAGTCCTTTCTTTCTGAAGGCAAGTTCCAGGCCTGGGGGTTCTTCCTTGGTCCCTGTTCCGATACTAGATGTCGCTAGTGAGCTTAAACTGGTGGCAGAAAGCCATTGTGATCATAAGAAGTTCCAAATTTGATTTGATCTATTTAGTCTGATATTCTAGTCACATAATGGCTGATCACTTGCCTATGGGAAGCCTACCACTAGGACATCATTCCCATAAAGGAAGTGAGTAACTAAATGTCAGTTTGTTGCCTGTCACCAGTTCTAGTCCATTAAGAATTATATGACTCTGCCAGCTGGGAGAGAATGTTTTTTTTTTCCTAATTGTGCTATGTAGCCATCCTGACTAGTGACACTGATGGATCCCTCCTCAATTAGTTTATCTAATTTTTGTTGAATTATGAGATTAGGAGATAAGTTCATCGCTGATTGCTTTCTCTATATTGCACATACCTTTAACTACCCAGATCTTGCTGTCCAGGACAGGTCAAGTGATAAGTCCTGTTAGATCACTGAGGCACCAGCAGCTAACCAAGGGTGCCCTGCCCTCTCTATTTCATTGCAATACTAATTATATCACACTCCTTCCTTTGCATGTCTTCCTTTATGGATGATCTTTAGTTGATGAGAACAAAAGTTTTCAACCTTATTGAGGAAAAAGTAAGAATCAGTGTATGTGAATGCTCTATCCTGTAAATACATATGCTATTGTTTGGAAGCTGGAAAAATTAAACCCATGCTGTGCAGAATGTAAGATTAAATAGTCTGTGACATTCATGCAATTTTATAACTGAATGTTTCCTCTTTTAAATGTAAAGATCCCTATTACTGTTGTTCACTGGTAAAGTAGTGAACTTTGATGAAAATGATAATCAAGACGGTAGGCATGCTGTGAGTGATAGTAGCATTTCTAGCCCATCAACAAGGGAAGCGGATCCATAAGCCCTCTGGCCCAGCATAACAGAAACATCATCTGCTAATTAATTATCTTGACAGAGATACACATCTTGATATATTTATAGTTGATCCTTACCTACTGAATTCCAAATGGAAAATAATTTAAGGTAGTTTCAAGTTTTATTTGATTCTTAGACTATAGATCTTTCAAATATAAGGCAAATGAATAAATACATGAAAATCAAATTATTCAAAACAATATAAAATACACAATTAAAATCCTATATAAATCATTAAAATGCTATATATATCAATTGTGAGATATGCCCTTAAAATACTACATAATATACTGCATGGCCTAGCACCTGCACAGTTAAAATCCAGGTAAAACCAAATAAATGCTACATTATTTAAACATAAGCAGGGAACACGCTGGATATAAACAGCGACTATTAGTTAAAAGCATCCCCAGTAGAATCAACTGCAATATCAGAAATCTTGTCCAGATTTTCTGTGCTGCCAGGGCAAAAAGAGACACCTTGTGAGTAACCACAGGGTTAATGTCAGCCAAAAGGTAGAAAATCTTTTCTGACACCATATTGGTTTGAAGAAGATAAAGAATAGCCCCCAGGATTTTAGTTCTTGGCTCAGAATACATAGGGCAAGAAAACAAATAATGAGGCAAATGCTTAATTTCCAGGGCTGCAAACACATAAACAAAGAGCCGGAAGGGTGCCCGTGATTTAAGACAGGAGTCCTCAAACTTTTTAAGCATGGTCCATCAGACTGTTGTGGGGGCTGGATTATAGTTTGAAAAAACTTGAACTAATTCCTTTGCACACAGCACATATCTTATTTTTAGTGCAAAAAATGAAAGAACAATACAATATTTAAAATGAAGAGCAGTTTTAACCAACATAAATGTACCAGTATTTCAGTGAGAAGCGTGGGCCTGCTTTTGGCCGATGAAATAAGTTAATTAGGATTGTTTTTATTGTGTGCTTTCAAGTCGTTTCAGACTTAGGGTGACCCTAAGTCTAAAGTAATAAATGACCATAGAGAGCTGCAGCCAGCCCGCGAGCCTTAGTTTGGGGATTCCCAATGCTTTTGTAAACCTGACTAACTATGTGGGTTTCAGTTTTAAGTGTTTCAACACACAATGAGAACAATGAGGTCTTGAGAGACAGGTGGGATATTGTCAGGACCATGGAGCGAGATGAGGAGGAGGGTTTTCTCCCATCAGCAGAATATGAGCCTCAGGAAGAGTCATTTGGTATATCTGTGGAATGGTCATGTTTTGTTTTGGGAGTGAAATGCCTCCTCATGATTTTTCTCATCCTTTCCCCTTTTTTTGGAACCCTTGCAAACCTGTTCCTTAGGATTTCTCTGCCACTCTAAAGTGGGACGACTTCAGGGTAGTGTGATTATCATCTATCTTCATTCTGTTTCATATTATCTTCTACTCTAATGACAGAAGTTCTTCCATTGACCAGGGTCATCAAGAGAAGGTTTTTTAGGGAAAGTGTAAGAATTTCCTTTGGTCTTTGCAAAGAGAGGGGAACACAGTCACTCCCCTTTACAACCAAAACCTTCCTCTGCCTACCAATGGCCCAACTTCACTGTTTGACTTGCACCCAGAATCTGCTGTCCTTCAATACTATGTGCCCTCCTGGCAGGCAACCTGGGCTAGCCAGGAGATAATCAGCAGCTGCTCTTAAAGCCAGAAGAGGTTATAAAGAATTGGTACAGTGCTCCCTAAGTGTTGTAAAACACAGCTTAGTTTAAACAAACAACAGGAGCAAGTCAACCAAAGCCAAGAGTATAATATCAGAGCAGCCAAATTAAGGAGTCCTTGGAAGTCTAGCCAGAATAACAAGATAGGGTCTGAAGTCAGAAGCACAAAGTACAAACAACAGACAGAGAGGTCTGAGCCAATGCCGAGGTCCAAAATCCAAGAAGGCAGAGTCAGAAGTCAAGCTGGTAAAACAACAGAGCCAGATCAGGACAAATGGGTATTGGACTTTAGTCAGATAACAAACAACATTGTTTGCTGCAAGCGTGTCACAACACTGAGGGCTTTATATCAAAATCTCCGCTGCTGTCTGAATAATCGGCATTTTTCAGATAACCCAAGAGACCTGAGAAGCCTCACCATCTCTGTCCAATGTTCTAGAGGTGTGGGGATGTTTAACCATTGTGTAGCTTGCTCAAATTTGCTTACTTCAGTTTTCTCTAGAGCAGTGGTTCTGAATCTCTGGGTCCCCGGATGTTTTGGCCTTCAACTTCCAGAAATCCTAACAGCTGGTAAACTGATAAACTTGTACTTATTAGGTATAACAAGTGGAAAATTAAACAAGAACCAAGATAAAATATTTTTTCTCATGAGTACAGTGGCAAGACTAATTCTGGCTAAAGTTTGGAAACAAAAGATAATATCAACCACCGATGAATAGATCTTAAAACTGCTAGACTTAATAGAAATGGATTGCTTGACACAAAAACTAAGAGAGGGAAATAAGAAAACAGACTGGTCGGGTTTCAAAGATTTTATTCAAAACAGAGGAACAATATTCACAATAGATCTATCCGACGTATGAAAAACAAAAATTGATGAAGGCAAACTGGAAAACATAACAGAAGACAAACTTTATTCGAAAAATACTATCTTTAAGAGGTCAATGGGAAGTCATTCCACAATTTTTTTTGCCCCTCCCTTTTTTTTGCCTTTTTTTCTACTTTGGTTTTCTCTCTTCTTTTCTCCCTTCTTTCCCCCTCCCCATCACTATATTGTTTTCTTCACTTTTGCTGTAAATATCACTTATAACACAATAAAAACTATTATTAAAAAAAACACCTGGGGACCCACAGGTTGAGAACCACTACTCTAGAGGGGCTTGTGCAGATTGCTTCAGCTGAAGGCTTGTATTGTCTTCTTCGGTGGCTGAGCTAAGCACAGCCCATACTGCTGGGAACTGCTGGCTGCCCTTTCATCTGTTGGTCCTTCTAACAACTATTCATCCTTGCTGTCTGAGCTTGTCATGTCCCTAGGCAGTTAGGCACTTCCCAAGAGGTTTAGGCACTGCCTCCTGCTCCTCCAGGCAGTGGAATAATTGTTTCTGGGTCTGTGATTCCAGCAATTATCACCTTTGGAGGTCTTCTTTCGATGCTGCTTTTCTCCCACTTTTCTCCCATTGTAGCCTTTTGCTGACTCACAGCTTCTCTGCCCTCACTTGAGCCCCATTTCTGCTGTGCCTCGCAGCAAAGGTCAATTGGATAACAATTTATAGTATTTGGTGATACTCCATATTGCATATTATTATTTTCTTTATATACACAATTTATATCGAATATCAAGAACAATGGACAAATAATGATACCACAGAAAAAGATCAAAAGCATAGTTTCAAGCCCCCTTTTGAACCACTGGGCCCCAGTAATTTGTTCTCTCTTCCCCCAGTTGCCCCTGCCATTGGCAGGAGAAAGTTCCTCATATAATCCTACCTGATTCATTTTGTGTCCAGAACCACAGACACATTTTTGCATGATGTTGGCTGAATGTGTACAGAACCATGTATTGTGACTATAGAAATGTGTGTCACTTGGTTGTAGTGAATTTTCTTCATTTAGTCTCATAATAGAATGCAATCATATTGAGACTTTCAAACTAGAGTGGAATAGGGGAGAAAACAACCAGGCTTTCTACTGGAATTGATACTAAAAAATAAGAAGAATAACAAAATGGTATTACTTTGACTCCAAAATATTACAAGCCTAACCCTTCTCACCCCCAATATATCACTGGCATTCTATTATGTTATTTTGAAAATTGGAATATGTAAACATTCAATATTGTAACTATGAGTTTTTGTAATGATCTTGAGATAGGATCCATGAAAAATCAGTATTATTCTGGGTGGAAAATGCTCACTGAGTCTGAACAGATAGATTTAGTTGGCTGTTAGTTATAGAGGCAGAGAGACATGTTAATATCAAACTGTAAATAGAATCCAGGAGGACTCAGTAATTACATTCCAAGGTGACAAACCTCTAAGATTTAAGGCATATCTGTTTGGGAACATCCCATGCTTTCAGTTTATTTGCAACTGGAAGTGCAGAAAGCAGTAGCTCTTAAAAGAAGCTATCACAATATAGTTTGTACCCATTAACGTTGCCTCCTTCCGCCCACATAAACAGTGGGGCCTATGTGAACATTTTATTTTCATGCAGATGCAGAATGGCATGAAGAGAACTGAGTATCAGTCAGCATATGCTTTTGTAAACCTGTAACTATTTGGGTTTCAGTTTTATGTGTGTCAAAACACAAATGAGAACAATGAAGGCTTGAGAGACAGGTGGGATATTGTCAGAACCATGGGGCCAGATGAGAAGGAGGAAGAGGAGGATTTACCCCAAGGAGCAGAATTTGAGCCTCAGGAAGAGGAACAGCCTGATGCTACTAAGGCTGAGCAGGAACAGGCCCTTCCATGAATGGAAACACCTGAGCCGGAGGAGGAGGATGAACAGGCATTGGCTCACCCCACCTGGTTCCAGTTTAGGATCAAAGCCATCCAGCTTCAACGGTCTAATCGATCGACTGAAAGAAGACAATAGCAGCTGCAATGGGTTAACCGGAGCTGCATAAAAGGATGGTGTTTGGAACAGTTGGCTGTTGGAGGCAATTGTTGCTTGATGCTACAGCCATGAATCATTGAACCTTTGGACTATTCTTGCAGATATTGGACTTGTGCTTTGAACCCTGGACTAGGCCTTGGATATCAGACCTGGACTGGCAGTAAATGTCTGTGTATTTTGACTCCTTGGAATGAACATTGGAATTGGCTTGCTTTATTGAACAGCTTAAGGTGTTAAATCCTGGACTGCCTCTGACTACTCGTAGGACGAAGGCTGCAGACTGCTGACAGATATACATTCAGTTAGGCAATCTATCAGTCTTACCAATGGTATAATAGTAAATGAAAATATCAAATAACCACCACTACTTTAGATTATTGAAACAGTTTCAGGCTATATTGTTTACATTTTCATGCTTACTTTTCCTAATACACATATTTTGTATGTATAGCTAGCTACTATTTTCCATGCTTTTCAACTACAAATCGTAAGGACTATTAAATATATATTCACTAATTTACATATCTGGTACACAGTTATATAGGTATTTTAATATACATTTGACTGGAGAACTGCATAATAAAATCCAAGAAAGTGTGAATAACACTGTGTTACATTTGCTTCAAACACTGATTTGGGAAATGCAAATTAGGTTCTCCTTACAATGCAAACAACACATTTTTTCTCCCATCCTAAGTCCATAGTGAGGTTGCTACATATTATTGAAGGCAATGAGACTAAAGTCACTGTGTGAAGAATTGCATCAATTGTTTACTAGCTTCAGGCCGCTAATGTCAGGAGCTAAACAGTGATAGCATAATACAATGATGGTATAAGCGCACACTTTGCGTATTAAAGCAAATACATCTACCTGTCTCATTTACACTCAACAACATAAACATGCAAAATCAATTGTGTTTTGTTCTTTCTTTCTGAATAGGTACCCTATATGGATGGGAAGGAACGTTTAGTCAGACTTTGGAATCCGTATGGTAATACAGAATGGAAAGGCGCTTGGAGTGATCGGTATAAGATTTTAAGAATTTATTGGGAGTATTGGGATGAAAACCTTCTAATGACAACTGGAATATAGGGAGTTCTAATTAAGGGCAAACCAGCCAATTGTTTCTACATTTGGTTCTATGTAGTCCCCATAGATACGATCTAATCTAGTCTAGATAGGAATAGCTAATTTCTTTTCACTATTTATTTAATTAATATATTTGTATGTTTTTCTTTATTTCCTTATGTGTGTCTTTTGTTTAATCTGTTTTGTGTATTTTAATATGTATTTTATAGAGATGCATTTTGGTGAGTAACTTTTATAGAATAGGTACCCTACATGGATGGGAAGGAACATTTAGTCAGACTTTGGAATCCGTATGTTTTAATATGTATATTTGTGGTGTTTTTGTCGTGCTTATGTGCTTAAATTGTTCTGTAATACTCAAGACATGAGAAGTGGGTAAGAAATAAAACTATTATTATTTGATACACAACAAGACTAGTACATAGCAAACAAAATCATGATGCTGGCTGTTGTATTGGATCACATGTCAGACACTTCTCAAGTGTTTAGGACTGTGTGATGTATCAGCGAATAATGCATGCAGATCCAAATAGGATGGCCTTTTGCCTCTGACAGATGGTAATTTTGTTTAAGTGCAGGCCAAGGTGTTTAGGACCTGCACCCAGTGTGCCGATCAACACTGGGGCCACCTTTACCGGCTTGTGCTGGAGTAGTAGTAGTAGTAGTAGTAGTAGTAATAATATCATTATTATTATGAAAGTTCAGGATTAGCTTCAATTTAGACTCATTTATTTGTCCTTTTGCTGTTCTATGATACCAGCTTGCCCATTTTTCTTAATTAGTCTAACTTTGGTATTTAATGCCATATCTTTCTTTTTGAAACTTAGTCTTTAGGCTCTTTTAAAGTGACATAAAAATTAATGAAGGAGCAGAAGTCTTCCCAGAACTTCTGCCCACATTGGGGGTGTGGGGAGGCAAGGACAGATTGATTGGCAGACTGCTACTACTACTGCCTACCCAATATCTCATCCAGCATTGCCAGAAAGTCAATTTAAATGATTTAAGGTCTGGTCCTGGTTGCAAGCATTTTATCTACTTTTTCTTACTCTGTGGAATATTCTTTTTCATGTTTGAAAATTTCACTAGAATCAGCCTTGGGGCACAAAATTAGGATCTTGTGTCTTCCATTGATTTCTCAGGGAGTGATTTAAGCCTGCACATATTGAACTTAGTAAAACCTAAAATAACATAATGGACTTGTGCTTTGTGATTTTATACTAGCATGTAGAAACTAAGAGCTAAGAATTTTAAACTAAATTTTTATAGACTAGAAAGATTTTTTTTCAGCTTTAGTCTCATATGTAGGTTATTCATAGTAAAACAACAACAACAACAACAACACCTAATCTGCTTGACAGCCGATAACCAAGTTAAGAGACTCCTCTGATAAATTATCATTGATTCGCGGCTAAGTAAGATCAGCATAAACTAGTAAAATTATGGGTTAGAAAATGTCAATGATCTGGTTAAAAGCTGATCTCAGGATAAGCAGAAATATGATAAAAGATAAAAGCTGATCTCGGAATAAGCAGGAACAAGCAATCTCATGGTTGTTTCCATGGACTTCAGCAATGGTCCATAATGCTGGAAACAGACATAGTCATTCCTTGCAATGGGATATCTTGCTAAATAAGGTGTTTAGACAAGGTAAAACTTAGACAATGCCAATTTAGATAAAACATCGTAAAATTCTTGTTTGAGATTTCTGAATGCATGCTAAAGGGAGTGTTAACTGAACTCACCTACCTGACAATACTGATAATTACAGACTAGGGTGGCATTACGCCCAAGGTTGCATCATAATACTAAACATGAAAGAACTTCAACTATATACAGGTTAGCTAGTAAGCAACAAAGAAGCATTAGAGATGGGGTCAGGGGGATGGCACCTATTTCAATTTGTTTCAAGTTTGAAAATTTTATGGATAGCACTGTGTTATGTTAATACTGTATAGCTTAATGGTTATATGCAAATGTATCTGAAGTTCAGCAAACAATAATAGAATATTCCTTTTTTCGATGTGGAAGTTTAATTTGATGCAGGTTAATTTGGTGGAGCAGACTTAAGTTGGTACAGATCAATACAGTTGTTGATTCATGCTTAGTTAATGCTATGCAGACAACACAATTACCACTTAATTATAAAACTACAACTTGAGAATAACAGTGCTAGAGTAGATAGCTAATGCAAAGTTTGTGGGATGAAACTCTGTATGTCTCGTATCAGCAGTTAAGGATAGAAATAATAATTTCTGTACCAAAAATGCCTTCAAAGAACATTGGAAATAGTGAAAATGTTGCTATTGGCTTTCATTGAATCTGGGCTGTACATCTCAGCACATGTTCAGCAGATAAAAAATGGAATCTTGTTTTGATTTTTTAATTCATGCCAAGCTTAGTTCAAATCCATCACTGACAAATCTATGGCTGAATTACTTTTGATTACATACTTCACATTATACATTACAAGAACCACATAAGGATGGCAGGGAAGTTCATTAATTTCTCATTTAATGTCTGCTTAATTTAATTTATAGGCTTAATTTAACCCTTCCCTAATCAATCTATGAACCAGAACATAGCAAACCTTCTTAATACTTGTCCAGGTGTTCTGAAACAGTCTCTGATCAAGAAATATATACCACCACCATCAGCCTGCAAAAAAAAACCCACCTATTTGTAAATATATATTTTTTAATGCATTGTGATAGAAAATAGTGTTTGCAAGCATGCATATATACTGTGTTTCGATTTTTCATGACATTCTGTGGTTTTCATGGCTTTGCATTCTTTATAGTTCTGTGGAGTGGCAGCACGTTCCAATACCGTACAGGAAAAAACTCTATGAGGATAAGGATGATGGCGAGTTTTGGTATGATTACCATTAGAAAACCTATTTTCCTAGGCTTGTCATTACAATATAGTCAAGATCCTCAAGCTTAGAAATAGGGGTGGGTAAGAATGCTGGTTGGTTCATTTTTAACTCATTTTTTGTCAACCTTTTCCATCAAAGTGGACATTTTGCCCACATTTAACATCAAATATTGTGACATATAGTGTAATGTATAGAATTCTAACAAAATGCATTAAAAAGACAAGTAGAAATTTGTCACAACCTCTGAGGATGCCTGCCATAGATGTGGACAAAACGTCAGGAAAGAATGCTTCTGGAACATGGCCATACAGCCTAGAAAACACACAACAACTCTGTGATTCTGGCTATGAAAGCCTTCGACAACACAATCTTTTAGCAAGCTATTCATGATGTGTTGTGATAAGATAAAAAGGAGAAAGATGTTTTGTAAGTTGTAACACAATAGAATTCAGTGTCTTACAGCATTCCTTTTTTAGGGGGTCTGTGTGACTATTTTACTTACTTTTTGAAGAAATTGAGAAATAATTACTTTCAATTCTATGATTCTATACTACATCACTAGTTTGGAGTTGATCTCTAAATACTGGACTGTTGCTTGTGAAGCCTTTTCTGAGTAAAGGGTGCTCTTTGGGTCACAGCAAACAATTTCTGCTTCTATTTTTAATTAATTTTGTTAGAATTCTATACATTCAATTTTCTTTTAAAAAAAACCCTTTGTAACCCACATGTCTGCAGGCTAGGACTGAAAATGTGATCAAAACTTGCAGAGATTATAAAATAAAGACTGTACAATCTCCTCGTTGAGTAATTTATCTGGGGTTCCTTTAAACAACCATAATACGTTTAGAAGTACAGTAGAGTCTCACTTATCCAAGCCTTGCTTATCCAAGCTTCTGGATTATCCAAGCCATTTTTGTCGTCAATGTTTTCAATATATCATGATATTTTGGTGCTAAATTCGTAAATACAGTAATTACAACATAATATTACTGCATATTAAACTACTTTTTCTGTCAAATTTGTTGTATAACATGATGTCTTGGTGCTTAATTTGTAAAATCATAACCTAATTTGATGTTTAATAGGCTTTTCCTTAATCCCTCCTTATTATCCAAGATATTCGCTTATCTAAGCTTCTGCCGGCCCGTTTAGCTTGGATAAGTGAGACTCTACTGTAATTGCTTTATAACAACTGGAATTTAACTGGAATAAAACATCTTATCTTTTATCAGGATATCTTATAAAGATTTCAGAGACAACTTTTCATTCCTGATTATTTGCAACGATGTGCCAACATGCCTGGACTCTGGAGAACAGAGGAACACTACTTGGTCTGTGGATAAGCATGTCAACAAATTTTCAGGAGCCTCTCTAGGAAACAGTTATTATGAAGGTAAAATAACCCTAAACTTCTCTTGGTCATTTCTTTAGATTTAAATCAATTTCCAAATAATAAACAATTCTCAGAATCTAAATGGGAAAAATAAGTGTTAAATGCATGCATTTTTTATCTATCCTTGTTCTATAGACATCATTCAATGCATAGTAGAAGACTATATATTCATATATTCATTGAAAGAAAAAGACAGATCTTGGTTTTACAACTCAATAGACCTCTATTGTGCAAGCTAGTTTGGTGTAGTGCTTTGTGTATTTAGACAAAGGTTCTTGGAGTGGTATTCATTCATAGTATGGAGGGATGTAACAAAAGCAGTCAAAGGATATAATGCAAAGTCTGACTGAATAATATCAGTGAAACATCAGGGGGAAACCATCAGTATAACCATAACCCAGTTTGTGCCCCAAGGCAACAGAAGAAGAAATCTAAAGATTCTGTGTTGGAGTCTAGGATAAAAATTGATCATGTACCAAATCAGGTATTCTTTTTAAGCATAGATGTCTGGGATACAAAAGCAGGATGCACAGCAGACTCAAGGGTTGTAGGAAATTTTAGCCTAGGATCAAGAAATAAAGTAGAAGAGTGTCTGAGACCCAATCTACACTGATCATTTAATACAGTTTAAACTGTATTATATGGTCAGTAGGGCTGTGCAAATGATAAAAAAATGCTTCAAAAGACATTATGAAATTAGGGGTGCTGTCTTTTCAATTCTAAAGTATTTCTAAAGTATCGTTAGTAAAACTGTCATTGCTATAACAAAAGTAACATAATTTTGTCACTTTTTCGTGATAGTAATTGTGCAAGTGGGGAAACTTCAGGGGCTCCTTTCTCCCTCATTTTTACAGCTATTGGGGTGAAACTTGCTACAGTGGCAGAACAAATTTACCACTGTTAACCCATCAAGTTTCCAAATGTTTCACTTATCCATTAGTAAAACTGTCATTACTATAACAAGAGTAACAGAATTTTGTCACTTTTTCGTTATAGTAATTGTGCAAGTGGGGAAACTTCAGGGGCTCCTTTCTCCCTCATTGTTACAGCTATTGGAGTGAAACTTGCTACAATGGCAGAACAGATTTACCACTGTTAACCCATCAAGTTTCCAAATGTTTCACTTATCCATGGATTTTGGGGAATTTTCAAGGTTTGTATAAACAACATTTTTAAAAAGAAAACTACAAGAGCTATCTCCTTGAATTTTCTCTACAATGACACAAGATAACGGGGGGGATCATTCCCCCCAACTTTCAGAAGTATTCATATATCTACTAATTTTAGTTTTTAAAAAAAGTTTTGACAACAATGTTTTGTTTTTAAAAAGCCACAACAGATAACTCATAGAATGTATTTCGTATAGAACTTCCATTTAGGGATTTCTTCCCAGCCCAGCAACTAACTTACTAGAAGAATCAGTCAGTCCTCCTCTTTGAGGATTCAACAATTTATTGGAACTCTGGCTGGCTGCTGCTACGGAGGAATAAATCGCTCCCCTATCCTAATTGAGGCTTTCTGATGCTGAGCAGAATTCTGGGAAATGTAGTTTAGGGCAGGGCCTTTTGAATTGGGCCTTTTGAATTCCCAAACCATATTTCCCAAAATTCTGTGCTTTCTCAATCTGTTTCCCAGCGAACTCTGCTTTTTCCCTGCTGCTTCCCTCTCCTAATGGCGAGAAATAATTAATTTAAAGAGGAGAGGCAGGCTTTATGGCTTTGCTTTGCTTCCTTGTGCTGAAAATGAAACTGACTTTGGGAGGCTTCCAAGATTTTCAAAATTCAAATGAAAAGGTATTGGGTTAGTTTTGATTCTTAAATTTTTGGCACAGACCATGCCTGCTCATCGGATATCGCATCATAAGTATGAATTTAACTAATTTGATATGACTTATGATGACTAATGAAAACTTTGCACACCCCAAATGGTCAGTGTAGACTCATATGGTCAGTTTTACTTCATTGAACAACATTGAACTGCATTATATGAGTCTACACTGACCATACAGTGCAGTTTGAACTGCATTAAATAGTCACTGTAGAAGGTGCCAGATTCAATTTCATAAGGCCAATAGTTTGTTCATCACAAAAACATTATTCAAGCAAGCAAAAAAACAAGTATATATATGGACAACACCTGATAGCTAATATAAAAATGAGAAAGATGAAAAAGCTCAACTCTCAAGGAAGAATAAGAGAACCTCTTCCACAAGATCTGTGCTTTTAAAAGGAAATTTAAATCAAGAATGAGATCATTACATGACTAAGTAGAAACAAAAAGATGACAGACTCCTACATTGAAGAAGAATTTGATGAGAAACCTACACATTGAGAAAGGAAAGTGAAAGCTGCAATCAGAGCACTTTGAAGATATAAATCGCCAGGAACAGACAGCATACCAATCAGAGCCGGTCCAAGATAATTTTCAAGTGTAGGCGAACAGAAATTTTGGCACCCCCCCCCCCAAAAAAAAAACCAATCACTGAACTACTAGGTTGGCAGAAGCTGGAGCTAACAGCGGGAGCTCCCCCTGCTCCCCAGATTCAAACAGCCAACGAATTATTGGGTTGCTGACCTGAAGGTGGCAGCGGCGGTGGCCGTTACCTTCCTGCCAGAGCAGTACCTATTGATCTACTCACATTTGCATGTTTTCAAACTGCTAGGCTGGAAGAAGCTGAGGCTAACAGCGGGTGCTCATTCCGCTCCCCAGATCTGAACCTGCAACCTTTCGGTTCAGTAGCTCAGTGGTTTAACCCACTGCGCCACTGGGAGCTCCCTATACACACACACACACACACCCATATTCCTACTCCAGGACCTTCACCTACATTGGCCTATATCCCAAGATCTGATTCCAGATTATCTGTTTAGCACAGATTATCTGGCAGTGAAGATTAATATAATCCATTTCAAAACCTAGAATGAGATCCTGGGACCATGCTCACCACTTGCACTAGATTATGATGGCAAGGATCATTTTTCCCTAAGGCCCCTTCCACACAGCTGAATAAAATCCCTCATTTTTTGCTTTGAACTGGGATATAAGGCAATGTGGACTCAGATAACCCAGTCCAAAGCAGACACTGTGGGATTTTCTGTCTTGATATTTAGGGTTTTATGGCTGCGTGGAAGCAACCTAGGTTATCTGAGTCCACACTGCCATATATTCCAATTCAAAGCAGATATTGTGGGATTTTCTGCCTTGATATTCTGGGTTATATGGCTGTGTGGGTTGTCTGCGTCTAGTAACCCAGATATTCTGGGTTATATGGCTGTGTGGAAGGCCCTCAAGACCCTTTCTACACTGCCATATAATCCAGATTATCTAATCAGATCACCCACATATTTATTTATTTATTTATTTATTTATTTAATGCATTTATATCCCACCCTTCTCACCCCAAAGGGGACTCAGAGTGGCTTACAAATTAAATTTAAATACAATATTATATTATTAGCATAGCACGAGACTGGTAATAAATTACCATATTGTACTATATCTATATATTGTAATATTATTAATAATATTACATGTAATATATGATATATAATTTATATTAATATATTATATTATTAGTATTATATTTTATTACAAAATAATATTAATATTATATGCATATACAATATATTATAATATTATATATTATTGTAAATTATATTGTATATATGTATATATGTATATATGCATGTGTGTATACAAACACATATATTAGGAGAAAGAACTCTTGTCTGCTTGAGTTTGCCACCTTGATTAGCATATGGCCAGCAGTTTCAAGGCCTGGCTGGTAGCTGCCTGGAGGAATCCTTTGTTAACACCTCCCAACAAAGGATTCCTTTAGGCAGGAATCAATGAAGTTAACCCACATGTTGAAACTAGATTATATGACAGTGTAGATGGGGCCTTAATTGAACTCTATTGTGCACCATTTTTTGGGGGGGGGAGAATATAGCAATAGTATTATTCTGTTTCTAGATATTTCTTTAAAATCTAAATAAGGTAGTGTAGAGGGATACATGGAAAACTACTGGGTTGCCATTTGCTGTGGCTTTTATTGTGCTTTTTGCTGCATGGAAGCAGGAGGGGGTTGGACTAAATGGCCTTTCTGGGTCTCTTCCTACTCTCCCTAATACCTCCTTAGAGCATTCCTTCTCTTGGTTTCTCTTGAAATCCACAAGCATGTGGACAATTTCAACAGAAAGAAGGGAACCATGATAAAAATGAACAAAATCTGGAAACCAATATTTGAAAAACTCTAAAATCAAAACAGTAAACAAAGAGCAAAATCCAAAAGCTGAGGGAATCAAAACAAAAATAAATCATTAAGTGAGGTTTATTTATGTCCAGAGTGGGAGAAAGAACCCTTGTCTGTTTGAGGTACTGTGAATGTTGCAGTTTGCCACCTTGATTAGCTTATGGCCAGCAGTTTCAAGGCCTGGCTGGTAGCTGCCTGGAGGAATCCTTTGTTAACACCTCCCAACAAAGGATTCCTCTAGGCAGAAATCAGCCAGGCTTTGAAACTGCAAGCCCATTCAATGCTAATCAAGGTGGCCAACTGCACCTCAAACAGACAAGAGTTCTTTCCCCCACCCTGACTTGAAGGCACCGAAACAACAGCTCCCAGTATCAAGACAGACATCACTTGCCATGCAGGGCGGTGGGCGGGGCCAGGCAGGAGGCGGGGCCGCCCAACCAGCCTGGCCCCGCCCCCGTGTGGCCTATCCCCGCCCCCTGCGCGGGCTGGCCCCGCCCCCCGCCTGGCTGACCTTGCTGTTGCAGCCTGGCTGACCTTGCTGTTGCAGCTTGCCTGGGCCTTCCCTCACAGAGAGAAGACCCATGCCGTGGTGGGAAGGCCTGGGCCTGGTCGTGGTGGGGCCAGGCCCTGCGGTCCGCAGTGGGAGGCCCCAGCGGGCTGGCCCCGCCCCCTGCGCGGGCTGGCCCCGCCCCCTGCCTGGCTGCCCTTGCTGCTGCGGCCTGCCTGGGACTTTCCTCATGGAGGGAAGGCCCGGGCTGAAGGGCAAGGAGGCGGGAGATGGCGCCATCCTCCCAGGGGGCTCGAGGGCGCCCCCAGGAGGAAGGCGCCACAGGCAAATGACTATTTTGCCTGACAATTGAATCGCCTCTAATACCAATAGAGCCACTTCAAGCTCCAAAGTTAGAATAGTTCTATCCAAAATATGTCAAATATATGGAAAACAAAACAGATTGGAAATGCTTAATACAATCCCCAAGAAAAATGGTACCAGGGATTACAGTAATCACAGTGCTATTGCATTATTTCCCATACAAGGAAAGTGGTGTTCAGTATTCTATAACAAAGAACTTTATCACATGTGGAGAAAAAAATCAGAAAAGAACAAAAGAGGCAATAGGAATCAAATTGCAAGCATACATAGAATAAATAACTTAAAATATGCAGATGACATCATACCACTAGCAGAAAATATCAAAGCATTACTTGTAGGATTATTGAAGAAAATCAAGGAAGAAAGGGCAAGGACTATTGTGGCCAGGGTAGTTGAGGAAGTTACATTTTTAATACTGTTGTTGCTGTTGTTATCATTGTCATGTTAATTTACATTCTACTTTGGTGATTTACATTTAAAATATAGTTACAATCAAGGTTAACAATATTAAGTATGAAAAGTGAATCAGGGTGCATCTACACTGTGGAATTAATGTAGTTTGACACCACTTTAACTGCCATGGTTCATTGCTATGCAATCTTGGGATTTGTAGTTTGGTGAGGTACCACCATTATTTGGAAAGAAGGTTAAAGACTTTGTAAAGCTACAGTTCTCATGATTCCATAACATTGATTAATTCTACAGTGTTGATGTACCCTAAGTCAAACATTGTCTCTTCCAAGTTCTGCTACTTTCCAGGTCATGTGCGTTCTAGTACTTGTTATATATCAACACTTTTAAACATTCCTGACTTGTTGTAATTGTGCTAGGTAGGTACTAGAGAGGCAGACACACTGAAGGATAGCATGTTACTTTGCCTCTCCCAGGAATCTTGGAACATGTTTAGCAATGTTCCTTTCAAATCAGCAGAAGCTTTCCAGATCTGAGTAATAAAGGAGCTATCCAAAGTGCTGAACCACTTTCCTCAAAGAGATGTAGCACCTGGAAGCTAAGCAGAATTAGCCCTGATTAATACTCTGTGGGGGATTTCCTCTGAAATGGTGTTGTGGACTATATTTCAGAGGAAGGCAATGGAAAACCACTTCAGCATATTCCTTGCCTAACAAAATTCTATGAAATTCAAGAGCAACTTATAGGCCAAAATACACACAGGTATACACACCGACACAGCTATATACACTTTGGATGACTTGTTTAATGCACAGGCTATAACTTTGGGTGGTTTCCCTGTACCACCCACATGGAATCCATTATCCACCATGGCATATGTGTGTTTTAGTGGAGGAGGACATTGTAAAACAGAGATATACAAAATGAGGTCTTCACATATGCATACCTGATAACCAAACTCATCATTTTCGCTACAGATATCCTTTCCAGAAATCCTCAGTATTTCATCCAGGTCCCAGAGCCTGAAATGAAGAACTACAATCTTGTAGTAGCACTTTCACAGGATCCTAGAAATGATACGGACAGGGTACACATTGGCTTTGTAATTGTTAGGGTAAGTCATACCAGTTAACTTTAAAAAAATTAAAAAGTGTATATTCCTCTGTATTCAAGGTAAATGTTATAAAGGACTTCTCCCCTCTTTCCTTTCTATTCCTGCAACCATTAGAGAAGATTTTCTCCCCTATCATCTTGCTTTATAGAAGACAGGAGTTGTGATAGTAGCAGCAACAATGGTGATAGTGCTGCTGCAGCTGTTGCTAATATACAGACAGTAAAAAAACAAAAAACAAAGCTAATATCAGAGACTGGTGTCCTAAAATGAAATTGTATCCACCCAGGGAGAAAGCAACTGCAGTCTTAGGTGTTTAAGCTTCAATCTAAGAAGTTTTGTTGCTGCTCATGAGCTATTCCCTTAGCTGATTTTTCTTTGCCAGGCTTATGAAATAGGTTCATTTAACAATCTCTCCCCCCCTCCCCCCGCATCATCTCATTTTTTTTATGTGGGTAGATCAGCCCTCCCAGGTCCAGTGGGAGACATGTGTGCAGCCCCTGGACTTTGGAATGAGAAGAAAACTTGAAACATTGAAATTTTAAGTGAGACCTATGACAGAATGTTGCTGTGTTTATTGAAGTTTTGACTGCTCACTGCAATCCATCAGTTTTCTCTCTCCCGCCCCCCTAACCGATACAGGAATAAATAACGGAGCATTGCCCAATTCCCAGTTTCAATTTCTTCTGTGGAAAGGATTGCTATTGCTTTAGTACCTGTGTGTTTTTAAATATAAAAAATGGTACTTCAAAAAAGTCAGGTGCCTTGACCAAACTCTTGTTCTTCTGTGAGTGGTTATGGCTATCACTCTGTTGGAACAGAGTTTGGATTTGGTATTATGGGATGTGAATATGAATCTGGTTTGAAATATGAGGTGCTCCTTAACCCTACTTTCAAAAATTCATTTCTGTTCAGGAATCTGAGTTGTTAAACTCAAAATAACCCTCAGTTGGAGTGATTCTACCATAAATATAGCAGAGTACCAGAAGTAAGCTTCATAAACAGCAGAAACTTACATGTGGTGAGCTAGGATAAGCTTCCATTCATCAGGATGTCAAAACTTTAGGTTCAAAAGTATTTATTGAAAAAAAAGAAGTACATTCTTGATCAAAAAGGTCTTGGAGCTATCTAGCTTACTAAATCTTATCTTCTAAGAAAGGTAAAAGGTAAAAAGTCAAAAAAGCTCCATGCAGCTACATTTTGCCTAGAGCAGTGGTTCTCAACCTGGGGTCCCAAGATGTTTTTGTCCTTCAACTCCCAGAAATCCCAACAGCTGGCAAACTGGCTGGGATTTCTGGGAGCTGTAGGCAAAAAACATCTGGGGACTGGCCTAGAGAGAGGTAAAGTGCATCCTTACTGGAAGGAAGAAAAGGCAGAAGGGAAATGGCAAATGGCCACATGGCCAGCCCAGGGGCAGTTCAAACTGGAAGAAGTTCCCTCACATAAATGTCATTATTAAACAATCAAAGGGGAGGGGGAGGAGACAGTGGCTAGCAGGAGGAGTAAAGACAAAGCTCTTTTGGGAAAGCATGCCTAGGAATGTGGAGAAAGGAATCCCTCTGCCTGACTAGACGAGCTACTAATAGAGGTTTGGAAACTTGATGACCCAAGAAACTTGTGCAGTCCAGGGAGGAAAAAAACCCAACAATTTCAGTAGAAACATTCAACAAAATTAAATTGGAACTCAAGTCTTGCATATCTGTGTTAGAATTTGGGTGTTTATACTACTTGTTTCCTTAGAGCTGTTTTTTTGCTCAGTAGATATTACCAATAGGATGGTTAGATCAACAGCTTCAAGCAACTTCATGTGGAAGGAAAGGCTTATAGTTGTTCTAGAGCTATTAAAAAAGAAAAGCATTTATTAACTCAAGAGTGTTGAATTTTTTTTATTAAGAACATAAAATCAAACCAAATATATGAAGTAAGTGTGTAGTAAATGGCTGGAAGAAGAAGACATCGAGGCATACATTTCTGTAACAAAATATACTTAAGGTTATACTTTCTTCTCTAATCTTACTGGATTTACCCTGGAGAAGGGATGGGAATCAGGCAGCCCACAGGATAATGTGGGGTGCACTATAGCTCCCATCACTTTCAACCAGCATACTCAGTAGTGAGGGTTGCTAAAAGTTGCAGTTCAACAACAGCTGTAGGCCTGCATGATTCTCAACCATTTTGAAGAGCAGAGATCTTCATACTTTCTAAACAGAGAGCCAACTCCCCATCTCTCAGACTGTTGGGTGTGCAGACTACAGTTTGAAAAAAAACATGAACGAATTTCTATGCATACAGCACATATCTTATTTCAAATGCAAAAAAAATGAACAATAAAATATTTAAAATGAAGAAAAAAAAATAACCAATATAAATGTACCAGTATTTCAATAGGAAGTGTGGGCCTGCTTTTATCTGATGAGATAGTCAAGTTAATTAGGATTGTTGTTCTGTGCCTTCAAGTCATTTCAGACTAAGGGTGACCCTATGTCTAAATTTTAGGGTGGGGCCGTAAATGACCAGGGGCCTTAGTTTGGGGACCCCTGTTGTAGAGTAACTAGTTTCATTATTACAGTTTGACTCCCTTTGGCATCACATTAGTTATCATGAAGGCTGCAGTTGCAGAATAATTACGGCTCCACTATTTTTCATCTCCAGATTTATTTTTAGTTTTTCATCAACATTGCTGTTAGGTCAAATGGCAAATGTTCTCCTTAAGGCAAGAATAGCATAATGTTCCAAATATATTAATTAGTTGCTACTAGAAGAAGAGAATGCCATTATAGTTACAGACCATTACATTTCAACCAATAGAAAGTTAATTTAATGAGACTTAAACCATACAGTAGTGTTCAGAACAAAGAGTATGAAATGGTTGCATCCCCCATGACAACCAGTAAAAGTTGTCAGGGAAGCATAAACATTTCCCACTTGATCTCCTATGGTTTGCTTCGTGATTTTGCAAAAGTCTTATCCTGAACTTTACTTTGCTCAGGGGTACTAAAAGTAGGGCAAAATGCCTGTGAACATTGAGAGTCACTGGAGGACCAGGCAACATATATATATGTATATGTATGTACATTTGTACTCTGAGGGGCCCTCAGGTCTACAAAAACAATTCCAGGAGGGCATGTGCTAGCCTATGGCCATACTTTGCCCACTTCAATACAAAACATATAAAACCTCCAAAATATAGGCAGAAATGTTATAAATGTAAGTAGTAGTTTAGGTCTCAGCTGAGGTATTGCTATATCCTTGTAGTTTCATGGGTTTGTATACTAAATACTACTGTGCCATTCTAGTCATAATAATAATAATAATAATAATAATAATAATAATAATAATAATAATAAACTTTATTTATACCCCGCCACCATCTCCCCAATGGGGACTCGGGGCGGCTAACATGGGGCCATGCCCAGAGCAATACAATATAACAAAATATAAAACAACATAACATAGCACCATTAAAAATACAATAAATGCATCAGCATCAAGAAATAAAAAAAAACCAGTAAAACAAGGGCAGGCCACGTGAACACAAAGATAAAACCTGGGGTGAGAGGGACATAGGGGTACTCCACTGCGGGCAGGGACATATGGAAGTGGGGTAATCTAGAGGATAGATGTTCGGGGTGGGAGTAACACAGAAATAACAAGTTACTCACCAAAGGCACAGCGGAAGAGCCATGTTTTCAAGTCTTTCCTAAAAGCTAACAGCGTGGGAGCTTGCCTAATTTCAGTAGGCAGTGAGTTCCACAATCGGGGGGCCACAGCAGAAAAGGCCCTCTCCCTTGTACTCACAAGGCGGGCCTGGGATAAAGACAGTGGTGCTAAAAGGGCCTCCCCGGATAATCGTAAAGATCGGGCAGGTTTATGAAAGGAAATACGGTCACGGAGGTAGGTGGGTCCCAAACCATTTAGGGCTTTATAGATGATAGTCTGCACCTTGAATTGGGACCGGAAAATGAACGGCAGCCAGTGGAGCTCCTTAAACAGGGGAGTGGATCTCTCCCTGTAACTCGCCCCCGTTATTAATCTGGCTGCCGAGCGTTGGACCAATTGTAATTTCCGGGCCGTCTTCAAGGGAAGCCCCACGTAGAGCGCATTACAGTAGTCCAGTCTAGAGGTAACTAAGGCATGGACCACCGTGGTCAAATCAGACTTCACGAGGTATGGTCGCAGTTGGCGCACAAGTTTGAGTTGTGCGAAAGCCCTCCCGGCCAGCGCCGACACCTGTGCTTCAAGCGTCAACGCTGAATCCAGGAGGACCCCCAAACTGCGAACCTGTGATTTCAGGGGGAGTGCAACCCCGTCCAGCACAGGTTGCCACCCAATACAGGTTGTTCCTCCTCATCCAGTCTGCCACAGCAGCCAGGCACTGGTTCAGCACCCGAGGGGCTTCCTTGGAGTCAGGTGGAAAGGAATAGTGGATTTGCGTGTCATCTGCGTAGAGATGGCAACGCCCTCCAAAACTCCGGATGACCTCTCCCAGCGGTTTCATGTAGATGTTAAATAGCATGGGGGATAAAATAGACCCCTGCGGAACCCCACAGGTCAAAGGCCAGGGGTCCGAGCAGGTGTCCCCCAGCTTCACCATCTGGGAACGACCCTCCAGGAAGGACTGGAGCCACAGCAGAACCGTGCCCCCGAACCCCATCCCAGAGAGCCTCCCCAGAAGGATACCATGGTCGATGGTATCGAAAGCCGCTGAGATATCCAGGAGAACCAGCAGGGTCACACTCCCCCTGTCCAGCTCCCTGCGGAGGTCATCCACCAAGGCGACCAAAGCCATCTCAGTACTGTGCCCAGGCCTGAAGCCAGACTGCGAGCGGTCCAGAAAATCAGTGTCATCGAGGAACTCCTGGAGCTGCGTGGCAACCACCCGCTCCAGAACCTTGCCCAAAAATGGGAGGTTGGAGATTGGTCTGTAATTGTCACAAACCGATGGGTCTAGCGAGGTCTTTTTTAGTAACGGTTTTACCACCGCTTGCTTAAAACAGGATGGAAATGACCCTTGACCCAAGGAGGCATTTATTATAGCCACAAACCACTCCAACAACCCATCTTTGGCCAGTTTAACCAGCCAAGAGGGACAAGGATCCAGAGCACAAGTGGTCGCCCTCACAGACCCAAGAATCCCCTCCACGTCATCAGGAAGAACAAGCCGGAAAGAATCCCATAAGATCGAACCGACAGGTGCCTCAGTTACCTCCGCTGAAACCACAGTCAAGCTGGAGTCCAACTCATGACGTATCTGAGCAACTTTGCCTGCGAAGTGGTGTGCGAAATTGCTACACCGAGTCGCCAAGTCATCGGGAAGCTCCTGGGCCTCAGGAGGCCGCAGGAGCTCCCCAACAACTCGGAACAACTCCGATGGCCTATTGGCTGCAGACGCTATGCGGGCAGTCGTGAAAGCTTTCCTGGCTGCTCGCAGAGCCACGGAGTAAGCCTTAATAGCGGCTTTAGCCCGTGCTTGGTCATGGAGAAGAGATTGCAAGAAAAAGCATTTGCACAGAGTAAACAGGAAATGCTATCTGATCCGAGAGAGTTATAATTAGCACTAAAATAATTAATTGAGTAATCAATATGGTTAATTTATTCATTAAGCACAGATTTAAAATGTGTGCTTTTAATTAGATCTTAACTGGACTATCCCCTGAAAGGATGCTTAGCGCTAATGGCATCCTTGTAAATATTCTGTGGCTAGAGTCTCAGGAGCACATTAAAATGGGGGTGAAAAATCTAAACTGCATTGGATTTCACACTTACTAATGTAGCAAGACCTATGTTTAAACAACATTACAATCCACGGCAGGAATTTTTGTAGAAATATGGGCCCATGTTAGTTTACCTTACCCTTGTAGCTGCCCTTTTTTGAGTCCTACCGGGGCTGCTATTGTCTTCCTTTCTCCATAGTGCATCCCGCCCCCCAAAAAAACTTACTAATAAGCTTCCATAGTCATTCTATGCTTTGAAGAGAGCAGGCTGGTTTGGAGAAGTGTTTGTCCCCACAGCCATATCTGAAAAGATCACACCAATGTTGAGATCCCAGGAGGACCAATGTCATCATATTGTCAGACTATGGAGATGTAGTCATGTACTTCTCTGGTCCTGACTGATTGCCATGAAAGTGCAAAATGGTCACACGAAATGGCTTTATGGACTTGTTAATATGTCAAGATGTGGCTCAGCATAGTGTAGGCCTGCATGTTTTTAGGCTATGCTGATGGGACGCAGGACTGAGAATTGATCTGGGATGGAGGACCTTGTCTGAGAATCCTAACACTGTTGATGTGACTACTCCGCTTAGGCAGAAAATGCAAAGCCAAAAAAGATACTTTACATTTCAGATGAAATGTATCTCCCAATCTTCTTCCCTATAATTTAACATATTTAATAGGTTCAAAACCCTGTGCTAATATCTCAGGTCTAGATGTTCATTATGATATTTTCTTTTCTCTCTTTCAGATCACGTCAGAGGTAAGTTATTTGTTTTCATTTTCTTTTATCAAATTTTGGCCATTTCTTATGAGTGCAGGTTTTAATACAAACTAGCAGTCACTTTTCCTAAGATTATAACATAAGCCTTTGGCTTCTAATTGTTCATGTAAATGACATCTTGGCTAGGTTTTTTTCATGTGTAGTCCAATTATAGCTTTAAAAAATCAGCAGAATGGATTAGGGCTATGTCTTCCCTTTCACCATGGCGGTTGGCTGGAGAGTGTCTCTGTTTTGTGAACATTTTTGTTGATATCAGCAAAACTATCTACAGACAGACAGGAGCTCTTTGGAACTCTCCAGATAGCTGCCAGATAGTTCCAGACAGCTGGAAATGATAGGACAGGTAAGGATGACAGACCAGTGGGACTGAAATGGTTTTGGCCTATCCGGATTCCCCCTCCCTACCACTGCCATTGCCCAGGGTGGAGTTTCTGAACAGCCCCATGGCACCTGGGGCCAGTCCCGAGCATTTCAGCTCCAGACTGTCCCCAGATTTTGGTATGGATCTAGATGAGACCTCTGTCCTTTTTCTATATCCCTTTCCTAATGATGTGTTTTAGCTGCATTGTGCCCTTACCTCGAGCCTCGAAGAGAGGCTGGTAAAAATTATTAAGAATAAGAATAAGAAAATATTTATAATCAGATCAGAGAATATAAAGAGTTTACTAGGTAGGAATCCAAATTTAACCATTTTTCTTTTATTTTTGTAAGCTTCTTGGAGTTCCAGAACTTTGGAAAAAATTGGGATATAAATCAGGCATGGGCAAACTTCGACCCTCCAGGTGTTTTGGACGTCAACTCCCACAACTCTTTGTGACCGCATCTCCCCCATTTGCCCACAAAATCCCAAACATATAAATTTAGTTAGTGGACTTTACTGGAGGGAAAGTGAAACATAATTTTGTGTATTAGTATATTACTGCCAAATATCAATGCAGTAGTCTAAAAGAACAGATTTTTATTTCCGGCAACAGTTATACAAATTAAATCATATTATAAAGACATAAGGTGACCAGTTAAAAATTTTCCTATTATAATAACATTCTAAGTGTCCAGGTCAAAAGAAACACATGAAAGGTGTGATTACTTTCAAAGAGGCTATTTCCATCTAGGTTTGATGAATTTTTAATGCATTATATTTTTAAAAATTCAGACACCTCTTACATTCCCCTTTAAAATTCAACTCCTTTATATCGTTTCAAGATAACAGTTTATATTCTCTTTTTTCCTCTTCAAAAAAGGCATGGCTCATAAATTATTGTGCCACTGTGTGTAACCATTCTAAATGGGATTTATACACTCCAGTGTATTTGTAAGAATATGTTTAGTCAGGGTTTTTTATTATGCTGTCTTTACATGTCATCACCATAATAGCTGTTGCATTTTATTTATTGTTATATCTTGATGAAAATATTGGAACAGCAACAAATGAGGTGGGCTATGTTACTTTCTAATGGTAATGGATGTAAGGTTCTCTGTGTTCAAGAAAGTATAAAGATGTAAATAGAATCTTCAAATGATTTCCGAACAATCTTGGTGACAATCCCGAGCCTTTTGTGGATTACATACAATACAATCCTATGTATATCTACATGGAAGTAAGTCCTAGCATGTTCAACTCATTTTTTTCTTCCAGGTTAACACGTGTGGGACTCTGCTATAGCATTCTTTTATGGGGCTTTAAACTCCATACAATGACTAGTTCAGTGTTTATTTCAGGATGACAAAGAGGTAGCCACACAAAAGACTGTAAATACTTACTTTTTCCATTTCAAATTCTGATGTCCTATGGATAAATAAATTGGATGAGGATGCTCTTCATGGTTAATTATTTCAGCTTGGCTGATCATTTCCTCTTGGTTGCATCTTAGGGCAAAACCATACTTAACTCTACTAGGCTTCAGCCACAGCGAGATGTTGTTAATTGCTTTTACTTGAGCCCTGGGACTTACATCATTATTCCAACTACAACACAAGAAGGTGAAGGGACCGAGTTCCTCCTACGAACCTTTCTAAAGAGTCAGAACAACTTCAGGTAATTTTTTTGGGAATAAAACTTGAACTGGAGTAACTAGAAAGAAGCAAATCTTCTTACAATTACAATGAGGGGCATTTGACCCTCTAGATCTTTGTCCATAACTGCAATGATCACTAGCCGGAATGGCCAGAGGGTGGGGTGAGTGCAAAAGGGTTTTATTTATTATTTATTTATTTATTTACAGCATTTATATTCCGGCCTTCTCACCCCGAAAGGGACTCAGGGCGGATCACATTACACATATAGGCAAACATTCAATGCCTTTTAACATACAACGAAGACAAACAAACATAGGCTCTGAGCGGGCATCGAACTCATGACCTCCTGGTCAGAGTGATTCATTGCAGTTAATTGCAGCTGGCTTGCTCTCCCGCCTGCGTCATTTTGAGTCTCTCCTTCCTTTGTTTAAGAGCATTTCTTGCTATCCATAGCTGACATAAATGCATTTTCCATAGTATTAAAATTTCTCCCCTATGAACATGTTTAATGTGCCCTGTCTTCTTTTGTGATGATTTAAACCAGGGGTTCTCAAGGTTTTCCAGCCGTGAAGTCCTTTTTGAAACCAAAGTTTATTGTGAAGCCCCAAGAAATGTTTATATATATTATATATTATATATAATGTTTGTGTGTGTATCTCAGGCATGGGCCGGGCCAGTGGCAGATGAATGGAGAGTGTCTGTGTGAATTACTTCACACAGTGCAAAAAAGAAAAGAAAGAAAAATATAATATTTAAAATAAAGAACAATTTTAACCAACATAAACTTAACAATATTTCAGTGGAATACCACCAGGGCCATCCAGTCCAACTTCCTTCTGCCATGCAGGAAAAACACAAAGGACCCCCAACTGATGGCCATCCAGCTTTTGTAATAATAATAATAATAATAATAATAATAATAATAATAATAATAGCAGAAACCCCAGAGATCATCCAGTCCAACCCCCTTCTGCCATGCAGGAAAGACACAAACAAAGCACCCCCTGAGTGGTTGGAGGGAAATGGGTTTTGGAAGCAAAGAAGGCAGGAGGAAATGATCTGGGCAGCAAGAAAAAGAGTCTGGACAATGAGGGAAGTGAGGGGAAAGGGTCTGTGTCCTGGGATGAAGCTGCTGCTACTGCTGCTGCTGCTTCTGGCAGCTCAAAACTTTACTTTCCCTGCATTTCTCAGGAGGAGGAAAGAGGAGAAGGTGGGAAGCAGCATGGTGCTGAGGAGCCCCATACGGAACCCCAAGGCTCCATGGAGCACAGTTTGAGAACCCCTCATTTAAACACGTCCTAAATATTCATTAGATATTTATGGGTTATTTTAGACTTTAATTCTTTTGGACTTTGACATTTAGCCAGGGATGTCCTACTTGACAATGCCATTTGGTTCCAGTATTTGAAAGCTGATAATGGACAATGCTTGATATTACATATGGTAGCAGATTACATTTGGCAGACGACAAGACATGAAGTTCCTAGTCTGACACAAAGATTCCATGTTAGAAATCCCAACACAATTCTCTCAAATAATGTGATGCTTGGCTTTTGTATAGTAGTGTGTGTTTTCAGATAATGAGATACTCATTGTCACATTTACAAGAAAGAACAAACACATAGAACAAATAGATGTGATCTCCTGATTCCATCATAAGGACTTAAGGACAAAGTAAAACTAGACTTGCTTCATCATAGATGAAACTCAAGTAGTAGAATGGGCAATATAGGTAGTCCCCAAGTTACAAACAAGATAAATTCTTTAGGTTTGTTCTTAAGTTGAATTTGTTTGTAAGTAGGAATAGGGACATTTTTTTTACATGTAACTTTGCTTTAGATAGCATAGGGAAGGGTTAACACTCCTGTGGTTTTTGTTTTGCTGTCTGTGCCCTAGTTCAGAAAATTTCACCTCACTTCCTGTCCCTGTGGCAATTGGATTTTGAAAAATGTGGCTTGTTGTAGAAACAAGGATTGGTGACAAAGCTTCAGTTGAGACATCTTTTCCCAATGATAACTCTTCCGGGATGTATTGTCGAACGGTTTCATAGCTGGAATCACAGGATTGTTTTGAGTTTTTCTAGCTGTATGGCCATGTTCCAGAAGTATTCTCTCCTGATGTTTTGCCCACATCTATGGCAGTTATCCACAGAGGTTGTGAGATATAATACCTCACAACCTCTGAGGATGCCTGCCATAGATGTGGAGGAGAGAATACTTCCGGAACATGGACATACAGCCTGAAAAACACACAACTCTCCTAGGAGTTAATTTCCCATCCTAGAGGTAGATTTCTCTCACTTCCTGTTGTCTCACCCCCGTTTATAAGTGAGTCATTTGCAAGTCAAATGTTTGTAACTCAGGGACTGCCTCTACCTGCAAAATTGGACCCATTGTGACAGGTTCCTGCAAATGCCTAGGATTTGCTATGGAGGATTGTGAGGTCCCTTGGGCAGATGAGGTTGATCAAAGAGGCAGGAGACTAGGGGGAAATCTCATTCTACATGGAATCAAGACCCCATCTTCAGTGCCATATAATGCAGTTTAAAACTGCATTATATGGCAATGTAGATGGGGTCTCAGTTTTTAGAAAATTTCTAAGATTTCTTTTTCTTCTGTTAGTTGAGGTTTTCATGGATGAGTATGAGTTCATATTCCTACTGATGCTGTCTTGGGAAAACTTGCATTCCTCCTTCATAATACTGCCTATGCTTTTAAATTGATAAAGAATTCTTATGATATTAATGGTTCTGCCCTGAATAGCACTTTGTCAGCAGGATTACTTCAAACTGACAGAAACAGTTAAATATCTCACAAAACTACAAATCCCAGAATTTTATTGCATTAACCAATGGCAGTTAAGATGGTTGCAAACTGCAGTAATTCTGCTGTGAGTGGCTCTTTTTCTCCATTATTCTGTCCAATAACACAGCTGCATGTAGCTTCACACTCCAAAAAGAGCTAATATGCTTTTTTGGTAGAGGAGGGATCCAACCCTTTCTTACCCATTCTTTTTGTGTGTGTGTGGCAGCACTTACATATCGAGACAGCAAGTGTATTAGATTCAGTGTTGAACTAAGATTCTAGGAAACCAGTGTTTGAATCATGGCTGGGCCATGGAAACCTACTCGGTCACATTTTCTCAGCTTCAGAATCAATCAGTGACATCCCATCCTCTGAACAAATCTTGCCAGGAAAACCCTATGATGGATTGCCCTAAAATCAGTATAGGTCTGAAACAACTGGAAGGTACAAAACAAGATACTTGCATGCAATAAAGAGCTTTACCATAGCTTGAGGAAGTGGAGTATAAAAGCACTAGTTCCACTCTGTAATTATCTGGTTATACTATGAAGCTCCACCATTCAGCATTCTGATGGTAAAAGGTCTTCTTCCTTGAATGGTTCCTCTGTACAAACATTTTCCCAGTACCTCTCCTTCAGTCTTCACTCTAATCCAGCAATCACTATTGCCTTAGGTTCATAATCTCCGACTGGCACTCCAGTCATCATCACTTTTTCTTGAAGAGTGTCTCAGAAGCCCTTCCTTTTGCTTTGAGATCTACTTAAGCCCTGGCCTTGAGCAATCTCAGCCCCTGCCTGCAAACTTACCCCAGCCTTTGCTGCTTCTACAATTTTCTTTGAACCACATTGTGCTGCTTCTAATTTTTCCCTTCTTCCATTCTGTGAGTGTGTGCTTTGAAATCGACTGTCAAGTTAGATGACTCCTGCCTTCTTCTCCTTTCACTTTCTTCTCCCTGTGTGTGCTTTTATCCAGTCAAAAACCTCAAACCTATCAAAGGGTAGAATTCCATCCCCTCATCTGATTTCAAATAAGAAAACAATAGATGAATACAGAATGTTGTCATTTGTACCAATCACAGAACAGGCCACTTTTTGATTCTATTGATAGCCTGTTCATGCATTAAAGTATGTTAAACGGGAAGTGGAGATTGTACTGGTTCCATTTTCAGTCTTGTTGCTTTTCTCATAGTTTTCCCTACACATAGACATATATAGATCAATGCATCTATATAGTATAGATGAGTGCATCTATACTGTTGAATTAATGCAGTGACACTCATTCAATGCTATGGAACCTTGGGAGTTGTAGTTTTATAAGGTCTTTAGCCTCCCCTGCCAAAGAGTGCTGGTGACAGATTATAAATCCCAGAATTTCAAAACATTCAGTCATGGCAGTTAAAGTATTGTCAAACTGCATTAATTTTACAGTGTAGATGCCCTTGATAATGGAGATTCAGGATCCCCAATCAATGAAGGTAGCTATGAAGATCAAATTTTTGAGCTCGCTTGGAAGCACAGGGTTAAAAAGCTATCACTGGCCCAAGATTACAGCTACTTTATGTGCCCCCCCCCAAAAAAAAATCATTGATGAATGAATCATGAAGTTGCACAATAATCATATCGCATACAAAGTTTTTAAAAACCTTCAACTGGCAGAATCTGCCAGCCAGCATGATCGCAAAAGGTAACTTTTCTGAACTCTGCTTGTGATGCCTCCTATGTAGTAGTCTGGCACAATGAATAGAACAATGCAGCTTTTAGACACCCTGCAGAACTAGGGAAAAGCCTGTGGTAGGCCTGGAGCTTTGCCAACAAATCATATATACCCTTGTAAATAAATCAACTGCATTACTAATACCTGTGCATAGCCTGAATTCAGTATTCCGGATTTAAAATTCAACATGCTATGCTTGCTTGACAGGGAATGCAATGAAGATCTTTTGTTCTGTCCTAATGCATTTCTCATTTTTGTAGTTTTGATCCCGTTCCTAGAGAAGGAAAAAGCGAATTCCCTCTGGCAGTGACAAAGGTATGTAGATCTGTAAAGAGTTTATGAAAACTTTGGCAATTAATTTATGAGTCTTGGAGCCAGCCATAGTTCATGCTTCTTATCCTGCAGTGAGCAACAGGCTCTCTACCCATGCCAGCAGACATTATTCTACATCTTCCAAGTTTCAGGCAGAGTTGAAGATTGAGCTTGGGTGAATCTTTACATCAGGGGTCCCCAAACTAAGGCCCGTGGGCCAGATGTGACCCTCCAAGGTCATTTACCTGGCCCCCACCCTCAGTTTTAGACTTAGGCTCGCCCAAAGTCTGAAATAACATGAAGGCACGCAACAACAACAATTCTAATTAACTTGACTATCTCATTGGCCAGAAGCAGGCCCACACTTCCCACTGAAATCCTGATAGGTTTATGTTGGTTAAAATTGTTTTTATTTTTAAATATTTTATTGTTCTTTCATTGTTGCTGCTTTTTTTTTTTTGCACTACATATAAGACATGTGCAGTGTTCATAGGAATTTGTTCATTTTTTTTCCGAATGATAATCCGACCTGAAGGATTGTGAACCGGCCCTCTGTTTAAAACGTTTGAGTAGCCTTGTTTTACATAAATGAAACAATTAGAAGTCTTTTCACACTACATAATTACAGCACTATAATTTATGTTAACTGCCATGGGAAAAAAACCAATAGAATTTTGGAATGTGTTATTTGGTGAGACTCTAGAGTTCTTTGGTAAATACTGTAATTCTAAATGCACCTCCTACAAATTTCACTGCCACTATGAACTGTGTTGGTTCTTGATCCGTTTCTGGGTCTTGATGCAAAGTAATCATTTAAACTTTTGAAGCTCTTTATGTTTGACACCAGGAACCCATTTGCACTACACTGTAATTACACTTTTTTATATGACTTCATCCTATAGAAAAGTGAGGTAGTATGACTTGGTACTAGAGCTCTCTGACAGAGAGGTCTATGTAATTTTCACTAAATTATAAATCCCAGAATTCCATCGAAACTGTAGCAGTTAAATTGGAATTCATGCAATAACAATGTACAGCACAAACCCTATATGCTTGGGGGAGGTATTCCTGAAATTACCATGGAAGCAGAATAACAGTAAATCCTAATGAAATGAATGATGCCCACTGGATATTACCATAGCTAGAGGACTGGGAAAGTTCCTAGAGATATATCTACTTCAGGGATTTTCTAGGTCCCCCAACAGGACTCCAACAGAAGCATGCCATAAAATTGCCCGGGGAACCTAAGAAATTCATAGAAGACCGTTTTTGTCATATGTAGGCAGATGAAACCATGGATATCAGTTCTGTTGGTACAAAGGTCATTCTGTAGTGTAGTGTAGTGTTTGCCATCACAGACATTGAGAACTTTCATTTGGGACCCTCCTGCAGAACTTTTTGGTATTCTTTTTGTGGTGTTTTGGAGAGACTCATCTAGAGCCTATTCTGATGTTAATTTAGTGCTAAATGAGCAACTATTTATTTTTCTGGGATTTTTGAACATCACATTTCAAATTAATTGATACCCCCAATACCTATAAACTATAATTACACCAGGCTTTGGAGGACAGTGAGTTGTGCAAGAAATGCATCTTAATGCTCTCTGGTATGGTAGAGCAGAACAATATTTTTGCCTAGGAATCTGTCCTGTATATTTACTCATTGACTGCAGTTGTTTCTGTCTTTCTGGGAAACTCACTGTGGGCCAGTGGCCAAAATAACCCAAGGACTCACACTGTGTCATGGAGCATTATTCTCAGTAGAACGTCTTTTACCAAACTGAAAGGGATTAGGACACTGTCTGAAAACTCTTCTCCTATATTAGCCACATCCCATCAATGGAAGCCCCCACATAGTTATTCTACACAAGTTTAAGGGTGTTGTGTTTGCATTTTGTTTGGGGATAGTAGTTTATTGTTTTCCGAGTATACTAGGGCATCAGTCCACTTATATAGCTCATTTGCAGATATACGATTACAGTACACCTACACTTTATAGTTTTAATTTCTTTTCTTCTTGGCTCTTTCCACCTTGATTTTGCTCCACAATCCTGGCACATTCTTCCTAGGATTGTCTGCCAATTGTACTCATCCTTGAGGTTTATGTTTAAATCACTGTTGAAGACTTGCTGTTCTAAGACATTGTAACATCACATTTCTCTTTCCCCCTTTCTCTGGAGCCTGAACATGCAAATGGTTTTGGTTAATCTCGAGTTTGGGTGTATGGGAATGCTGCTTATATTTGTCTATGTTAACAGAGGGCCACAGGGTAGAATTTAGAGAACTCAGATCATTAGGAAAGGATAATTGAGGATCAGATAAACAGGTTCTCTTCTATTACACTTCCTCTTCTTGCCAGTCTTTTGAGGATATGACTGTGTCTTTTTTCTTTTGTTTTTATATGTGCAAATGTTGCTGACTGCAAATTACAAGACACATCTGTGGGCCATGTGAATAATAATGTGTCTCTTGCTGACTGATTTTATTTGACTGGTTTTTATATGTGAATGTTTTCCTTTGATCCAGGATCTACACAAGTGGAATCAAGATAACTCCTACAAAACCATCTTCCTAAAATATGCTAATCAGGTATGTTGAAGATGGGGAAGAATTGTGTTTGTTGACAAAGCTAGTGAGACTGGGAAATAAAAGATTCCCATCTTGTTCTTAATCCAGGCTTCAGAAATGCAGATCTCAGATGCACATCTCAAAAACTCTATTGATTTGCCAGCCGCATATAACCAAGGGGCTCAGCTAGAATATAATAAATGATGCAGGGCTGATTGCTTGCAAGGAGAAAGGTGTTCCTTAAACAAGCAATTAGCAGTAACCCTTGGCTACAAGTATATGTGGCTATGTAGATCATATTTTACTCTGATCAGAATTACTTCCCGTTTGCCCTCGCTGCGTTTGGAAAGCAGGCATCAGTCAATGTTTGGGTAATTGATTCCCATTCTTTCTGAGCTGAGCTGCATGCATTCACAGGAGATGCTCTTAATGGCTTAATAAACTGTTATAAAGGACTCCTTGACTTAGTCAAGAGAAAAATTGCTGCCAAAAGCCTATGCACAATAGACCTCTCACAGCTAATAGTTATATCAACGCATAAAAGGTGAAAATGACACTGCCTACTGCGAATAATGTGCAAGGTTTGTTTCTGAGAGTACTAAGGGCAAGGAAGGAAGATTTGACATGGCTCATGAGTCTGGCAGCTCAAGTTGTAGGGGAAGCATGCCAGGTTTTCAGTTCTTCCTTACACCTCGATGTTATGGCAGCGAAACAGAGGCGCAACGCAGCTGCTCCCACTCCAGTGGTCCTGTTTGAGCATGCCAGAAGACTTGTCACACTGGCATCCTTCCTTTCCCTAGTAGCACCTTGGAAACTGCTGATAGTTACAATAGAAGGGAAAGTAAAGCAAATTTCAACTTGATTTTGGGAGATGTCGTAAGAATGATTTCATCAGTGTGTCAAAAAGGTCTGATTACATGAAAGATCCGTCCTTAAAATATCTGCAAAAATTGGTTGTTCATATTCAAATAACATCATACGGATAGTAGGCTTGCTCAAATAATTCGATTTTCCCGTTACCCGTTATTAATTCGTTATTTTCGGGTTTTTTGAAGCAATATCGAACCTTGGTTGTCCACACGTCTGGATATCACGGTTTCGAATCGCGAGAGGCCGTTTTTTCTAATTTCTTCGGTTTTTTTTCCCGAGGAGGAGGAGGAAGACGGAGGGGGGAAATGGCCGCCGCCGCCGCCGCCTCTCCTCAGCTCAGTGCATTAATTAATTGGGCCTTAATGAGCCCCCTTCCAAGCCAAACCCACCAGAGAAACACCCTCAATGCAAACCTTGCAACGTCCTTCTCTCCTTCTTGGACACAAAGGCAAAGGGAGGAGGCACTTCGGGTTCCCAAGCGACCTGAAAAGAGCCATAGAGAAAGGGAGAGCCAGTGCGCATGCTCCACCCTCCAAGGCACACAAGGGGGGAGTTCGCATGGGAGCCGGAAGTGTTGGGGCCTCCGTCCCTCCCTTGCTTTTCCTCTTTGGTCTCCCTATCTTGAACACAGAACACGCATGAAAAAAAACACACCATAATTTCACAATATATAGTTTAAATAACAAAAGGAAGAGGAAGGAAGAGGCCCGGGATGCGAGGGGGTGTGGGCCAGGCCCGTCCTCGGCTGCTCCCAGGGGCCCAGATTCGCACCCTCCCTCCCCCCAATACAGGTCTCCAGTCCATACCACGCTACATGAACTTGAATGGATACTGTGGTTGTGTTGTCGAAAGCTTTCATGGCCGGGATCACACTGTTGTGGTATGTATTCCGGGCTCTATGGCCATGTGCCAGAAGCATTCTCTCCTGACGTTTCACCCACATCTGTGGCAGACATACAGGTTTTGACGTCTGTGCGAAGCTAGGCAAGTGGGGTTTATATATCTGTGGAAGGTCCAGGGTGGGAGAAAGAACTCTTGTCTGTGGGAGGCAAGTGTGAATGTTGCAATTGATCACCTTGATTAGCATTGAATAGCCTTGCAGCTTCAAAGCCTGGCTGCTTCCTACCTGGGGGAATCCTTTGTTGGGAGGTATTAGCTGGCCCTGATTGTTTCCTGTCTGGAATTCCCATTTTCTGGGTGTTTCTGGGAAGGTAATGGCACTCCATGTAGTCATGCCGGCCACATGACCTTGGAGGTGTCTATGGACAACACTGGCTCTTGGGCTTAGAAATGGAGATGAGCACCAACCCCCAGAGTCAGACATGACTGAACTTAACGTCAAGGGATACCTTTACCTTTACCTACACACACACACACACACACACACACAAAAGCAGGGACCACAATATATATCACACACACACCAATTTAACAAAGTTTCAGCCACAAAAACAAAGTTTCTGAAGTAGAACAATGACTTTCACAGTAAAGACAACCCAATTTAACAGGAAATAAGACTTTCAAACCAGGAACAGATTTCTGCAATTATTAAAAAATGGTTTATTATAAAAGCTATGAAAATTCGCCAAAAATCAGAGGATAAGGGAAACGTTCCACATTTTGGTGAGCTATCAGTGTTAAATGTGTTCTACCACTGTACCAAGTTTGAAGAAGATCACTCAAAAAATGAGGGCGGGAGAGCCCCCTAAGTCCCCCCCCTTCGGGCTGTTTTTGGGCCACCGCGCATGCGCGTCCGCCATTAACGAATTAATTTAGAAAATAACGAATTTTCGTTAATTTCGAAAAATTTTGGGGGCCAAATTCGTTATTAGCAACAAAAACGAAAAACTGCCCCCTCTAGTTTTGAAACGAGTTTAGAATCAAATTTTTCATGGATCGATCAAGCCTAACGGATAGCTATAGTCAGTGTCTGAAATGTGATGGACATGGGAATTCTGACTATCCCTAACAAATTTTATTCTATCTGATGGGGCTTCTCTGTGAGTGTACAAAGATTTTATGTAGAAATGCATGGGCTGTATTAAGGGGATGATTCCCATTAAAAGCACTATTCACAATCACATTCACAGGTGCATTGCAGAAGCATATTGAGCATTCACAAAGATAGCCACTTCTGCTCTGAATCTCTTCAATAAATGTCTAATATTCAGTGTGATGTAAGAAAAATCTATGTTCTCTTGAATACTGACTGATATGGAAAGAGTTTTTCTACTGCTGCTGCCTTGCCCATCATCCACTCTTCTCACTTATGAAAAGACATAATGCAGCACAACCCTTAAACAAAGCATTCCACTAACAACACTCAGTTTCCCCTTTGTCTTTTCCGGATGACGTCTGATATTCCATGCCTAATGTTTGGCTTTTCCTTCACTTTCTTGGGTGCCCCCAGTACTTTTTGTCCTTTCTCAAACCTCAGAACTCCCCCAAGCATACTGAAGCCTCATTCTTTTTAGCTCTACAACTGTTGCATCAGGTTTGGGCCACCAGACTTCAAATTCCAGAACCCAAGACAGCAGGATCAGTTTTCAGGGCTTCTGGACATGGAAGTCGAAAACATTAGTGACTTAGGGTGTATATCAAATTCATATATGATCAGAGATTCACATGACTTTTTCTTCACATCATTTTGCTTGATATGATCATTTATTCTCTCCAGAGGTAGCGATCTCCCTCAATCAGGCAGCATATGAGTGTTTCCCCTCCCCTCTTCTGCAAAGTAACTCATGACTGAATTGGAACATCACTGCCAAACACTTTAGTGTTAGCTAAAAAAGCCAGACCCTAATTTAACATAAGTCAGAAGAATAAATATAATAAAGTCATCTGTGTGTGTATCAGTCCTGAATCAATCAAGATGAAACACGTTCAAGGCATGTATTTTCAGGTCATTTGTGAGCAGATCTTGTATGTTCTCTAACAGAGCTCATTCCTCGATGCTTCACAGTTACAAAGAATTCTCAATGAAGTACTCCTGAAAGGTAAAACTATTTTCTTTATATTAAACTTGCCAGTAGAGTATGCCATGGACAATTCCTTGGAAGAAGAGCGCTTTGTCAGGTTGCAGCTTCACTTGCAGCTTCCATCCTGCTCTACTATTCGTGACTTGGGAAGAAGCTCAAGAGATCATACGCTTCTTTAGGGTTCCAGTGTCATCTGGCTTTGGTGATTCTGTTTCCTCAATTAAAAAGAAGCCTAAACATGAAGACATGTCAGTGATCTAGAGACTATGGGCATTTCTTACACCTTTTAAATAGAGAATAAAATAACAGATCCATGTTTTGAATAGGTCAGTCAGTGAATTCACCTACTCCTAGTTATCAGGGTTGCTGTGGGATACAGAGCCACTCTACACATGCCAGTGGTAGGCCTGTTGTTAAAGACAGATATGTCACTAACCAGATGGTGGAGATTCCATGCAAAGCATACACAGAAAGGAAGCACCAGACCCACCAATACCTGACATATTCCTCTCACTAGCAAGCTGGTTTCTCAGTTGACCTGTCTCCCAGTAAAGGATCCCAGCTGAGAAAAAAGCTGTCTTTCAGGGAGATACGGTGGGGTTTTATACATGAGTGTTATTTGGTGGTGTTGTGCCTTTTAGTGTACCAGTATGGTCTAAGCCTCATGTTTGAAAAAGCAGCTGATATACATAGTAAGGCATGGGAGTAGAAAGGGTGGCCTGTGAACCACAGGAGGGCTCAGAGTATTTAACACCCTGAAATTTTGAAAGGAACATAAAAACTCTGGGTATTTTAGATTCATCTGATCTTCCTTATAACTACTTCTTTTAAAGGCATTTGGGGACAACATTTTGGAAAATACCATTTCTTTACCAGAGTGGGAAAGGCGAGGACACTTCTAAACATGATGGAAATGTCCTTCACATCCCTAAAAGTTTTTTGGGTCATCGGAAGCATCTGTTGCCCGTAAACTGTATTTTGTTCACCCCCTTTTGAAGGAATCAGGAGATAATGAGTTCATTTTAATGAAAATTTTTCTGGCCTTGAAAAAAGATTGCAAAAGTGGCATTATATTGTCAGATTCCTGGTTTGAAAGGAAATGTTTTATCCTTGCCCACCTTTTTAGTGTTGCTATACATTGCTTTTCTGATTTATCCATTTATAGATCTAATGGCCAGTCTGGGAAGCGGAAATAGATTCAGCTTCGATTCAAGCAAAAGCCTTTTAGCTCTGATGGATGTATCTTTTCAACAAATGCAATAAACTTTGCTTAGGCTGACCTGCCTCACATTGAGTTATGACTGGGCTGAGGTTTCCATTGCAAAAGCCCTGTGAGTAAATATTTGCCATAAGATCAGCCCTCCACTTAGGCTAGGAATCTATAAATTATCATATTCTTCCCACCGAGATACTTTCTTTCTGTTAGATGTCAGATGGAAAGTGGAAGGTGATTGTAATAACCCCCTCCTGCAGACTTCTTGCTTCTAGAACCTACCTACAGTGCATAATATATTCCCTTCAACTGCCTCATCCAAAAAACCTTCATATTGCTCTGAAATCTTAAAGCTATGAACACAGTTTGTCACCAGACCGATTTTTGACCTACCTCTCCTGATTTGAAACATTTTGGAACAAAGAAAAAGTTTGAGCAACATATACTTGTTCCCCTTCCCCCCATGATTCTTGGTTTTATTCTAGACTTGAAAGGCAGAATCCAAAGTGCTGCATTCTGTCCAAAATAAATTCAGCACCTTGAATAACTCCTTTAGGGTTAAAATAAAATTCAGACGACATTGTCTGTACCTCTGACATGGCAACCAATAGCCATTTCTCAGCTCTGCCCTGTCTTCCCTCAAATGACAGAATCAGATATTTCTGGTTAATGTGTTTAAGGGCTATCAAATCAAAACTGATTTAAAACTTGACCACATAGACAGATCAATGCTAACGGAAGGCTTTCGCTAGACGAATTTGGAGAACTTTGGAGGGAGCTCAATATATATAAGGTATGGATGAGATTTATAAACCTGAAGTCTTTTGTCACATTTTGTCCTCAGAGCTTCGACGTTTACTTGGGATTACATAGTTATGTTTAAGTAAGGCTAAACAACACAAGATACACCAAAAATACTAGGAGTTAATTAAAATGAATTATATTGCAAAAGAATTAATGTTATTTTTGTTAGGTTAATAATAATGTAACTTAGTTATTATGTAATTTCAGGAAAAGTAGCTACTATATATATCTTACTTATAGAACTAGTTACTTCCAAACTCTTGGTGTCAATTTATGCTTTGAAAGTCTTCTCATATTCTCAGATGGAAAATGAGTATTTTTCATTCTAAATATGTTAAGAGCAACCCCTTGAGTGATGAAGAAGTGCTCCCAAAGGCTTCACTTGTTTTAAAACTGTTGGCTCAAGTTTAAATATCTTCTAGGACATTTTTATAAAGGAAGATGAACAGAACTCTGGGTTCCTGAATGCCTCCAATCTGAAAAGAATAATCCAGGAAAGAGGTATGTGTTTTTTGAATAAATTTTTAGTTAAGGCACTTTAATTTTGAAATTTGATGATTTTTAAAAGAAATTATGTAAAACATACATTTCACAAGGGATTCCTCAATGTGTCAGAGTAGCTGCAATTAAAGAAATTACCCAGTAGCTAGTCTTCGGAAGGCAGAGAAATATAATAGATGTCTTAAGGATAAATTTATATATTCCACTTCTAACTGCATTGTATTTGCAGAGGTAAGTGTGTAAATAACTATCAGTTTCATTGTTATTGTTGTATTTCTCCTTGTTGGTATTCTTGTCTCATCACAGTTATGTATCATGTTGTGGTTTTTAGCTGTCCAATGGGTATTATTTTATTGTATATATTTTTCCTAATATATGTATTTTCCCATTTTGCTCACTGATTATAGTATATTTGCACAGATTTTCCCCATTGACTGGAATATGTGAATATATTTTTCAAACACAAGCATGTTAGTTTTTTTTTTTTTTCAAATGAACGCATGATTTTTGTAGAAGGGAAATGGCCACATGGCTGAGTAGTTTGAATGTTGGACTGTGATTCTGGAGGCCAGGGACTGAATCTCCACTTGGCAATGGAAATCCACTGATTGGCCTTGGGCAAGTCAGTTTGTCAGCCACAAAAACACACATTCTAAAACATTGTTTCTTAAACTGTGGGTCCCAAAAGGGGTCTCCTCAACTCAAAAAAATTGGCAACAGTAAATCTGTTAGCAACAATATGCAATGAACTCTCCAGAAAATGCTTCATTTGTACTTCATAAAAAGGGGAGATCAGCCCATTTAGTAAGCCTTGCAAATGACATGAAGGTTGGGTTGCTGACCTGAACCCAAGAAGAGCACGGATGAGCTCCCTCTGTCAGCTCCAGCTCCTAATGTTTGATTTGATTTTATGTACCTATATACTGGGTATCATTTAAAAATTACTTCAATGGAATAGGGTCATGAGTGGGAAAAGAAAACTGCACAACATATTCACCTTAGAGTCTCCATAAATTAAAAATCATTTGAAGGCACACAACAGGAGCCAGATAAGAAACAGCATTGGAACAATGCCCTCAAAATCTGCTCCCTCAAGTGAAATTGTCCTTCATCCCACTACCCCCCAAAGAGAGAGAGGGAGAAAGAGTGTAAGCAAAATAACCAAGGGAATGCTAACTTGGAAAATACAAGACTTCTAATTGCGAAAGATTTTCAGTGTTTTGTCCCCTTCGGTGTAAGAAATTTGAGTGAAAAAATGAGGGCCAGAATTCTTAATCTGAAGCTCCTCATTTTGCTCCCCTCCAGTAGCTACACACCCTTTTAAAGGTTTGGAAAAGGTATGGATAGCCAAGTCAAGTTGTGTTTCCTCTCATTGTGAGTTTAGTGAAGCATGAAATGGGTTCCCATTTCCCTATGAAAATATTCACCAAATTTCCTTTTTAAATCCCTTCATAAAGTTTAGGATAAAACTCCTTTAGGTTTACCCTGACACCTGGTGATTGCCTTTGGAAATGCAACTGAGTTCTCTGCTATTCATTGATCTGCTCAGCTTTCCTAGTAACTAAGTTCTGATTGAATTGTGCCAACTCAATCCTTCTGTGGTTGCATTTTAAACGTAATCCCTCAAATAGCTACCAGGCAATAATGCTGCCTTTAAGATGAGCTTTTACATGTCAACATAGCTCTTTGAGAAGTCTTATCTGCATGCTTATTAATTTTCTTCTTCGCCATGGGAAGTCAAAAAGAATGCGTAATCAGATGACAGCCACAAAACTTGGTGAGGTTGTATGGGGAGAAAAAAAAAGGAAATTCGACAAGAGTTTTGGAAGTTATTAAGATTATAATTTGGAGGATGAGTGGGGAAGGGGAGAGCAGCAGGGGTTTGAATGTTGCTTTGTTGAATTCATCATTAATGTGCTTCATAAAATAACGTCAGAGAGATATTGTGATAATCAACCCAATAATGTGTAGCATAGTGAACATAGCTGTGCACCATTCTGTCCTTAAACACAAACAGCAAATAATATAGGGAATTAGCTGAAGATATAAATATGACATCATCGTCTTTCTCCTGAACAGCAGAATTTTAAGAGAAAATGTAAATCTCCTTAAGATTCCCTTCATCTCCTCTACTAGGCCCCTTTAACCCCAATCTGACAGAAACACTGCATCTAATTACTGATGTTAGATTCAAATGAATTGCAAATATTTGTTGCCAGGCTCATGTAGGCTTTTCTTGATGGAATACGTACCCTAGTTGCACTCATTATTTTCAATAATCATCATTTGCACAGTTCACACCACAAAGCTATTGAACATGAAGTTTCTAGCTAGCTATTGTGGTTTATAGTGCTGGCACCTGCTGCTGTCTTCGGTCACTTGTGTGATGCAGCAGCTAAGGGTCCTTCTACACATGCTCTAAAATGTGGAAGAAACCAGGATAAAAGGAATGTGTGTGTGGTTAAATGACATTTTACAAAAATGTGCGCTGATTTGGATTAACAGCTAAAAAGGTGTGCTTCAAACATGATTTTTACTGGAAAATGTACATATTCATGTGACTGTATGTTGCACTAGGGCCCTGAAGCCTCTTTTCACCACAAACCACACACTGTCTGGGTAATCCAATAAGTAAAAGTTTATTAAAAGCAGAGTATATATAAAAAAGCAAGCAAATTTTAAAAAAAGGGAATCAAAGTTCAAAAGGGTATATCCATAGATACTGAAAGTCTAAAGATATATCCAAAGAAAGTCTCCAAAGTTAAACCACAGAGATATCCAAAGACAAGGTAACATGGAGACAAGGCAGACAACCTATGCCAGACATGAACAAAAAGCAAGAACAATCTTAGAAACTTGAATACATGAATTCCAAGAACATAGGACCAAAATACCAAGAGCTGTTCACCTGAAGACAACGTTGTACCAGCAGGACCACTTTAAAAGGCCTCAATCCCTCTCACGACAATTCTGACAGGTTCTCATGAGAACTAATAACACTTTCTCCAGTCTCGTGAGAACTGCCAGGAGCTCCAAAACAACTCTCTCTGGGCCACTTCTGTCTTCCTTTGGGCCCTCTGAATCTATCCCAGCACCCCCTTCCTCATCTTCTGAGCACTCAGAATCTGACCAGGCTACAAACTGTATATCCCTGCAGTCAAGGAAAAAGTCATTTTTTCCCCGTATACCCTGGTGTGAACTGTGTCAGTGCATGTGTGCCTTTTAAAATCCTGAAACAGCTGATTTGGGCTGTAAAGATATGGAACCTGGGAGTAAGCTCATTGAAATCATTAAATTCTCCCAGTAAGCCTTCACTTTAAAGATGTGCTACTTTTATTACAGGTGATCGTATAAAAAAAAGTCTGGGTCATTTCATAAATGAAGTTGATATGTGGCTTGATCTATTCTCTGAACATTTTTAGACAGTATCATTCTAATGATCATCTCCTTTGCCTTTTCCTGTTTTCTAGGCCTGTCGGTCAGTGAAAAACTTCTTGGACTGATGACTGTACGATATGGGGATGCTACCATGAGGATGAACTATCCTGGTTTTGTGTGTTGTATGATTCGTCTGGAGACCATGGAAAGTAAGCCACAAATTTGTGAATACTTTTTAATACACATACTCACAAACACATATATGGGCAATTAAAAAGCAAACCAACAGCACTTTCCCCAAATTTGCGGGTCATTACAAAACTGAAAAAGTAAAAACTTTATATATGTTTTAGTGATGCTTGTTAATCAGTTCTCCTTCATTCTGGCTTGTAACGTGTATTAGAAGATCCCAAATTATGAACAGAAATGCTCATGATTGCACCACATCATTCTAAACTCACCTGAAACCATTTTTCAACCAATTGTTAGGCTGTCTTTTTCAACAGATGGGAGAATCTCTTTTTTTAAGACAGCAGAAAGCACTTCTACTACTATTGAAGTGATGCAACAAATCCCTAAACCAGTGTCTGTCATCAGTAATGGACTGGATGAGGGCAAACAAATTGAAACTTAATCCAGACAAGACAGAGGTGCTGTTGGTCAGACGGAAAGCAGACCAGAGAGTAGAGACCCAACCTGTGCTGGATGGGGTTACACTCCCCCTGAAGACACAGGTTTGCAATTTGAGGGTCCTCCTGGAGGGCCTTTGCACAATTAAAACTTGTGTGCCAACTGTGCCCGTCCCTTGAGAAGCCAAATCTGGTCATGGTGGTACATGCCTTAGTTACTTTCCAAGTGGATTACTCTAACACGCTCTATGTGGGGCTGACGCTGAAGAGTGCTCAGAAACTTCAACTGGTCCAGAAAGCTGCAGCCAGGTTGCTAACTGGGGCTGGCTACAGGGAGAAGACAACCCCCCTCTTTCAGCAGCTTCACTGGGTGGCCAGTTTGTCTCTGGGCACAGTTCAGACTGCTGGTTATGATCTTTAAAGCCTTTAGACAGCTTAGGTTTCATTGTTCCAAGTATATTCCTGGAATAATTTGTACAAATATTTCCACAGCTAAAGAGATAAACCATTCTCTTTTTTTTTTTTTTTAAACCCTGGAACATGCTATATTGAAGGAAAATGTCAAGCTGTATGTGCTTCCATTATTCTCCTTTACCCTAGGATTTTTCTATCAACTGTGACAATGGCCTCTCTCCCTTTTTAAATCACGGGAACATTTTAAAGTTAATAAATTAAACTTCAGATCACAAAATAGCATTTGCATGATTTCTTCATCTGAGAGGTGCTAAAATTTTATACACTCCCACTTTAAATTATGCAAGTTTGATAAAGCAGCCTGCATAGTAAGAGCAAGAATAAAATGCCACTCTTTTAAAAGCTGATGGAAATAAGTATTCATGCTTCCAAATCTGTCTGCAATAAGCACTAAAAGCCCACTAGTATCTTTCAATTATTATTTTATTGAATGTTTTAAATGTATTATGCACTTCTCCAGATACTTAAAAGTACTGCCCATGGGGTTTTCTTAAAACCCACTGAGATAAATGGAAATCAAGGGCAGCTCACCAATAATGGAGATTGAAAAGAGAGAGTAAAATAAATAAATAAATAGGCCCATAAAACCATCACTTATGCTCCTTGAATAATTACTAGGGTTGGGCAAAAAATTTGAATCCTTCTGATGTCGTATCCAATTTGTATGTTTTGTCACTTTTGAACTGTGTTTAGAAAAAGGTTATCCTGTCGTATGTATCCCACGATATCGAACCCTTGATTGCCAATTTTTCGAATGGTGTCGAATGTTTTGGAGGGGGCAAGCATTTGCAAAGGGCTCCTGGACTACTTGACTGCTTATGGGGCGCTTTAATCCGCTTTGCAGAACGAGCGGGGAGAGGTCTGGGTGTGCTGGAGTGCTTGGCTGCTTGCAATGGGGCGCTTTAATCCACTTTGGAGAACGAGCGGGGAGAGGTCTGGGTGTGCTGGAGTGCTTGGCTGCTTGCAATGGGGCGCTTTAATCCGCTTTGCAGAACGAGCGGGGAGAGGTCTGGGTGTGCTGGAGTGCTTGGCTGCTTGCAATGGGCCGCTTTAATCCGCTTTGGAGAACGAGCGGGGAGAGGTCTGGGTGTGCTGGAGTGCTTGGCTGCTTGCTATTGGGGCGCTTTAAACCTATATCCCAGGATCTAGTTTCAGATTATCTGATTTAAACTGGATTATATGAGTTCTCTCTGCAGATAATCTGGGATAAGAAGAAAAGTGATGGATCTGGACCAAGCTTGGCACACACCAGCTGTGAATCCTAGGGGGGTTTTGGATGGTTGACCCAAGACTTTTGGGAATTGTAGTTCAGCCATACATTTTCTCATGGGAGCATTCATAAAAAAAAAGAGAGAGAGAGAGACCATGGTGTAATGTAGTGCAGGGGTTCATAGTCCCTCAGACTGTTGAGGGGCCAGACTGTGGTGAAATAGTCAAAAATTAGGATTGTTGTTGTGTGCCTTCAAGTCATTTCAGACTTAAGTCAACCCTAAGTGTAAAGTTTAGGACAGGGGCCAGGTCAATGGCATTGGAGGGCCGCATCTGGCCAACGGCCCTTAGTTTGGGGACTCCTGGTGTAGTGCATTATGGTTTCCTGAGTCCACCAATTTAACAAAGTTTCAGCAACAAAAACAAAGTTTCTGAAGTAGAACAATGACTTTCAAAGTAAAGACAACCCAATGAAACAGGAAATAAGACTTCCAAACCAGGAACAGATTTCTGCAATTATTATAAAATGGTTTATTATAAAAGCTATAAAAATTCGCCAAAAATCAGAGGATAATGGAAATGTTCTGAATTTTTGTGAGCTATCAGTGTTAAATGTGTTCTACCACTGTACCAAGTTTGAAGAAGATAGCTCAAAAATGAGGGCGGGAGAGACCTGCAAAGTCTCCCCCCCCCCGCTGTTTTTTTTTGCCACTGCGCATGCGCGTCCGCCATTAACGAATTACTTTTGAAATTAACGAATTTTCGTTAAATTTTGAAATTTTTGAGGGGCAAAATTCGGAAATGACATCAGAAACGAAACGCTAGCGCCCCCTACTTTTGAAGCGAGTTTAGAATCAATTTTTTCATGGATCGCTCAAGCCTAATAATTACCCCATTAAATAGTGGAATACTCTGTGGTGGTCTCCTTCTCTGGAGGTTTTTAAGCAAAGGTCCAATTGATATCTGCCAGGAATGATTTGATTGTGTGTTCCTGCATGGCAGGGGGCTGGACTGGGTGGTCCTTGGGGTCTCTTCCAAGTCTATGATTCCATGATGTTCAGAAGCCCTTGCTGAAATTATCCTTCTACAGGAGGATAAGGGCAAAGAATACGCATATTTTCTCATGTCTGATTACTATTAAATATGATTAAACAACATGCAAAAGATAAAAAAATAAGGCACAGTTCCTATGCGGCAATTACATATCAAGAGCCTGCTTAAATAGAATGGTCTTTGATGGCCCATAAAAATGCCCAGTGAGGGAGCCAGCCTAGTTCCCTGTGGAAGGGAATCTCAGTGGATGGATCATTATTTGAATAGGAATGAGTGACTTCAAATGGTCCATGGACCAATATTTCACCCCCAAGGTTCACTGAAGGCCACACCTGACCTATAAATACTTGTATGCAAGGAAATAGAGGGAAGTGTTGTTCCCCCTCTCCATTTTAAAGCCTTTACTGGTACATTTTGCTCAGCCATTGTTTAAACTAGTGGCTCCCAGCCTTTGGGCCCCAGGTGTTTTGGACTTCAGCTTCCACAGTTCGTAACAGCTGGTAAGCTGACTGGGATTTCTGGGAGTTGAAGTCCAAAACATCTGGAGGCCCAAAGGTTGGGAACCACTGGTTGAAACAATGATCTAATTCAGTGGTTCTCAAACTGGGGGTCCCCAGATGTTTGACCTTCAACTCTGAGAAATCCTAATAGGCTTATTGTGGCTTATTCCATTCAACTCTAGTTTAGACAAACTAGTTTCCAGTGTGAAATCATTTAGTTTCAATTGCAAACTGTGGTTATTTTAAACTAGGAATCAAATTAAGTCTCATGCATGCACCATATGAAAGACGAGAGTGAGCTCATGATCTCAAGGGTTGATTTAGTATCTAGATCCACTGTTGTGATTTCATGTTATATCCAAATCAAATCAATCTCTTAAGTGAATCCTTTTTTCTTGTGCAATGCCTATATTTTTCAATGGTATTTGCACAGGATGTAGGGTTGAATTCCATACCAACATGATATATTTAACCTTTTGTTCTTTCAGACTGCATGGTGGCTATTCATTAGGCCCTTCCTGAATTCAACGGGACTCTCTTCCCACTGTGATTGCTCTTTATCTGTTCTTTGCATCATTTGGTTGTAAAACCTTAGTGTATGGAATTTAAGTTTTGCACTTTTTAAACTTTAGAATTGCCCCCCCCCCATATATTAGTGACCGTATGTAGCAATAAATAGAAGAAAAGCTTCCATAGTACTTTATAGCATTCTTCCTTTTTCTGTAGTTTTATGAACTCCTCTTTTCTATTTCTCATAAAATGAAGCTTTATTTTGTCATCTGCAGAAGTATTTCACAATTTATCTAAAGATGGGAGAGAAATCTGTTTTACTGAAGATGAGGTGAGTGGAGCTTATTACCATTTAGGTCTTTTTTTGCATTTCTACATAGTTTCGTTTTATCAATAGAACTAAAATGTCATTCCCTTTCATAAGTGACTAAAGCATCACATACATACATCATATGTATGATGCTTTAGTCACATATGAGAGGGAATGACATTTTAGTTCTATTGATTTTATCTATCTATCTATCTATCTATCTATCTATCTATCTATCTATCTATCTATCTCACGGTTCACAAAATCTGAGCTCTGTGCTTTTCCTAGCCTCCCTACAGGGTCAAAGAGAATTTCTTCTCATTTAAAATAATAATTAAAAATTGCTCTAATTCACAAACAGAAGAGATAGATAGCTGCTGATACTGGAGACTGTTTTGTTTTTTGACAGAAGACTATACAGTACCAGGTTAGATGGTTACAGTATTTTGCATTGCTATTCCATCACAAGGCCATGGGATCATATATGGGATTATAGGATTTATATGGAGAGCAGCAAAGTATTTTGGACTACAGCTGCCCAGAGTCCCGCAGTCAACCTGGCTATTGGCTATACTGTCTGCAGGATTCTGGGCATTGTAGTTTCAAAAAGTGAGTTTCCTCTGTTTTGCTCCTGTGTGATTGTTTTGGACAAAACAGTCTTACATGCTCTGTAGAGAAAAGTCACGGGCTTCACTAATGTTTACTCTATGGCCTTGGGAAAAGTCACAGGCTATTGAACTAAAGCTAGAGAGTGGCTCAGCTGTCGCTGCACTACCTGATTCAATCTACTTCCATTACTTTACAAATGCATTGAACCAAAAGTACATTTAGGGCGCCATTTGATAAACCAAGCCCCGGTGTGCAGCTGCCTGACATTTTGGTCTCTGCAATGGACCTGAGGAGTTTTACATTGGTCGTAAACAGTTTCTTATCCAAGACAGAGATTTATTTGCTGCAATAAACCTCAGGGAATTTAACTGACACCTGTGGTCCTCTTCCAAGAAACACTACTCTGCCTTGCAAAAATACCTCTCTGCTGCTTCCAGAGCTTCCAGATCCAGCTTATTCTGGGACAGCTAAAATATCAAAGGGTCCCATGAAAGATTTAGTCAGTTGGTAATTGGATGACACTTTGTGAGAAAACTTGACTGTAAATGTGGATTGTCCAAAGAATTTATAGCAATGGTTTCAAACTGATTGTTAATCCTGACTACAGTAGGCCCAGTGAATTAATGGGAATTGGAAAATCAATATTTATTCCCCGATTCAGTACATTTACTATAGTTGGGAATTACAATTCGAAGAAACCCATCAGTATAAAGTGACAAATCACTTCTTCGTTCAATTGTGTGATATACTGTCTTGGAATGTGGTGGAGGTTTTTAAACAGAGTACCTCGATTCTATGTTCTTGTGTGGCAGAATGGGGTTGGACTGAATGGCCTTGGTAGTTTTCTAACTCCGTAATTCTGTGATTCTCACAAGCTCTTGTTGTAACTATCCTTCCACAGGAGAATACGAGCAAAGGCATTATATTTTTCTAAGGCGCTCTGATTACTATTTCATAGGAGCAGCAAGGGCAGCCTTCCAGATTGTTTCTGGACTGCAACTCCCATGATCTCTTTCCATTGACTACACATATTTAGGATATAGAGAGCTGCAGCCCAACAAAATTTAGAAACATACAGTTGCCACCACTACACAAGAACATTTTCAAATCTGGAAATGTACTGTGTCCAGTTTTGTTTTGTTTTTTAATGTATTTTTGACCAAGTGACCAACAATACCAACTGTATCTGCTCTATTGAAGAGTGCTACATGGATGAGAAAACTGTTGGGTGGATTAACACATTGACGCTAAACAAGTCAGGAGAAGAAGCAGAGATTAGTGTGTTTGCTCTGCACTCCATCACTATTTTGCCCACCTTCCAATAATAAAAAAAAGTAAGGCCTAAGGGCTAATCAATAAATTGACTGATTGAATTCTCATGTTATTGTGAGATTGTGAGAGTAGTCATCCCAAAGAGGGTTTTTTTAGTCTATAAGAGAGTAACTTTATGAAGAGAAAAGTCAGAACTTGGTCTTTTGATATTCTTGGAGGCTCTCCCAGTGCTTTAGAATCCCCACAATTAACAGGTTTGGGGTATGAGAACATTTCCAACACCATCTGTGTGTAGTAGATGATATTGTTCCATATCAAAGTGTAATTTGAAAGAGAGTGAGATACACAGCTAGGCAGCCATATATACTGAATATATTTTGTGCTGATTTTCCAAAAGCATTTATTTATTTTTCTCATTCTTCTCTCTGCCTGCATTTCTTCTAGTGGGTGACTATGATCATGTATTGCTGATCAAGTGATATGCCTCTATAAGCGCAGGTAAGAATTTACCCAAATGTTACTGTGGCAAGAGTGGGGGGGCATCACTATAATTTCTCTTTTGCTTTCAAGCAAGCTAGCCACTTCTGTGCTTAAAAGGAAGGCCATGGCTCCAACAGTCAAACTTGTAACACCCGTTTTCATTTCCACATGTTCTTGAACTAGCCATCTCTACTACTTTAGAAAGTCAACAATCAATTTGATCAGATCCCATGCAGAAAGGCATCAGCTTTCCATGATGGCCGGATTGAGGGGAGATTGAGATGCTACTGCCTGATCCCACCTCAGACAGACCTTTGCTAAAGAACCAGACTAAATAGGTTACACAGCTACTGGGGAAGTATGACTTTGGCAGGGGATCTCTCACAGACAATGGCAGTGGCACCATAGCCAATGCTTAGGAAGCATGGTACGCTTCTTTCACCATGAAAACCTATGATGAGACAATCTGAAATGGAATAGCTGGGAGGGGAACAAATCATCCCCTTGATTAAAGAGCTGAAAGGCAAGAGTCTAGTCTGCCTTAGAAGAACCTAAAAGAAGAACGGGCCCTCATCTACTCTCGCCACTGTGGCACTGCTTCTGCTTTTTTGAATGCCCTGGATGGGGAATGGTAGCAGCAACAGTGAGAGGCAGCTGGCCCTCCAAGGCAGCACTGGTGCTTTCCTCTTCCTGGGGAAGGACCCTTGACTTATCCATGGGTCATATCAAAAATCCATAGTTTGGCTCCAAAACCTGCCCTTGACTTATACATGAGGTCAAGGTACACATGAGTTTATATAAAGGTAAAAGGTAAGTCCAGTCGTGACCGACTCTGGGGGTTATTGCTCAACTCCATTTCTAAGCCAAAGAGCCGGCGTTGTCCGTAGACACCTCCAAGGTCATGTGGATGGCATGACTGCATGGAGCGTCGTTACCTTCCCACTGGAGTGGTACCTATTGATCTACTCACATTGGCATGTTTTCGAACTGCTAGGTTGGCAGGAGCTGGGGCTAATAGCGGGCGCTCATTCCGCTCCCGGGATTTGAACCTGGGACCTTTCGGTCTGCAAGTTCAGCAGCTCAGCGCTTTAACACACTGCGCCACCACCAGGGGTAGTTTATACCCCTGAATTTATATGGTAGATGCAAATTGAGCACATCATCTTCTGTGGTCAACTGGGATCATTCAGAAATCTCTGCAGCTGATGTGATTGTGTTATGTTCTTCTCTCTCTATAAGGCATCAAATGCTCATTTGCAATATCATCAGTACATTGGAGAGAGGGCAGCTTGATCAATGTGGAGGGAGGGAGGGAGGTAGTACCAACCTCTACATCAGGAACAAAAAGCAACATTAGCAAGTGTAAAATTAACATATTCTTTTGTATGCCGTTAACAGGATGCCAGCCTCTGAGTGACACAGGAAAATGGATAAATGAAAGAAGAGCTAAAAAGATGTTGTCATATGAATTGATTTATTTATATGACTCCTCCTGCTTTAAAGTCATTTAAAGCTGTGAAATCTTCAGAAGATTTAGAGACATTGAAGAGGAGCTACAATTCATACAATTGCTATAGGAAAATAAATGGATGGAAATGCAATCATTTTTAAAATCAGTCATACAACTTGTTTTATTTTTGCAGCAGTCCAAACTGAAGATTAGGAAGAAACTGAGTACTTGTTTGTACTTTTTTAAAAAAAAAATGACACAAGGGTGAAGAATGAAAACAAAACTGAAACATTCTTTCAAGTATTATTGTTTCTTAAGAAGGATCATATGTCTTCTGCTAGAAGTTAAATGATTCTTTTACTGCAGAACCCTGTTAGAGTTATTAAAGGGCTTTTGATATATTAATAAATTTTATAAAACATATGGGCAAATAGTGGTATGAATTGAATCTTTTTTCCTCCTTCTGGGTGAGATTTAAGCATTCAGGTGGCTTGAAAAATCCTGTTGAGTTGTTCAAGGTGGAATTTATTTATTTATTTATTACAACATTTATATCCCGCCCTTCTCACCCGAGAGGAATGCAAACATAGAGACCTGGAAAATAAAATGCAGAGAGACATACATGAGATACACACATAAAGCCAATGATAAAACCTGAGGGAAAATATTTTTTTCCATTTCAGTCACTGAAAGTGTTTAAAGCCATTCCAACCATAGTTCCCCATAGATTATGCTATCATATGGTGTAATTCTATTCACGTGTATTAACAGGGGCGGCCTTAGGTATAAGTGAGCTACACTTTTGCTGGTGGTGCCTATCCTTTACGGGCGCTGTTGAGCCATACCCAGTTCAGTGCCGAGAGAGAGAAAGAGAGAGAAAGAGAGAGAGAGGCGGGCAAACAAAAGTTTACCTCTTTGGCTCAGAGCCACCTCTGCCTCCAACTAAATCCCCAATCAGATGCTCAAGAGCGAGAGCAGCACCCCAAACATGGGAGAGAGTCTCTTGCTGCTGCTGCCTTTGCCTTTGTTCCTGCGGCAGCACCCAGTTCCTCCCGCTTCCCTTCTTTGACTCCCTCGAGCCCTGTGAGTGAGTCTGTGTGTCTCCCTCTTCCCCTGGCCGAGGCCCGCAGGTTCCTAACGCCCGCCCGCTCCTCCTCTTATTGCCAGTTTTTTAAAACTACTTTGGGTGTCTGGCGATTTCCGGGATATTTGAAAGGGACATTGTTTGATTTTTGGAAGTTAGGGTAGGTAATATATGTTACATGAGGCCCCTTCCATACTGCCCCTATATCCCAGGATTTGATTCCCTACACTGCCAGGTAATCTGTGATAAGAAGATAATCTGGGATCAGAACCTGGGAATTAGGGCAGTGTAGATCCAGCCTGAGTCCCTTTCCACACTACTGCTGTATCCCAAGATCTGATTCCAGATTATCTGATCTGAACTGGATTATATGAGTCCACACTGCCAGATAATCTGGGATAAGAAGATAATCTTGGATCAGAACCTGGGATATAGGGCAGTGTAGATCCAGCCTGAGTCCCCTTCCACATTGCTGCTATATCCCAAGATCTGATCCCAGATTATCTGCTCTGTACTGGATTATATGAGTCTACACTGCCAGATAATCTGGGATTAGAAAATAATCTAGGATCAGATCCTGGGAATTAGGGCATAGATTCAGCCTGAGGCCCTTTCCACACTGCTGCTATATCCCAGGATCTGATTCCAGATTACCTGCTTTAAACTGGATTATATGAGTCTATACTGCCAAATACCCCAGGATAAAATAATCTGTGATCAGATCCTGGGATATAGGGCAGTGTAGTTCAAGCCTAAAGCCCCTTCCACACTGTCCCTATAATCCAGGATCTTATCCCAGATTAATGGCAGTGGAGACTCATATAATCCAGTTTAAATCAGATCATCTGTAATCAGATCCTGGAACATAAGGCAGCGTAGAAGGGGCCTGATTTCCACTATTAATTTCAATGGGTTTAACATGGGGGGGGGGGGGACTTCAAGTAAGGTATCAGTTTTTACGTGTATGTGTATACCTTTTTATGATACCCTGTTTAGAGCAAGTTCAGATGAAAAGTGGAGCTCTTAATACAGGAGTTTTAAAGGCATAATAATCTATTCACACTGACATTTCTATGCAGTTTCAAACCAGTATTGTAAGGGGGGAAATGCAGAAAATCTTGGAACAAATTGAAAGCCTGGAAGAGGAGGGAATTGCACCAATCGCAGAACCTTGTTCCACATTAAGGAGTTTGCTGGTTCTCAGGAGTTTGTAGGAAGCTACATGTAAAGGATCAACATAGAGTGGGAGGAGGGGAGGGGACTTGATCTCTCCTCCATGCAGTCGGGATACTGGGGTCCTGATCCTCCCCGTTTGCATTGATAAACTAACCTGGATTCCTGGCTGTATGCGACTGCTTGCTGTAGGTTTTTCAGGCTGTATGGCCATGCTCCAGAGACATTTTCTCCTCACATTTCACCCACATCTATGGCAGGCATCCTCAGAGATTGAGGTCTGTTGGAGACTGGAGAAGAACCTACAGCCTGAAAAACCTACAGCAATCCATACAATGCTTTCTCAAAATGTTAATTGCCCCCCATTAGTTTTTTTGTATTGTCTCTTGTTTTCTGAAGTTTTAATTGTATTTATTTTACTTTTGGTAACTGAGGGTTGATATATACATCTTAGAACCTGATTGGCTTCGGGGGGGGGGGGGGCAAAATACTGTTTGCTTACACTTGAAAATTACTTAGGGTCGGCCCTGTGTATTAAGAATTAAGTTCTACTGTTTTACCTGGATTTGCTCCTAAGTAAATGTGTACAAGGAGCCCCGGTTAAACCGCTGCGCTGCTGAACTTTGTGACCGAAAGGTCTGCAGTTCAACTCCAGGGAGCGAGGTGAACTCCCATTGTTAGCCCTAGTTTCTGCCAAACTAGCAGTTTGAAAACATGAAAGTGTGACTAGATCAATAGGTACCACTCTAGTGGGAAGGTAACGGTGCTCTATGCAATCATGCCAGCCACGTGACCTTGGAGGTATCTACAGACAACCCCAGCTCTTCAGCTTAGAAATGGAGATAAGTACCAACACCCAGAGTCGAACACAACTAGACATAATGTCAGGGGAAAATCTTCATCTGGCATTTCAACAACATTTGGAGGGTTACCTGTCTCCCCTACCCCCTGGCATATACCACTGAAGTCTATATTGTGTTATTAATGTTGTAAGTCATAATTTTAGATGGTATGACTGTGAAACAAAACATGTGTATTTGTGTGTAATACCCTGTGTAATAATAGTAGGCTATAAGTCCATTTTGGAACATTGTAATTGCACTTGCTCACTTTTATGCCTATTACAGCAACTGAAAAAGTCCTATTCCATCCATACAGAAATTCAGTGCAGCAAAGAGTTTAAAATTAAATAATAACACCCTGCGGGGACCTGTTGCATTATACTGTTTCTGGCAAAGGACTGGGTACATCATAGTTTGTTTGCCTAGCTCTCCTGCAATTTGGAAATTCCTCTGATGGGAGAAAGAACTGTATGGCTTATAATATATGTTTTTTAATTAAATCTTTATTAAAATTTACAAACATGATAAATACACACAGTACACATAACACACACTGCATCCATGCTACAACATGTAAGACATCCCTCTTGCCCACATTCTAAATAAAGTTAATCCATATCCCACATACCCAAGTCACTGTGCCTATAACATTACTTATCTACCCTTCTATCGTGTTTGCCCATAAATTCCTCTTGGGACTATTTATCATTCATTTCTTTGGCTTTCCTTCCAGATGTACCATTGCCCATTTCCATCTCTTGTTTTGCCTGCCAAGTTATTGGATGTCTTGGCCATTTGCATGTAATCCATTTGTTTATCTCTCCAATCCTTTTAGGTTAACGCTTTTCCCCTCTTCCAATTCCTAGCAATTATAATTCTTGCTGCCCCAAAACTGCATTGGGCTATTTTTTTTTATCATTCTACTTGAAGCCTTCCCTGAATAAGCCCAGCAGGCACATCCCTGATTATTTTTGTTATTGCACATCATTTTATTTGTTTCTTTAATTACTTTACTCCAAAATCCTTGAACATCCTCACATGACCACCACATATGAAAGAAAGTTCTTTAATGTGTTTTACATCTCCAGCATCTATCTTGTTAAGATTTATCTACATATTCTTGTGAGTAGGACTGATGTTATATAACTGCTATAAAACATTTTGTATAAATGCTCCCAAATTGACCTGGTATTGTAAATTTGAATTCTATCTTCCAGAATAGTTTCCATGTTTCTAGATCTGTAACTCTCCCTAGGTCCCTTGCCCAAATGATCATTGTTGATTTTGCCTTATTGTCTTCTAGGTTGCAGCCTAGTAAATATTTATAAAGTCTGGAGGTTAATCCTTTGTTCCTTTTTTCTAGTACACTTTCTAATTCTGATTTTCTTTTTGCAAAACCAACCCCCGCATCCTTTTAAAATCTTGCATGTAGTTGATGATAATGGAACCAATCATTAATGCCTAAATCATCTCTTCCTCTTAATTTCTATTGCCCTTTTCCTTAGTTAGATCCTCTCTGTACGTTCTGAGTGTTGATTGATTCCTTTGATGCCCCCTCTTTCCTTTAAAAATGATATGAAAAGTACTTCCCCCTCCCCAGCTAAAACAAGTTTTCATTCCAGCAACAACCACTTGCATTTTCCCTTCTGTGTGCCAAAATGTAATTTGTGTCTTCCTAATGGTACCTTCTGTGTGTAATTAATGTGTGAAAGAGGTTTGTGTGTGTGGAATGGCAGATGTATGTTATAGCACATGCTTTTCCTATCCTGCTCATAGAGTGGTTTGCGTTAGAAAGGTAAATATGCGCTTAATTTGCAATTCTGAATGTTGAGAGACACATTCCATCCACTGAGTGGCAAAAATGTTAATCACGGTAACATACATTCCCTTTCAGTTCTAATTCGACCATGCCATATGTTCATAGCTAAAATGGAGATTAGAATCCTAGCCTTTTCCAAAGTTTTGTTAGAAATCCAATATTTTATATGTTATGTCACTGTGACTATCATTCATATCCTTACATATTTTATTGCTAGACAACCTAACAGGGATACAGGGTCAACATAGACATTGCTTGCAACCTCTGATTTTTCGAAACCTATCTATTAGCTTCTTTGCACTGACCACACATGCATTTTTGGATCTTTCCCTGCTTTCATGCAGGTCAGCACACTCCAATGCTGCTAATTATGGTAACATACCAAAACAGGGGCAAATGTAGGTCCTTGGGGCTGACACCACGAGTTACCGTACTTGGTGACACCAAATCTAGTCATGCCGCTGTCAGAGCTAGTAATCATTCCACAATGCCAGCAAGTCTGCTTATGCCTGTAGGTGTATATCTCTCTGATGTGTAATTACTAATTATCATGCTAACTTAAAAGTACATTTTTGAAGAGCATAATAAACAACTATTTTTGTCCCTCTAGCCATCCGATATGCGATTGAATGGGGTCATGAGACTGCTACCAAAATGTGAGGGTTAAGAAAAGCCCCTGTTGTTTAACAATAGTAACCATAAAATTACTATGTTATTTTCCACCTATGTGTAAAATAGCTATGAGCACATTTCAGTTTTAAAAATAAAAACAAACACATTGAGTATTCAGGGAGACATACTATTTTTGAATTTTATTACAGTTAGCTCTAGCTGACAGATTTCAGGGTTCCGGTGAAAAAAGGAAAGCGGATCCAACAAGCCTGAAGTTGTGTTGTTGAATGCTTTCATGGTCGGGATCACTAGATTGTTGTGAGTTTTCCGGGCAGTATGGCCATGTTCCAGAAGCATTCTCTCCTGACGTTTTGCCCACATCTAAGGCAGGCATCCTCAGAGGTTATGAGGTATATTAGAAACTAAGCAAGGGAGGTTTATATATCTGTGGAATAACAATAGCAATAATAATAATAATATAACTTTATTCTTATACCCTGCTGCCATCTCCCAAACAGGACTCGGGGCAGCTTGCATATGGGGCAAAATGCCCATAGACACAAATACAAACTATCAATCAAAGGAAAAGACATGGGTTAAGGGTCCAGGGTGGGAGAAAGAACTCTTGTCTGTTGGAGGCAAGTGTGAATGCTGTAATTAATCACCTTGATTAGCCTTGCCAGCTTCAAGGCCTGGCTGATTCCTGCCTGGGGAATCCTTTGTTCGGAGGTGTTACCTGGCCCTGTTTGTTTCATGTCTGGAATTCCCCTGTTTTCAGAGTGTTGTTGTTTATTTACAGTTTTGATTTTAGATTTTTTTTTAATACTGGTAACCAGATTTTGTTCATTTTCATGGTTTCCTCCTTTCTGTTGAAGTTATCCATGTGCTTGAGGTTTTCAGTGGCTTCTCTGTGTAGCCTGACAGGGTGGTTGTTAGAATGGTCCAGCATTTCTGTGTTCTCAAATAATAGGTTGTTTCATCAAGTGCTCTGCTATGGCTGACTTCTCTGGTTGAATCAGTCTGCAGTGCCTTTCATGTTCCTTGATTCGTATTTGGGAAATGCTGCTGCGTTGGGTGGTCCCTATGTAAACTTGTCCACAGCTGCACGGTATACGGTAGACTCCTGCAGAGGTGAGAGGATCCCTCTTCTTCTATACCATGCAGCTGTGGACAACTCACAACAACCCAAGCCTGAAGTTCTCCCTTCTTTGATTTAGACATCTGTAATCTCTGACAGGGAATATACATATAGAAAGAGTGCACACACCTAGGAGTAGTTGGTTTTTTTTAATACTTTGTAACCTTTTTCATTGCATACTAACTAATCACTACAGAAGGCAGTTCCACACATTGCCTATGTAATCAGAGTTCAATAATCCATGACAAACTCACTTTAAAAGCAAATAAACAGGAAATTCTATAGCATTTCATTAAAATCCCATTAAAGCAGCAAGGCACAGACTTTCACGGTGCTTCACTTGGTTCCCAGCACTTTGTTATCATTAACTGTTTTGAACGTTGCCTAAGATTACTGGGCTGTCCCTGCACCTCCCTCTGGTGAATCAGGGAAAATGATTTGGATCATGTAGACATCTAAACTGGACAAAAGAGGATAAAAGTGATAGAGGAAAGTCTTTCTCTCTCCCTCTCAGACCCCAATCCTATTTGATTCTGGTAGCCATCTTCCTGAAGGAGAGAACTGCTGAACACATGAAAACTGAAAGCAAATCAGGAGATCAAGCCCCGCGTGCTGATAGATGGTCACCTTTTTTATTTGTTTGAAAAAAGCCAACACAATTTGGCCATTATCAGAGTTGGCCTTTCTAGAAATGTATGATACATCCAGAGCCGGCCCTAGGTATTTTTCAAGTGTAGGCGAACAGAATTTTGGCGCCCCCCCCCCCCCCAAACCAATCACTGAAAAATAAAACCGTTGGATAAGCGAAAATGTTGGATAATAAGGAAAGATAAAGGAAAAGCCTATTAAACATCAAATTACATTATGATTTTACAAATTAAGCACCAAAATATCATGTTTTACAACAAATCAATAGAAAAAGCAGTTCAATACATGGTAATGTTATGTAGGAATTACTATATTTGCGAATTTAGCACTAAACATTGAACAGGGATATAGGGCAGTGTGGACTTAGATAACCCAGATAGCCCTCAGTATTAAAAAAAACCTCTAAAATCAGGATAATAAATAAAGAACAACACTCTGAAAACAGAAGAAATCCAGACAGTAAACAATCAGGGACAGCTAACACCTCCCAAAAAAAGATTCTCCCAGGCAAGAAGAAGCCAGGCCTTGAAGCCACAGGGCCATTAAATGCTAATCAAGGTGATTAATTACAACATTCACACCTGCTTCAAAGAAAAGTTATTTCTCCCACCCTGGACCTTCTACAGATATAGAAACCCCACATACCTAGCTTCCAAGTTCCCACAGACCTCACAATCTCTGAAGGCCCCAAAGGTGGGCTCCCGTGGTGCGAATGTGGGTCTGCGCCGGCCGGAAGGCCCAGCACGGGCACCGGGAGGCCCAGCGTGGCTGCCGGAAGGCCCAAAAGAGAAGGAGGTGGAGAGTGGTGCCCTCCTCCCAGGACGATGGCGCCCCTGGGACGATGGCGCCACAGGCAAGTGCCTAGTTCGCCTTATGGTTGGACCGCCTCTGGATACATCCTTAAAGAAATGCACATTAAGTCAAAAGGTCTAGGGATTTTAAAAATTAATAAAGCAAGTGACCACCCTTCAGGACACGAAGCTTAAACTGCATTATGAATCTATACTGATCTTTTCATGCAGTTTGAAACTGCATTATATGGCAGTCTAGATGATGCCTTTGTCTCCTGATTTGTTTTGGTGATTCCTCCAAAGGACTTCAAAGGTGATTCCTTTGGTGAGTGTTTGAAAAGATTATGGCCCTAAGGGTAGTATAATTCAACTTAAGGCATCTGCCCAGGACTCCAATAATAATAATAATAATAATAATAATAATAATAATAATAATAATAATAATAATAATAATGATGATGATGTTTCAACATATTTAAAAATAAATAAATCTTGTAAACATTCTATAAAATATACATATTACATATTAAATGTATTTGTACACAGAACAAAGACTAAAACATAAGATGCGAGTTTAAAATTTATGATTCAAACTGACTGGGTAGGCCTGCTGGAAGAAATAGGTCTTCAATTGTATCTTAAATTCCAACAGCTAATCTAGCTGCCACATCTCTTCCAGCAGAGCATCCCACAGTCTTTATTAGTAGACATTCAAAGCTGCTGTTCAGGACAGTTAATATATTGTCACAGTCATTTCTACAGTATTCCCTCAGCACTACCCTTTCCTTGTGTCTGCAATAAACATGGTTACAATCTGGCCCAGCCACAGAATAATAGAGCTGAGGATTTGATAACTCCCATTAAGGTCAAAAGGAAAGGGTCGTCTGTGTATTGTTATATCTGTGCTAAAGCTCTTCCAGGTTCTGGGTCTGACATGTGAATCTAGATTTCTTTTCCCATTACAGACTCGAGATTGCATATTGCAAGTGCTCTGTGGCAGGAGCTAATAATTCATTACAGCCACGCTGAGCATGGTCGCTTGTGTGTGGAATGAGACAATTGGCACCGCACTTGATTTATACCTCCAGCTAAGCTAATTAAGCAATAATTCAGGAGGAATCCATCATTGTGACAGCTTTGTTGATCAACCATCCCCAAGCAAAGTCAAAGGTGGTTAGTATCCTGGGGTAGAAAAACCCAGGTCAATAATGAGAGCGATTGAAATTGGGATGCATAACACGGTTGAATTTTTTATGCATTTGCATGCACCAAAACACAGACTTTTGGTTTTAAAATGAGGATTCCAAACCAAGTATTTGTGAAATAATGTCACATTTATTTGGGATGCATTTAAACCACTGCAAATTTAAGGCACAATGCAAAGGAGAAAGACTTCAAACTCCCTTATTTAAATAGAAAAAAAGTTGGAACCATGTCTTTAACTCATCAAGGGTTTGGATAGAGTTTTTGTGTGTTGTGAGTGTAGTTCTGCTTAGAACGTCTGTAATGAAATGAATAGGAAGAGATCCTGCACTAATTGCACTGTCCTTCTGCAAATCCCAGAATCATTTCCCTTCTCTTCTGGAAGATCCCAGAGGGATTCCAAACTACATTATTGGAAAAATGTAGGCTCCTCATCCTGCTATTCTCTACTGAAATAAAATACTCCCAATGATGGAGGGATCCTCTCTCACAATTTGACTATATCCAACCCTTAAAAGAAATAACCTGAGGTGGACCTTACTCTTAAGTTTTCAAATGATTGTGATTCCTCTTTGCCACTTGAAAAGAAAGGAATATCTATTATTATCTGTTCTTACATTTGAAATCAGGGTTTCTGATAACTGGGAAACCCAACTGGGAAGAATAGTAAGCCAGTGATAAGTTCATATATTTTTCTTCCTGTATTCCATTGGTTCCCAATCTTTTTGACAATGGCCCACTTTACCAGGGCCCACTTTGACCAGGGACAACTTGACCAGGAGTCAAGTGGTTGGAGACCACTTGCCTCTCCAACGTTAGTACCAAAAGGATTATGCATCAGTTTTTGGTCAACTTTAAATTAAGTTTGGTTATTTGGGGTGCTGATTCAGAAAACTGCATTGGATAGACCACATCAGCAATAGTTTCTGATACAGAACATATGCCATCCAGTAGTCAACATCTGCTCGCCCACAGAAAACCATATTAATAATATAGAGCTGATGTGGTCTGTCAATGCAATGGTCAGCAGTGCAGTGGAAATAAAATAATTTAAATAAATAAATAAAGAGGAAGAGGGTTCGGAGATTGGATTTTCGTTCCCGTGGCCCTCTGCTGGGCTGTGGCCCACAGGTTAAGAACCACTGCGTGTATTTGAACATCTCAAAATGTAAAAAATATATGGAAACATAAAATCCTGTTTTGGTACTGAAAACCATTTTTCCACTCAGGAATTTTTTTGTGCACCCGCCCCAAAAAAAACCCTACCATACGTTATTCTGTGCAGAATAATCCATCTGCAACACTTTGCAACATCCAAATACAGTAAGAATACTGAATATAATTGTCTGTTCTATCCTACAATTGGTAATATCATAATACTCCTTGGCTGCTGCATGTGAGCATGACATACAGCCTTATCACATGGGGTAGTATAAGCGAGTTAGGATGCTTCTGCCCCATGGAGCCCATGCCACCCATCATACAACATAGCGCAACTTCTAGTGGGGCTCCATTAGTGAACTGGGATGGCAACATGGTAGGAGGCTGTCACCGTCAACACAAAAGTAGCCCCATCAGCAGCACAGTGATGCTTTCTCATGTGGGATTCCCGCCAGGGTGCTGGGATTGCCCTGCTGCCGCTTCGATGTCTCCCTGATTCGCCACAGAGGCTGGTGAATCACAATGCTGGTAAGACTGCATGCAATGAGGTCCATAGAGGATTACTCCTATTTTGGTATATACTGAAATTAAGTTGGATCCTGGGCAAGTGTCCACAACTTTTTAAAATCGGTATCAAAAATCACACAAAAGGACCCATACAACCTGCATGCAATAGTGACTACTGAGTGACTACTGAGGAGACATGATAGCTATGTACAAATATGTGAGGGGAAGTCATAGGGAAGAGGGAGCAAGCTTGTTTTCTGCTGCCCTGCAGACTAGGACACGGAACAATGGCTTCAAACTACAGGAAAGGAGATTCCACCTGAACATCAGGAAGAACTTCCTCACTGTGAGGGCTGTTCGGCAGTGGAACTCTCTGCCCCGGACTGTGGTGGAGGCTCCTTCTTTGGAGGCTTTTAAACAGAGGCTGGATGGCCATCTGTCGGGGGTGCTTTGAATGCGATTTCCTGCTTCTTGGCAGGGGGTTGGACTGGATGGCCCATGAGGTCTCTTCCAAATCTACTATTCTATGATTCTATGATTTGTAACATATGGAATAGTGAATCAACTTTGATTTTTAGACCCTATATACACTGCCATATAAAAGTAAGGTAGGTTCATGATGCAGTTTATCTGCATTGAACTAGATTATATGCGTCTACACAGCAAGGTAGATGCGAGCCTTAGTCTAAATGCCAAGACAGGTATGCAATGTTTATTCATGACCTGTTTTGGGTCATTTTTGAAATGGAGTGTGTTTTTTATAAAATGTCATTTTTGGCAATGTTTTCTATGGGAAATCATCCTGGGTCTCTGATGGTTGAACTAGATGGTTCTTGTAGTCCCTACCAATTCCGTGTCTCTGTGAGACTATGGCTCCATCTTGTTGGTTCATCACTCCAAAAAGAGGGAGAAAGCTATAGGTGCTACAGCTCTCAAGTGAGTAAAGCATTGGTAAAATTACTTCCTCAGAACTAACAGATTTGTTCGAGCAGCTCTAGTTTCTCCCAGACCTGAATTTTACACTCCATCTACACTGCCATACAATTCAGTTTGAAACTGCATTATATAGTCAGTGTAGTGACTCATATAGTGCAGTTCAGTACAGTTAAACTGCATTATATGAGTCTGCACTGGCCATATAATGCAGTTTAAAACTGAATTATATGGCAGTGTGAGTGGGGCCTTAGTTCTTTCCATCTCAAACATGAAGAAAGTTCTGAAGAAAGAAGAAAATAAATCAAATTCTCACCTGTTTCTGCCGCAGCATAAATGTACTATTCCTTCCACATGTTCATTATACAATTTTCAGGTTACTGAATGGAGTTTTGGTAATGCTATACATTCCCTGGCCATTATATGAAAACCAAATTATGTGAAGAAAATAGAAAATAAGTAAATGATTTAAACATAACCACTAGCATTTCTATAATTTTGTGTGGAATGATAGTGACATCTAGTGGCTAGATAGTAGGAGGGAGACGGATGTAGAAATCTATTCTACAGTACAGTAGAATAGAAAAACATTATTGTCATTGTATATCATACAACAAAATTAAATGCAATTCCTAATCACACAATGAGTACCCCTGTACCATGAGAGCAGCCAATCAAAGATAAGCCCCACCACTGTTGTATAATTTGCCAATTTGACAACAATATTATTATGGTGAATGGGGTGCAATCATATGCGTAAAGAATATAAAGTAGAGGACTCAACTCACAGCCCTGTTATGTACTAGTGTCGAGGATAAGAGTTGAAGTGATATGATTATATAGTTTAACTCTCTGGGGATGTCCAGATAAAAAGTCCATAATCCAAAAACAGATTGAATACAAAAGTCCAAGAGCTATAGGTTTGGACTTCCAAAGTGTGGTCAGAGGCAATCCGAGATTCAGGCCGTAGACTGTCCAAGAAAAAGAGGCATGTAAGGCTAATTCCACTGTCCATTCCAAAAGGTCAAATACACATAATTTCACCAAAAAATCCAAGTCAAAAATCCAAAGAACATGGTGCAAGGTTTAAGGCATGGGGTCACCAACGATTATGGGCTGTAGCACCAACACAACAATTACTTCCAGCAACGAGCTGTTAAAAATGCTAGCCCTTTATGCTGCTCTTGAAAAATCCTTACAGTTGCGAGATTCTCTTTTGAGCCAGCCAATTGGACCTCCACAACTGGATTCCATCAACCCTAACCTGCTCTTTCTCCTGAAGAGCCTCATTTTGCCCAGGATCAGGTGCTTCTTTTTCTTGAGGGTCTTACTCCTGCTCAGTAGTAGCAATATCTATAGTGCCAGGCTTCTCATCCATCTGCTGCTGAGAGAGAGTCAAAGAGACCTTGGCGAGTCAGATTCGGCCCATGGGTCTTCGTTTGAGGACCCCTGTACCAGATGAAGCAGCTAGAATTTTCCCTCTTTAAAGCATTTTTAGCTATTCATACACATATCTTCTTTGGCTACAGAAAGAGATGTCTGGTAATTGGTACCAATAATATACTATTCATATGAAGTTGTGAAGACAGAACTGTGACAGCAATCCTTTTTACCTCTTTCTATTTGTTTTAAGAAATTATTATTCATTATGTTTATTTATGCCCAAAAGGAGACTCAAATTGGCTCACATTAAAGGCATTTCAATACAATTTAAAATCTAAAAATATACAAACATTAAAACAAAATTAAATATAAATGGTATTTTTAAAAATCACTGTTAAAATCCATAAAAACATAATCAAAGCTAAAAAAAACCACAGTACTCCCTGACTTGATCTTAAAAACCATCTTCTTTAAAAGCATGTCTAAATAGGAAGGATTTACCCTGCTGCCAGAAGGACAACAGGGAGGGGGCTGTTCTGGCTTCCCTGGGCAGGGAGTTCCAGAGTCAAGGGACAGCCACTGAGAAGGATGGCCCTCTCTTCCCACCAACTGAGCTTGAGATGGAAGTGGGACCAAGAGAAGGGCCTCTCCTGAAGATCTCAGGGCCTGGCAAGTTCATACAATAAGATGCGATCAGCCAAATAGCCTGGGTCTGACCTGTCTGAACTTTAAAGGTCTTAACCAGCACTCTGAATTCTGCCCGGAAACAGACTGGCAGCCAGTTGAGCTGCTACAAGAGGGGGGTTATCCGCTTCCTGTAGCCATACCCAGTTAGCAACCTGGCTCCAGTGTTTCTGAGCACTCTTCAGAAGCAGCCACATGTAGAGTGGGTTACAGTAATCCAAATGGGATGTAACTAAGGAGTGTACCACTGTGGCCAGATCTAGCTTCTTAAGGTACAGGTGCAATTGGTGCACAGGTTTTAATTGTGCAAAGGCCCTCTTGGTCATAGCAGATACCTGGGCCTCCAGGTTCAATGTTGAATCTAGGACTACCCCCAAACTGCAGACCTGTGATTTCAAGGCGAGTGTAAACCCACCCAGCACAGGCTGGATCTCTATTCCCTGATTTGCCTTGTGACTGACCTTTGTCTTGTCTGGATTAAGTTTCAATTTGTTTGCCCTCATCTAGTCCATTACTGATGACAGATACTGGTTTAGGGTCAAGACAGCTTCCTTGGCTTTAAATGGGAAGAAATAGTAAAGTTGAGTGTCATCTGCATATAGGTGGCACCGCACTCCAAAACTCCATATGATCTCTCCCAACAGGTTCATGTATATGTTAAATAGCATGATGGACAAAAGAGAACTCCGAGGAACCCCACAGGACACTGGCCAGGGTTTCAAATAGGAGTCCCACCACCTTCTATATAGAATCAGGGCCGGCCCTAGGTATTTTTCAAGTGTAGGCAAACAGAATGTTGGCGCCCCCTCCCCTAAACCAATCACTGAAAAATAAAAGTGTTGGATAGGTGAAAATGTTGGATAATAAGGAGGGATTAAGGAAAAGCCTATTAAACATCAAATTACATTAAGATTTTACAAATTAAGCACCAAAACATCATGTTTTACAACAAATCAACAGAAAAAGCAGTTCAATACATGGTAGTGTTATGTAGGAATTACTATATTTGCAAATTTAGCACCAAACATTGAACAGGGATATAGGGCAGTGTGGACTTAGATAACCCAGTTCAAAGCAGATATTGTGGGTTATTCTGCCTTGATATTCTGGGTTATATGGCTGTGTGGAAGAGCCCTGAGGGTCCTTCCACACAGCCATATAACCCAGAATATCAAGGCAGATAATTAAAAGGCCACCGAAAGGGAATCTGGCCCCCAGTAGTAAAAAAAAACTCTAAAATCAGGATAATAAATAAAGAACAACACTCTGAAAACAGGGGAAATCCAGACAGTAAACAATCAGGGACAGCTAACACCTCAAAAAAAGATTCTCCCAGGCAAGAAGAAGCCAGGCCTTGAAGCCACAGGGCCATTAAATGCTAAAGGTGATTAATTACAACTTTCACACCTGCTACAAAGAAAAGTTATTTCTCCCACCCTGGACCTTCTACAGATATATAAACCCCACTTAACTAGCTTCCAAGTTCCCACAGATCTCACAATCTCTGAAGGCCACAAAGGTGGGCCCACGTGGCGTGAAGGCGGGTCCACGCCGGCCTGAAGGCCCAGCGTGGGCACTGGAAGGCCTAGCATGGGCACCGGAAGACCCAGCGCGGGGCGGAAGGCCCAGCATGGGGTGGATGGTGGATTGCCGGCCGGAAGGCCCAGTGCTGGGTGGAGCGCTGGGAGGAAGGCGGAGCGCTGGGCGAAAGGCAGAGCGCAGGGCGAAAGGCAGAGTGCTGGGTGGAAGGCGGAGTGCTGGGCGGAAGGCGGAGCGCTGGGTGAAAGGCTCACCACTGGGCTGAAGGCCCATGCCGACCTGAAGGGGAAGGAGGCAGGGTGGCCCTCGCAGCATCCCACTGGAAGTGGTGCCGCATGCCAACAAAAAGTTGGCTTTAGGGCACTTGGAGGCACCTCAAGAGGCGCCTCAAGTGCGCCTCCCTAAAGATGGCACTCCAGAAAAGTGCCTAGATTGCCTTAAGGGTGAACCGCCCCTGAACCTGATATAGAACCTTCTATAGAAGGTTACAATCTGTTTGTAGAAGCTGTGAACAGATTCTTGTGGCGCTCAATCCCTAGAGGCTGTCGCACAAGCTACCTACCAGGCCCAAATGAAGAATCACTAAATCAGCTACAGGAATATCTCAGACTACTTCAAGAGAATCCATACAGCAATGAGACTATAGCAGCAGGCCAAAAACTATCTACAGCCATAGCTAATGCTAAGAAAGACTCCTGGATAGAGCTGCTTGAGAACCTTGATATGTCCACGAGTAGCCGAAAAGCCTGGCAATCGCTGAAACACCTGGATAGTGACCCTCTGGTCAACTATGGACACGCAAACGTGACACCAGACCAGATAGCTCACCAGCTAATTCAGAATGGGAAAACCAACCACAGTAGAGTATAGATGAAAATCAGCAGGGTGCCAGAACTTGAAACCCACCAGTTGTCATCCCCTCTAAACCTGACAGAACTCAAAAAAAGCTATCAAGTGATGCAAAACTGGTAAAGCACCTTGCCTAGATGACTTAATGATGGAGCAAATCAAACATTTGGGGCCCAAAGCTGAAAACTGGCTTTTGAAATTCTACAATCAATGCTTGGCACACAAATAGATCCCCAGAGTATGGAGGAAAACTAAGTTCATTTCCATTTTAAAACCTGGTAAAGATGCCTCCAATGCCAGGAATTACCGACCAATCTCCCTCTTATGTCATCTATATAAAGTATATGAGATGATGCTATTAAATTGATTAGGACCTGTCATCGAACCTAAGCTTATTGCACAACAAGCGGGTTTCAGACCAGGGAAAAACTGTACGTGTCAAATTCTTCATCTGACTGAGCAGATTGAGGAAGGCTAGGAGAAAGGTTGCATTACGGGAACAGTCTTTGTGGACCTTACAACACCCTATCACACGGTGCAACATAGAAAAATGCTGCATAAAGTCTACCATACCACCCAGGACTTTGACTTTACAAAAACTGTCCAGACCCTCCTGGAAAATCGCAGCTTCTATGTGGAGTTTCAGGGCAAGAAAAGTAGATGGAGGAGGCAAAAGAATGGTTTACCCTAAGGAAGCATTCTTGCACCGACCTTACCACTCACTCATATGCTGATGATCTTGGCCTAACAACACAAGTGAAAGATTTTGAAACAGTTGAAAGCCAACTCACTAATGCCTTGAAAGACCTCTCCAGCTACTACAAAGATAACCACCTGAAGCCTAACCCTTCCAAGACACAAGTATGTGCTTTCCACCTACGTAACTGTGAAGCCAACAGGAAACTGAAAGTTACTTGGGAAGGCCAAGAGCTCGAACACTGTTTCCATCCTAAATATCTTGGTGTCACCTTAGATCGAACACTAACATATAGGAAACACTGCATGAACACCAAGCACAAAGTAGCTGCACGTAGTAAGTGGAAACTTACTGGCAGTGCATGGGATGCAGACCCACAAATAATAAGAACATCAGCCCTGGCCTTGTCTTTCTCAACTGCTGAATAAGCCTGTCCTGTCTGGCACAAGTCTGTCCATGCGAAGCAGGTGGACATAGCACTGAACGAATCATGAAGAATAATCACAGGATGCCTTAAACCTACACCTGAAGAAAGTAATTTGGATGTTCCTTCCTACAAGTAATAATTTATTGTGTAGCGGTTAATGCAACTACTGTGATATGAAATCTTACAGGAGAACATTTTTAATCAAACGAAGGTGACAGATTTGTGTACCCTTCTTTGTGCTTTTTTGTTAAGTATTCCTTTGTGTCAGGAATATAAATCATGTAGCTGGACTGAAATTCCAAGTATCAGCCTGCATAGTCAATTGTAGGAGTTGTTGTGAGTTGCAGTACAACAGCTTCTGCAAGGCTACTTGTTTCCTACCTCTGATCTATGTAATACAGAGTAAAATGAGTCGTAAACAAAGAATTTCCTTCATCCAAATGACTACAAAATGGCTAATAGAAGTGTGATTCTCCTTGCAATCCATTCACCAGTGAAATCTTCGATATGAGGCAAGTGCTTGTGTATATGAATTTCCTTCCTTGTCTAAATAAGAATCCCTGAGCGAATCTGAGAAACAGCAGCTTCTGGATACTGGGATAATCAGTATTAGATGTTTCAGTGGCTTAAAAATATGCAGAATCAGGTTGCTAGCTATCATAGAGTTAGGATTACAGGTGTGTAAAATAAACTTAGATTAAGGTTTCTACAGCTCAATAATCTAAAACCTACACAAGAAAACATATAATCCAAACAGCTACTATTATGAAAACACACAAACGTCTGTATGCATTTGATTACTTAGCAAACTATGAGAAATCATCTTGGCTAACAGGACAGGGATATTTTCTGTGGGACGAGTAGGAACAAATAATAAAGAGTGCTTGTGATTGTTGGACTGAGGCTAACTGGCTGAGCTGCTTGTGTGTTTTGGGCTGTACACTCTGTCTATGCACTTTGTATAAGGTGGCAGGACATCTTTTGAGCAGAGGAGAGTGACTTGCTTTGGGATGAAACTAGTAACTTCTAGCTCTACATAACTAGTCCCTCAGTCTCTGGAGCTGTTGCTTTTTTATTTTAAAAGAAGGAAAAAAAAAGGAAAAGTGCAATGTGGCCGTCAGATGGCAGCACAGAGCTGCCAAATATCTGCTTGGAAGTACAGTAGTTGTTTCCCAAATAAGAATAAAAGATAAAGCAAAGAGAGAGCCAACTACTTTGGATGTTTACATTTATTGATTGATCTGTTGATTGTTAAATTTAGATCCTGCCTTTCTCCAAAAAGGACTTTTTTGGTTTGCTAAATTTGTCAATTCTTTCATGATACAGGCATGCATAAGTATGGTTTATATTTGCATATGTCTCTTTTTGTCCCTTGGTGCCCTATCCAAAACATCTCCCTGGCAGCTTAAAATCCCTGAGAGGGAGAAGAAATTCAAATGAACTTTCAGCTTCTCTGGGCTCTGAAGGGAAGAAAAAGAAGGATACAACCAGCCCTCTGTAGTCCCAGATTCAACCATTCCCAGCTTGATTTAAAAAAAATATATCCAAAAAACAACCCTCCATTTTGCCATTTTATATAAGGGACACAATTTACTATGCCCTTGTATATAATGAGACTTGAGCATCTATAAATTTTTGGTACCAATGGACAGTCCTAAAACCAAACCCCAGTAGAGACCATATAGTCTAAATAGTCTATCACCACACTCTTACTTTGTCTCTCCTACAAGCTGTATCAGTTGCTGCTTCATCATCATAAAGGAGAATACTTACCTGATGACAAATAAGGAGTTCCTGGTGGTAGATTGTACCAAGCACTGAGTATTCTCAAAGAGAGCTAAAAAAAAAACCACCAGAGAATCCACAAATGCACCCAAATTGTCATGTTATCTGGAATTAAGAGCCAATATACAGGAAACATAGCATAAGGTTCTGTGCAAGTGGAACTGAGCTATGTCTCCAATCTCTTCTCCTTTAGGATTTACCATTCTCCTGCATGAATTCCTGTTCCATTGTCACTTGACAATGGGTGGACAGTGGGTGAAGAATCAGAGAAACATCTGACTATGCCCATTTAGCCAGACTCCAGGGCCTTCTGCAATTCCTTCTCCCATATTAGCCAGTGCCACTAAATATAGGAGGAAAATGAGTCTCAAAATAATCTGTGATAATCTCAAGACTATCTGTGAGGAAGGTAGTGAATTCTTCCTCTCCAACCACCATTAAAAGACAAATGCAGGTGTCTCTTGGATGTAGTCTGTTCATATCACTAGCAGGATGCCAATCTCATTTGGCAAGGTTAAGAAGAAGTTAAAAAATAATTAGTTACTTATGGAAGTAGTGACAGTGTAACAAAGTTACATTTCAAAATGTTACATTCCTGCTTCTTAGCGTGGGGTTGGACTAGATGGCCCATGAGGTCTCTTCCAACTCTACTATTCTATGATTCTATGAAAACAATGTAACAAGTACGCTCAAAGTTATTTTTACCAATGTACAACATGACAACGTGAGTAGATCAATAGGTACCGCTCCAGCGGGAAGGTAACGGCGCTCCATGCAGTTATGCCGGCCACATGACCTTGGAGGTGTCTATGGACAATGCCGGCTCTTCGGCTTAGAAATGGAGATGAGCACCAACCCCCAGAGTCAGACATGACTGGACGTAACGTCAGGGGAAACCTTTACCTTTACCTTTTAACAAACATATCTTCCAAGTTGCTTTTAGAGGGCACTTTTGTAGGTGGTTTTGTGGGATTTTTTTCAGGTTTTTTGCCATTTCAGCAGTTCCCAAGTGTTCTCTCAAAAGAGCAGCAACAAGTAATTGAATAGTAAGGGATAGTGCACAAATAATGCAAAAAAGTATTTGTTTTCATTATTTTAATGACTAATGACAATCAGTTACTGTTGAGAAATGTGGTTGACATTCTACATTGAAGAGACAGAGCATAATTTGAACATGGAGTCGCATGGCAGCTGAGATACTACCTTGTTAGTGATTTATAACCATACTTTGTAATAAGTATGGTAATAAGTAACAAACCATATTGGTTGGTATTCAGTACTACAGTTATGAATGCATAACCTAGAGCACATATGTCAAACTCAAGGTCCAATGGTCATATCTGGCCTGCCATGTCCTTTTGTGTGGCCCTCCAGATGCTGGACTACAACTCCTGTATTCCTCATCGTTAGATCATGATAATAGCTAATGGTAGTTGTGATAGAGTAATATCTGGAAGGCTGCAGTTTGTTCCTTTTAGGGCCCTTCTACACAGCCATATAACCCAGAATATCAAAGCAGATAATCCATAATACCTGCTTTGAATTAAATTATCTGTGTCCACACTGCCATATAATCCAGTTCAATCTGGATTTCATACAGCTGTGTGGAAAGGGATTAAGTCAGAATAGTGGGGTTTGAATTTAGATTTGTGACTTGTGGATATGATGCCTGATGTTAAAATGTCCTTTAGGTTTTCCCCAACCTCAGAGCCACAAGTGCTGATGGGTTGCAATTCCTATTATCCCCAGTCTGCATAGTCCAAAGTGATGGGATTTGTCAGCTAATAACATTTGGGCACCCAAATTAGGTAAGAAATTTGAGCACCAACCACTATGTAAAAAATATAGTTGGCCCTTTATACCCATAGATTCTCCACCGGTGGATTCAATAGCCCTTTGAAGTAGGGGTAAGGTAGGGAAAGTATATTGGATGGCTGGCCTTTCTAGAAGAAGGGGAATGATGGGAGGGAATGGGTTAAGATGGTTACCCTTTTCCCCAGTTCCCCCCCCCCCCTCCACTCTGTTTGATGATGTCCTAAGTAGCTGATCCAGGATTACATTTATTACCTTTAAAAGTAACTTTCTGATTTAGTGTTTGTTAATCTCTCCAGGGCCGGCCCTAGATAATTTTCAAGTGTAAGTAAGTAGTATTTTTGCCGCCCCCCCCCCGCCCCCCCAAGAGGAAGGAAGGAAGGAAGGAAGGAAGGAAGGAAGGAAGGAAGGAAGGAAGGAAGGAAGGAAGGAGAAGCCAGTCAAGGGAAGGAAAGAAGTAAAGAGGGGAAGGAAGGAAACTAAGAAAGGAGGGAGAGAGGAAGAAATGCACGTCGGAGACACCAGAAGATAGGGAAGCGACAGAGGAAGGAAGGAAGGAAGGGAGGAAGGAAGGAAGGAAAGGAGAGAAGCCAGGTAAGTGAAGCAAAGGAGGGAGCAAAGACAGTAGAGAGGGAGGGAGGCAGGTCGAAGAGAAGGAAAGGGAGAGGAGGGAGGGAGGGAGGGAGGGAGGGAGGGAGGAAGGAAGGAAGGAAGGAAGGAAGGAAGGAAGGAAGGAAGGAAGGAAGGAAGGAAAAAGAAAGGGAAGGGAAAAGGAAAGGGAAAGGAAGGAACCAGGAAGGAACCAGGAAAGGGAAGGAAAGGAGGAAATAAGGAGAGAGGGAGAAGGAGGGAACGACAGAAGGAAGGAAGGAAGGAAGGAAGGAAGGAAGGAAGGAAGGAAGGAAGGAAGGAGAGTCCCTTGCCCTCCAATCCGGGAGTGGGTCCCCTATCCATGGAGTGCGCTCTTCCTTCCTTCCTCCCTTCCCTCCCCCAATAGGTGTTCTTGCACTTCCAAGACATGCTGCCAGCGTGTCTCTGAATCCATGCATGTCTCTGAAGCCGGGCTCTGCAGCTGTCTTTATCCACGAAGGGCACCCTCTCTTGCTCCGCCCTCCCTCCTTACCTTTGAAGCTCCTGGCTCTGTGGGGCCCCAAGGCAGGGCTGAGCTTGTGGGAGAGAAGAGGCTGCCTCTGCCTTCCAAAGATGGTCGAGAGGCTCCTTGGGCCCAAGCCAGTCTCCTTCCTCCCACAGCAGTGTCTCTCAGGCTGGCAGCCCCGGGACTGCCTGCCTGAGAGACGCTGCAGAGGGAGGGAGGAGACTGGCTTGGGGCCACGATGAGGCAACCATGAGAGTGGCAGCGGCAGAGGGGAGGGGAGAGGGCTGGAGTCGTGGCTGGGCTTTCCTCTTCCTGCTTGCCCTGAAGCCCGGCAGAGAGAGAAGCGGAGGCGAGTAATCTCTCTCTCTCTCTCTCTCTCAATGCTGAACCGGAGGCGCCTCAACTGCGCCCACTACGCATTGTGCCTTCCGCAATTGCGTAGTTTGCATATAGCTTGAGCCGCCCCTGAATCTCTTTGACAAGCACAAAAAACCCTCTGCTTTGAATCAGTCCAAAGGCATATCTAGCCCCATACTGTTTCTAACAGTAGGAAGCAAGATATATTTAGGAAACCCATAAACAGGACCTGCATCCATTTCCCATCTGTATTTCTTTGACATTAATATAAAGATACCATTTCTGCTTTTGGTGGTTATGCACAACCATCTGGAATAATAGCCATTGGTAGTTTTTGCCTCCAGTTTTGTTTCTAACCATGATGGCTCTTGATGCATCTTGCTATATAAAATGTCATGGTTTAATTAAGCAGTGTGTGAAGAATTGTTTGTTTTAAGTGTCTTGAATCTCTTACCATTTAGATTCAATGGATGAACACATGTTCTATGTTAAGGAAAAGACAGTAAACTATCTCTCTATTCACATCATTGATTTTGCATGTAGTGCCTAGGGGTTTCTTTAACTTCACATGATCTGCAAATGGGAGCCTATTAACTGCAAGATGAGAACCGTATAATCATTCTCAAATATTTATCAAGAGGTATGACATTTGGCATAGTATATGCTTCTTGCCTTTGGGATGTGGGGCGCAGAAATTTGTGTTGGCAATGATATTCAATGAAGCTTGTACAAAGGTCTACCTGCTACTGGGGGCAATAAAGGAAATGGCTGGTTGCGAAGTTTCTTTCTTCATCTTGACTTCTCTATTGTTCCCTTGGCTCTAGTTTGAGTCTGTCAAGTTTGACCTTCCTTCCTTCCCACATGACTCTCTGCCTCTACCTTTTCATTCTCCTAGATATCTAATTAAACTTCTTTGCTGGAAATGACATGCCCTTCAATATTTCACAGATGAAAACTGAGACACATGCAGCTACGCCAGTCTGGTCAAAGATGACAAAAGTTATTAACGAGGAAGAGCAGAAAGGCTATAGGTGCATCTACACTGTAGAATCAATGCAGGTTGATGCCACTTTAACTACTATGACTCAATGCTATGGGGTCATGGGTGTTATAGTTTTGCACGGTCTTTAGCTTTCTCTTCAATGGAGTGCAAGTGCTTCACCAAACTACAGGATTCCCAGTATTCGATAACATTGAGCCAAGTCAGTCAAAGTGGTGTCAAGCTGCACTATTTCTAGTCTATGGCCCCTTCCACACAGCTGAATAAAATCCCACATTTTCTGCTTTGAATTGGAATATATGGCAATGTTGACTCAGATTACCCAGTTCAAAGCAGATAGTATGTATGGGATTTTCTGCCTTGATATTTTGGGTTATATGTCTGTGTGGAAGGGCCCTGGGTTTACTGGAAATTCCAAGATTCAGCCCTCTCTTTTTGAGTTGAGCACAAATTACTTTTACACTTTCAGTGCCCCCCCCCCCCCACACACACACCTTTTACTAATTTTAGTTTGCAGGGACTAAAGTAAGCTGGAGACAAAGGGGAAAGTGGGAGTTGGAGGATAAAACTAGTGTATCCTTTGTGTTTGGGTGTCTCGTTGTATGTGATTGTAACAAGGCATTGAATGCTGCCTATGTCTGCTGTATATGCTGTAATCTGCTTTGCGTGTCTTAGGGGAGAAGGGCATAATATAAATAAAATAAATTATTATTATTATTATTATTATTATTATTATTATTATTATTATTATTATTCCAAATGCAACTGAGGATGCTTCCAGGCATGGGAAAAACCCACACCGAAGTGGGTTTTTGTCCCCACGCTGGTGGGTGTCCCCATGCCATTCTGGTAACTTTTGAGATGGCATGGGGTCACCTACCCTGCCCTCCCAAAGAAAGACTTTGAAAGAAGTAAAAACTTACCAGGCTGCCATGATGCTCCTCCGGCAAGCCTCCTGGCATGTAGAAATGATGCTCCAGGAGGCGGGGAGAGGAGTGAGGAGAAAAATTGCTCCTTCCTCCACCTTCTGGTGCATGATTTCTACACGCCAGGAGGCCTGCTGGAGGAGGGGTGGTTGGGGAAGGGGTGGGTGCCCAGGAGTCAGTCCCCACTGGCCCAAGACCCCATTAGACCCAGGCCTTTCAGGAAGGCCTGGGTCTAATGGGGTATTTAATTAATTGCTTTGTCCTGAATTAATTCTCTTTTATTGGATGCCTCCAGTAAAGGCCCAACAGGCCCCACATTTTGGGGCCTGTCTGGAAGGGCCCTGAAAAAGGAGAATTAAAAGATGATTAATCAGGATTGTCCCTGACAAACAGGGGCAACTGGAGAGGATGAAATTGATTTTTCCTGGGGATTCAAATTGCAGCTTCAATTTTTTCAAAGCTTGCTCATCCCTGTCACATACCAGACATCTCTGTAACATAGGATGCATCTATATTGTAGAACTGATGCACTTTGACACAGTTCAATGCTATGGAATCATGGGAATGTTAGTTTCACAAGGTCTTTAGCCTTCTCTGCCAAAGAGTGCTGGTCCCTTGCTCAACGACAGCTTCCATAGCATTGAGCCATGCCAGTTCAAATGGTGTTAAGTTACATTAATTCTACAGTGTTGATGCACCCATAGAGGATTCTTACTTCTCTTTCTTCATGTCTTCAGTTCAGCTATAGTTTTAAATTAGCATCTATGAGTACATAATGTAAGCTGTTTTGCTGGCAACAACTTGTATTGACTGCATTTGTCACTAGACATGGTGGGGAGGGGACCAAGAACACTTCGCTGATCACTGTCAGTACTGAAAAACAATTTTAGAAATGGTATGTTTCTACCCACGCAATAATCACACTCAGGAAGATGCTGCTTTGGGAAAGTGAATGAAAAAAGATTGCCAAGTCACCAAACAGCAACTGAATGAAAATACTGTGTTTAGTGAACATTTATAGTAGTCTGTGTTTAGCATCCTTTTCAAAACCATCCTAGGAAATGGTTGTTTATTCTTCTGATAAATGTCTCTTTGGATGTAGGAATCCTGAATGAACCGACCAGGGCCACCCCAAACTATTTTACTGCCATTCTCTACTCAAGGCTACATGTATCCGAAGCCAATGAAGCAAATGTTTTCTCTCCTAGCCCCACATTCCCCTGTAATGAAGTAATGACAAATTAAATAATCATTTTCTGCCTTTTTTTGTGACATCCTATTATTAAGGAGAGCCAATGTGATATAGTGCTTTGAGTCTAGACTAGGGGTGCATCTAGGGTGTCGAATGAATGCAATTTGACACCCTTTTAATTGCCATAGGTCTATGCTTTTTAATGTTAGGAGTTGTAGTTTTACAAGGTCTTTAGCCTTCTCTGCTAAAGAGAGCTGGTGCCTCACCAAATTGCAAATTCCAAGATTTCCATATTATGGAGCCATGGCAGTTAAAGTGGCATCAAAACTATATTCTTTCTACAGTGAAGAGCCAGCCCTGGGTTCTGGGAGAACTGGTTTCAAACCTTGCCCAGTCCTTGAAAACAGACTTGTCCTTAGGCAAGTTACATTCTTCCAGCTTTAGATAAAGACAATGTCAAGCTCCATCTGAAAAAAATCTTGCAGAGACAGGCAAGACAAAGTAACCATAACTCAGAGACAGCTTGATGGCACACAATAACAGTAATGTGCTATTACAACATTGGCCAAGATCCCATATCATTTGTCTGAGGTATAAATATATATGACTATAGTTACATGGTGGTTACATTAACCAACATTTTGCTCAACACCAACCCTTACAACCAGTACATCTTCCTGTGTGTTGCACTGTGCAATGGGAATAGTAATAATAAAACTTTATTTATAGCTTGCCCTATCTCCCCAAAGATACTCAGGGCAGCTTACAAGAAAATGAAACACAGTGGCAAACATGCAATGCCAAATATAAAAAAACTCAATAAAAATAATAAAAGAAACTTAAATAAACAAGACATACCGTAACACAATCCACACAATTACAACATATTAAATCTTTAAAATCTCTTAAAATTTGACTAAATTTATTGGAGAAAAGATGGCAATTGCACAGAGGTAATTTTTTTTCAATAGTGGCACAATGAAAGAACTCAAGAGAGAGGAAATACAGCTGGAACCCTGTAGCTCAGTGGTTCTCAGCCTTCCTAATGCTGCGACCCCTTCATACATTTCTGCATGTTGTGGTGTTCCCCAACCATAACATTATTTTCATTGCTATTTCATAACTGTAATTTTGGTACTGTTATGAACCGTAATGTAAATGTCTGATATGCAGGATGTATTTTCATTCACTGGACCAAATTTGGCACAAATACCTGATACGGCCAAATTTGAATGCTGGTGGTGTTGGGGGGAGGGGGATTGATTTATTATTTGGGAGTTGTAGTTGCTGGGATTTATAGTTCACCTACAATCAAAGAGCATTCCACCAATGATGGAATTGAACATACAGAACTCCCATGATCAACAGAAAATACTGGAAGGGTTTGATGGACACTGACCTTGAGTTTTGGAGTTGTGGTTCATGTACATCCAGAGAGCACTGTGGATTCCAAACAATGATGGATCTGGACCCAACTTGTCATGAATTCTCAATTTGCCCAAATCTGAACACTGTTGGAGTTTGGGGAAAATAGACCTTGACATTTGGGAGTTTTAGTTGCTGGGATTTATAGTTCACTTCAATCAAAGAGCCCCTTGAACCCCATCAATGATAGAATTGGGCCAAACTTCCCACACAGAACCCCCCATGACCAACAGAAAATACTGGAGGGATTTGGGTTCCTAAGACCATCCGAAATATGTGTTTTCTGATGGTCTTGGTGACCCCTATGAAACCCCCCTTGCGCCCCTTCCCCACTGGTCCTGACCCCCAGGTTGAGAATGCTGCTGTAGCTCATTCTTACCAGAGCAGACCCATTGAACCATTTGTTGAATGGCAAGTCCACACACATGATAACCTAATTAATTCAATAGCTCTATTCCGGCTAAAACTAAGACATGGGCCCATGTGAAATTGTTAAACTTGTGGAACTCTGCTCATGCACACATGAAATGAACATCACACAAAGACCAAAAAAGAACCTATACATGTGTGTGACACATGAAATTCAGGGCATTGTTCAAGGAACTTTACAATATTGCTTTGCACAGTGCCTTTGCTCTAGTTATACCAGCTGCAGATTTCTGTCTGCAATGCCAACCTCAGCATTCTCATATTCAGAAGGGAAGGGATGGCTTTCTAGTTGTGCCCAGGTTCATCCTCTCAGCCAGTCAGAGATAAAACTTCTCATTATTGCCATCAGAAGCCAGAGGTCTACCAAGGTGCCAGTGGATTACTCAGCTTTGAAATTGCTTCTTTGCTGTTATGCTTTGTAATAAAGATAAAGCTCAGGATACATAATGCAGATTGAGAAGGAGAAGTCTCTATGCGCCTGGGCAGTGACAAAGGACTATTCCCCGGTGGCAAAGAGGGCTTGAGGTGCAGAGCTTCAAACAAAACAGCATTCAATTAGAGGGAGGAAATTGGTGCTTTGGCTAAAAGAAAAGTGACTGGGAGAAGTATATCTACAGAGCAGAGAGCACATTGATTTTCTTGAAGGAAAGTGCTACTATTTGAAGGGAGTGGAGCAGAATGACCTTAATACTGAAATATTCTTTCTATCAGACTGACTGATAAAAATACATGGTTTGTAATAAGCTCCAAATGCATATTGAATGCCAGGTAATTTCAGAAGAAAATCTCTAACTTTTGCTTAGCCCTGCAATCATTACAAAAATCCGAAATGTTTGTCACTCGTCTATAGCATGCCCCATATGCTGTGGAAATCGCAGGCTTCTGTATTGGTGGAGCGATAAATCTTCTATAATTTTTTATTTTAACAGAGCTATCAAAACTTCCAAACTTATTTTGGGGATAGCATTCCACACAGTGGCACAGTGCTGCTCAACTTGCTGACCGAAAGGTTGGAGGTTCTAATCCGGGGAGTGGGGTGAGCTCCCAATGTTAGCCTCAGCTTCTGCCAACCTAGCAGTTCGAAACATGCAAATGTGAGTAGATCAATAGGTACCGCTCTGGCGGAAAGGTAATGGCGCTCCATGCAGTCATGCTGGCCACATGACCTTAGAGGCATCTACGGACAACGCCAGCTCATCGGCTTAGAAATGGAGATGAGCATCACCCCCCAGAGACAGACACAAATAGAGTTAACATCAAGGGAAAACCTTCACCTTTATTTATTCCATACTTCATAAGGCTTATTTAAAGTTCAGACTAAAATCCAAAATGAATTTGATGCCACTAGATGTCACTGACTGTCCCCTTGGAGCAGACACACAATTCTTAACTACTCTGGTTTCAAAATAAAATTAAAGGTTGTGGCACATTTCAGAGAATGGTTTGGTGTGAGCAACAATGACTCCAGTGCTTGCAATGCTTAGTTGCACCAAACAGGTTTTGCTCTCATCATTCTCCTGTCACATTGCAAATGTGATGAACTACAATGTCGATCATGCCATGCTGCTTGGGAATGGTTGGCCTTATAGTAAATTTCCCCAATAAAGTCATTCTTCTTCAACCCTGGAAGAGCCAGTTATATGATAACAGATTATAATTTGTCCAGACAGAACGACAAACAATGTAATGCAGTGATTCCTATGTGTTCTGCCACCCTTTTTCCTATTCTTTTGTAAAAAGCAGAAGCAGGGATCTTTATGGCACATTAAACAAGTTTTTATTTTGAATAAGCTTTTGAAGACTCCAGGGCACTTGAGTGAAGAGCACTGGAGTCCATGAATCCCTGTGTTTAATTGAAGTTTTTAGCCTTTAAGAAGCCACAACGATCCTCAATGTTCTACTTCTTAAACTGTTAGCACCTCTCTTGCCAATGGGATCATTGTTGCTGCTGTTGCTATTAATAATAGCTAAACAGGAGGCATGGAAGTTTGTGTTTCTAGGTCATGTAACAATAACTTACCTTCCCATACTTCTAAATGCTCTTATTATGCCTGCTAAATAAAATTTAAAAAAATGGCAAAATGGCATACTACCCTATGTAGATTAGTTATATATACGTTTACTTCTTCTTTTGCTTAGTAGCCCAGGGGATCATAAGAAATGGTTGGCTGAATCACACTAGAAGTCCATCTAATTCAGCATCCAATTCTCTTGAGCAATGCTCCACTTAATCCTACAAGCAAGGTGTGAAAGCACAAGCTTCTCACAATAAAGATATTTCCCAGAATTTGATATCCATGGCCATATTTAGATCTCACCTAGAATACTGTGCTCAGTACAAGATGGATGTTGAAGAGCTGGAACATGTCCAGAAAAGGGCAAAGATCTAGAAACTAAGTTCTATGAAAAATAGTCAAGGGAGTTGGGTGTGTTTAGTATGAAGAGAAGATTGAGAAGTGATGTGATGGCAATACATTGACTAGCTGATAAGTGATGTCATGGATCTAAGAGCAATTTAGGACTTCATTTCACAAGGCTAGCAAATTGGCATTAATGCTTCCTATTCATGATGCCATGTGCATACCACGGCATCTGACTACTTCCCATAATGAACCTCTACCCCATTATTGATGGGCAAACCCGTTGAGAGCTTACAAGTCTGCAACATTTCTGTCACTTACTTTGTGTGATAGGTCCATTTCACTACTATGCCGGCATGCAAAAAAACAACATTACAATGGGGGTGGGGTTCTTAACTTTGTGGGCACCATAAATTGAAATTGACTTGAAGGCACACATTAACATCAACAGCAATTTTCACAATTATTTGAACATATATACATGTAAGATAAACACATGTTCAACATAACCTCTCAATGCAAGATTGGCTGTGTGAAATGGGTGAGAATTAGGAAGCTTTGTAACTGTAGGATTTCTTTCTGGAATATTGGGAAATGCATAAGAAATATGGTGGGCCACAACAATTCTTCCCAACTAAGTCTGAGCTGCTTGTCAGGCAGGACAAAGACAGGGTTGCTTTTTCATATGCTTTGTGCTATCCTGAGTTTGTCCATGGATTCTGTGAATTGTAGTATAAAATATTAGCTCTTCCAAGCTTTCTGTGTCCTGGATAAAATCATTGCTGTAGATAAATCAGTTTAATAGAGATTATGTTATTTTAAAAAATAATATCTGAGCATACCCTTCCCTTTCTGTTTATCTATTTCCTATTGCCTTGGGATATCACAGTTGGAAAGAGATAATAAAGAAACTTAAACAGTTACAAAACAATTTAAAACAATCAAATGCAATCATAAGATGAAGGATGGAAATCCACATCCTAGGAGGTCAAAATCAAACCATGATCCCCAGGCCTTCACATTGTGTCAAAATGGCACCAGTTGTGCAGCCAAGGACATAAGTAGGAAGGCCATCTTCACTAACTTTTACACACACACACACACACACACACACACACACACACACACAAAACTTAGTGTGTTTAGAACTGGAAGCAGGTATCAAGCAGTGGTGTATTTATCAAGAATTTGGAAAGGTTTCTGCAACTCCCTGAACTCCCCGGCAAACTACTTCCCATTTTCCCTGGGAGAATCTAGGAATGATAGTACAAGATCTAATTTTTCTGAGCAATTATCTGGAAATATCTATTGATATTTATATCAATATAATCTTCCCCATATCCATGGGTTTGCTTTCCATGGTTTCATGGTCAACTGTGTTCCAAAAATGTTACATAGTCCCCTTTTCCCACAGGTTTACTTTGTGTGGTTTCAGTTACCCATGATCAGAAAATATTACTGGTTTAGGTTATAGGGTTTGATGCTATCCATGATTTCAGACATTCACAAGCAATCTTGGACATAAGGCAGGTGAAAGGGTTCATAGTGCCATGGGTTTGGGCCATTTAATTCAATTCCTTGCCATGCCGGAATGCACAACTAAAACACTTTCAAAAGTTTAAATACTTCCAAGGAAAGAGAATCCATCACACTCTGAGACAATCAAACAGTTCTTATCAATAGTAAATTATTTCTTGTTTAGATAAAATCTTTTTCATTAGAATTTGAATCCACTTGTTTCAACTACATGGCATCTATTTAGTTATTTAAGTACGGCTATCACAACACCACTCCTTCTAGTTTTCTCCAAACATAGCAAATGAGGTTTCGGTTTACCAGAAATCTGCATGGCTTCAATAGGCTTTGGAAAAATGGGAAACATCAGTTATTATGACCAGAATATTTGACTGGTAGGTATGAGCACAGGGGTCTAGCTTGAAGGCTTTACGCTGGTCAGGGAATGAGATGTATATTACAGCTTCCAATCACGGCAGTTCATTCAGCTTTGTAAGTTTACCCCCACCCCCTCTCCTTTTTGAGAAATGTGCATGCTGGCATATGCTCGATTACTGATTTTGTCCTATTGTGTTGGGATCATTTGAGTATCAGATCTGGAACCACAAAGAAGGTGACTTGGGGCATATCTACACTTTATAATTAATGTGACATAGCTGGAACTGCCATGGCTCAATGCTTTGGAATTCTGGGATTTGGACTTTGGTGATGCACCAGCACTCTTTGTCAGAGAATGCTAAATATCTTGTACAACTCCAACTTTCACAATTTCATAGTATTGAGTCACAACAGTTAAAGTAGTATCAAACTGCATTAAGTCTACAGTGCAGATGCACCCACAATTAATAGTGGGATTCTTTTATGAGTCCCTGGGCACGTGGGTGAAAGGTTACATCCATGTCACCTTGCTCTGCTCCAATGCATCAAGGAAATTATGCATTGGTATCAACACATGTGGAATCACATATTTGTCATTCTGGAATAAAATGGGCTGGCAATCCAAACTCATTGACTGTGCAGTGACCAATGCTTGGATCTGGATCAATCTAGGGGCCGATGCTATCAGTGTATGTAACCAGCAAAAGTTGTGAACTTTTCTGCCAACAACATGCTCTTTCGAAAGTGAGCCTGAGTTACCATAAAGCACACAGAAAGCTTCATTCTAGCAGCCCACAGAGCCTCCAAGTTGACTACTGGCATTACTAATCCTATAAACTGAGCAGGAGGTGGGAACATGGCAAGATAATCAAGTCTCCGTCTCTGTCCTTTTCTCCCACAATTTGCTATTTAATATTTCACCTTCTGCTTCTGTATATTAGATAGGGGATGCATGACTAGTGCCTTCCTCCCCTGCAGTGATCATTTGTGGATGAGACTGAGGAAGACAAAGTAATACATTACTATTTCCCCTCTTAATCTGATTGTGGCACAGAAGAAAAGTGAGTAAGAGTTTCTCCCTCATTCTTGAATGAACAAGTGATTATCCTTTCAGTTCTCTAATTGCCCAATCAGTGTTAAATCAAGCTATGAAATCAAGCCAATCAATGCAAAATTCTACTTTAAGTATATCCTTTGGTTTGTGTGTGTGTATGAATCTGTTCAAAACTAGTAAACAAACAACAAAGCCATTGATGGAAATGACGTGCATCTTAAGCAGTAAGCAAAGATGAAGTCATTGCACAATCCATACTCCAGCTATATCTGCCTATTACAGAGCTGAGTTGGAGGGCTGTTTTCAGATTCATTGGCTTTCAGTGGACAACAACAGCATGCCCAGCAGTGACAGAAAACCACATTTTGGGCAATAGAAATTACTTCTGGTGGCTCATAGAAAACATTTCCCCCATGATTTGGGATAGGATGCAAAACAGCATTTGTATGCCCAAATGGTGTCTTGGAATCACTTTTTACTAACAGATCCTGATTAGAAGAAAATATATCAAAATGAGTTATCTGTCCTATCCTTTAACTGTCCCAATTTGGTAGGGACAATCACAATTGATTTTTTGTCATCCCATTTTCAAGTTGTTTTTAAAACATGCCAGTTTCTCTTTCCTTCTCCCACTTTATCCTCGGGCTCTGTTAGCATCATTTGGTGGAAACTACAATCAAAGTTTGCATTAAATTAATACAGCAGTGGAGAAAATAAAGGAGGCAGAATCTTGCTCTTCCCATAGACTCTGGCAAATGCAAACTGCTGCAGCCTTTCCTATCTTGTCTGACCTTCCTAATCAATAATATTTGCCACCTTGGTTGTATTCTGATGACTCCTAGTTTTATTCCCAGTTTTCACCAAGGCTCAATCTCAGAGGTGGTCAAAGGACAACCTGAGGACCACAATTGTTTTGCGTTGTCAATGTACTGCTTCCAAAGTCTCAAAAAGCCTGCAATCTCCCAGATGTCACTTTAAAAAAAAAATACAATACTTTTTTTTTTTTGGGGGGGGGGGGTGACAATCACTTTAAAATAGCCTGGAAAAGACTAAACAATGACTAAAAATCAGCCAAAATGGTAAACTGAAGTGAGATTCCATCATGTCCAACATGCCAAAATCCAATGATATAAATTTTAAATGGATCATGTGGAGGAAAAATGTCATCCACTCCTGGTCAGTCTAGTCCAGTGGTTCCCAACTTTTGATCCAGGTGTTTTGGACTTAAACTCCCAGAAATCCCAGCCATCTTACCAGCTTAGAAATTGTAGGAGCTGAAGTCCAAAATACTAGGGGGACCAACGGTTAGGAACCACTTGTCTAGTCCCATTCCTTGTTTCCCATAGCTGGACATCCAAGTACTCTTGGGGCATGGAGGAGGTAGACATCTATATCAGATTTTAGTTTGTAAGCAGCCCAGTTTGCTCATGGAATGTTATGGGGCAGGAGGTTCAGTCAGTATATATCCCCACTGCTCATACCATTTTCTTTTTTTCAGTCAGAGATAATAATTAAGAATGTGAAGGTGAAATAAGTACACAGTGTTTTTTGTATCTTTACAGGCTGTCTGCTTGGAAACATCTCTGTGTTGTTTCCCCCAACTGGAATTCAGAGGCACACTGTGTTGTGATGGAGTCTTTGAGTAGTGATACTACTAGGAGTACTAGAAGGGGAAGAAAGACTACTCGTGAGCAAGACTCCGATGAGGAGAGACAAAGGAAGCGGATCCGGGAAATACTTATGGAGCCTATTGACGATGACTCATTTGAGGGCTTTGAGGGGGATGATGGGGTTGAGAATCAGGAGGACAGGATGACAAGTTCAGAGGATGAGGCAATGGACTGGACTAAGGTGTGGGAGATCCAGGACATCTGTAGAGAACCCACAAGTAGCGGCACGTTTGAGGGTTGGCACAGTGGAGATCTGGCTGAATCTTGGGGAGTTATGGGTTTGGATAAAAGATGAACAGAGTGGAGGGCTCGGCAAGGGGCTTCAGCTGAAAGGAGGTCTGGTGGGGCGTTGTCTGATTCCAGTTCTGAGGAGGAATTGAGGCAAGAGGCTTCAGCTGCTAGCAGAGTGTTGGCTGATTCCAGTTCTGAGGAGGAATTGTGAATAAAAGTGGGGTTGGGAAATGGGGCCCCTTTGCAATCGGCAAGGTGTTGATGGGTATTCGTGTGTCCTTGAGAGCTGTTTGGGAAGACCTGTTTGGGAAGACTGCTGTGGACGTAAGTTTAATCCTGATTATTCTTGGCTATGGGGGTTGGAACTGTGAGGATTTTCTCTGGACTGCTTTGTGTTGATCTTGTGCATTAGCTGCTGTGCTGCATTCTATGCCTTGGCTATGTGTATGACCTGGACTGGATTCGCGTGTTTGCTGCCTTCTCCTGTTTTGACCTGGATTGGATTCAACGACGACGATACTGTGTTTGACTGACTTCGCCAGACATCTTCGGCCCCTCGCTGTTCGTCTCTTCCTGCCTGCTGGTGTCCTGCTGTGAATTGGAGTGCCTTTTCTGTTGTTTTGTACAGTTTGGAGTTTGATCCGGATTATACTCCGGTTAAATCTGGGTTATTTTCTAGGGTGTGGGTTTTTGCTTTGACTGTGAAAAATACTGTACTTCACACTGAAGATTAAGTGTTTTGAGCCTTTTTGAGTTTGTTTTTGGGCTCTTTTTTTGTTGTGAACTAATAAACTCTACTTTTACTAAAGATTGGTCTGGCGCTTTAAGGGGTCTGTCTTGCAACACACTGTGTCTAAACTTGAAGGTCACAAACAAACGTACTCCTAACTTTTGTTTGCAACTCTTTTAAATTCAGAGCAAGAAAAATCACAACAACAGAAACATTTATTTCCCTCTTTTCTGAATGGATGGAAAAAACAAGGTTAGGTGCATATAATGAGAAAAGGGTGTTTTTGAACAGATTTAGGCTCTTGCTTTAACACTGTTGTAAGATGCCATTGATTGCAAGACAAACCCCAATTTTAGTATTACCACCACAAACAAAAATACATAAGATTCACCTGCGGTTCTAAGATGCACCCCATTTTTAGAAATGTTAATAAAGGGGAAAAGTGTGTCTTAGAACTAAAGAAATATGGTAACATCATAAAATAACAAATTCATATTTCATGGGATACAAATGGTTCTTCAATTCTGCTGTTCAGTGTAATTGCAAAAATCGAACAATGACATGCTTTTTTTAAAAAAATGAGAAAAAAGTCTTTGAAAGTCTCAGGTTTATTTTTGTACAAAGTAATTTTAGTTTGGAGATCCACATGTTTTCTTCATCTCAACATGTTACCAAGGAATGACTGAAATTGTCAAGGGCTTCCATTCCTACTTCCCAGGTGAGTTTAAATTAATCAAATATTTTCTGAAATGAAATATATCTCTAATTGACAGTCGGCTTATATTACCCCAGAACTAGCTGTGGTGATCACTACCAGGAAACACAGCTTGTGTTTCCAGGACAGAATTCAACAGAGATCAAGCAACAGGAATATACTTGCACCAAAACACAGTGATCCCAACAATCCTAATGTTTAAGTAGTATGATATTGTTAAAACACTTTAGCAATTTGACTATAACTCTGGAATCACAATTTTAAAAGCTCAGTGGAAATGGTGATTTTTTTTTAAAAAAAGCATGGCATGCATATAGATGTGGCACATGATCAGTGGGAGGAAGAGAAGAAACAACACAAGGTGGGAAACTGAGGGAAACCAGGGATATTTCAAGAAAGTGTTTGAATGCAAATAGAGAAATAACAAAACAAAAAGAATTGGAAACTCTTGATACTTCCAGATACATTTCCTCTTGTAGGTGAGCCCATCCTCATTTTTGTTATATTCCAGCAAATGGGTACACATCAGGCTAGCAGATGGTTGATGTCTTTAAATACACACCAACTGCTGGATTCGAAGAAACTTCCTCATATTCACAGACGTTCCTTTGCCTAGAAAACCAGCTGCAATTACAGAGATACTAGCGGCTGATTACTTTTCGGTAAGTGGAGAGAGGAATTTAGTTATAAAAGAATTCCAGGAAATAAATCAGACAGAAACAAAAGAAAGCAATTCAGAAGCAAAGAGGGCTTACCCCTCCCATCATCCTTATAAAAACAGCAACATCTAGCTCCTTCCTAAAAATAGCTGAAATTTCAAGAGCTGAGATTTCTATGTGTCCCCAGCAACTCCATTGTCACTTTAAATGGGAAAACAGACTCATTCTGGCATTCTGTGAATGAACTGGAAAGCAAAGCAATTAGACAGGAAAGAATGAAACCATTCATCCCAAAATACCTGCCCCGTCTGCTGTAAACAAGAAGCTTCCATTCCCAAGTTTTATAGGCATTTATCTATTTTGAGAAGTGTTCCAAAGCCAGTGATTCATGTCAACATAATGCTGGCTGTATAATTAGAGACAAAGGAGGCATCTGGGGAAGCAGTCACTGAGGAAGAACTGAGCTTGTGTTGCCGTATGATCATAAATCCCATGTGTTTTGCCGTGCTTCCCAAACCAGAGCTTGACTTTGATTGTACCTTCAAAATGCCTGGCCTCTGAACTGGAAAGAGCTCCTTGAAATCATCTTTTTTTGTGAAAACTCAACCTACAATTGTGGAGACAAATTGCCATTTTGCAGAATCATAAGAAAGCTATCCCAACAGGGATTACACCTGAAACTCTTTTAGTGCTGTTTAGTAAAGGGATAAGTGTACTGAGTCACCATACATCTTTTGTGATGCTCTCTATATGAAGCCCTTTCAGCCAGTTTATAAAGCTAATAGCATTTGCTTTATTTTTCTTAAAGTATTTATGCTCCATCCATATTCTAAGTTATCTGGGAAGCTTGGAGTAAAAATCAATATAAACCATTTAAAATTATTTTAATTAGTAAAATATATCTTTTTATAACTCATGGGATTTTATGACAGGTAAAATTAGTTTTAACAGTTTTAGACAATTGAAAAATATTCTATAAGGAATATAAAATGATGGCCAAAATCCTTGGCATAACTACCATAATGATTCTTAGCATACCTGGGCAGCAGCATGTTTTAGTAACTGAGGTCTTCTTCTCTGCTGATTAGAAAACATCTGACTAACATTCCCACTTCTCTTCCCACAAGCTAGCTCCAGCATTAGGGAGAATTATAAAAAGGATCCTGCTTCTGACTGTTACAACAGCTTGCTCATGGGAAGAGGTGAAAACATCAGAGGAACAGACCCCATCTCTTGCAGCTGCTGCAACCTAATAAGTGGGTACAGGGGAACTTTCATGGTCTCTCTGTATTACCTAAAGCTGTAAATTCATAGGGTTCATGAACCCATCACAAACATGGTATTGACAGACACAACCATTATGTTTATTTGGAATAGCACACAAAGGGCTCTTGTAGTACCTTGAGCCTGAAAGAAAAACATTGATAGCATTAGATTTCATATACTTAAATCCACTTCATCATGTGTTGTCCTGCCAACTTCTTTCTCTTAGTCTAATCCAGACCTGCACAACCAGTGACTGGTTTTTATCTCAGTCTATTACTCCATCATGTTTGAAGGCCTCCATCATTGTTCTGGTACCAAAGAAGTTCCCTACTGGGAATTTTCAGGACTACAGACCAGTAGCACTCACTTCTATCAACATGAAGTGCCTTGAGAAACTGGTCTGAAGGCATAACATTTCTTGCCTTCCACATGGCAAACATCAGTTTGCACACAGAGCCAACACATTGACAGAGGATGCTATAGCCTTCACGCTCCACACTGCTCTGACCCTTCTGGAACGACAGGGGAACTATGTAAGGAGGCTTTTTGCAGACTTTAGTTCTGCATTCAACACAACCCTTCCACATAGACTAAACTCATGGATCTTGGACTGTCATATTCAATCTGTTCCTGGATTATGGACTTCTTGTCTGGACGTTCCCAGAATCATAGAATCATAGAATCATAAAATAGTAGAGTTGGAAGAGACCTCATGGGCCATCAAGTCCAACCCCCCGCTAAGAAGCAGGAAATCGCATTCAAAGCACCCCCGACAGATGGCCATCCAGCCTCTGCTTAAAAGCCTGCAAAGAAGGAGCCTCCACCACAGTCCGGGGCAGAGAGTTCCACTGCTGTACAGCTCTCACAGTGAGGAAGTTCTTCCTGATGTTCAGGTGGAATCTCCTTTCCTGTGGTTTGAAGCCATTGTTCCGTGTCCTAGTCTGCAGGGCAGCAGAAAACAAGCTTGCTCCCTCCTCCCTATGACTTCCCTTCACGTTAGATTTGGGTTAGATTTGGTCACTATATCTCGTTAGCTCTCACTGTCAATACTGGGATGCCACAGTGTGTTGAGTCCTCTGCTTTTCACTTTGTATACATATGATTGTACCCCTGTCCATCACAGCAATATCATTACCAAATTCACAGATGATACAACCATGATGGGGCTTATCTCTGAAGAGGATGAGACTGCCTATTGGGAAGAGGTGGATCGGTTGCTCTCGTGGTGCAGGGACAATAATCTGGTTCTTAACATCAAAAAGACCAAGGAGCTCATCGTGGATTATAGGAAGAACAGACCAAAAATTCAACCCTTAGTAATAAATGGAGACCAAGTGGAGCCTGAAGACACATCAAAGACCATCAAGGTGGCAAACACACATTTTTAACAAAGCCTGCATTATGTTGCTAGGGGATAAGGAAATCAACAGCTGTTGCTATGGTTATGACAATTCATCACCAATCAATGCAGACATAAGATAAACAGACAAGGAAATGACCAAAAACAAAAGATGATTTTTAAAAAGGCAATAAGGTTGCTTTGGATTTCAGGGAGTTACTGTCAGGCAATGGGAGAAAAGGAAATGTGGCATTTTCATGGCTATTTTGAGCCAAGGCAAATGTTTGGTTTTTTATGCCAACACATTTATATTTTGATTTTTCTGATCTTTTTTCTTTCAGATTTTAACTAAACACTAACGTTGTGCTACTGGTGCTGGTGTACAATAGTTTGTCAGGAAAAATGCACAATTATTTCTGCAGGACATTTCAGAATTTTCTTTAGCTACATCTTCTAATGCACTTTCATTGTCATGGGCACATTGTATGAAATCCTGGGAGTTGCAGTTTGGGTGTTACTTGGAAATCTGTGTCCATTTTAACAATGTAGTTCAGGAGTGTGGACCAGAACTATCTAACAGGGGAATGTAAAGACCTCCTCAAAAGAAAAGGCCTGGGTTTCCGTTGGCAAAGCTATGCCAGTTAAAGTAGTATTATTTACTATAAATACATTAAAAAACAGGACTCTGCCATCTCAGGCTCTTGAGGAAAAATGATGTAGTTATAAGCTTACATGCTTCTCACAGGCAACCTTCTGACCAGGTCTACAAAACTGACCTATGCTCATATGACATCCTGCAAAGAAAGGATTTTGACTTAAAAGTCTGTTTTGTTCCAGATTTTGTCCCATGAGTTTTTATTATAGCCAATGATAAGAAGTGCTGAGACCCACAGTCCATCCTTGCTATGATGATGTCACAAATGTGATGGAATCACTGGTGGAATCCTACCAACTGTGGTCCCTGCTGAGTATGAGACTCCTTAGTGATCCCAATCACCTACCCAATCTATCTATTACCTTGGTGTTGCAATGCTCCCTCAAATTTGCAAGTGCTTCCTTTGATGTTTTTAAACTTGCAATCGCAATTTGGATTTGCTGTATTGGATTTGCTGTTGCTTCTTTTAGGTTTGGTGCCATGGTTCTGCAATTCTTCAATGTGGCAAGCCAGTTTTGTTCCTGCTTCCAATATTTCCCATGTCCTTTTTTCCTGTTTGGGTTTTGATCACCATTGCTTGCCTCTTCTAGATTGTTGTTGTGTGCGTTGTTGATTTAAAAGTGGGAGAGAGATGCTGAAATGTGTCTCTATGGATAAATTCTCTGAAACGGCTAATTCCTTCTGAATATTAATCTTTGACTGATCACGGTGACCAGCTAGAATGTACAGTCCAAAGGAATAATCAGATTTGCTGAAATCAGTTCCTAAGAAAATGATTTCACATTTGACAAAGCATCAAGTCTCCTCTGATCCTAATCCTTTTTAACTTCCTTCCATCTCTGAGTAACACTACTGATACAGATCAGTTGCTAAGGCTGGAAAGGCAGGGTAGACTTTACTATTATTAGGAGGTCTGAACTACCCTATCTTTTTGTAGGCATTAGTGGTTCATACAAACTTATGCAAACAATTGCTGCAATTCACAATTAATTGTGGGTATTTAAGTTAAAATAAGATTCTCTGCTTCTGCAAAGAGATGGTGACTGTTGCTAACCCTATTCAGAAATTCTGAAAATGATCTGTTATCCAATGACATCGGGTGGCTCATGTCCACTCCAGGCTTTAGTTCAAATGATTTATTGTTTGTTTGTTTATTACATTTATATTCTACCTTTCTCCCAGTGTGGATCAGCTATCCAAGGTGTTGAACTATATGCCCGGACTAGATTCAGAACCTCAAAAAACCTCCTTGAAAGTTTAGCCTAAAAGATTTAACAGATTTACTAAAGTATCTTTCATACTACCACAAGCACAGCACTTTGGTACTGCTTCCTTAAGCAATATCTTGGCATGTGTAATTTCATCAGACATTCATGAATTATTTGCCAGAAACATCTAGTGCCTCATCAAACTACATATCCCAGGATTCCATAAGATGTAGCTATGGCAATTGAAGCATGATTGTGTATTTTGAATGAGAATTAAGACAAAGAGTTTTTTCAGACAATGATTTTACATGGAGGAGGTGTGGACATGGGATTATGTAACTTCCTTTAAGATATCCAATTGATGGATATATTGTCCCAGTGTCTGTCTGTTACAAGATGGGTAGATGCAGGAAACACCGTGGATGTAGCATATCTGGATTTCAGTAAGGCCTTCGACAAGGTCCCCCATGACCTTCTGACAAACAAGCTAGTCAAATGTGGGGTGGGCAAAACTACGGTTAGGTGGATCTGTAATTGGTTAAGTGAATGCACCCAAAGGGTGCTCACCAATAATTCCTCTTCATCCTGGAAAGAAGTGACTAGTGGTTTGCAGCAGGGTTCCATCCTGGGCCCAGTTCTGTTCAACATCTTTATTAATGACTTAGATGAAGGGTTAGAAGACATGATCATCACGTTTTCAGATGACACCAAATTAGGAGGGATAGCTAATACTCCAGAAGACAAGAGCAGAATTCAAAACAATCTTAACAGATTAGAGAGATGGGCCGAAACTAACACAATGAAATTCAACAGGGACAAATGCAAGATACTCCACTTAGGCAGAAAAAAATGAAATGTAAAGATACAGAGTGGGGGATGCCTGGCTTGACAGCAGTATGTGTAAAAAAGATCTTGGAGTCCTTGTGGACAGGAAGATGAACATGAGCTAACAATGTCATGCGACAGCAAAAAATGCCAATGGATTTTGGCTTGCATAAATAGGAGTATAGTGTCTAGATTCAGGGAAGTCTATTCTGCCTTGGTCAGACCACACCTGGAATACTGTGTCCGATTCTGGGCACTGCAATTTAAGGGAGATGTTGACAAGCTGGAATGTGTCCAGAGGAGGGCGACTAAAATGATCAAGGGTCTGGAGAACAAGCCCTATGAGGAGCGGCTTAAAGAGCTGGGCATGTTTAGCTTGCAGAAGAGAAGGCTGAGAGGAGACATGATAGCCATGTATAAATATGTGAGAAGATGTCATAAGGACGAGGGAGCAAGTTTGTTTTCTACTGCCCTGGAGACAAGGACGCTGAACAGTGGCTTAAAACAACAGAAAAGGAGATTCCACCTGAACATTAGGAAGAACTTTTCAATTGGGAGAGCAGTTCAGCACGGGAACTCTGCCCTGGAGTGTGGTAGATGCTCCTTCTTTGGAGGCTTTTAAACAGAATCTGGATGGCCATCTGTCGGGGGTGCTTTGAATGCAATTGTCCTGCTTCTTGGCAGGGGATTGGATTGGATGGCTGATGAGGTCTCTTCCAACTCTATGATTCTATCATTCTGTCTTTCATTTTTATCTGGTTAAAGTTGAAATCAGGGTACCAAATTATGTGGAGAGTCTCCAAAGACAGAAGAGTCTCTTCTACTTAGACAGTAATAATGGAGAGGGTGAAATTATGCTGCTCCCCTGCTTGCGTGTTGACTTTATCTAGAGAACATAACATCTGAGTAGGATTGAATTAAAGTAGAAATTGTACCGTGCAAATTCTTTTTATTAAGACACAGCTGAAGAATTATGTGTCAAAACATACTAGACATAATATCATAGAGTTGGAAGAGATCACAAGGGCCATCCAATCTAACCCCATGCAATGCAGGAACATACAATCAAAGCACTCCTGATAGATGGCCATCCAACCTGTCTTCAAAACCTTCAAAGAAGGATACACCAACATATTCAAATGCAGGGTATTCCACTGTTGAACAGCTCTCGCCACCAGGAAGTTCTTCCTAGTGTTTAGGAATCTCCTTTCCATGTCAAAATATTGGACAACCTCCTCCTCCTCCTCCTCCTCCTCCTCCTCCTCCTCCTCCTCCTCCTCCTCCTCCTCCTCCTCCTTGCCTTCTTTGTGAGCATTTATGTAACAAGCAGTCCTAAAACTTCAGCCACTATGTCATACTATATTGCCACTGGGTAAGTAGTTTCAAGGTAGCCTTTTCAAATTCAGTATTTATTTTTTTTTGAAATGTAATTGTTTTGGGTGTTGGGTAAAGGTGGAGGCTGAGATGTTCACTTCAATAATTTTTATATTCACCTTTTAATATATAGATTGGATCCAGGCCTAAACACACTTTTAGCAGACTAATTAAACCCAATGGTATTGAAGTTAGTCATTAACAATATAAGCACCATTTATTTCAGTGGTTTTCCTCTAAGCATGAGTAAAGTCTGAATCTATTCCAGTACATTTTGGAACTGAATGCATTTCAGTAAGAACCCTGAGCTGAGCTGAATTTGGTATTTGAGATCATTATATATATTTTACTGCAATAGTTAAATTCCTAACCTGGCCTTTGATTCAGAAAAACATATATAAAGGAGATGGAAACAGTGTGTTTACACCATGGAAAAAAAATGGTGTGATATTTTAGGAGTATTTATATAATGTGACACTACTGGCAAGAAAAAAAATGTGCTACCAACAGCACCACTGCTATTGCCATTGTCTTTAACATCATTATTTTGCTCTTTATTACCATTTGTAGTTCCAGCCCACCTTGGAGGCATTGTCCCTGAAATCTGTGAAAGAAAGTGGAAACACTCAAGCGCTTGCCAGCAGACACATGTTAAGTGTTGCACCTGTGCTTCGTGATTTAAAAATAGCCCTGAAATCTCAGTTAATAACTGCTATCAAAGTCCTATCTGAACCTTAATACAATTCTTTTTCCCCTCTTTCCTAGAGGCAGAAAAGAATGATAGAACATTGCCATTATGTGTTCTTTAGATCTCTGTGTGGCTGTTTGTAATTTGATGGCATCTGACTCAGCCGATTGAAAGAGCAAATCCTAGCCAACCGCATATAGTCTTGTACCTTCTCTTTCCAGAACAGGAAAGGGAAATTGCTAGCATTACATAACAGCTATGTAAGCTTGCATTTGGTCTCTATTTATTTTCTTTTTTGCCTCTTTTTGCACTGTGGTCCCCTCCTTTCCACTCCACAAGTTGTAATTCCAAAAAGCTTTTTGGTTTTGTGATGTTGTTACTGTTGTTGATGTGCTTCACAATTTCCAGGGAAAAGAGATGTCCACTATAAAATCCCCCTCATATGGAAAGATAGGGGAAAGCAAAACAAACAAAAGCCCCACAAAAATGAGCTCTGAAAGATCACCCATTTAACCCTCTGCAGAGAACTACTTACAAAAGTTCTGGATATAGTTAAACTAAGATCGACACAGAATGTCCCTGATGATTTCAAAGCAACTTTACTGACCTGAAATTAGACTGTTTCAATTAACTGATTTCTTTCTCCAATGACTAACTGATCCATTTTTAGTGCAATGGCAAGCTAAATAAGATTTTCTCATGGTTGTTGTTATGTTCCTTTGGGTAATTTCTGACATGTGGTGAGCCCAACATGAGCTTTTGCGGCAGGGGATCTTTACAGAGATAGGTTGCCTTTGCCTCCTTCTGAGGCTTGGAGAATGTGACTCACCCAGGTCACCCAATGGGTTTTCATGGCCAAGTAGGTATTTGAACCTTGGTCTCCAGAGGTACATCTCCAATTGTCAAACCATTATACCGCATTATAAAACCAAAATAGTTAATCATTAATAAACTTTGAAATATAATTGAATTACATATATATTTTAAGGGGAAAATACATTTACAGTGAAACTGTATTTAAGTCCAAAATTTACACTGCCATTAAAGAGTGAAGCTGAAAGATGCCTTCTCTAATTTTATACAGCACCTCTCTTTGCGTCTGTCTTGAGCCTTGAGAAAAGGGAAAGAGTGGTGTGGTACATCTTCAAAAACCCATTTCCCACCATCCCATCAAAACACTTTTTCTGCTTTTCTTTTCACTATCCCATACAATTTCATCTCCTTAACTTGCCTTCTTCAGCTGATGTGTTCTGGGGCTTTAGCACAGCAGGTTAATCACCAAAGTGCAATAAATCCTGGTTGAGAATTCAAAGCCCAGGTCAGAGTGAGCTCCTGACCTTTAGCCCAGCTTCTGCTTATCTAGCAGTTCAAATACTAATGTGAGTAGATAAATAGGAACTGCATTAAAGCAGGGAGGTATTTAGGCTCAGTGTTTCGATCAGAAAAAGGAGGAAGTTTACAAACAATGTTCTTCGGCAAAGAGATATGGAGCAACAGCACCTCCCAGTGGCCAGAACCAAGCGCATCCTCCGAAGATGCCAAAAGATGGGAAAGCCTATACATACCTCTATATGTTGTCTGTCTTGTCATTATTATAATCAGCATTGAATGTTTGCTGTATATGTGTTCTGTGATCTGCCCTGAATCCCCTTCAGGGTGAGAAAGGCAGAATATAAATACTGTAAATAATAAATAAATGAATAAATAGATTCAAGGAAATAGCCATTTTCTGGGAAAGATGCAATGTCTAGTGTAAAACACAGGATGAATGAATGGATAAATTTGGATGAATGAGAGATTACTTCCTTCTAAGCTCTCTTTGTTATTTGGTTTTTAATCTATTAGCCTTATAATTGACTATGGTATCATATTTCAACCATGAAGTTTGTTTTGGATCTTATGACCTAAACCATGTTAATTTCTCAATCTTACAAAAACATGAACTGATTTTGCAAAAATCTATGAGAATGTGCCTCTTTAATACTACAGTATCATTTAATTTAATTTTGGAATTTGACTAATGAAACCATGTTAGTTACCAGATGCATACTGGATTTCTATTTTGCCATACTGCACAATCACACAGTTTGACCATTCTCTTGAAATCTTTGTCTTCTATGCAATATTAGAATTCCAGTAGAAGAAAAATTACTGTACAACAAAGAGTTGTGCAGTAATATTGGATTCCTTGACAAATTTTCTTTTCAACGAAATGAAATTATACAATCATAATTCAAGTGCATGCAACTACAAGAGAGACACAATATCATGTGATAAGACCCATCCAATGGTATTTTCATCCTGCCATGATTGCAATTCATCAGTCTCATCACTCCAGTCCAGTTAATCTGCTGTATACTTACATGCAACAGCAATGTAACATATATACTTTACTTACACCACACAGCAAGAAAGGAGAGTGGAAATGTTTCATACTCTGGGAGAAAGAGACAATATTATAAATGTGGTCCTTTAACCCACAACAGCTGAATTATAAAGTGTAGTTATGAGGAATTAAGTCTCATTAAAATCAACAGCTCCCAAGAGAAAATGTGAGACTCTTGACTTTTCCAAAGGCACATGTCTCAGTTCAGGCTGTAAGTGCTTTGAAGGGCAGCAAAAGTCAGTGGCTTTGTGGGAAGAGGGGATCCATTAGAACAGGAAGGGTTCAGACAGAGATTCACAGTAAACGTTCTCAACAGATGGGAGTGCTGGGCAAAGGGAATAGCTCTTTGCCACTGAGGAGTTGCAAAATGAGTTTATATTTAGCACCTTCAAGGAGAAAATTGACTGCATTATAGCAAAGCTACTCAGTGCCTTGAAACGCACCGTGTGGACCCTGTCTGATTCACAAGGAAATTGTTTTGATGGTTTTCATTATGGTTTTTTTTTTATCAACGTCAGTTAAAGTGTGTGTGTCTTTGACCACCTGCTGTCTGGACCTCTTGATTCCCACAGGCTTCCTCATCTGTGGTATTGTATGCTCCATCTGCCAATGCAATTATTGGCTCAACCGCAAATGGTCCTTAATTTCTAGGCTGTTGTTCCAGACCCTCTTGAGAGCTGTGTGACAGTTTTCAAATTTGGTTCTTCTTCTCTCCTAACATTTACATTAACACTTAAACATCAGTGGCATACATTATAGGTCTTCTCACACGACACAGTTATAGTACTAGGAATCCACTTTCAATGCTACAACAGAATGGAACCACATTAGCTAAAATGGAATTGTAGTGCTACAATTGTGTAGTGTGAAAAGGCCCTAGGGTTGTAGGACGTTTGTTGAATTTGTACCCACATTATGCAAACATGTCAGCATTTTGTAGGACAAAGGGGAGTTGAATGGTTTGTCCTAACTGCATAGATAATCAAGCTGAATCTTGCACTTGACAAAATAAGTGTTTTGACAAAGAAGGTTATACCACAGCCCCATTTTTATAGTACTGATATCACCATACTTGCTGTGGAGCTTGTTGCTAATCCCATGAGTACTTTTACCTGCAGTGTAAATGGATAATGGCACAAAAGCAGATCTCAAGAAAGTTACTTTTAATACAATAGTATTACAATACAATATATATATATCTCAAAAAATGCACAATTTGGAGGAGGTAGGGTGGGAAGAAGAGTAATTTAGAATAAATAATTGATTTGAAATGTACAGTGGCCTTCCACATTTACAGGGTTGAGTTTTGTGGGTTTGATGTCCTACAGTGTGACTCTATTTAATTTCTTATTAATTAATTAATTAATATATTTTTATCCCACCCTATCTCACCCCAAGGAGGACTCAGAGCGGCTTACAACTTTGCCACATCAAAACATAAACATAACAGATTATAAATACATTAAAATTAAATCATTAAACATAAAACATAAATACAACTAAAACAAGATTTAAAACAGCAATTAAAACAGCCACATAGTCTGAAATCAAAGTCCATGGTCCACTCCAATGGAACATAACTGTAGAATTGCACTGGAGGACCTAGACATTCCTAAAGAGGTGTTTTCTCAGGAAATAATAATAGGAGGGATTTATTTGCAGTATTCTACTTTTCTGTGTCCAGAATGTGGAGAGCTGATTGTGATAATATTGATAAACATTTCCCAGAATCCTCAGCCAGCTTTTTCATATTGGCTAGGAGGATCTGGGAGTTACAGTGATCAACTTTTCTGCATGGTGGTTCAGAATCAGTCGTGCCATCTGGGAACAAGAAAATCCTCCATCTTCGTTTTAGTGTGGTTTTCCTAGCAAGCAAATTCAGGCATGAGAATGGCATTTCAAGAAACAAGATTTTGATACTGAAAACGTATTTAAAACGGATGGCCATACAAGTCAAACTGATAATTGTATACTTAACAATAAGTCCTGCATGTTTTCATGCAAGCTTCTTAGTAGAAGAACAGAGGGAAAGGTCCTATTTTTCTCCCCTCTGACATTTTCTCCTATGACATCTCTAGCTAAACCAAATTATGCATAATATAATTTTTGTCTTCAATTGGATTTTGTACATGCTTGCCTTTGATCCATCACTTTCAATATTCATTCATCAAAGTATTCTTAAAAGGGGACAGGAACAGATGTGAACAGGAGCCTTGTTTAGCATCACCTTCTCCTTCATATTAAAAGTGCAATGGACATAGGGCACATCACTTTTCTCCCTTTGCTGAAAATGATATGGGGGGTCCAGGGAGTCATTTGCTAGAACAGTGGTTCTCAGCCTGTGGGTCCCCAGATATTTTGGCATTCAACTCTCAGAAATCCTTACAGCTAGTAAACTGTTGTAGGCCAAAACACCTGGGGACCCACAAGCTGAGAACCACTGTTCTAAAACAAGAAAGCTGCTTCAAGGTAAAGAGGCAGAGGAGCAATTGCAGTATCCCTTCAGCTGTTCCTCATGCATCTCTTGATCATTATCCTTCATGTCTCCAGGTTAAATAGAAAACACTATCCTACTGCAAGTAAAATTCTCACACCAGTCCAGTTGCTTCTGTACATGTAATGGAAGGGTACTGTGGGAGGAGGAAGGATGTAGAATGCCTTTATTTTTTATTGTTGTTTTATCGTTTTATCCCTCTCCCACCCTCCCCTCCTTGTACATGCAAATATATACAGCAAACTACAGAAGTTATATTTGAAATATCAATCTCAATCTTAATTTTTCCACTCCACATCTTAGCACATTCTCTAAATAGTTCTTAACTGGTTCCCACATCCACTTGATTATTGCATGCTTTTCAATCTTATCTATATTGTTCCATTTGCAATTTGTTATATCCACATTTAACATATCAACTATATACTTATACCAATTCATCAGAGTCCATTTTGTTTTATCTTTCCAACCCCTCACCAAAACAATTTGTGCACACGCTATTAATTTGTCAACCATTTTTTTCTTTTTGAATGATTGAAGGAGAAATCAATAAAATGCTAAATCTACAAATAGTAATAGTTAATAGAAATGTACTACATGCAAGGATAACAGAAGTGAAGAATATAAAAAAGAATGTAGAATGCCTTGAGCAGTAAATGTCTGTGGTCAGTCCAGAGGTTCATTTTTACTTAAAGATATTTTGGTGATTCGGAGCACTTTCACACTGCAGAATAGCAGACTTACCTGCCTTGCCAGCACTCTATGGAATTCTGGGAGTTGCAGTTGTGGGGATATTTGGAAATCTCACCAAAAATCTGGGTGCTAACCAGAGGCAATACTTATTCCAAGGCAGCCTCAAGTGCCGGCATCTTCCCCAGCAAAGATTAGGTTCAGTTTTCTTAATACCAATCTTCCTCCATAACATTCCCAGAAAAATTACTTTTGGGACTGGGATAGTCTTCATTTCTTAACCTGCATAGTTTCTAGTCCTATGCCATCCTCCCCCCCCCCTCTTGTCCACCTACCTGAATGAGTGAACCCATATACAAACTCTCCACCCATCCCCTTTCCTCCTTCTCAACTATGTGAGTGAGTGAGGGACTATGCTGGTACCCCCCCCCCCCCCGATCTCCTCTCCTTTCCTCCTCTTGTGAACTCTTCTAGTTTAATTTTCTGTCAGTAACACTGGTGTTATTGAAACCCCTGCTAAAAAATGGTATAAGGTAGCAACAGAGACTGTGGCAAATACAATAACTCGTAGATATTCAAATCCTCAAATGTTTAATCCACAGATGTTGAGGGCCTACTGTACTTAATGTACTCTGTATGGGACTGTCTTTGAGACCTATTTGGAAAGTTCAGCAATTGCAGAATGCTGTAGCCAGAATGCTGAATAAAAATACTGCTGCTGCTGCTGCTGCTACTACTACTACTACTACTAATAATAATAATGTTATTTCTTACCCACCTCTCCTCATGGCTCGAGGCAGATTACAACATAATTAAAACACACACTCATTGTAAAGATTTTACACATATTATGTATTCTATAAAAGATACATATTAAAATGTATTTCTATTAAATACATAATAAAACACACAGAACAAATATTAAAACACAGGACATGAGTTTAAAAATTAATGATTAAAACTGGCTGGGTAGGCTTGCCAGAAGAGATAGGTCTTTAGGTGACTTTTAAATTCCGTCAGCTCACTTAGCTGTTAGAACTCTTCTGGCAGGTCATTCCACAGTCTTGGGGGCAGCCAATGAAAAGGTCCTTTGGGTAATGGTCACCAGTCCGATTCTGGCTGGCTAGAGTAGCTGCCCCCCAGAGGACCTAAGTGTGTGGGGCAGATTGTACAGGAGAAGGTAATCCTGTAGGTATCCTGCATCCAAATATAGGGCTTTAAAGGTCAAAACTATCACCTTGTACTTTTCCTGTAAACTAATTAGCAGTCTCAGAGTGACTTTATTATAGGTGTAATAAGCAAATTCCTGGATGTTCCTGTAACCAATCTGGTTGCCATATTTGAACCAGCTTGGTACAAAGGAGCCCAATATAAAACACATTGCTGAAGTCCAACCTTGAGGTTACCAACATGTGCGCTACTATCTTTATGTCCACCATATCTAGGAAAGTGCCTAGGTGGTATATCAGCCAAAGCTAGTAGTAAGAAAGCACCCCTGATTGTGGCATCTACCTGGGCTGACATTTGGAGAGATAGATCCACGAGTACTCCCAAGCTGCAAAGACAGTTTTTCAAGGGGAGTGTAATCCCATCCAGAACTGATTGACATACCACCATCCCTAGATTAGGACCCTAGATGACAAGCACCTCTGTTTTGTCAATATTCAGTATTAGTTTTCCCCCCCTCATCCAGCCCTTTACCTCCTCCAGGCATTTATTCGAAGGATTCAAGCTATCCTCAGCGGAGGCTGTTTTTAAAAGCATAGAGAAATAAATTTAGGTGCCATCAACATACTGATAACACCCTACCCCATGCCTCCGAATGATCTCCCCCAGCAGTTTCATGTAAATATTAAAAAGCATTGGAGATAGAATAGCACCTTGTGGGATGCCATATAGCAGTTCCTTTTTTGAGGAGCAACTATCTCCAAGCACCACCATCTGGAACCTGACTTAGTGGTATGACAGGAACCACTGTGCCTCCAATTTCCAGTCCTTCCAGGCATTCCAGAAGGATGCCATGGTCGATGGTATCAAAAGCCACTGAGTGGTCTAGAAAGACCAACAGGGACACACATCCCTTGTCAGTATTAAGATGAAGATCATCCACTAAGGTGACCATAGCAGTCTCAGCTTTGTATCCTTTTCTGAAACTGGTTTGAAATGAGTCAAGGAAATGTGTGTTATCCAAGCCTACCTGGAGTTGGACGGCAACTGCCTTTTCAATTACCTTGCCCAAAAAAAGAAGGTTAGATACTGATCTGTAATTATTAAGGACCAGAGGATCCAGGGAGGGCTTTTTCAGCAGTGATCTAAACAGGATGGAAAATTCCTTTCCCTGAGATATATTGATAATTTGTTGTATTTGAGATCAAATTGCATCTCTTCCCTGGATGACAAGCCAAGAGGGACAAGGATCAAGAAAACAGGTTGTCTTCCTTACTTGCCACAGCAGCTTGTCCACATCAACAATACTCGCCAATTAAAACTGGTCCAGTGTAATCCCACTCACAGATTTGCTGAACACCTCATTGTTGGCTCCTGCTCCAATGACAGCATCTAAATTGGCTCTTACTTGAGAGATTTTATCTGCGAAATGGCTATTAAAAGCATGACAGAGAGCTACTGAAGGTTCTAATGGGTTCAGAGGGGAGGGTACCTGAGTTAAACCTCTCATCACACTGAATAGCTCAGCTGGATGTGAATTTGCAGACACAATATGGGCAGAGAAGAAATATTTCTTTGCTGCACATATTACCATGTTATAAGAGCAGAAATGTCCTCTATTCTGTGTTCTCACATAAGCCCAGGTATTCCACCATCTCGGCTCTAGTTGCCATCTTTCTTTTTTCATTTCCCTGAGGGTCTCTGTATTCCAGGAAGCCTGATTTATAATGTGTCAGAAAGGATGTTTGGGAATGATCATGTCAATAACCCTGATTCAACAGGATCATTGGTGATGCCAGCCATAGTGCTCTCCAAGACTTCCTGGAATCTCAGAGGATCCATTAGCCTTTGAGGGTGGATCATTTTGATTTCATTTTTTTTAATTTCTATTTAAAGATTTATCAATCAAAATGTATAAGTATACATTCTTTCCTCTTTTTACAATCTCTTAGACAAAGGAGTATTTAAATAGGTCCTCCACCCCTGCAGGGATAAGTTGTAGCTGTGCTACTAACCCTGACCAGAAAGTGATCTGTCCATAACAACTCAGAGATATTGATCCCCTCCGCCCACAGATCTGGATGTTCTGAGCTGAAAATCACATCAAGGATATGATCTGCTAAATGCATCAGTTCAGAAACCAATTGGGATAAGCCCATGTTTGTCATGGATAGCATGAACTCTGAAGCTGCACCAGACAAACTGCCTTCCAAACACCTCCAAGACCAGTTCCATGAGCTCAGCCAGGAAGTCTGTTAGGCAGCGGGCTGGATGGTACACTAACAACATCCCTAGTCTGTCTCTGGTTTTCAGACTCAGGTGCACTAGAACTTGTTACAAGAAACATATACCGCCTCTGTTGAAACTGCTTCGCTCACAATCTGCCCCCCCCCCCCCACGGTGGTTGGGATACTGCAAAGTGCTGGTTATGACTTATAATAAAGCTGTCCCAAACTGGAAATACCTGCCAGAACAGATTCATTGGCTCAAGATGTTGCCTGTACAATCAAGCAGTAAAAACCAGTCTCTTTTTGCAGGTCTATCCAGACTAATGTCCTTATCCCACACTAAATTTCCCCCATTTTCTCACTGTCTTCTCATACTGATGTAATGGAGTACCCCGGAGGTCTTCCCATGACACACCACCACTTCCGATGGCAGTGTGTGCAACACGTTGGATTGGATGGCCCTTGTCGTCTCTTCCAGCTCTTTCATTCAGATCTGCCACCCCAATCCTAGAAATAAATCAAAGTCCATTGAACGTCACCACACTCTGATTCTAGGGGAATAATGCAGATTTCCTGAAGAGCAAATGCAAAGCATAATTTTTCTTCAGAGGCAGCAGCAGGAAACTTCATTACGATTTCATTTGAAGCTGTGTATTAAAGCTAATTATATTTGCAGAGTGCAAAAACACAAAGCAAAACAAAAAAAGAAAACAACCCATAATTATCACTATGGGTTCTTTGAAATTAACTAAAGAAGCTCAAAAGGTCATTCTTCCTGTTTTGACCAAATCAGCATAATTCACCATTTCTAGTAAAGCCTCCTCCAGCAAGTCTATATTTTGCATTATATTATTATAGTGGAATATATCTTCTATGATTTTCTAAATGGTATGATGATTTCCAATAACATATTTTAGATTGCTTGTGAACACAGGCACAGACCCATATTCCCCCATTTCCCTCCCTTCCTCCCTCTCCCTCTCCCCTTCTCTCTCTCTCCCTCCCCCTGCTCTCTCTTTCACACACACACACACACACACACACACACACACACACACTTTGGCTGGAATTGTATTCATGACAAATAAATGTGCAACTATTGATTATGTATACATGTGTTCTTTTTCAGATATTGTATAAAGAGACAGTCAATATTTTCTTGTGCAATATCAACCCTTTCCCTAGGAACTGCCATTGCCATTTATATTGGGATTCTGCTCATGTCATCTAAAAGCATTAGCTTCTGTCTCTACTCTTCTCTTGATATCTCAGGCTCACAGCTTGAATGTGTGCCTCGACTCAGATCTGAAGTAGTTGGTGTGAATATTTTTCTGGTGGTAGCCAGGAGGAGATTTACATAACTAAAAATACCAGTACTTCACTAGGTACATCAATACCTGGAGATGACCAATCTGGCCATGGTGACACATACCTCAATTACATCCCGTTTGGATTACTTAAACACAATGTAGTTATGGCTGCCTTTGGAAACTGTTTGGAAACTTCAGTAAGTCCAAAATGCTGCAGCCAAGTTGTTGACCAAGACTGAGTATAGGGATCATGTAACTCCTTTGTTGAAACAGCTTTAACATATGCAAGTCTGTTTCAATGTGTTGGTTATGACTTTTAGAAAACTGTCCAATTTGGGACTAGTCTATCTACATTTTAAATGATTGAAAGTTGTGCTGGGTGCCATGCTGGGAGAAATGCAGGATATGCATTATACATGGAGTAAATAAACAAATAACTATTACAGAATCAATGTGTTGTTGTTTTCAGCATGTTTTCAGCACCTTCCAAGACAGCATATTCTACTATCAAGCAGCTCATCATCAGGAAAATTTTCCTTATTTTAAGTGGAATCTAATTTCCATCAGTTTGAATCGTCATCCTGTGTCATATGACCTCATCACACTTACCTAAAACAGCATCCTAGGGTGCTTCCACCCTATCTTGGGGATGAGCCCCACACCAGCCTTCACATGCCATTATGTGACTTCTGGTGGAGGCCCTGCCCCCAACCAGGGTGCAAGCATCATTGGACACTTCCCCCACAATACAGTAGTCTTGTGCAGATCCTCTGCAAAAAGGCAACACTCCCCACATGTGATGGAGGAACTATTGTCAAGAGGGAGCTGCGTGCAGGGCAACAGATTCATCTTGCTGCCCCTCTATTTTCTTTTCTCAGCAAAGCCAGGTGAAGCGGTACATTTGACCTGACCTTTGTGATAAGGCCCCTAGTCTCTAATCAGCAGAAAAGAAGCTTGTCCCCTCCTTAACATGGCATCCTTTCAAATATTTAAACATGGCTATCATGGCCCCTCTTAACCTTCATCTGAAAAAATGCACTGAATTCTTCCAGTGATGGAAGCTTACATGGAATATCAGTGATTAACAGATCATCGAAACTTATCCCATATTAATGAGAATGTGATGGCTACATACATTGTACATAAATGGATGTAGATACAGCCTATTCAAAAATATTATGTGCAATAGTTATATCTGAGTCGGGTCTGTCTCTGTGTAATTGCATGCCCCGCTCATCAGAATATGTTGTAAGTAACAAGCAGAACAGAGATATTATTTGGCTTGGGACTTGAGCATCAAGCTAAAGCAGCACGTCGGCTTCAAAGTATAAAAATAGGCCCTCCAGAAATAGATGCTAGAAATGGAAAACAGAATTGCATGCATTTTATTATTTCCTTTCTCATCAAACAAAGCCCACCAGTTGTCACAGGGTTTGAGGAAAAGATGCCTTGCTCCCAACTCTTTCAACTTGCTATTTTCAATTTTGGGAAGAAGAAGAAAAACACAAAGAAGGTTGCTCTTGTTTGCTCAAGTTTGGCACCCAAGAATGGATGACGTCTCCCCCCACATCCTGAAACTGCCCGAGATTTTTTTTTTAAAAAGGCAGGATCAGCTGTGCATTCACTGGGAAGGGGGTATGCTTGCTGTGGCTCGGCTCCTGTCATACTCGCTTGATGATGGTAGTCGCTTAATTAGGAGATGTGAAACCGCAGGAGCTGCAGGCAAGCGATAAAGGTGGATCTTTTGTATCTCGGTGTATAAAAATAAAAAGCAATTTCATCAGGCATAGCAGAGAAGAAACAGTCTTTGCAGTTTCATGCTGGGAAAGAATGAAGGCAATGGGTGGGGTGGATGGTGGAAAAAAGAGGAGAGCACGAAAACGAGGGAGGGCAGGAGCCACAATGACGACTCTTATCCAGGGAGAGAAATGTCAACACAAACAACAAAAAATGTACAGAATTCTGCCAAGAAAAGAAATATCTTCCCTCCAAATAAATTACACTCCACATGAAATAATAACTCTGCTGAAGAGCTGTTTTTCTTTCTCCTCTTTGCTTTTCTGTAGTTGCTACAGTGAAATGTTTCCTAGTTCCACTCTAGTCAATAGCAAAATCTGAATTGCCTTCATTTTGATACAGGATTAAACGAGACACGTAATCATGCATTGTTTAGCTTCAGTTCCTAGTAGATGCCACTGAGAATGTAAACTTGCATAAGATGGTCAGAACTACTTGGCTATTCTCTTCAGCCTACATGCTGCTTTCTTTTTAGACCAACTGATTTCTAAAATAAAAGAATGGCTTTCAAGTGGTACGCTTATTACAGCTCAGCTTGTGCCCCATTGGCAGATATTGCTACTGCTGGTTGAAAAGATATTTCTTTATGTATGGCTGATCTTTATATAATTGGTGTTCATACAAACAAGTTGTACTTACCTCACAAGAATTCAAGCAAGTGACATTTAACCTGGAAAGGGTAAAACCAGCCTACAGTTCCCATCACTGAAAGTTCTTATTATAGCCAAGACTTTGTGAAACTATGAAACAAATAATTCCATGATTGAACCCTTGATCCTCTGGCATCGTAACTCGTCATGTTTGTCCTCAGAGTGTCATTGTGTTGCAAAATCCACATAGAATTAAAACTACGAGAAGCAGGCATTCTCTAAAACCTGTACAGTTGGACACAATAGCAATCTCCTTTCCTGTTCGGGTTTCCAGGGCAGCAGAAAACAAGCATGTTCCCTATTCCTTACAACATTCTTTCAACTTTTTTCTTGAATGCGAATTAACCCTTTATCTATATTTTTGTTTGTACAATCTGTCCCAGACACAGAGATCCTCTAGGGGATGTTTACTCCAACCGACACACAGAGGATCTTTTCATCAGGTGCCCCAAGGCTGTGGAATGATCAGCTGTCAGAATTTAAGATACAACTTAAGATCTATCTCTTCTGGCAGGCCTAGCCAGTCAATTTTAACTTGTGAATTTTAACCTGCATTTTACCCATTTGTATTTGTGAAATGCATTTTAATAGTGCTTTGTTTTACCTCACTGTTTTCACTGTATTGCATCCCATCTCAAGCCACAAGGAGATGTGGATAATAAATAAATTGTTGTTATTATTTGTTCATATAGAATGGAGAAAACACATTGAGACATCACAAGAAGCTTACACTCTAAGAATTTCAGATAGTTGCCTGCAGTTTACTTGTCATGGTGTCTTGGCATTGCAATCAGACAAGTCAGAGGAATAACCTATGATTCCTTACTGGATTACATCTGTGTTTGAGAATAAACCAGAATTACTCTGGATACCTGGCTCATTGTTTTCCTTCCATTCTGTCAGAATATGGGGGGCATCAAATAAGCCTGACTGGCAGCATATGCCAGATGAAGAAAACGAGAAGCACTTTTTCATAAAGACATAATTAAAGTCTGGAAGCAATTGCAAGAACATATGATGCAGGCTTTTAGCCTTGATGACTTTAAAGGTGTGCTAGATAAATTTGCAGATGATGGTACAACATCAATGATAAATCTTAAAAACCATATGGAATGTCCATGATTGGGAGCAGTGTGCAACTGAATGAAAGTAGTGAGGGAGCAAAGGCAATGACCAGCTTGTGGGTTTCCCAGTGGTGTCTCAATGTTAGAGTTATATATTTTTAATTGTCAGATTATATGCATGCAAGGTGAAAATATAAGTGAGAAGGGGAAAAGTGACACAATTTGGGCTTTATGTCAAAATGAGATAGAAAAATATGTAGTGGGGTGGGGGTGGAGGGAAATCTCCTCTTGGACCACAAGTCCCAGAATCCCCCAAACAACATGGCCAAGCTAAGATAGGATTCTGAGAGTTATCATCCAGGAAAGTAATTTCTGTAGTTGTGGCATTTCTTGCCAATTGTTCTTTGCATTAAAAACATTAGAAGCACATAAATGCCCATCTTCTTTTCCCATCCCCTTCTGGATGTTTGGAATACCCAAACATAATATACTTGAAAATGTTTTCATGATGATCTAGTGAATACCGGTGCCATCTGGGAATGGGCCGAGATAAGTTTCCAGGCTTTTCTGCTACCTCACATACAAACTGGGATTTTTCTCCTTTTCTTGTGCCACTTTCCCTGAGATTTAACTGTCTAGAGCAGGGGTCCCCAAACTTTTTAAATAGGGGGCCAGTTCACGGTCCCTCAGACCATTGGAGGGCCGGATTATAGTTTTTCTTTAAATTATAAACAAATTCCTATGCACACTGCATATATCTTATTTTGAAGTAAAAAACAAACAAAAAGGAACAAATTAAGCCTCAAAGTTAATAAATCATCATCATCATCATCATCATCATAAAAATAATGAGGGTTGGAAGAGACCCCTTGGGCCATCTACTCCAACCCCCTTCTGTTTTTGTGCACCACACCATAATCAAAGCACCCCTGACAGATAGCCATCCAATAATAATAATAATAATAATAATAATAATAATAATAATAATAATAATAATAATAATACTGCAATTAACATGGTTGGAATTAACATGGTCCTTCAGCCATCTAATCCAACCCCCCTTCTGCTTTTGTGCACCAAAACATAAAGAACCCCTGACCAACAACAACAACAACAACAATCACCGTTGGAAGAGATTGCTAGCCTTCAAGAAAAATGAATCCACAACAGGGCTGCAGAGTATTCTTTCAGTTATTCACATTGGAATGACTGAGGAGGGAGAGAGGCACATGCAGACTCCCCGCTTGTCTTGCCTTGTCTCCCTGCTTGTCTCCTCGGAGGCGAGGGCGGGTGTGTGTGTGTGTGTGTGCATGCGAGGTGAGGAAAAGGCGTGTGCCTTTCTCTCCTTCCTCACCCAGCACACACCTTTCCTGCTGCATTCCTCAGTGGGAGGGGAGGGAGAGCTGCCCACGGGGCGAGGGAGGAAAGGCGAAGGCCTTTTACTCGGCCCCTGTGCATCTTCCTCGGCGACAGCAGAGGGAAAGCTGCCCGTGGGGCTAGGAAAAGGCATGTGCCTTTCTCTCCTCCCTCTCCCAGCACACACCTTTCCTGCTGCCTTCCTTAGTGGAAGCGGTGGGAAAGCTGCCCACGGGGTGAGGGAGGAAAGGTGCAAGCCTTTTACTCACCCCCTGTGCATCTTCCTTAGCAGCAGCACCGAGAAAGCTGCCCACGGGGCAAGGAAAAGGCGTGCGCCTTTCTCTCCTCTCTCGCCCAGCACGCACCTTTCCCACTGCCTTCCTCGGTGGTGGAGGCGCGAAAGCTGCCCGTGGGGCGAGGGAGGAAAGGCGCAGGCCTTTTACTCAGCCCCTGTGCATCTTCCTCGGCCGCAGCAGCTGCCCGCGGGGCTAGGAAAAGATGTGCGCCTTTCTCGCCTCTCTCGCCCAGCACGCACCTTTCCCGCTGCCTTCCTCGGTGGTGGCAGTGGGAAAGCTGCCCACGGGGCAAGGGAGGAAAGGCACAGGCCTTTTACTAGCCCCATGTGCACCTTCCTTGGCGGCGGCGGCGGGGGGAAAGGTGCGTGCGGGCCGGATAAATGGCTCCGATGGGCCGCATGTGGCCCGCGGGCCGTAGTTTGGGGACCCCTGGTCTAGAGAGCTAAAGAAACACAGCAGTTGCCTGAGTTGCCTTAATACCTGTCATTAATGAAAAGAAGAAATACACTTGAACAACTTGTCAATGAAAGTCCCCATCCCTACACATACATACTAAAAATCACCAAAGGAAAGTCTAAGACCTGGGAAGGAAGAGAGGGAACTCAGATGTCTCTTTCATACAGAATAAAATATTTTGCAAAATTGCAGGACAATTTAGACATAATTTACCTCTTCTCTGCAGCTGAACAAAAAACGACCACCTTCTTACATGCTAAAGGGCTTGTGATGAGGCAGTCAAATAGAGTATCCCCAGAATTATACACTCCCCTCTCCTGGGCTCATTCTCTATGCTCTTAAGCTCCAAGTGACAATGGAGGCTATTCTTTTTTCCCTACATGTTCAAGAGAAATCAGAAAGAGACTGAGAATATCCACTCAATCAATAAGTGGTCAATGAGATGGAGCTATATCTACCAATTCCTATATTGTATATGATACTGGTGACAGAAGCAGATATGTACAGTGTAAATATCCTGAAAATATGCTGGTACAGTAGGCTCTGCCAGTGTGATGCGAGGTCTTGGCTATATGTTGATTTGGACTGCTTCTTGATATCACCACCACTAAAAACAACAAAACAACAAAACAACAACAACAACAACATATGTTGGGAAATGTTGGATTTTACTATGGTCAGTCAGTTATGTCTGAAAAGCCTACCCAGAAAACATGAATGGTCATTTGATGTTTTGGAGTATCATAAGCAAAGAAAAGCTTGCTGAACTATAAAAGGTTAGCAACTCTAATGAACAAAACCTCTGCTTCAGGAAGACTTCATCATGGAAGTTTGCAGTTGTGCCCTTGAAGGTGAAACATAGGACACAAGATTGGAAAATAACCATTGGAAAACAGGTTGCCAATTTGAGATGATCTAGGGTAGTGTTTCTCAACCTGTGGGTCCCCAGGTGTTTTGGCCAACAACTCCCAGAAATCTCAGCCATTTAACCAGCTGTTAGAATTTCTGGGAGTTGAAGGCCAAGAGATCTGGGCACTCACGGGTTGAGAACCACTGCTCTAAGGGAAGTCCTTTGAAAATAAAGCACCAGCATTGTGGAGCCTTGAAGACTTCCAATTAAAACTAAAGAACAAAAAGTCACCTTGAGCCGCACAGAGAGAAAGGCGGATATAAATAAAGTAACTAAGTAAATAAATAAATAATATTCATCTGTTAAGTCATGTTGCCTGTGATTATTGCAAAATATAAACCCAAGAGACTAATAGCGACATAGCTATTATCCTATTAGTTGGCTTTCTTTAATAGAGTTGATGACTGTGATCTAAGATGGAGATAACTAAATGAATTAATTCTAGCATAATTTTTATTTTTACTCTTTAGGAATATGGCTTTCTTTCTTTCTTTCCTCTAAATTTGTTGCCACGCTTGTCTTTAAAATATGGATACATTTCTCTTTTATGCTTTCACAATAAATGGCTATACATTTTGTGCTTTTATTAAAAATTTGTTAGAAACATATGGGGCTAAAACTGTTCATTTAAGCTTATTATTCAGTGTGAATAATCTCTATAAATTATTTTGGTTTGACTGCTAGTTCACAAACCCTTTGTACAAAGGACAAATATATAGTCCTATATCAGATACTTTTTCTCAAGTTTTTCCAACACTTGAGAAATGTTGTTCTCAAAGCTTTTTTAAAATATTCTCAGACATTCTTCCCATCCTAATTGAAATATTCCTTTTGCATGCACAGGAGCTCAGATTAGATTAGATGAACTGATTAAATATTCTCTAGTTCAACAGTTTTGGTAACTTTTATTTGCTGTTATTATACTAACTGTATTTTTACATTTTCATGTATGTTACACCAGATTGTTTGCAGATGAAAGAGAAAAAAAGTCATTTTTAAAACACAGTAGGATTATTTTACCTACAGATCCTATAACCACTTATCCACAATCTAAAAATATTCTCTCTGGAAGTGTTTGTGGGCCTCTCAAGATCCTCCTGTGCTATACTGTAGCATACTTCTGACTCAAATATAACCAAAATTCATGGTTTACTATTGTTCATGATTTTAAGTATCTGTGGGGAGGGGGTGTATTGGAATATATTCCCAGTAGATATGGGGACCATACTGAGTACATAAATGAGACAACTGCCACATTTAAACAGTAGCAAAAAGAGACCCCCCCCCCATTGTGAACTCATCTTAGCAATGAAAATTGCCTGTGTCTACCGGCAAGTCAGGTGAAGCAACTGCCGTATTCACCCCCTCTATCTTGTATCAGAAGCTTTGGGACTGCAAATCCTATCCATCCTACCCTGCACTGTCAATAGTAAGGGATGACAACAACTTCAGTCCAACAGCATCTGGAAGGACATATTTTCCCAATCCCTGTTTTAAAATCTTTTTACTTGAAGATATCAATGTGTGCTTATTTATTTGTATATAGACGCTTCATCTTACTTACTATTAAATATAAAAAAACATTTTTAAAGAAAAGTTTGAACCAGAATTTGGGGACTGAGTGGGCAGGTTTTCTGCTGACATCACCAAGAGGCAGCTATTCAACATTGAGACAAAGTGGTTTTGCAAAGCACAATCCAGAAGAGGAAAAAGTATATTTATATCAAGTGGATGGAGAGCACTTTCAAATATATTGCATTGCCTTTGATTTCACAAACTAGAACACTGTGGTTTTTAAAGGGCCAGGTCTCCTTACAAAAGCAATCCCGTGGCAGCCTGTCTGCTAAATATATGCTCATTTTGAGGCCATGAGCTTTGCTGACTCCACCTATGGCAACCAACGCAGCTCCTGAACTGACCTTAAATGCATGTGTTACGCAACCTTGATAAATATAGATGGGTTTTCATTTTGCTTCTTACACAGACTAATGAGCATCATCTTATTTACTTTTGGGCACAAATTTACTTGCACCACAAGAAAGATCTTACCCCTCATTTGGTTTGTGTTGTTGAAATTGTTTCACTATTTTTGATGACTTCCTGTCACATTTCCCTAATTAATGACTCAGTAATGTCGTTCTCCCTGGAAGTACTCCAGGTTCCGAGTAATCTTGTTGCTCTTCCGCATCCCCAAGGAGCTTATTTAGACACTAGACCAAGCATTCTCTAAGCTGAATGACTGAGTTTAAATAAAATAAAAGGCTCAGTTCTATGGGTACCTCACACAATATACCCCATGCAGGGGTGTAGCTATTGGGGGCAGGGGACAAAATGAAAGCATTGGCCTGCAAGTAAGAATACTTCTCCCCAATGAAATTTTCCTTCAGTCTGCAAATGTCTAGCATGAGAATCACTTATACCTAGAACGTTTATATTTGCCGTGTACACATTCCTCTGTCCCTTTTGTTTGGATGCCTACGTTCCGTTTCTAAATGTTCAAAATAAGTTTTAAGTTATTTTGATGCTAGAAATTCAGTAACTGAAGGAAAAATTCACTCACCAGGTTCAAGACAAGCCATAAATATTTAATCAATTTAGTCAAAAGGGATGCTTCAAAGTGTGCGAGCATGTAACATACAAATAAAGTACGGCATCTTATACAGTTTGACAGCTATTCAAAACTTTTGCTCAGTCCCGATTAGTCAAAAGAGGGGTCGGTCAGGATCTGTGCCCTGATTAGTTGTGAGTTCTGCTGATGTTGGGGAAATGACAGCTAGGAATTGGCCAGCCAGAGAACCAATCAACTGGTGAGACATCGCCCCTGGGAGAGGGCATCATTTGCAAAGACAATGTTAAAGAGATCATAATGAGCTTTTGATTAGCTTAGCTGTCCAGTTCCATGTTGACAAAGATAGTAGCTTCTGCAGAAAAAGGTGTGAGGCTCCTAAAACAAAGGGATCTTGGGCAATCAAGGGCTGGTCTGTCAAATAAGAGGTTTCACAAATGTACATTCTCTGAGCTTGTTTCAGCCTTAAGTGGACCATTTAGCTAGACAAACAATTCTAGGCTTATCTGAGCTGACATGGGAAACTACCTGCTTCTGCATATTATATAAACAATAGATCTTGATGATTACCTAGTTTGGGAAACAGCCAGAGGGATTTGCCCAACCTTCTTGTTCTCACAGAAATACTTTAGCAGTGTTATGGAGAGGTGACTGTCTCTGGGTTAGATCTTGTTATATTTTATAAAGAAGGTTATCCATTTTATATAAAAGAAATAGATACAGTACACAGAAAGATACAAGTTTCACAAAAAGTAAAGGAAAGCAGATACAATTTATTAAACGGTTAGAAACTATAAAGTTTTTGGAGGGTGGAGGTGGGGTGATGCTGTTGCTGGACCGCTCCCAATCTCTGATACTTTAAACTAGCGAAAGTTCAAAAAAGATGTAAATAATAATAATAAATAATGTATTTATTATGGAGCCCTTGGCAAACTATAGATCTTCCAGGCCGGGGGGGGGGGGGGAACTGTCATAATGGCTCGACAACACAAGTTGTGTTCTTAATGCAACTGAGATTCAAATGGCCTCTTCTGCCGCTTTAGTATGTATGCTCCATTAAATCTGAATGCTACTTGCTTTGTTCCCCAATTGTGTCACATTTGAAAACTGTTGGTTCTTACTTTTAACACTCTATGGTTTGAGTTTGGGTTACTTGCAGGATCAACTCCTCCTATATAATCTGCCCCATACATTCAGGTCCCCTGGGGGATATTTCTTTCAAACAGTCAGAATTAGACTGGCAACTGGCATCAGTACCTTTTGGCAGAAAAAGCTAAAGACCTTATAAAACTACAGCTGCCATAATTCCATGGTTTTATGCTATGGCAGTTACAGTCGTGTCAACCTGCAGTAATTCTAGTGTAGATGCAACCGCTGCGCTACTGAACTTGCTGTCCAAAAGGTCAGTGGTTCGAATCCGGGGAGCGTAGTGATCTTCTGCTGTTAGCACGAGCTTCTGCCAACCTAGCAATTCGAAAACATGCAAATGTGAGTAGATCAATAGGTACTGCTCCAGTAGGAAGATAATGCCGCTCCATGCAGTCATGCCGGCCACATGACCTTGGAGGTGTTTACAGACAACGCCGGCTCTTCGGCTTAGAAATGGAGATGATTACCAATTTTCAGAGCCGGACACGACTAGACTTAATGTCAGGGGAAAGCCCTTATCTTTACCCTTACTAGACACAACCCCAGAGGCCCTTTTCATCTGCCATTGATGTGTTTTAATAGTTGTACATTTTTTTTAGTCTCAGATAGATAGATAGATAGATAGATGATAGATAGATATTCTGTGTTATAACCTGCATCAAACCATGGACAGAGATGGGTAGGAAGATGATGATGATAGCAATAATAGTAATAATAATAATAATAATAATAATAATAATAATAATAATAATAATAATAATGGATGACCTGAAGCTGTATGGGAAAACCGAAACTGAAATCCAGTCTCTGACTAACACTGTCCGAATTTTTAGCACTGATATCAGCATGGAGTTTGGTTTGGACAAATGTTTGAAAGTGGCATTGAAAAAGGGAAAAACCATTGAAAGTGAGGGCATAAATATGCCTAATGGCCAAACAATAAAGTGTCACCAGCCAGAGGCCTATAAATATCTGGGCATATTACAGCTGGACAGCATCAAGCATGAACATGTGAAAACTGCTCAGCAAAGAATACACACAAAGGGTCAGAAAAATTCTCAAAAGCAAGCTGAATGGAGGCAACACCATCAAGGCCATAAACACCTGGGCCATACCTGTCATAAGATATACTGCTGGCATCATAAACTGGACACAGGCGGAACTGGACAATTTGGACAGAAAAACAAGAAAACTCATGATCATTCATCACTCATTGCACCCTCGCAGTGATGTTGACCGGCTATATCTGCCTAGAAGATCAGGGGGCAGAGCACTCTTACAAGTAAAACAAGCAGTCAAAGAAGAACATGCCCTGGCAGAATATGTAAAGCAAAGTGAAGAACCTGCTTTGATTGAAGTCAAAAATCAGAAACTCCTCAAAGCACAGCAGACAAAGAATCAGTACAAGAAAACCACACTATAAACTAGAGCTGACAGCTGGCACAACAAAACATTGCATGGATGCATTCCTGTTTGGAAATTGTTTACTTGCTTATATGATGCTAGAATTGAAATACAACCATGTTAATCTGGATCTTCCAGCATGCTTAACCGAGAAATAATTCAGCAGAAAAAGAAACCTAAGTCCACTTTCTCTGTTATACCGCTGCTATACCAGGTATTGAAAACTGATTATGTGGTCACCTTTAGGATCAGTACAATTGCCAGTCATGAGACAAGGCACAACAGTGATTCTGTATTTATGGAACTCCATGCCCTAAGGAGTACATTTGGTGCCCCCCCCCCCCATTTTATTTAATATGAGTTCTAAGGACTTTTAAATTTTTATTTTTTAAAAAACAAAATATTAATGTGTTTTGTCTTCAAGTGGTTTTAAATCATGTATTGTAATGTTGAGTTCATATGAGAGAAATGTGGAATAAAAATAAATATTTTTTTTGTTTTTCTCTATATTTAGATCTCGATGTGCACATAAATATTAAAAAATAATTATATATACAAGCCAAATTATAATATTCTATTCTTGGTTCCAGTCTTTTGTTTTTTAAAATGTCTTATAGCCTGTATCTTGGATTGGTTACACTAAACATCTAGATAAAGAAATAAAATGAGTTCCCTTTTCTTACATACTAACACAGCCAAAGGAGAAGAAAATCACATTAAAGAATCATCAGATAAACTTAATTAAATTGCCAGATGCAATTTAAACAATTGTGTTTTAATTTGAGTCATTTTGATGTTTTAATAAGTACTGGCAAATGACATATACTCTGGTTCAAATATACCTTATTGAATCAAATCAGAACTGTAGTACCATACTTCCTATATTACCTAACTGGTAGGCTATGTCTGCCCAAGCACTCTTAGATTTGGAGAAGCAGGGAATTCACTTCAACGTTGTTGTTGTTTTTAAAACATGTGTTCAACTCTATTGCTGGCATGTTGTCAATGCAGAATGCATCCACATAGTTGAACCAAAGCAAGAAGAAAAACCTAGTGAAGACTGTAATCAGAATCCTGTGTCAGTTAGGCACTTGTGATGGTTATATATTCATTATGTTGTATAAAAGATGTATATGAACTATGAAAGTTCCTCAATCTGCACTTCGAATCCATGCAGGAAGCATCTAGCTGCTGTTCCCACCCCATTTCACATGAGCAATCTCCAGTGCAAGGGTGAATTGTGCCATAGATCCTGTTCTGCCTTTATGCGTGATTGCTTAGACATTTGAAACAGCATACCTCCGCTTCCTGAGACAGGGGAACAGATCTGCATCAATCACAGCAGCAGTTGCTACCTTGTAAATAGGAATTAGCAGGTTGGACAAGCATTCCTTACTCAACACCATAGATATGGTGCTACGTAGTATGCATCATTCTGTGTAAATGCTGCATTGGAGTATGGTGGAATTTACAAACAGATGCTGGAGGGCCATTGTCTGGGATGCTTTGTGTGATGGAACATGTTTGTTATTGCACTTGTAGCATTTGTTGATCATGTTATGTTGAACTTATTTTTATTATTTTTCAGGATTAGATCCATCCTATGATAGCATAGGACAGGGGTCCCCAAACTAAGGCCCGGGGGCCGGATGCGGCCCTCCGAGGTCATTTACCTGGCCCCCACCCTCAGTTTTATAATATAATATATTGTATATACATATAATATTGATAATAATATTATAATGTAATACAATATAACACTAATAATACCATATAATAATATTAATTATATATTCTATATTACATATAATATTACTAATAATATTACAGTATAGTGGTATAGTTCAATATAGTAATATATAATGCTAATAGTGTGCTATGCTAATAATATAATATATTGTATGTACATATAATTTGTAAGCCACTCTGAGCCACCTTTGGGGTGAGAAGGGCGGGAAATAAATGTAGTAAATAAATGCAGTAAATAAATAAATAATAAATAAATTTTAGACTTAGGCTCGCCCAAAGTCTGAAATGACTTGAAGGCAAACAACAACAACAACAACAACAACCCTAATTGACTTGACTATCTCATTGGCCAGAAGCAAGACCACACTTCCCATTGAAATCCTGATAAATGTATGTTGGTTAAAATTGTTTTTATTTTTAAATATTGTATTGTTCTTTCATTGTTGTTGTTGTTGTTGTTGTTTTTGCACTACAAATAAGACATGTGCAGTGTGCATCGGAATTTGTTTGTATTTTTTTTTTCAAATGATAATCCGGCCCCTCAACAGTCTGAAGGATTGTGGACAGGCCCTCGGCTTAAAAAGTTTGAGGACCCCTGGCATAGGAAGTGGAAAGACACAGTAATCTTAGGACACAAGCCTAAGTGATTACTCCAGATTTGATTAGTGTCAGAAATGAATCTGTTCCCAATCTGTCATATTTCCCCTTTCCATCTTTCTTCTAATTATATTCTGGTTTTAAAAACGGAACACAAAACAGCATTTTAATCTGTAATTGTAACTATATAGAGGAGTGTTAAAGCAATTACACTGCTGCGATTCTGTAACTACACGTTTAAATGAAGGCTTTTGCACACTTTTGTCACACTTCACTGGTCAATGAAAAGAATCAATGGCATGTCTTTTCAACAGATACTGGATAGTGATGCTACATTGAGAACTTTCTTGAAATTAAAATGGCACTTTCTTACATCTAGAAAGCCAGGGAGAAAATATTTTAAATTGTGAAGGCTGATCAGGAATCAATGGTGACCTCTACTGGGGTCTCGGAAGCTTTCTGAGAGAGTTCACTTGGAGGTGCCAAGTCTGATGATGATGTTGGTTACTAACTATATCCAGGAACTTACTTGCCTTATACTGAGCTGAACTGAAAATATTTGATTTAAGTAAATCACAATGACAGCATGTGTCTCTTTTGCTTGCTTTTATTATTCAGCTATAATAAAATATTATAGTATCTCTGATCCTTTGAGTTTGGAAACCTCAAGAGCAAATCAATAGCTAAGTAAAATGCTACAGGACCGAATATCGATGTATCAACAAGGACAACTTTTACCTTCAGTATTGTAGAGGAATCAGTCTAGTTTACTATCAGTAGTAAATGAAAGAATTCAATAAAAGAACATCACTGTGCATTATAAATCTTTTAATATTACTATAGATTACTGTTGAGTTTTTATAAAATGCATCTATAAAAACAGTGCAAAAGCAACAGAGGCTGAACAAAGACATGGAACTCAACATGACATTTAGTGTGATCAACACAGAATACTGCACAACCTGGTGTAAGGCTCTGATATTACTAATATTCAGTGCATGACAAATGCCTTGGCATATTTCGTCAGCTATGCAACCACAATAGGAGTTGGATCTACGCAAGAAAAAGTGCTGAATCATATATGATAAGTGCTTAAGTGAAGAAATTCAAATTCAAAACACTCATTTCATTCCATAAAGGAGGAGAGCATTGAGAAAATTTTTGTTAGAAATTGTGGGCCTATTTTACACAATTTTTGAAATTAGTTTCTTCTTGCCAGAAAATCCTTAGCATTTTGACAAGTGAGGGAAGATAAGAAAGTCTATTCCAGTAATATAACATGCTGTGTACAGTTCTAACTGGAAGGTGAAATGTTCAGATGGTTATCTGAATTCTTTTTTTTTTTGTGTTGCCTTTTTGGCTTTCTTAATGAACAATTACTTCATACTTGGTGCTTGAGAGAGAAGTGAGGAGCAGTCTATCTACTGACACCACCTAGGATGCAGTAAGAATAGCTGTATGTCATGGAGACTGTGAAATATTGCCTAAACAATAAAACAGAACACCAAGGCCAAAAATCTTACGTCTATCAGGTTATGCATAATGCAATGGCTCCCAACCTCTGGTCCTCCATATGTTTGGAATCTAAATGTCCAAAAGCTCCAGCCAGCTTGACCACTTGCAGGGAGGACCAAGTTTGGGAAGTACTGCTATAATCCCATAGAGGGCAAAATATCAAGATTATTTCTACAGTTGGTTTAATGGGGAAAACAATAATCTACTCTCAAGATTAAGATTCAGTTTTGGTCAGGCTAGTGTTGTTGTTTTCATGGTCAACCTCACATTAGGTAAAGAGGTTAATGGTGCCAATCAACTCAATTGAGATGCTGAAATGTCCACAGATATGACCAACAACTTTGTCACACTGCTGCCAGAATCCGAAGACCCTTGCGGGGGGGGGGGGGGGGCTGTGGGGATCCCATTGCTCCACATCCCTCAGCTCTTGATTTTGATGATCTTACGGGGGGAAGTGTAGAAGTAGGTAGACCCTAGATCATTCATGGAGCCCCACTGGAAGTTCCTCTGTGTAATCTGATGGGAACTGGTGGACTCCATGGATGACCTAGGGCTAAACTGCTGTATGCCACTAGAATAAGCAAAACTTTGATGGAATGATGAGGGTTTAAGATTTGTGAAACATCAGTGGTGAATTCAGCCATGCATACAGATAAAAAACTGCCATCACATCTGTTCAGATATATTGTTCAACTAATTTTCAGTGGAAGTTGTTTCAAAGTATGATTACAGTGTACAAGTTGGACAAATTCAATTGAAATGGAACATGACAAAGGGAAATACCATAAAATGAATCCAATATAAAGGTCCTGAGTTTTATTTTCTTATTCTGCAGACCAGAAAATTTGCTGATGCTAAGAACAATAACTGTATCATAGCCTATCTTTCTGTGAGAGATGAGGGAATTACAGAAAGTCAAACATTAGTCATATAAAGTGCTGGGACTTTCATATTTCACACTTTATTTACAACAAAGCTGAACTGAAATCATAGACCACTATTTTAGCTCTACAATCTGCCCAGTTACTTTGAGCTACATGTTTAAAAAGGTCAATGGCTATATATTTTGATTGGTCAGCAAATTGTTTTGCAGCAATAAAGCAGATGCTAGCTGCCAGGAAGAGAAACACTGACAATACATTCAAATATTAAAAAGTCATACAGCTTACCAAGTTTTTTATCCATTCACAATAAAAATGGACAGTGTTATCAACCAATGACAGGATTAAGAAAAACCAATGACTCTCATGCAAAAACTTGATTTTCCTCCAGTTTCTTGTTTTCATGTGACACATCCAAAAAGCGCTCACAGTATTAACACCACCCCACAATAAACATCACGTTTAGTCTCTGAATTTAGTTTGATCTGTGTACTGTTTTTTTACTAAAAAAATTGTGACATGCAAGTTCTATCAATTCCAGCCCACCAAACAGTTTGTGTTGCATAAAAAATATCACAACCACAAAGACAAAATACCACCGTACAAAGCTGTACAAGTATAGCAGCACAAACGCAGCCAGTGTGAAAAATGTCCAGTACAAGAGTGAAATGCACTTAACAACCATGACCCTGAGCTCAGATTTACAAGGAGGAATTTTGCTTCTCCTTGATGCATCAAAGTATTTTTTGCCTTCATAGAACAAACGCAGCCTTTCTTCCTTTTCTTCCCAACGCTGCTGACACCAAAGCTGCAGTTCTTCCCGTGATGCGGGAAGAACCTCTACTGGGTATCTCTGGACGTGAAAATGAATTTCCTTTGGGAAGTTCCCATACAGAAGATGCTTTTCAGTCTGTGGAATGTTTTGAGGATATGCCACTGTTATGTCATGGATAGCATCAAGGTTATTACCTAGGGAAAAACAGAGAAGACTATGAATAATAACAATATTATTATTATCTCCCCAAGTGGACTCAGGGCAGATTCCAACATACAATGGCAAACATTCAATGCCTCCATAATGCCTCCATAAATACAATCAATGTCAATATTTGGGAAATTGAAACATTTATTCAATACTATACACAGGGGATGGGAATCATGCGGTGCTCCCCTGCTGGGAGATTTGCTACAATCTTGGCAGTATAGTCAATGCTGAAGAATGCTGGGAGTTTGAGTCCAACAATATCTAGAAAGCCACATGATTGCTTCACCTTCTTTAAATCATGAAAACCTATAGAATCCATAGAATGTCATTCCCCTGGACTCCATTGCTGAGTCCAGGAAAATAAGTCAAAACTTTTAACAATGTTTAGCTGTTTGTTTTTTCTCTAAACGTTTTCAGAAAATTCCCAAAATTCTTCTACTTAAAGATTAAGGGGAAAACCAAGGCTAAGAGACTTGTTTATAGATACTTAGTCTTCCGTGAAGTAAAGATTTGGCCAACAGAAAATCATAGAAAGATCATAGATCATCTGTTGGACCAGATTAAAGGTCAAAATTCCTATCTCCCACCATGATCAATAAAATGTTCACAGAAAGCTAACAGTCAGGCCACAGAGGAAATAGTTGGAATAATGCATCTGAATAGCATGCTGCCAATCTCTATGGGGTGTGAAAGTGTTTATGCCACTGACACGAGTTGAGGGCACCTAGAGTGAAATGATTTTTTAATCCTTCCCACTGGGATAATAGAGATTAGTCTTATAGGAACTTTTAAAGCTACCAATTGCTATTTCATAGTACTGTATCATTTTATGTTGAATACTGTCTAAATTCTCTGCCCAGAGCACAGAAGGAGGAATGACATCTAATGGAAAAATCAAAAGAGGACTGGGAGTAAGAGAGAAAGAATAGCTTTGTTCAGCTTGTCCATAACCAAAATACAATTAAGTATTTTTCTCTAAATCAACAATGATTTTCTAAAATCATTCTCTAAAATCAACAATGATTTTCGATGGGTCAGTTGCCAATTCTACTTGAAACCACAGAAAGATAATGCTCCACGTAATCTAATATGATCTATTTGCTGCTGTTAGCAACCTGCTGTCTAGGGAATGAGGGCTATGTCAAAGATACAACCTGAAGGCTGTTTAGCTGTATGGCATTTGAGGCTGAAGTGAGTCAGGACTGTTCTGTTAATTATGTATCCATGCTGGAAATAAGAATTATGCTACATTATGGGATGAAAAGTTTTACCCCACTGCTTCTCAATGTTTTCAAAATTCGGAAGTCTAATATTTTACTTAGACATTTTTAACTAAAATACTATGACAATGTAATCATCATAAAGCTGATGATCCTCAAATGTGGACGTACTTGTAGGTATATCTTTCGTATGAAATCTACACATTTTTTCTCACATTCTAACTAAACTAGGTAGATATTACAATCTCTGTTTAGATGTACCTCTTCTGTATATTATTTTGCATTTCAATCTGTAACATCTATTTGGTCTTCCTTCCCTTTGGTGATTTAATCCAGATAGTGAACCTGCTAAGAGCAAAGAGTCAGAAGCTTCTGCTTCCAGTCCACTCCCTACCAGAGAGAGAGAGCAACCACTACTAGCAACTACTTTCAAAGTAAGTACCACATAATAAACAGAAATAATACTTTCAAACAAGGAATAGAATTTTTTTTCAAATTTTGTTACATAGTGTTAATGAAGATGCACCTCTTAGTAGTCATTCTTAAGCAGAGGTTAGCTACTAAGATAGGACTGGTCAAAATTCAGCCCTCCTGAAACAGAATGAAACTTCTATCATGTCTTACCTCTATACTGGCCAAGGCAACTGGGGGATGCAATTCATTCTGCTTCACTTTGCCCTGTGTTACTAGATCTAATCTCATCATAATTACCTTAAAGCAGTTGCAGAGTTAATAGATGCTACCACTTTGGAGCCCCGGTAGCAAAGTGTGTTAAAGCACTGAGCTGCTGAACTTGCAGACCGAAAGATCCCAGGTTCAAACCCCGGGAGCGGCGTGAGTGGCCACTGTTAGCCCCAGCTTCTGCCAACCTAGCAGTTCGAAAACATGCAAATGTGAGAAGATCAATAGGTACTGCTTCATGGGAAGGTAACGGTGCTCCATGCAGTCATGCTGGCCACATGACCTTGGAGGTATCTACGGACAATGCTGGCTCTTCGGCTTAGAAATTGAGATGAACACCAACCCCCAGAGTCAGACATGACTGGACTTAACGTCAGGGGAAACCTTTACCTTTTACCTTTACCACTTTGTGTTTAAAGTAACCTTCTAAAGTTGCTCTTCTCTGCAAATTTACCCCAGAGTATTCTACCATGAACACTGCTGATTAAAATAGGTATAGGAATTCGTAGTAAAAGTTATTCTAATACCACAGCATATTTATTTATTTATTTCCAGCATTTATACCCTGCCCTTTTACATCCGGGGGGACTTAGGGCGGCTTACAACAGTTGGCAACATTTAATGCCAAGGACATAATAATAAAACAAAAACAGTACATAATAATCTACTATAATCTACTATGTCCCAATATTGAATTTCCACAAGTATTTATTTACTTGATCTCTCTGTTGTTAAAAAGCTTCCTACTTCACCTTAGCGTATAGTATAGTATAGTAAGCTCATTTCTGAACATTCGAAGGGATTACAGGCTTCTAAACATAGCGATTATCTGGGCCATGCATATTTTGGAACAACAGAAAATGGCAGTTTAGGAGATTTAAATAAAGTGCTGGTAGTTGTGCTATGCTGAGATGGCAAACTTCAACTGGTTTATGTAATCACTGTTGAAAGGAGCATGCCCTTTCTTCACAGAGCATTAAGAAGCTGGAGCCATACTACTTATCTTGTAGCAGTTGTAAATGTTCTCCACTGATACTTTGCCTTTTGTTTATTAATAAGTGCTGGTCATTAAGTAAAGAAAATCTCAGAACTTTGAATATTCTGTCAGAGACAGAAAGACTTTTTTGAGTTAAAGACATCCTGTATTGACTTTCATAACTTTCATAAGAAGGCTCTCAACTCCGGGCACAGCTTTTCCTGATGAGCAATGACTAAGGCTCCATTCACATTGTAAAATAAATGCAGCTTGACATACTTTATCTTTAATGGCTCAATACTAGAGTCATGGGAGCTGTAGTTTTACAAAATCTTTAGCCCTCTTTACCAGAGAATGCTGATGCCTCATCCATTTCCCACGATTCCTTAACACTGAGTAGTGGCGGTTAAAATGTCAATCTGCATTAATTCTGCAGTATAGATGCATCCTCAGATGATCCTCTTTTTCTCAGTGCTATCATTGCCCATGCCAGTCATTTACAATGTTTTCTGAATATTTGTTGTGTTCAAACTGTTGTTGTTATCTAGAATTAAAATGGTTCCTGTTCAATTAGCAGTGATATCTCATGGACTTGGGATAAAAGGCCTTGCCTTTCTTAAAGTCAGAAAGAGCAGGTAGCATTTACCCTAAATCAGGGAATGCAACAAGCCGGGTGACAGATAGACCCTCACATGCAATTAATGCTATTATAGCACCTAATAACATAGCACCTAAGTACTCATTCATCTCCTTAACTGCCAGGCAGACAAAATAACTTTTCCCCAAGGGACGTCACATCCGTTCTACTTCAGTCTTCTGGTGTGCTGTGGCTGCAATCACACACATATACACCTAGCTGCAGCATTAAACAAAGTAATTGTGGAACAAGCCATAGTTGCCACAATATACAAGTAGGCAATGACAAGTTGGGATATTCCATTCTTAATCAGAACCCATTAATTTTTGGTAGTTAATATATATATATTGGAAATTTTTAGGTTGCAATCCTATGCTCACTTACACAAGATTAAATTCCAGTAAACTCAACGGGACCTGTTTCTGCATAGACGTCTACAGATGTGCAATGTCAGTGCCACTACAAAGAATAATTCTCCTCACATTTGGGGATAAGAATGTTCTTTTTATATAAAATATTTATCTTTTTTAAACATATTTTAAAATATTCAATGTACTACAATTGCCTTGTTACACTGTCTATTTCTAGAACTATATTTTCTCCCACCTTCAGACAGCATTCACACAGCATTATAAAAATCCAGCCCTGTCAGTTCTATTACTTCTACTTAGTCTAATTTCATCAATCACATATAATTATTGTAATATATTTTCTAATTGTTCAGCCACAATCTTTCTTAATTGCTTGGTGGTTTGAATGTGTCATTACTTTTACACGTGAAGCTAATAAATGGCTTCCATGAATTATCACGTAGATCACCTGGGTCCTCAGGTGTTTTGCTTACATCTCCCAGAAATCCCAGCCAGTTTAGCAGCTGTTAGGATTTCTGGGAGTTGAAGGCCAAAACATCAGGGGACCCACAAGTTGAGAACCACTGACATAGATCTTATTTTATTTCTCCTTTTGCCAATCTTAATTGATAGGTTAACTTTCCCAATTGGGCCATAGCCCGTATCCCGTTTATCCAATTCTTTATTGATTAATTCTCTAGCTTTTTCCAGGTTCAGACTATTTTGAGTCACATAACATGAAAATCATACAAGTGTTGTTTACCAAAGCCTTATTCTTACTTTCAAATACATAAATCAGGAATGTTCTTCTAGTTACACTTAATGTGGCCCCTCAAAAAACCAACATCATCATTATTCCCCTGCTGAAAGATGAACTCATGCATGAAGATTTCTAATCAAGATGGAGCAGTAAAATACACCATGGTTTCAACTACTGAAAAGTTACTAAGCAGAAAAAACATCCAGAAAACATTATTGTCTGGCTCCTTTCTATTAATATTTCTTGAGAACCATTTGCATTCCACTTAAAGTTGCTCATATTTCAGCATCTAGAGATGTGATGTCCTTTTCACCATAATTACGGTACAAAGTTAATTGCTTTGAGGCATTATGTTTCTGGGCAGCAAGAAGCAAGTGTAAGACTCCTAACTAAGCTAGTGACCCTACTAGCAGTTTCCCTAATAAATCATACCCTTCAGTTAAATGCCCATTTTCAAAAGTAAACTAAGCCACTTTTATCTCATATACTGTGTTTGATTCGTTTAAAATCTCCCTTTTAATAATAATGTATTACTTTGTACTCACTTTGTTAGTTGAATTTCTCTTAGAATATTTAAGAAAACTTCTGCTCACTAGAAATCAAGTTTTAAAGATATGTGTGCATATTGTATGTAAAATAATCAATAGCTAAAGAAATCTACATTAAATAGTCTGGAATACATTTTTCCTGATCAGCTCACTGCCAGGGACCCCTACTGTTGTGAAGTGGCATTGGTCAGCATTGGGCTGTCCGATTCTTGATCCAGGATCCATGCATGGCTGCCAACCCTGTTTCTCATTGTAATCAATAAACAAGTTGTGGCCTTTGGTTATCCCAAACCTATTGTATTTGTCTTTCTTTGTGGGTTTCTGGTGGGGGGGGGGGAGGTTGGTCGCCACTACCCACGCAATTAAAACAGCTTTATCAGTTCTTTTGGCCTATACTTTCTTGTCAGATAAATGTACTCAGACCACATACACAAGAGATAAATAAGTGACCTTCTAGAAGGGCTGATTTGTTTGGAAAGGTGATGGAGATAGTATTTCATATTTCTCCCTTGTATAGGGACATATCATATCAGAGCATATAAACAACATGCCCTACTGTGCCAATTGGGGAAAAAAACATGCAGATGTATTTTGACAGATCTCTTTTGTTATATTCAGAAAGGACAAATTGAGGAACATGTGGGGCGGGGAGGATATAAGCAACTGCAACTGCTTAAAGCGAACAACTGTGCAATGTAACCTAGAGGCTGCATTTATCCAAGTGCCAACCTGGCAGTTGCTTTTTTAGCTTTTATAGTTATGCTTTTCCTTTCTCTCACAGCCTCTGAAGCCCTGTTCTTTGAATTACAAAGTGACTGAGCTATAAATAAAAACACACAACATATGAAAAGTGGGGTAGGGGACGGACAAAAGAGTGGAATAACAAGTTATTTTCAGCCTCTCAGGATGACCAGGCAGAACTGACTCATTGCTCTTTATTGCTCTTTCTAACTCAACCAACAGACTTATCAAGTGCACACTTCCCCCAATTATGCACACTTGAGTATCATATATTTTCAGAATGTGTGTGACAGACTCTCACTGCAATTACTACTAAATTAAGAGGGCTTTTTGAGCATAAAAGAAACTGTCCCATTGACTTTGTTGGACAATGTGGAAAACATTCACTGATATGAATGTAAATGCAGACTTCAGTGCACTTGCATGAATATAAAAGAAGTACATGCCAGTTTGAAGAACTTGAACATTCATTACTATTCCTGCATGCAAATTGTATCTGCTGAATGGTGATGTATTAAATATATAAGTACAGTAGTCTCACTTATCCAATATAAACGGGCCGGCAGAACATTGGATAAGTGAATATATTGGATAATAAGGAGGGATTAAGGAGAAGCCTATTACACATCAAGTTAGTTTATGATTTTACAAATTAAGCACGAAAACATCATGTTTAACAACAAATTTGACAGAAAAAGTAGTTCAATATGCAGTAATGCTACGTAGTAATTACTGTATTTACGAATTTAGCACCAAAATATCATGATGTATTGAAAACATTTACTACAAAAATGTGTTGGATAATCCAGAACGTTGGATAAACGAGTGTTGGATAAGTGAGATTCTACTGTACAAACACAACTATATCTAAACTGATTTTGGTCACTGCACTGTGGCAAACATTTGATAAACTCATAGCAATTCTTTAAGTGTTTCTTATGGATGATCAATATGGATTACAAACATGCTCTCCATGTTGTACCCATAAAGGGAATTAAGAAAATGTAGCTGGTCCCCAAAACTGCGGTGAAAATATTGATCAGAGTTAGTTATAGGAATGTACGATGCCTTAAAAACAACTAGTTCCACTGGCTACTTCCACATGAGCTGGCCATATATACTGATATCTTCAGAGACTTCTCTATGTCTTATTACAATCAGAGGTACATCTAATGGAAACAAGAGTAATAGTGGGTTGAGCATTGGATTGTTGACTCTAATTGGTCATAAAATCCATTGAGTGACTTTGGGCAAGTTACACATTTTTTGAGGCAAAAACTCAGTGATATGGTCACCCTAAGTCGGAAATGACTTGACATTAAAAACAGTAATTCTACGTTACCATTCCTATGGATTAAAGGAAATTCTAGATCATACTTTTATGATCATGGGGCACTATGCATGAGCAAATTTAGAAAGCCAATTATAAGAGAAGTCATACTCAAAGTAGGATCTTAAAATGGGATGTATTTTTCAACCAAATATCCATGTGAAGTAATTTAAATCTTCATTTCTCCACTCTAACTCAACCAACTAGACAGTTATTTTTAGCTGCTTAATGATCTCTAAAGAATCATTAATGGTTTTCAAACACTTGGTGGTTTAGGGGAAAAAACAACTGAAATAAATGAAAGGCTGACGATTGCTACTTGATGCATTTACAATATTCACTGACATAGCAATAAGAGTAGACACAGCAAAGAAACGACAAATGGATTTTTAATTCAAAAGCTTTACTGTGAATATCACAACTATTAACAGTAGTCTTATCTAATGTTATTAGTTCCCTTTGAACAGCCACTCTCTACCCTAAAAGGATGACAAAGAGAATAGCAGAGGCATACATTAATATATTCAAACTTTTGAGAGAATCTAATAAATTTAAAGCACAAGCACCTCCTCTGTGGAGAATCTGATTCAATGAATCCCTAAAAATGGCTGCTTCATCCAAGGTACTTGAAAATCAAGGAAAAGAGAGAGGAACAGAGAGTCAACCTCCCCCAATAAACAACATGTTGAGTTTGTTGCTTTAAAATTAAAATTCAGTTTTGCTTTTATTGCTCTACATTTTACCCAGCCATCCTGCCCTATGCCATAAAGCAAATTTCTTCTAAAATGGAGGAGAGTTTCAAAATCCATTTATACAATATGCCTAGGGACAACAGTGCAAACAGGTACTAAACAAGCACGATTTCATTGGGGAGGACAAGGCTAAGCTGCTCTTTGGATCCCAGCCATTAAAGGTAACACTCAGTTATGTTCAGGGAAACGGCTCTACTGGAAAAACACCAACAGCTAAACCACTTAATGAATAATTGTTGGAAGAAGCCATTAGAAATTTTGAAACTGGTTTTCCTTTCTGCATAAATGGTGATGTAACCAATAATTCTCATTCACTTCATAATTCACATCATGCATATCTTCTCTCAAAAGGATTTCAATATACAACTAAGAGGAAGACACTGAACTGCCATTTAATCTAAAAATGGAAAATTTGGGTGTTTAATCAGTATTATTTATGGTGAATCAGATGAAATCTGGTCCATACTTCTTAAAACAGCTAATACTCTGATTAGAACGCTTGCTGTTTCATTTGAATTGCATATAAATAGGTATGAATTTATAAGTAAATATCTCTAGCAGAGATTATTATTATTATTATTATTATTATTATTATTATTATTATTATTATTATTATTAAACTTTATTTGTACCCCGCTAGCATCTCCTGAAGGACTCGATGCGGCTTACAAAGGCCAAGGCCTCAACACACAATATAACAATACAAAACAAAGACAAATTAAAGAATTAAAACAGTATAAACCACAAGTAATAACAATACGATAAAACACAATAGAACTGGGCCGGGCCAGAGTAATGGGTACAAGATTAAAAGTGCTGATGTGACAGGTGATATATAAGGCTTATAGGGCAAGTGCAGAGTGCGACATGCGATCTTAATTCTAATAAAGTGCTTATGGGACTTGGTATTGGAGATTTCCTATTAATCTGGAAAGGCACATTGGAACAGCCAGGTCTTCAAGTTCTTTCTGAAGACTGTCAATGTAGGGGCCTGTCTGAGATCCTTGGGGAGGGTGTTCCAGAGTCGGGGGGCCACCACGGAGAAGGCCCTATCTCGTGTCCCCACCAACCGCGCTTGCGACGCAGGCGGGATCACGAGCAGGGCCTCTCCAGATAACCGAAGTGAATGCGTGGGTTCGTAGACAGAGATGCGGTCACGGAGGTAGGATGGTCCCAAACCGTTCAGGGCTTTGTAGGTAAGCACCTGCACCTTAAATTGGGCTCGGAAAATAAATGGCAGCCAGTGGAGCTCCTTGAACAGGAGGGTTGACCTCTCTCTGTAAGGGGCCCCAGTTAACATCCTGGCTGCCGCTCGTTGGACCAGTTGGAACTTCCGAGCCGTTTTCAAGGGCAGCCCCACGTAGAACGCATTACAGTAGTCCAGTCTGGAGGTGACCAAGGCATGGACCACCCCGGCCAGATCAGCCTTCGCGAGGTACGGTCGCAGTTGGCGCACGAGTCTCAATTGTGAGAAGGCCCTCCCAGACACCGCCGACGCCTGTATAGAGATTTCTATATCCCTACCCAAACTATTTCATTTGTGTAGCTCTGAAATAAATTTGTTTCTGATGGGTTAACAAGATGAATTTTAAAGATAATCCTGCATGAGTGAGCAGAAGAAATTATATTTAAAGACCACGTAACATTAAAGATGTGATGACATTAATTATCCTATGGAGCCATACTTGTTACTTTAGATGCCATGACTCACTAAAGGTGTACATGGATTCTTATACCAGAACGAAGCAAATTGGGATGCAGCCTATGTAACTTTGGAAGTAAGAGGTGTTAAAATCCATGACTGTACAGAAAAAGGCATGATCTTATAGCTGCTAATCTGCTGGCACTGAAACAGTTTCTGCCATACTATAATACACAAGTGGACAAATCTTATTAAGTTCAATCAAGCCAGTACTTTGGGAGCCATCTTAATCAGAAAGGGGTTTAATGAAAAGTCTTGGCTCCAATAAACACCCTTTAATTATGACTGACTAATATTTATCCACAAAGAAGAATTTGTTTCAGGATTAGCTTGGGACCTGGAGGAAGCCAAATACATCAATTTAATAATGGAATGCTTAATTAGACTATAATGGGTTTCTAATTGTGATATATTGCTTTGCAGCACCCATGACTTGTTTAATACAATCCGTTTCCACTGGAAACATTAGAACGGTTTTTAAAAATGCAACAGGAGAAAGGCCTGGTATTAGATCGGTCATATCTTTTGTTAGAGCGTGCATCTGTTGCTGAAGACAAATTTAAATCCTTACTAGAATTTTTTTTAATTTTCTCCAAGCCTCACCCAAGTAATTTAGGCTGCATTACACTGTAGATTTAATGCAGTTTCATACAACTTTAACTGACATAGCTCAATGCTATGGAATCATGGAAACTCTAGCTTGGTGAGGAATCAGCGCTCTCTGGCAGAGAAATCTGTAAAGCTACAACTCCCAGGATTCCATAGTACTGAACCATGGCAGTTAAAGTGGTGTCAAACTCCATTAATCCCAAAGTGTAGATGTAGCCTTAAATCAGGAGAAATTAACTGGCAACTTTCAGATTGATTTTTGCCCAGAAAGCAGTGCCACTGGCTCCAAGGTGGAAAAAAAATCCTTATACAGTATCATCATTCATAACAGCAGAAAAGTAGAGATAATTTTCATAATAGCATCCAGACTGCAGAAAACAAATATACCCGAATTCCTGAGCATTACTTTAATAGAGAATTTGATAACCAGAGGCAGAAATAACATAGAAAGAGTAGGGTAACTTCTTACACCATAAAAAGGAAGACCACTTCAACATGTTCCAAGTCAAAAGTAACAATGTGCACACATGAAATACAAAAGGTAAGCTTTACATAAATTAACAAAGACATTTCAAACCTACTATTTGGAAGGTTCTTCTAAAGCAGACATGAGCAAATTTTGGCCATCCAGGTGTTTTGGACTTCAATTCCACATTCCTAACAGCCTACCAGGAGTTGAAGCCCAAAACACCTAGAGAGCCAAAGTTTGCCCATATTTGTTCTAAAGTGTATCAAGAAATATTTTCCCCACCACCTTCCACCTTTCTAATGATTTCCACTTTAGTGGCTAAAATATCTATGCCTTTTTAACATGCTGAAGAGAGCTGATAAGGCAGCTCGCTTTCTGTTTTGATGTTCATGCACGCTAAGTGATGGGTTCTGGAGGCAACTGCTTTTTACCTTGCCTATTTAGGCAGCTGCACACAATTTCAATAACGTTGGCTGGAGAATACTCCCACTCTTTTTAGGCCCCTTCTACACTGCCATACAAAATCCTGATTATCTGCTTGAAACTGGATTATATGGCAGTGTAGGCTCATATAATCCAGTTCAAAGCAGATAATGTGGATTATCTGATTTAATAATCTGAATTATATGGCAGTGTAGAAGGGGCCTCAGATTAAGCTTTATGGCACTCAGATTAAGCTTTACATACCGCTGCAACCTAACACCAAAAGTATAGGCTAAATTCCTTGTATCTGAAATTCTTAGGACCAGAAATGCTTTGGATTTTGGATTTTTTGGGGTCAGATTTGAGGATACTGTATTTGCATCTGCATATATGAGACATTTTGGAGATGGGGTTCAAGTCTAAGGGAAAAAAATCACATAGCCCAAAGATAATTTTATAAAATATTTTAAAAATAATTTTGCACATGAAACAAAGTTTGTGGACACTGCATCACTATTAAGCAAAGGTGTCACTATCTCTGCCACCATTTGGTAGTTTGGGGGTACAGTAGAGTCTCACTTATCCAACATAAACGGGCCGGCAGAACGTTGAATAAGCAAAAATGTTGGATAATAAGGAGGGATTAAGGAAAAACCTATTGACATCAATTTACATTATGGTTTTACAAATTAAGCACCAAAACATCATTTTTGAAATTGAAAACACCTGGAAGATCAGAGATATTTATTTATTTACAGTATTTATATTCCGCCCTTCTCACCCCAAAGGGTATTCAGGGTGGATCACATTACACATATAAGGCAAACATTCAATGCCTTGACAGAGAACAAAGACAAAGACAAACACAGGCTCCAAGCTGGCCTCGAACTCATGACCTCTTGGTCAGAGTGATTGGTCTCAGCTGGCTGCAGCTGGCTGCTCACCAGCTTGCGCCACAGCCCGGGCCCATATGGCTATTTTTATCCCAGAAAAAGGTTTAATCACACCTAATCCCCACTATCATCTTTTAAGATGAAAATTGTAATATGGTGTGGAGATTTTTCATTAACTTGCCTCCAAATGGGCTCTTGTCTTTGATAGTTAATATAATTCATTTATCCCCCCCCCCCCCCCCGAGTAGATTAGAATGGATCTAATATCTAAATATAGTACCTGTTAACTAAAAAAGCCCATTCCCTAGAAGTTTCTCAGTTGTTGATTGCGAAAGCGAGAGATGGCAGGAAATAAGAACATACAGATTCCACCTCTTTCTCTCTCTCTTGCTTGGAGTAAAGGACGTCCTAGTAGATTTTAAAAAATTAAGCAGAACAGCATTCTGAGTTCGCTATTTATGGTGAAATGACCTTTTCAGCTAAAAGACAGATTCCAAGGTGAAACAAAGTTGGTCACTTTCCAGCTTAATCTTACAAATAGAAAAAAACTTTTTAAAAGCTTCTTCATGCAGGAAGTCAATCCCACTAAAAGGACCTACATTGTTAACCCTTTAATGAGACAGTGCAGAAGGATCCAAAAAGTCAGCACATAATTTTCTAGCTGAACTTCTTCAACACTAGCCTGTGCAACTGGGGAGAACCTGCATGATAAGTGAGGAGGTTTGTTTTCTCAAGAGAACACAGAAGCATAGAATACCTAAAATGAAAATATTTTTATGGTGCAAAATGTTGCTGCTGTTGCTATTTGCCTTCAAGTCTTTTCTAACTTATGGAGGCACTATAATTGGTTTAGAGTGTTTGTTTGCTGAGTGTGACTTTCCCAAGGTCAACCTAAGGGCTTCCATGGTCAGAAGGGATTTTAACCCTGGTTCCAAAGTTCTAGTTCAGTGATGGTAAACTTTTTAGAGACCAAGTATCCAAACTGAGGTGGGATGTGTGTGTGTGGCAAGCAGGTGGGGCGAGCAAGAAGGTGAATAGGGTTGGGGGGTGGGGGAAGCAAGTGAGTGGGGGCAGGCAAGGGATAGAGCAAGCGGGCAAGCAGGGGGCGATGGGGGAGGGCAAGTAGGGAATGGTGGGGGGAGACAAGTGAGGAGGCAAGCAGTGGCAGGATGGCAAGTGGGGAGTAGGGGGTGTGAGCAAGCAAGCAAGCAGGTGAGCAGGCACGCAAGCGGGGGGAGAAATGGATGAGCAAATGGGCAAGTGAGGGGTGGGCAAATGGAGGGGCGAGCAGGGGAGTGGGTGTGCCAGGAGACAGGGTGCTATGCGCCCCTTTTGGCACATGTGCCATAGGTTCGCTACCAATGTTCTAGTTCAACACTCAAACCAACTAGCTCTCTAAAGTATAAAAGACCAAAGCTTTAATATTACTAATGAACAGCAATACTTTCTGGGAATATATTTTAATCAATGTTAAGGCTTTCTCAATCAGTCAGTCAGTCAGTAGCCTTTATTTCGGTCAACAAACCATTGGCTAGAATCAAGTTACAGTACAATGATGGAATACAGCATTTGAGTAATTTATGACATTGCATTTGGCTTATGGTTAATAACAAGTATGTTCAATCTCTATTGGTTATTTGACTATCTTTATAATCTAAAGCAAAAACTGATTACAGATTAGTGAACCATTCCCTAGATACTCTTTGTTATACTCTCAACACTTACAGATTTTTTGTGAAGCACTTACGGCTTTTTGCCGCTGAAAAGAGAAATTTAGCCACCTGCTCCGTTACCCTTTTGTCAAGATCAGACAGTAAATAACTGCGGTACCAATTTAGGGTTCTTCCTGTCCATTTAGTGAGTAGAGGGGATATTAACCTTAATCTATCATCTTTGTAAATTGTACAAATAAAAAGTACATGAATTACTCTTTCGACATTACCCTCCCTGCAAGGGCTCTGTGTTCGTATTTAGTGCCTTTGTATCTACCCTCTAGTATGGCTGATTTGAGTGCATTGAATCTGGCCCAGCTAAAAGCAAAGCGAAAATTTGGTATATTTAAGTTTTCTAGATATTTAGCACCTCCCATAGAATTAAATGTTAGGCCTAGAGTCAATGGGGAGCATGTGGAGCGCGCCCGAGTCATTGAGGTCTGTTTGTCTATGTCACTAATTCGCTCTGCTAAGATCTTCACAGTCTTTTTATACTCAAAACCACTCAGTATATTCTCTGAGAGCCCCAATTGCCTAAACTTCTCATTTGATGCTATGATTTGGTGGGATTTGAAGAGGTCTTTTTGAATCAAATATGTATATCCCGCTTCAGGTCCTTTGAATATCCTCTCAATCCAATATCCTAGGGCCCTTCTCCAAGCTGTTGATTCCAATGAGGTTGTTCCTGATTCAAGTCTTAAAACAGCAGATGGAACACAATTGGGGACAGCGAACAGTTTTCTAAGGAACCCTGATTGAACTTGTTCAGCTTTAGATGCGAAGCCTGTGATCCAAACAGGAATTGCATAAAGTAGCTGGGCTGTTACCTTTGCTTGGAAAACCGTTAAGGCTTTCTGTTTTTTCCAATTCTGTAGATTTTATTTCTTAGCCCTTAATTCTAAACTGATCTGTTGCTACCATTTATTTGTTTATTTATTCCTCTCTATTCAAAAGTGAATTGTGATCCCCTCATAGGTTTAGAACCAGAGAGTGCTGTTAACAGAGTTGATTTACCGCCAATCCCTATCTTTAGTGGTATCCATCTTCATTGGATATTATGCAGATTTCTCATTTTCACTTTTCCAGTTATATATTTATGGATTTAGCTGTGCTTGTATCAATCATTTTCAAGGATGAGTGGAACAAAGGACACAAAAAATCATCAACAAGTCTGCTACTCAGCTAGACAAACTTGAATTCAGCTTTGTCAATTTTATCTTATGTTTTCATCATTACCTATCTTTCAGTTTAATCGTTTTGCTTCATCTGATGTGCAGATTATCTTCAGAATACTAAATTTACAAACATCATAGGAATTTTTCTATAGTTCTACAACTGAAAAATATTTCTTATTCCATTGTTTCCTCTGCCTCCTGCTTTCAGATGCCACAGATATTTAATCACAATTGTCTCACAACTCCGGAGATATCATTAAAATCTTGCTATAATTAGAACTTGGTAGTGCTGATCAAAGGCAAGGATGGGAATCATGCAGCCCTCCAATGTTGTTAGAGTGCAACTTGTAATATTCTTCACTACTGATGATACTTGATAATGCTAAGCAGACTTAAGAGGCTAACAATATCTGGAGGGCTGAAGATTCCTTCCATGGTTTATAGTATCTAGGCGTGCCCAAGCTTTATTCATCTGAACCAACGTGAGCAGAGGCCATTATACAATTGCAGGCAGGAATAGAATTTTGTTTCTAGTTATATAACTTTGTCAGCTTACTTTGACACTATAGAACAGACCTGCTTTCTGTATTTGTATGAGCAACACCAGGTTATCACCACTGCCTTCTGCTATATCCTAAGAGCACTGAAAGACACTTCCATTGCTGTAATACTGATGACATGCTATGCACCCAAAACAAAGGGGCAAATTAGAAAGATGTTGTATAAAAGATGTAAACCAAGCAGCATGACTTTCATATAATGTTACTTTATTAACATAATGGTTCCAGAGACAAGGTATTGGCTTACATCTTTTTACTGAAATTGGAACCTTTTTATATGCTAGACATATGTGAAGTCCAGGATTAGGTTGTTAGGCAACACTGCAAGACATAATTTGAATAAAGAATTGATTGTAGTAGCTTGAGAAATATGAACAAAAGTATATACACACTGAGATGCTCAGTTCTGCAACAAGACTCTTGGTATAAAACTAGTGCTTGCAGGATCTTATTTATAGCATTCTATTTCAGTAACCCATTGTTGAGTAAAATGCTGATCATGTTTTTTCTCATCTTGTGATCAGTTCAAAATGACAAAAGAACAACATACACTACAAAGTTATATTATTAATTCAAGAACTTCACAAGCTCTTAAAAGGGCTCCCTGTTACCAGAAATATTTACATCTATCTAATGTCCTCAGTGTCCTTTTAGTGTACTAAAAAAAGAAAGCAGAAAAAACCCTACAGCAATAAGAAGAAATATGGCATGGAGATTTATCTAATTTCGGGAAGGGGGGTCAACAGAGAGTGTCCTGCAGCAGCACGTTTTACAAAAGGAATTACAGCCATGAAATTAACATTTTAATGAAGCAGAGAGACCATTGACGTCATGACTACTCAGTGATTGCTGCTTCCAGGTGGCCTAATGAGATGAAAATGAAGTTTATATCCTCAGCTAGTCTAAGCCAGACTTGTTTTGTGACTATGATTGAATTTAAATGAGAAGACACTGCTGTGTGCAAACATGTCTAAGCTGGTTAAGTAGCCTGTTTAAATATAAGCACAATAGAAGTCTGATTTAAAATATTTCAGTTAGCAACACTGAGACTATAAGTTTTATTTCCTTCCTTTAAAGCCATGCTTTTGTATATATAGGCAAAATCAATGGAGATGCTGATGTTTCCAAAGCTTGAGTCTTGATGTTTATAAATACTTCTTGGGCCCCTTTCACACAGCTGTATAAAATCCACATTGAACTGGATTATATAGCTGTGTGGACTCAGATAATCCAGTTCAAAACAGATACTGTGAATGATTAAACTGGTGCGTGGAAGCTGTAATGGACTAGATCAGGGCAAACAAACTGAAGCTTAATCCAAACAAGACAGAGGTGCTCCTAGTCAGTCGTAAGACAGATCTGGGAATAGGGAGTCAGCCTGTGTTAGATGTGGTCACACTCCCCCTGAAAATGCAGGTTCACAGTTTGGGAGCACTTCTGGATTCGGCTCTGAACCTGGAGGCCTAGGTATCAGCAGTGACCAGGAGTGCTTTTGCATAGTTAAAGCTAGTGCGCCCGTTCCTGGAGAAGTCTACTGTAATGTGCTCTATATGGAGCTGTCTTTGAAAAGTGCTCAGAAACTTCAATTGGTCCAAAGAGCAGCAGTCAGACTGCTAACTGGGGCTGGCTACAGGGAGCATACAACTTTTCTGTTGTGACACCTCCACTGGCTGCCAAAACGTTTCCAAGCACAATTCAAAGAGCTGGTTTTGACCTACAAAGCTCTATATGGCTCTGGTCCAGGTTATCTGAAGGACTACATCTCTTTCTATGAACCTGGGAGCAGGGGCGGCTGAACCTATACGTGAACTACACAAATGCGGAAGGCGCCAATCCCCTGGGGGCGCTATTGAGGCGCCCGGCCTAGGGAAACCCAGGGCACATTGCTGTTTAGCAACGCGTCCCGAGTTTCCCCAAAGTGCTGGGCCTTTACCGGAGGGAAGAGTTTCCTCCCTCCGGCAAAAGCCTGGCCTAAGAGAAAAGCAGGGAGGGAAGGGGAAAGAGAAGGGAAGAAGGAGCCTTGCTGGTCGCTAGCCCTTCTCCTCGCCCTGCCTTGGAGATGGGAGTTGCCCTGTCCTGAGCCAGGTGAGCCTCCCCCGCTCCAAGGCAGGGCAGGGTGAGAAGGGCAAGCGGCCGGCAAGGCTCCCTCTTCCCTTCTCTCTCCCCTTCCCTCCCTGCTCTCTCTTCTCAGAGAAAGAGAGAAGCAGGGAGGGAAGGGGAGAGAGAAGGGAAGAGGAAACATTGCTGGCTGCTTGCCCTTCTCCTTGCCCTGCCTTGGAGCTGGGAGTTGCCCTGCCCTGAGCCAGGCGAGCCTCCCCGGCTCCAAGGCAGGGCAGGGCGAGGAGAAGGGCAAGAGGCAGGCAAGGCTCCTCTTCCCTTCTCTTTCCCCTTCCCTCCCTGCTTCTCTCTCTCTGAGACCTCTCAGACAGAGATAGATCGATAGATAGAGAGAAGCAGGGAGGGGAGGGGAGAGAGAAGAGAAGAGGGAGCCTTGCCGGCTGCTTGCCCTTCTCCTCGCCCTGCCTTGGAGCCTGGCAGAGAGAAAGCAGACAGAAAGCCAGGCGAGGCCTGAGGCAAGTGGCAATGACGACAGAGAAGCAGTTCGCCATTTTCTCCCTCCTCCTCCTTCTTGATCTCCTTCTCCGGAGCCGACCCTCACCCCCTCCCATTGGCTGAGCCCATGACGCCCTACCTACTGGAGGCCCCCATTGGCTGTTTGCTGCTCCCCAGCTTTGATCGAAGGGTGGCAAGGAGGGGCTTCTGTGGGCAGACAGAGAGAGAGAGATGGAGGCCTCTGAGAGAAAAGGAAAAGAAGCCCCGAGGGAGGGAGGGAGGAAACAACACAGCTTCATGGTTTGTGGGTCTCGTTGTCTTTTACCAGCTCCCTCGCTTGGGGTTGTGAGGAGAAGGCAGGCTCTGTTTTGGGACGTGAGGGCCAGGCCTGTCCTTGGATGGGCTCAGGGTTCTCTGGGGAAGGGAGAACTCCAACTCCCAAGTTCCCAGGGCCAATCATCCCCACACCCTGACAGTATTCTCAACTGGCCAAGTTTGGTCCAAATCCGTCATCAGCTGGGTTCAGTGCTTTCTCCTCCTGAAGTTCAGTCAGTCAGTCAGTCACCCCCAAACCCTGCCAGTATTCAAAGTTGGCCAAATTGGGTCTGTATGCCAAGTTTAGTTCGGATCCATCATTGTGCTCTCTGGATGTAGGTGAACTGCCACTCCCCAAAATCAAGGGCAACCCCATCCAAACACCTCCAGTATTTTCTGTTGGTCATGTGGATTCAAGGTGCTAAGTTTGGTCCAGGTCCATCATTGGTGGGGTGTAGAGTGTTCTTTGATTGTAGGTGAACTATAAGTCCCGGCAACTACAATTCCCAATGTCAAGGGCAATTATCCTCAAACCCCGTGTGTATTCAAAGTTGGCTATGTTGGGTTTATGTGCCAACTTTGGTCCAGATCAATCATTGGTGAGGTGCAGAGTGTTCTTTGATTGTAGGCGAACTGTAAGTCCCAGCAACTACAACTCCCAAATGTCAAGGGCAATTATCCCCAAACCCTGAGTGTATTCAAAGTTGGCCATGCTGGGTCTGTGTGCCAACTTTGGTCCAGTAAATAAAGAGCAACGCTCAAAACACAGGGGAATGGGTTGCTGTGAGTTTTCAGGCTGTATGGCCATGTTCCAGAAATATTCTCCCCTGATGTTTTGCCCGCATCTATGACAGGTTGGAAACTAGTCAAGTGGGGTTTATATATTTGAGGAAGGTCCAGGGTGGGAGAAAGAAAGAACGCTTGTCTGTAGGAAGCAGGTGTGAATGTTTCAATTGCCCACCTTGATTAGCATTTAATAGCCTTTCAGCTTCAAAGCTTGGCTGCTTCCTGCCTGGGGGAATCCTTTGTTGGGTTGCATTTATTATTATTATTATTATTATTATTATTATTATTATTATTATTATTATTATTATTATTATTATTATTATATTGTATGACACAGCAAGCAAGATAGATATGCTGGATTTAGTATCACAAAATCACAAGTTGAACACTTCCCAAGAGTCTAGGACTGTGTGATGTATTTCCGGATGATGAGCGCAGATCCCAGTAGGGTGGCCTTTTGCAGTTGGCAGATCGTAATTTTGTCAATGTCTATTGTTTCCAAATGCCGGCTGAGATCCTTTGGCACGGCACCCAATGTGCCAATCCCCACCGGGACCACATGCACTGGTTTCTGCCAGAGTCTTTAAAGTTCAATCTTGAGGTCCTGATAGCGGCTGAGTTTTTCCTGTTGTTTTTCATCAATGCGACTGTCACCTGGGATGGCGACATCAATGAGCCAAACCTTTTTCTTTTCCACAACTGTGATGTCTGATGTGTTGTGTTCCAGAACTTTGTCAGTCTGGATTCGGAAGTCCCACAGTATCTTTGCGTGCTCATTTTCCAATACTTATGCAGGTTTGTGATCCCACCAGTTCTTTACTTCTGGGAGGTGGTACTTGAGGCATAAGTTCCATTTGGGACACATAGTTGTGCCCCTGTTTGTAGTCTGTCTGTGCGATTTTCTTACAGCAGCTGAGGATATGATCAATGGTTTCGTCGATTTCCTCGCACAGTCTGCATTTTGGGTCATCAGCTGATTTTTTGATCTTGGCCTTAATTGCATTTGGTCTGATGGCTTGCTCCTGGGCTGCAAGGATCAGGCCTTCTGTCTCCTTCTTCAGTGTCCCATTCGTGAGCCAGAGCCAGGAGGAGGAGGAGGAGGAGGAGGGGGGGGGAGGGGGAGGAGGTCGTTGTCGTCTTCTTCTTCTTCTTCTTCTTCTTCTTCTTCTTCTTCTTCTTCTTCTTCTTCTTCTTCTTCTTCTTCTTCTTCCTTGCTCCTAGGAAGGTTCTTCCACCGTGGCTCCCTACCTATCTACCTACCTTGCCACATATTCTCCACATTGTGTGTATGTCTATGTATATGGACAGGTTGCTTAACTGTAACCATGTTTCTTCAAGTGTACTCTGTGAATTCACACTAATGGAGAGACTGCACCTGCGCGGGATCCAATGGAAACTCTTCCAAGCTAAAAGTTTGAAATTTGGCGGTCTGAAGAAGTACTGTCTTGTGGGGGAGGAAGCGGGCAAAGGCTCGAAGAGCTTTGAAGATTGCTAAGAGTTCCAGAAAGTTTATGTGTTGAGTCCTTTCTTGAGAGTACCGGAGATCTCGGACCGTGAGATCGCCCATGTGAGCCCCCCACATGAAGTTGGAAGTGTCGGTCATAATTGTGATCGACAGGAGCGATGGGTGAAAAGGCAGGCCTTTGCAGACGTTCGCCGGGCTCTGCCACTACCGAAGGTAACGACACACTCAGTTCGGTACCGCGAGGAAGATGGAACTGGGGTGAAGGAGAGGTTTGAAAGAGTCTACAAACCATCTCTGAAGACGTCTGAGGCGAAGTCTGGCAAAAGGAGTGAACATAACCGTAGACGCCATGTGGCCCAGTAGGACTTGAATGGAGCGGGCTCGGACCCTGCGATTTCGCAAGAGGAGCAAAAGGTGCTGTTGAAGAGCCAGGAACCTGTCTGGTGGTAAGGAGGCTGTCTGGGAGACAGAATTGAAGAGAGCCCCGATGAAGCGTGTCTTCCTGGACGGGGTTAGATGTGACTTTTTGGTGTTCAGCTGAAGTCCGAGAGAGTGGAGGAGAGACAGGGTACGAGATACATGTTGTTCTAGGGTTGATGGGTCGGGAGCGACAATCATCCAATCGTCCAGGTAAGGAAAAACCATAATGCTTTGTTTTCTTAGGTGAACTGCTACTACCGCAACCACCTTGGTGAAAACTCGAGGAGCGGTGACAAGGCCGAAAGGTAGAACTGCAAACTGGTATGATTGACCGAGGATTTTGAAGGATAGGAAGCGCCTGTGAGAGCGACGTATCACCACGTGGAAATAGGCATCCCTTAAATCTATAGAGGTGAAATAGTCTCCTCATTGAAGCATCGGGGGGATGGAAGCGACAGAGACCATCCGGAACTTCGAGGGAAGGATAAAGAGGTTCAGAGCTCTTCCTCCCTCCACCCTTTTTGGGAACAGTGAAGCATCTTGAGAAAAAACCTTGAGAGTCCTGCTCGGATGGAGATGGTTGAATGGCACCCTTGGCAAGGGGGGAGTCGACCTCGGCACAGATCTCCGGTGATGGATCGGTGGAAAGAACGTGGTCCGTGGGAGGGAGGCTTTTGAATTCCAAGGCGTAACCATCACGGACAATGCAGAGAACCCAGGCATCCGAAGTGATAGATGCCCATTCATGGTAGAAGGGAGCTAGACAGTCCCAGAAGTGGCAGGAGGGCAGCTTTGGTCCGAGATTCGGCAGAGGTGTGGAAGCGACAGCAGTATCAGAGGTACAGGCAGTACCCAGAGACCAGGCGTCAGGCTCGATGTTGGGTATGGGGTGGCGGTGCCTCAACCTCTATTTTTAGGAGCCTGGTGTTAGCGTTGAGGCTGCTGCTGCTGGCCTTGCTGGCTGGAGCGTCTGAAACTTTGGTGACGAAAAGGTTGAGGGAAGCGACGGTACCTCTGGGGAAACCATCGAGTTTGCTGAGTGTGAGGTTGGTCGGTTCCAACCTCCAACCTCACACTTGGTGAGGATCCTGAAGTCATGGTTAGATTTTAACTTATCATCAGTCCCCGTGTTAAAGAAGCCAAGGGCATCAAAGGGTAGGTCTTCGATAACCTGTCTTGAAGAAGAGGACAGGCTTGAGGATCGCAGCCAGGCGTGTCGTCTAATTGCCACCGCATGAGTGATCATTTTGCCAGCTGTACCTCCTGTATGTTTCGCCATCTGAATTTGATGGTGGGCTAGAGTCCGCCTCCTGCTGGAGAGTGGAGAGGACAGAACGGTCCTTGTCGGAGAGTTTGGTAAAGAAAGGCTGGGCCTTCTCCCAAAGAATTTGTTGATATGCCCCCATACATGCCCCATAGTTCGCCATCTGACATAATAGAAGGGCGCCCGAATATAGTTTTTGGCCCACTGCATCAAACCTCTTTCCTTCCCTGTTGGCCACAGAGTTAGATTGTCGGCCCAAAGATTGGGAAGCCTTGACCACCATTGAGTTCGGGTCGGGGTGGTGTTTGAGCCATTCTGAGGCCTCATCATCTGTGCGATACCATGCCTCGATCTTTTTTGAGGTGGGTGGTATCGAGGATGGGGTCTTCCAGGAAGCCTGGATTACGTCCAAAAGGTAGGGAAGAAAGGGCAAGAGCGTGGCTGGGGGAGCTTGAGCCTGGACCCTCAAGTTAAACATGAGCCTACAATGTGATGCGGCAGCTAAAAAAGCCAATGGGATTTTGGCCTGCATCAATAGGGGAATAGCGTCTAGATCCAGGGAAGTCATGCTCCCCCTCTATTCTGCCTTGGTCAGACCACACCTGGAATACTGTGTCCAATTTTGGGCACCACAGTTGAAGGGAGATGTTGACAAGCTGGAAAGCGTCCAGAGGAGGGCGACTAAAATGATTAAGGGTCTGGAGAACAAGCCCTATGAGGAGAGGCTTAAAGAGCTGGGCATGTTTAGCCTGCAGAAGAGAAGGCTGAGAGGAGACATGATAGCCATGTATAAATACGTGAGGGGAAGTCATAGGGAGAAGGGAGCAAGCTTGTTTTCTGCTGCCCTGCAGACTAGGACGTGGAGCAATGGCTTCAAACTACAGGAAAGGAGATTCCACCTGAACATCAGGAAGAACTTCCTCACTGTGAGGGCTGTTCGGCAGTGGAACTCTCTCCCCCAGACTGTGGTGGAGGTTCCTTCTTTGGAGGCTTTTAAACAGAGGCTGGATGGCCATCTGTCGGGGGTGCTTTGAATGCGATTTCCTGCTTCTTAGCGGGGGGTTGGACTAGATGGCCCATGAGGTCTCTTCCAACTCTACTATTCTATGATTCTATGATTCTTGAAAACAGAGTCGGTGACAGCCTTTGAAGTTTGCTCAATCTCCATCCCCAGGGCATCCACCATCCTGACCATTTGATCCAAAAATGCACGGATGTTGTCCGTGGGTGAAGGTGGATCGACTTTGTTTGCATCATGGGGTGGGGACAGGTCGAGTCCCAAGGAGACAACTGATGCCGACAGGATCGACTTGGGGTGTTCGACGTTGAGCTCATCATCCTCAGCCCCTTGAGGGGACCGAGGAGGAGAGGAAAGAACAGTCTCTGGAGGAGGTATTGCCTCAAGAGCAGTAGAAGTCTGTGGCCGATGGTCCTTTGGGGCCGATGCCTGAGTGGCTCGAGCAAGGCGAGTCGTCTGTCTTCCCCTTTCGAGGGGTCTGAGGAGGAGGAAAAGGTTCCTGCCAAGCTTGTTGACATGGAGGTATAGGCCAAGGGGCCCTGATCACCGTGTGGGTCAAGCGATTGGGTGAGGCTTGAGTCCCGCCATCAGAGGATCGAGGAGGTGGGGACCGGGAGGGTGAGCGTGGGTGCTGCACCGGCTGGATTGGAGAGGATCTCCTTGAGGATGCGGCAGATGAGGAGGGGACATCTTTCCTCGAAGAGGCAGAGGAGGACGAGTGCTGGGTCATGCGCTTCTTCGATGGTGGTTGTTTGGAAGGAACCCTCATGGATTTTCCCGGGGTCGGCGGGATGGGGCAGATCGCTGCCATATCAGACTGAGCTCGTCGGGATTCTTCCTGAGCCCTCTTGAAAGCAATCTTCATTGCGGAGGACGACGGCGGTGAGGCCATGTGGGACCAGGCCGAGACCAGGGAACTCGATGTCAAAGACGGACCAACCTTACCGGAACAGGTCAATACCCTAGCCATAGTGACTGTGCAAGGCAGTTTCGAGGGTTTTCCCTTTGAGGTCTTAGAGGCCTTAGAGGAGACCGATGCGGATTTTGCAGGTCTTGCCGCCATTGAGGTCGATGTTGAGGCAGCCAATTCAGGAGCAAGGGATTTTTCGTAGAGGGCAGCCCGAAGTCTGGCAGCCGTTTCTCCTTGCTTGGGCCGTAAAGGCCAGGCAGATCCGGCAGGTACCGACAACGTGGCCCTCGCCAAGACAGAGAAGGCACTTGGTGTGGCTGTCGGAATCCGGAATCTTAGCGGCACATTGGGTGCATTGCTTGAAGCGCGTAGTCGACAAGAATGAAGAGACCGATGTGAGCTTTGTGGCAGAAAAAAAGAAACTGGGGAGCGAGTGCCGAGGGCGGCCTTTATGCCCTCCTGGGAGAGAGGCGGGGTTACTGCCAAATTTCAAACTTTTAGCTTGGAAGTGTTTCCGTTGGATCCCGCGCAGGAGCAGTCTCTCCATTAGTGTGCATTCAGAGTACATGAAGAAAAAATAAGATTATATATATATATATATACACACACACACACACACATATACACATACACACATACAAACACATATGCAGGGACCATATGTGTATATATAAATAAAACACACATATATTTTATTCACCTCTACCTTCTACCTTTTATTTTTCAGTGATTGGTTGGGGCGGGGGGGGGGGGGGGGGCAAAAATACTGTTTGCTTACACTTGAAAATTACCTAGGGCTGGCCCTGCCTGGGAGACATCTACGATCTACTGGGAGGGCCTTCTCTCAGTCCCACCACCCATTCAAGCATGTTTGGTGGGAACATGGGAGGAGGTCTTTTCGGTGGCTGCTCCCATACTGTGGAGCTCCCTCCCAAGAGAAACCAGAATCTCTGCCAACAGGCTTTTGGGGAAGGGTAAAGGGAGATTCTGAGGAGGGTGGGTGGGATTGGAGGGATGTGAGTTTTAAAGGCCATTTTAATGTGTTTGCTGTATTTTAATTATGTTTTTACCATACTGTTATTATTTAATTGTTTTTTAACTTTTGTATTGCTCTTTTAAAACTGTTTAGTGTGGGTAGGTGTTCGCTGCCTTGAGTCTCCATAGGGAAAAGGGCAGGACATAAATAACGATGATGATGATGATAATAATAATAATAATAATAATAATATTAATCTGCTTTGATATTCTGGGTTATATAGCTGTATGGGAGGGCCCTTAATCTCAGTTCTTATCCTCAGCTCTTACCTAATTGCTCATTTATTCACCCACTCCCTCCAAAAGGTATTTTCCTTGGAAATTATCCACATCTTAAGAACCCCAAGATCAGGCCCCTTCTACACAGCTGTATAAAACTCAGATTGTCTGCTTTAAATTGTAATATATGGCAGTGTAGACTCAGATAATCCTGTTCAAAGTAGATAATGTGAATTATTTGCCTTGATATTCTAGATTATATGGCAATAAAGGGGCTCTCAGTCAGCAGGATTCCAGTTACAAGATCTTGGGCATCTGGGAAAACCGAGTCCCCTTCTACACTGCCATATAATCCAGATTATCAAAGCAGATAATCCACATCATTTGCTTTGAACGATATTACATGAGACTATACTGCGTAATAATCGAGTTCAAAACAGATAATCTGGATTTTATATGGCAGTGTAGAAGGGCCCAGAGACTGCTGGGATTCTGAAGAATTTTTGTTAGTTTAAGCCAACCAGGATGGGGTACCTTTCATCTTGGAGATGGATTGGACTACAACTCCCACAACCCTTTAAGTCTGGCCATGGTAAACTGGGCTAAGCGTTACATGTCAAAACATGTAGAGGGAAAAGGTCCTTCAATACTAAAGCAAGCACAGTTAAGTGGCATGACAATATACAAGGGAGGTTCATACATTCATAAAGGAGTTTTGATGATGTTGGATTGCAGCAGCATATTTGCAGTTAACAAATCAGTAAGATGAGCTGGGAAAAAGTGGGATTCTGCTCTCCTATGCCTATTCTATTGTAGATATGAATGCCTTCCTACAACAAGCAAGGCAAACAGAAGTTGCCTCCTAGCCTTACCTAGCAGACCTGAACAGCAAAACCGTGACAAAAGGGCAGTGTTGATATGCCTGTCTCATCAGCTCCCTGACCTAGATCATTTAAAAATCACAGATCTATAAGTCTGGCCATCAGATTGTAAAATCATAAGAACAAAGGTTGGAAAAGGGAAAGATTATTTCTGGATGCATTTTAGGAGTTGTCAAACCTTGTTGTGTAGGAACATATCCCTATTTTTACCATATTACTTCTGCCTCCAGTACCAAATGTTATGTTAAAGAAGTAATGCCTTTCTTTGCCAAGTACTTTTGCATTTTTATATCGCCATTTGTTCAGATTTATTTTTTTCTTTTTTATATAAATATAAAACACTTTAGCTTTGTTTTTGTTTTTTTTCTCTCTCTCTCCCTTTTTGATCCTTTATTAATCTCAGTTTTCCTACTTTCTATACAATCAAATGCTCTCACTCTTTCGATGTTAATTTACTCTATCTTATAAGGTAAAACTTCAATAAAAATCTATTTTTTAAAAAAGAAGTAATGCCCAGGAATACACTGTCTTTGGTTAATGAGGCATACCTGTACTTTCATAGGACAATGCTTCTAATCAAGATGAGTATAGTTTATTTCTATTATGAGAAGAGATATCCTTATCTGAGTTTCCCACAGGTCAGAGTACAGAAAAGTTAGCTCAGACCTCTTGAGACTAAAACGAAATTTCATGTTCTGTTCCGGGAGGGAAGACAAGGCAACTCTTGGTTCTTCATATCCTGCTCACTTTCACTCTCTAAAATGAACAAATTGATATAGCATGTGTGATGCATTGACTGCTAAAATATTTTAAAGTTCTTTTAAAACAAAATAAACTCCAAAGTGCATATAAACAGAAAACAATGTGAAACTAGAAGTTATAAAAGGAAAAGAAAATCTCATAACATCATAAATTTAGACAGTCAGCTTAGTAAACAAATCTGGATGACAACATTGATAGTCTGCACAATAATGCGGACATTCTGTCAACACCAAAATCAGCACTGCAACATAAAGAATGAATCATCCAAATTCCAAACACTGTTGATATTCAGAAGCTGAATGACTAGGTCTAACTTTAATATTTAATATGCTTAAAATTCTCAGAGGGAAGGATGATCTCATCGCTCTTGTATTTGTCACTCTAGAAGGAACAAAATTGTTAAGAAAGCTGCAGGATCATGTTCTCAAAAAACTCCTAATACTAAATGCAGATATATACTTATCCCAAAAACAGCCTAGAAGTACTTGTAAGAAAAAAGAACAGAAAGGAGATAGTTTAAAAGGAGAGAAGGAGAAAGAACAGAGAACGAAAGAAGGGAAGAGAGTGATAAGAAGAGAGAATATAAGGAGGGCAAAGGAATAATATGAGGGGAAAGGAAAACAGGAAAAGAGAAAGAAGATAAAGAGACAAGAAGAAGAGGGGGAGACAGAGGGAAGAAGGAAGTTGAAAGGAAGGAGGATATAAGAAGGAAGAGAAGAAAGAAGAAAGGAATTAAGGTGAAGGAAGAGATCAGAAAAAAGAAGGAAGGAGGACAGGAGAGAATAGAGAACAAAAAAGAAGAGCAAAGAAATTAAACATGAAGTTTTATATTATTAAATATATAATATCAAGTTTTCAAAATGTCTTGTACTGAACCTGAAACATTAGAATTCTATTAATTAAAAGATGAATGAAAATTATAGTAGATAATGTATTTCTTAATAAAGAATGGAAACATTAAAGAATTAAAAGATGAAAATAAACATGTCATTTTAAAACTATGTCATGTTTATTTATTTATTCAAGGATGAAGAATATTCAAAAAGCAGAGGAGAAGCTATTTTAATGTTTCCAAAAAAGCAATATTTCCTGAAAGATGTAATTCCGAAAGTATTTGGCAAGCACTTGCAAAATCCATCAGCACAAACAATATGAGGGTCAGTTGGCTGTCCTATGAAATAGTTAGCGGAATAGTTTAAAGCAATACATTTAATATAATGTGCTAAAATTACCCCACTGGTTAACCAACACCCTTTTTTGGTAACCTCTCTTTGGTGGGACAATATTTTCCAATTTGACAATGTACTGAGAAGGCTCAAATAGTAATCCCAAAGGAATCAGTCCAAATGAAGCAAGAAGTGGTTGAATACGAGTAGTTTAAAAGCCTTCTAAGGTATTAAAAGTAGCAAATACACATATAATGCGTAAGATTTGTAGTTATGTCAAAATATGTAATTATGAATTAAGCAAAGTAACATGAATACGTATGTGAGAAAAAGGGGGTTTTCACCTTTCAAACTGAGATACCATTCTATTATTCCTTTTTCTTAACATACAAGTGACAAAGTGGCTAGTTTATAGAGTCCCTCCACTTGGTTCTGAAAGCTTTCACAATCCTTTAATGAATCTTATCCTTCCATTTAAATCATAGAACCATAGAATCGTAGAGTTGGAAGAGACCTCACGGGCTATCCAGTCCAACCCCTGCAAGAAGCAGGGAAATCTCATTCAAAGCACCCCAACAGGTGGCCATCCAGCCTCTGCTTAAAAGCCTGCAAAGAAGGAGCCTCCACCACAGCCCGGGGGAGAGAGTTCCACTGTCGAACAGCTCTCACAGTGAGGAAGTTCTTCCTAATGGTCAGGTGGAATCTCCTTTCCTGTAGTTTGAAGCCATTGTTCCGCATCCTAGTCTGCAGGGCAGCAGAAAACAAGCTTGGTCCCTCCTCCCTATGACTTCCCCTCACATATTTGTACATGGCTATCATGTCTCCTCTCAGCCTTCTCGTCTGCAGGCTAAACATGCCCAGCTCTTTAAGCTGCTCCTCATAGGGATTGTTCTCCAGACCCTTAATTGTTTTAGTCGTCCTCCTCTGGACGCTTTCCAGCTTGTCAACATCTCCCTTCAACTGTGGAGCCCAGAATTGGACACAGTATTCCAGGTGTGGCGTGACCAAGACAGAATAGAGGGGGAGCATGACTTCCCTGGATCTAGACGATATACCCCTATTTATGCAGGCCAAAATCCCATTGGCTTTTTTCGCCATCGCATCACATTGTAGGCTCATGTTTAACTTGTTGTCCATGAGTACTCGACACGTACTGCTGTCGAGCCAGGCGTGCCCATTCTGTATCTTTGCATTTCATTTTTTCTGCTGAAGTGAAGTATCTTGCATTTGTCCCTGTTGAACTTCATTTTGTTAGTTTTGACCCATCCCTCTAATCTGTCAAGATTGTTTTGAATTCCGCTCCTGTCTTCTGGAGTGTTAGCTATCCTTCCCAAGTCGTCTGCAAACTCCAAGGACGGAACCCTGCGGCACTCCACTTGTGATTCCTGTCCAAGATGAAGACGACGCACTGGTTAGCACCCTTTGGGTTTGTTCGCTTAACCAATTACAGATCCACCTAACCGTAGTTTTGCCTAGCTCACAATGTTCTAATGAATATTGAGCAGATGGCAAAAATGTGGATGGATTCTAAACTTGATTATGGTTGTTAAACAAAACCTATTTAGGAAAATGGATGTCTAATGATACCTATATTCTATATTCAACTTCTATTAGACATTTGTTCAATTATCAGTTATTCAAAGAGCAAAATGCTTATAATATGATCAATAACAGAAGGTTTGATGAATATGGCATGTTATCTATTTTTTTCAACTTTCATGTTATAAGTCTCTGATTAAAATTTCAAACTACTGTATATCTGGTGACATGTTAGGTATGTGCAATGCTTGTTAGGCTTCAAACCTTCCCTTCCTTGTCACACTTCTAGACTACCTTTACTCAGAACCCAGCTAGCAATGCTTCAGCGCATTTCAAGCATCCAAAACAGTGGTTCTCAACCTGTGGGTCCCCAGATCTTTTCACCTCCGACTCCCAGAAATCCTAACAGCTGGTAAACTGGCTGGGATTTCTGGGAATTGTAGGCCAAAATACCTGGGAACCCACAGTTTGAGAACTACTGATCTAATATGAAATTATTTCCATTATAATGTAGAATAGAAATCTCATCTTAGAGTGACCTTTTTCAATCAGCATATTCAAAGACATGGTTGAGTTCAGTCTTTAGCAGTATGCAAAGACTTCTTATAGCACCTCTAAGAATGAAAGAAAGGAGTTTGTGGCATCTGAAGATCAGTTAGTTTCAAATATACATATAAGTTTCCTTTATATGCTTCTTGAATTAGTTTCTTACTAACCTATTTACTGATCAAAATCATGAGGGCTGGGTGATCTCCTTTTCCTAATCCTGAAGGTTCTTCTCTATTAACAGACATATTATTATTTCAAATGCAGAGTCTTCACTAGTTTATCAGACTATATAGCAGGGAAGGAAAGTAGGCCGCCATGAGTCCTGTCTGGAAGCCAATTTCATTTGGCTCTGCCTCTTCACAAACTGTCATTGAACAGCCATTCTGTCAGGCTGTACCCAAGGAAGAAATAAGAAGTAGAGCCACTGCACTACTCAGCAGAGACTCAAATTATTTTGACCTCTCTTCTTTTTGTATAGTTTCCATTACAAATGGTTATCATAAAAATACGAACCAGTTCCACTTCTGGTAAGATTTATATTATTTATATAAGGCAATACATTGAATAAAATATGCAATAATACATGATAACCAATTTTGTGAAAATTGTTAAAAAGTTAATAAGAAAAAGCAGGAGGAACTGACACCTGAGTTTCCTTTTCCATCTCCCTTTGTCCTTTTTACACCTTCTCTTTCGCCTGAGAGCAAGTGGTCTTGTTTTTTACATTGATTTGTAAAATGGTCTGACAATCTGGCTTTGGCGTATAAATCCTTTCACTGAATGCAGTGTTTACTTCTTCATAGATCATACTAGAAACAAGTGGTCATTAGGACTGTCATGGTTTGTTAGATCACATATATCTTGAAAATTCATATAAATAAAAGCACTACAGACTAGTAACTGAAATTCTATATGCATCCCAAACAGAAAATTCAAAATAAAAAAGCACTTTACTGGTCAAATCTCCTAGTTGCTTGAACTGAGATTTTGTTACTTATTCATCATAAGGAATTAAACATGCAACTTTCACAAGCTTCTATAATAACAAATCTAAAATTTCTGTAGTTTTTTAAAAAAAATATTTGACCTGCCATTCTTTAGGCTGTTTTTTAAAAAAAATCTCTTGGCTCATCTACAGCTTTAAACTGTTATTCCTCTGGACCCAAAGAAAGTAAACTATTTTAATTTTGTGAAAGTCAGGGGAAGGAGTCCACTTTTTGTGTAGCTTGCAGGGATCTTTTGCATTGTTTGATATGATATCATAAAATACCACTTTGTGAAATCAGAAATAAGACTTCTAGCAACTTCTGGTTTTGTTCTGCTCATTTTTGGTAATTTAAGTAGTCTGTGTAGCTCCTGGGTTTTTTTAACAAGAAGTATTTCATTTGTCATCTCAAATAACCAGTAGTGTACCAGTAGTGCTTCTAGAAATTCTTTCTTTTTCAATACCATAGTTATTTTGCACATTCCTTTTCCCCATCTCTGCAATATTTTACTGGTGAGTTACACAGATGTCTGCTCTGCTAGAAGAAAACAATCTGTCTGGGGCTACAAAAAAGAAAGAACTGGCATACACATTTCTCATATAACAACTTTGGGGACTCATAAACGTTTCTCTGATTAGATGAGATTTTTAAATCCTTTGTATTATTCTCTAATTTCATTCAAAATCCAAGATGGAAAATAATTCCAGGCTTCCTATCCTCATTTGCCTTAAAAAGACAATTAATTAAATATAACGGGGAAAACTTTGTTTTCCTAGCAATGGCACAGTTGAAAGATGGAAGATTATTCCTGTTGGATTAATCAGTAGATCAATGTTACACAAAACTGATAAAGGCATAGGAGACATAATTCTCCAAAAGATCAGTATAGTTCCTTCAACATGGTACAGAGATTTCCTTGTTAGTATCAGAGACACAGCACTTCCACAAACTATTTCCTAAAGCAATTTCTTCAGGAAGATCTGAACATGTATTTAACCTGGAAAACTACCAGAAATCTAAAGAATATGTCCCTATAACATCTCTATTTTACCATACAGGTCCATCAATAGCTCTTTCAATTAGCACATTTCTTCATCCACTCCAGTGGCCCATATTATCCAGTCTATTTCTTTCAACTAACTAAGCAATGGTAGATATTTCTTAGGGCAAGCTCAACCTTGTTATGCAACATAAAGCCCTGCTGCCAATCTGTTTCTATACAGAATTCACAGTGAAGTTTATGAGTGATAAAGCCCTACTGAGTTTAGTTCCTGGGTATGGACAGGTTGCTTACCTGTAACCGTGTTTCTTCAAGTGTACTCTGTGAATTCACACTAATGGAGAACGCTGCGCCTGCGCAGGCTCCAACGGATACTCTTCCAAGCTAAAGTTTGAAATTTGGCGGTAACCCCGCCCCTCTCCCCAGAGGGTATAAAGGGCGCCCTCCGCGCCCGCTCTCCAGTTCCTACGCCGCAAAGGCAGCGAGAAAGGGAGAGGTTTGCATGTGGGGAAGGAAGGGCGGGATTGTGTGAATTCACAGAGTACACTCGAAGAAACACGGTTACAGGTAAGCAACCTGTCCTTTTTCTTCGTGTACTCTGTGAATGCACACTAATGGAGACTAGCAAGCTGAGGTGTAGGTAGGTGGGATAGCAAACTCGATAACCAGCCTAGTGTCCAAACAACACATTTATTGAGCACAAGGTGCAAAAACAAGCAAGTGCAACAGTCAAAGAAAACGATGCAACAGCATATAGTGCAAAAAAACCGATCCTTGTTATTAGGACCCAGAACACAATCACAACATTGTATGTGAGCGATAGTCTGTAAGAAAATACAGAGGTAAGTATAGACCCATTTCCTGAAAACAGAGGTAGAGGTATTCATGAAATACATTTCAGTGCAGTGGGTAAGTATAGTACACAAGCACTACGTTAATGAACCCATGAACATATAGTGTACATAAAGGCTGAATGACAGCAGTCAGCTTGTAAGAAGGATAACAAAAAAAAACTGGTTTTGAGTAAGGCAACAACGTTAGGCAAGGCAGGAGGAAAGGATAGACCTGGCAAAGGCCGAGTCCTTGAGGTTCTTTGAGTCCATCCTGTAGTGTGAAACAAAGGTGGATGGAGTGGACCAGATAGCCGCTCGACAGATGGAGTCGAGAGGGACGCCCCTCAGGAAGGCAGTAGAGGTGGAAAGGCCCCTCGTTGATCTAGGGCGGATCGAAGAGGGGGGTTGGCGTTTAGCCAGCTGGTAAGCGAGTTCGATAGTCTGAGCAATCCAGTGTGAGAGTCTTTGAGAAGAAAGTGGTTCGCCCAGCTTATGGGTAGCGTAAGCCACAAACAGTCTAGGTGACTTACGTATGTCCTTAGTCCTGTCTTTGTAGAAAAGGAGGGCTCTCCTGACATCCAGGAGATGAAGTCTCCGCTCCAAAGAAGAAGAAGGATTAGGAAAGAAAGCAGGAAGTATTATGTCCTGGTTAAGGTGAAAAGCAGAGACCACCTTAGGTAGGAAGGTGATGTCCGGGCGAAGAACAGCCCTGTCGTGGTGGAAACGGAGGTAGGGTTCGTCCACCCGAAGAGCAGCCAGTTCCGAAGGCCTGCGCGCAGAGGTGATAGCGATTAGGAAGGCAATCTTCCAAGAGAGAAGGTGAAGGTCTGCAGAGGCCATAGGTTCAAAGGGAGCTGAAGCTAGTTGAGAAAGGATGAGTTCGAGGCTCCATCCGGGAGTCGGAGGTTGAACTGGAGGGTGCAGGTTGTTGTAACCTCGAAGAAAGGTCTTAATGAGGTTGTTAGAAAAGAGAGAGGGTTGTCCCTGACGTTGGAAATGCCAGGAGAGAGCAGCGAGATAGGATTTTATCGAGGCCAGAGAGAGTTGACGATCCGCAAGAGAAAGTAGGAAGTCCAGGACCAGCGGGATCGAAGTAGAGGCGGGATCGACGTGTCGGTCCCGAAGGAAAGTTTGGAATTTTGCAAGCTTGTAAGCATAGGCCCTTGACATGGCCGGCTTATGGGCGGCACGAAGGATCGCCTGCAGGTCTGGGTGGAGAGAATTTAAGGAAGTATCCTCCAGGCAGTCAGGTGTAGGGACGGGACGTCGGGGTGGAGGACCTGTCCCTTCTGTGAAGATAGTAGATGAGGGAGAGTTGGGAGAGTGCGGGGAGGATCCGCACACATCCGGAGTAGAGTTGGGTACCACGGCTGGCGTGGCCATGCAGGGGCGATCAGGATGGCCGATGTTGGCGTTACATAGAGTCTCTCTATTACCCTCGAGATGAGAGGGAAGGGAGGAAAAAGATAGACGGGCTCGAGGGTCCAGTCGAGGAGAAACGCGTCTCCGAGACAGCCCGGAGTCGAGTTTGGAGGTAGTCTCGCTCCGAAGCGAGGAAGTTGAGCGTTCGAGGGGGAGGCAAAAAGGTCCAGAGCTGGCCAGCCCCAATCGTCGAAGACGGATTTCAGGATTTTGGGATTGAGACGCCACTCGTGGGGGGAGGTTGTTATTCTGCTTAGAGAGTCTGCTAGCATGTTTTGAGCCCCCAGAAGGTGAACCGCCGACAGGGTTATGTGTCTCGCTATGCACCATAGCCAAATGTCCATCGAGAGAGTCATCAGTTTTCTCGAGCCCGTACCCCCTTGTTTGTTGATGTAGTACATAGCTACTACGTTGTCCGTTTGTATCAGAACAGTCTTGTGGGGAAGAAAGCGAGCAAACACCCGGAGGGCTTTGAAGATTGATAACAGTTCTAGAAAGTTTATGTGGTGAGACTTCTCTTGGATGGACCAAAGGTCCCTGACGGTGAGGTTTGACATGTGGGCTCCCCACGCAAAATTGGAGGCGTCGGTCGTGATGGTGACTGACGGGAGGGAGGGATGGAAGGGAAGTCCCACACAAACGTTCGCTGGGTTCTGCCACCAACGAAGGGAGAGGCGAACCTGGTTCGGTACCGTGAGAAACATTGAGCTCGGATGCCGATGGGGTTTGAAAGAGTCTATAAACCATCTTTGGAGAGGTCTGAGACGTAGTCTGGCGAAAGGAGTAACCATGACCGTGGAGGCCATGTGACCCAGAAGAACTTGGACAGAGTGGGCTCGGATCCTGCGGTTGCGGAGGAGGAGAGAAAGATGTTGTTGAAGGGCTAGGAACCTGTCCTTCGGTAGGGAGGCGGTTTCCGCGATGGAGTTGAAGAGACCTCTGATGAAGCGGATCTCTGTGGTCGGGAGGAGTTGGGACTTTGAGACATTCAACTGAAGGCCCAGCCGTTGTAGAAGAGAAAGAGCTTGAGAGACGTGGTTTTGAAGGGATGAGGGGTCGGACGCGACAATCATCCAATCATCCAGATAAGGAAAGACCATTATGCCCTGTTTTCTGAGGTGCGCTGCCACCACAGCGACCACCTTCGTAAAGACCCTTGGGGCCGTGACGAGGCCAAAAGGGAGAACTGTGAACTGGTAAGACTGTCCCAGGAGCTTGAAGGAAAGGAAGCATCTGTGGGATCGACGCACTGAGACGTGGAAATACGCATCGCGTAAGTCTATAGAGGCAAAGTAGTCTCCGTGTCGGAGCATCGGGAGAATGGAGGCCACCGAGACCATTCGAAATTTTGAAGGCAGAATGAAGAGGTTTAGGGCTCGCAGGTCGAGGATAGGCCGAAGACCTCCGCCCCGTTTGGGAACCGTAAAGTATCTCGAGAAGAAACCTCGAGTGTCCTGCTCGGAAGGAGAAGGCTGGATTGCGCCCTTCGCCAGAAGGGAGTCGACCTCGGAGCATATTTCCGGTGAAGGGTCGGTGTGGAGGATGTGACCCGTGGGGGGCAAAGTTTCGAATTCCAAGGCATAGCCGTCTCTGACAATGCGAAGAACCCAGGCATCTGCGGTTATAGACTCCCATTCGCGGTAGAAAGGAGCTAGGCGATCGAGGAAAGAGCAGAGAGGAAGGATCTGGTCGGGGCCTAGGAATGGCATGGCAGTGGCAGTAGTAGTGAAGGTAGAAAAGTCCCCGAGAGAGTGGGCGTCAGGCCCGTCGTTGGGGTTGTGGCATAGCTGCAGCACCCTTGCCGCGACCTTTCGGGACCTGGTGCTGGCGGCGAGGTTGTTGCTGATGACTGTGGTGACTCGAGCTCGACGAGCGTCGAAACGGCTGGTGACGAAAAGGCTGAGGGTAGCGACGGTACCGTTGCGGGAACCATCGGGTCCGCTGAGTCTGAGGTTGATCGGTCCCGCACTTTGTTGCGAGAATCTTGAAGTCATGATTGGACTTCAGTTTGTTATCAGTACCAGAATTGAAAAGGCCCTGGGTGTTGAAAGGAAGGTCTTCGATCACTTGTCGAGAGGAAGAAGAGAGTCCTGAGGACCGAAGCCATGCATGCCGTCTGATCGCGACTGCGTGGGCAATCATTTTTCCGGCGGTATCACCGGTATGTTTAGCCATTTGAATTTGGTGGTGTGCGAGGGAGTCCGCCTCCTGTTGGAGGGTCGAAAGGACTGACCGGTCTTCGTCAGAAAGTTTGGCGAAGAAAGGTTGGGCTTTTTCCCAGAGGATCTGTTGATAAGCGCCCATGCAGGCCCCGTAGTTCGCCATACGGCAAAGGAGGAGAGCGCCGGAGTACAGCTTGCGGCCTACCGCATCGAATCGTTTACCTTCCCTGTCAGCAGGGGAGTTGGACTGTCGACCCGACAATTGGGAGGCCTTTACCACCATGGAGTTTGGGTCAGGGTGATGCTTGAGCCATTCCAAGGCTTCGTCATCGGTTCGGTACCAGGCCTCTATTTTCTTAGAGGTTGGAGGTATCGAAGATGGAGTCTTCCAAGATGCCTGGATTACGTCCAGGAGGTATGGAAGAAAAGGCAGCAAGGTGGCTGGCGGGGCTTGGGCTTGGACCCTCTTGAAAACGGGGTCGGTAACAGCCTTTGAGGTTTGCTTAATTTCCATCCCCAGAGCGTCTGCCATTCTGACCATCTGGTCGGAGAAAGCCCGGATATTATCCATCGGGGAAGGTGGGTCGACCTCGTAGGCGTCGTGAGGCGGGGAGAGGTCGAGACCGAGAGAGACAATGGAGGCGGAGAGGATCGACTCGGGGTGTTCGATATCGGGGTCATCCTCCTCGGGCCCTTGAGGGGACCGGGAAGGAGAAACAAGCACAGAGTCCTGATGAGGTATCACCTCAGGAGCAGCGGGAGCCGGCTGTGGACGAACGCCCTTGGACGCGGAAGCCTGGGCGGCATGGGCTAAACGCGTCATCTGTCTACCCCTCTCGGGTGTTTGAGCCGGGGGAAAAAGTTCTTGTCGAGCCGGAAGACGAGATGGTGCCGGCTGGGGAGCCTTAATAACTGTCCTGACCGACCGGTCGGAGGAGGCTTGAGCGTCCGCATCCGAGGACTGACCATGAGGAGAGGAAGAGGAGCGGAGGCGTTGTGCTGGTTGGATAGGAGAGGATCTCCTAGAGGAAGCCACAGAGGAGGGGACGTCCTTCTTCGAAGACGCTGAGGAGGACGACCTCTGGATCATTCGTTTCTTTGCTGGAGGTTGCTTCAACGCGACCCTCAGCGATTTTCCCGGCGTCGGGGGGATCGGGCACACAGCTGCCGAGTCAGATTGGGCCCGTCTGGATTCCTCCTGAGCCCTCTTGAAGGCAATCTTCATGGCGGAAGAAGATGGCGGCGAAGCCAGGCGGGATCGAGTGGAAATGGCCGAAGCCACCGAACTCGAAGTCGATGAAGGGCCCATTTTGCCCGACCGGGTGGAAACCGTAGCGGTGGTCACCGTGCAGGGCAGTTTGGCTGGTTTTGGTCTCGAAGTTTTCGATGATACCGACGGAGCAGGCCTGGACACCATTGAGGCCGAGGTGGAAGTAGAAGCCTCAGGAGCAAGAGTTTTTTCGTAAAGAGCTGCGCGGAGTCTCGCAGCTCTATTTCTTCGGGCCTGAGCTGTAAAGGCCAGGCAAAAGCGGCAGGTACCGACGACATGGCTTTCGCCGAGACCGAAAAGGCACTTAGCGTGACCGTCGGAATCTGGAATCTTAGCGGCACACTGAGTGCACCGCTTAAAACGCGTGGTCAACATAAGAACGAAGAGTCCGAAGTGAGCTTTGCGGCGGAAAAAAAGGAACTGGAGAGCGGGCGCGGAGGGCGCCCTTTATACCCTCTGGGGAGAGGGGCGGGGTTACCGCCAAATTTCAAACTTTAGCTTGGAAGAGTATCCGTTGGAGCCTGCGCAGGCGCAGCGTTCTCCATTAGTGTGCATTCACAGAGTACACGAAGAAAAAATTCTGCATCTACTTATATAAGATCCTGACTGGTCCTTTTCTTTCAATTCCACAATTTTCTTGTATTTGGCTCCCAGTTTTTGAGAAATGGCAAGACCTAAATCCCTGCTTCCCAATGTGGGGGCAATTTGATTTTTAAGGGGGCAATTCGAGAATGAGTAGTTAACAATCCTTTTTTTTTTTTTTTTGCATTTCCTATGGTTCTAGGCTCCTGCCAACCTAGCAGTTCGAAAACATGCCAATGTGAGTAGATCAATAGGTACCGCTCCGGCGGGAAGGTAACAGCGCTCCATGCAGTCATGCCGGCCACATGACCTTAGAGATGTCTATGGACAACGCCGGCTCTTCGGCTTAGAAATGGAGATGAGCACCAACCCCCAGAGTTGGTCACGACTGGACTTAACGTCAGGGGAAACCTTTACCTTTACCTTACCTATGGTTCTAGGAGCCCTGGTGGCAAAGTGCGTTAAAGCACTGAGCTGGAGAGCGAAAGGTCCCAGGTTCAAACCCCGAGAGCGGCCGCTGTTAGCTCCAGCTCCTACCAACCTAGCAGTTCGAAAACATGCCAATGTGAGTAGATCAATAGGTACCACTCCAGCAGGAAGGTAACGGCACTCCATGCAGTCATGCCGGCCACATGACCTTGGAGATGTCTACGGACAACGCCGGCTCTTCGGCTTAGAAATGGAGATGAGCACCAACCCCCAGAGTCAGACATGACTGGACTTAACGTCAGGGGAAACCTTTACCTTTTACCTATGGTTCTAGGGGTCTCATATACAGTTCAGGCAGTCCCCAAGTTACAGACAAGATAGCTTCTGTAGGGTTGTCCTTAAGTTGAATTTGTAAGTCAGAATAGTTTGTAAGTCAGAATTTTTAAAGTGCAACTCTATCTATCTATCTATCTATCTATCTATCTATGATAATTAAAAATCCAATTCTTAACCATAAGTCATTTGTAAGTCAGATGTTTGTAACTTGGGGACTGCCTGTATATAAATATATATTGTGACACAACACATTTTTAACATTAAAATCAAAATGTACACCGTCAGCTGGTGACAATGGAGAAGGGGAAACAATTTTGTTAGTAATGGAAGTTCTTTCCTTGGAGGCTTTTAATCAGAGGCTAGATGGCCATATGTCAGGGGTGATTCGATTGTGCTTCTCCTGCGTTGCAGGGGGTTGGGCTAGATGGCCCATGTGATCTCTTCTAACTTTATGACTTCTATGATTCTTCCTCAGTACTTCAACTGTTTTTTTTTGTTCTTTTATTTTTCTCTTTCATGGATGGCATATTCTTTGGAAACTTGTTTAGATCACGTTAATGGCCTTTTAGGCTGCCTTCATGTGAATAGGACTTCATTTTTTGAATAATAAGAATTATATGTCATGGGGGGGGGGGGGGCATCAGGATTTTAGAGATACTTAGGTGGGCCATTGCCAAAAAAAGACTGGGGACCACAGATCTAAATAAACTTAAGCATCTTCATCAAATAAAGACGATTCAAAGTCAATGATATAATAAAACTGATGAGTAAGGATGAGGAAAGAATTTCTCACTATACAGTTAACCCTCCACAACCATGGTTTCTGGATCCACAAATTCAATCATGCATGGCTTGAAAATATCAAAACCACTTCCTCAAAACAAATAAATCCAAAAAGCAAACTATTTCAATTGCATTTAAGGGACATCATTTTAATATGGCATTGAATATAGTGGGAGTTAATCATTCATGGATTATGATATTCATGTTGGGCCCTAGAACCACACCCCAGTGGATATCAATGCCTACTATATACAGAGGTTAAAAAACATTAAAGTATGCATCTAAAGAATTCCAGGAATCACAACATGTACTTTATAATTTACTACAAAACTAAGGCCAGGAATATATTTTTAAACAAGACAGACTACAAAGGAGACTGGTTGATAAAGGAAAGATGAAAACTGCATTAACAAATTCACCTAATGTATTTATAATAAATTTCACTGACATCACACTAACAATTTAGACACAGTAAACGTTGAAGCCTTTGGTATTATTTTCCTCTACCACACTATAAATATTTGCATTCCTGGCAAGTTCTTCATACATACCAGAACCCATGGTGAGTGCCAAAAATGTGGGTAAGTGCAAGTAAAACTAGAAAAAGCAGCCTCAGAGAGAATTCAAGTTCCTTTGTACTTATTATGGGATTAATTTGTAACAAAGCTGTGTAGTTATGTTATTTCCCCAAATTATTAAATGTCTATTGACACAAAACAACCAATATACAAAATCCAAAACAGTGGGATGAGGAGTAAGTTTTGAATGTGTACTTCCCACATCCAACCATCAATGTAAGCAAAAAATACTGCCTATAGTCAAAATACCACATATATTTAGGTGCATGACTTCTCTGATAATATGATCTACCTGATTCTCTGAGTGGACATTTTTATTCTTTTAATGATAAAGTGTACAATAGAGTATTGAAGAAAGATTGCATTTGATTATATTTTCAGAATTCAAGGTGCTAAGTCATTCTGCCCCACATTTGTTCTCTTTTAAAAAAAACCCAAACCAAAACAAAAACATATCAAAATAATTGAGCTCTTAACTCTTCAGTTTATGAGCTACCAATTTAAGACTTAAAAACTGGACTGAACAGTAAACTAACCCTATGTGTTACTGTTTATAAATAGGTTTTACCAACAACAAGGCCCTTTGTCAAGGAAGGCTAGATATAATGTAGTACTATCTAAACATCTAAATCTGCTCAAGTAGTTCTGTAATTACTTACTTTTCTTGGAAATTCTGGAAGAAATGTCAGTTTCTAGCAGATTTTTTTCCCTTCTCCATTAGGTTTTAGGGTGCATGTTCACTGTAGATTTAATGCAGGTTAACACCACTTTACTGCCATGATTCAATACTATGGAAGTTCACTGAAGCACTAAAACTACATGTCAGAGAAGTCTAAAGAAACTACAACTCCCACGATTCCATAGCACTAAGCCATGACAACTAAAGTTGTGTCAAACCACATTAGTTCTATAGCATAGATGAACCCTTATTCACAAGATGAATTAGAATAGAGAGGGTACTATGAGTAAAAATTGTTGAGGATATTGCCAATATTTCTGCACTGTAGAGTTTTTACTTTTTTGACATTGGATACCCAGTTGTATGATGCACAAAGGGCACGATGATGATCTGAAAGATCCTCAGAGATTATCCTCTTGTGTATTAAGTTTCTTTAACTATGCCTAGTTGATGAATTATTATATATGTTTAGTGGTTATCTACATGGGTTGTTAGATGATTAAATACATGGGTAACTGAGAATAGAAAAAAACATCCTAATTGTAAGAGCCATTCAACAACAGAATAGACTACCTCAGAAAGAGTAGGTTCGGTTTCACTAGAGATCCTTCAATACAGATTGATGACTATCTAGATCAAGCGTCCTCAAACTTTTTAAGTGGAGGGCCGGTTCATGGTCCCTCAGGCTGTTGAGGGGCCAAATAATCATTTGAAAAAAAATATGAACAAATTCCTATGCACACTGCACATGTCTTATTTGTATTGCAAAAAAACAAACAAACCAACAACTATTTATTTATTTACTACATTTATACCCCACCCTCTCTCACCCCGAAGGGGACTCAGAGCAGCTTAGAAGTTGTATGTACATACAATATATTATATTATTGGCATAGCGCAATATTAGCATTATACAGTATATTACTATATTGTCCTATACCACTACCGTAATATTATTAGTAATATTACATTTAATATATAATGTATAATTAATATTATTATATTGTATAATTATTAGTATTATATTGTATTACATTATAATATTAGTATCAATATTATATGTATACACAATATATTCAATTATTACCATAGCACAATATTAGTAAATGAAGTAACAATACAATATTTAAAAATAAAAACAATTTTAACCAACATAAACCTATCAGGATTTCAATGGGAAGTGTGGTCCTGCTTCTGGCCAATGAAATAGTCAAGTTAAGTAGGATTGTTGGTATTGTGTGCCTTTAAGTCATTTCAGACTTTGGGTGAGGCGAAGTCTAAAACTGAGGATGAGGGCCAGGTAAATGACCTTAGAGGGCCACATCCGGCCCCTGGGCCTTAGTTTGGGGGCCCTGTTCTAGATGGTAGGGATGTAGTCGGTGAGGGGGGTGTAACAGTTCAACTCCCCCCCCCCCCAAATCTGTTTTACTCATGAATTTTAACTGGTTAACCAATTTATGAGTAAACTGGTTTTTTTTTTTAACTGACACCCCCCCCCCCCCCCCCCGGCTACAGCCCTGCTAGATGGTCCATATGAAAATGAGATCCTTGATCAAAAGTCATTTTAGGCTGTAAGTTCAGTATCAGCACCTTGGTTATAAAAGTAGTAGCTGGGCTTGAAAACCAACTATTTCTCATTGAAGTTGTTTGAATAATGGAAAAGAATGTTCTTGAAGGAAAACTCCTATGGAGAGAACTCCTATAAATTCTTACATTACTGTATTCCAGACCAGTGTACAGTTCCAACAAAAGTTCAATCTGAAAATGATCAGGGTATGGGGTTACATTTTGACAAATTACGGTAGCTTTGACATGGAGATTCCACTATGCAACAAGATTTGCCACGTTGGCTAGCAAATTTAAACCTATAGTTCAAAAAAGTAAATTTGTTCAGTCTCTGGGTTCCTTCATTAGTTTATCAAGTTATCAATATTACAGTGTTTTCTGAAAGAGCTTTGTGGCAGTTTCTGCAACATTTCAAATGACAAGGGCTTGGAATATAACACAACAGGATAAGGGTACTGAAAAGAGAAATATGGATAACATTTCAATAGTATAATTCTGAGGAGGAAATGTGAAATACAAATGTAATACATAAAGGCACACAATGAGGCCCAAAGGAAGCAGCAAATAGGCAAGAAATATCCTGCCTAAATAACTTGGAGATAAATTGAAATAGTATGCCCTAAATGTTCCAACCAAAGTAGACCCATTGAATGAAATGGTGCATAGTAAATCAACATTTATGTAAAACCCACTGATTCAACGAGACTATTCTCACTGAGACTAAAATGTTGTGTGCACGTGGGAGAGGAAAAACGTTCAATAAATGCTGACTAAAAAAGAGGAAAATCTCAGGATGTCATGCAATGAAAAAAGCTACAGAGTATTTATAGGGCAAAATGTTCAGATCACTCACATGTGCTTTCTTAACGTGTATACTATAGTAGAATCCAAGTGTGAAATAATCTGCATAAAGCCACATTAGCACAAATATTGTTAGATCTATTGGTTAGTTTTTTTGTCAAATAAATGTTATGCTGCTTTGTAATCTGCTTTAATGTATTACTTTGCCAGCATAAATCCTACATAGTTCTTGTAAAAATAAGCTATGCTCTCCCATTACCACAAAGAACGTATTCATGGGTAGCCATCTATGTATATCTTCTATATATATAAAAGAGTGATGGCATCACGGCAATTCACAAAACAACAAAACTACAGGCCCCCCAACCTCAAAATTTGACAACACAACCCATCATCCACGCCTCAAGGTTGATACAACAAAAAGAAAAGAAATATAAAGTCCTAATTAGAGGGAGAGCAATAATTTTTTTATCCAATTGCTGCCAGTTTAGAGGGCTAATCTCTGCCCACTTGGTTGCCTAGCAACCAAGGGACAGCCAGGTTTCAGTTAGGGGACAGGCAGATTTAGGCTTCACTTAGACTTCTTCCACAGATTATCTAATTTGCACTGGATTATATGGCAGTGTAGACTCAAGGCCCTTCCACACAGCTATATAACCCATTTATAATCTTATATTATCTGCTTTGCACTGGATTATCTGGACTCCGCACTACCATATAATCCACTTCAGTCTGCATTTTATACAGCTGTGAAGAAGGGGCCTCAGATAATCCAGTTCTGAGCAGATAATATACAGTAGAGTCTCACTTATCCAACGTAAACAGGCCGGCAGGATAAGTGAATATGTTGGATAATAAGAAGGGATTCAGGAAAAGCCAATTAAACATCAAATTAGGTAATCGTTATACAAATTAAGCACCAAAACATCATATTATACAACAAATTTGACAGAAAAAGTAGTTCCATGCGCAGTAATGCTATGTAGTATTTACAGTAGTCTCACTTATCCAACACTCGCTTATCCAACGTTCTGGATTATCCAACGCATTTTTGTAGTCAATGCTTTCAATATATCGTGATATTTTGGTGCTAAATTCATAAATACAGTAATTACTATATAGCATTACTGTGTACTGAACTACTTTTTCTGACAAATTTGTTGTCTAACATGATGTTTTGGTGCTTAATTTGTAAAATCATAAGTTAATTTGATGTTTAATAGGGTTATCCTTAATTCCTCATTATCCAACATATTCGCTTATCCAACGTTCTGCCGTCCCGTTTATGTTGGATAAGTGAGACTCTACTGTACTGTATTTACAAATTTACCACTAAAATATCACAATGAATTTAAAACACTGACTACAAAAACATTGATTATGAAAAGGCAGACTGCGTTGGATAATCCAGAACATTGTATAAGCGAATGTTGGATAAGTGAGATTCTACTTTAATATGAAATAATTACTGGGATAGAATAATGCAGAACAATATAATCTCTAAAACCAGGACAGTAAATAAACAGGGGAATTCCACACAGGAAACAATCAGGGCCAGCTAACACCTCCCAACAAAGTATTCCCATCATCAAAGTCTGGAAAATCCTCTGTTTTCTCAGGGCCACAGACAGTAGAAGCACATAAAATATCGCAAACAACACCACTCTGAAAACAAGGGAATTCCAGACAGGAAACAATCAGGGCCAGCTAACACCTCCCAACGAAGTATTCCCATCATCAAAGTCTGGAAAATCCTCTGTTTTCTCAGGGCCACAGACAGTAGACGCACATAAAATATCGCAAACAACACCACTCTGAAAACAAGGGAATTCCAGACAGGAAACAATCAGGGCCAGCTAGCACCTCCCAACAAAAAATTCACTCAGGGAGGAAACAGCCAGGCTTTAAAGCTGCCAGGCCATTACATCCTAATCATTTTTCCTAATTGCAGCATTCATACTTGCCTCCAACAAACAAAAAAAACCAATCAGAAATATTGTATATTCACAACCTTTAGGAAATAATATCCCCTGATGGCGCAGCGTGTTAAAGCGCTGAGCTGCTGAACTTCTGGACTGAAAGGCCACAGGTTTGAATTGGGGGAGCGGAGAGAGCCCCCACTGTTAGCTCCAGCTTCTGCCAACCCAGATGTTCGAAAACATGCAAATGTGAGTGCATCAATAGGTACTGCTCCGGCGGAAAGGTAACGCCGCTCCATGTAGTCATCCCACATGACCTTGGAGGAGTCTACGGACAACGCCGGCTCTTCGGCTTAGAAATGGAGATGAGCACCAACCCCCAGAGTCAGACACGACTGGACTTAATGTCTGGGGAAAACCTTTACCCTTGACCTTAACTACCACCAATTCCTCAATACTTTATTTCCCATACCACCATACTTCGCCACAGCAACGCGTGGCCGGGCACAGCTAGTTTAATATATTTCCATGTCATCGGGCATTGCTGAATAATTAGTTCCTGGAACTCGCACTCGGCTGAAACTGAAGATGATCATAAGTAGCGGTAAGTTTCCATTCAACAGATGAGATGCTGTTCCACTGCTATGTTTCCTTGATTTGCTAAGTAACATTCTTAAAGAAGTCAAGTGAATAAAAAGGAATGTTTAATTATTACAGAGATATCAGACCACAGAAGACATCAATAAATTAACAACTAAGCCTTATACTTCTCATGCAATTTTTCCAGTGTTTTATTATTGGCATTTCACGCTCCACAATAAAGGTGGGAAACCACTAGCCCTACAGGCAGACACAGCCTATGGAACCATAGAATTTGCTTTACAGCCTCCTTCCACACTTGAATTTGCAGGAATTAGGTTGGCCAAAAATAAAACCAAACCAAAATTCCACCACTCTTTGATTTTTCCCCATTTTAGCATTGCTTTCCTTCTGCATTCTGAGGAATACTTGTCACTTTGGCTTTTCTCCTTTTAGAGTACGGATACAGTACTTTTTGGGTAGTAAGTACAACATAAAAGAGGGCCTCAAAATGATTAACTTCTGCTACTCTAGTTGTAGCATATACAATACCAGGAAATTAATCTTATCTCTTCCCTAAAGGGTACCACTGACACAACTGAATTTACAAGGTACATTCCGTTGCACTCCCTGTAATTCTTGGAAGGAGGAAGTCCAGACTGAGATGTAGTTTTGATGTGATCCTGAGGTGGGAAACTCTTGATGACAGAGTGAAGACACACTATAAGATCTTGGAGGGCCACGTCCCCTGTCACATGCACCCCTCAGTATGTGTGTGTGTATGTATGTGTGTGTGTGTGTGTGTGTGTATGTATGTGTATGTGTGTATGTGTGTGTGTGTGTGTGTGTGTGTGTATGTATGTATGTATGTATGTATATATATACCTACCAGGTGAAACAAATCTTCACCAAAATGTTATATATTCTCAGCCTCCAACAGAAGTGGTTAAAATATGGAAGATGCTGATCTGTTTGCATCAAAGATCAGAAAAGGGGTTTTAGGTCATCCAAGAGCTTATGAAAAAAATGATGGCTTCATTAGTACTATTATCCAGTTGTTGTTTTTAAGTGCAAAATACAAAGGTGAAGCAATATTGAATACTGAATGTGAATGTTCCTTGCCCTTTTTATTTGTTTGGAGACTACCAAAATCTGTTAAATACCACATGCATATCTCATTGCCATTCTACACATGCTATAGTTTCAAATGAAAAGTTCTGCTGAGCTGAATGATAGTAATAAGTGGATTGGCATTTGCACTTAATTTTTCAGAGGTATGGCTACATTAATAATGCAACAGAAAGCAGGATATCCTTCAAGTACATTGGTTAGAGAAAAAGGTTTTCATTAGCATTACAATGAGTATTGCTCATTAATAAGAATATACGTCGTGATTAGAAAAATAAGTTATTGCTTTTTGGCATTTAATCATACCAGAAAGCTAATGAGTCAATAGCTTTTAATGTTTTCCTTCCATCATTTTTCCCTCCTCTATGCTGCGCAAAAACTAGCTTTCTGAAATACTTCCATTCATAACTGGCTATTTTTAGCACACTTATTTCTGAATCAGAAAATCATAGGTTAAATCTAAGGAGCTTCTTTTTCTGTACTTTTAAAACATTTGCTAGAAAAAATGTAGAATTACAAGAATCTTAAAATGCTGACAAAGATGCCCTCCCCCAATTTTCCCTAATGAATTGTGTGAGGTTTTGTTTTTGAAAGTTAAAAAAATTAGGGTAGGCCTGCTCGCACCAGCAAAACTTCTTACAATTATATGGATAAATTTGACTAGTTCCAAAAAGTAAATTCTGCTTTGTCAGCGATGCTGAAGCAGACCAAGCTAATGTGGTTTGCAGAAGCTGCTGGTTCCTGGCAAGGCTGATGAACAAAGAAAACTGAGATTCTATGAACATATGTATGCATGAAGATAATTAAGGGACAGAATTAGGCTAGATGGAGAAGATGAAATTATAATCACTGACAGCCAAGCTCTATGTAAGGATAAATAATAATAATAATACCTATCTCCTCTGGTGGAGAAGTGTGTTAAAGCACTAAGCTGCTGAACTTGCAGACCGAAAGGTCCCAGGTTCAAATCCCGGGAGCGGAGTGAGTGCCCGCTTTTAGCTCCAGATTCTGCCAAACAAGCAGTTAAAAAAACATGCCAATGTGAGTAGATCAATAGGTACCGCTCCGGCGGGAAGGTAACGGCGCTCCATGCAGTCATGCCGGCCACATGACCTTGGAGGTGTCTACGGACAATGCCGGCTCTTCGGCTTAGAAATGGAGATGAGCACCAACCCCCAGAGTAAGACGTGACTGAACTTAACGTCAGGGGAAACCTAAACCTTACCTCTGGTGGACTCGTAAAAACCATATACATTTCATTACACTACAACCAAATAATCAGATTTATTCTAATGTGCTATTTTCTTCAACACAATATATCCATATACTGGAGATTTTCCATTTTTACCTCCATTTTGTTGGGGTTTTTGTAGTCTATAGAAGAGGCTGGAAAAGATTACAATTTGTAATTTAAAAGATAAAATTTAATAAGGCCTTATTTAGTAGTGATGTCTACCAGAATAGTTTGTCGATTTCCAAGTTAGAAATTTATATACTGTCGAATATATTTTTTTGCCCTATCTAAGCACTAGAATATTTTCTATAACATATCACAATACAGGACTCTTGATTTCTTTCAATGTTTTCCTGGTTCAAAGAAAACAAATGCATTAAAGATTGAATGCACACTCATCCACATGTATTCTCCTCTGCAATGAGGTCAAGTAGAGCTGGATCTGTATGTTCTATGAGTGATCTGTGCTAAATAAAAGTTTCCTTGAAGGAGTCTGTTAAGAATATGAAATGCCTTATACCAAGTTAAACAATGGTGAATCAAGCAGAGTACTGGCTAAATAACATACTTCCAAAACTTCAAGTCAATTTCTTTATTAGTCCTGATACTGAATATCCCTTAAAGGGAAAATGCACATTTTATACTTGGGACAGTGTACATATAATGCACATGTTTTCTATCATTCTCCCCTGCTCTTTCATAGGATTTTACCAATCAATACACAGAATAATGCCTACTTAAAAGAAATGTACAAAACACTGGGAGACATGACTGAACTATAATTTCTTATGTAGATAATAGCAAGGATCTTCATATGTGCCTATACTGGGTCAAGATGAAGTTGCCTTAAAACATCTCTTGATGTGCGACGGGAAGTTGCTGCTAACTGTGAGAGAAATAAGGTTGAACATCGTGAAAGCCATCCACTGCATGACTATCAGCCTCCTCCCACCAGACTCAAATCAAGGAAGGGCTTCATGAGAACCACCATTCCTCTTAATGTTCCTCCAGCAACAGCAAGAGTATCCTTCTGGGCAGCTAAAACAGGCAATTCCAACTGGATGGCCTCCCATGAGGGCCTGCCTCCAGGGGCAAACCAAGAATGGGCAACTTGGAAGTCCCTGAACAGACTTAGTGGAGTGGGCAGATCAAAAGACAACTTGGCAAGATGGCACTACCTGGAGGAATCCTCCACCTTGTGTGACTGTGGAGCAGAACAAACAACTCTGCATAAGTATGCTTGCCCACAATGTCCTGCCTCATGTACCGAGGAAGAGCTGTTTAAAGCCACAGACAATGAGGTTGCTGTTGCCCGCTTTTGATCTAAAACTATTTAGCTGCTTGTGATTTCCTTTATTTCATCACTTTTAAACTTATTTATTATGCAATGCTTTTGACATGAAATAAATAAATAAATAAAATCTCTTGATTTCTTTTTATGCATTGCTGGGTTATATACTTTTCTAAGCAGAAGTAGAAACCAATACTGCTGGTGTCAGGACTGATAGTACTAATTGTATCTTCTATACATCAATCCTGGAAAGTTCACTATGTACTGGGATATCAATTCTCATGCAAGGTTTATTACATGGCTCATTCACAAAGAAAACTGTATAGTCGTGGGCCTCTGATTCCAAAAAAAAAAAAAACACTTGGAAAAAGAAAATGATGTATCTAATAGTAGTAGTTCTTTTTTGGGGGGGGGGGGAGAAGGAAAGAAATGAACACTTGTTGTGTTTTCCAATAAGGGTATTTTTTTAAAGAGTTCTGATTTTACTATGACATTTTCCCAAGTATCTCTGCTCTGTATGTTTTGACTTTTCAACTTTGGTGCCCATAGCAACATTCAGCCAAAATAAATATGCCAATGTTCTGAAAAGCTATTCAGTAAAATCCAGCAATTGACTGCCAGACTAACAAATATGAGTCACATCAAAAACACAGCACAAAATAGGTGCACTATGGGAATATATGCAAGAGCAGAAGAATATGAACTCCCACATAGGAAGCACATATGGTCTCCTCAGTGGAAATACTGAAGCTTACATAATAAATAATAAATAAATCCAAAACTGTTTCAATATAGGTAACTAAAACATCTAAGGAGAATTGAAATCCAAAAGAAAAATACAGCAAATGATCATGCAGACAAATTTAAGATTTTAAGTTTGACATTTCTGAATTAGATTCGTTAGCTATTGTACAACCACTCTATAGAGTGAGTTTAAGAATACATATTATTAGCAAAAAAATACCGAATTTGCAACTATCCTCTAGGGGACAGTGTTGTTCTTATTGAACAGAAACACAATTCTGAATGCATTTAAAGTGACTTTTTAACAGAGAAAAGGAAACTATTCATTTACACATGGGCCATTTAGTACAATACTCTGCTATGCAGGAAGAGCACAATCAAAGTATTCCTGACAGATGGCCATCCAGCCTCGGTTGAAAAGCCTCCATAGGAGGAGCTTCAACCACAATCTGAGGCAGTGCATTCCACTGTTGAACAGCTCTTAGGAAGTTCTTCATATTGTTCAGGTGGCACCTCCTTTCCTGTAATTTGAACCCATTGCTCTGAGTCCTATTCTCCAGGGCCAGAGAAAGAAAGTCTCCTCCCTATTTCTTATGACATCTTATTAGAATCATAGAATCATAAAATCGTAGAGTTGGAAGAGACCTCACGGGCCATCCAGTCCAACCCCCTGAAAGAAGCAGTAAAATCTCATTCAAAGCACCCCCGACAGGTGGCCATCCAGCCTCTGCTTAAAAGCCTCCAAAGAAGGAGCCTCCACCACATTCCGGGGGACAGAGTTCCACTGCTGAACAGCTCTCATAGTCAGGAAGTTCTTCCTGATGGTCAGGTGGAATCTCCTTTCCTGAAGTTTGAAGCCATTGTTCTGCATCCTAGTCTGCAGGGAAGCAGCAAACAAGCTTGCTCCCTCCTCCCTATGACCTCCCCTCACATATTTGTACATGGCTAACATGTCTCCTCTCAGCCTTCTCTTCTGTAGGCTAAACATACCCAGTTATTTAAGCTGCTCCTCATAGGGCTTGTTCTCCAGACTCTTGATCATTTTAGTCGCCCTCCTCTGTATGCTTTCCAGCTTGTCAACATCTCCCTTCAGCTGCGGTGCCCAGAATTGGACACAGTATTCCAGGTGTGGTCTGACCAAGGCAGAATAGAGGGGTAGCATGACTTCCCTGGATCTAGACTCTATACCGCTATTTATGCAGGCCAAAATCCCATTGGCTTTTTTCGCCACCACATCACACTGTAGGCTCATGTTTAACTTGTTGTCCATAAGAACTCCAAGGTCTTTTTCACAAGTACTGCTGTCGAGCCAGGCATCGTTCCCCCATTCTGTATCTTTGCATTCCATTTTTTCTGCCTAAGTGAAGTATCTTGCATTTGTCCCTGTTGAACTTCATTTTGTTAGTTTTGGCCCATCTCTCTAATCTGTCAAGATAGTTTTGAATTCTACTCCTGTCTTCTGGAATGTTAGCTATCCCTCCCAGTTTGGTGTTGTCTGCAAACTTGATGATTTACACATTTAACTAGCTTGTTTGTCAGAAGGTCATGGGGGACCTTGTAGAAGGCCTTACTGAAATCCAGATAGGCTAACATCCACAGCATTCCCCGCATCTACCCAGCTTGTAACTCTATCGAAAAAAGAGATCAGATTAGTCTGGCATGACTTGTTTTTGGTAAATCTGTGTTGGCTATTAGCAATTACCGCATTTGTTTCTAAGTGTTTGCAGACCACTTCCTTAATGATCTTTTCCAGAATCTTGCCTGGTATCGACGTGAGGCTAACCGGACGGTAATTGTTTGGGTCGTCCTTTTTTCCCTTCTTGAAGATAGGGACCACATTTGCCCTCTTCCAATCTGCTGGGACTTCTCCCGTTCTCCAAGAACTCTAAAAAATTATTGCCAGTGGTTCCGAAATAACTTCTACTCGTTCCTTCAATACTCTTGGGTGTAGTTGATCTGGCCCCGGAGACTTAAATTCATTTAGAGCAGCCAGGTATTCCTGGCTTTCCCTATTTGGCGTTGGATTTCCCCAATCCTTCATCCACTCCATGTTGCTGAGGTTGAGGCTGGCTTTCTTTTTGTGAGAAGACTGAGGCAAAGAAGGCATTAAATAGTTCTGCCTTTTCTCTATCCTCTGTCAGAATTTCCACATCTTCTCGCAGAGGCCCTATCACCTCCTTGTTCTTCCTTTTCCTACCGATGTAAGCAAAGAAGCCCTTTTTATTGTTTTTAATGTCTCTGGCAAGCCTGAGCTCATTTTGCGCTTTGGCCTTGTGAACCTTTTCCCTACAGGAGTTGGCTATTCGTTTGAATTCTTCTTGTGTTATGATTGAGCCTCATGGCTCTGTTACTGACAGACGTGGGCGTAAGACTCCTCGAGAGTCAGATACTCTCGAGGAGCGAGAAAGAAAAAGACTGCGAGACATTTTTGCAGCACCATCTGACGAAGAGTCTTTTGAGGGGTTTACGGAGAGAATGGAGGAGGGGCTGGTTAGCTCGGAGGAGGATGAGATGGATTGGACTCGGGTGAGGGAGGAATTGGGTGCCACTGGCAATGATGGGATAGAAGATGAATGGGGACCTTCAGGATTAGACCCATGGTCAAGCTGGAGGGATGGGACGGGATCCACAGCTGGAGATGCTGTGGGGCGTAGTCAGAGGTGTTCCAGCTCTGATGAGGAAAGTGATGAGGAAACGCCCGGGTTAAGGAGGACAGCTGACAGTGATGAGGATTTGTAACTGGCATAAAATGGGGCTTGGGAGCAATTGCAAATTGCGTTGGGCAAGGTAATCTGGACGAACGCTTGGGATCTGTGTGGGACGCTTTCCTGAAGACTGGTGTGTTTTCGTGTGCTGATACGTAAGTTGTTTTGGAATTCAGGGTCAGACGGCGGGAGGAATTGTGTGGGCATTTGTTTGTGCAAACCTGTGCTTACTCTTATTAGCTTGACCTTCCGTCGTCTTCTTGACGGACGCCATCTCCTGCTTTGAAATTCGGACTGAACTGACCACGGCTTGACTTCCCCCTTCTTGGACTTGGAAACTAAAAACGTCTGCTTCTGGCTTTGATCTACGGAAAGGAACTGGGTCTACTCTACTGCTACAATCCTTGGCTGATCTGTTCGTGTTGGAAATCCTGTCTGCTGTGTGTGTGGGAGCGACGCAAGTTACTCTAAGCACAGTGTTGGCAGCAGAGAGGAATCTGCTGCCAATTAGTTGCATTCTTTTGTATCTTTTGTTCCTCGGCTTTTGTTTTGTTTATCCCCAGGCTGAAGCAAGCAGTTTGTTTTTACCCGGATTAAACTCCGGTTTAATCCGGTTTATCTTTTGAACGTTTTTCCTTGTCCCTTTTTGCTCCTAAAGGCTAATACTGCCTGGCCCTTGTATTTTACGGGCATTTTTGAGTTCTGTAATCCAATAAACTCTGTTATCTTGAATCTTGTGGCGTTCTGTCCTTGACAGATTGCCCAACGCCCATAAAAAGTTTATTGTAGTAATAAACCCGTCAGGAAGACGATGGAGGAGTTAAGGGCCAAATTTGAGCAATTACAAACGGCTTTTACCGTCAGTCAAGCAGCTCATGCTGTGAAAGGACATGTTTTGACTCCTGAACGCTTTGACGGAACCAGGTGCAAGTTGCCAACCTTTTTGGCACAAGTGGAGCTTTATTTTTCCCAGCTCAGTGCTCATGCTTTTCCTACAGACACTAGCAAGGTGGCATTTATTTTGAGTTTGTTGACCGGTCCCGCAGGACAATGGGCCACTAATTTAATTTTGGGAAATGACCCAGTCAAGGACAATTTGAATAATTTCAAAAAGTTATTAACTGACACTTTTGGGGATCCTCTCCGCACGGAGAATGCTGGGTGGGCTCTGTATCGGTTGAAACAGGGAAAGGGGACTGTTTTGGATTACTTAAATAAGTTTAACTTGTATCGCCACCAGCTGGATTGGGGGGAAAATGCATTCATGCTTTTATTTACTGCTGGGTTAAGTGATATGCTCCAGGATGAATTAGCACGCTTGGAGCCGGCTGAAAATTGGGACGCCTTAGTAGCTAAGGTGCTGCGTTTGGACGCAAGGTTCGAGGCTCGTAAACACTTGAAAGCAATGTGTGCGCCACCCATGCATGTTACCAGGGCACCTGTGGTGATGGGGGAAGAGCCTATGGAGCTTGGGGTCTTTAAAAAGCTGTCTACAGAGGAAAAGAGCCGTAGGAGGCAGCTGGGGTTGTGTTTGTACTGTGGGAATGCTGGGCATTTTGCCAAAAACTGTAATGTGAAACCTTCTCAGCTTTCGGGAAAAGGCCAGCCCTAGTGCGACGTGAGTCCAACGCACTAGGGCTCCTCAAGCAGTCAACTGAGGGGAGGAAGCATGTTTTCGTACCCATTACATTATCTGTTGGGGGAAGGGAACTTGTTTCTACTTTGGCACTGCTGGACTCAGGGGCTACGGTCTCTTATGTAGATATTGAGTTTGCTAAGAAGCATGGCATTCCTAGAGTGCGCAAGGCATGCGACGTGTGGGTGGAAGGAGCAGATGGGAGACTGCTGGAGACTGGGGTGGTTAACCATGAAACCTCAGCAGTAATGTGGGAAGTGCAGGGAGTAACGGGAACGTTTGTGTGGGATATTACGAGCTTGCCTAGATATGATATGATCCTGGGGATGGATTGGCTAGCTGTAGTAAATCCACAAGTAGATTGGGCGACACGTAAATTGACCTTAAAGAGGCAGGATTGTTGCACTCTGAATGTTACTCAATCTGATATGGAGGGAGTGCCTGCTGAGTATGGGGAGTTCTCTGATGTATTTTGTAAAAGAGAAGCGGACAAGCTACCGCCGCACAGGCCATATGATTGCGCCATTAAGCTAGCAGAAGGTGCGAAATTGCCAGCAGGAAGGCTGTATGCCTTGACTGTACCGGAAAGGCAAGCTTTGCGAGAGTTTCTAGATGAAAATTTAGCCAAGGGGTTTATTCGCCCCTCTAGCTCTCCAACTGCGGCACCAGTATTCTTTGTAGCCAAAAAGACTGGGGAACTTAGGATGGTCTGCGACTATCGGATCCTAAACAAATACACCATTCGGGATAGGTACCCGCTACCTTTAATCTCGGAACTGTTATCAAGGGTGCAAGGGGCCAAGGTCTTTACCAAGCTTGACCTGCGGGGGGCATATAATTTAATCCGTATACGGGAAGGTGATGAATGGAAGACGGCATTTAACACGTGTTTCGGATGCCACGAGTTCCGAGTCATGCCTTTCGGACTTTGCAATGCTCCTGCGGTCTTCCAGAGGTTCATGAACGATGTGTTCAGGGACCTAATTGACCAATTTTTAGTGATTTATTTGGATGATATCTTGATTTTTTCTAAGGACGAGAAAGAACATCGTCAACATGTCAAGCAGGTTCTGCACCGTCTGCGGGCTAATGGGCTTTTCGCCAAGGCTTCCAAGTGCGTCTTTCATGTGCCTGAAGTGGAGTTCCTAGGTCATGTAGTGTCAGGTAGGGAACTTAAAATGGACCCACATAAGGTTGACGCCGTCAACTCATGGCAGGAGCTTAAGACTAAGAAGGATGTACAAAGGTTCTTAGGTTTCGCTAATTACTACCGGGAGTTTATTCCGAATTTTGCAAAGCTCACGGTACCTTTGATGCAGCTCCTGCGTAAGAAACAGCCATTTGTGTGGGGGCGGGAAGCTCACGATGCGTTTTTACAACTTAAGTCTAGTTTTCAATCGGACAACATACTAACACATCCTGATGTTGACAAACCGTTCGTGGTAGAAGCGGACGCTTCTAGCTACGCGTTGGGGGCTGTATTGTCTCAGAAGGATTCCTCAGGGACCTTGCGTCCCTGTGGATTTTACTCGCGGCAACTAACACCCTTCGAGCAGAACTATACCATATGGGAGAAGGAGTTGTTGGCGATTAAGGTGGCGTTTGAGGTGTGGCGGCACTGGCTAGAAGGGGCGCGGCACCAGATGGTGGTCAGATCTGATCACAAGAATTTAGAGCACTTGCAAACAGCAAAGAAGTTAAACCAGCGTCAAATCCGATGGGCTTTGTTTTTCTCCAGGTTTAACTTCAAGGTGCAGTTCGTGGAGGGGAAGGCAAACTTGCGGGCCGATGCTTTATCCCGCAAGCCGGAGTTTAAGACCAATGAGCAGGTAGTATGTCAGACCATCTTGCCTACTGCCTCTCTATGTGTTGTAGATAATGAGCTCGGGTTACATGACCAGATCCTTGAGGCTCAGAGGGATGATGTGTGGACTCAGGAGCAACTGATGCTGCTATCAGCAGGTAACCGTACAATACTGCCTCATCTACAAGATCAAGACGGAGTATTGGTACGCAGGGGGCAGGTCTACGTACCAGTGGGGGCCCTCAGGTTGGAGGTGATTAGAGCCCACCATGACGAACCCATGGCTGGGCACTTTGGCAGGTTCAAGACCGTACAGCTTATCACCAGGAGCTACTGGTGGCCAAAGATGCGGCAAGACATTCTGCGCTTTTGTGACAGCTGCGCTGTTTGCCAGCAGAGTAAGACGCCTGTTGGGCGCCCTAGAGGGTTGTTGTCGTCTCTACCTGTTCCTGAGAGGCCATGGCAAATCATTTCCATGGATTTTATTTCGGATTTGCCTAAGTCTGGGGGTTATACTTGTATTTGGGTGGTGGTGGATTTATTTAGCAAACTGGCTCATTTTATTCCTTGTTCAACCATTCCGGCGGCCCCTACGTTGGCCTTACTATTTACTAAGCACATCTATCGTTTGCACGGAGCACCCGAAGTGATTATTTCGGATAGGGCTCCGCAATTTGTGTCACGCTTTTGGAAACACTTCCATGAGTGCTTAGGGACTAAGTTAAACGTTTCTTCAGCCTTTCATCCGCAAACGGATGGACAGTCGGAACGGGTTAATGGGCTCTTAGAGCAGTATTTGCGTTGTTTTTGTTTAGATCAACCCACGGCTTGGGTGAAGTGGTTACCGGTGGCGGAGTTCGCTTACAACAATGCGGTGCACACGTCTAGTCAGCATACGCCATTTGAGCTAACTTATGGTTTTCACCCACGGGGAGGTGTGGCGCCGTCGACCAATGTGGTCTCTTCGGACCCTGTGTACCGCTCTTCGGAAATGGCTGCATTGCATGATGTTGCCCGTCGCTTACTGTTGGAAGCTAAGGCAACGCAAAAGACTCAGGCTGACCGCCACAGGCAGGCAGGGGAGGAGTTGGAAGAAGGGGATTTGGTGTGGTTATCTTCCAAACATATTAAACAGGCTGGGGGAAAGTTTGCGCCTCGGTATTTGGGTCCCTTTCCTATCGTTAAAAAGATTTCTTCCGTTGCGTTTCGTTTGCGTTTACCATCTAGTTTAAAGGTCCATCCAGTCTTCCATCGTTCGCTGTTGAAACTAGATACCTCCAGTCGTCGTGGTGCTATAGCGGAGGGTATCACTGCCACTTCTCCGCCATCGGGGGAGGAGGCCTTTGTGAGAGGGGATAGTGTTATGATTGAGCCTCATGGCTCTGTTACTGACAGACGTGGGCGTAAGACTCCTCGAGAGTCAGATACTCTCGAGGAGCGAGAAAGAAAAAGACTGCGAGACATTTTTGCAGCACCATCTGACGAAGAGTCTTTTGAGGGGTTTACGGAGAGAATGGAGGAGGGGCTGGTTAGCTCGGAGGAGGATGAGATGGATTGGACTCGGGTGAGGGAGGAATTGGGTGCCACTGGCAATGATGGGATAGAAGATGAATGGGGACCTTCAGGATTAGACCCATGGTCAAGCTGGAGGGATGGGACGGGATCCACAGCTGGAGATGCTGTGGGGCGTAGTCAGAGGTGTTCCAGCTCTGATGAGGAAAGTGATGAGGAAACGCCCGGGTTAAGGAGGACAGCTGACAGTGATGAGGATTTGTAACTGGCATAAAATGGGGCTTGGGAGCAATTGCAAATTGCGTTGGGCAAGGTAATCTGGACGAACGCTTGGGATCTGTGTGGGACGCTTTCCTGAAGACTGGTGTGTTTTCGTGTGCTGATACGTAAGTTGTTTTGGAATTCAGGGTCAGACGGCGGGAGGAATTGTGTGGGCATTTGTTTGTGCAAACCTGTGCTTACTCTTATTAGCTTGACCTTCCGTCGTCTTCTTGACGGACGCCATCTCCTGCTTTGAAATTCGGACTGAACTGACCACGGCTTGACTTCCCCCTTCTTGGACTTGGAAACTATAAACGTCTGCTTCTGGCTTTGATCTACGGAAAGGAACTGGGTCTACTCTACTGCTACAATCCTTGGCTGATCTGTTCGTGTTGGAAATCCTGTCTGCTGTGTGTGTGGGAGCGACGCAAGTTACTCTAAGCACAGTGTTGGCAGCAGAGAGGAATCTGCTGCCAATTAGTTGCATTCTTTTGTATCTTTTGTTCCTCGGCTTTTGTTTTGTTTATCCCCAGGCTGAAGCAAGCAGTTTGTTTTTACCCGGATTAAACTCCGGTTTAATCCGGTTTATCTTTTGAACGTTTTTCCTTGTCCCTTTTTGCTCCTAAAGGCTAATACTGCCTGGCCCTTGTATTTTACGGGCATTTTTGAGTTCTGTAATCCAATAAACTCTGTTATCTTGAATCTTGTGGCGTTCTGTCCTTGACATCTTTGGTGATTTCTTTTTTCCACTTCTTGTGCATGTCTTTTTTTTAGTCTTAGACCAGTTAGAAGTTCTCTGAATATCCATTCTGGCTTCTATGCACTTGTCTTGTTTTTATTCTTTATTGGCACTGTTGTATTTGCGCCTTGAGTATTTCACTTTTGAAAAACTCCCATCCATCCTTACCTCCCTTGTCTTTTAGTATTGGCGTCCATGGAATGCTGCTCAGTATTTCCTTCATTTTTTGGGAGTCAGCTCTCCTAAAGTCCAGAAGTTTGCCTTTTTTTCGTTTCGGCCTTCCTTTGTATTGCAAACTGCAGGAGCACATGGTCGCTTGCTCCTAAGGATCCAACAACTTCAACTGCATTGATCTGGTCCTCCGCGTTTGTTAGGATGAGGTGAAGAGTAGCCGATCCCCTTGTTGCCTCTTCTATCATCTGGACCATAAAATTGTCTGCAAGGCAAGCGAGGAATTTGTTGGACTTTGTACTCTTGGCCGAGTATGTTTTCCAGCAGATATCAGGATAGTTGAAATCGCACATGACTACTATATCTCTTCTTTATGCCTGTTTGGTCAGCTGCCGACAGAAGGCTCCATCAAGTTCTTCATCCTGGTTCGGAGGTCTGAAGTAAACACTCACAACGAGATCTTTTTGAGTCCCGTTTCACTTGATTTTTATCCAGATGCTTTCAAGCTGGTTTCCCAGATTGCCGTCTTGCATCTCTTCTGCAACGAAAATGTTTTTGACATATAGGGCTACTCCCCCTCCTCTCCCCTTTGTTCTGTTTCTGTGAAAGAGGTTATAGCCTTCAATAGCTACATTCCAGTGATGGGAGTCATCGCACCACGTTTCAGTGATGCCTATGACATCGTAAGTATGGTGTTGTGCTAAAAGTTGGAGTTCATCTTGTTTATTCCCCATGCTCTGTGCATTAGTGTAAAGACATGTAAGCCCCTGAGACCTTCCCCTGAGTTATTCCTTTGGGATTATTGTGTTCTTGGTAATTGGCTCTTGTGTTTGTGCAACCCTCCATTTAGCCTTATGGCGATTCCCTGTGGTTGTGGGTAAAATATTTATACATGGCTATCATGGCTCCTCTCAACCGTCTCTCTGCAAGCTAAACATACTCAGCAGTTTAAGCTACTCCTCATAGGGCATGGTCTCCTGGCCTTCGATCATTTTAGTCTCTCTCCTCTGGACATGTTCCAGCTTGTCAATGGCCTGCAATTAATGACACAGCACTGCACTTTCATCCCATGCCCTTGTTCCCTTGCTACAATTTGCACTATCCCATTTCCTTGTTCTTGTTTATAGTTGGCCGTGTTTTACGACAGTTATCACCATAAATTATTGGGCGCTGTTCTGAGTTTAAACTGTTGTTTTATATGCTATTGGTTTTATTATTGTATTGTACTATTTATTTTATGCGTTGTTTTAAGCACTTTGCACCATATGTAAGCCGACCCGAATCCCTTTGGGGAGATGGAGGTGGGGTACAAAAATAAAGGTATTGTTACTATTACTATTATTAAATGTGGAAAAGAAAGGGTTGTGTATGCTTGAAAACTGTTTGGGTGTAATAGGGACTGCATGCACATCATCTCTGAGAAAGAGCAACCACCTACCCAACTATATTTATGCTAGCATTGTGTTTCAAAAGGATTCTGGATACAAACTGCAATGTGTTTGCAGCATCCTCATATGTAGGTAAGGTCAATCTTGAAAGTCTTTGTAGAAGCCGAATATACTGTCAATGAAAAAATTCCAAAATGCTACTGTCCATGATAAATTGCCAAGTCTTTGTTCTATTTTTATGGTAAACACAAAGATATTTTAGGAATAATGTCAAAAGAAGTATGTTTTTATGTTCTGCATTAATTATAAAAATAAAAATTACTCTGTAAATTACTTAGTCCACTGAGATCTAGTCAATATCCATTTCTAAGTTCCTAAGTAAAATATTTAAACATGTTGATTTTAAAGATAAAGCCAAGTGAATACCTATGTTCTAGTATGCTACTTATAACACACTGCTGCATGTACAGTTCAAACACAGAGGATGGATATGTGATTGTAACAAGTGATTACTTTTATTGGGATACACATTCTGTTCACTTCCTGTCCTGCCCCATTTCCCTCTTGTGTGCCAATCTTAACTCTGTACAATAGAGCATATGGACAAAGTGGCCTCATCTGAGTAGAAATGCTGATGACAGATTTTTTATGGGCCATCATGCCCAGTTCTATGCAATCAGTTTCCCTCAATTCTTTCTCTTTCTTTCTGGTACAAGGATAAATTGGAATCATAACCTGCTAGGAAATTTATACGTCAGAATGCTAAAATGTGACTAGGTCTTTTATGCAACTGCCCTCTCATCATTTCTTTCTTTAGGCTCTCTACTACAGGGAAGACAGAAGCAGCAAATACTAAGCTCTTCATTTCCTTTAAATAATGGAATGGAATATAGGACATTGCTGCAACAGCACGCCAAACCACCAATTCCAGCACATGGGTAATAGCAGAGTCTGCTGAGCCAATGTATGCTTTCATTATGCAAAAAAACAGAATGTTATTAAGAGCCCTGGTTCAACAGGCACTGGGTCTATATTTGGATCCATTACAAAACCAGGGTTTTCTCAATCAGCTCCTCAAATGAATTCAAATGAATTCAGATACAGGACCATCACCTCAGTTGCCTTTAATTATTTCATAGTTTAATTTGGTTAGTTAGTTAATAAATGTGATTCAAGAATAGCATACACATGGTGATATTGATGACTTGCTTAAAAGTATTTAATCCTCTTCACAGTACTTTTATTTTCCAAAAGTAGCAAGAGAGAGGATAAAAAGAATGCCAATCTTTGAATACTGGTAAAAGGTAAACACATACTTATATAGCCCACTGTCTTTTGCCATTACGTTGGCAGCATTTGGAGGAATAATAATAATAATAATTAAAAAAAACTTTATATCTCACCACTATCTCCCCATGGGAACTCGGGGCGGCTTACATAGGGCAAACCCCAATGACATAGTTAAATGGAATAAAACGAAAACACAATACACAATACACAATATAAAAGATAAAAACAGCAATGCAATATAAAACTAGAATATTATCACAATAGTTAGTAATATATCAGTCAACCACTGGCACAGTTCTATCATCTCCATGAGTGGGGAAACTAAGGCAGCAATGCAAGATAAAATAATGGTTAAAGTGCATAGAAGGAAGGACCTAGTAAAATACAGGATAGATTATTAATACCATCCAGAGCTGGTTAACTAATGACTGTCTCACCAAAGGCCAACCGGAACATCCAGGTCTTTAGTTGTTTCCTGAAGGAGGATGGCGAGGAGGCTAACCCATATGAGGCAAAGTAGCACCTTCAGAAAGTGAGTGATAATGAATACTAAATGGCACAGGATGCCCTAAATTTCTACCTCTTAGGCCCTTATGTCTCAAGGTTTTGCTGGACATGTGTCAATAGAATTCTGAGACTGAAGTATGCACCAGCAATAATGCACTGAGAAGAAAAAATTCAATATTTTGTCTCAGTGAACATTAGTTTTGCTAATGTCCACACAAAACGGTGAGCAAAGCCTTTTCTGAAAGATACTATTGCAGATTCTTCCTTAGTATTTGTATGGCTCATATAACAGAGGCATTTTAATATAACAAGTAATTCATTCCCCTGACAATCCACAGATTGGTCAGAGTTCCTGACAATTAAAATTAATTTTTGCAAAGTTAAAAAAGCAATTAAACTTCCTGCGACATTTCCTCCCTTCACCACTGACTGATTTTGGAGTTATATAATGTTCTTATGCCCGAAGGGGAATGAATGCATTTCAGCCTGATGAATGGAAAACTGCCCTGTGCCAAACTTTATTTACAGAAGAGCAAGAGGCATTTAAGTTTGCAATCCATGCACAAGGGGGAGAAGGTCTGCAACCATATAACCATGATATCAAAAGCTTCACCACAGCAACAAATTTTAACTTTCTCAATATTCTTAATCCTGTCATCTTTTTGAATCATGTGAACAGTAGCCAATGCTTACTAAGACAGGAGCAATATGGAATAGAGTAATTACTTTGCCTGACATTAACATTTAGTTGATGCAACTTTTTTTGGAATGGATTATGACCATTTTGCATTACTAGTTTGTAATTTTACATTTTAAAGAGTTACTTTGTTGTTGTTTCACCATTGGCAAACCAAAATGCACAAGAAACACCATGCAAGCTTTTGAAGCTTCACTGGCTTCTTCATCAGATAATTTTTTTAAAAAAAATCATACAGGTGAAGGAAAATGAAGGTACTGCAATCATATCAGATGCTTCTTTTGTTGTTCAGTTGGTCTGGAGGGATCTCAATGCAGATAGAGACACTACAGAGGACTGGCCTTTACCTACATCACAATTCCTGTAGAACAACTGACAGAAACAACAACTGATAGGAAATGTAGGCCTCCGACGCCAACGTTACAACTTTTCATGTCTTTTGTAACATCTTTTATCTGACAAAGAGGCCAGTAGAGCTTTAAAAGCTTACATGAATTGTTTGGAGGATTCTGGCTGGCCAATAACTTACATTCATTTGGTGTTTTTGTATTATTTTGCTGCATCACAAATGTGGCTACCCATAAATATGCCTATTGTTATTTGTTAGTACCAGATTTGGGGAAGAAGATGTCACTCCAGAGGCTTCCCAGAAGCACAGATGTCCATAATACAAAAGCCTTTTAAACATATCTGCTACAGAGCTGCAGGAAGGAATATGGGCTCACTGTAAACCATTCAGAAGACTCATTTATTATGCACACATTTAACCTCTCAACAAAAACAATAATCTTAGATTGAAAAACCGGCTGAACAACTTGACCTGAATACATGCCCTGCCAAGGCTTAATCAGACAAGGCCAGATTCTTCAGCTATGTCTGCATTTTAGATCAACTCTCTTTTGTTTGTCTTTCACTTGTGCTTTCCAGTCTTATAATAGTATCCTATCGATAAATCCTTGTCAGGTCCTCCTTGAAGATTTCTTGCCAGAACAATTAGCTTTCCTTCTGTATTGTGTAGACTGGCACCATTTCAAAAAGTACATTACAAATAGCCAATATATTATTTCCCCATGAAGACACTAGTGTTGAATTTCACATAATACTGAATGAAGTAAAAGAGGAAATACACTGTTCTGAATAATGGAAACAGAAAGGGACATTTTTTTCAGTCAGGGTTTGACAGTTTCCATTCATTTATGTTGATAAAGCCAGGCAAGTTTGGGAACCTGTCACTACTGAAACCATTTTCAGTAGCATATAACATCAAGAAAATCAATGTCTGTGACTGGAATCCTGTTGGTTAGGCTCAAGTAGAGTAGACCCATTCAATCAACTGTCAAATCAATTGATCAATTGCTCTACTCTAGTTGGTACTATCAATAGAATTTAGATACACAAAACACTGACAACAGATACAATGCCTACATTCTGATAAAAAAAATCAAAAACAGAAATACTTTTCCATATTTCATTCCATTGAAACATTGATTTTAACAATATAAATAAAATATAAAAAAGACACCAAGTATTATAGCATATAAATTAAGTCTAGGAACCTGATAAGAATTGGAGACTGATCTAAAAACACCAGAATTTTCCACAAGCTTCTTTCATATTCTTTCATATTTTGGAAAAACTAGGCATGAGAAACATAAGTAAAAATTAAAGAAGCTGTGACGATTGGTTCATTTGAGTAATAATTGTTCAGTAAGCTTAAAACATCTTTACTCTTCATTCTAGTCCATTTGTGCTTACTAGCAGTTATCTATAGTGCCAACTTGGGCACTACATATTTATTTTTACATGTTGGTCTTTATTTTATAGGTAGCTGTGCTCTTACTGTCATATGATCATGTTGATGAAAAGAGAACAAGAATTTTTGAGCTGTTGTACACGTTTGGGCATAATTAGCAGAGAGCATTTTGAGACAATTAGGCAAGACAGGGAATAATAATGAAAATAACTTATCACTGGATTCCAGCCCAGGAGCAACTTTTTTCTTCCTCTCTTTTCTATGTATTGTGGGAAAAATACAATGCTGATCAAATTTGGATTATAAAATTAAAATTCATGTTGAGTGGACCAATCTGTACAAAGTAATCAATGGTCAACTAAATTTCTTCTTTGGAATCAGTTATTTTCATATTATAAGAAGATAAAAGAATTATCTAAGAGTTATTACCATCTCTTAATCGTTCCACTATAAAAGTGAAGCCTGTAGTTCTTGGGTGCAAGACATACTCATATTTCTGAAGTCCATTCTTTTCAGCAAATGCATTACTGCGGGCTTTGGTGTTGTCTATAAAGATAAGGGCATGAAAAACACTGATTAAAATCAGCAGAATGACTAAGCTTTAGAACATTTTAGCAACACAGCATATCAGAGGAACAAGGGATCAAGGAGATTATAAGAGAGCGCTTTTCTTTAGATTAATAATGCCATGAAATACTTGTTTTGCTGTCTTACATAAACATATAAAATCTGTATTCATCACATTCAATTTTTATTGTGCAAAGCAAAAGTGCTAAAGGCAGACTGGCAAGAGTCAACAGAAGAGTCTTGCGCAAAAGCTAATATATATGGAATGTAGTCCCAGGGTTACCAACAACAACCCCAAAAGTAAACTGAATACCCTTTGCAGAATGCAGCCCTGGGAACCTGAAGTAAAATTCTAGTGAGTGCACGTGTTGGCAGCTCTATGTTAAGTACAAAGAAAAACAAAAATCTAGGAAGAAACCACAGGTAAGAATCAAGGGGGGGGATCAGAACCAGCATATAACCTTAGTCAGAAGCTTCCATGGTTTAAAAGGCATTGATATCCTGATGGGAAATCTACCTAGATTTCTACAGACAACTTCCTCAATAGGTCTGGAAGTGAGGCCGTAACCACTTGCCCAACTGGTAAGACTAAGGGCTCATCTACACTGACTATATAATGCAGCGTGAAGCTAGATTCAAACTGTGGTGGCTACAAAAAATATGCCACCAAAGTGTGCTTTAGTGCAGGTTAAATAGTTAAAATAAAACAAAGTCAGGGAAAGTTCAAAATAACACTTTTAGTTTATTTTAGTGAGCACCAGGTGTAAACTACATTGCACGATGAAATCAGCTCTGGAGAATATGATGGGTATTGGGAAAAACCTGTCTACACTGAAGCGCTTTGTAAAATTTGAAATTAAGGGGGTTGGGGGTCACAAAAAATACCCCAAGGGCACAGCTGGATACCAGGAGACCAAGTCTCACTGGGATGTGGAATTGATTACTTTCACTACTGACTTTCCCTTTTTGTTAACTTTTTATATGCTCCAGAGCACTGATGCACACCTCACAAGGAATTGGGGGGGGGGGGGGACCATGTTCTCTGAATGGATGGAAAAGAGTGCAAGTAAGTGGATGGGCATGTGTGAGTGTGAAGTGGTGGGTAAATGGGTGAGTGAGTGGAAGGGAACACTAAGTAGAGAGGCTGTCTAAATCAGGGGTGTAACTATTATGTGAGAAATCATAAAATAACAAAGCCAAGATCCCAAAAGAGCAGTAGGACTATTATGTGATGAAATACAGAAGGTAATATTTGAATTCAATGCCATAAAGTTCAGCTAGTATAAAATGGTACACAAAGCATTTACTATGTGTAACACACTTTATTAAATATATTCCCGGAAAACAACTTTCATCCACTGGAATTACACAAATCACTGCAAGGAAGCAGCAACTACTGTATTACAAAATGTGTAAGTTTTTTCTTTAAAAAAGACAGCCTGTATGAAGATTTTGACAAATGTCAAGAAGGGTTCTGTTTAGAAGTTATTGCTTCAAAATGTTGGTTGTCTGGTCCTCAAAAATTTAACAAAACCATTAATATAACATAAACATATGTTAAAATGTACTGTGCATGACAGACCTAATATGCATTGTACATTAAAGATATCTAATTGTGCCACATTTTTTGTACAAGATAAATAAACTAAGGTACCTGTTAGATCAGTTCCTTCAGGAAAGAGTAGTAGCTGCAGTGGTTCATGAATGTCACAGAAATAATCCAGCATTTTTTCAAAATGTTTTTTGTCTTCTTCCCATTTCCTATGAATGAAAATAAAGGCAGCCACCTGCATAGCCCAACCTAGAAGTTGGAATAAAAAACAACCACAATTTTGCCAGGTGTAATTATGCAGAACATTTCTTTTACTTGCTTTTCTAAGACATCCATACAACTTTGGTACAGGACAGCATGTAGGATTTGATAATAAATTTAATAATATTGGTACAACGATCTATATTGCACTGAACTATGTGGTTATTCTGAAACAAAATTTTAATTTTGGTCATTTATTTTCACCAGTTCTTCTCACAAACTATTTCATTAAAAGTTCTATTGAGATTAAGGCTTGCCTAACTGTTGAATGAAAAGAATAACAATATTACGAGCCATCACAGTCAACCAGGCAGTCCAAACTTACGAACAAGATAGGATCTGTAGGTTTGTTTTTAAGTTGAATTTCTATGTAAGTTGAAACAGGTACTTTTTAGTGTAATTCCATTCATATACATACATATATATATATATATAGAGAGAGAGAGAGAGAGAGAGAGAGAAAGAGAGAGAGAGAGAGAGAGAGAGAGAGAGAGAGAGAGAGAGAGAGAGAGAGAGAGAGAGAAATCTGGTTGCATCTCTTTGGACCAGTTGTAGTTTCTGAACACCCTTCAAAGGCAGCCCCACATAGAGTGTGTTACAGTAATCCAGACAGGATGTAATTAAGGCATGTACCACTGTGGCCAGATCTAGCCTCTCAAGGAACAGACACAGTTGGTGTGCAAGTCTTAATTGTACATGGGCCCTCCGAGCCACCACAGATATCTGGGCCTCTAGGTTCAATGCTGAATCTAGGAGTATCCCCAAACTGCGGACCTGTGTCGTCAGGGGGAGTATAACCCCATTCAGCACAGGCTGGATCCCTGTTCCCTGATCTGCCTTCTAACTGACCAGAAGCACCTCTGTTTTGTCTGGATTGAGTTTCAATTTATTTGCCCTCATCCAGTCCATTACTGATGACAGACATTAGTTTAGGATCAGGACACATTCCCTGACTTTGGGTGAAAAGGAGTGGTAGAGTTGACTGTCATCCACATATAGGTGGCACTGTGCTCCAAAACTCCGGATTACCTCTCCCAGCGATTTCATGTATAAATTGAACAGCATGGGGGACCTAATGGAATCCTGAGGAATCCAAACAGGTCAACGGCCAGAGGTTCGAATAGGAGTCCCCCACCACCATCTTCTGGGTGTGGCCCTCCAGAAAGGACGGGAGCCACTGTTAAGACAGTGCCTCCCAGTCACATCCCAGCAAGACGACTCAGAAGGATATCATGGTTAATAGTATCAAAAACCATTGAGAAGTCCAAGAGAACCAACAGGGACACCCTCCCCCAGTCCAGCTCTCTGTGTAGGTCATTCACCAAGGCAATCAAAACAACAGTCTCTGTTCCATAGCCAGCCTGAAACTAAATTGAAATGGATCTCGATAATCCGTTTCATCTAGAAATTCCTGAAGTTCTGAGGCCACCACATGGTCCCAAACCTTGCTCAAAAGGAGAAGGTTGGATACTTGCCAATTTGTCCATTATGGAGGGGTTCAGGGCTTTTTAAAAATATAGGCCTCACAACTGCCTCCTTAAGACAAGTTGGAATTCTGCCTTATTCCAAGGAGGTATTGATCACCACCTTCACCCACCAAGCTGCACATTTATTTATTTATATCATTACAACATAATTTATATCCCGCCCTTCTCACCCAACAGGGGACTCAGGGCGGCTTTATCTAAAAGAGTCTACTGTCTAGAGTCCATGAAGTAAAGTACAAGTTATTTATACAAAATTTTGATAAGGAACTATGCTCAACAATAATAAATCCCTTTGATACTATTCAAATGATAACATTCAGAATGAAGGAAAATGCTTGCCCTCTAAGGAGTCATGGACTTGTTATTGTATATAGTGTTGAAAATTAATCTGAAGTCTAGCTGTACTATACTATCGATTTGCATAACAAAGGTATGGAAAATGTGCTCAAAAGGCTGCATGCGCTTTCATAACTATTTCCACATCATGACACAAATGGCTGGCTGAAGTTCCTCCATAAACCTCTGTGAGAGGAGATGCTTTGGCAACTACTGACTGATATGGAGGCAAACTCAATGTAGGAGATTTCTCCCTGGATTAAGGGGATAATGGGAGATCACCCACAAGTGTAAAAAGCCTCACACAGTGACTAAGATGACTGGTACACCGGGAGGATACACTGATGAAAGCAAGCTTGTAAGGACAATAAGCCTGGTATTGCACATTCTTTAATTATCTTTTAATTCAATAGCTCAACTTTACTGATTATAATTATGAGGGATCTTCAAAAAAAGAGATTGTAAGGATTATTTTAAGACTGCACTGTGCATGCAAAAAGCTCAACTGGAGGGTAATGCAATTAGTAAAATGGACAAAAGGCGTATTTCTTTGTTTGGTGGAAACTAAGTAGATTTTCCCAAAGACTAAGATCTTATGGGAAAAGGCAAAGGGATACATCGTACTCACTGTTGCAACAAAATTACAGATAAATCAAATGATGTGGCAGTTTTACCATGTTTATAGAAGTATAATGGAACTTCTTGATAAGAGATTGCTATATATTAAAGATGGCAATGCTTAAATAAATGAACAAGTGTTATGTGGAGGAAGATTACATTACCCTCCAGATTACCAAGAAACTTTTGAAGAAATATATACCGTATATAGTCGAGTATTGGCCGACCCGAATATAAGCCGAGTCACCTAATTTTACCACAAAAAAACTGGGAAAACATTGACTCCAGTATAAGCCGAGGGTGGTAAATTTCAGAAATAAAAATAGATACCAATAAAATTACATTAATTGAGGCATCAGTAGGTTAAATGTTTTTGAATATTTACATAAAGCTCAAATTTAAGGCTGTCCAACTCTGATCATATCATTATTCTCATCTTCAATGTAAATGTGCTTATGTATCCTTTTAATAATAATAGAGTAAAATAATACATGTAATAATAATAAATACAGGAAAACAATACAAGTAATAATAAATAGAGTAAAATAATAAATGCAATAATAATAATAGAGTGAAATAATAAATGTATTATTATTAACAATAATAAAAATAATAAAAATAAAAATAGAGTAAAATAAATGTAATAGTAGCAACAATAATAGAGAAAAATAATAAATGTAGCATATATCCTCGAGTATAAGCTGACCCAAATATAAGCCAATCAGGACCCTCACCCGAGTATAAGCCGAGGGGGGCTTTTTCAGTCTTAAAAAAGGGGCTGAAAAACTAGGCTTATACTCGAGTATATACAGTACATAAGGAAATGGAAATGCTGAAAGAGGGATTGAAACAGATGCTGCTTAAAAAATTGGAAGGGTACTTTTGGAGAAACTGAGGTTTACATGGTGTGGGAATCTGTGGAGGGGGAAATCGTAACAGCCTGCTGAAATCAAGGGACTATATATCAGAAAGAAAGGTATGGTTTTGGAGAATTCTATCAAGATCTTTATGTCAGGATGATCTCAAAGGAATAGAAAAATAGCAAATGGGGAGAAAAATGGAGATGTGGGACATTTTCCCCAGGGAGCTGAAGAAGAACGCACAACAACAGAAAGGGTTAAATGTTAAGAGCCAGCATTTTTTGGTTTGAAGACATAACATGTTACTATGTCATCTGATGTGACATGTTTGATTTAGCACAAGGGAGGAAAGCGTGGATGAGCTCCCTCTATCAGCTCCAGCTCCATACGGGGACATGAGAGAAGCCTCCCACAAGGATGGTAAAAACATCAAAACATCCGGGCGTCCCCTGGGCAACGTCCTTGCAGACGGCCAATTCTCTCATTCCAGAAGCGACTTGAAGTTTCTCAAGTCGCTCCTGACACGGAAAAAAAAAGCACAAGAAATGTTCATGTAAGGCTATTTTATTATATAATATTTACAGAAATTGTGTTTAAAATATAACGTACTAGCTTTGCCCGGCCACGCGTTGCTGTGGCTTATGCTTTCAGAGTGTTGCTCTTTATTTACTGTCCTGATTTTAGAGATTATATTGTTCTGTATTATTATTAATCGCTTTGAATGCGATTTCCTGCTTCTTGGCAGAATGGGGTTGGACTGTATGGCCCATGAGGTCTCTTCCAACTCTACTATTCTATGATTCTATGATTCTATATCACAGTAATTATTACATATTATATTTATAATCTTATATTATCTGCTTAGAACTGGATTATATGAGGCCCCTTCTTCACAGCTGTATAAAATGCACACTGAAGTGGATTATATGGAAGTGTGGAGTCCAGATAATCCAGTGCAAAGCAGATAATATAAGATTATAAAAGGGTTATATAGCTGTGTAGAAGGGCCTTGAGTCTACACTGCCATATAATCCAGTGCAAATTAGATAATCTGTGGAACAAGCCGAGGCCTAAGTCTGCCTGTCCCCTGGGCTGAGTTGGTTGCTAGGAGACCAAGTGGGCAGAGATTAGTCCTCTAACTGGCAGCAATTGGATAAAAACAATTATTGCTCTCCCTCTAATTAGGACTTTATTTTTCTTTTCTTTTTGTTGTATCAACCTAGAGGCGTAGATGATGGGTTGTTTTGTCAAATTTCGAGGTTGGGGGGCCTGTAGTTTTGTTGTTTTGTGGGTCGCCATGATGCCATCACTCATTTATATATATAGATTTGTGTGTTTATGTGTCTATACCAATGAAAGAAGATTAACAGGACTTATTTATAATTTTGGTATTAATGTAGGAACAGTATATAATGAAAAATTATTTAGGTCAAAAAAAGATGAAAGGTCTGCCACATTATTAAAGAGGAAAGAATCTATTACTTGTGATTTATGACAAATGCCTGTAAACTGAATTTAGAGATTTAGGACAATCCTTTGATTAATTATGCTAGCTGATAAAGATAAAAAAAAAACTCATAGTATAATTTCATAAAAATTACTAACCTCTTCCTGAGTCTTTGTAGAAAATAAGCAGATATTTTGGCAAGTTTTGAATTTGGTTATTTATTTATTTATTACATGCATTTATACCCCGCCCTTCTCCCCGAGGGGACTCAGAGTGGCTAATAGGTAGGTAAATGTTATAGAGAGGAGGGCAGAAGCTACATTCTAGTTAATGAATACTCTTTAATGTATTTGCAAATCTTTCATTTTTAAGTTCTGTTGTTTTCAATGGGTATACTATATGAATAACAAAATCTGAATCCAATCATATTAATTTCTGAATTGATAGAATACAAATCCATTATAACACAGATATTATCTCTATAATATTCATATTTGCAGAAAATACTCCTGCAGCATCCTATACAGAGTAAGAGTAAATTTTCTTCCTAAAAGTCCTAACTGGCTAAAGGCTAGGCTCTATAAGTTTTATTTTGGTGAGTACATATAAGCATCTGAAAGATACCGAATCATGATGTCTTGAAAGATATTAATAAATAAACACAGGAAAAAAAGCATTCTCCTTTCATGATCTTAAAATTTACGAAGGTTTTATATTTTCTTCTCTAAAATATTTTAAACTGTAATACTGATTCCAAATCACATCACTGAGTTCTAACTATCATTTTACTGTTCAATTAGTTTAAGGCTAAACTATAGTTTTCCCCTGACAGTAAATCTAGTTGTGTCCGACTCTAGGGGTTGGTGCTCATCTCCATTTCTAAGCCAAAGAGCAGGCGTTGTCTGTAGACGCCTGCAAGGTCATGTGGCTGGCATGGCTGCATGGAGCAGCGTTTCCTTCCCACTGGAGCAGTACATATTGATCTACTCACATTTGTATGTTTTTGAACTGCTAGGTTGGCAGAAGCTGTGACTAACAGTGAGAGCTCACCCCGCTCACCGGATTGGAACCACCAACCTTTCTGTCAGCAAGTTCAGCAGCTCAGAAGTTTAACCTACTGAGCCACCAGGGGCTGTCTAATATTTTGTTGTTAATTAAAAATCTAGTTGAGGAACCCCAGAGATACCTTCTGACAAGGTTCAATGCAAGCATCACTGGAATTTTTTCTTCTTATGTGACAAAACATTTTTGATACTAACAGAATTTTCAAAAGCAGGCTATGGCAGAGCATAAGAAAGTGTGCCTCTGAAAGGAAGAACAAGAGAACAATACACCTACAAGTGAAGCTCTCTGAATGCAGCAATCGATTTGTTTTTGATGAACAACAGGTTTTCTGTGCAGGAAATAACACCAAAACTACTTTTCAAATCCTCTCGCTTTCAAAAGTAGTGTACCAACAAGGGAACCACATAAATTCAAGATACTGAATTAAAATGTGTAACGGATTACAATTTATATAGTTAAATTACCAACCACTCAGTTAACATGAAAGTAAGCAAAGAACTCTGCTAGATCAGAACAAAGGCCTATCTAGATCAGCATTCAGTCTTCCATTTTAGTATATCACTAAGGAGCAGTTGCTAAGAAATACAAATGGTTGACGGCCAAATCCTTTATTTCCTGAACGTCTCCAGCACATCAGATTAGGAACTAATCTTTTTTTCTTAAGAAATTTCAACACAGAATACTTGTTTATTCCCTCATAAAACTAGGATATGTTCTAATTATATATTTTTATTAACTGTTTTTAAGGTTATTGGAGATAATGGAAAGAACAACATTGTCTTCGGAATTGTGTCATGTAACTTACAGTTGACAATATCTTTGCTACATTTAAAAATATTATCTATTTAGTATCATGATGTAGCTTTTGTCCCTTGGCAACTGTGAAGGAAAAAAATAGTACACTTTTGGCTGGTTGAGATGCAATAATGTCAGCTTAAGAAACTATTGCTATTAAAGCCAAGAACAAAGTTCGTGGCTGTGCAGAACCCTCCAGCTTCTCCCCAAGCAGACAGGCTCCAGTGCTTCTATTGTAGTTTTCCTAAAGGCCATAGGGTAACACACAAGTCTAATCATATTTTCTCACTTAAATGTAATGAATTATTAATCTGAGAAATTTAAATATGGTATGACCTTCTTTTTTTCTATTACATTAAATACTGTTGCTGTGTGCCTTCAAGTCATTTCTTAATTTACAGCAACCTCAAAGTAAACCTTTCACAGGGGTTCTTGGAGAGATTTGTTCAGAGGGAGATTGCCTTTGCTTTCACTTAAGACTGAGAAAGTGTGATTTATCCAAATCACACAGTGGGCTTTCATGATGAAATATAGATTTTCACATTGTTTCCTGAGTCCTCGATTAATGTTCAAAGCACTATAACATGCTAGCTCTCCTATCAAATACAACTACTTATATATAGAACCCTGAGAAGGAGCGAAAATGTTTCCTTGAGAATCTTTATATAACAGATCAAACAACATCCAGCTATTTAATTACCTTATTTATTCTAGTCTAATGCTCACTTTTTTTGGCTAAATAACCTCTCAAAACTTGGGGTCCACATTAGATTCACATCATACAATAATCTTAGTGCTGGGTCAAAGCCAAAGGGGAAACTACATCTGGAGCTCAACTTTGAGGGACATACCTCTCATTTATTTGCCATGGCTCAATGCTGTGCAATCCTAGGATTTGTAGTTTAGTGAGTCATCAGCATTCTTTGGCAGAGAAGGCTCAAGCCCTTGTCAAACCATGGCTCCCATGATTCCATGGTATTGAACCAAGGCAGTTGAAGTGCATTCATTCCACAGCACAGATACACACCCTTTCTATTCGTGGAAGCTTTGGTGCTTTGACACTTTTGTTTTTAAAGAAGGAATCCTAAGCAGGAAACAATTGCAATGCACACCTTTTTTGGCCAAATGACAAAGGGTGCATTTTTTTTGCAACTGTGCATGACATTTGCCAGCAAATACTTTTTTTAGTATCAGGGTTTTGGAAATTGAGTTGCGCATTAGATTTGACGGTGCATTAGACTCGAGTAATTACAAGTATTACTGCTCACAAAAACAATTTTCTACTTCCAAGTTTGGAGATACTATATATAAAAGAAATAGATATGTACTGTTTTCATTTTCTGCTTAGGGAGCTTCTCAAATGCATTTAAGTTAGCCAATACAGTATGCAGACTGCTAGATAAGTTTGAATTTGATGGAACTTGGCTACATAAATAAGATCTCAGAAATCTGCATCAAACCTGAAAAGTCATCTTATGACACACATTTCACACAGAAATTATTTTAAGATTTGCTGATAAGAAAATGTGCTCAAAGATTTCAGGAATTCATCTATCATTCTGGAATTTCTGTCTCTTCAAACAGTACCACAAAATCTTCAGGGAAAAGAATTCTAAAATGCAACATAAGACAGCAAATATTTTAACAGTATACAATATACTGTATATACGTTTCATATTTATATTATTATAAATAGACACCTAATTACAGGGTGTTGAAAAATGATGGACACAATTTAAAAGCAGCATATTTCACAATGGTAGCACATTACAATTATACAAAAAGTGACTATTTATGGGCAGTTCATGGTTGCAGAGATACGACAATTTGAAATCGGTTCCATCGTTTTGAAGTACCCTGTATATATAACACAAATGATTGCTTATGTCCATGGCTTACCAAATCCTGGAATGCCTTTGAGACTAGATTTTAGACATATTTTTTCAAGTCTGAGGTAGCTATATCTCAGTAGGCAATTCCACAGGAACATCCAATCCATTCGTGTTCGATGGTTCATGATAATGACACTTCTTTCACCTGGGATGAATCCATCACCTGTTATAACCACTTTTGCTCCAAACACAATCTCTAGCAAAGCCTAGGAGAAAGAATATATGATTATATGGCAACCATCCTGTAAATGTATTAAACATAATAAATAAAAAGCATCAGCCATGCTTCAGACAAATGTACTGTCTCAGAAGATTGAGAGAGATTTGGTATGAAAAACACAATGTCCTGTACTCTGTAACCAGGCCTCATTCATGTACATTTGACATTACAGTAGTCTTGGTTATCATCATCATCATCATTTAATTACTTATTAATCGCCCTCCATCCACGATGCTCTAGGCGATTTACAAATTGAGACATCGGCCATTCACTTTGCTGCAGCAAAACGTACCAGGAAAAAGTGGTAATACTTCTTCTCTAAGATAGTGAACATCTAAATCCTTCTCTTCATTGTTATTTGTATTGAAAACACTGTTTCCCTAGCCATCATAAAGTGAAATCTGCAAGTGTATGAAGTGAAACTTTCTCTCTTGTAAATCTTTTGGAAGAGTCTTGTAAAATTCATGAAGCATCATTCATTTTATGCTTTTCACTAGCATTGATCTTTCTCTTCAAGGACTTACTGTTAGATCTTTTGAGAAAAGTCATTAAAATTGCTATATAAATGAATAGTGCCAAGGTTCTAAGATATTTAGAAGATTAACGTGATCCAAAAGCAAACCATTTTCTATCAGCCTAAGTGACCAAAGGGCTATTATGATAAGAGGAGGTAACCATGCATACAACATCCTAAGCCTCCTGGAGAAAAATGAGGCAAGGATAGCAACATAAAAATAGGTGTATATTAAAAATGAAGAAAAAGAGAACCAACCTTGTTCTGTCAAACAATGAAAACATTCAGGAAATATGTAAACCATGTCCCCTGTAAATTATCCAATAGAGAAAGTGAACTTTTTCATTGCATACTAAACCACAATATGAAGGAGTATAAAACAGCATTATAATTAGGAGAGACAAAAAAGAACGAAAGAAGTCAGACTCTATCCTTCATCCAATCACCTGAGATGTCACTTATCTCCGTGAAGAGCTTTTAGTTCCCTGTGTGAAAGGAACTATATAAAAAGCATAAAGCATTAATGAATGGATGACTCAGCTAACTGCAGTACAGGCATGTTGTTATTGATCAAAGTTAAGAGCAAGTCATTAGAAAAGTAGAGCAGACCATGCAGACTCTATTCAGATATTGACAATGTTTAGGTGACAAAAGGAGTCAAGCTCATGAATATGGTGCTTCTCAGTAATGAATGACATAGACATGGGTACTATAACTTCTCCCCTCCCACACTATTAATCCATATTCATACAAATGACCTGCCACTCCCAACAACCTCTTTCTCAAATCTTCTAACTCAAACTAGTAAGCAGACATGTCTTGTTCACAGAAACCCATTCCAACAACTCTTTTTGTCTGTTCCCAGTTTTTCAATGTAATTCCAGTAATTGTGGAATTGCAGTCCAGGTGGGAAATAATAATAATAATAATAATAATAATAATAATAATAATAATAATAATAATAATAATAATAATACTTTATTTGTACTCCACCCTATCTCCCCAAGAAATAAATGTCTCCATGGCCTTAAAAGGCATCTGCTACTATCAATCTCCCTTTATTAGGTTTCTGGGAACTGTGGCTAGGGGTACAGGATCAAAAAAAACAAAAACAAAAAAACCCAACCCAAAATGCAAATGTCTGGCATGAATATTATAAAAGTCTATGAGCCTTTTGGATACTTCAACATGAATGCTCACAAAGACTCAAATAGTTGAGATGAAAAATCCATACTACGGTAAATCAAGCTGACAGGAGGAAATTGAAATCATTCAAATTGTGGTGCTGAAAGAAAGTTTTATAGATACCATGAACTGCTAAAAATAAATGGGTTACTAAACTAGAACTATAGTACTTGAGACATATCACAAGATGTCATGATTTATTAGAAAAGATGACAACGTTCAGTAAAGTGGGAGGCACTAAGAAAAGAGGGAGATTGCATTGTAGGTGGATAGGCTCAAAAGGTAGCCTTCAAAATCACTGGGTAGCTTTCAAGGAACAACAATGCCAGAAGACCTGCTTGCTCTTAGCTAATTCCACCTGAATTGTCTTGCTCAAAATACATTTCAAGAAAAGAGCCTCACACAGAAATGAAAAGAGGTTTCACCGACTCCTATAGATCATGTTGCGCAGTTGATGGTGGTTGATTGCAACAGGCCTAGTAGTTGATGATGGAAGGGGTGAATGTAAGTCTTTGTTCTAAAGGGCTGAGTAATATGTAAGTAAGAGTTACAGGTGAAAGCAAATAAGGGTGGAGGCATGCAAAAGATAGGCTGCAGCTAGGTTTTACTGAATATAAAGAGCTAGCCTGGAGACTAATCTTTGGTAAAAGAATTTGTTCTACTTTGGCTGTGCAAGCTATTGGTATTCCCCAAGGTTTGTGGATTTTTGGTATCTTGATCTGTCTCCTGAACTCTTGGGTTATAGCCGGGGGGGGGGGGGGTGTGTGTTAAGGGTTCAACCCCCCCTGAAAATTTTCAGTTTTTTTTAAACTGGTTTACTCATGAATTTTAACTGATTAACTAAATCCCCATGAGTGTCGACTGAAGTTTATCTGTCTTGAGTGTCCACTGAAGTTTATCAATGGAGCCTGATTTCGAAATTATTTTGCATTATGGAACTACTCTTCATGATTTGCTAAAAAAAAAAGTTTAACCCCCCCCCCCTATTTTTTTCTGGCTATGGTCCTGCCTGGAACCTTGAATCTCTGGACTGGCTATTGACTACAGTATAGACTCTTGATTCTTGGACTTTAATTATTGAACTCTTGCGTTTGACTATTGGACTGGACCTTTTTGACTACGGTGTTTTCTCGAACCTGCATCGGTGTTTGCTATCAGCTTTGTTTTAAATTCTGTGACTGAGTGCTATCTTTGTTTTACATTGAGACTATGAAAAGAGCCAGAAAGTAAGTGCTGCTTTAATTAAACAATTTGACCAAGCTGGGTGTTTGCTTTGGTTCATTCTCTGCCTGTGTACTGACAGTGCTGGCATTTGTGACACTGACAGACCTCTTTCCCTCTTTCTGATTCTTGGTGGCTGGAATTTTCCTAAATTTCTACAAGATATTTTTTTTGGAAAAGCTCAAAGGTTGAATCCATTCCAACACAGTTTGCCATCTCTAACTATTCTAAAAGTTCCTTTGAATTGCAGTTAACAAAAGATGCACCTTTTATCTTTGCCACTGACTTGTAAGGAAAACTGCTACACTTAAAACTCTTTTTAAATCTTTACCATACAACAACATATATTTTTAAAAATATTGTGTGTAATATGGCAAAATAAACAAATCCTTTCCACATTTCCATCCATGATATTTCCAAAAATTAATTCCATATATGGCAAATTAGTGGGTTTCACTGTTTGACATTCCACTGCATTTTGATGTAACAAAATGAGTGATCTGATTAAACACATATACAAGTAACTTACTACTGGAAGTGTAAGCCAGGTTGCCACAACACGATCAGTGATCCAACGATACCAAGCTGGGGAGACGAACATCAATGGCAGGACAGGAGCAAGCATGAAAATGCTTCCAAAAAAACTTCCCAAGAACAGTGCAAGTACAAAGTAAATCCCTTTCCATGACACCATGGCTCTGAAAGACAAAGAAACAAGTGTTTAAATGAGCAGTCTTAACACTGACTACTTCCAGGATTGGACGTAGGGGTTTTCCACTTGTGATGTTCTATTTTTATGATATACTTAAATAACTGTAACATACTGGTGCCCATTCCACCTGCACTTAGTAAGCAAAGATTAATACATGCACGGTAATTATAAAGATACTGAAAAATGTAACTGACACCAATAACACTTTCCTGGTCAGGGACTTGACAAGTAGGCAACCATTCTATGAAATTAAGGCAGAACAGTAAAAACTATTATTACAATTATTACTTTATTTATATTCTGTATCCCCCCAAATCCTAGTAAGTTAAAATAACCACATCATATAGAAGTTAAAACATAAATAATCAATACAATTAAAAGCAATTAAAAGTTTGCCTAGTAAAAAGAAAATATATATACAATACCTCAATTATTAAAATAGCTCTCCACAATTAAAAAATTTCTGTCCCACCACCATACTCTAGTCTATACAGATAAGTATTTAAACTAACAGGTGAATATTACCTTTTCCTGCTTACTTACTTATTAGATCAGACCTCTCCTTCCTAGCCTTCAGAAGGAAAGTAAAAACCTGGCTTTGGGATCAGGCTTTTGGAGAATAGTTTAGTGCAATAATAGATTCAGTGCATGTGCAATGATTATGGAATAGACTACGACTTTTGGATGACGTGATTTTAATATTAAATGTAATGTTTTTAAATGTTAATATGTATTAATTTTAATCGATCTATTTTAACCTTATGTTGTATGTGTCAAGGCATTGTATACAGTAGAGTCTCGCTTATCCAACGTAAACGGGCCAGTAGAACGTTGGATAAGTGAATATGTTGGATAATAAGGAGAAATTAAGGAAAAGCCTATTGAACATCAAATTAGGTTATGATTTTACAAATTAAGCACCAAAACATCATGTTATACAACAAATTTGACAGAAAAAGTAGTTCAATACACAGTAATGCTATGTAGTAATTACTGTATTTACGAATTTAGCACCAAAATATCATGATGTATTGAAAACATTGACTACAAAAATGTGTTGGATAATCCAGAAAGTTGGATAAGCGAGTCTTGGATAAGTGAGACTCTACTGTAATTGCCATATGTAAGCCACCTTGAGTCCCCTTCGGGGTAGAGAAAGGTGGGGTATAAATAGGGTAAATAAATAAATACTTCATATCAGCTTGTTTCCATTGAGTAACATTTTAAATCAACGAATGCCCAATGAAAAATAATGGTAGGTGCAACAAAGGGCAGAATTAAGTTTACATACAAACTGTTGAATTAATGCAGTTTGACATCATTTTACTTGCCATAGCTCAATGCTATGGGGTCCAGGAACAGAGGTTTGACAAGGACTATACCCTTCACTGTCAAAGTGTCAGTACCTCACCAAACTACAACTCCGACAATTCCATAACACTGAGCCATGTGAGATAAAGTAAAAGTACATTAATACTGTAGTACAGATGCACCCAAGAACATTTTTCTCTTCCACATTTCTCTAGGACACTAGGACACTCACTTTATAATACTGGGCCTACACATCAGGCTGGCCACACATTAGATTTGATCTTTGGGGTTGGAATCCAAGTGACCCTAACCTCCATTTCGGAGGTTCCATGGTCGGACCACTGCACCCTAGGAATCCGTATAGAGCACACCAACCCACCCAGCCTGGGCGCCGAATCTATTTGGGTTCGCCCGAAGAGACGAATGGAACCGGTCAGGTTCCTGAATGCTCTAAAGGCCATAGAACCTGTCAGCGACTCACTGGAGGTGCAGGTGGATACATGGAACACCAAATTATCCAACGCACTCAATGAGATCGCCCCTAGACGCCTTCTCCGACCCCGTAAGAATCAGTCTCCTTGGAGAAGAGACGGCTAGAGGTCGTGTGGCGGGAATGCCGTGCTGAGGAATCGGAATCAGCTTATAAGAAGTTCAGAGAGTCTTATGAGCAGGCTATCACCGAGGCAAAAAAGTTGTATTATGCTTCCTTGATAGCGTCTGCGAGCTCACACCCAGCACAATTATTTAAGATCATTAGATCCCTGACAAAGGTCCCTTCTGTTCCAAACAATAATGATCTGGCTCCTTCTGCTGAGGTTTTCCAGAGCTATTTTGCAGACAAGATCTCGCTTCTTCGCCGGGAACTCCCTGCCACGATGGATACAGTAAGTGAACTTGAGACTCCGTGGCTACTCGCCGGGCCGATCCTTGACCGGTTTACCCCACTGGATGCAGAGGCTGTCGACAGAATCATGACTGCAGCTAGGCCGACCACCTGCTCCCTCGATCCGTGTCCCTCCTGGCTAGTAAAATCCTGCCTAGATGGATTACGTGAACCTCTGTTGAATATAATAAATAGCTCCCTTGAGCAATTAGTTTTTCCAGAGGGTTTAAAAGAGCCATCGGTATCTCTGCTGCTGAAGAAACCAGACTTAGATCATTCGGTTCCCGCTAGCTACCGCCCAGTCTCGAACCTTCCGTTTCTGGGCAAGCTGGTTGAGAGGGCAGCAGTGGAACAGTTGCAGCAGTTCCTCAATGACACAGCCAGACTTGATCCCTTCCAGTCCGGCTTCCGTAGGGGGCACAGGACGGAGACTGTGCTGGTCACTATCACAGACCAACTTCGCTGCCAGAGGGATCAAGGCGGATCAGCGCTGCTCATGTTATTGGATCTCACAGCAGCATTTGATATGGTCGACCACAATCTATTGACCCACCGCCTAGCCATGACGGGGGTTAGGGGGATACCCCTGAAATGGGTGTCCTCCTTCCTCCAGAATCGGGGACAGCAAGTGGTGAGGGGAGGGATGGTTTCCGCGTGGTCTCCGCTAACTTGTGGGGTCCCACAGGGAGCTATTATCTCTCCTCTATTATTTAACATCTATATGCGACCGCTTGCCCGACTGGTGCGGAGCTTTGGGCTCGAGTGTCACCAGTACGCTGATGACACTCAGCTCATTCTGAGGATGGAGGGCCAGCCGGACTCTGTACCCGATAGTTTCCATCAGTGCCTTGAGGCCGTTACTGGATGGTTGCGTGCCAGCAGGTTGAGGGTGAACCCAGCGAAGACGGAGATCCTTTGGCTGGGCCGTCCAGGTGGGGGGGGGGGAGATCCAGCTGCCTACCCTGGATGGTGAGACACTACGTCCGTCATCTTCTGTAAAAAAGTATTGGTGTCTTATTGGACCCTCTGCTCACAATGGAGGCCCAGGTCTCTGCTGTAAGCAGATCTGCATTTTTCCATCTACGTCAGGCTAGGCGACTGGCTCCCTACCTAACTAGGAACGACAGGGCGACGGTGATCCAGGCGACAGTCATCTCGAGGCTCGACTACTGTAACGCCCTCTACATTGGCCTTCCTCTGTCAGTGATCCGGAAACTGAAGCTGGTGCAAAATGCGGCGGCTCATCTTCTCGCCGGGGTGCTGGCGAGGTGGCGTATCACCCCAATTCTTAAACAGCTGCACTGGCTACCGATTGAGAACCGGATTACTTTCAAGATACTGGTACTAACTTTCAAGGCCTTACATGGTCTGGGGCCAGTGTACCTGAGGGCCCGCTTATCCCCCAACAACCCCAGAGATTACTTCGGTCTGAAGACCAAAATTTGCTTGAAGTCCCTAACATACGGACTTATCATTTGTCTTCTACTAGGCAGAGAGCCTTCTCGATTGTAGCCCCTCAATTATGGAATGCCTTGCCAGTTGAAACTCGAACCACCCGAGACTTACTTGCCTTTCGGAAAGCCTGCAAAACCTTGCTCTTCCAACAAGCTTTCAGTGGGTGAAAAACTCAGGGCTATGTGTTGCTTTTATTGTTTTTATTGTTATTTTAAAGCCAAGTGTATTGTTTTAATCTATTTTTGTAAACTGCTCCGAGCCAAACTGGGAGTAGCGGTATATAAGTTCAATAAATAAATAAATAAATAAATAAGTAAAATGTACACATATTTTAGATACTACTGCTGCTGCTGCCCAGCAGTCTATGCCATAATTTGGCTGTGAAGGCTCATCAATCCTCAGCTTGGTCAATGGAGGGGTCTGTTGTTTTAGATACTCCTCAATACTGTACATATAAAATACAAGAAATGCTGCCACATGTATAGATGGTTGCAGACATTGCTCCTTATCTAAAAGCAATGGTGTCCAGTCTGGCGCACAGCTAATGGAGGTGGTTCCTCCCCCCCCCCCCCCCCCACTAGAACTGCACTCAGTCTGTTTTACTTCCCATCCTTTCTACTATGGAAATGCCAGGAAGCTGGGAGCTGGAACCAGCCAAACCATACAGTCACCTGTAGATATAAATTTGGCTCTGGGTTCTCCAGCAGCAGTAAATATTAGCCTATCAATTCTAGTTTTTTTTGCAGAAAGCCAACCTAACCAATGTCAACACTGACGTCACTATTCTCACTTTTGATAGGGCAGACCTGCACAGCCTGTGGCCTCCAGGTATTTTGTGACTCAACTACCAGAATCCCTAGCCAGCTTGTCCAATGGTCAGGAATTCTGGGAGCTGAAGTCCAAAACACCTGGAGGATCACAGGCTAGGCACACCTGCTATAGGAGATGCCACTGGAGTATATTAGTAATCTACAACTGTTTCAGGATTATTTAGTTAGGGTACGATCAGAAGGTGGTTGTTTGGAGTATGCTATTTTTTTAAATCTGAACTGGTGCTTTGTTTATTTGTCAGTACTGTATATTGGAAACACTAATTCTGATCTCTAAAGCCCTATAATCTAAAGAGAAAATGCATTTTATTCTACTATAGTAATTGGCTTTAATATGCTGCTGTGGCACCACTTTTAAAGTGACCTTTTAATTTTATGTTCTTATTATTTATTTTTTTAATCGTGTCAGAAATGAATTGAGAATATACTGCAAAGCTTGATTATTGAATTCAGAGAAGGGCCTGGGGCTAAGAGGGAACTTTGCCATCCTAGGAGACCTTGGAGGATCACATAACCTGTACTAATCTTTTTTATTCAAAAAAGGTTCAAAACATTTATTTATATATTAAATTGAAACAAACAGCTGCACCCAGTGTCACATAATCACAAATATATTAGATTTTGTTATTAGTGAACTTGGGGGGGGGGGGGAGATAAAAACAGGCCCCAAATTCCATAAAACAAAATGAAATGTAGTAACTAGATAGAAGTAACTGAAATCTTAGGAAATGAGATCACAACATATTTAGAGATAAAATGCAGCTAACTACTGACAACAGTGAGGGTTTTTAATCATAAGAATTGCAGGGAGTTTGACTGGATGGCCCTTGTGGTCTCTTCTAGTTCTATGATCCTAAGCAATGAAGTGCTTGTGCTCCCGGCATCCCCCATTAGGTGCAAAAACACATGTTTGCTCCAAGTGCTGCATACATTACCATCCTTTAATTTAATAATCTTACACACGATACTATGCAATTTCTGGCATTTGGGATGAATTTGTAATACCGTATATCTGCTATGTTATCATTTAATTTGATAATGTGTTATATTTTTGATGTAGATGAATTTATTTTTGGGATCTGGGTGGGTTGGTATTTTGTCTTTGTCCAGTCTCTTTACGGCATTGAATGTTTGCTGATATTTGTTGTAAACTGCCCAGAGTCCCCTTGGGGAGATAGGGAGGGATATAAATAAAGTTGCATCATCATCATCATCATCATCATCATCATCATCATCATCATCATCATCATCATCATTATCATCACATATTATCTTAAAGAGCATTCACATCTCTAGGCCTGCCCAAGTTGCGAAAGCAAAGTTTTTGAAAGCTCTCATTTTACTGGTTCTATACCTTCTAAGCAAGTGCTTATACGTGTTGGAGAATAAGAGGAGAGAAAAGAAGAACCATTAACCACCACTGGTCAGAGGCCTTAAGAGAAATGTAACTGACAACCACTTGTTTAGACAGTCTGTCCTTCTTGTTCTCCACAACAACTACTAGTAATAATAATAATCCATTCCCTATGGCTCATTTCCCTATCAAATTTTTTGACAGGCTTTCTGTAATTAAAGAGTTTTTCCAGTCTCTGATCTTATGGGCTTTTAAATATATAATAATTACCTATTACTATTTTGATATAGTTTGCTGTTTTGTCTCTACTACTTTGTTGTTGTCCTCTACTATTTTGTGTAACCTTTCACAAAAAGCAGCACTTAAAAAGTTATCCTTACCTTTAGGATAACAGTCTTCTTCAACAAATGCATTCCTATTGATACAATCAAGGTCTTTTTACGTACAATCAATACACATTTAGGCAGACAAATTGATAATAAGGCATATAGATTTCTGGGGACTTTGCTGGGAAACTGATCTGGTCTAGGAACTTCACATTTATTACAAATACTCTCGCATAGGAATCTCACCACAATTGAATCCACCATCCCATAATTTCAAATTAGAATGTGATTTTTTATATTCATTCTATTTCATTTAGGTTATATTGACCGATAAATACTTAGATAGATTAAAAATGTCTTGAATATGCACACAAATCTATCAAAATAGAAATGTTAAGCCTAACAGGAATTCAAGAGGCTCATCATCTCATCTATGCCTTGTTTACATTTCTCCACTTTATACTACAGACGATATCTAGTTATTTAAAAACTGTATTGGCAAACATCTATAAAACACCACAGATCAAATACACTAAGGTTACTGGCCTCAGTGAAGAGTATAATTTGTATGTGATTATTTATTGGAATATATGAGATGTCTTTCTGACCAAATATGGAATAATCCCAGCATATCCTTCCATTGGCTAGGAAACATTACATCTTAGTAGGCTCCCTGATATCATTAATCACATCTGAAAACACTAATTTTACAAAGTAGAATCTAAAAGAGGCATGGGCAAACTTTTTAACATGGAGGCCACATCATGGGCTGGGCTGGGTGTTTATGAGGGGGGAGGGTCACAAGAGCAAGTTCCCCCTCAGAAAGCCACTTTGGGAAGATGCACCAGCAGGACCAGGGAACACTGGAGTACCTCCCTGAGGTGCATGCCTTCAGGAAACGGTTCATCCTGCCCAGGGCTTTCCTTCCCTTTCCTCCTGCTCTTCTTTGGAAAGCAGCGTGGGCTGCCTCCTGAAGATGTCCTTCTCGGGGAGATACTCCAGCGTTCCCTGGTCGGGCCGGTGCATCTTCTCAGAGAGGCTTTCCATGGGTAGGCTTGCTCTTGAGGAAGGGAGCTGCAGAGGAGGAGGAGCTGCCCTCCTAGTCACCGAGGGTAAAGGCCCAAACGAAGGGGAGCACACCAGTGAGAAGTAGCTGAGTCCTGTGGCGAGTGGGCCAAAGTGCAGGCCACGAAGGGGCTCTGCCCAGGACTGGTGTTGCGGCCACATAGGCCTGGGATTGGCCATACCTGATCTAGAAATTCTACTTTCCACTATTTAGGATAAAAATAGTTCTGTAAAGTGTAGAACTTTGCATAGCTCTTTTTGTTCACTGTTCTGCACAGCTCTCTAAAAGGCTGCTTAAACAATATATACAAAAACACACACAAAACAGACAGGAAATCTGTGTTTTTTTTAATTTATGGGAAAGAAAAAATAATACATTATACTAAGCCATCAGAACCCATGTATTTTCGAGTTTCTCTAAACACACTCACAAACCATGGTTCTCTCCAATGTTGCTTATACAAACTGAATGAGATGTAAACACAAGTAGAACATAGAAACAGACACATTATCTGGCTCAGATACTGTGCACAACATATTCAATGTGTCAAAGAATTATGGCTCTGTGTCTATAAATATCACAGTACAAAAAAGGGAAATATGTGGTTTATTTTTTTAAAAGCCACTTCTTCAAACAAGAGGGTCTTCTTTTCACATTCCTCATCTGAAAAGCCTCAGAAATGATACATTCTTTGTCCTGCGTAATTTGAATTTGTGGAGTACAGATTAGCATAAATTCAACTAGCATTAGTCTAGTTCACTTGTAACAGTAGACCAACTTTATGTGCTTAATCCTCAGACTCATGATCTTCCTGTCTTCCAGCTATTCAACAGAATGGATGCAAATGAGTATTTGAGAACACTTTGATTCTATGCTGTTACAGTAGAGTCTCACTTATCCAACACTCGCTTATCCAACGTTCTGGATTATCCAACGCATTTTTGTAGTCAATGTTTTCAATGCATTGTGATATTTTGGTGCTAAATTCGTAAATACAGCAATTACTACATAGCATTAATGTGTAATGAACTACCTTTTCTGTCAAATTTGTTGCATAACATGATGTTTTGGTGCTTAATTTGTAAAATCATAACCTATTTTGATGTTTAATAGGCTTTTTCTTAATCTCTCCTTATTATCCAACATATTCGCTTATCCAACGTTCTGCCGGCCCGTTTATGTTGGATAAGTGAGACTCTACTGTACCCATTATATCTAAGATGGGAGATATACAGACAGAATTATCTATAGTTTGTTAAAAGAAGTTTACTGATGACACTGACTATAGCTAAATGTAGGGGAAGAGAACCTGTAAACCTAAAATTTTGCATAGAAAACGAAACCATGGTTTGTCATTACATGTGATCGCAGCCACTAAGAATCAGATCAAACCATGACCTACACCATAGCTTGCGCTTCAAGGTGTACAATTCCCAAATCATACTTTAGAGCTGTTTGTCTCTTTCTATTTTCCATCTACATATCATCTTGCTTCACAGTTTCTGAAGCACAACTTCCACCTCCATAGAGCTTCAGCTTTCTGAAACAAAGCAACATCTATTAGCAGGCCTATCAAAAGTTCATGAATTCAGATATAGCAGTAATGCAGAGCAACAGTAGTTTAAAAAACAGTATTGAAATTGTTGTTTTCCTGGCTTAGCAAATGTTTGCAAATCATGGCCTGTGACTAGATATATGTTAAGCTCACACAAAAAATAGCATGGCTTGTCACAAGTTAATTAATTACATTGGAAAAGAAACATTTTTTTCTTAAATTTGATAGTTTTCCTTTCCTATGACATGAATAAATCTTCAGAGTTTCTAAAGTACCAAATAAAAGCTTTATTCCAAAGTAATTTTCCACTTGTAAGGAAAGATGAAGAAGGAAGATAAAAAATTAACCTACAATTCAAACTGGAGGCTGGAAATTAAGAGACTCAATACTACCTCAGCAAAAAATAGATTTCCCATCTATTATGTGGCAGAACTCCAAGTTATTGGTTTATTGTACATTCACATTTTCCTGTTACCAGAGTAAGAGAAAAAAACATTTTCTGTTTCCAGGTAACAAGGAACAGTAAATCCTAAAATATTTTGTTTTATTTGTCAGTTAATTTGAAACATTCTTGGCTAAGAATAGAATGCTATTTTCCAAAACAGTTGCTTTTTTCCTATAAACTTTATTTTTATAATAAACATACAATACACATAAAAATATACAAAGCAATTTCTAAGGCCAACTTCACAAAGGGAACAAAGTTACAATAGTCCACATAGAAATCAAAATACATGCAGGAATCCAAACCTTTCTAAATGATTTATTGATTACACCTTTATAAAAACAATGTCACCAGGTCTTCAGTTCTTTCCATATCGGTTCAGCTCACATACTCAGTTCTGAACTTGCTAAATCACACTTTAGCAGCCACAGAAGATCAAACTGAACACACACTCTAACTCAGGCATGGGCAAACTTCAGCCATCCAGGAGTTTTGGAGCTCAACTCTCACAATTCCTAATAGTCAGTAGGAATTGGCTGGGATTTCTAGGAGTTGAAGTCCAAAACACCTTGAGGGCCAAAGTTTGCCCATGCTTGCTCTAACCCTATTTTTTCTGTGCCTTACTACCAGGTTTAATTCAACCAAATAGATACTAGAGTATAAGTCAAATTTTTCAGCCAAAGTTTGCCCATGCCAAAGTTTGCCCATGCCAAAAATTGCCCCTGCCTACTCTAACCCGATTCTTTCTGTGCCTTACTGTCTGGTTTAATTCAACAAAACAGATACTGTATATACTCAAGCATATGCCAAGGGGAGCTGAAAAAGCTCCCCTCGTCGTATATTTGAGTGAAGGTCCTGACTGGATTATCTTTGGGTCGGTTTATATTCGAGTATATAGGTAATCATAGTTGAACAGTCTTATCTTAAATTACAGTTTTATGTAAATATTTAAAAACATTTAACCTACTGATGCCTCAATTGATGCAATTTTATTGGAATCTATTTTTATTTTAGAAATTTACCAGTAGCTACAGCATTTCCCACCCTCGTCTTATTCTCGAGTGAACAAGTTTTCCAGGTTTTCTGTGGTAAAATTAGGTGCCTCGACTTATATTCAGGTCAGCTTATATTCGAGTGTATAGGGTATTTTCTAAAGTTTCCTGTAATATTGGAATCCAGGATCATCCAATGAAGGAAACAAAGGAAAACGCAATACATATATACTGTACTGCACCAGAAAAGTTTATGTAAACTATGGAACATATTTGTATTATACATTATCCCTTGTATCAGCAGTAACATGATTCTGTATAACAGTTACAAGCAAAAATGAGAAAGAATGGGCCACTGACTTTAGGATTCCATTTGGATGTTAACCATAGCCATCTTGATTGGCCACTTTCCCTACAGAGCTCTCTCTTAAGATATGTACAGTGATACCTTGACTTAAGAGTTTAATTTATTCCATGACCAAGCTGAACTCAAAATGCTCTTATCTGTTATTTCCCCCATTGAAATGCATTGAAATGCTATTAAATCCTTTCTGGGGCCCCAAACCCGCCCCTTGAATTTTTTACATGTTTTTAAATAAGAAAATGTAATTTATAAATAACAAATAATGCATAAATGTATATTCACATGGAACAATAAAAAAGATCAACTTTAAAATGGTAGAAGGACAAAGTTGTGGCAAGGAAGCACACTGTGAAGAGGCAGAATCATCACTTTCTTCATACTGTACTCATTCCAGCCTCCCCCCCTCTCTTTATGAAGCCAAACATACCAGGATTAACACCACAGAAAACCAACTAACCTAAAGTTCCTCATAGCGGACAAGAGCAAAGTGGACAGCAATCTCCCAATGCAGACAAGGGCAAAGCAGACAGCAATCTCCCAAAGCGGACAAGAGCACAAGGCTGTTCCTTTGAAGCTCTAGAGCCCAGTATCTGGCGCTAGTGCTCTGTCTAGTGCTAGCGCTTAACTCAAAATGTTGCTCTTAGGTCAAAGTGAAGACCAAGCAACAGGTCTTAAATCAAAATGCTCTTAAGTTGAGACACTCTTAAGTAGAGATTCCACTGTATTTGATCCACCATAGCTCTAATGCTCAATTTAATGTTGCATCCCAGGTTACAAACTGTAATTCAGTTTCAGTCTATAATCAAAGTCTTGATCTATAGCAGGGTTATTAAACTTTTCAACTGTTTGCCTAACCACAGGTATATAGGTATATAACATATGTATAAAATAAAGTATTTGCTGATAACAAGCAAGCCTTTACAAGGTTTGCTAAACAGGCTGTGTGGAAAGTTGGCCTGCTTCCATTAAGAGAGGAGCTGCATTAGCTTTGCCATTCATGTTCAAAGTTTGCATAATGCAAATACAGTATTAATAGTCTTCAAACAAAACCAGGTAAGCTGGTCAAGGTACTCACAATAGTTCTTTTATCACAGTCTCTTCACAGAAAGATTCAAAGGCATCTACTCCCAGCCTTTTCAATCTTTCTCCTTCCCTCCCTTCTCAGTGTCGTCCTTTCTTCCCTTTCACCTGTCCCACCCTTTACACCCACCTACCTCACTATCACCTCCAGTGTAATTCTATGGTGGAAGTTGATCTCAGCCTCCTTCCACACAGCTGTATAAAATACACACTTTATTTATTTCGTGTCAAAAGCATTGCATAACAAATACATTTTAAAAATGATGGGGGGAAAAAGGAAATTGCAAGCAACTAAATAGTTTTAGACCATCTGCATACTGGTAGCACTCTAGGCCAAAGCTCCGCACTAGTCCAGCAAGTGGTCGGACGTAGATGTTAAATAACAGGGGCGAAAGGATAGCACCCTGGGGAACTCCAGAGCAAAGGCAGGAGCTCTCAGAGCTTTGGCCTAACCACTCCACCCTCTGTCTCCGGTCCCGGAGAAACGAGTTGAACCATTGAAGAGCTAAACCTCGTACACCAGACATAGCCAATCGATGGATCAGCAAGTCGTGGTCCACGGTGTCGAATGCAGCTGTAAGGTCCAAGAGTACCAATAGCGCTGATCTGCCCCGGTCTAGCTGGCGACGAATTTCGTCAGTAATAGCTACCAAGACAGTCTCTGTCCCATGACCTGAACGAAAGCCTTATTGTATTATGATATACTGGTAGTGATCCTGCCAGTTGTGTAAGCCGCCCTGAGTCCCCTCGGGTAGAAGGGCGGGGTAGAAATATCGGAATATCGGAAAAAAGCGGGCAACAGCAACCGCATTGTCCGTAGCTTTAAGCAACTCCTCCTCTGTACATGAGGCAGGACATTGTGGGCAAGCATACATATGTGGAGTTGTTTGTTCTGCTCCACAGTCACACAAGGTGGAGGATTCCTCCAGGTAGTGCCACCTTGCCAGGTTGTCTTTTGATCTGCCTACTCAACTTCTGAGTCTGTTCAGGGACTTCCAAGTTGCCCATTCATGGTTTGTGTAGTGTCTCAGAGACCCTCGAGTCATGACTCTGTCGCCATTATGGATCAGACCGAAGAACATATGGGGTTGGTGCCGACTCCGCAAGATTCTGCCCCCTTCCAGATGTTCCGTTGACAGTTTTAGCCCACAGTTAATTACAAAGGCCCTTGAGCCAGAGCCCGGTTCTCCAGAGAGCGCTCCTTTTGACCGAAGATTGTTTTGGGAAACATCTCGCTCGGAGAAGCAGAATAAGAGAAAAAGCGCTAGATTAGCGGAGAGAGCAAGTGCTAATTAAGCCAGTTCCCTTGAGAGTTTCCCGGGAGGGTTGCATCTGGCAAGTTGTTGACTTTAGTCCACTTTCCCTTGGGAAAGAGTGTTCAGACACCTGGCTTGAGGGGAGATTGTAGTCCCATAAAAGTTCTGGGCGCAGACTGACCTTTGCGGTGTCAACGTGTCAGTTGAGGAATTCACACCGGCTCTAGTTTCTGCAGCGCGCTACTCTCGAGTAGACCGGGCGTTGCATCTCATCTCCCTGCCAAGCCTGGACAGCGATTCAGCTTTACCACGACTAACATGCCTTGCCTTGTATCCTAGCCTCGGAATTGAAACCTGGAACTCTTTGACAGACCTTGCTATAATCCCCACTCAAACAGCCTAGAAGTTTGAGTGTGTTTTGGTTATCGGATTTAAAACTTTGAACTCTAATGCTGGACATCTACTTTCACATTACTGGACTATATTTGACCTTTTCTGAAAGGACTATTGATGGACTATATACTCTGCTTATTGTTGTTAGTCTCCTTTATTTCTTTAATAAAGATATTAGATTGTTTATTGGCCTCCGTGTCTGGTTCCCAGTGCTCACGCTGCCCTGAGGCATCACAGTTTGCTCCTGGAGGAAAAGCCTCATAGGGGGCCATCAAGTTAGAATTGCCAGGTTTGGCTGCCCAGAGGGACACCCTTGCTGCTGCTGGAGGAACACCAAGAGGAGTGGTGGTTCTCATAAAGCCCTTCCTTGATTTGAGTCTGGTGGGAGGAGGCTAATAGTCATGCAGTGGATGGCTTTCACAATGTTCGACCTTATTTCTCTCGCAGTTAGCAGCAACTTCCCGTCGCACGTCAGGAGGGGCAATGCCAGCTAACTTGTAGAGTTTATCGACAGGTGTAGGTTTAAGGCATCCTGTGATTATTCTGCATGTTTCGTTTAGTGTTATGTCCACCTGCTTCGCATGGGCAGACTTTTGCCAGACAGGACAGGCGTACTCAGCAGTTGAGAAAGACAAGGCCAGGGCTGATGTTCTTATTACTTGTGGGTCTGCACCCCATGTACTGCCAGTCAGTTTCCGCAGGATGTTGTTGTGTGCAGCTACTTTGTGCTTGGTGTTCATGCAGTGTTTCCTATATGTTAGTGTTCGATCTAAGGTGACACCAAGGTATTTAGGATGGAAACAGTGTTCGAGCTCTTGGCCTTCCCAAGTAACTTTCAGTTTCTTGTTGGCTTCACAGTCACGTAGGTGGAAAACACACACTTGTGTCTTGGCAGGGTTAGGCTTCAGGTGGTTCTCTTTGTAGTAGCTGGAGAGATCTTTCATGGCATTAGTGAGTTGGTTTTCAACTGTTTCGAAATCTTTCGCTTGTGTTGTAAGGCCACGGTCATCAGCATATATAAAGCTCTTTGTGAGTGGTGGTAGTGGCTGATTGTTCGTGAAGATGTTAAATAAGGTCGGTGCAAGAACGCTGCCTTGGGGTAAACCATTCTTTTGCCTCCTCCATCTGCTTTTCTGGCCCTGAAACTCCACATAGAAGCTGTGGTTTTCTAGGAGGGTCTGGACAGTTTTTGTAAAGTCAAAGTCCCGGGTGATATGGTAGACTTTATGCAGCATTTTTCTATGTTGCACCGTGTCATAGGCTGCTGTAAGGTCCACAAAAACTGTTCCCGTAATGAAGCCTTTCTCATAGCCTTCCTCGATATGCTCAGTCAGATGAAGAATTTGACCTGTACAGTTTTTCCCTGGTCTGAAACCTGCTTGTTGTGGAATAAGCTTGGGTTCGATAACAGGTCCTAGTCGATTTAATAGCATCCTCTCATATACTTTATATAGATGACATAAGAGGGAGATTGGTCGGTAGTTCCTGGCATTGGAGGCATCTTTACCAGGTTTTAAAATGGCAATGATCTTAGTTTTCCTCCATGCTCTGGATTGAATGGCAGTGTGGATTCAGATAACCCAGTTCAAAGCAGATATTGTGGATTATCTGTGTTGATATTCCGGGTTATATGGCTGTGTGGAAGGGTCCACAGTGATGCTGAAAACTTAGAGATTCCAAGAGAGGTGTTGCCTCAGATAAAAAACAATTGTACCCACCTTTTCTGATTTTATAGGGGTTGGTCCTGCACCCCTATCTCCAGCAAATATAAAGGATTGACAGTAGACTTAAGTCTATATGTGCTTGTGCTACAACTTCCTTCTCTCAATTAATCTCAAAGACATTACTAGATACCACTACATAAAGATGTAGTTACTGAATTTTGGAAGAACAGGACTGAATCTTTGGTTAGGAACACAGTTCTGTAGATACACATGTATGCACATAAGCATACAGAGCATCCTAAAATCATAACTACTTTAATAATACAATTCCCACAACTTGAATTAAGGAGTCAGATTTTCAAGTCAAGGTGCTGTGGCAGGCCAAGGTACTGTGAGCCGTCCTGAGTCACTCTGGGGAGAGGGGGCAGGATATAAATAAAGTTTATTATTCTTATGTAATGATCCCGGAGATTGGAACAGCAATGTTAGGAAGAAACAAGCATTTTATATTTTAAAGAATTTCATAAAAAGTGATCCAAGAAGGGAGCCAAAATGATACAAAAATGAGCATTGAATTGAATAAATAAGCAATAGCATATAAAAGTAATATTTTAACATAACCTACAAGTACTAAATCAAGATTTTTCTCAAACAATGTGAAACCAACAAGTTGCCAGTATCTTCCACTTCATAAGAATACATTTGAGACCTCACTTGGTCCACATTCAGAAGCAAGTAGATTTATTTAATTTTAAAGTTAAATGCATAGGAAAAACAATGAGCTCAGCTCAAGATACCTGCCCAAGTGAAGAATCTGAGTTCTTTAAACTTAACTATGGATTTTTTGTTAGGCCTATTACCACTTAAGTACATTTACAAGGATTTGGCAAAATTGAAAGAAGTCATTTACTGGAAAAACAATTATAAAACTTCTCCCATTTGAGATTTTCACATTGTTAAGTGACTATGTCAAAGCCAATCTATACATTACAAAATTATTGATTGTAATTTAAACTGTAGGGTGGGATTTTTAAAAATAGTTCCTCAATACGAGTTCCAAAAAAAAAAATTTGGACCAATATTCCTTGCTCCAGAAAACGCCATGAAATCCATGGGTTCACCATAGGTCAAGAGGTAACTTGAAGGCACACATACAGATTACTGTGCTAGCCAACTGACAGGAAATGGCTCAATGGTATGGAATTCTGGGAGTTGAAGTTATGGTTTTACAAGGTCTTTAGCCTTCTCTACCAAACCTCTACATAAATCTGGCCAAGAAATCTCTATAATAAATTGCCATACATCAGACAAATTTGGGGTGCATCTATACTATAGAATTAATGTAGTTTGCCATAATTTTTACTACTATGGCTTAATGCTAAAAACAAAGTCTTTAGCCTTTTCATCCAAAGTCTGCTGGTGTCTCACCAAACCATAAATTCAATGATTTCATCACATTGAGTAATGGTGACTAAAGTAGGAAAAGTGGTTTTCAACTGCAGTCTAGAATGATACTGTTCATTCTCTTATGTTAAGATGCTACCACCTTGCATTGATGTCCATGTAACCTACATCCCAGTTATAAACTGTAACATATGTTCTGTACCTTGAATAAAGAGGAAGAACTCATTTGGAGAACTGCTTGATTTGGGGCTTTGTATTCTTCCATATACTCATTTTTTTGTTTGTTTAATGCAGTGGTTCCCAACCTTTGGCCCTCTAGTTGTTTATGACTTAAAATCCATAAGAATGTTTAACTGATCTTAAATTAATTAAAACATTTATCTCTCATAGGTAATAGCTGTTTTGCATACTGTACCATCACAACAGGTTTGAATGATGAAAAGATCAACAAAGAACTTCAATTAAACAAGTAATGCAACATTTTCAAAACATTATTCAGCTAGAATGTCCTCCAGGCTACTGCTTCTTAAAATGTGGGTTCCAACAACAAAAGGGGTCCCATTAGCTCAATGTTGGGGTCACAAAAAAAATTGACAACAGTAAGTTTTCTGAACATCATGCATTACCAAAAATCTGTTAGCAATAACATGCATTGTTTATAGAGGACTCAGCAGAAAATGCTTCAGCTGTACTCCAGAAAAAGGAAAGAGCATTGTTTTAGCAAGCCTTGCAAATGCTAATTTAGTAAATGTTTGATTTTATACCTGCACAAATGGAGGGCTTTTGCACAATTAAAACTTATGTGCCAACTGTGCCCGTTCTTTAAGAAGCCAGATCTAGCCATGGTGGTACATGTCTCACATCCTGTATGGATTACTGTAACATGCTCTATGTGGGGCTGCCTTTGAAGAGTGCTCAGAAACTACAGATAGTCCAAGAGCTGTAGCCAGGTTGCTGACTGGGGTGCGGACAACCCCCCTGAAGCAGCAGCTCCACTGGCTGCTAGTTTTTTTCCAGGCACATTTTAAAGTGCTGGTTATGACTTTTAAAGTCCTGGATGGCTCAGGTTCAGGCTATTTAGCCAACAGCTTCTCCTTCTATGAGCCTGCCAGGGACCCGAGATCTTCAGGAGAGGCCCTTCTTTTGGTTCCACTTCCATCTCAATCTCAGTTGGTGGGAAAAAGAGAGGGGGCCTTCCCAGTGGCTGCCCCTCAACTCTGGAATTCCCTGCCCAGGGAAGCCAAAATAGCTTCAACAAAAATAATAAGGATTTGCTACAGAACATTTAAAAGGAGCGCACTCTATAGAGAATACAAGAGTTACACAGCACATATATACTTGTGAGTGTGTGTGTATGAGAGGGGGGGGGGAATATATCAATTCCTTCCTCATTCCACTCCTTCGTCAGCCTTTCCTCAGAGGTTCTCAAACTCTTCACTCAGGGAAAAAAGAAAATGATAAGGAGGCAGTTCCACTTTAGAGTTAGAGTCCTCAGAAATAAGTCTAAGGAAACCATCTCCCTGTCCCATTCATACTATATTAAGAATAAGATAATTCCAGGCTTGTATTAATTTAGAGGCAACAGCTATATTCCTCCAGAGATTAACAAACAAAAGGACCAGATTAGCTGTTGACAGAGGGACACCTTTGCTTTCTGATGGTTTAATGTACACAATGTTTCATGCACAACATTGAATTCATGCACAAAAATTGAATCCAATGTTATCACCTTTTATAGCTCTTATTATTTTTATGGCTTTTACTACTTTTATGTCTTGTTTTATGAATGGATCACATTAGGATGCTGTTTTAACACAGTTGTAAGCCGCCTTGAGTCCAACAGGAGAAAGGTGGGATAAAAATGGCCGAAATAATTAAAGAAACACTTTTAAAAACACAGTACTATGTGAACATACCTTCAGACTACTGTATATAAGGCAAGGTCCCACACAGTCTAGAAGAGGAACCATGGCGAATGGCCAAATCGTAAGATGATGACAAAACTGTTGCAAATCAAGTCTTACATGGGTAGAAAACCCCTATATTATTTCAATTCATTTATTCCTTACTACCTTAAGGATATGTGTATAAAATGTATATGAAAAAAACAGATTCCATATTTAGACTTGAGTCCCCTCTCCAAGAGATCTAATTATATTTCTAAATACAAATAATAGAATCACAGAGTTGTAAGAGACCGTATGGGCCATCCAGCCCAACACCAACTGTGCTCTGAAGTCACAGACTGAAGAGCGGGCAGCCAGGAAGACACAGCTCCATCGTGTCTCCTGCAGCATCACTCAGGAGACCCTCAATATATACAATATAATAATATATTGAAATAATAACATTGTAATGTAATAGTGCCAGTATATTGTATGCAATATTAATAATGTTGTATAATAATATACTGTATACTACAACTTATGATATGGTACAATATATAATATAATACCACTAGTATAATGTACTGGTAGTGTGTGTGTGTGTGTGTGTGTATATATATATATATATATATATATATATATATATATATATATATTAGTATAATAATATAGGACTATATGGTTATCATATATTTACATTACATATAATATTACTGGTAATATTGAAGTATAATGTGTTATTATTTTTGATGTGGATGTGGATTTGTTTTTGAGATTTGGGGGTTGGTTATTTTTGTCTGTGTTCAGCTTCTCACGAGATTGAATGTTTGACAATATATGTTGTAAACTGCCCTGAGTCCCCTCGGGGAGATAGGGTGGGATATAAACTCAGTTTTGATCATTACTATATATTATTATTATCCTCTGCCATGCAAGAAAAGCACAATCAAGCACTCCTGACCAAATTGGGAGGGATAGCCAATACTCCAGAAGACAGAAGCAGAATTCAAAATGATCTTAACAGATTAGAAGTTTAACAGAGACAAATGCAAGATACTTCACTTAGGCAGAAAAAAATGAAATGCAAAGATAGAGAATAAGGGATGCCTGGCTCAATAGCAGTACGTGCGAAAAAGATCTTGCGTTGACAAGTTAAACATGAGCCAACAATGTCATGCGACAGCTATAAAAGGCAATGGGATTTTGACCTGCATAAATAGGAGTATATTGTCTAGATTCAGGGAAGTCATGCTACCCCTCTATTCTGCCTTGGTGAGACCACACCTGGAATACTGTGTACATTTCTGGGCACCACAGTTAAAGGGAGACGTTGACATGCTGGAATGTGTCCAGAGTAGAGCGACTAAAAAAAATCAAGGGTCTGAAGAACAAGCCCTATGAGGAGCGACTTAAAGAGCTGGGCATATTTAGCCTGCAGAAGAGAAGACTGATAAGAGACATGATGGCCATGTATAAATATGTGAGAAAGAATCATAGGGAGGAGGGAGCAAGCTAGTTTTCTGTTGCCCTGGAGACTAGGATGCAGTACAAAGGCTTCAAACTACAGGAACATTAGGAAGAACTTCCTAACTGTGAGAGCTATTCAACAGTGGAACTCTCTGCCCCGGAGTGTGAATAAGGCTCCTTCTTTGGAGGCTTTCACACAGAGGCTGGATGGCCATCTGTTGGCGGTGCTTTTAATGCGATTTTCCTGCTTCTTGGCAGGGGGTTGGACTAGATGGCCCACAAGGTCTTTTTCAATTCTATGATTCTACAGATGGCCATCCAGCCTCTGTATAAAAGCCCTCAAAGAAGGAGACACGGAGTTCAACTGTTAAACAGTTCTAACAGTCAGGAAGTTCTTCAAGTGGAATTTGAACCCACAGCAAGTCCTAGTCTCCGGGGCAGCAGGAAACATTCCGTTTTTTTTAAAAAAAAAATCAAAAATACAAAACATTTATGTTCCTAAGCATTTCAGACACCTTGTACTTGTTCCCTATTTTAAAATGTCAACAAACCAAACTTCTCTTTGTTCACCCATTTCTGGGGATGGAAAACATTGCTCAGGGCAGTACGGTGGCTCTCAACCTGTGAGTCCCCAGATGTTCTGGCCTTCAGCTCCCAGAAATCCTAACAGCTAGCAAATTTTTGGGAGTTGTGGACCAAAACGCTTGGGCACCCACAGGTTGGGAACCACTGATTTAGGAGAAAGCAAGGAGATGTACCTTCCTTGCTTAGTTTTTCCAATATATACCTCACAACCTCTGAGGATGATTGCCACAGATGCCGGCGAAATGTCAGGAGAGAATGCTTCTGGAACATGGCCATACAGCCCGGAAAACTAACAACAACCCCGTGATTCTGGCCATGAAAGCCTTCGACAACACAAGCAGGGAGATATTTCTGTGCAGCAAAACCCCAGGCCAAGGGTGAGCAAAGAGCATACCTTCTTATCCTTGTGTTATTTCAGGTCACGTTGTGGACATTTTGAGAGGCTTTTCCCTCGGAGGGAGGCGAGAAGAGGGTTTCCCAGGCTGCTGGGAAGTTGGGCGGCCCTGAGGCGGAGGGAGGCGGAGAACGGAGGGTGACACTCCGGGGAAGCTCCTCTGTTGTTGCCTGAAACATGGGGGACTGGGGAGGAGGGCCTCATAAAGGGACGCAGGCCATGACGGGGCCCTTCCCGGCCCAGTATTCCGTCAGCCGGTGGGGTCGAGGGGAGCGGGCGCCAACCGCGCTCATATCAGTCCTGCGGGTGCGGAGAAGGCGGTTCCCACGGACGCAGCCAACACGGAGGCCCCGGAGTCACCGCTTTCCCTTCTCCCTCAGAAGCTCAACCTCTCATCTCGCGATGGGCGCTTCCTTGCATCGTGAAAGGCGCAGAAAGCAGAAGGAGATCCCGCGAGGTTCCGGTTCTCGCGAGACTCTAGGCATTCGCGAGACTCGAGGCAACTATTAGAGGCCTGCCAAGAGGATTGTGTTTATGTGACTGACAGGACGTCACTTCGTAAGGCTGTGTTACAGGGAAATCAATTTATTGGTGAGGTTGATCATGGCACAGGAAAAAACAATCTTTCCTTGTGTTTTATATCTCCAAGGTGTTTCAAAATAAAAAAAAACGCACACTACTATTTTGCAGGCAATACAGGTAGAGAATGTGTTGCTGTGAGTTTTCCGAGCTGCATGGCCACGTTCCAGAAGCATTCTCTCTTGACGTTTTGCCTGCATCTAGGACAGACATCATCAGAGGTTTCGAGGTTTGTTGGAAACTAGGCAAATGAGGTTTATATACCCTGTTTCCCCGAAAATAAGACATCCCCGAAAAATAAGACCTAGTAGAAGTTTTGCTGAATTGCTAAATATAAGGCCTCCCCCGAAAGTAAGACCTAGAAAAGATTTTGTTTGGAAGCATGCCCAGCGCCTGCCAAACTGAACACTAGAGCATGCAGGATTGGTAAATGTACATACCAGTTGTACATGGAAATAAAGGTAGTAACAAGAAATTCTTGATAGGATTCAGTTTGTCTGGTTATGTTGGTTTGTGATGACAACTACTGTACAGTATATAATAAATGTTCATTTTTAAAACAATAAATGTGAATTCTTCTTCATGGAAAAATAAGACATCCCCTGATAATAAGACCTAGCACATCTTTGGAAGCAAAAATTAATATAAGGCACTGTCTTATTTTCGGGGAAACACGGTATCTGTGGAATGACCAGGGTGGGACATTCACCCCACTTGACTAGTTTCCCAACAGACTTCACAACCTCTGAGGATGCTTTCCATAGATGTAGATGAAACGTCAGGAGAGAATGCTTCTGGAACATGGCCATACTGCCCGGAAAACTCAAAGCAACCCAGTGATTCTGGCCATGAAAGCCCTCAACAACAGATAGATAATATCTTATCCTACTGGTTTGGAGCAGGCATGGGCAAACTTCTGCACTCCAGGTTTTTTTTTTTACTTCAACTCCTACAACAAGTTGAATATGAGCCAACAGTGTGATGCAGCAGCTTAAAAAGCCAATAGGTTTTTGGACTTCATCAAAAGGAGTATAGTGTCTAGACCAGGCATGGGCAAACTTTGGTTCTCCGGGTGTTTTGGATTTTAACTCTCACAATTCGTAACAGCCTACCGGTTGTTAGGAATTGTGGGAGTTGAAGTCTAAAACACCCGGAGGGCTGAAGTTTGCCCATGCCTGGTCTAGATTAAGGGAAATCATGGTGCCTCTCTATTCTGCTTTGGTTAGACCTCACCTGGAATACTGTGTCCAATTCTGGGCACCACATTTTAAAAGAGAAATTGACAAGCTGGAAGGTGTCCAGAGGAGGGCAACTAAAATGATCCAAAGTCTGGAGACCATGCCCCATGACAGTAGTTCTCAACCTGGGGTCCCCAGATGTTTACCAGCTGTTAGGATTTCTTGCAGTTAAAGACCAAAAACATCTGGGGACCCCAGGTTGAGAACCACTGCATGAGGAGTCAGGTGGTGCTTAAAGAGCCAGGTGGTATGTTTAGGCATGACACGATAGCCATTCATAAATATGTGAAAGGATGTCATAAGGAAGAGGGGCAGTCTTGTTTTCTGCTGCCCTGGAAACTAGGACTCTTGAGTAATGGGTTCAAATTACAGAGGAGATTCCACCGGAATATTAGGAACAACTTCCTGACTGTAAGAAGGAACTCTCTGCCTTGGAGTGTGGTGGAAGCTTTTAAACAGAGGCTGAATAGCCATCTGTCAGGAGTACTTTGATTGTGCTTTTCCTGCATGGCAGAGGGTTGGATTAGATTGCCCATATGTTTCTTCTGTATTATTCTATGATTCTATGATATGAATCGCCATGGGGAGAGAGGGAATTAAATTATTATTATTATTATTATTATTATTATTATTATTATTAGGGATGCAAAATAAATAAACAAAAGAAATCCAGAATTGTGAACTGTTACATCTGTATATATCTTGCACCTTAACTTCTAATAAGTTGTTAGTGTTATGATTGAGCCTCATGGCTCTGTTACTGACAGACGTGGGCGTAAGACTCCTCGAGAGTCAGATACTCTCGAGGAGCGAGAAAGAAAAAGACTGCGAGACATTTTTGCAGCACCATCTGACGAAGAGTCTTTTGAGGGGTTTACGGAGAGAATGGAGGAGGGGCTGGTTAGCTCGGAGGAGGATGAGATGGATTGGACTCGGGTGAGGGAGGAATTGGGTGCCACTGGCAATGATGGGATAGAAGATGAATGGGGACCTTCAGGATTAGACCCATGGTCAAGCTGGAGGGATGGGACGGGATCCACAGCTGGAGATGCTGTGGGGCGTAGTCAGAGGTGTTCCAGCTCTGATGAGGAAAGTGATGAGGAAACGCCCGGGTTAAGGAGGACAGCTGACAGTGATGAGGATTTGTAACTGGCATAAAATGGGGCTTGGGAGCAATTGCAAATTGCGTTGGGCAAGGTAATCTGGACGAACGCTTGGGATCTGTGTGGGACGCTTTCCTGAAGACTGGTGTGTTTTCGTGTGCTGATACGTAAGTTGTTTTGGAATTCAGGGTCAGACGGCGGGAGGAATTGTGTGGGCATTTGTTTGTGCAAACCTGTGCTTACTCTTATTAGCTTGACCTTCCGTCGTCTTCTTGACGGACGCCATCTCCTGCTTTGAAATTCGGACTGAACTGACCACGGCTTGACTTCCCCCTTCTTGGACTTGGAAACTACAAACGTCTGCTTCTGGCTTTGATCTACGGAAAGGAACTGGGTCTACTCTACTGCTACAATCCTTGGCTGATCTGTTCGTGTTGGAAATCCTGTCTGCTGTGTGTGTGGGAGCGACGCAAGTTACTCTAAGCACAGTGTTGGCAGCAGAGAGGAATCTGCTGCCAATTAGTTGCATTCTTTTGTATCTTTTGTTCCTCGGCTTTTGTTTTGTTTATCCCCAGGCTGAAGCAAGCAGTTTGTTTTTACCCGGATTAAACTCCGGTTTAATCCGGTTTATCTTTTGAACGTTTTTCCTTGTCCCTTTTTGCTCCTAAAGGCTAATACTGCCTGGCCCTTGTATTTTACGGGCATTTTTGAGTTCTGTAATCCAATAAACTCTGTTATCTTGAATCTTGTGGCGTTCTGTCCTTGACAGTTAGAAATAGGAATTTCATCCACTTGTTACCACAAGCAACTCCTGCTGAAAATCTCTCACCTAACCATTATAAATATGGCTGCTCCCTGTTTTTAAATTACCAATCCTAATTCCATTTTCATTGGTTAATTATTTAAAGGTAAGTCATAAATTGAAAGTACAGGCAAAGCTAACCAATTTTCATTTTAATAGGCAGATAAACATGTAAAAGCACAGGTAGGCAACTTTTACTTATGCAATCTTATTTACAATCAATCTTGATTCCAGCTTAGGCAATTTGAAAAAACAGACCCATAGCCTTAGATGACCTGTCCTATAAGGCTGAAGGAGACTGAAGGAGGCATAGTAATGAAATTTGGCTTTGGAGGTGCTTGGCTATCACATACTGCTTGTTTCCAGAAAGTGGGAACAGGGAAAGTTGGCTTTATTATCCTCAGCAGCAGCATTCTGTTATCTAATTCAAAAAGTGGAAGAGTGTCTTAATTCAAAGTTACAGTAGTTATGAAAATACTAGAATAATAGTGTCATTCCAAAAGATATCCAAGACACTTGTCATCATACTTGTTCTTCCGTGACAGAATACAAACTAACAAATTTGAGACATTTGAAGAACTTGATCAGAAAATTCCAATAAACAATTGAAAGTGCAGGCAAAGCACTCTTCTCAAAAATGCATCTGCCACACTACTTATGGTATAGGAGAAGAGTTGCCAGTGATCAGCCTGCCTTTTTTTTAAAGAATATATTAGCTAATGTTAACCCATTTTTCCATATATACTGTGATCACAGTTCTGGTTATCTTTCTTCACAACTCCTATTTAAGGTTCAAAACTAATATACACCCTGCTAAGCTGAGAACTTAAAAATATGAACTAACTCTGAAAAGCGCCCAGCAAGAAAATGGCTAAAAAAAAGTTTATATATAATCAGCAGGGAGAATCAATTTTCTTTATACAGCAGGTGAGTCAAGTTATTAAACGCAGTTGTGGTGACCTTTGAGGAAGTGCTAAAAGCCACCATCTAAGGCACAGAACTATGAAAAAAGAAATAGTGACTAATTTGTGAACACATCTGAATGATAAACAACTAATCCTTTAATTTTGGAAATGATAATCAAAATGTATGCTTTCAGCCCTCAGCAAGGGCAACATACATCCAAGGGGTTGAACATATAAATTAAATGACACTCTTTACAGTCAGTTCTCCAGTATCCACAAATGCAACCATTCAGAATTTGAAAATATTCCCCTCCAAAAAATTCCAAAGCAAGCCTTGAGTTTGCCATTTTATATAAGAGGCTTTTTTTCCCCTCGGAGGACTCCTGTGCGTGATTTTTTTTTAATTTGTGGAGGTTGGTGCATGGCCAATCAACACACAGTCTTCACAGAGTGGGGTCCCAGCCAGTGGCATGATTTACACGACGACAGTGGCTTCTCAGTCAATTTCAGCCTTCTTCTGCCTTCACAGCCGTTGTAACATGTACCATGTTATGCTCTGCCTGTTCCGCCGTTGAGGTCTTAAGAGGCACCATTATACTACATGATTGTATATAATAGGACATGAGCATTCAAGGGTTTTTTTTTTATTCATGGGGTTTCCTGTTTCCAAACCGAAACAGGTGCCAAGATCCCATATTGTCAAAGCAAACAAGCATACACCAGAATATGATATAGAAGTTGGATTGTGTGTCTGCAGTGTAGTAGCCAAATGGGTTTCAGATTTGACTGTTTTGCACTTAATTACTAATATTTTGAATGAATTTAAGTTATGGTTGACTTTTTATGTTAAAAAACTGATTTGAAGGGAAATAAATTCAAATCATGTATTTTGAACCACCCTATACTCTATTCTGTAAAAGCTAAACGTATGTGTGTGAGAGAGAGACAGAAAGACATTAGTTGTGGCTTGTAATTGAAAGTTCTTTTCAAAGATAATATAATGTAAATCTGATGTGCTTTCCTGGAGATAGCAAATAAAAGAGCAGAACAATGCCATGAATAATTCAGAACAAGAAAAATAATGTAATGACATAATCAAATGTCACACCCATATTTCTAATTGCTTTGTACCTTAATTGCAGTGATCACAATCAAAATGAAACTTGCCAGTGACCCTAACCCAACATCATATTAGCAAATATCAGCTATTATGGTACGATTTTTCTCTTTTTAGTCCTTCAGCCCTTCATGTCATTCAAATACTGCTTCTGGGGTTGCTATTGTATGTCATTCTCGCTGATCTCTCAGTTCCACTAACAGAACTGATGTCTTTGCAAAGCAGCATTTTGGAAGTGTCTCTAAATCTTTTAAAGTTACTATTTTGTCTAACAAAATCTAGCAAAATACAAGTTGAGTTCAACAATCAAACCACTATATCCTAGCAGTTCCCAGTGAGATACTGTTGGTGAGCAATTTTAATAAGTAATTTCCATTCAAGTAAGAAAAACATATAATTACATAAAAACATTAGCATATACTCATTTTGTCATTATATTTTTTTAAACTACACATTTGCATTCAACCTACTACTACTATAAGTAAAGGTAAAGGTTTCCCTTTGACATTAAGTCTAGTTGTGTCCAACTCCGGGGAGTGGTGGTCATCTCCATTTCAAAGCTGAAGAACTGGTGTTGTCCGTAGATGCCTCCAAGGTCATGTGGCCAGCATGACTGCATGGAGCGCCGTTACCTTCCTCCCGGAGCGGTACCTATTGATCTACTCACAGTCGCATGTTTTTGAAATCCTAGGCTGGCAGAAGCTGTGGCTAACAGCAGGCGCTCGCCCCGCTCTCCGGATTCGAACCACTGACCTTTTGGTCAGCAAGTTCTGCAGCTCAGCGGTTTAATCCACTGCACCACCAGTGACTCCAACTACTATAAGTACATATTGAAAATAACAAAACAAAAGCACAAAACACAAATAAATAATAATGGTGAGCAATCTTCAAGGATGCAGTTCTGTTGAGTTCCTGTTTTAATAGATCTTTATTAGGCCAAAAGGGCACAAAAATCCTGGTATGTTAGGTTTCAAAGCCAAAGTTACTTCAAAGATGTGCAAAAGCAAGTTGATGTTGGCAATAATGAAAACAGCATCTTCCTGATTATATTTTTAAAATCTCTGCTTGATGAAGAAATTTTGATTTCCCCAACATGTGCCTTTTTGGTTGGCTTTAGAAAGGCATTTTCACAATATGAATTTTGAAATTTGAAATTAATTTGTTCTTTGCTATAACTGAGCAATTTTACTCCATGGTTTCCTGCCCATGTATTAATTTGAGAGAACAAACTAAGGCTTCCTTGTTCTCAACTCACAAGTTAGGAAGGAAGTATGCCACATCCCTCTCTCTTGCACCTCTCTCAATTTCCCATTGGTTTTTAAATATTTTGAGTATTCTGTCATCAGTCTCTTACTTGTAAACTTCCTTCTCCTTTAATCTCCTGAGCTCTTCAGCTGAAATATCTTTCAAGCAGGCAGGAGGGTTGTAAGCAAATTTTCTCTCCACAGCAAGGCGATATGGTAGAAATATAGTGTGCAGTGGGCAATAGCACTAGGGATGTGCGAAATGGCAGAAATCCTTTCTGTTTTTGTTCTGTTTTCTTTTAGAATTTTGGGTCCCCCCCCCTTTCTGTTTTGGGGAAGGTTTTTCCCAAAACAGAAATGGAACTCTGGATCCTGGATCTGAACAACCCCCTCCTAATCTCCCAGAATCTTCCTGAAAACAGAACAGGGGCCACCCAGTAACAGAACAAAAACAGGACAAGTTTCTGTTGTTTCGCACACCCCTTTTCGGCACCAATAAAGGTAAAGATAAAGGTTTCCCCTTGGCATTAAGTCTAGTCATGTCTGACTCTGGGGGGTGACGCTCATCTCCATTTCTAAGCCGAAGATCCGGCGTCTGTAGACGCCTTCAAGGTCATGTGGCTGGCATGACTGCATGGAGAGCCATTACCTTCCTGCCGGAGTGGATTCTGTTGATCTACTCACATTTGCATGTTTTCAAACTGCTAGGATGGCAGAAGCTGGAGCTAACAGTGGGAGCTTACCCCACTACCCGGATTTGAGCCATCAACCTTTCAGTCAGCAAGTTCAGCAGTTTAATCCATTGCGTCACCGGCGGCTCCAATGGCTTTTATAAAATCCCAGTCTTGTTTTGCAGCCCTCAGTCCTTACAAGCTGTCCTCTTTTTGTCAAATGGGTTTAGGTGAGAGGCAGTTGATCTTTTAAACATAATCTAACACACACATACCCTTGCTGAGTTAGTTGAGGGCAAACTGGTCTTGCATTTTGAATTCAGTTTGAAGTGACTGGATGTTATGGATAGAGAGGAGAAAGTGAGAAGAGAGAAAACCTGGGACATTTTAAAAGTGGTTGAAAAAGTGGATAGACAAAATGGGACTGCCCCTACAAAATCAGGACAGTGGGAGGCTATGGGCGGCACTTGGCTGACTTCTGATCATTGAACAGGTCTGTACTAGCCTGCCCATGATTTTTTGCATTCCCTTTCATTAAAAGAGCATGTGCTTTAATCCACGAAAGGATAAGAGCATAGAAGTATGTTGGATCAGACTTTGTAGCTTTGCTTGTGTTACTCAAAAATGTTTTCTTTTCCTGTATTGATTTGAGATCAATGCAAAGTCTCCAGATCTCGCCTGTGCTACCTTGCTACACAAACCAATTCCCATCTTTCCATACCGTTGATCCCTCACAAATAACACTGTATCCTCAATAGATAGCCTTTCATTTCTAATTTCTCTATTAACCCTTAAAGCTGCTTCTAAGGAAAGAATAATTCCAGATGAACTATTGTACAATCCTTTTGTAGTTTGAAACAAACCCAGTGAAGACAACGGAGCCACAGATTGAGATAAAGAGGAGAGAGGACAAAGAGCACAAGTGCTTGGAAATAGGCAGAAATAACATATATGGTAAGTATCTAATCTCCTTCTTCTCACCTTCCTTGACAGTTTAAAAACAATGATCTAAGGCAGTGGTTCTCAACCTGTGAGACTCAGATGTTTTGGCCTTCAACTCCCAGAAATTCTAACAGCTGGTAAACTGGGATTTCTGGGTGTTGTAAGGCAAAACACCTGGGCGGGCACCCACAGGCTGAGAATCACTGATGTAAAGTTTGTTTCATACTGCAGAATTAAAATTCTGTGATTCCACTTTAATCACCATGGCGACATCCTATGAAATCCTGGGTCTTCACTCTATAAATGCCCTATACCTGTATGGATGAAAATTCTAAATATCCCTCCCTAAACATCAGATCTCTAAAACTCCATTGGAAGTTGCTGCCATAGGAATGCTGTGACTGTGTAGTGTGGAACAACTGCAATTGACAAAAATGATGACCTATAAGAAAATGAGTGCAGCAGGAGTTTGATTGGATAATTACAAATAAAGATTTCATTTCAAGACCATCTGCAATTTGTGAAATCATGATTTTAAGTGCCTCTGAAACTATAATTCTAATGGAAAACCTATTTACATTTTAGCATGAATGAAATGCAATGTTTATTTCAAGCATGCATTGCATAGGCATCTGCATTGTATCTTGTATTTGAATTTTTCCCCTGCTAAACTATTATTTTATATTTGAAAAAAAGTTTAATGGTGTTTTCCAAAACTTTTATTTGAATTACTCAGAACATTGCATTTTGCCAAGATGAAGTTATTTCCATTATGCCAAGATAGTCATCTGAAATTCTAGAGCTCATTACTAGTTGAACAAATCCTTTATTGTATAGCGGTAAAAGCGACACTTTTCCAGTTGAATGCCAACACCAGTGTTCTCGGAATCATCTAGTGCTTGATGGGAGATGAAGTTGAACAACAGTAGAAGCATAATAGTTAGTACTTCTAGTCTAAAACAAATGATTTACTATTTTAAGCAGAACACAGATGAAAACAAAATTTCTGTCATATAAACCTTACCTTCCTTAGCCTGTGAAATGCACAATCTTTGTTCACCATTGAAGTAACGCATTTGTTCAAAGTGAGACTAGTTACTGTACTATTAATTTATTTCTTACCAGTCTCCTCATGGTTCAAGGCGGGTTACAACATAGATAAAAACACATAATCATTATAAACGTTCTATGAAATACATGTATTAAAACATATTTATATAAAATACATATTAAAATATGCAGAACAAAGACTGAAACACAAGACGTGAGTTTAAAATTCATGATTATTGTGTTTATGTTCATTGTGTTTATGGAGTTGACAAAATATGGATTGAGTAAACTGATAAAATTGCATAATTTTAATCAATATATTTTGGACACAAGTTGTAACTGGTACAGCATGTGGACTGCAATTTGACTGCCTTTAGCTTGCAATGAGGGAATGCTGCTGTTCACCTTCCAGACATTTCCAACTTACTGAGACCTGCCTAGGGTAAATCCCTCACAGTGGTTTTTGTTTTGTTTTGAAATATTTGTTTAGAGATGGGGATTACCTTTGCCTTCATGTAAAGAAACAAAGGTGGTGATGTAGTGCTTTGACTGTTGATTTATGGCTCTGGAAACCAAGGTTCTATTCTCTGCTCAGCCATGTGAACCCACTAAGTGACCATGGGTGAATCTTCTTAGGATCTCCATATGTTGGAAACAATTTCATAGCATGCAAAAATAGTAATTGGGGTGGGGCTGAAATGAGAGTTTATTATTTATTTACAGTATTTATACTCCTCCCTTCTCACTCCAAAGGGGAGCAGCTTTACAGAAAACATATACAGCAAACAATGCTGATTATACAAAACAATTAACAAGGACAGACCACACGAAAGATTTCTGATTCTCAGTCGCACCCCTTTTGAGTCTCAAGTTTTGCAAAAAAAAAAAAAAGAGTCCTCAAGCCAACTTGTTTGTCTCACAACCCAGCTCTTCTGACCAACTCCCCCCCCCCCACCCGAGCTCAATGCTGCCACTGCCCTCCACCAGCTCATAGCATATATCACCAATTTTAAGACTCTCTCCCCCCCCCCCCCCAAAGTTGAGATTTAAAAAAAGATGTGTCCTCAAATTGAGGCATTCTAAAATTTTGGGTGTTTTTTAAAAAAATTAAAAAGATCAGGAACAGTAGCTAAAAGAATGAGAGAGAAGCCAAATGTCCTGTCAAGCCCCTGGAAAGCACCTCCAATCTTGCTCCTGATTGTGACACTGCATTCCCAACCCTTCACATTTTGCATTGCATTTTTTGGCATCACTGAGGCTGCTGTTTCTCTCTTTGGAGGTGGCAGCAGCGAGGGGGCAGGAGATGAGAAGAAGCAGTCCTGTGTGCCAGGTCTGTGATCTCTCCCTGTGTGCAGCCACCACCACTCACAATGGTACCAAGCAGCACAGAGAGGGAAAGTCCACTCTCTACACTGGGAGTGAAGGTGGCATGGCAAGGGGAAAGGAGGAAAGCCCTGTGTGCCAGGAGCAATTGAGATCCATTGCCTCCTCACAGTGGATCTCCATTGCTCCTAGCACACAGGACTTCTTTCTCCCATTTCTTGTCCCCTCACTGTTGCTGCTTCCAGAGAGAGAGGCTCCCACTGTCTCTGCCTCAATTTTCTCTTGTTAAGATTAATCTAGAAACATTGAAGCACAATAGCTATGGGCTGGTGGAGGGCAGTGGCAGCATTGGGCTTGGGTGGGGGGGGGGAGTTGGTCAGAAGAGCTGGGTTGTGAGACAAACAAGTTGGCTTGAGGACTTTTTTTTTTTTTTTTTTGCAAAACTTGAGACTCAAAAGGGGTGCGACTGAGAATCAGAAATCACTTTTCCCCCCCAACTTGGACCTAAAAAATCAGGATGGTGTCTTACAGTCAATGAAAAGTGGAATTTATTTTCTAAGAGTGGTTTGAGTGTTGGGCTAGGGCTCTGGGAGACTAGGATTCAACATGTTCCCTCATGGGAACCAATTGGGTGATCTTGGACAATTCCCATTCTGAGCTTTAGAGGAGGGTAGTGTGAAACCTCTCTGAATAAATCAATAAAGTCTAAGATAGGATCAGAGTTGATTGGATGCATTTAACAAGACCATTCTCTGCCTGATTCTTTTACACGCCCTCTTTTTATTTTCTCTTTATTCTTGACATTGAATCTCTCTCCTGTTGAGTGAGGTTATAGGAGATTCAATGGCTGCAAGAGGTTTTGGCTAAAAGAGAATAATTTCCATGTTTCTCAGTTTTTTTAAACCTTGGTTCTTTACTTATTCCAGTTAATTTGAATTGAACAGTCATTATCCTCGATAGGGATAGGATTGTTTCTTTCTACCTTCACACTATTTAAACTTGACCTGATCTATTATCATCAGTAATAAAACTTTATACCTCATGGTTTCATTTAATTGCCAATCAAGAAAAATTCCATTGCTAGAATGGCTCTGACAAATTGGTTTATTATATATAGATTTTTCCACAATTTTCCATTTGTCTTTTAAGAACACTCTATTTCAACACCATTGTGTAAACAAGTGCCACTTCTGAATGCTGCTGCCAGCTTTTTATAATGACTTCACCAGCTGCCAAGTACTCTTTAATAGCTGTTCTTATCGGTATTTTTTCTGATATGCCTTTGGTGTTATTTCTGGCATCATGTTTTTCTCATGAATTTCTGATAATCACATTTTATTTCCACTGCATGGTGCTTTTTAGCCTCCTGTCTAGGCTTTTATCCATTTTCTTGATTTTTCTTGACGTATTTTTGGTCAAACCCAGTGATGGCATCTTGAACACATGCATGTGATCTTCGCCACAGTGGTTTCCTGCTCACCTTCACTCCCTTACTACATTTTTGTTACCAGATTGAACATTTCCTTTGCAAGGCAAACCACTGAAAATAAGAGTTGGTGTCCTGTATATTAGTCATGATTGTTAAGTTGGAATTACAGTTTCATAACTTTGGGGATTCACATTTAAAGTACCACATGTTCTCATGTGTACATCGATCTCAGGTAGAAATTGTGGGCAGGTTTTGGGGCCAAAATTATGGATTTTGATATGACCAATGGAAAAATTGAAGGTCATTATGTAAAAAGGGGAGGAAAGCTTCAATGTTACCTCAGAAGACTAATCACCCCGGCCACTGCTGCCATTTCCCCACGTAGGCCTTCCATAAAAGCCAGAAATGGCAGAGAAAGTAGAGGTGGTTGGTGCTTGTTTTAGGACTAAACTCTTGCCTTTTGCTGCTCAGGGAAAAGGGTGGTTCCTTTTTAAAATAAGAATTAAAGTATAGTACTCACATTCACCCACAGATAAATCGACCCAGGTTGGCTAGGTTGATTTTTTGTTTAATATTTCTAGATTAATAGATGAACATATAGAGTAGTTAATGGCTGACTGTGAGTCCTTCTCAACCAGGCAGCACCCAAACCAAAGCACTTCTGAGGTGCTGCTGATACAGACACTGGAAATGATAGAAGCAATCCTCTTCTGGTTATGGGGCATATTGGCAAGAGATCTCACCAGCTGTTCTCAGTGTGTCTTGCAACTAGCAAGCAGCTGCAGATGTTTCCCATTGCCCTCATTTGCATTCCTTTAAAACCCATTGATTAGGGCATTGCTTGGCTGAAAAAGTAAGTTGTAACAAAAAAGGTTTGGAGATTTGGGAAAAAATGTACTCCTAGTGGGTTTCCTTCTCTCTGTACACATTAATAAAACCAGAGCAATCTGGATCATGCACACCACTTCTAAACCACAATTCCATTGGATTTTTGCATTTGTTTCTGCTCAAATACTAGTCCCTTATGTTATATGGCAGCCTGCCCCTAGACTGGAAGAGATATTTCTCTAGTATTTTTTTCTATGCCATAGAAGAGCAGCTGTTTGGAGAAGAAAGTTCACCCGGCTAGCACATGCCTCATGAACAAACCAAATCAGCTTTTGGTTTTCTGCCCAATGTGGCTTATATAGTGCATGTATGTACTCATATTTATCATATCAAAATAGTTCAGTTGACAAATGAAGTCCAGCTGCAACCACATACTCCAAACTGTACATACAAATGAAAGATTGAAACCAGAATAGAGTGTACAATGGTTTAACAGATGCTTATAAGTGATGGGGACATTCTGGAGGCCTACAGCATAGTCATTCTTATCTGAAACCATGATTATCTGCTATTGGGATCTCCATTAAGCACACTGTGCTCCATTTTATGCTTGTGGAAGTTAGTACACATTTATATTTATCTCTGTGGAATCTGATCTTGCTTTTATTAATTTCATTTTTAAGTTTACTGCAGGCCAACCAAATATAATTCCAGAGAGCCATTATTAGAATCTCTTTCCCCCCTCTCTGTTTTGCTATTCTAATTAGCCATGCTTGCTCCCTGTTTCTCATCCATCTTCATCCACCCTCCTGCAAACTAGACATATCTGGATGTAAAATTTACACTGAGGGAAATTAAGGGCTTGCTTCCAGAGCACCAAGTTTATGATTTTGAAAGCAGATTTGAGGGGTTATTAATTAGCAAAACAAAACAGATTTCACATTACAGTTTTGCTTATCCTTTTAATCCTTTGTGTTGTTTTGAACATTTCCCATTTGCGCCATGAGATTGTAACTTTGTTCTAGGGAGACCTTGTCAAAGGCCTTACTGAAATCAAGATATGCTACATCCACAGCATTCTCTGCTTCTACCATGCTTGTAAGTCTATCGAAAAAAGAGGTAAGTTTAGTCTGGCATTACTTGTTTTTGAGAAACTCATGTTGACTTTTACACAGCATTCTTTTCTAAGTGATTACAGACTACCTCCCTAATGATCTGCTCCAATATCTTTCTTGGTAATGATATCAGGCTTACTAGGCAGTAATTATTTGGGTCCTCTTCTTTTCTTTTCTTGAAGACAGGAACATTTGCCCTCCTCTAGTCTGCTGGATCTTCTCCTATTCTCAAAGAATTCTCAAAAAAATTGCCAGTGGTTCTGAAATTACTTCTGTTAGTTTCTTCAATACTCTTGGATATAGTTCATCTGGTCCTGGAGACTTGATTACTTCCTGACTAATTTTGGGTTGAAATTCCTTTTTCCTCATCTGCTCCATATTACTCAAGTTGAACACTGATGTCCTTTTGGGAGAAGACAGAGGCAAGAAGGTGTTGAGTAGTTGTTGCTCTTTTGTTTGGATGTCCATAGTTAGTAGCCAACTTACAGTGAAGATTGAAGTGGGGAAATTGAAAGTAAGAATTTTATCTGAAGTGCACCAAACTCTTATGGAAGTAGAATGCAATATTCTCATTTGTCACTGTGGTTCACTACTTCTCCTAATCCTATATCATTCTTCAGTGACATCATGCTCTTATTCTTTTATAATTTCTAGTTTGATGTTTAGCTAAAATGTAGAACATGGCTTTACTTTGCTAAATCTTGCAATTCTTTGTAATCTATATAGCATTGATTCATGCTTATAATTTTGGTCAAATATTTGCCTTTCAAGGAAATGAAGTTGATGGTGGATCCTTTTGATGTGGTGGATATTATTATTATTATTATTATTATTATTATTATTATTATTATTGGCACTTTATTTATGTTCCGCCTTATCTCTCCAAAGGGACTCAGGGCAGATCATAGTACACATACACGGCAAACATTCAATGCTGTTTGGACAGAACGGAACAGACAGAAGGGAGGTATGTTGTCTCAAAGTTCATTTTCAATGCCTTGGAGGTTGAGTTCGGATTCAGTCACGGGTATGCTGTTGCTCCATTCTCTATGACTAAGAGCCTTCAGGACTTCCTCCTTCCACCTTTCTCTTGGTCATTGCATTTCTGGTCTTGTTCTTTATGGTGTCGTAAAATATCACCCCCACTAATTAGAGGTACCTAATTTCTCTACTTACAGCTCTAAGCTGTTTTCGAACTGCTTAGGTAAACAGTGAGCTGGGCTTGACGGCCGAGTCCTCACCCAGACGGGGCTTCAAGCTGGCCACTTTTCGGTTGTTAGATCTTATTACAATTAGTGATTTACCAGCTGTGTTATAGCCCAGCCTGTCATGTCACTTTCTTTTGTCATGTCTTTTTCCTTAAAAGGCTTTGCCATGTTTGCTTCTATTCCAAACTAACACAGTTCCATTGCTTGGCTCACACGTTTTGTGATGCATTCTTCAAGTTTAACCTTTGCTCATTTGATATCTTTTGAATTTGTCAGTAACTATTTTGGGTTAACTGGCAGTGGAACGACCTCGCTGACAATATGGCAGTGCCATTTTTGTACGATCTGGTGTAGCAATCTCTGCAACTTCCCTCACAGAAGCGAACAACATTGAAATCTTATCTGTGGAACTTGATAGTTGCATGGTATCATCACTCTATAAACCACCTGGGGCTGATTTCTATTTTACGCCCCCAACCAATTGCCACAGTCATGAAGCCCATTTTGTTGTGGGAGATTTCAACAGCCATAGCTGTATCTGGGGCTATGACGAAGATGATAGAAATGGCGAAGCAGTTCTAACGTGGGCCGACAGTAGTAGAATGAGCCTCCATGACAGTAAATTACCACCATCTTTCAATAGTGGCCAATGGAAGCGTGGTTATAACCCTGATCTGATTTTTGTAAAGGAAAGCATAAGCCACCAATGCATCAAAAGGGTATTAAACCCGATACCTAACACACAACATAGACCAATATGCTGCGTAGCATATGCAGCTGTAAGACCAAAAAGTGTCCCATTCCGCAGAAGATATAACTTCAATAAAGCTAACTGGACAAAGTTTACAGAGACCATGGAAGCTGCTATTTCTGATATAGAACCTTCTATAGAAAATTATGACCTGTTTGTAGAAGCTGTGAAAAGATCCTCAAGGCTCTCAATCCCTAGAGGCTGTCGCACAAGCTACCTATCAGGCCTAAATGAAGAATCGCTAAATCAGCTACAGGAATATCTCAGACTATTTCAAGAGAATCCATACAGTGATGGGACTACAGCAGCAGGTCAAAAACTATCTACAGCCTTAGCTAATGCTAAGAAAGACCGTTGGATAGAGTTGCTTGAGAACCTTGACATGTCCAAGAGTAGCCGAAAAGCCTGGCAACTGCTGAGACACCTGGATAGTGATCCTGTGGTCAACCATGGACACACAAACGTGACACCAGACCAGATAGCTCACCAGCTAATTCAGAATGGGAAAACCAACCACAGTAGAATAAAGATGAAAATCAACAGGGTGCCAGAACCTGAAACCCACCAGTTTGTCTTCTCCTCTAAACCTGAAAGAACTCAGAGAAGCCATCAAGCGATGTAAGACTGGTAAAGCACCTGGCCTAGATGACCTGATGATGGAGCAAATCAAACGCTTGGGCCCCAAAGCTGAAAACTGGCTTTTGAAATTCTACAATCAATGCTTGGCACACAAACAGATTCCCAGAGCATGGAGGAAAACTAAGATCCTTGCCATTTTAAAACCTGGTAAAGATGCCTCCAATGCCAGGAACTATCGACCAATCTCCCTCTTATGTCATCTATATAAAGTCTATGAGAGGGTGCTATTAAATCGACTAGGACCTGTTATCGAACCCAAGCTTATTCCACAACAAGCAGGTTTCAGACCAGGGAAAAACTGTACAGGTCAAATTCTTCATCTGACTGAGCATATCGAGGAAGGCTATGAGAAAAGCTGCATTACGGGAACAGTTTTTGTGGACCTTACGGCAGCCTATGACATGGTGCAACATAGAAAAATGCTGCATAAAGTCTACCATATCACCCGGGACTTTGACTTTACAAAAACTGTCCAGACCCTCCTAGAAAACCACAGCTTCTATGTGGAGTTTCAGGGCCAGAAAAGCAGATGGAGGAGGCAAAAGAATGGTTTACCCCAAGGCAGTGTTCTTGCACCGACCTTATTTAACATCTTCACGAACAACCAGCCACAACCACCACTCACAAAGAGCTTTATATATGCTGATGACCTTGGCCTCACAACACAAGCGAAAGATTTTGAAACAGTTGAAAAGCAACTCACTAATGCCTTGAAAGATCTCTCCAGCTACTACAAAGAGAACCACTTGAAGCCTAACCCTGCCAAGACACAAGTGTGTGCTTTCCACCTACGTAACCGTGAAGCCAACAGGAAACTGAAAGTTACTTGGGAAGGCCAAGAGCTCGAACACTGTTTCCATCCTAAATATCTTGGTGTCACCTTAGATCGAACATTAACATATAGGAAACACTGCATGAACACCAAGCACAAAGTAGCTGCACACAACAACATCCTGCGGAAACTGACTGGCAGCTCATGGGGTGCAGACCCACAAGTAATAAGAACATCAGCCCTGGCCTTGTCTTTCTCAACTGCTGAGTACGCCTGTCCTGTCTGGCAAAAGTCTGCCCATGCGAAGCAGGTGGACATAACACTAAACGAAACATGCAGAATAATCACAGGATGCCTTAAACCTACACCTGTTGATAAACTCTACAAGTTAACTGGCATTGCCCCTCCTGACGTGCGTCAGGAAGTTGCTGCTAACGGTGAGAGAAATAAGGTTGAACACTGTGAAAGCCACCCACTGCATGACTATCAGCCTCCTCCCACCAGACTCAAATCAAGGAAGGGCTTCATGAGAACCACTTCTCCTCTTGATGTTCCTCCAGCAACAGCAAGGGTGTCCCTCTGGGCAGCTAAACCTGGCAATTCTAACTGGATGGCCCCCCATGAGGGTCTTCCTTCAGGGGCAAACCAAGAATGGGCAACTTGGAAGTCCCTGAACAGACTCAGAAGTGGAGTGGGCAGATCTAAAGACAACTTGGCAAGGTGGCACTACCTTGGCAAGGAATCCTCAACCTTGTGTGACTGTGGAGCAGAACAAACAACTCAGCATATGTATGCTTGCCCACAATGTCCTGCCTCATGCACGGAGGAAGAGCTGTTTAAAGCTACGGACAATGCAGTTGCTGTTGCGCGATTTTGGTCTAAAACTATTTAGTTGCTTGTGATTTCCTTTTTTTTTCTTTCATCATTTTAAAATGTATTTGTCATGCAATGCTTTTGACACGAAATAAATAAGTAACTATTTTCCCCGTCTTTACAGCTGTTCTAGATGTTCTGCTGCTTGATTCATAAGACATAGTTCTGGCCTGTTAGCTGCATGGGTTATTTTGACGTCACATAATTTGGAATTTTCTTTGCTCAACATTGAAATCTTTGCAATTAAAAATACTAAAAATATGCATATCAATTCTTCAGGAGCTACATTTCAGAGGAACTTTATTATTACTAATCATTTTCAAAAGAAAAATGCAAATGCTTGCCTAAAGGGTTTTTTTTGCTAGTTTGTTGGTGTCTGTATGGTTACAAATGGCAAGATCATGGAAAACATTAAAAGATCTTTCGCTTTAGCACGTCAGCACTGGTTAGGCCTTGCATGAAGAGTTATTTTTAGGGAAAACTGATTTGTAGAACCCAGATGGTTAGAGGGGATGCAACAAAAAACCCACACTTTTTCTACATTGATCTCCATATATTTCATCAATAATTAAGAAAGAATCAATGTGTGAATCCACCATAGCATCAACATCTTGGGTCTCATCTATTTAATACAATTATGCCATTAATGAGATATTGAATAATCATAAATAACTATATTTAAAATCATGGTTTGTGATACTTAATTGACTGTGTCATTGGGTTATTTGTTTGATTTTGTCTTTGTTTTCTTAATTTTTTTGGTTGTATTGACTTATTTTATTTATTTATTTCAATTATTTACACCCCGCCCTTCTCATCCGAGGAGACTCAGGGCAGCTTACAAGTGGCAATTGATGCAGTTACACCATTATACAATGAACTAAAACGTTAAAACAGTTAAAACAATTATAAAATACAATATACAAAGTTTAAAACAATGCAAAGTGCTTATGCCATTCATCCACCAGACCTTATACAAGAGCCATAATTCAGACCGCGTCGAAGCCAACACATGCTTATTCTTCAAATGCCTGCGTACATAGCCAGGTCTTCAGTTTTTTTCTGAACCCCAAAAGGGATGGGGCCTGACGAATGTCACTGGGGAGGGAGTTCCACAGCCGGGGAGCCACCACCGAGAAGGCCCTGTCTCTCGTCCCCACCAGCCGTGCCTGTGAAGCAGGTGGGACCAAGAGCAGGGCCTCTCCAGATGATCTGAAGGTTCTCGTGGGCTCATAGGGGAAGATACGTTCGGACAGGTAAATTGGACCAGAACCGTTTAGGGCTTTGTAGGCCAAGACCAGCACTTTGAATTGGGCTCGGTAGCCTATCGGCAACCAGTGGAGCTGGCTTAACAAGGGAGTAGTACGCTCCCTGTATGCCGCCCCAGTTAACAATCTGGCTGCCGCCCGTTGTACTAATTGGAGCTTCTGGGCCGTCTTCAAAGGCAGCCCCACGGAGAGAACGTTGCAGTAATCCAACCGGGATGTGACCAGAGCGTGGACCACCGTGACCAAGTCAGACCTCCCAAGGAACGGGTGCAGCTGGCGCACAAGTCTGAGTTGTGCGAAGGCTCACCTGGCCACCACTGAGACCTGGGATTCCAGGCTCAGCGATGAGTCCAGGAGTACACCCAGACTGTGAACCTGTGTCTTCAGGGGGAGTGCAACCTCGTCCAACACAGGCTGTAACCCTATTCCCTGTTCAGCCTTACGACTGACCAGGAGGACCTCTGTCTTGTCTGGATTCAATTTCAATTTGTTAGCCCTCATCCAGTCCGACACAGTGGCCAGACACCGGTTCAGGACCTTCACCCACTCGGCCAATCCCCCTCTGGCTTCTCTCACCAGCCAGGATGGGCAGGGGTCTAGGATGCATGTGGTAGCCCTCGCCTCTCCAAGCACCTTGTCCACATCCTCGAGCTCAACCAATTGAAAAGAATCCATCAAAATGGGACAAGCGGATGCTCGTGTTACATCCCCGGAGACTGCCGTTAATATGGTGTCAAAGCCAGAGCGGATCAGAGCAACTTTGTCCGCTTATAAGTTCCTAATTTTTATAAATTTTTATAAATAAATAGGCACATTTTTATCTTACAGGTAATCATAAAAAGACCAATACTACCCTTCCTAATTTATAGATTGGATGGTTTATTAGACATTTTCATTGTGATGGAAAATATTCAGCATTTTCAAATATTGAGAAGCTATCATGAGAAGAATTCTCAAAAATAAAGGATCATGGGTGGTTGCTTTGCACAGAAAACAAGATTATTTGCACAGAAAACTGCATTTTCTTCATGGAAAACAATATTTCAATGTAGAAATATCCATTTCTGCCCAGAAAACTTCAATTTTCTTTGCAGAAAATGCTTTAACTGGGGATTTATTCTGCTTAAAATTAACACATGGTTGATTTGCACAGAAAACCAAATGTTCTGCATACAAAACTGCAGGAATTTAATATTTCTGTATTCAAGTATTATTTTCCATACAGAAAAAAAACCACTTGCAAATATTGTGAAGAATAAGTCCTAAATTGTGAATAGCTTTTGAAAACTGTGGTTGTCAGAGTCTGTCTAAACGTGGGAAGAAAACTGCTGAAATTCCTCATTGCTATCTTCAAGAGAAAAAAACTTGGCAAAGAATTGCATTCCTAATTTTCTCCTTGCTATATGTTTTGATTCATCATGACTGGAATGTAACCATAGAGAAGCCAGATTAATGACATTAGAAAAGGACACATGTATTATTGCTACTGTTGTTGATATTACTATTATTACATTTATTTATTTCCTGCCCTTTTCCTACACTAGGATTCAAAACAGTTTATAACAAGTCAAAAAGGCATCATTAGAAATCTGCAAACTCGGCACATAAGTAATTTGAGTGAGCCAGGGTGGTGGTAGTTCCTAAACCCAGCATAGTTTTACGTACAAAAAAGAGCAATTTGGTTAACCTGAGTTCATAAAGGAGAGCATTCATCCTCCAAATGTAGACACTTACAAACTACTGACTATTATGATGACAATAAGAATGATTAAAACATGTTATTAGTTATATGAAGACCAAAAAATTATATAAAAGCATCTTAGAACAGCTGTTCTAACTGAAAGCAAATGTTTATTCAGTGATTGCATTTGCGGCATTAAAACCTCCGTGACTTTTTTCCTCTTTATTTCTTTTTGAAAATGGAAATATCGATTTTTGCAGCCAAAAACAACAGGTACGGCAAGAAAAGAATGTTCAGTATTCAGCAAAGGAAGGATATGATGGAGTGGGAATTTATGTGCAATTCTTAAGGCTTTGTTGTACCAATACTAAGAATTACAGTCATCAGAGGTTCAATAAAGATGCAGTGGGGTGAAACGGGACAGATATGTCTGAGAGCAGTTTTACTGAGAAAACACGAACTAGAGTATATGTAAAGAAACAAGCAGGCGTTCAAAACAAAAGATAGATTTATTATTAGCAAGAGCTTTGCAGGCATTTTTAGTTTCAAAAACAATTGGTTGAATCCAGTTTGTAGCTTCAACCAGAAAAGACCCACTGAATCAATCATTACACATATTGACCCACAATTCAGCAGTTGATTCAATAAGTCTATTGTAGCTTGAACTGTTGATTGGATTTAGACAATGGAGGCTAAGAGAGAAAGGTTTTAATATGTAAAAATAATAAGATAGTTTTTCTTCTGGCTGTTTGCAGAGCCACCTTTGGTCAGCTCAGACAGCTACTATTGGTCAAATAGTGGAATAATGTAATTAGAATTGTATACTCAATAAAAAGGGGTCAAAAGTAGAGCTATAGTTAGAGAAACTACTGGTAATGTCTGCAACACATGTCTAACTTCTACAAAAATCTGTATTCAGTGAAAACCATCTTATAACAGATACTGACCCTTGTTTTATACAGAGCTGATTAAAACAAAATCCAAAACCCACAAAGGAGAAATATATTTATTGGCCAACCAAAATGCACAAAACTAATCATGCAACCTTTTGAAGTTCTACTGGTTTATTCATCAAGATATTTTTAAAAACCATACAGGAGAAATAAAAAAAGGAAAAAGGTGACAGAGCCCAGTGGCGAAGTGCGTTAAAGCACTGAGCTGGAGACCAAAAGGTCCCAGGTTCAAACCCTGGGAGCGGCGTGAGTGGCCGCTGTTAGCTCCAACTCCTGCCAACCTAGCAGTTCGAAAACATGCCAATGTGAGTAGATCAATAGGTACCGCTCCGGCGGGAAGGTACCGGCGCTCCATGCAGTCATGCCGGCCACATGACCTTGGAGGTGTCTACGAACAACGTCGGCTCTTCGGCTTAGAAATGGAGAAATGGAGATGAACACCAACCCCCAGAGTCAGACATGACTGGACTTAACGTCAGGGGAAACCTTTACCTTTTTACACAGACCTATAGTTTGCATTAGATGTTCCTGCTGTAATTCACTTGGTATGTATGAATCTGATTCCAAAGATATGGGATTCCATATCTTTTTCAGCTTTTATTCATGAACATGTTCCTTGGAATTTTCTGGATAGAAATGATGGAAGGGATGGAGTTCTATCCATTTTCAGGAGCAAGCTTTAGGTTTTTCAAGTTTGTGAAATAATGCACACATTCATAGTGTCATACAATTGGAGTGGACCAGAGGGACCTTCCTAGTCCCACATCAAGTCATATAGAGAACTCAAGCTATCAAACCACCAATGAGAAAGAATTTGTTACCTTCTGGGATAGTGTATTCCCCTGCCAAGAACTCTTATTATCAGGAAAAATGCAACTGCTTTTGCAATTCCTATTTTGGGGGATTCCACAAAGTGGCAAATGATATTAATGTCTTACTTGTGTAGGGGCAGTGAAGCGTAAAATTTCAGAGTTATTTGACATGTGTAATCAAGTTGGGAAGTTTAGTGTTAATCCAAGAAAGCACTTGGCAAGAATGGCTCATGATAAAATCAGTTTATACAGATGTTTAGTACACAATAATCTATTGGAAAATGCTGATTAAAATTTTACCTATCTGCTTGAATATGAGTTGTCACTAATAAAGTTTCATAGGATCATAGAGTTGGAAGAGAGCACATGAGCTATCTAGTCCAACTCCTGCCATGCAGAAAAAGCACAATCAAAGCACCCCCAACAGATGGCCATCCAGCCACTGTTTAAAAACCTCCAAGGAAGAAGCTTCCACCACATTCTAAGGCAGAGAGTTCCACTGCAAAAACTAGTCCAAAGGAATTGACATGCTTCAACCAAATGACCAGTGGATGCTATTAGGAGAGATTTCTAAGATATATACTTGATGTGAATCCAGTGGTTTGAGCTATGATTAGGACTCTGAAAACCAGGGTTAAAATCCATGCACAGCCATGGAAACCCATTGGGTAACCTTAGGTAACTCACACACTCTCAGCTTCAGAGGAAGGCAAAAGAAAAACTCCCTCCAAACAAATCTTGCCAATAAAATTATGTTATAGGTTTGCCTTTGGTCAATGTAATTCAGAAATGACTTGAAAACATTCAACAACATCAGTGCTTGAGGTCCTTGGATTAGCTGCCTTGATCTGTCTGAGGCAGAAACTCTTAAGAAAAGGTTTCTGATAATCTGCTCAGGAATCATTGACCTCAGTCAATGAGGTCAACAATGCATGTGGTACAATAGAGCATTTAAAGGTAGGTAATTCAGAAAGAAGGAGGCTCTAATTAATAGCCGTTAGCTGCAGCCAAAGGGCTGCTCAACAAGCCAGTTATTCACATTTGTCAGTGGGTTCCACCCTTCTCCAGAGAGAAAGTGATTTCCTCATACTTTGGCATTCACAGATTTGGTATTTGATTTTCAGGCCAGAATCCAGATTAATTTTGGGAAGAAACACTGTTCAATTTGTCATACACTTAAACATTACAAGCTGGACAAATCTGCATTCTAAATAAGGTAGTTATAAAATCAAGCAACATTATACTGGCACTCTCCTTGAAATGTTAATAACCATTTTTATCTTTAGCTAAAAATAATTTGCCCTGAGGTGAAAATGACCAAGTATGTGACAGAAAAAAGGAAATAATGTCAAGTTTCTGAAAATGAAAAACAATAAATAGGATTAATTTTATAAAAGAGGGAAGATGAGTTGACCTTGGCTTTTTCACTTGAGGCTCATGCATACCACTGTTTTGTGGCTTTTGTTCTTTTGTTCTGAGACAGGTCTTTTGTCTTTGTTCAGCCATCTGCTTCTATAGATTGGAAACAAAATACAGTAGAGTCTCACTTATCCAAGCTAAACAGGCCGGCAGAAGCTTGGATAAGCGAATATCTTGGATAATAAGGAGGGATTAAGGAAAAGCCTATTAAACATCAAATTAGGTTATGATTTTACAAATTAAGCACCAAAGTGTCATGTTATACAACAAATTTGACAGAAAAAGTAGTTCAATACGCAGTAATGTTATGTTGTAATTACTGTATTTACGAATTTAGCACCAACATTGAAAACATTGACTACAAAAATGGCTTGGATTATCCAGAGGCTTGGATAAGTGAGGCTTGGATAAGTGAGACTCTACTGTAGGCAAAAACAGTATTTTCTTCTTAAATAATGCAACAAGATGTTACGCTTCCTGGCCCACGTGTACAATGAATTTACTTTAAAAAGAGACCAAAATGCTGGAAGGAAACATTACTTTAGTGGAATATATATTCTATTCTTGTATCACTTCCAAACAATGAAAGTAGATGCCATTTTTGTTAAACAACACCAGGACAGATGGCTGTGTTCTGCTAAAGACTAAGACCAAAATTTAATATTTCTTCATATGATAGTTATTTACATCAGAAAAGTTACTGAGAAGCAGTAGAAAGAAACACATAGTGGCAAATGTAAAAGTTAGTGTTCGCAAATAGCTTATTTTTCAGGTGCTTTCTCAAAGTCTGTTATTTCTCCATTAGTAGGCTTGAGCGATCCACGAAAAAATTGATTCTAAACTCGTTTCAAAAGTAGAGGGGGGTAGCATTTCGTTTCTGAACCCATTTCCGAATTTGGCCCCCCCAAAAATTCGAAATTAACGAAAATTCGTTATTTTCAAAATTAATTCATTAATGGCGGATGCGCATGCGCAGTGGCCCAAAAACAGCCCAAGAGGGGGGGGAGTTAGGGGTCTCTCCTGCACTCATTTTTTCAGCTATACTGTTCACATTTGGTACAGTGGGAGAACACAATCCACCCTGCTTGTTCGCTAAATTGCAGAGCGTTTGCCCTTTCCTAAGATTTATTGCGCAATTTTATAGTTCATATAAAAAAACTTTATTTACCAATTGCAAAAAATCTGTTCCTGCTTTTAAATGTTCAATAGGGGTTCCTTCACTGTGAAAGTCCTTCTTCTACTTGTGTAACATTGTTTCAGTGCCCGTAAATCTGTCAAAATGTTAGGGCATTGGGGGCCATTGGCCAAGAGACACATTGTGCTGCCTGCCACAATGCGCAATGACTTTCCCCAGGCATCCATATTGGAGGCCATTATACCACAGTGGTCAAGCCCCTCCCCCTCCCAAGAAATGTAAGATTTGTGCGACGTTGGTTTGATTTATCGCCTGATGGCAAAATGGGGGCTTGGATCCCACTCCCCTGGGGAGCCGGCCACCGTGGGCCGTCTCCCACCCCCGCCCCTTTCCCCAAAGCAGCAGGGCGTGTGCTTAAACTGCGGAAATAGACATGGGGGCATGGATCCCACACCCCTGACCCTTTCCCTAAAGCAGTAGGGCGGGGGCTTAGCTGCAGAGATACACATGAGGGTTTGGATCCATTAAAAGCACTGGCAGGGGGAGTGGGAAAAATTGGAGCAAAAAGAAAGAAAAAATCAACGTGGTGATCCGAACCGCAATGTCCAAGATGGAGAAAAAAGCAGAAAGAAAAAATCCCCGTGGGATCCGAACCCCAATGTCTATCTCAACAGCAAAGACCTCACCCTGCGCCGGCCACAGTTGGCCGGCATGCATCCCCTAGAGAGAGAGAGAGAGAGAAACAGAGGACCCCACCCCAAAGGAAGGATCTGGGAAAAATTGCCCAAAAGTGTGCGGAAGGACAGCCGCGAGAGAAGAGAGATGCGGTGCATCGTGGGAAACTCGACCATGTAGGCCGAGAGGCAGCAAAAAGAAAAGAAAGAAAAAAGCCGCAGGCAGCAAAGACACCACCCTGAGCCGGCCACAGTTGGCCGGCATGCATCCCCTAGAGAGAGAGAGAGAAAAAAAAACAGAGGACCCCGCCCCAAAGGAAGGATCTGGGAAAAATTGCCCAAAAATGTGCGGAGGGACAGCCACGAGAGAAGAGAGATGCGATGCATCATGGGAAACTCGACCACGTAGGCCGAGAGGCAGCAAAAAGAAAAGAAAGAAAAAAGCCGCAGGCAGCAAAGACCCCACCCTGAGCCAGCCACAGTTGGCCGGCATGCATCCCCTAGAGAGAGAGAGAGAGAAAAAAAAACAGAGGACCCCGCCCCAAAGGAAGGATCTGGGAAAAATTGCCCAAAAATGTGCGGAGGGACAGCCGCGAGAGAAGAGAGATGCGATGCATCGTGGGAAACACGACCACGTAGGCCGAGAGGCAGCAAAAAGAAAAGAAAGAAAAAAGCCGCAGGCAGCAAAGACCCCACCCTGCGCCGGCCACAGTTGGCCGGAACGCATCCCTGAGAGACCGGCCCGGCCCACCCACAAAGTTTTCTGCTTTTGCGACCTTAGCCTCTACCCACGCCACCACCCCACCACCCAAGGGGAAGGGGGTGTCACCTTTTGGGCAGCTAGTGAAAAGGGGTCCCAAGCACCACTGACCAGGGGGGCCAGCCACCGTTGGCCGGCCCCACGCCAACACCCCACCACCCAAGGGGAAGGGCGTGTTGCCTTCGCGGCAGCTAGTGAAATGGGGTCCCAAGCCCCACTGACCAGGGGGGCCGGCCACCGTTGGCCGGCCCCATGCCAACACCCCACCACCCAAGGGAAAGGGCGTGTTGCCTTCGCGGCAGCTATTGAAATGGGGTCCCAAGCCCCACTGACCAGGGGGGCCGGCCACCGTTGGCCGGCCCCACGACACCACCCCACCACCCATGACATCTCACCCAGCACTGCCCATTTCTGCCAAGAAGCAGGAATTTCCTTCTTGATTGTCTCTCTCATACCACGGTGTTTGTTGCATCACCCTGGCCAATCACAAACAAGATCCAAGCCTTCCGTTTGTCTGGGCACCACACTCGCATCAAACGATGATAAACTTGTTGAGATCCCCCGGGTGGGCTCCATTCCACCATGTTTCCTAACCAGACTTCTGTGTCAACCAGACCAGAGCCCCAAAGTCTCTAGCCGCCACAAAGGCACACTCCCTGACAGCAAACCGTCTGCGGCCCTGGCCGTAGCCCTACCGGATGGACACAAGCAAGCTGGCAGTCCGCAGGGTAGTCGTGGCCACCATCACATCAATAATGATAATAATAATAATAACAACAGTAAGATCTTTATTTGTATTCCCCGCCCCATCTTCCCGGAGGGACTCTGAGCGGCTTCCATGGGGCATGCCCCTCAACAATACAATGGCAGCAATTAAACCCCCCAAAAAAATATATAGTAAAAAAATGTTGCATCAATAACACATAAAATAAAAAAGCTGTCACAGTCAGCATACAGCATTACCCGCTTAAAAAACAGTGGTGTAAAAACACGGCTCTGGGCCGAGGGCTGAATACTTCCACAGAGATGAGGTAGTTTGACAGTTAAAAATCAATAAAGTGCGAAATACTCTTGGCCTGGCAACCAATTCTTCAACTGGCAGCGATCCACCCCACAGTCCTCGAAGGCTTTTTGGAAGTGGAAGGTTTTAAGGCTCTGATGTAAGGTTCATGTTTCTATGGAGTTGAACTAGAGGGAAGACTTGTGTGTGTCTGGTGTTATTAAAGATCTCTAGCAGCTGAGCTGGAAAGAGGGAAATGACTTCTGTTGGTATACAGTTTCAGTAAAGTTGTGGATGTAAAAAAATGAAAGATACTGTCTTTATGGAGTAGAAATGAATCCAAAAAACTAAAAAATAGCACAAATGTTGAGACAAAGGAAACCATGAAGACATAACTCATTGTTTTTAATAGCAATACAGAGTTTCTGAGTGGTTTGTTTCTCTACTTATGGGTCTGCGGAAGATTAGCATCACATACTTATCTTCTGTGTCTTATCCTCTCAGACACACGCATAGAGAAAAAACTTGTAGCAGACAATGGCTGGGATCCATTAAAAAAAGGTTTATCCCTGTCATTGTGGGATTTCAGTTATCCCATATTGTAAAAGCATTGTAAAAAGGGGTTGGAGATAAAATGTTTTCGTTATCCTAAACGACAAGAGGCTTTGGGCAGGGTGTCCCACATTTAACGATGGCTGTGTTAACAAATTTGGCTTGTAAACCACCTTTCGTCTCATCCGTCAAAACACAGTCCTCATTTTCAAATACAAAACGCTAAGAATTGTCCTGGACTGTTTCAGCAAAAATGTTGGAAAAGTGCACCTGATACTTTTGCACAGCAGACATTTCTGCAAGTACCGTAATATTTTAAGATGTCAAGACATAAAATTATTTTATTTCTTTCATTTAAAAAAATTAAATCTAAATTATTTTATTTTATTTTGTCCTCATGTTGCTTGGGCCGCTGCCCCAAGTAATCCGGACCGAGTCCACGCAGGGAGATGTTGGCGGGAAATAGTAATTTTTTTAATCACTTAACATTGATCATTTTAATAACTCTCAGAGAGTCCTCCTCGCCTCGAAGGGATTTCTTGATATTCCAGGACCGGGAGTTTGGCCTCGAGGAAGAGTATTCTCTGATCGGTCACTCGGCAAGCTGCTGCAAGGGGTCACACCATCGTCGGCCATGTTGAATACTCTCTTCAAAGCCTTGAACTGCTTGGAGGATAATTAATGGAATGAGCTGGGTTATTTGGGAATTCCAAGTCACCTAGTCTGTCCCACGAAAAGTGTTTGTTGACATGCTGGGAACAGAAAATGGATCAACCGCCGTTTTCATGATTGGGAACGGGTTGCGGCAGGGCCGCATAAGTTCAGCCTCTGGAATCATCTAGTTGTTTGTGTGGAACATTAAATGCGACATGCGTGGCTAGAGGACCTGTAGGCAGGATTTGAAATTTATGGAAGGCACATTTACAACCTATGGTATGAGATAACAGTCTGCTGGCTGAAAGAGAGTAGGGGCAGAGGAGCCTTCTCTCAAAGGTGAAAGAAGAAAGGACCTAAGCTGGGTTGTAAGAGAAGGAAGCCAAAGGGAACCACACAGATTTATAACTGTCAACAACATGGATTGGATGTGGAGGGTTTTACAGACGTTTTATTTATTCTTGCGACATATCACTGTAGGTGCGGACTGTGGCCTGCATGTTAGTAGAGGTTTTGCAGAGCTATGTCCACACTTGACAAAATAAGAGCAGAGACTTCACGCAAACATTGGAGGACCGCATACTCGCATTGTCATCGCAATGCCATACCCCAGCAACCTGTGGATGTGAGAGCTTGACCGTAAGGAAGGCAGAGCGTGGGAAGAATGGCACTTTTGAAAATAATTGCTTTTTGAAAAACAAGACAGTGCCTGGGAGTGTAAGAAGATCCAACTGGTCCATCCTCCATGTTTTAATGCCCGTCCACTTCAAGGAGGTAGTGAAATTACAGGCATAGCATCAGGATGGCATGGACTTGAAGGAAATGTCGCCGTTGATGTCCGACAGGGAATTCTTTTGTGAATCCGTCCGAGAGTTCTCCATAGATCGGAGAAGACTACAAGTCTTAGCTCAGAGTGAAAGACTTTCTGCGGTGTGATTCCACCCTCTTCTATCGTCCTACCAACAAACCAGCAAAAAGCAGTTCCCACGCCACAGAACCTGCGCCCACAGGTCACTAGCAGCCGCAAAGGCACATGCCCTGACGGGCAAACGGCACCATCTGCGTGCGCGGCCAGAGGGCGAGGGGACCATAAGGCGGCCGTCCCACGGCCACAGCGTCGACCACAGCCTTTCAAGGTGATGGGACACTAGACAACAATTTTGACAAATGGTGGCCAAGGCCGAGGTGTCCCACTTTCTGCGGTGATTCCACCCTCTTCTATCGTCCCTGCCAACAAGCCAGCAAACTGAAGTTCCCACGCCACAGAACCTGCGCCCACAGGTCACTAGCAGCCGCAAAGGCACATGCCCTGACGGTCAAACGGCACCGTCCACGTGCGCGGCCAGAGGGCGAGGGGACCATAAGGCGGCCGTCCCGCGGCCACAGCGTCGACCACAGCCTTTCAAGGTGATGGGACACTAGACAACAATTTTGACAAATGGTGGCCAAGGCCGAGGTGTCCCACTTTCTGCGGTGATTCCACCCTCTTCTATCGTCCGGCCAACAAGCCAGCAAAAAACACTTCAGAAGCCAGGGAACCTGCGCCCACACATCAATAGCAGCCGCAAAGGCACACGCCCTGACGGGCAAACGGCACCGTCCGCGTGCGCGGCCAGAGGGCGCGGGGACCATTATTCGACCGTCCCGCGGACACTGCGTCGACCACACCCGCTCAAGGCGATGGGACAGTGAAAGATAAAAATTTAGAGAAGTGGTGGCCAAGGCCGAGGTGTACTACTTAATGCGGCAAGACACAGCCACAAAGGTTCTGATGGACCGTTATCTCTGTAAAGTGAGACTCTGCCGTATTCCTTCACCAAATATGTCTTACCGAAGGATCCACATCAATTATAACAATGTTCTTTCCGTACAGGAACTGCGAGGATCTGGAGAAGACCTAACAGTCATGGCTCATTCCCGAAATATTTTTGGACAAAAAAAGGGTAGAGATTTGAATGTAATCCGTTCTGAACCCAAAGCGGATGCATTTCCTACCTTGGCTTTTATGGACTAAGTTCCCCCAGAATATCCTTCTTTCCATCCAGAATCATTATTACAGGAGACAAAACCTATAGGAACCTCAGGGAACGGCCTGATTTACCCAAAAACGAAAGTGGGCAACGGTGTGTGATGATAAAGACGAGAACGGAAGGGATGAGAGGAAGGAAAGCATGGTAGGATAGAGGAGAGAGTTGTTGGACATAGGCCAAAGGGGCAGCCCCCCCGCCCCCCAACAGAAATAGCCAAAGTTAATCAGAAGCAGAGCTGCTTAAAGGAGGAGAACTGTTGTTCTAGGAGGCGTCGGTGTCAAAATCCAAATCGGGGAAATTCAACACGAGAAGGTTGGCCTTCAGGAAGACCAGTTTCTCAACTGTTTGAGGGTCCAGCAAGCTGCGGTGGGACGTGACTACATCTCCCGCTAGGCTGAAGACCCTTTCGCTCTGCACGCTGGTGGGCGGACAGCTGAGGAACTGGCGGGCTACGTGCGACAGATCCGGCCACATGTGATCACGTGAAGCCCAATAGGCCAATGGATCACAAGAAATTATCTCAGGAGGCTCCTCAAAGTACCTGTTGACCGAGCATTCGGCCGAGTCTACCTTTTGAGCAGAAGCCAGCAAAGAGGAATCTTCCGAGCAGGCTAGTATGGCCACCGTCTCTGCAAAGAAAGCGTTTCCTGGTCGCGGCTGGAGATCCGTAACCCTACGGCAACCCCCTGCCGGCTCCCCGGGACTATCACTCTCGCCACTAGCGCTAGTGCTGGGGGTGGCAGGCATTTCCGGTACAGGGGCCACTGTGCCCGTTTCCCCCACCCTGGCAGCAAAGACCTCCCTCACAAGGTTAACTAGTTGGGCCTTCCATACGGTAAAGTCTTTTGGGCAGACGTTGTACTTTAGCCGTGGATCACACAAGGCCGCCAGCATATGGACCTTGCTGGAAAGAAGTGGCTCTAGGCGTTTCCGTGCAGCAAAGGACAACCTCCTCACTACCTCCTGGACCGGCGGTGTCAGCGGACCAGCCAGGGAGTCCAGTGTTCGACCGGCCCCAAGCCTTTCTAGGTGCCTCCTTAGCCCCAAGACCATGGACACTGCCTGGCTAAGAAGGGCTTTTGATTCTGAAAGGGTCTCTGTGGCATGTTTGAATGGCTTTAGGATGTCTACCAGCTGGGAGATGGTGTCCCACTCTTGCTTGGTTGGAACAAGCTTGCTAACAGGCGCAACCAATGTAAGGGAGATGCCGTGTACCGCCTTCTGCTGCTCGACCATGCGTTCGAGCATCTTATAGGTTGAATTCCACCGGGTAGAGACGTCCTGGAGCAGCTTGTGCTGCGGGAGGCCTTCAAGGCTCTGCCTGTGTCTCAGCTGCCGGGCTGCCTTGATGCTCCTGTGGAAGTAGCCTGCGATCTTTCTACAGCGCTCGATCAGCAGGGCGATGTTTGCGGTGCTGGCCGGCTGCTCTTCCGGGCTCTTTAAACCTTCCTTGACTGTATTGTGAAGCAAGTGGGCCATGCAGGTGACATTCAAAAACCCTGCACTTTCAACCGCTTTGATCATATTTTTACCAGCGTCAGTCACCATGAAGCCCCTCCTCATTTCTTCCGGCCTGCACCACATCCACTCCCCCATCATGTTTCCCAGATAGCTGCAGATGGTCTCTGCCTTGTGATCACGATCAACTACCTCCAAAGCGAGGAGTGCCCAACGATGGGATGTATCCATACTGCCTTCCTTCTCCCACCAATGGGCCGTGAGAGAGAGGTAGGAATGGCCTCCTCCCAAGCTTGACCAAATATCAGAGGTAAAATGGATGTGTCCTCCCATGGCGCTCCGCAACATCTGGATAATGCGTTCCTTGCAGCCCTCGTACAATCCGGGAATAACTTTTCTGGAAAAGGTGTGACGGGAGGGGAGTTTGTAGCGGGGGCACAGGCGTTTCATAAGGCGGACGAAGCCTTCTTGTTCAACCAGGCGGAAGGGATGGTGATCAAGGGCCATCATCTCTCCCACACTTTGGGTTATCTGCTGGGGTGTGGGTAATGTTTCCCCCGTTCTCTTCCTGGCTAAAGGCATGCCCCAATCCTCCAAGGTGGACTGTGTCTGTCTTCCACCATCTACACCAGGAGAACTTTGTGTGCTAATGCTGCCACTGGAAGTGCTTGCAGCTCCCCCTCCTACCGATATCGAGGGATGGTGTCGCTTCATGTGAGAGCTCAACCCCGAGGTCGCAAGATGTCTCAGGTCTCTGCCTCTGCTGATATTTGCCCCACAGTGTCTACAAACTGCCAAAGTGGCACGCTGAGTGTGGACATGGAAATGGTCCCAAATATATGACCTTGGCCTCCCCACAGCCACTGTGCCGACGCCCAGGGAGATAGGAGTCGTGGGCACCCTTTCAGCAGCATGAGAAAGTCTATGATTTAATGGTACTACCTCCTCTACCTCCTCCTCACTGTCAGTAGCGGGTGGAGGGGTGGGGTTATCAAGATCCTCACTATCCACCACCTGTAGTTCCAGGACGGCAACACCTGCATGTTCCATTGATCGTCCACTTGTCTCAGCTCCAACCGACAACTGGCTCCGGGTGGAGGGCTGTGAACTTTCAGCAGTCGAACAGCCAGCTTCTTCATCAAGTCCACCCACTCCCATCGTTCTGCGTTCCAGGCGGATGGGACCCACCCTAACTTTTTTGGCCCCCCACAGTGTCCGGGCTGTTGCTTGACCACTAGCAGGACTTGCTCCACCAGACCCGCGTTCAGCTGAACGCTTCATGATAACGGGAGTGTTTTCAGGTAACAGAAGGGAGGAAGGTATTGTGTTACTGGGGGGAAAGATGTGTTGTTTCTTGATTGGCAATGTGTTCTGGGTCTAACTGCCGCAAACCCTTCTATTACAGTTGTTCTTATTGTTATACGTTAAAAAGGGGATACCTGTATTTTCCAGACCTTGATAGGGTTAATATAGGAGAAAGAGATTTGCAGCAAGCCCTACTTGAGCAGCTGAGAAGGAAAGGAGGCAAAATCAGGCTCCCTTTTTCCCCAAAGCAGGTGTTGTTCTACAAAGGACGATGGGACGTGCAACCCTTTTGCCAGACTTTGCTTTTGATTCACTGCAGCCCTGGCACAGACCAAAACCCCTACTTGAGCAGCCGAGAAGGAAAGGAAAGAGGGGGAAGCAAAATCAGGCTCCCTTTTTTCCCAAAACAGGTGTTGTTCTACAAAGGACGATGGGACGTGCAACCCTTTTGCCAGACTTTGCTTTTGATTCACTGCGGCCCTGGCACAGACCAAAACCCCTACTTGAGCAGCCGAGAAGGAAAGGAAAGAGGGGGAAGCAAAATCAGGCTCCCTTTTTCCCCAAAACAGGTGTTGTTCTACAAAGGACGATGGGACGTGCAACCCTTTTGCCAGACTTTGCTTTTCATAGAATCATAGAATCATAGAATAGTAGAGTTGGAAGAGACCTCATGGGCCATCTAGTCCAACCCCCCGCTAAGAAGCAGGAAATCGCATTCAAAGCACCCCCGACAGATGGCCATCCAGCCTCTGCTTAAAAGCTTCCAAAGAAGGAGCCTCCACCACAGTCCGGGGGAGAGAGTTCCACTGCCGAACAGCCCTCACAGTGAGGAAGTTCTTCCTGATGTTCAGGTGGAATCTCCTTTCCTGTAGTTTGAAGCCATTGTTCCGTGTCCTAGTCTGCAGGGCAGCAGAAAATAAGCTTGCTCCCTCCTCCCTATGACTTCCCCTCACATATTTGTACATGGCTATCATGTCTCCTCTCAGCCTTCTCTTCTGCAGGCTAAACATGTCCAGCTCTTTAAGCCTCTCCTCATAGGGCTTGTTCTCCAGACCCTTAATCATTTTAGTCGCCCTCCTCTGGACGCTTTCCAGCTTGTCAGCATCTCCCTTCATCTGTGGTGCCCAAAATTGGACACAGTATTCCAGGTGTGGTCTGACCAAGGCAGAATAGAGGGGGAGCATGACTTCCCTGGATCTAGACGTTAATCCCCTATTGATGCAGGCCAAAATCCCATTGGCTTTTTTAGCTGCCGCATCACATTGTAGGCTCATGTTTAACTTGTTGTCCACGAGGACTCCAAGATCTTTTTCGCACACACTGCTGTCAAGCCAGGCGTCCCCCATTCTGTATCTTTGATTTCCATTTTTTCTGCCGAAGTGAAGTATCTTGCATTTGTCCCTGTTGAACTTCATTTTGTTAGTTTTGGCCCATCTCTCTAGTCTGTCAAGATCTTTTTGAATTCTGCTCCTGTCTTCTGGAGTGTTAGCTATCCCTCCGAGTTTGGTGTCATCTGCAAACTTGATGATCGTGCCTTCTAACCCTTCGTCTAAGTCGTTAATAAAGATGTTGAACAGAACCGGGCCCAGGACGGAGCCCTGCGGCACTCCACTTGTCACTTCTTTCCATGATGAAGACGACGCATTGGTGAGCACCCTTTGGGTTCGTTCGCTTAGCCAATTACAGATCCACCTAACCGTAGTTTTGTCTAGCCTACATTTTACTAGCTTGTTTGCCAGAAGGTCGTGGGGGACTTTGTCGAAGGCCTTACTGAAATCTAGATACGCTACATCCACGGCATTCCCTGTATCGACCCAACTCGTAACTCTATCGAAAAAAGAGATCAGATTAGTCTGGCATGACTTGTTTTTGGTAAATCCGTGTTGACTATTAGCAATGACCGCATTTGTTTCTAAGTGTTTGCAGACCACTTCCTTAATGATCTTTTCCAGAATCTTGCCTGGTATTGATGTGAGGCTGACCGGACGGTAATTGTTTGGGTCGTTCTTTTTTCCCTTCTTGAAGATAGGGACCACATTCGCCCTCCTCCAATCTGCTGGGACTTCTCCTGTTCTCCAAGAACTCTCGAAGATGATTGCCAGTGGTTCTGAAATAACTTCCGCTAGTTCCTTCAATACTCTTGGATGTAGCTGATCTGGCCCTGGCGACTTGAATTCGTTTAGAGTGGCCAGGTGTTCCTGGACAACTTGTTTCCCTATTTGGGGTTGGATTTCCCCCAATCCTTCGTCCATTCCATGTTGCTGAGGTTGAAGATGGCTTTCTTTTTGTGAGAAGACTGAGGCAAAGAAGGCATTAAGCAGTTCTGCCTTTTCCCTATCCCCTGTCACCATCACCCCATCTTCTCCTTGCAGTGGCCCTATCGCCTCCTTTTTCTTCCTTTTTCTACCAACGTAAGCAAAAAAACCTTTTTTGTTGTTTTTTATGTCCCTGGCAAGCCTGAGCTCATTTTGCGCTTTAGCCTTGCGAACCTTTTCCCTACAGGTGTTGGCTATACGTTTGAATTCTTCTTTGGTGATTTCTCCCCTTTTCCACTTCTTGTGCATGTCACTTTTGAGCTTTAGCTCAGTTAGAAGTTCTTTGGACATCCATTCTGGCTTCTTTGCATTTGTCTTATTTTTCTTCTTTGTTGGCACTGTTTGCATTTGCGCCTTGAGTATTTCACTTTTGAAAAACTCCCATCCATCCTTAACTCCCTTGTTTTTTAATATCGGCGTCCATGGAATGCCGCTCAGTAATTCCTTCATTTTTTGGAAGTCAGCTCTCTTAAAGTCCAGAATGCGTGTTTGACTTGTCTTAGTTTCAGCATTCCTTTGTATTGCAAACTGCAGGAGCACATGGTCACTTGCCCCTAAGGATCCAACCACTTCAACTGTATTGATCAGGTCTTCCACATTTGTTAAGATTAGATCAAGAGTTGCTGATCCCCTTGTTGCCTCTTCTACCTTCTGGACCATAAAATTATCTGCAAGGCAAGTGAGGAATTTGTTGGACTTTGTACTCTTGGCTGAGTTTGTTTTCCAGCAGATATCGGGATAATTGAAATCGCCCATGACTACTATATCTCTTCTTTGTGCCTGTTTGGTCAGCTGTTGACAGAAGGCTTCATCAAGTCCTTCATCCTGACTCGGAGGTCTGTAGTAGACACCCACGACAAGATCTTTTTGAGTCCCGGTTCCCTTGATTCTTATCCAGATGCTTTCAAGCTGGTTTCCCGGATTACAGTCTTGCATTTCTTCTGCAACGTAACTGTTTTTGACATATAAAGCTACTCCCCCTCCTCTCCCCTTTGTTCTATTTCTGTGAAAGAGGTTATAGCCCTCAATCGTTAAATTCCAGTGATGGGAGTCATCCCACCAGGTTTCAGTGATGCCTATGACATCGTATGTGTGGTGCTGTGCTAGAAGTTGGAGTTCGTCTTGCTTATTTCTCATGCTCTGAGCATTAGTGTAAAGACATGTAAGCCCCTGTGACCTCCCCTTGAACTGTTTATTTGGGATTATTGTGCTCTCTGTACTTGGTCCTTGCTGTGTTTGTGCAGCCCTCCGTTTAGCCTTTTGGCGGTTCCCTGTGGTCGTGGGTAATATAGTGTTCGCCAGGCTGTTGTTCCCCTCCCCCAGTGGATTTAGTTTAAAGTGCGCCTGATGAGGTTTGTGAGTCTGTGTGCAAAAAGATGTTTTCCTACTTGTGTGAGATGCACCCCATCGCTTGCCAGTAGTCCATCCTCTTGGAAGAGTAGACCATGGTCAAGGAAGCCAAAATGCTCCTCTTGACACCATTTTCTGAGCCAGTTATTGACCTGTACTATTTTTCCGGCCCTTGTAGAGCCGTGTCCTACAACGGGGAGGAGGGATGAAAAGATCACATGTACATTATACAGTTTTAGCTTTGTTCCCAGAGCTCGAAAATCATTTGTGATCTTTTGAAAAGTATGCCTAGCGGTGTCATTGGTACCTACATGAATCAACATAAGGTGGGGAGGGTGATGGGGCTTTAGGAGCCTGCTGAGCCTCTGAGTGATATGGTGTATTTTTGCCCCCGGGAGGCAGCATGTTTCTCGAGCCATCCCATCCGGTCTGGAAATGATGGCTTCCGTTCCTCTAAGGAGGGAGTCACCTACTACCAAGACCTGTTTCCTTTGAGGATTGACAGGGTCCCTTTTGTGCAAGACAGTGTGTATGTCCCCTGAAGAGTGTTCCTGTTGAAGTGAATCATGTAGGTGTAAAGTGTTGTCCTCCTCCTCAACATCCCCAGTGCATTCATCAATGACAATCCATTGAGATACATCCGAGAGCCCATTACTCTCCCAAGGATGTTCCTGTTGCTCCTGGTCTACGATTGGGGATGGAGCATTTGCATGATTACATAAGTGTGACTGTGGTGATGCACTGTCCCTGTCAGGGCTATCCCCTGCGCATTGATCCAGGATGGTCCACTGAGTGGTATCTAAGAAACTGTGGTCCTCCACAAGATGTGTTTCCTGATTGTATGTTAATGATGTAAGAATTTCAAATCTGTTGTGTAAGTGCAGCTGAGCAGAGGAGTTCTGCGGAGGCTGCCTGGTCCTGCGTCTCCTTCTATGGGTGACCTCCTTCCAAGCCTGAGGGTTGTCTACCTTTGAGTTGATCTCCCCATAAGGTTCCTGATCATGGTCTTGGTGGTGTTGGTGTGATGCAGGCTGCTGATCTACAGCAGCGTGTTGTGCAGTGTCCAAGAAGAGCTCGAGTGCCTGAATGTCCTTAAGGGTCTTAATACGGTGCTCGAGCTGTTGGATCCTCTGCTCCATCAGAGTCATCTGTTTGCATTTGGAGCAGATGTAGTTGTCTAGTTTTTGTGTGAAAAAGCGGAACATGCCACAGCTGGTGCATGTGATGGGAATGTTTTGCTTTTGTTGCATCTCTTGGTGAGCGTGGTGGCCAAGTGGGATCTTTGTACAGTTAAGTAATATGCACGCACTTTATGTGCAAACTGCAACAAACCACCTCTTTGTGTATTTGTTTATGTTGCTTTGTTTCCTGTATGTACTGCAAAGGATAGTTAGGACATCTCCATTGTCCTCACTGTGGCCCTGGCAAAGACCAAAACCCCTACTTGAGCAGCCGAGAAGGAAAGGAAAGAGGGGGAAGCAAAATCAGGCTCCCTTTTTCCCCAAAACAGGTGTTGTTCTACAAAGGACGATGGGACGTGCAACCCTTTTGCCAGACTTTGCTTTTGATTCACTGCGGCCCTGGCACAGACCAAAACCCCTACTTGAGCAGCCGAGAAGGAAAGGAAAGAGGGGGAAGTAAAATCAGGCTCCCTTTTTTCCCAAAACAGGTGTTGTTCTACAAAGGACGATGGGACGTACAATCCTTTTGCCAGACTTTGCTTTTGATTCACTGCAGCCCTGGCACAGACCAAAACCCCTACTTGAGCAGCCAAGAAGGAAAGGAAAGAGGGGGAAGCAAAATCAGGCTCCCTTTTTTCCCAAAACAGGTGTTGTTCTACAAAGGACGATGGGACGTGCAACCCTTTTGCAAGACTTTGCTTTTGATTCACTGCGGCCCTGGCACAGACCAAAACCCCTACTTGAGCAGCCGAGAAGGAAAGGAAAGAGGGGGAAGCAAAATCAGGCTCCCTTTTTTCCCAAAACAGATGTTGTTCTACAAAGGACGATGGGATGTGAAACCCTTTTGCCAAACTTTGATTTTGATTCACTGCGGCCCTGGCACAGACCAAAACCCCTACTTGAGCAGCCGAGAAGGAAAGGAAGCAAAATCAGGCTCCCTTTTTTCCCAAAACTGGTGTTGTTCTACAAAGGACGATGGGACGTGCAACCCTTTTTCCAGACTTTGCTTTTGATTCACTGCGGCCCTGGCACAGACCAAAACCCCTACTTGAGCAGCCGAGAAGGAAAGGAAAGAGGGGGAAGCAAAATCAGGCTCCCTTTTTTCCCAAAACCCTTTTCCCAGACTTTGCTACTAGCGTTGAAAAAAGAAAAGTATCCTAATCAAAACGTCACGAAAGCCCACCCCGCCCGCAACAGGCAATGGCGCAGCAGAAAAATTGCAGGCCGGGTGGGAAAATGGCAAACGCCAAGCTTCTGGGGGGAAAAGGCCACAGGCCATTTGTAAAAAAAAAAATTCAGAAACACCCAACAGTTTCCCACCCCACCCCACCTCACCCACCCAACCTTTTCTCCCGGTCTTCTGATATGTAGCTCTAGCTCAGAAGCTGTGATGCAGCAATCTTGCCTGCCTACGGAATCTCACTCCCAACCCACCCTCTCTCTGCTGATCCCGAGCCGAAATGAGCCACGAGGTGCCCGTGCACGGTCTTTTCATTCAGGACGTACTACCAGCCCCTCCCCTGGGTTAAACGTGCTCTCTGATTGGCCACAAGTTGGAAACAACACGCTAGGTTGCCCCAGTGCACTTACACAAGTTTGGGTGATTTGCAAAACCTTTTTTTCCCAACGAAAAAAACCCGACGAAATAAGAAAAACGGCCTGTCGCGGTTCGAAACCGCGATATCCAGACGTGTGAACAATCAAGGTCGTATATTGCTTCACAAGTTACAAAAGTAATGAATTAGTAACGAGTAACGGGGAAATCGAATTATTTGAGCAAGCCTATCCATTAGTAGTTATGGGCCCCTGGTGGCACAGTGTGTTAAAGTGCTGAGCTGCTGAACTTGCGGACCAAAAGGTGCCAGGTTCAAAACCCGGGAGCGGAATAAGCGCCCACTGTTAGCCCCAGCTCCTGCCAACCTAGCAGTTTGAAAACATGTAAATGTGAGTAGATCAATAGGTACCGCTCCGGCGGGAAGGTAACGGCGCTCCATGCAGTCATGCCGGCCACATGATCTTGGAGGTGTCTACGGACAACTCCGGCTCTTCGGCTTAGAAATGGAGATGAGCACCAACCCCCAGAGTCGGTCACGACTGGACTTAACGTCAGGGGAAAACCTTTACCTAGTTATGGACTTAGATATGATCACACCTTTCTATAACTAGCTGGAGGGCCAATGAGAAAGGAATTAATGCTACCTTAAATGGATATGCAGTGAGTTCATCCATGTCAAACAAGTATAACAACTGAATGGACAATGGGCAATGGACAGAGCAGCATACAATTACCATGAAATATCCTTGCACCGTTTTAGCTTTGACCACTACAATGGGAACAATAGTTTTTCTACAGTGCATGTCAGAGTTGGGGCATCTTTGGCTCTCCAGATGCTTTTGACATCAACTGCTGTCATTCTCACCCAGTAAGGCCAGTATTTCAAACAACTAAAAGGCAAGAGTTTCCTTAACCTTTTCTAGTTCTCGCTCTAAAAACAATCTGTAGTACCCATCCCTTTATATGATTTATCTTAAAACCATCTCCATTGTCCTCTCTGGTACCAAAAGAAGGCACTTGTAGATTATTCTTTACATGACAATAAGTTTACTATTATCAAGACATAAATACCTATGATTAGATTACTATAATGTGCTGTATGTGGGGTTGCCCTTGAAGAAGACTTGGAGCAGTAGGTAGTGCAAAGTGTAGCAGCCCAACTGCTGACTAGCAAACCATATGGACAGTATATGATGCCAGTTTCATGAGAATGGCACTGGCTTTCAGCCCAATCACAATCTGAATTCAAGGTGCTTGCAATGACATTAAGGACCTAAATAATTTAAGATCTTGGACACACTTATATTGAGCTTGAAGCCTGAAGGGAAGAGATTCAACTCTGTGGTGGCTGCATGACTCATGGGGCTGATGTGACTTAGCATGGGTCAGGGCTTTGGGGCTTTATCAGTTTGTAACCGGATGCAACTATTTACACAACCAGCCCATGTTGCCTTGGCTCACACAGCCCAGGGATACAGGATGGCACCCCCCTCTCCCTCTCATTATAGTGGTGACCACCAGGTACAACATGGCTAGGGTCCAGCACTTGTTGCCTGGAGTGGCATTGACTGGAGTGTAAGGCCAATTGAAAAAGGCAGAGGGAAAGGATGGAGTGATTCCTCCTCCCTTCCTCCTGCATTGCTTTGGCACTCTGGACGACATCATTCCAAGCAACAAGTGATACATACTAGTCATGCAGTGACCAGTTGAGAATTAAGGGTGGGGTCACTTCTCTGTGAGCCATCAGTGAGCTTAAAACAGTATGTGGAGATGTGAGAGAGGGCCTTCTTAGCTGCGGCACTATACCTGTAGAATATCCTCCCCTTGGAGGCTCAGTGAACACCAACACTGGTTTCAGTTTGGCTTGACCATCTATCCAAGCCATTTAGCTGGACAGATTTCTCTCAAATATTAAAACTTTTAAACTGTTTTAATCTTCTAAATCAGATTTAACTTGTTAATGATTTTAATATGTTTTCGTTTATTTTAATTATTATTGTTGTTTTAATCTGTTTTTGGTTTTATTTCAATTATAAATTGTCCAGATATATTTTTAATATAATGCAGCATAGAAATGTTTAAATAAACAAAAATATAAACTATAAATGGAAATATACATGGTAGAAGACTTCTCAGTGGTGGCTATCAGGCTTTGGAACTCCTTCACTCTCTCTTAATGGTGTGTGGTTTGGTTGATTTTCATATTCTGTTATTCAATGAATTTATAAATGTCTGATTCTATGGGTTGTTTAATTGTATTTTAATATATATATATATATATATATATATATATATATATATATATATATAAAATTAAAGATTCATATATTTCAATCTATATTGATTTGTGATTTTGTATGATGTGTTAAATCCTAGTTTGGGGAAAGGGCAGGAGAAATGCTGCTGCTGCTTATAATAATTTTGATGTTATCGCTGTTGTTCACATCATGCATCAGTAGTGCTTTCTGCAAATGGTTTCTAGGATAGCCATAGAAAAAGAAATGAGAGAAAACAAATGAAAAGCACAGTTCTCTATTTGGTTTACATCATTTACAAGAGCAACATATTCTGGAAAATGCCAGAAAGAAATTTGTTTCATCCTCTGCACAATAAAATGATTAGCTTGATTTGCTTGATCTCAATTTGACAATCTGAATTGCTTTCAGACCTAGATCTGTTCTAGCTCATCTGGAGGCAGAAGGCATGAGCCAACTACCTTCCTCCTTAGACAAATCCAGCACTGGAGGTTTCCTGCGACTTCAACTTGGCTGCTGAAAGAGCATGTACCTTTCTAAACATCCTGCAATCTAAAGCAAAAACAGACATTTGAGTGGACTAATATCCTTCGCTCCAGTCCAATCCCAGCTGAAATGTGCAACTGTAGCATTTTTGCTAACTCTCCTATAGTAATACCCTCTTGCTGACTTTTTGCAAAGTGTTTTGGCTATCGTTTGGAGCTCTTTTCCAGTAAGAAATACTTTCTAATATAAGCAAGTTTGCTTCCAATTGCTTATGGATGATTCTCAGGAATGATATCCTAGAGTGCATTACTATAGTTTATTTCCACTGTGGCCAATAACATTTAGAAGTCCAGACCAGGCAGAACACATATGCAGATATTTGTATCTGTATACAGATATAACTTGGTAACCGTTCAAGGAAAGTATTGCTCCCATATGTTGAGCAAACCAAATATTAAGCACTTTAAAACTTTTGTAGTTAAAGATCAGTTTTCTTTAGGAGTGAGGGCTGGTGGGGGTTTCATTATGTGCTTACAATTGTTTAAACAGCAATGAAAATAGTAACAATATGAAAAAGAGCACTGTTACTAAAGCTGCTTTGCCTATGAAATGTATGGATTCTGGAACAAGGAATATGACCCAGATAGAATGGGAGTTTTGCCATTGAACACAGTATGATGTGGCTTGCACCCAAGATGAATTTGATCCAATGCATAAAATCATAATGTGTACTGTATTGCTACATGGAACAATAGGTTATAATTTGTCATAAACAGAAAAACATTCCAGAGGTTTCTGTGGGAAAAGAAATACTCTCATTCTTTGGATATATTTTCTTTTCCACTTAGTTGTAAGAACATAGACTTTATAATCATATAACACTATGGAAAAAATAGGCTAATAACAAATCGCCAAGACGCCCAGCTTAAGTGGTTAGCCTATTTTGATCATCAATTGCAGTACTGTCATCCCATTTTGCATATTTAGGATTGTCAGGTCTCAGGTCTTGGCCACAGATCTCCATTTTTTTTTCTGGGCCATCTTCAGGCAGGAGACAGGATCACTTGTCTCATCCTGGAAAGAAGGGATCAGTGGGGTGCTGCAGGGTATGGTTCCAGGCCCAGTGCTATTCATGACTTGGGTGATGGCCTAGAAGGCAAGCCTATCAAATCTGCAAATAACTCGAAATTTAAAGAGATATCTAACGCCACAGTATCCAAATCCAAAATGACTTTAAAAGATTAGAGAGCTGGGCCAAAATTAACAAAATGAATTTCAACAGAGAGAAATTTACAATATTACACTCAGGCAATAAACGTAAAATGCACAGATATAGGATAGGTGAGACCTAGCTAGAAAAAGTACATGTGAAAGGAATCTAGGAATCTCAGTGGACCACAAGCAGAACTTGAGTTAACAGTGTGATGTGACAGCTAAAAAGCCAATGTGATTCTCGGCAGCATCAATAGAAGCATAATGTCTAGATCAAGGGAAGTCACAGTCCCACTCTATTCTGCTTTGGTCAGACCTCTGGAATAGTGTGTCCAGTTCTAGGTACCACAATTCAGGAAGGATATTGAGAAGCTGGATAATGTACAGAGGAGAGTGACCAAAATGATCAAAGGTTTGGAAATCAAACCCTTTGAGGAACAACGTATGGAGCTGGGAATGTTTAGCTTACAGTAAAGAAGGCTGAGAGGAGACAAGATAGCCATGTTTAAATATTTGAAAGGATGTCATGTTGAGAAGAGAGCAAAATAATAATCATAATCATAATTTATTTTTAACCCACCCTCTTTCCCCGAAGGGACTCAGGGCAAGCTTGTTTTCTGCTGGTTTAGACACTAAGGCAAGGAGCAATTGATTCAAATTGCAGGAAAGAATATTATATTTAAATATTAGGAAGAATTTTCTGATAGTAAGAGCTATTAGGCAGGGGAATATGCTGCCTTGGTGTTATCTCTTTCTCTGGACATTTTTAAGCAGGGGCTGGATGCACCCTGTCGAGGGTGCTTTGATTGTATGTTCTTGCAAGGCAGGGGGTTGGACTAGATGGATCTTGTGGTTCCGTTCCAAATCTATGATTCTATTATTTTGGTAGGTTCAGATTCAGCAACTCTCTGCTCTGCTCCTTCTGACTAGAAATTAGTAGGCTAGATTAAATGTTACCTATCACCTTAAATAAGTGGAAAAAACAGTCCCCTCATTTCATTTTTTTAGTTTGAAATGGCTCTTTTAGCTAAGGTTTATTTATTAATTTGAATTGCAAGCTGTGAATAATTGGGATTGGAATCTCTGTTTACTGAACCACTCTATAAGGAAAAGATGACATTCGACTGGCAATCTTCCATGCAGAATGAATCAGGATCCTCCATCCAACCAGTCATGTGTATCAGTGAGAAAGTACATCCTTGTCTGCTGTCTTGGGTAAAATTTGACTAATTTCCCTTTTTGGACTCTGATGCTTAAAACATGGCTGAGGAACTGTGGCAACTGGAATCCAAAAAGCTAACATTTTTGAGTTCTGGTCTTGGGCTACCAGTTGAGAGTAATTGCTTGCAGTGCATAACTAAATTTGGATCAAGGACACTGTGTTTTTTGTCGCTTCTCTTAGACTATTGAATGTCCTTCCCAGAGAGATGAGATTAGATTAGCTAGCTATGCTCCTGTTGTCCTTTCACTGATAGGCAAAGACTTTTCTATTCAGATAAGGCTTCAGCAACTAATTGGGTCAAAAACTGATCCATTTAATCATTATTAATTTGGTATTTAAAGTGTTTTAATTCATGCTTTCAATTAATAACTAATGTAACATACGTTATAATGTTTAAATAAACCATCTTTCCTCCCAACCTTAACAAACAATTAATCAGTACAATGAAGGATTTATTGTAGACATCAGATATTAACTGCAGGGGTTCTCCAAACTAAGAGCCATGGCTGAATACAGCCATCTAAGGTCATTTACCCAGTTCTGCCCTAAACTTTAGTTTAGACCAGTGGTTCTCAACCTGTGGGTCCCCAGGTGTTTTGGCCTACAACTCCCAGAAATCCCAGGCAGTTTAACCAGCTGTTAGGATTTGTGGGAGTTGAAGGCCAAAACATCTGGGGACCCACAGGTTGAGAACCACTGGTTTAGACTAAAGGGTTGCTCTAGGTCTGAAATGACTTGAAGGCACACCACAACAACAAATTCTAATGAATGTGACTATCTCATCAGCCAAAAACAGGCCCACACTTCCCACTGAAATCCTGGGAAGTTTATGTTGGTTAAAATTGTTCTTAGTTTTAAATATTATATTTTTTCTTGTTTTTTGAACTTCAAATAATATATATATGTAGTGTGCATAGGATTTGTTCATGTTTTTTTCAAACTATAATTGCCCCCCCCCCCACCCCCAACAATCTGAGGTACCATGAACTGATCCTCTGCTTAAAAAGTTTGAGGACTGCTATTAACTGGAATAAAATGATCTGTTACATAAGATTTTTTTCTCAGATGCCATTTTCAGAATACTCCTGTGTTTGTTTTCTCTGAAGTCAGTGTCAGAGCTAGTGGCCAAAAACCTTCTAACTCATAGAGGATTTCATGGAATTTTCATAGGTGTTTGACTGTCACGATTAAATTGATCCCATGAATTCTAGTTGGAACTACAGTGGGATTTAGCTTGGTTCATGAACTTCAGAATGACTGCAGTTACCATAGGCTTGATCTTTCACATCCTGTCAGTGAAGCAATGATAACACAGAGATCTCTGAATCATGGTACTTCTGTGAAGTGTAAAATTCAGAATTATTTTAACCTGCCAGCTTTGCTCAGATATGAGGCAACTCCTCTATAAAAAGAAATGCCAGTGATGTTGTGAAAAAGCTACATTATTTACAAGGCTGGGCTTTGAAGAATGGAGTATCACAATTGCTTTCTTTTGAGTGCTTTGAATGCAATTTTCCTGCTTCTTGGCAGGGGGTTGGACTGGATGGCCCATGAGGTCTCTTCCAACTTTATGATTCTATTATTCTGTGTGTATTAAATATGTAAGCCAGCCACAGTTAAATTTGTTGCAAGTCTATTCATTCTTTCCTTTTTCAGTTGCATGGTTATTATTTCTACATGAGCAGTCAGCATAAATTCGTGTTAGATGAGCAACAGTATAATGAATGAGTACAAGATGTGTATGAATACACCCTCAAGTCATCAACTGATTTACGATGACCCTATGAATGTCACAGGGTTTTTCTGGGAAAGGAATACTCAGAGATGGTTTTGCTGGTTCTTTTCTCTAAAATATGGTCTACAGCGCCTGGTATTCATTGGCAATCTTCCATCAAATTATTAACCAGAGCTGACCCTGCTTAGCTTCCAAGTTCACATGAGATATTTAGGTCAGGAGTATAGAACAACAATAACTCACAATGGGATTCAGAACACTGTGTTGGTCAACTTTTTTCTTTTCTTGAAAAGGTAATAATCCAAATAATTAAAAGAAACAGGTACATAATAATAATATGCAGCACACTAGGCAAGAGATATATACACCAAAACCATAACTTATTGATATGCTTTTCTTCTAAAGGAGTTTTGTTATTTCACCTATGTGTTAGCTGAATTTGTTTTACTTTTGGATTTATTTAAGATTGTTCATTAAATGAAATGTGCTTAAAATTGTTTACATTTGCATTCAACTAAGATAGTGATGGCTTGAAATATCTTAAAATAATTTTTTAAGAAGTGCATTCGGCCATGAAATAGGTTGAAATAGAAAGACAATATCTGAGCAACGATAATGGCCAAAGGACATACTGCACACAAATGTTCTGATGTTGCTGGCATGGTGTTTCAGCAGTATAATTAAATTCAGAAAGGAATACTATGTCCAGTCTGGGCTCCACAGTTCAGGAAAGATGACAAGCTGAGATGTGTTTAGAGCAAGAGTTCTCAAACTGTGCTCCATGGAGCCCTTAGGGCTCAATAGGTGATAGTGGGGGACTCTTTGGCATCATGCTACTTTCTGCCTCCTCCACTTTCCTCCTCCTGAGAAATGCAGGGAAATTAAAGTTTTGAACTGCCAGGAACAGCAGTAGCAGCTGCAGCCGCAGCAGCATCCTCCCGGGGAACAGACTCTTTCCCCCACCTCCCTGACTCCTAGACTATTTTCCTTGCTGCCCAGACCTCCCCCCCCCCCGCCCCCGCTCTTTCTTTCCAAAGCTCATAGGGTGCTGTGATTGTGTGTTTCTTTTGTGGCAAAATGAGATTCAACTGTATGGCCTCTGGGGCTTCTGCCATTGTTGTTGTTGTTGTTGTTGTTGTTGCTGCTGCTGCTGCTGCTGCTGCTGCTGCTGCTGTTGTTGTTGTTACAAAGGCTGGATGGCCATCTGTTGGGGGTGCTTTGATTGTGTTTTTCCTGCATGGGATTTTTTGCACTGTGTGAATTAGTTCTACATTCATCTGCCACTGGCCTGGTCCATGCCTGACATATCATATATATTATATAAACAATTTTTTTGGCTCCACGATAAACCTTTGCTTCAAAAAGGGCTCCACAGCTGAAAAAGTTTGAGAACCCCTGGTTTAGAGGAAAGCAACCAAAATTATCAAAGGTTTGGAATCCATGCTTTATGAGGAGCAGCTTAGGGGGCTGGGTATGTTTAGCCTGAAGAAGAAAAGGTTAAATGATAGCCATGTTGAAATATTTGGAAAAATGTCATATTGAAGACAGAGTAGACTTGTTTTCTGTTGCTGGAGAGACCTGGATATGGAGCCAAAGAAATTACCGCTTCATATTAGAAAGTACTTCCTGAAGGTAAGAGTTGTTTGACAGTGTTACACACTTGTCTTGGAATTTGTTGGAGTCTCCTTATCTGGTGATTTTAAATGGAGACTGGACAATGATAATCTGTCGGAAGTGCTTTGATTGCATGACAGGAGGTTGGACTAGATCAGGGGTCCCCAAACTTTTTAAACCGAGGGCCAGTCCAAAATCCTTTAGACTGTTGAGGGGCCGGATTATCATTTGAAAAAAATACAAACAAATTCCGATGAACACTGCATATGTCTTATTTGTAGTGCAAAAACAACAACAATGAAAGAACAATACAATATTTAAAAATAAAAACAATTTTAACCAACATACATTTATCAGGATTTCAATGGGAAGTGTGGTCCTGCTTCTGGCCAATGAGATAGTCAAGTTAATTAGGGTTGTTGTTGTTGTTGTTTTTGTTTTTGTTTTTGTTGTGTGCCTTCAAGTCATTTCAGACTTTGGGTAAGCCTAAGTCTAAAATTTATTTATTATTTATTTACTGCATTTATTTACTACATTTGTATCACATCCTTCTCACCCAAAGGGGACTCAGAGTGGCTTACAAATTATATGTACATACAATATATTATATTAGTAGCATGGCACAATATTAGCATTATATATTACTATATTGAACTATACCACTATACTGTAATATTATTAGTAATATTATATGTAATATAGAATATATAATTAATATTATTATATGGTATTATTATTAGTGTTATATTGTATTACATTATAATATTATTATCAATATTATATGTATATACAATGTATTATATTATAAAACTGAGGGCGGGGGCCAGGTAAATGACCTCGGAGGGCCGCATCCGGCCCCCGGGCCTTAGTTTGGGGACCCCTGGACTAGATGATCCCTGTAGTCTCTTCCAGTTCTATCGTTCTATGGTACTGTGTTGTCCATTTGGATTTTGCAGTCTTCCAGAACTACCACGTGCCATTTTCCAAATACATCCTCAGCTATTGAACCAGCACGTTGAAAAAAGTGAATTATTCTTCCACAAAGCTTGGAAAAGTTACCTTGTTTTACTTTGGTTACCAGGTCCCCGAACCCTGGTGGCCTTGATGACAGGGGATTCTGAGATCATTAGTTCAAAAAAGAGTCCCTTTTTTCATGCTTTTGTTGGGCACTTTAGAGATAGAATTCCAAAGGAAGCTTGCTAAGTTTTCTATGTAAACAACCACAACAACAGAAACTCAACAGATTTACAAATGGTTTAGAGCAGTGGTTCTCACCCAGGTGTTTTGGCCTACAACTCCCAGAAATCACAGCCAGTTTACTAGCTGTTAGGATTTCTGGGAGTTGAAGGTCAAAACATCTGGGGACCCACAGGTTGTGAACCACTGGACTAGCAACTACGTATTAGTCCTTTTTCTGGGGAAAAGCAAGTCTAGGCCTGGCCAGCAGTGAGATGGAAAACAACTTAGAAACTGCGTTATTAACATAGTTAGTATTTGAAGAACTTTTTCCTACATGTAAAAGATGATCATAGGCTTTCTCCTACCTTCTTTTCAGAAGTGTGGGCTATAAAATAATTTGATAACAGTGTTTGTAAGTCCTGCTGTTTTGACAAAACATGTCCTTCCCTCATCCACTTTTAGAACAAATGCTTATAAGAGGGCTGTGACATTTTGCAGATGTTAGGTCCACAAGCAGTCCCGGGAGTGGCGATGAGTGTAGGGGAAGTTTGCCAGAAGGAGCAGGCGGTTGGATTACTGAAATTCATTATTTGAAGGGGTTGCAAGGGTCAGCAACATTTGTGCTGCATGGATTTTTCCAACAATTTTGAGCTGAGATCTGCACTTCATAATCTGAATGCTTTTATCTGTTTCTGAAAATAGACAGGAATTTTTTCCACTGGCTGCTCCAATCTGGCTGCAGAGATGTGAGGAAGGATTACGTGGATAAATTCAGGTTTTGTCAAACAGCGTGTCTTTTCCGAACCAAATGTAGGCTGTTCTCCCACACCCCACCCACCCTAACTGTTGTTGTGAGACAGGTGAAAGGCCAAATAGCTCCAAGGCCTACTTGGAGCTTTTACTGCTATTTGTCTCTCTTCCTGTTAAATGTTGGGATAAGATATTTTTGCCCCAAGGTTTTGGAGTCTTTGAAGGATTCTTTAAATAAATATTTTCTCTCCAACTCTGAATGTATGACAATTATTTCAATTTGTTCTGCCTTCTTACTGATAAGGGTATATTATAACAATCAGTCTTTCTATCCCAAAATCTGATAGGCTTTGCTCAGGAATTATCCCCACTAAATCCCTTGTGATTATTATTTTGCTAAACATTGAATCATTTGATTGTTCTTATATTTCAAAAATATATGAATGGGAGATTCAATCCACAACGCGCTATATCCTGTCTCATTTTATGATCAAAAGGCAAAGTAGAAAGCGCTGTAGTTTACTTGTGATACTTCGGGGGGAGTATACCGTTTGTTCCTTCTCCTACAAAAGACACAGTATCAATTTAAGTTATTTTACATCTGAAGCAGATAGGTAAAATGAAGACCTCTGTTCTCAAGTGGAGTTCCCAAACCTCTTTATACATTGTTTGTTGTTGTTGTTGTTGTCGTTGTTGTTGTGTTCCATCCAGTCATTTTCGATTTCTGCACCAAGGGAAACCTATCCTGGCATTTTCTAGGGAGGATGTGTTCAGAGGGTGTTTGCTGATGCCTTCATGTGTGGCTGAGAGAGTGTGACTTGCATAAAGTCACCAAGTGGACTTCTATGGTTAAGCAAGGATTCAACCCCTGGTCTCCAGATTCGTAGTCCAAAGCTCAAGCTACTAGATGGTAGGGGTGTGCACAGATCCATTTTTCAGCTCTCTTGGCTGTTTTGGCCAGCTGTAACAGTACAGGTTCTGCCGTCATTTTTTTCCAGCCACAACAGACCATGTGGCACCGAGAACAGCTGCTTTTGGTTTCTTTCAGCTACACATAGAGTGTGGAGAGGCAGCTGTGAGCGTCTTTTAGCCAAGCTGGGCTTCCATTTTTCTGTTGTGAGCAGGCTTCTGAGAGAGATAGATCAGTGATCTAAATTCTCAGTACTACTTGCAGCTCAGCATGGCTTGGCTTGCTTTTTGTCTCAAATAGCAATACATAAGCAGTTTACTTTCTACACACTTAAGAAACTGCCAGCAATTGTTCCCTTCATATGAGACAAGCTTCAAATGTGGGGCAGAGATATCTTGCCATTTCTAAAGCTTCCATAAAATAAGGAGGGACTAGTTTCTTAAGTCTGATGCCTTTAATCCAGGTCTTATTGAAGGATATTAGGAAAAATGATCCCAGAAAGGATGGTTTCTTAAGTCTGATGCCTTTAATCTGGGTCATATTGAAGGATATAAGAAGAAACGATCCCAGATAGGGTGGTTTCTTAAGACGGATGCCCTAATGATGGAAAAGGGAGCCTTGTAAGTTCCCTTTTGTCAATGGTCAAATTTTCCCGATTCTTTGGTTACTGGATCAAAAATGCATTTTTTCCCCAACCAAATTTGGGAGGCTCCTGAAAACCAAATCTGGGGGTCCACTGAAATCCAGATAACGGAAACAGAATGGGGCTTAACCAAATTGCACACCCGCACTACACAGTTCTGGCTCTCTCAGTATACACTAGAGACAAGCAAAAAAGTCTGTGCAAAATATGGTGCCTTTTCACGCTTCACAATCATAGTGTTATATTACACTTTGCCTGCCATGTTTCCATTCTTAGCCATAGACTTTGATCCCATCTGCACTACCACATAATGCATTTGAAACTGCATTCTATGGCCACTGTAGACTCAGAGCACTTTCAGATAGTATCAAAATGCAGGACAAATAAGTGGGGCAAAAATAGCGGGACCTGACAGCAAGTCCAAACACAAACCTGTCATTCCTGGTAAATGGTCCTCTGCCATCCTGACACCTGCATATGTAGTGGATTTTAGAAATTCACAAAATAGACGAGAGACATCCACCCTAAGTTTACTTTAAAAAAAAATTGACTCCCTGAGATGCATTGGACCTCATATGCACTCATGTGGATATCTAAACGTACACACAAGCAGATTTCTTTTTATCTTTCTTTACCCTACTGCAAATTCAAGCTCTGTTTTTCATAAAAATCAGAACAAAGGAATGGTTGCAGAGAGTTCTCATTGTAATTGCATTCCATTAGTAATTCTTTTTAGCCACCTAAGTGTCCATGGCTCCATTTGTTTATAGCCAAGATCAGCTGTTTTTGGGATTCTAACATATGCACATGTGCTGGAGCAGTCCACACCAGGTATACAAATGAAATCACGTATTTTCCTTGATTGCAGGGATATACAGTCATGCAAATATACACATTTTTCATCAGATAACTAGGTTTTAGAAGCACCCTTTTAACATGTGTTTTTCAGCTGTTAAACTGAATCAGCACACATTTTTGTGAAATGTAATTTAGCCACCCCCTTTTATCCCAGTTTCTTCCACATTTTAAGGTATGTGTAGACGGGCCCTCATGTAATGTTTATAGATTGCCTAGGAGAAATGTTGTTACAGCGTTCACTTACATGCCTTTGTGCTTTGGTATTTTGCCAAAAACACAAAGTGAAGGAAAAGTTGGAGCAAGCAGGAAAATTTGAGTAATAAATTTTCTGTAATTTACTTTCCACATACCAAACCCCATAATACATTATTGAGCTATATTAATCCCCCTTGTGCCCTTGTGTCAACTTGTATAAGAATATTCCATTTATCTGTCTGACTGCATTTTTCTCCTGAATGCTTTTGCCAACATGAATGCTGAGGGAAGGGAATAAAGTACATTTGAGGAACCTTCCTTCAAAAACAAAGCAAAATTTTCCTTTTGTCCTATATGATGAATTCACAAAGCCTCAGCAGCCAAAACCCCAAGCTCTATACTTGTGTACCTAGCTGAAAGTTTATGATGAAAAGCTGTCATGAAGAAAAGGTTGAGACTGATTGTGGGTTGTGCAGAAGTGAACAACTACAAAAGTAGCCATTTAGAAATACAAGTTTGTGGATACTATGGAATTGTGAAATTTGTCATTTTATAAGATCTTTAGCCTTCTCTGCCAAAGTGTGCTGATAACTCATCAGTCTACAAGTTCCTGGATTTGATCACATAAAACCATGACAGTTGAAATGAAGTCAGATGGCATTATATCTACAAGTTACCACAAGCCAATAGAGGCTGCAATAGCTTGTTTTTGCCTGAGCCCATAGAGAAAGTCAAGATCTCTCATCACCATCCACTGATGAGTTGAGTAAAAACTCCATTTGCACACTAAGCTCATTTTGCAGCAATTGAAGTAAGATAGGGACAAAGGGGGAAGGTGGGAGGAGGAAGGAGAAACCAGGATGTTTTAAACGCAGCTGGAAAGTGGGAGGGTGGAGAATTAAGTTCCTGATAATCTAGGACAGTTGGATGGTATGAGTAGTCATTGAAGAGGTGCATAATGGTTAGCCCAAGGATTCTTCTGCCTTAAGGAGAACTGTAAAGAGGAAGCTCCTCTGTAGTTGGAAGAAAATATGATCAGACTGGGCTTTCTCTGTTTTGATGCCTAGATCTTGAAATAATTCCCCTTAGGAGCCAAATGGGCACTTCTGCTTCTGTCATTCCCATATGTTAATTAATTAAATGTGGGTAATATTTAACAGAGCTCCATGCAGTCAATCTGGCCACATGACCTTGGAGGCGTCTAATGACAACACTGGCTCTTCAGCTTAGAAATGGAGATGAGCACCAACCCCCAGAGTCGGACACTTAGTGACTTAATGTTAGGGGAAAACCTTTACCTTTACTAATATATTTTATCCATATTTAATTGATTAACATCTCCCAGCGCGGGAGCTAAGGTAGCTGCAAAAACTTAAAGTAAACTGCAATGAATGAAAAGTTTTAAAAGGTTAAACCAAAAATACTATTAAAAAGTACAGTTGTCTTCCACTTCTGTAGTTTTGACTTTTGCGGATTTGATTATTCATGGATTTGATTTTAAATATTCACAAATAGATCCTTTTGCTATGTGAACAAAAGAACCAAAATCCTGCTTAAATAAAAAGGTCTTTGCCTGCTGACAGAAAGAGCAGAAAGGGAGCCAACTGGGAATTCAAAAACCAGGGAGCAGCCAACAAGAAGGTGCTCTCACCAAACCCTGTGACAGTATTGGTACCAATGAACATGGCTTCCCCCAACAATCTTAAAACTCAGGCAAGATGATAAAGAATGATGCAGTCTTTCAGACAGACCCAATCTGGGTAAGACTTTAAAGTACATAATCAGAACTTCGAAGACTGTCCAAAAATAGACCAATAGCCTGTGAAGCCATTTCAGCGAGAACTTATGGGTTCCCTGTAAGTGGCCTCGATCAACAGTCCGATCACAACATTTTGGACCAACTAAAGTTTATGAAGTGTTTACAAAGGCAGTCCCAAGTAGAAGTCAGAGTAGTCCAAACAGGATATGATCAAGGCATTTATCACCCAGACCAGACATTCCCATTGTTAAAAACTGTTTAAACTCGTGTTTTAATCTTGTAAATGGTTTTTAATCATTTTGCATTATTTGCAGTGTTTTAAATTAGTCACATTGATTTTACTGTATATTGCCCTGAGGAGCCCCCGGTGGCACTGTGGGTTAAACCCTAGTACTGGCAGGACTGATGACTTGAAGGTTGGGCTGCTGACCTGAAGGTTACGTTTGAATCCAACCCCAGGGAGAGCGCAGATGAGCTCCCTCTATCAGCTCCAGCTTCATGTGGGGACATGAGAGAAGCCTCCCACAAGGATGGTAAAAACATCAAAACATGATGTGTCCCCTGGGCAACATCCTTGCAGACGGCAAATTCTCTCACATCAAATGTGATTTGCAGTTTCTCAAGTCACTCCTGACAACCCCCCCCCCCCGAGATCTGGGGTGGGATTCAATTTATTTTAATAAGCAAATAATAAATTAAGACTGCCTACCCTTCAAATCAAGGTACAACCAAATAATTTGGTCAACTGGGGCAGAATAACTCACAAATCCCTCTACTATCATTTTGTGCTGAAAAATAAAACCAAAAATAGGAAGGTTTTCTTTCCAGTTGTGCCGGGTCAGTGTGAGCTAGGGGAGAAATAAATAGATGGAAAGATCTTCATTCCCAGTTGTTTACCAACGCTATCAATATAATACTGCCTAAAATAGATGGAGGAAATGAAGAAAGTTTTGAGTAACTGGGATTGGATTCTTTTTCATGGAAAGATTTTGAGTTCTGTTCAGTTTGGATACTCAAAACATATTCTTTGGCCAAGAATTCTTTCATCCTAAGAATATGTTTTTGCACTACATTCCAGTTGGGGGATTAAAATACTTTGAGTGGGAAAATTCTGTATTCCCTTAGTGTAATTGAAAGGAAGAAAGATTAAAATTAAATCAACAGATCTTTCACAATAATGAAAAATTGATTGGTGAGGTGACACAATTTTGATGATTACATTGTGATCTGCTGTGGAAACCATAACACAAGCCAACAACTTTTGAATGTAAATATCTAAAGCAAAGGTTTTATTGCTGTCTTTTCTTATTGTTGATGCCACTACCAACAGCCACTCTTCTTCTGGAATGAGGTGTTGAAATGCCACCTCTGGTTGTGGGAAAGAAAGAAGCCTTTAAAATGAGTTGTTTCCAACTTCTCAACAGGAGACGATGGAATAAAATAGGCAGGCAACAACGAATCCATCTCTCCTGGTAACTTTTCTGCAGATAGAAAGGATTCTTTAAGAGGGAAACAAATGGGACACAATGTTTCTAATCTTTGTTATATTTTCATGGATCACAGCCCCCAGGGTCCCATCATAGCATTTTGTTAAAAAAACAAACATGAGGACTGTATCTTTGATAGAGTTTTCCTTTGAAAAATTTATTAGTATTGGGCCTTTAATGCCTGTTGCTCTAGAAAAATTTGACTACCAATCCTTTACATGGTAAGAGGAAGCATTCATACTTATTTCTATATAAGACTTACCTACCGTGTTTCCCCAAAAATAAGACAGTGTCTTATATTAATTTTTGCTTCCAAAGATGCGCTAGGTCTTATTTTCAGGGGATGTCTTATTTTTCCCTGAAGAAGAATTCACGTTTATTGTTGAACAAAAAAAAATGAACATTTATTATATACTGTACAGTAGTTGTCATCACAAACCTGCATAACCAGACAAACTGTGAGTCCTATCAAGAATTTCTTACTACCGTTATTTCCATGTACAGCACTCTATGGTACGTACATTTACCGATCCTGCATGCTCTGGTGTTCTGTTCGGCGGGCATGCTTCCAAACAAAACTTTGCTAGGTCTTACTTTTGGGGGAGGCCTTATATTTAGTAATCCAGCAAAACCTCTACTAGGTCTTATTTTCTGGGGATGTCTTATTTTAGGGGAAACAGGGTAGCTGGATCAGACCAGTGCATCCAATATTGTTTCACAGGAACATAGGAAGCTGACTTATACAGAGTCATCCCCTTGTTCTGTCTAGCTCAACTGTCCAAGAGCATACCTACCGTATATACTCATATACAGTACAAGTGAAATATAAGTTGATCTCAGGTATACACCGAGGGAAAATGTTACAGGCTCATCTTTCCTGGAAATGCTTGGGGATTAAACATGGAGCATTTTGCATGCAAAACTTCTTTGCATTGTTCCCATCTTAAGGATGTGCTTGTTTCTTGGTCATATATATTCCAGGGGCCTCAGGAGAAGTTAGATGAGCTGTGGCATAAGAAAAACATGCATGTTATCTTTCTTGTTTTCACTGTATGAAAATAAATGACTTCAGAGAAAGAGCTATCATGATTAATCCAGAGCTAGAAGCAAAGGTTACTCACACAATGCCTAGGAAAGCTAACGCTGTGGCATGAGTTATTATAGGATATCAAAAGGCTACCTGAACAAAATCCATCACTTGAATTCGCCAAACTCTTCCAAAACAGTTTGGGGAGTTGAGCCAGGCAAACTAAGTGACTGTTGGGTTATGAGCTTTGTAGACCTCAAGGCATGGACTTAGTTGTTCTTCACTCCAGTGGCTTCAGACTGGCTCTCTGCTATCTATATTTATCATTATCCCCTTGGGAAGTGCTTTGGCAGACGTTTGCAATGAAAACCCTGCCCAGAGCACTTTCTGGCATGCGGTGAACAGCCTTGAAATAGCACAGTGACATACTGCAATAATTACTCATATTAGCACTTTTCTTTTAGTTTCTCTCTCTCCTCAGTCTCTTTCTCTCTCTTATTCTTTGTGTCATGTTATGTGTGTCACTTGATGTGATTCAGAGCACAATGCGCAAGCAGCAGTGCAAAGAAGCATCTGGTGAAGATACAGTGCATAATCTTAGACATAGTTCTGCCAGAAACTGTTGACTAAGTCTTCATTTCTTATTTGTTGTAGTACAGTGGTGGAACAGGGAACATTGGTAGCTCTGACGCATGTCTGTTACTTTGGCCCCTTCCACACAGCTGAATAAAATCCCACTTTTTCTTGCTTTGAACTGGAATATATGCCAATGTGGACTCAGATAACCCAGTTCAAAGTAGATATTGTGGGATTTTCTGCCTTGATATTCTGGGCTATATGGCTGTGTGGAAAGGGTCCTCTGAAACCTTTGCATCTTAATTCTCCACTCATGGCACTTATTTCAGTATACAGTGTTCCCTCACTACTTCGCAGTTCACTTTTTGCGGATTCATTGTTTCGCAGTTTTTCAATAAACTCTAAAAAACTATTATAAATCATAAAAAATTACAATTTACAACCTAAGGAAGGGAGGAAGGAGAAGCCGAAGGGAGAGAAAAGGAGCCCAAGCAGCAGCCGGAAGAGAAGGAGGTGATTTATTAACACACAATTGGTTGATAAAGACTTAAAATAGTGTATAACTACTAAAATAATGTATAAATATTAAAATAAATATAGTGTCCCTACTTCGCGGATTTTTCACTTATTGCGGGTGGTCCTGGAACCTAACCCCCACAATAAGTGAGGGAACACTGTAATTCAGAAGTCTTTAAATATGCACAGGGAGGTAGGGGAACAGGATTGCACATTACTTGCAGAGATAGTCCTGTCCTTGTTCTGCATGCATATGTAATAAAAGGTATGAAAGAGCTTGTGTGCTTCCATACACACAGAGGTCAGCATTTGCTTAGTGACAAGATTAAGGACCTCTTCATATGTGCTGCTGAAATTGAGCTGTCTCACACATCTAATGGGATTAAAAGATCTACGGTATATTGATATTGTCTGAACATACCTGGAGGAGAGCATTGTGCGATTCCTTCTGGGTCAATCACTTGGAATGGCATCCAGCCACCCTCCAGCCTCCCATTTCCCCCCCAAAAAAACTTACCAGAGGGGTCTGCCTCCTTCCCCCAACCTCCCGACATGCCATTTTCTCAAATCAGGAGGACTCTGCAGAGAGGCCTGAGCTGCCGGCAGGCCCTTTGGGGGAAAATGGGGGGCTGGGGGGAGAGGGGGTGAGTGCCCTCCCGCTCCTTCGGCTTCCAGGATGGCTGTGGGGATTGATCCCCAGTCCCGGGAGTCAATTTCCACAGGCCCAGAACCTGCAAAGATCCAGACCTTAGCTTAAGGTTTGGATCTTTGACGGTGTAACCTGTGAAAACCCAGTTTACTCTGCATTGATCTGGGTTTACCTGAGGCATTGTTTGGATGCCTCAGGTAAACCCTTTACCTATAATGAACTCTGTAAAGGGATCCTGAGTGCTTATGAAAGGCTTTTGCCATGCTTTCATAAAGTGTACATTCAATTCTATGAAATGTGGCAAAGAAAGATGGATCATGCCTGACTGAATAGGAACCTTTTTGTCAATTCTTCATCAACATAATTAATGAGTGCAGTGCTTCTCTGGCCACCTGCAGTGATTGTAGCAATAGCCCCTTTTTTTGACAATGATCCCTAGTAGTGCAGAGAGGAGATGCTAAAAAAGCCCAGCTGTTAAAGCTGGTGATTTGAAACCATGTTACATTGTATTGCATATTTGGGGAATCAATCTACAGCATTCCAGACCTGGGTTACAGCTCTGTCATTCCCAGTAGGCTTGCTGACTAAGAACTTTATCATGAGGTGGGGAAACCAGCACTGCACCATTTCTGTCACATATACTGTTATTGGTTTAACTCCCCCATATGATTGCCTCATCCCTAGCTATTGATTGGTAAAACCCATCAATAGCTTCCATTCTGATTCATTTCCACTACCTACTAGTCTGCTTCTGTGCCAGCATGCCAGTAGTCACATGATTTCAGTGGGTGGGATTTTCCATTTCATCCTTCCCCCTTGCTATTATCAATATGGTTGCTGTACTATTATTTTATATATTTTTCCATTGTTTTTAAAATACTACAATTGTGAAATTGCACTAAAATAAAAAATAATTTAGAAAATAAATGAACCACAAGGCATAATGGGTATGAAAGTGGGTTTACAAGGGTGTGCAGAAAACATATTGTAGTGCCACAAACTGGAAAACTGGCATCATTTCTCTACTGAAAAGAGGTGCACTATCAAAGGTGCTCAGTTCATATTCTGTATCCATTATCTTCACTAACATGACTGTTGTGGAACAGCAGCTTGATGTGATAAAGTTCTAAGGCTGATGGTATTGGGAATATGTGCAAGCACACTTGCAACTATGTACCTTCAGGGGGCACCAGAGGTAGACATTGGTAGTTAGGATTCCCTGGTGTGTTTGTTCTTTTGCTTGAAAAAAATATATATTCTCAATTTTGAACTTCACTTCTTCTTATTCTTTTCCCTCCATTGTCACATAAGTAACAAGCTACTTTCTCCTTCTGTCACAAAAGTAATTTCCTTGTTGAATACTTTCGCTTTCCTAAAGAGAACCTTTGATACTAATTCCAGGCAGCCATATAAAGCCAACATATGGTAGATGGAGATCAACAACATCTGAAAGGCTACAGATTCCCCACCCCTGTTTTATTGCATATTTATCAACACAAGGTTTTAAGGTTTACTAGTCATGAAGATTATATTTTAACTCCAGGATCAGAGATCTACTCCTGATGGTTGTATTTTATTTCATGCATCTAAGGCAGTGTGCTTCTCAGTATCAATTTCTAGGGAACAAGTATGTGCTGCTACAAGCTTCACAGAGCATTAGACTAGTTGGGCATTTGGTCTGACCCATCATTGTTCTTATATTGGCAGTTGAGATTATTTTTGTTCCTGACACAGGTGACAAGTTTACTTTTTTATTTGGGATTTTTTTTAATTCTGTGTTTTTCTCCAGTGAGCCAACCTATTGCAAATTCACAGAATAATCATGGAAATCCATTCATATCCAGAAACATGGTTGAAGGAGGGCAAGAAACCTGTTAAGCCCTGTGATCCATTCATGCTACAAAATTACAGCACTATTATTCTAGTTTTGCCATGGAATCCAAGGAATTGTAGGTCAAGGGAGTATTTAGAATGTTTGGCTAGAGTCCTCCAGTATCCCTGACCAAATTACAAGCAGTTAAACTGGCAGTTAAATTGGAATAATAGCACTACAATTGCTTAATGTGATATCAGAGGTTCAGAATGCCTTTTATCCATGTTGGGCAATTCTGCTCAAAGTATGTGACTCGTCCCATAAGCCATTGGCTCTCAGTCCCATTGGCTGATGAGTTTCCAGGACACAAGGAAACAATTGTGGCCAATGGGCACAAATATGGCATGGTTCTCTGGCATGCTGGAAGAAAATAATTGCCATTCCCTTACATCACATAGCTTGGAAAGCACTGGTTTAGGATGATGTATGAGCTATGAACAGAGATAGCCTGGCTGTAATTTTCCACTCTGCTGTTTTGTCCTCACTGTTGGATTACTACAATATGTTGTATATGGAATTGTCTTTGAAAACAGTTCAGAAATCTCTCTTGTCCAAAATAGGACAGCTGCTAGCAGGAACTGGTTATTTTGTGCCAACATGTTATGATCTGCATTGGCTTTCTAGATTCCAGTGCCATTTTCAAGTCCAGAGAGCTTATAATAAGCCTGAAAACTCGAATGGGTAAAGCAGTGCCTATAGGCTCCATGAAACGGCTACAGCCACTTTTGGAACTTCTGATAGCCTCTGCTGGTCCCACAACCCTCACATTATTTTTGTTCAGTTTTGGCAGTTTTTCCATCTCTACAGAAGCACTCCCGGCCCCACAAATAAAGCTCTCCAGCACCTGACAAATCTTTAAGAATCCTTCTCAAAATGGTGATAGAGACATTATATCACCTTTGGCTGCCTTTTGAGAACTCAGAGGAAGACAGAAGGACCAAAAAATCCTAGATACATGTTCCATGAAAGATTTACCAGGCATCTATGTCATAGTCCTTTCGTGCTAGCTTATGTAATAGGGCCTTCTTATTCTTCCAGGCTTTTTTTGTATTTTCTCTTTTTAAACGTGTCTCTGCTTCTAAAACATTTTTTCACTTCTGTGGGATTTACTTTTGTTTGATTCTGTAGCTAGTTTTGTATTCATTTCTTACATTTTTATGTTGCGTTTTATAGTTTTCTTAGAATGTATGGTTTTAAATTTTAACTTCTGCAACACACATAGAGCTTTTGCTATTAAGCAGTATTGTCTAAAGTCTAAAGCTTGTGGCCAAAACTGGGAATAGTCCAGTATTTTGGGAAAGATCTCATTTTGCATTCCTAGCTTTCTGTCTCCATCTTCTCGTAGGTTAGACAATTGCATCTAACCTAGGAGGAAACAAATGGAAAAACAAATTGTCAGAGAAATAAATACAAGTGAAAACAAATGAAGGAGTTCTGTTCTGAAGAGATAGGCAGAGAAATTACTCTACTGTATGTCAACCTATTTTTATTCCAACAGCATTGCTAAAGCTAACTACTTTTTGTCAGCGAGTGGTTGTGGTTTTGCTTCATTGTTCCCCAATGCAAAATATTCTGGATTCACCAGGTCATCATGAATCACTCTGAAACTAGTTGTATTGTTACCAAAATGTATATACTACATTCACATCTACTGTAGAACCTGGACTAATATGGACTTCCTGGCTAACAGTTGGTTTCTGATCTTCTTGTTTGTTGTGGAGGAGAGTATGATATCATTTCTGCTGCCTGACTAGATGACTCAAACTTAGCAGAAGAAGAACAAATGGCCCATAATAAATGATGAAAGAGCAACAAATGAATAATTTTCTAGTTGAACAGTAAAACAGCTGCTGACGTGTAGACTCTCCTTTGCAGGCATTTTGAGCTCAGTGCTGCTTGGAAGTTCATTGATGGGACTGATATCACAAGAAACATCAAGTGCTTGGAGTTGGAGTCATGTTCCACCCTCATTACATACACTTTGGGGAGAAAAACACCCACAATATTGTAGAATTAGCACCAGGAATGGTATATTGTTTTGCGTTGCCTCTTGTCTGACCCCATGAATTTCATAGGGTTTTCTTCAGAAAGGAATACTTAGAAGTGTTTTATTGTTGCTTTCCTCTAAAATATAGCTTAAAGCACCTGGGATGTCTTGGTGATTCCTCATCCAAACATTAATATGACCTGACCTTGCTTAACATCCAAGATTATACAGCACCTGATGTAATTGCTGTGTGTGTGTGTGTGACTCTTCTACCTTTCCTTCAATAACTTCAAGGTACTGTATGTGATTGTCTTCTTCCACACTTTATCCTCACAAAAACCTGTGGGGTAGGTTAGGCTAAAAAAATCAAGTATATTCACATTACATAGTGGGTTTCATGGGCTAGAACATGGATGACCCAACTCATGATCTGGTATGGATGGTAAGATTTATACCAAAACATGTGTTGATGACTGTTTTTGGAAGTGATGTTTCCATGGAAGGTTGTTGAGATATGACATTATTCTCCATTTGCATATGCAAGTCTCTGCTCTTACTAGTGTATATTTCTAAGCAGCATTTCCTCATTTTTGCACACTATAATCAGAACTATGCCACAGAGCAGGAAGAAAATAACGACTGCATTTTATGAACCTCTAGCAAAGTGGGAATTTGCCAAATATATTATCATCAGCAAACAATGCTGTAGTCATGCAGAGATATTTTTCCACTCTGTATCCTTTATTAAAACATTTGGAAAACTAATAACTGTAAAACCTGCAGCTCTTTTGACTCAGGAACAAGGTCATTCATGGCTAAAAAGCTAATCACTAGACAATGGACATTTCTCATGGGTGGAGACTGGTTTGGAGGGGATTTTGATGTTGCCATTAAGCATGTTCTTTTGCTAACAAGTCATGGGTGCATTAGGGCAAGATACTATTAACCTGCTAACAAAGTGAGCAGTGCCTGAAGATCCATATTGTGCCTTGGAGATAATCTTGTACAGTGTCTCTCTCATCACACATATTGCTTAGTGTTGTTGGCCAGTGTCTTCCACCACCATCATCCATCTTCATTGGAGTCACTGAATTTTGTGACTTTCAAAATAATGGCTGCTATTGTTAGTAACATTTTAGATATTCCTTGTAATAAATTGTGTTGTTCTTATTTGAGATTGCCATATTTAGAATGTAAGATTTAGCATTCAGCTCTGTTGTTCTCATAACAATTTGCTTTGCTGATTAACAACATGAGAAGGGAACTGAGAGTGGAGCTATTTACCTTCTGGCATTCTAAATGCCACTATAAATGTGGAATTTTGAAAGTGTTCTTTTACAATGAGTATTTTTTGTCTTCATGGTAATTTGCACCTATTGTTTCAGTTAGTCATATCCAGAAGTAAAGATTTGTGTGAATTGTAGTCTGAAGACATATGGAAGACTAGAGTTACTGTGTTGTGTACCTTCAAATCATTTCTGAGTTATTGAGATTTTAAGAAGACCCTATCAAAAGGTTTTTCTGGCAAGATTTATTATGAAGGAATTTGCCATTGGCTTCCTCTGAGGTTGAGAAAGAGGCTGAAAAAGTGAGACTGGCCCACAGGGTTACCCACTGTGTTTCTATGACTGAGCAAAGATTCAAATCCTGGTCTCCACAACCACAGTACAATACTATAATTAGTGTGCCATGAACACTCTCATAGTTACTTTACAGTCTGGTGATTTTAATTGTAAAAAATTCAGAATATAATGACAGCCAGGCTAGTTAAAACAATTTCACCAAGTAGAGCCTCTATTGTGTTAGGTCCAGGCCAGCAAATATGAGTGTTTTGTCCTCCTCTCTTAAGCATACATAACTGGGCAGAAGAGAAAGCACAGGATTTCAGATAAATCTCATACTCTCCAATACTTCACAGATGAAAACTGTAGCCAACCCACATCAGAGTATAGTTAAGATGGCAAAAGTTACTAATGAAGAAGAATGCAAAAGCCTGGAGAGACTGTCACAGTTGACCTTTGGCTAAGTATATAAGGAAGGACAATATTTTAATTCCTCCTCCTCTCCGCTCCCTACTAATTGAATACAACCTACTTCTGTTTTTTGAACTCAGTTTGAAGCAAGTGAAGTAAACAGAAACATGGAGAATTGTGGGAGGAGGAAAACTGGGACATTTCAAAAGCACCTGGAAAAGTGAGCCAGCAGAAAATTAATCAGAAATGTCCCTGCCAAGACAGGACAGTTGGAGGGTGGGATCTGCAGTAGTTCAGACCCATAACGATTTTCCAAGTCAGTCTGAATATAGTAACTTGGCATTCACTATGGCATGGGATTGAGGTACCATTTGCTGTTCTTCTTCAGGCAGCAAAAGTCTTGAGCTAGCCCTGAATGAAACCAATTGAATGAAAGTGGAGGAACAAGAGGAAGGGACACAGAAGAGGCAATAGATTGTTCGTATTGTTCATGACTCTTTTTTGATGGACTATATTGTGATGTTAGCAGTCTGTTCCAGGTGCATATGTTTCAAATTATACTGTTCCCTCACCCCATTGACTTGAAATTATATTGCTACTCCCTAAAAGCTCATAAAGCTTCCTTTAAAAGCCTATAAAATTTAACCTGTGTTTGTTTATTGCCTACAGGATGTAAACGGAACTCATTTGGTTTTGATATATTTATGCCATGACTTAGGCCTTGCTTCCCATCCAAATGAGTGTTTTATATAAAAGAATTAATTTATTTTGGTTTTATCTCACTGAATGAGTTCATTTCAAAACGTAGCTGAATACATTCCTCCTCCCAGAAGCATGGCGTGGGACTGAAATTATCCCAGTGTACCATTATTAGATCTCACCAAGGAAGTGGAAAGCATGAGTCAAAACCTTACAAGTTTATATCTTCAAGATTCAGTTGCCAAAACACACATACACAACCCAGTGGATTTCAAGATTTACTTAACACCCACACATCCTTGTTCATATTTCATCACCATTATAACATGTGCCTAGAAAAGTTATTTTTTTCAGACTACTGTTCCTAGAAACTGCCAGCTAGCACAGGCAATCACTTTTCACACAAAGAGATGCATACATTTATAATTTATAGAGTATGAGCCTTCTTTATCTGAAGTGCTTGGGACCAGAGGTGTTTTAGATTTTGGGTGATTTTGGAGTACGTATATTTGCATATTTGTACATAATGAGATATCTTGGAGATGGCACACAAGTGTAAACACCACATTCATTTATCGCTTATTTATACTTTAGACACATAGCCTGAAAGTAATTTTATATATATATAAACATTCATGAATGGAAGAATACAGAGTTGGAAGAGTCCAACCTCCTGCCATGCAGCAAAGTTGTATAAGATGTCACTATCGCAGCCAACCACGTAGAAAATTTTGGATTTTTTAGTACTTTGGATTTTTGAATGAGGAAAACTTTTTGGCAGGTTCAACTTTTTATAAACAAATAGAATAGCAGTGTCTGCTCTAACTGACTGTAAATATGACAAGTAAAGAAGTTCAGCTCTCCTTTGTACTGGGTCCCCCTCATCAGCTGGGAGATCATGCTATTGGTTTGATACAAAACAGCTGTTCTTTGCATGTTCCTTTTCCTGCGGCCTGCCACCACCTGCTAGCAACAGTCCTTTAGCTTCCTTTTACTTTTCATTTTGCCTTTTTTCTCACACTTATTTCCCATTTCTCCTTCACTCTCCCCTTCTGCTTTTCATACTTCTGCCTTTGTCAGAACTAATATGTACTTGGTATTTCCCAGTCACGTAAACTTCCAGTTGACAACATCCCAGAGACATGCTATATTTCATTATAGTTTAATAGGGCTGAGTGGCTGGAGCCTATTTAAATTCTCTGTGTGTCTGGTGCCCACAGTCTACTGTGGCTTGGAGTGCTTGCTTTGCAGGGGATACAAGAGCTTTTCACTTCTAAGAGCCAACCCCTTTGCCTACACTGTTCATTTTTCTCTTACATTCAATAAGATTGCTTAACCTGTAAAAATAGCATGAAAAAGCTGCCCTACACTAATATTTGACTTGGTGACTTTCTATTCCCCCCCCCCCCCCCCGTTCTTTGATTGATCCCCCAAGCTGCAATAAGGGTTTTGTAGATGCTAGGCATGCTAGGGGTGCAAAAGGAGGGGTTAAAATGTTGTAAATAAATAAATAAATAATACAATCCTTACCTAATATATTTTTTAAAAAAGAACAATGAATTAAAACTAACAATTTGTTGTGTTTTTCTGATGCCTAAACTCGTGCCACATTGTGCTTCATAGTCAGATATTTTTGAAGTACGGTGTCATCTGTATGCAGATGATGTCCAACTCTGTCAGTCCTTTCCACCTATCACTAAGGAGGCTGTGCAAGTCCTGAATCGGTGCTTGGCAGCTGTTTCAGACTAGGTGAACAAATTGAAATTGAATCCAGACAAGACAATGATCCTCCTGGTCAGTCGTAAGGTGAACAGGGCATAGGGTTACAGACTGTGCTGGATGGGGTTACACTCCCCTTGAAGTTGCAGGTTCGCAGCTTGGGAGTGATCGTAGATTCATCGTTGAGCCCAGAACCACAAGTCTCAGCAGTGGCTAGGGGAGCTTTTGCACAATTAAAATCTGTGCACCAGTTGTTCCCATACCCTGGGAAGCCTGACTTGGCCATGGTGGTCCATGCTCTTGTTACATCCTGAATAGACTATTGCAACATGCTCTACGTAGGGTTGCCTTTGAAGATTGTTTGGAAGTTTCAACTAGTCCAATGGGTGGCAGCCAGATTGCTCACTGGAGCGGCTTACAGGGAGCACACCATCCTCTTGTTACGTCAGCTCAACTGGCTGCCAGTCTGCTACCGAGCACAATTCAAAGGGCTGGCCTTAGCCTATAAAGCTCTAAATGATTCCGGTCCAGCTTACTTGATCGAATGTATCTCCCTCTGTGGTCCACCTCGGAGGTTAAGATTGTCAGAGGAGGCTCTGCAAGCACAATTGGTGGGTCCGAGAGACAGGGCCTTCTAAGTGGTGGCCTCTCATCTGTGGAACTCCCTCCCTAGTGAAATCAGATTGGCCCCCTCCCTTCTGTCCTTTAGGAAAAAACTTAAAATTTGGCTGTGGGACCAGGCATTCGAGCAGCAAATGCATCAATAATAATAATAATAATAATAATAATAATAATAATAATAATGATGATGATGATGATGATGATGATGATTTATGTGTCTGATAATGGTTACACCTTGGACTATGATCTAGACTTGTGTAATTTTTAAATGATGTTTTATAACTGATGTTTTAATTATCTGTTTTAACTGTAATTTGTGTCTATAATTGTTATTTTGGCATCTAATGATTGCCAGTTGTGAAGCCACCCTGAGCCACCGCTCCCCCCAGGGTGAGGAGGACGGGATACAAAGGTATGAAATAAAATAATTATGTATGAAATATTTGTTGTGTTCCTTCAAGTTAATTCTGGCCTATGATGACACTTATCCAAGCTAAACGGGCCAGCAGAAGCTTGGATAAGCGAATATCTTGAATAATAAGGAGGGATTAAGGAAAAGCCTATTAAACATCAAATTAGGTTATGATTTTACAAATTAAGCACCAAAACTTCATGTTATACAATAAATTTGACAGAAAAAGTAGTTCAATACGCAGTAATGTTATGTTGTAATTACTGTATTTACGAATTTAGCACCAAAATATCACGATATATTGAAAACATTGACTACAAAAATGGCTTGGATTATCCAGAGGCTTGGATAAGTGAGACTCTACTGTATATCATGGTATGTATATGCATCAGGGCTTGAAAGTAATTCATTGCAAATAGCTATTTCCTTGAAATTCAATCTGTTTTCAGATAACTACATCATTTATGATTGTAACTTAACAAGGTATTTAACTGTAAACTTTTGTTTCCTTTTGTCATTATGGTGTGGGTGAATATGACCTTACTATATGATGGAGGAGAAGTGTGACATGATTCGCATGATGGCTCATGTTGTGATATTGCTGCTTCCTTGTTCATTTTTGTGGGTGTTGAGGAAGCAACAATGTGGACAGGGAGATAATGTCTTTTGAACCACACAGTTCAAGCCTAAGATTACCATTTTTATTCAACTATAGTTTCTATTCAATAAGCAATGATTCTATTTGTAAAAAATTAAGTGCAAATATTCTTGTTAGAAAGCCAACATTGTGTAATGGCTTGGACATTGGTTTGTGGCTCTAGAGACCAGGGATCAGATTCACACTCAATCATGGAAACCCACTAGGCGATCTTAGGCAAGTTACATTCAGAGCTGCAGAGGAAGAGAAAGGCAAACTCACTCTGAAAAATTCCAATGGTAAAGTGTGTTGGGAGCTGCAATCCAATCACATGAACCACCACAAGTTTCCCACCCTTTGATTTTACCCTGGCTCAGTGCAGACACATGAGCAGACCACAGGAAGGGTATCAAGCATTCACTCAGTTCAAATAGACATCTATAATAAGGGAGAATTCATCTGAAATGTTGGAGGGTATACATGTCTATTTGCATAAATTATAATATGCAAATTTTTGGCAAAAATGCTTGTTTTCATCTTCTTCAGGGTTAGACACAGGAAGTTAATTCATAAATAACAATTTTATGATAAATTGCCTTCATATGACATACATTTTTGCAAACCTTTGGGTGGCACCTCTGCAAATTACTGCTGGTTCTTGTTCACTCTGAATTTGTGGATGCAGTACCTCCACATCACCCGTTTTCATCTCATTAAACCTGAAGTCCAAAGAAAGGGTTCCTTCCTCACAGCTGGAAACAGCAGACTAATGAAGATGTGAGAACATTCACCAGCTCTTGCATTATGCAGCGGACATCTAAAAATAGCTGGTGGTATAGGCCCCAAGTCCAACTTTGTCAAGGGAGATTCATAGGCCATATACAAAATCTGATTCATCTCTCAGTGGCCATGGCAACAGCCACAGTTGAGAAAATGTGTGAGAGAGTGGGGTGTCTGTGAGGGGCAATCATTCAGGAACTATTTTTGTGTGCAGTGTAATACTCCCCTTCCTCTGAGTCTTCAACTATCAATCCAATCTGGTTCAAGAAACTAGTTTTCTAAACGAAAATACTGAAAACAAAATGATTGTGTAATCATCTTCCACCCTGCATGAAGCCTACTTATATGTCTGTGATAAAACCTAATGTGATGTAGACAGTTGAGCATTGGCATTTAACTCCAGGAAAGCAAGGTTCAAAATCCTTTCACAGCCATGGAAACTAACTGGATAAACTTGGGCAAATCACATTCTCTTAGTCTCATTCTGAATAAATCTTAACTAGAAAACCCAATGATAGTGTCACCATGAGTCAGAAATGATTCTATGAAGTCAGAAATGACTTGAAGGCACACAACAACATAATTCAACTTGTAATGTTCCAGATGTGGCTGGATTGCAACACCCAGCATTCCTCACAATTGATTGTGCTAATGATAAATGTTGTGCGGTTTAAATCCTTCCACCATCATATATATATATATATATATATATATATATATATATATATATATATATCCAAGGAGCCCCGGTGGCGAAGTGCGTTAAAGCACTGAGCTGGAGACTGAAAGGTCCCAGGTTCAAACCCCGGGAGCGGCGTGAGTGGCCGCTGTTAGCTCCAGTTCCTGCCAACCTAGCAGTTCGAAAACATGCCAATGTGAGTAGATCAATAGGTACCGCTCCGGTGGGAAGGTAACAGCGCTCCATGCAGTCATGCCGGCCACGTGACCTTGGAGGTGTCTACGGACAATGCCGGCTCTTCGGCTTAGAAATGGAGATGAGCACCAACCCCCAGAGTCAGACATGACTGGACTTAATGTCAGGGGAAACCTTTACCTTTACTATATATAATTCCATCCAGACAAAGTTTTAAATGCAAGTCACTCTGCTGTAGGTGAAATCACATGGAATGTGAATTCTAGTGGAAATGGATCAAAATTCCAGCTACTAAATTTGGTCATTGCCTAGCTGTCAAAAATTCTTCTCCTAGCCATTGGCTAAAATACTGTTTGCTTAAACTAGACCCACTACTTTTATTTTTGTTCCACAATCAGCCAGCCTCCCTTTCCAACCACTCATCCTTGATATCACAAGGGTCTGTCCCCTATTTTTAGGCTTTGGTTCATAAGTCTCAAGAGCCTGCTCTGGCCACACAGTTCTTTTCTCTGACAGCTGAGTGCTTCCTTTTGCCTTGCTGGTCATGAACACATACATGCTGACAAAGACTGGAAAGGTTTTATTGGTTACCCTATGAACTCACATATATGAAGGGGAAAGATTGAGCAGTGGAATGGAGGCATGGAAAATCTGGCAGGATTAACAAGCACCGCACCACACCACAAATGTGTAAGGGAAAAACAGTTTTCTTCTATGCCTACTTGCGTGTTTGGGCAACCAAACCCTCAGAAATGGAATGAGCTATAATTATCATTGCTTTCAGCAACTTTTACTTTTCTAGGCTGAACCCAGTAATTACCAAAAAGGTAATCACAATGTTGCATGGCCAAATTGTCCAAGTCTGAAATGCTACTGCCGTGCTCCTTCTGGTGTGGACTTCATTTGCCTGCTGGATACTTAGAGGCCTTCACATTTAAAGATAATGTAGCTGTTGCCTTTTTTTTTTTTAACTTTTGCTTCCTTACTATGTCCAAACATGAAGTCCCTCTCTCTCACTTGAGAGGAAATTATAATTCCAGTGTGGAAGACCTTTCATGCAATCTAATGTTTGAGAAAGAATGTGCTGTGTTCTCTTTACCAGGCCAGGATCTAGGATTAAACTTTGGATCAGGTCACAGGCTGACTAAACGGGGCACCCAGATTTGGTACCTCAAGCTGCTACAGAAGGACCAACTGGAGAAGATTAATAAATGAACACAGAGATTCTGGGTTGTTCTATCATCTTGGCATTTTGTTTCTAATTCTTCAAATGGTAGATACAAAATGCCAAGGCTCTTCTCATCACCAACAGTTCTGTCTAGTCCTGCCTTTGTGAATAATGTACTGTATAATGTACATGTGACCTTTTCATTCCTCCTCCCCGTTGTAGGACACGGCTCTACAAGGGCCAGAAAAATAGTACAGGTCAATAACTGGCTCAGAAAATGGTGTCAAGAGGAGCGTTTTGGCTTCCTTGACCATGGTCTACTCTTCCAGGAGGATGGCCTACTGGCAAGTGATGGGGTGCATCTCACACAAGTAGGAAAACATCTTTTTGCACACAGACTCACAAACCTCATCAGGTGCACTTTAAACTAGATCCACTGGGGGAGGGGAACAACAGCTTGGCAAACACTATATTACCCACAACCACAGGGAACCGCCAAAAGGCTAAACAGAGGGCTGCACAAACACAGCAAGGACCAAGTACAGAGAGCACAATAATCCCAAATAAACAGTTCGGGGGAAGGTCACAGGGGCTTACATGTCTTTACACCAACGCTCAGAGCATGGGAAATAAGCAAGACGAACTCCAACTGTTAGCACAGCACCACATGTACGATGTCATAGGCATCACTGAAACCAGGTGGGATGACTCCCATCACTGGAATTTAGCCATTGAGGGCTATAACCTCTTTCACAGAAATAGAACAAAGGGGAGAGGAGGAGGAGTAGCTTTATATGTCAAAAAGAGTTACGTTGCAGAAGAAATGCAAGACTGTAATCCGGGAAACTGTTACCAGTGAGAGTATAGTGGAATCAGTAGCATCCAGATAACACCATGTGCAAAAGACTCAGACCAGGCAGAGGAATTGAAAGAACAAAGGAACTTTACTCTTGCTTGTAGAGTTGAAATATAAAACAGTTCTGCAATCATACAATGTCCATGTAGTTGCATAAGATCAATATCTAATCAATCAGCATCAATATATACAGCATAGCATATTCAAAATTACTACTTGACCGTAGCTAGAGAGAGACTGACTTTTTAACTTAGTGTTCATGCGGCTTGCCCCTGTTAGATTGCTTCTTGATTTTGTGTTATATTGTATATTTTATCAATTGTGTTGGTTAATTGTATTATGATATGTTGTTTTTTATGTTGTTTTATATTGTATTGTCCTGGGCACGGCCCCATGTAAGCTGCCCCGAGTCCGTTTGGGGAGATGGTGGTGGGGTATAAATAAAGTTTTATTATTATTATTATTATTATTATTATTATTATTATTATTATTATTTCCTGTGCTCTCTCTTGAAGCTCAAATTCCAACTGACATTCTCAGCCACCTGCCAGCAAAAAGATACATTGTTTTAGGCGTGGCTTTGCCTCTGCAAAAAGGCTGAGCTCTTTTGCAGAGTTCCCTTTTGCAAACCAACTTTGCAAGGATTTCTTTACACACACACACATAGCAATTTGGTGCAATAGAAACCAGCTTGAAAGCATCTGGATAAGAATCAAAGGAACCGGGACTCAAAAAGATCTCGTTGTGGGTGTCTACTACATACCTCCGAACCAGGATGAAGAACTTGATGAAGCCTTCTGTCCTCATGGACAACAAGTTAAACATGAGCCCACAATGCGATGTGGCAACAAAAAAAAGCCAGTGGGATTTGGCCTGCATAAATAGGAGTCTAGTGTCTAGATCCAGAGAAGTCATGCTAACCCTCTATTCTGCCTTGATCAGATCACACCTGGAATACTGTGTCTAATTCTGAGCACTACAATTTAAGGAAGATGTTAACAAGCTGGAATATGTTCAGAGGAGGGCGACTAAAATGATCAAGGGTCTGGAGAAAAACCCCTTTGAGGAGTGGCTTAAAGAACTGGGCATGTTTACCCAGGAGAGGAGACATGATAGTCATGTATAAATATGTGAAGGGAAGTCATAGGGAGAAGGGAGCAAGCTTGTTTTCTGCTGCCCTGCAGACTAGGACGCGGAACAATGGCTTCAAACTACAGGAAAGGAGATTCCACCTGAACATCAGGAAGAACTTCCTCACTGTGAGGGCTGTTTGGCAGTGGAACTCTCTCCCCCAGACTGTGGTGGAGGCTCCTTCTTTGGAGGCTTTTAAACAGAGGCTGGATGGCCGTCTGTCGGGGGTTCTTTGAATGCGATTTCCTGCTTCTTAGCAGGGGGTTGGACTGGATGGCCCATGAGGTCTCTTCCAACTCTACTATTCTATTATTCTATGATTCTATGATTCTATGAATGTTAAAGTGACATTGCAACAGCTCCTTGGAGCTTAACTAATTTCAGTGCCTTTCATCACCTTCTCATTATTTTAACATTGCTGCTAGCTAGTTAAATTTTACTGCCCTCTATGGTATATACTTTGCAGGGAAAACTGAGGCTAGAAACCTTTGCTCCATGAAATATTGTGCAACTCATAAAACTTGAATGTGCAGCACCATAAGAAACACAAATGTGTCATGAATTTCCTTTTAGTTTTAGCTGTTCTTATAATCCGTACTAAATAAATTGTTTAGTTTATTAACCCTGCTCCCTGCCAACTCAGTCAGCTATTTGGGCAATTAGAACTGGTTCTGGCCTGCTGCATTTTGTTTTGAATATTCCTGCATCTAGAGTTGTGTATCGTTGGAATGTTTTAAGTTTTTGTCAAATATGTTGTGTTGTTGTTTCGGGCTTGTCCCTGTTGTGAGCCGCCCCGAGTCCCTTCGGGGTGATGGGGCGGGATATAAAAATAAAGTTTATTTATTATTTTAACATCATGCTTGATCCCAAACCTCTGTTCTTATAGTCAGAGCTATAAACAGCTGCGCCACTTGCTTAGGATGATGCTAAACTGAGCCATAGAATTCCTACCATTGCTAAAAGAGTAGCTTTTTGTTCATTAGAAAAATAAGATTGGCTGAATTGTCCGGGTTGGCAAAGAGACCATGGAAGGCCTTAGAACACCATATAATCTAGCCAGTGATTGTCAATCTCCACACCACGTTTTCCTATATCTTCAATGTTTCTGGTGCCAAGTATTATATTTCCCCCTGTCCTGTATTCTTTCCATGAGCATCTGTTATTTGCAAGCCACTGAGATAGCTTTATATGGCTGTTGAAAGAGTCATGCTTTATCACTTCCTTTCCTCTGGCTAGGGTCTGATGGTCTCCTTTTACTACCTCCTCCTTCAGTTATTTTGGCACATTCATTTTTAATATGAATCATTCCCCTGTTGGCTCCGTTGCTCACTGATAATATTTTTTGTGGAACGGTTTCTTCTATTAGCCTTAAAAAGACCCTATTACTCATGAATTTTCCAGATTATCCAGCATGTTTCTTAAAGAATGTCATTCCAGAGGGCAGCTTGACAACACTTTACTGTGCTCTGATGTTTGAAATACAATGTAAAGAGCTTTAGAGAACAGGATGCATGAAAAATGATTTAACCAGAAGTCCTAAATGACTTGAAGAATAGATTTCCCAGAATGTCAGATTTAAAAAATAGTATTTGAAAAACAATACCTGTATTTAAAAATGTTGGTAAAAATTGGAAGCCTCTAAAATGGTCAAGATGCTGGTGGAATTCATTAATCAGAACCTGGAACAGTTGCTTATTTGGACTCCCAGAACTCAGCAGCCAAAATGGGTATTGATTATGCTTCATGCCCTTCAACATTTCGCAGATGAAAACTGAAATACGTCTGACCAAGTGTCATCAAAATGGCAAAAGTTATTAATGAGGGAAAACAGATAACCTAGCATTTGCCTAAACCTACTGGGAAAAGAAAGATTTTGCCCTTCCTCTGCCTACTTCCCTGTTAATGGAGTGCAAACTACTTTTGCCTGTTGAATTCAATTTGCAGCAATTAAAGTAAACTGAGAACAAAGAGAGGAAGTGAAAGGAGGTGAGAGAGAAATTGATATGTTTTAAAAGCAGTTGAAAAATGGGATAACAGATAATTATTTACAACTCTCCTTGTCAAATTGGAACATGAGGATATGATGTTGAGTGGGAGATTCTAGGCACTGCAATCCACAAAAATATGTTGTAAGTTCTGCATTCTGCTCACATGGGAGAGCTTCTATTACTTTTTCCATATGATTTTCTTTTATGTCAGTAGAGGAGTTAGATCAGTGCATGCAGACTGTGTAAAGCAGCTGGTCATTCTAGTGAAGTGAAGGAGGAAGACCATGAATTTGGGGAGATTTCAGAACATATTTTTCAAAGCCTGCCCAAGATATTCTGCTGCCTGAAGCAAAGAATAAGATTCTTTATTCAGAGGAAGCTGTATTTTCCTTCAACATGAGGAACATGTAAGCTTGCTCCACAACACCTGTGGACAACAGGGGTGCTGGAGAGACCATATGACACCCAAAACTCTATTCTTCAAGACAAGGGAATGACCAGTAGTTGCACCAAGAACTGCTTGCAAGATGACACTACTAGACATCCCCACCATATGCTACCTGAGGCAGTCACTTCAAGAGGAATTAATTTATTGATGCTGGCCAAGATTCTGCACCATCTTCTGAATTACCACAGGTAACAGGTTGTGGACATCAATTTCCATGTCCTCTGATCTCCAGCACCTCAAAAACAGCCTTATAAGTTATAACCAACCAGCATTTTGGATGATATCGTGGAATACAGTGTCATTCAAATATTAGAGGGAAGTGATTTTTCTATTTATCATTCATATATAGCTATATTTGCATCATATTAATCTGCCTTCTGGATCTAGTAGCTAATGTTAATCTTCTGCTTCCTTCTAGATGTAAACTTATTGAAAATCCTCCATGGATGCAGTGTCAATAATGATAACAGCCCAGATAGAAAAAAGAAAGGGGGGGGGGGGGGTGTCAAGTAATACAGAAAAAGGTAGAACATTACCAACCTTAGTGTTGAACTGCATTATGGATCACTTTCCTCAACCAGGTGACTCAACAACACATGTGAAGTGTTGCAAGTGCCTTGAGATTTAGAGAAGTTTTCCCAGAGCATAAGGAGATTGAAAGACAAGGACAATGCTGGAATGCAATAATTTGGCTGGGACTTTGACTGAATTTTCTGTAATGACTGAGTGAATAGATGATGACTGTTCCAAAGCAAACAATGCTTATGGAATAGTCCCTGGTCTAAATTGCTCAATGCTGGGTGAGCCAATTGTATAATGTTTCCTCGGCATAATAGTTTCCTGGTTACAGTAGCTGACAAAGGTTGATTCCAGATTCCATGTAAATGAAATATGTTGCTGCTAGGAAGTGAAATTGTGCTTTTCTTACAGTACAGTTCTATGCATATCTTTTCCGAAACAAGACTAATTTGGTTGAAAAGGCTTACTCCTAGATATGTTTGCATAAGTTTGCAAGCTCAGCATTTTCATTTAAAAGATGAGCGAATAAAAATGTGGGCACTTGGTTGCTTTGCATTTTTATTATTTTTACTCATAAAAGGAGTGCAGGTGAAAAATATGGACACCAAAACATGTGCCAGGAACAAATTGAAAGATTCACCACAGATATTCAAAAAGAAATTGATTACACATGAAAACAGGACATGCTGGCTGTCATAGGTGAATACAATCCGTATTAATCTGGACTGACTATGATTAAATTAGAACATATAGAAAAAACTATTTCCTGAACATGTGGGCCAGAATCCTGTATTGGGTACTTCACCTTTTCCAACCTTCTACCTCCAAACCTCTCAGAAACATCACTCACCTATGCTCCAGTTATGGACAGAATGTAGGTTTTTCTTCCATGCAGCTAACGTCTAGTAAAGTAGCTTTGTGGAAGGAATTAGAATCATGACACTAGTTGCTTTAGAGACTAGAACATAAACCAATGGGCTCAAATTACAAGAAAAGGAATTCTACCTAAACTTAGAAAGAGCAGCCTTGGATTGGGATTTCAGATGTTAAGGTTCATTTCATTACTCAGAGATCAACTTCCTTGGGTGTGCTTGAGCCAGTCACTGTTCAGCCTGACCTGCCTCTTAAGACTGATGTGGGGATAAAATGTGGAAGAAGAAGGCAGGATACAAATGTAAGAAAAGAAAAATACAGCAATCGCACAACCCCACAAATGAAATTTTTCCATCAGCCAGCTGGTTTGGCACTTGTAGGATATAAATTTCCCATTCTCCATGGCAACCTCAAAGCTGAGAATCCTCTGCTGAGCTTCTAGGCCTGAGTAAGATTCCATTCCTGACCTCCCTCCTCCTCAGAACCCTACAATGACACCCTTCTTCAGAGGATGCTGACAGCAAGGAGTAAAGAGGGTTTTTTTTTATGGGCACAGTAGATGGAAACACTCACCTTAGGAAGTCTTATTCTGCCTATTATGTTTAGACACACTGGTGCCTCTTTTATACCTTAGCTTTTTATGAGCTTATTCTCAATGTCGTAAAATAGCATGTTTGAGAAACACATTGGGATGTTATTTGAAGGGAGGCTTTTTTTCAGAGGCACGTCATTCTCATCTATTTTCAGGTTGCAGAGCTGGGCCTGTGCATGCATGTATCTTTACCCTACAGCTACAAACTTGCCAACTATTCCCCAACATAGGAAGAAGACAGACACAAGAGTCAGGTAGCTCTTTATCAGCTCATTGCCATGAGTTGCAGCCTTCTTGCACTGATAACATGTTGAGTGAAAATGTTTTCTTTTATTTGAGAGATGGGATTTAGGGGCTATCGTTACCTCTTATTTTAAAATTATCTGCTGACATGGAGCAGAGTAAAGAATACGGCATTGATTGATTGCACTTTTAGACAAGCCAGTAATCAGAGCTCTCTGGTTACCCTGCAATACATTTAAAACATAAAACATAAAGAAATGGCTACAGATAACATACTGCATAATGAAACCAAGATAAAAGGCAGTAGAAAAACATTTCTAAAATGCCACTGCATAAAAAAAAATCAACACATAAGCAAAGAATTGCAAAGCATTGAAAAATAATCTTTAAATGGCTTGGAAAACAAACACTTATTTCCCCAGTGCTGCAAAAATGTCATGTGCACAAGGGCTTGTCTTTCTGGGGAGAACATTCCACAGATGAGGTGCCACCACTGAAAAGACACTTTTTTAAAATACAGAACTATGGTAATACTGGCTGAGAGGTTCAGGAAATGGTGCTGAATGGAAAACTTCCCAAATTAGCTTGTTGAAAGAAATGCTCACTTTATGCTCTTGTGATGCAAGGCCACTAGTCTCCAGGTTGGTAGATATGGGAACAGATCCTTAAAGTATTTTGACTTTATGCTGTTCAGAATATTAGAGGACCCCTTTTGGATGGCAAAGTACTGGTACAAAGTGATAATACTGGCCATCTCCACTTAGTTGGCTGGTCAGCCAAGGTTCCATGAAAGGTCCATTCCTAAACTTATCCAGATTCTGGACACTGAGGCTGCAAACATGAATTGTCCTACTGAAGAACGGTTTCTCTGCCATTGGAAGAACAATTAAAGAAGGAACCACAATGGACAATTTAGGTTCTTTCCATCTAATCAGAACTATGCAAGGAAATCTCTTCCCATAGCATGATCTCTGAATAAGCAAGAGTACTTTCAAGTCAAGGGCATTTGATGGCCCTGTGATAAATAAACTAAATATCAAAAAGTCAAATAATCATGTAGCTGGAAAGGGCTTCATGGGCCATCAGGTCCAATGCCACTCAATATGCACTGTGTACATTTTTGTTCCTTCTAAGGCTAAAAGCCTTAACTGGGTATTTGTGACCTCAGCCTTTGTCAACCTACTTCTGCATTAGTGACTGAAAAAAAGACTTAGGACCTCATCAGAAAGGCCAAAGTGTCCACTTCCCCTGGCATCATGGTGAAAAGAGAGGGGCAGCAGGGCAAATCTGTCACCCTGCATACAGCTCCCTTTCAGCAATGCTTTCCCCATTAGACATGGGAAACGCCGCCATTCTGCAGCAGACCTGTGCTGGCTCCATTTGAACCTCCCATGTTGTGGGGGAAGCCTCGGGCAACACTCTCACCCCGGTTGGGGGTGGGGCCTCCACCAGAAGTCACAGAAGTGTGATGTCTGGCATGGGGCTTCATCCGCAAGATGGTGAAAGTGTCCTAGGACACTCAATTTACCCCATCTGATGAGGCCCCTAATTGCTCATAATTTGTGATTTGGAACACATTACTTTACAGCTTTTTCAACAACAGTCAATAATATTGCATGGAGTGGAGGCTCTTTGCACAAGTATTGCTGAATGATAACATGGAGGCGCTTTAGTGGGAAGAATGAAACATAGGAGCATTTCCAAAATTTTCCTCATGTTGCAAGTAATATGTATTGAACTTGGTTAAATTTTTTGCAGCATAAACAGGTTTTCTGTGGAAATGAGTACTAATAGTCATCCTGTTGACATTATAGATAACATCTGGATATACCCGATCTTCAACAAACAGCAATGCTTTGTCTACTGTGCTCTGAATAAAATGCTTGCCTGTAGATTCCAATTAATTGGTATTTTTCACATAGCAATGTTGGTGTATAATACCAATGCCTGGAATTCTTTCCAAACCACAAATGCACTCCAAGCTATTACAAAGATATTGTTTATGGCTTTGGAACTTTGGAGAATGCAATTAAAATTAAAGAGTTGGCTGAAATCACTCTAGTTCAGTCAGTTTCTTTGCCTGTAAAACCATCATTAATGAAACCAGCCTTATATGACACTGATTTGATCGAAGCATCTGTCAGCCTGTATCCCAGATCATCAAAAGTTCATTAGAGCTCAGTTCCAAAGAAGGACCCCAGCTCAGAGTTAAGACTCCTTTCCCAAAGATGGTGGGAAAAGCTCATTTAATGGTTTAATGACCTTGAAATTGCTGTTTACCAGTGCCACTTCAGTGCCACTCCGCATACATTCCTTGTTTGGAAAGGTGAGCTGCAGATGCAATCAACAAATTGTACAAACCAGGGAGGCTGCACAGCTTGTCACTGATGTAATATGTGTACCTGCACAGATCCTGGTCTATGTATGACCTATATATAAAGAGGCCTTCACTGTATTCGTCATTTGATTGATTTTTGCTTACTCTGATCTTTTAATTCAAGCTTAATCTGCTGTGGGTCTTGCTGTTTTATTGGTGACATACATACTGGTATCCTGTTGATGGAAACTTATGCAATTATAAGTTTATTTTCTCCCTTGTTGTTGAAATCTGAATCCTCTTCCTCCATGCAAAAGCCAACCTAGAGGCTTTGGAGCACTCTCTCTCTCTCAACATGTCTTGTGGAGAGCAATGGCATGGATGGATTAAACTGCAAGATATTCAATTCTGTCTCTGTAGTTGGACACAGAATGATCACATTTCTCATCTGGGACATTTCCATGTGATTCTGTAGGATGATATTTTGTGCATCTGCACTACAGAATGAATGCAATTTGACACCACTAACTGCCATGGCTCAATACTATGGAATCCTGAGAGATAAAAGTTTTACAAAGTCTTTAGCCTTCTCTACCAAAGAGCCATGGTAGTTAAAGTGGATTCAAACTGCAACAATGCACCCATTGTTTTTCCGCTACAGATATACAGCTAGATTTGCCTTTGCCACAACCACCCCAACCTGAGGTTTGTCGTCTGAAGAGGTACTACATCTCTCTGGCAGAAAATTCTAAACACCAATCCCTAATCTGCAAATCCCAGGATTCACAGGATCATAAATTTTAGCATTCAAAGGAATTGCAAGAATAATTTAGTCTTAAATTATACTGGGTTTCATTTGCGGGGTATCTCAGTACACGTGTGCATTAGAGTCCCGGTTAACCGAGTTCCGGTTAACCAAGAGTTGTATTATCCGAGGGGGGGGGCTCTCTCTCCCTCTCCCTCTCCTTCTCTCAAGCAAAGGGAGCTCAAGAGAAGGAGAGGGAGGAGGAAACGCTCTGGAAGCGCCCCGCGATCGCTGCTAGGCGGCAGTGCTCATGGGGTGCTTCCCAAGGGGTGAGAGCTCGCCGAGGGACATCTCCCAGGATCTCCCTCAGCCAGGCCATTGCTGGAGGAAACTTTCCTCCAGCGAGGGCCTGGCTGAGAGAGATCCGGGGCGCGCTTGGTGTTTCTCAGAGGGACAGTCCCTTGCTCCAGCAAGGGCCTGTCCCTCCGAGAAATGAGGAGTGTGCTGTGGGTTTTCCTCAGCCAGGCCATTGCTGGAGAAAACTCTTTCCTCCAGCAAGGGCCTGGCCAAGGGAGATCCAGGGAGACGTCCCTTGGCGAGTCATCGTACTTTGGGAAGCGCCCGTGAGCGTTGCTAGGCAGCAGCGCTCACTGGTGCTTCCCTAAACCGGATTGCTGGGAGGGATAATAGGGCCTCCCGGCAATCGGAGCAGTTCCAGTTATCCGAGATTGTGCCCACCCCTTTATCTTGGATAACCGGGACTCTACTGTATATACAAATACAAATATTCAAAAATAAAAATCCAAACCCTAAAATGCTTTTGGTCCCAAGTATTTTGAATAAAGGATATTCAGCCCCCAATAATTTGTTCAAAACTGCCTGCAACTAAAAAATCTAGCAGAGGAAATCAAAGTAAATGTACTGATTATGAAGAAATTGACACTTTCCAAAGCAGGAACAATGATTAATCAGACCTGTACAAAGAATCAGGAAAAGAGTTAACATTGAAACACCTCACTTGCTGTAAAATTAGTCAAAGAAAATAGTTCAGTTCTCCAATTTTCTGAAAATTCTTACCATAAATAACAGATCCAAAAGAATATGTGGGTATGTGATAAATAGGGAGCTGAAACTAAAATGAAACAGAGCTTACAAAGTTTGAGATGGAGTTCATGAAAGCTTATGCTAAACAAGACTTATCAGTGTTATTTGATGCCACAGTGCTCCTTGTGATAAAAGTTATAGTTTCACCACTAAATGTTATTTCTTATTGACTTGCAATTGTAATGTATTAGGAAAGGCACTAGGAACACAGGAGCATGCCAGATCATTTATTTATTTATTTATTTATTTACGGTATTTCTTTCTCACCTTTCTCTACCCTGGAGGGGACTCAAGGCAGCTTTACCTTAAAAAAGCAGCTATTCGATGCCTTGACAACAATACAGCATTAAAAGACATCATTGATTCATCTACAGTAGTACTATACAATTATGCTAGCTCTAATTCACAGTGGTCATCTAGGATTTTAAATATAATTATTTTCCTTCTTCTTCTTCCTTACTGGAAGCCTCCCATATAAGTATTAACCAGATCTGGCCTTTCTTAGCTTCTGAAACCAGGAAACATCAGTAATGTTCAGAGTTGAACAATGGTATGAATTAATTCAAAGAAATTACTAATAACTTATGACTAGTTTCTTCTAGGCTCTGAGATAAAAGTGTACTGCAGAACTCAACTATGCCTTCTTAGCTTGCCAATGCCTCAAGATTTCTTTCTGCTCTTTCAAAGGCCCCAAATCTTTCATCATATATGGATATACAATTTTTGGTTGCAGGTCGGAAGGAAGAATTTATTGTTGCTCCATCTTTGCTGTGTTGCTGAATAACTGTGAGATCAGTCGCAAAGTGTCATTGGTATACATTGTGGTCACAGATTCATTGGCAATATATAGCCTTGCATCTTCCCTATACTCTTCTGTCATCTTCTAAGTTGGCCACAGCCTGGTTGCTACATCAACCATACATCTTTTCCCACATTCAAGAATTTGGAATTCAGACCAAGAGAAACTCTGCTCTTTTTTTCCAGCAGCTGTTCTGTTTACAATACTAACAAAATACTTCTTTTATTCCATTCCATAGCAGTGCTGTTTCTGTCTCCAGTATCCCTAGATCCTACAAAATACATCTAAGTGACAAGGCCCAAAGGCCAAATCTGGTCCTTAAACCATTTGGGACCTCTTAGTTCTTTCCCATTTTTGAAGGATTTATCTCTTTCTTTTTTGTGTTTCATAAACCCCATCTCAAATAATAGAAATAAATCTTTTAGAGGCCTTTAGAGAAAGAGAGAAGAAAATATAAAAGCTTGAACATCAGCAAAGCAATGGTCCCCAAGGAACTACCAGATCATCTTCTTTGAGTTGCCTGTAGCTTCAAAATATGTGTGAGAATAAGATAATTATTCCTTTGGGCTGTGTAGTAGAAAGACTGCTTGTTTCTTAATAATATCATGTATATAATATTTTATTGCCCAGTATTGAAATATGGGGGGAGTCTGATCATAACTTATTTATAGATACAACTGGGTCTCCTCATCCACGGATTTTGAATCTATGGGTTCAACCATCTATAGCAGTGGTTCTCAACCTGGGGTCCCCTGGTATTTTTGGCCTACAATTCCCAGAAACGCCAGCCAGTTTGGCGGCTGTTTGGATTTCTGGGAGTTGAAGGCCAAAATATCCGGGACCCACAGGTTGAGAACCACTGATCTATAGCTCTTTTGACTTGAAACCACTCTCACACAATTTGAAGACATGCAAGTCCTAAAGACTATCTGCATTCAGTTCACATATTGGTTCAGGGAATGCAACTTAAATACGTACATGTTAAATTGTGAAGAAAATATTATTCCCTCACTCAAGTCACAGTCTCTCAGACCCCAATTGGCTTATCTGCCTTAATACCAGGCAAAGCTTTGTCAAACAGGGCTAAATAAAAGGTGCCTTACATATAGAATGTCTATGTCATGACAGAAAATCAAGAAACAAGCCAGCTAAGAGACATCAAAAACAAATGTTGCATTCATTCCTACATTTTGTAGGTGAAAACCATGCGGTGATGCAATGTCTGAGTACGGTCATGACAGCAAAAGTTGTTAAGAGTTGTTGTGTGTTTTCCGAGCTGTATAGCCATGCTCCAGAAGCATTCTCTCCTGACCTTTTGCCCACATCTATGGCAGGCATCCTCAGAGGTTTTGAGGTACTGTATATTGGAAAAACTAAGCAAGGAAGGTTTATATATCTGTAGAAGGTCCAGGAGGGAGAAAGAACTCTTGTCTGTTGGAGGCCAGTGTGAATGTTGTAATTAATCACCTTGATTGGCATTAATGGCCTTGCCAGCTTCATGCTGGCTTTTTCCTGCCTGAGCGAATCTTTTGTTCGGAGGTGTTAGCTGCCCCTGATTGATTCACGTCTGGAATTCCTCTGTTTTCAGAGTGTTGTTCCTTATGTACTGTTCTGATTTTAGAGTCCATACAGCCCAGAAAACACACAACAACCCTGTGATTCGAGCCATGAAAGCCTTAGACAATACAAAAGTTGTTAAGTTGAAAAACACACAAGATAGATGAGGCAGGAACCATTTGCTTTCTCCTGAGTCTTTTTTTTAAAAAAAACCTAGCACCAATGCAAACAACATTACATACTTGCAGCATGTGCAGATGAAACCACATGATCCAAAGCATTTTCATAACTGCATAATAATGTCATCTCTGTCTGGATTGCTTGCACATTAGAAGACTGAAAACGGTAATCAGCGTTTTCATGTCTTTTGACATAATACACGTAAGCTAGGGTTATGAAAAATGCTTTTGCATTTATATTAAACTGCAGAGACATTTTAAATTAAAAACAATGCATTTCTGCAGAAATCTTGCACAAATATTTTGCAGACTGTCATTTTGGTTTTGCTTCCTCTGACCGTGTCACCCAGCGCAATCGTACTCCTGGCACCCCACTAGTCATGCCACTGATTTCCTTTGGCATCTTTGGCTGCACTGCAGAAATACCTCGATACTGTTTTCCACATAGACAGATGTAGAGAAATAAGATCTTCAGGGAAACTGTCCCCTAGCTGACCCCAGTATCTATCAGACCTGGAAAAAGTGCAACCTCATCTTGTTAATCTGTATGCAAACCACAGAGCTAGCAAGTCATAGTAATACAGGGCTCTTGCCCACTTCTGAGACAGGATATTAAGTACTAAGCTTATAACCTGATCTCTGAGGTAACTTTATCCCCTTCTGTTTAATAACAGACCTTTGAGCAAAACTCCCTCAGTCTGTCTGCTTAAGTAACCAGAGAAACAGACTACAAGAAATGTGGTTTCAGATTTCATGAGGAAAACTAGGGTTACAGCCTCCCACATGCTGGAATGAGCGCAAGAGTGCCATCACACCGGCTGCATAACCTATATTTTCCTCTCCACCAAAGTATCATCTTGCTTGATCAGCATTCACAGAGGAAACTTAAAGGGGCCTTAGAAGTATTCTTCGTGACTCAGGGAAGCAGGAGACCCATGTGAAGTGGTGATTTAGCCTCGTGATGCAAACCAGGCACAGGGAGTTCCTGCCACAAAGGTGATTTTCTTTTTTAAAGTAAGCCACAAAGGTAAAGTTTGAATCAGTTCATTGGCTGGGTATTTTAAAGCCCTGTCAGAATCACACAGGAAAAGGAAAAGGAAAAAAAAAGGCAAACTTAAGGGTCAAGCTGCTAGACAATATGAAAGGTGCTAGTTTGCCATAGCATGAGCTTTCTCCCAGCTCTAGTTTTGCATGTTTAGTGTGTTAGGCTTTATGAATGGTTATAGGAACATAATCCCAAATTTGCTCTGCAATGTGTTTTTTGAGTCATATATTTTTGAGAATAGCCCATCACGGGGACAAAATGTATTAATCACAAGTAATATGCATTCCCTTTAACATATTGACACTGCTTATGCACTCTGTATTAGTGACAGGAATTCTTATCTAATGTACAGCAAGGACGTATTAATAAATATGCCTTAATACATAAAAATCATTTTAATAAATCCAATCAGATTCACTTGGATTCCAGGTTGGATTAAAACAAAATATAGAAAAGTCATACAGTTTTGTATGATAGAGAGAATACTTCTGCAAAACAGAGTATGTGCTATAAATAAATAACATTATCTATTTATTCTTCAATATCTATTTATTCTTCAATAGCACCAAAATTGGGGCCTCCAAAACACTACCTTTTCTAGATACACAAAAGTCTTTGAAAGTTTAAAACTCTTTTCAAGGGCTTCTGGATGTTCATGGTGCTATGCATTTTGATTCCTATGGCCTCGTTCCAACATGTAGCATAATTTCCTCCTTCCATCTTTTGGGCTGAGAGGCCTGCTGTTGTGCTGCAGAAGAGGCCAGAAACATCTCCAGCCAGTCTGCCTGTTGCTGCCTCTGGGACTCCTTGTGAGTAGACTGCAGCCCCAGGCCCTTTCCATCTGGGTGTGACTCAGCACTTCCTAGGAAGGACCATCTATAAAGCCTGAGTCCACAAGGCCCTGGCAGGGCTGAGAGGCCTGCTGTTGTGCTGCAGAAGAGGCCAGAAACATCTCCAGCCAGTCTGCCTGTTGCTGCCTCTGGGACTCCTTGTGAGTAGACTGCAGCCCCAGGCCCTTTCCATCTGGGTCTGACTCAGCACTTCCTAAGAAGGACCATCTATAAAGCCTGAGTCCACAAGGCCCTGGCAGGGCTGAGAGGCCTGCTGTTGTGCTGCAGAAGAGGCCAGAAACATCTCCAACCAGTCTGCCTGTTGCTGCCTCTGGGACTCCTTGTGAGTAGACTGCAGCCCCAGGCCCTTTCCATCTGGGTCTGACTCAGCACTTCCTAAGAAGGACCATCTGTAAAGCCTGAGTCCACAAGGCCCTGGCAGGGCTGAGAGGCCTGCTGTTGTGCTGCAGAAGAGGCCAGAAACATCTCCAGCCAGTCTGCCTGTTGCTGCCTCTGGGACTCCTTGTGAGTAGACTGCAGCCCCAGGCCCTTTCCATCTGGGTGTGACTCAGCACTTCCTAGGAAGGACCATCTATAAAGCCTGAGTCCACAAGGTCCTGGCAGGGCTGAGAGGCCTGCTGTTGTGCTGCAGAAGAGGCCAGAAACATCTCCAGCCAGTCTGCCTGTTGCTGCCTCTGGACTCCTTGCCTACTGCCCCCCCTCCCTTTTTCCCAGTGCTGGTGAGTGGACATAAGAAGGGAGGGAAGACTTTTAAAACTCCAAAGCCATCCGGAGGAAGAAGGCAGAGGAACTGACTTTAAAATCATTCTGTCTCTTGCTGCAGGCCTACTGCCCTCCTCGCTTTCCCCAGCATTGGCTATTGAACTAAGAGTCTGTCTTACTGAGGTCCACTCATTATTTATATATTGCTGCTATAACAATTTTTAAATGCTGTTATAATAACTATTATGCACTGTGAAGCCTGGTCCCCCTGACTAGTTTACTAAGTCTATCATCTCTAATTGGTCCTGCCCTGGCACCTTATAATACCATATTGCACCATATTGAATTAGTTCACCATCATAATCAACACTGCCTGCCTTGCACTTTAGTCAGCTCAGACCCCTATACCTATGCTGCTCATGCACCCTCTGCACTTTACAACTGCATTTGCACTTTGTATTGTTGGAGGAGGGTGGGGGAGGCTGGAGGGTTATGGGGACTGCAGGGTGGGGGAAGGGAATGGGTGTGAAAGGATGCCAATCTATAACAGAAAACTAGTAAACCAAATAACATCGTTTGGACCAGGGGAAGAGAAAGGGAAAGGACAGTGTGATAGGGGAGGAGGGTGTTCTGATGGGTGGGGAGCCCCTATAGAGGTGGTGTCTGGGAGGGGGAGATACGGGAAAGGGAGACCAAATCATTTAATTCGGCCTAGGGTTTTTGGTAGGACATTAATAGTTCCAAAACGGTCTCCTGACATAGCTAATCTGGGTAGCCAGGATGGCGGTCCCTCCAGGTTAAAGGTGGTGCTGTTTAATGCCAGGTCAGTGAACGGAAAAACATCTTTCATCCAAGATCTCATCTTGGATGAGCATGTAGACCTGGCATGTATTACGGAGACCTGGCTGGACGAGATGGGAGGAGTTAATCTCACCCAGCTCTGCCCGCCAGGTTATTCCGTACAGCACCAGCCGAGATCTGGAGGGAGGGGAGGTGGGGTCGCGGTGGTCTATAAGGATTCCATCCCCCTGACCAGGTGCCCCGTCCCACAGTCGACCATGTTTGAATGTGTCCACCTGAGGGTGGGAGACCGGGACAGATTAGGGATTCTGTTAGTGTACCGACCACCCCGCTGCACTACAGTCTCCCTGCCTGAGCTAGCTGAGGTGGTCTCGGGCCTGGCGTTGGAGTCCCGGCGGCTCATAGTGCTGGGGGACTTCAATGTCCATGCCGAGACCAACCTCTCAGGTGCAGCTCAGGACTTCATGGCCGCCATGGCAACCATGGGGCTGTCCCAATTAGTAACAGGCCCCACCCACAGTGCGGGACACACACTGGACTTGGTCTTCTGTCAGGGATGGGAGGAAGGTGGCGGTGTGGAGGAGCTCACCATCGCTCCGTTGCCATGGACCGACCATCACCTGATCAGGTTTAGACTTACTGCGCCCCCCAACCTCTGCAGGGGTGGTGGACCTAAAATGGTCCGCCCCAGGAGACTTATGGATCCAGAAGGATTCCTGACGACTCTTGGGGAATTTCCCGCCTCCTCGGCAGGTGATCCTGTTGATGCTCTGGTCTCTCTCTGGAATGGAGAGATGACTAGGGCAATAGACACGATTGCTCCGGAGCGTCCCCTCTCGAGTAACCGAGCTAAACCAGCTCCTTGGTTTACTGAGGAGCTGGCAGCGATGAAGCGAAAGAAGAGGGAACTAGAGTGCGTGTGGCGATCAGGGTATAACGAGTCAGACCGAACACGGCTAGGCTCCTATCTTAGGGCATATGCCGCGGCAATCAAAGCTGCAAGGAGAGCCCACCTTGCGGCCAACATTGCGTCCGCACAGAACCATCCGGCGGCGCTGTTCCGTGTCATCAGAGGGTTGTTAACTCCCACCAACCAAGGTGGGAGCCCTGATAACTCGGCAGCCCGCTGTGAAGCATTTGCTCGGTTCTTTGCGGACAAAGTCGCTCTGATCCGTTCCGACTTTGACACCATATTAACGGCAGTCTCTGAGGATGTAACGAGTGCACCTGCTTGTCCAGTTTTGTTGGATTCATTTCAATTGGTTGAGCTCGAGGATGTGGACAAGATCCTGGGAGAGGCGAGACCGACCACATGCATCCTAGACCCCTGCCCATCCTGGCTGGTGAGAGAAGCCAGAGGGGGTTTGGCCGAGTGGGTGAAGGTGGTGGTAAATGCCTCCCTTCGGGAGGGCAAGTTTCCAGCGAGCCTAAAAATGGCTGTGATCAAGCCGCTGTTGAAAAAGCCATCATTGGATCCCACTCAATTCGGAAATTTTCGGCCTATTTCCAATCTCCCCTATTTGGGCAAGGTCTTGGAACATGTGGTTGCTTCGCAGCTCCAGGGTTTCTTGGTTGACATTGATTTTCTGGATCCGGCACAGTCTGGCTTTAGGCCGGGGCATGGTACTGAGACAGCCTTGGTCGCCTTAGTCGATGATCTACGCCGGGAACTGGACAGGGGGAGTGTGTCCCTGCTGGTTCTGCTGGACCTCTCAGCAGCCTTCGATACTGTCGATCACGGTATCCTTCTGGGACGCCTCGCGGGAATGGGACTTGGAGGTACTGTTTTGCAGTGGCTCCACTCATTCCTGGAGGGTCGGTCCCAGATGGTGTCATTGGGGGATGCCTGCTCGGCCCCACAACCATTGACTTGTGGGGTCCCGCAGGGCTCTGTGTTATCTCCCATGTTGTTTAACATCTACATGAAGCCGCTGGGAGAGATCATCAGGAGTTTCGGGGTCCGGTGTCATCTGTACGCAGATGATGTCCAGCTCTGTCACTCCTTCCCACCTGTCACTAAGGAGGCTGTCCAGGTCCTGAACCGGTGCTTGGCCGCTGTGTCGGACTGGATGAGGGCCAACAAATTGAAATTGAATCCAGACAAGACAGAGGTCCTCCTGGTCAGTCGGAAGGCTGAACAGGGTACTGGGTTACAGCCTGTGCTGGATGGGGTCACACTCCCCCTGAAGGCGCAGGTGCGCAGTCTGGGGGTGATCCTGGACTCATCGTTGAGCCTGGAGCCCCAGGTCTCAGCGGTGGCTAGGGGAGCCTTCGCACAATTAAAACTTGTGCGCCAGCTGCGACCGTACCTTGGGAAGCCGGACTTGGCCACGGTGGTACACGCCCTTGTTACATCTCGTTTAGACTACTGCAACGCACTCTACGTGGGGCTGCCGTTGAAGACTGTTCGGAAGCTTCAATTAGTCCAACGGGAGGCTGCCAGGTTAATAACTGGGGCGGCGTACAGGGAGCGTACTACTCCTCTGTTACGCCAGCTCCACTGGCTGCCAATTAGCTACCGAGCACAATTCAAGGTGCTGGCTTTAGCCTATAAAGCTCTAAACGGTTCCGGCCCAGCTTATCTGTCCGAACGTGTCTCCCGCTACGACCCACCTCGAAGCTTAAGATCGTCAGATGAGGCCCTGCTCGCGGTCCCGTCAGCCTCACAGGTGCGGCTGGCGGGGACGAGAGACAGGGCCTTTTCAGTGGTGGCTCCCCGTCTATGGAACGCCCTCCCCATTGAAGTCAGGCAGGCTCCCTCCCTCCTGTCTTTCCGAAAGAGGACAAAAACGTGGTTATGGGACCAGGCATTTGAGCATGAGTAGCAGCAAAAATGAGATAAGAATATATGACCTACTGACAGACCCCACATGAACATGGAAAGCGCCTTAAATGTATATTTAAATGTATAATTATGTATATTTTAATGGCTATTCTTAATTTTATTGTAATTTTTAATCTTGATGGATTTTTAAATTTGATGAAAACTGTTTTTAATGTGTATGGTTATACTGTAAGCCGCCCTGAGTCCCCTGATGGGTGAGAAGGGCGGGGTAGAAGTGATGTAATAAATAAATAATAAATAAATAAACGTCACATCTGTTTTCCAACTGCACAGGATTTTCCCCAACCAAATATTTTGTATCTAACTGCAGAATAGGGGGGAAAAGCATCTCTAGTGTTTCCTTTTTTAAAGCACTGAAATAAATGCAAGACTTTTAAACCAAAATTGTCATATTGATTTCTTGGAATCAGAGGGGCTGAAACTATCTGACATTGCTTCTTAAATGGTGGGTCCTGAGCTAAATTGGATCCAGAGGCGGTCCAACCACCGGGCGAGGGAAGAATTTGCCTGTGGCGCCATCGTCCCGGGGGCACAGTCGAGGCTCCGAGAGGATAGCGCCACCCCCTGCCTCCTTCTCCTTCGGGCCTGGGCCTTCCCGTCACAGCGAGAAGGCCCATCCAGGCCCGAAGTAGAAGGCCCATCCAGGCTGGCTGGGCCTACCTGCCGTGGCCCACATCAAGAGTATCCCTCTGGGAAGCTAAAACAGGAAATTCCAATTGGATGGCTCCCCACGAGGGTCTGCCTCCAGGGGCAAACTAAGAATGGGCAATGTCCCTGAACAGACTCAGAAGTGGAGTGGGCAGGTCAAAAGACAACCTGGCAAAATGGCACTACCTAAAAGAAACCTCAACCTTGTGCGACTGTGGAGCAGAACAGACAACTCCGTATCTGTATGCTTGTCCACAATGTCCTGTCTCATGTACAGAGGAAAAATTGTTTGAGGCTACAGACAATGTGGTTGTTTTTATTTATTTATTTATTTTATATACCGCTCTTCTCCCCCAGGGGAACTCAGAGCGGTCTTACACAATGTCAGCATTAGATGCCACATATAATACAAAATGTAGTAAAACCAGACAATCGTAAAACACAATTAAAGGCCGATATCTAAATCCAATTAAAATACTAAAAACCATGTGACCATTACAACAGGGGCAGTAGAATTGATCCAAAGTCAGAGCCAGTCTGTGTTCAACTTCATATTAATTCAAGGAATCCATCAGGTTGTTGCCCATTTTTGGTGAAAAGATATTTAGCTGCTTGTGCTCATTCTATTTTATCTGTTTTATTTTAATTTATGCAATGCTTTTGATATGAAACAAATAAAACCAAGCATGTTCCAGTAAGCCAAATGGGATGTTCTCAAGACATGTGTCACCATGGCCAAAACCTCAATCCATGGCTGAGGCTGGTTGAGAGACTCCCTCCTGGGCACACAGAAGACTAGGTGACATGGAAGGCACTGAACAGACTACACTCTGGCACCACAAGGTGCAGAACCAACCTTAAGAAATGGGGCCACAAAATTGAGTCCATAACATGCGAGTCCACAGACTATCTATTACAATGCAATCTGAACCCTGCCACATGCACAATGGACAACCTTCTCACAGCAACATCAGAGGCACTCCAAGTGGCCAGTTTCTGGTCAAAGGACATTTAGTATAATGCCAAGTTTTAAACTTTGTGTTTCTAAATACATTACAACTGTACCTTCGGTTTTGCTTCTGATACAATAAATAAATAAATGGCCAAAACTGCCATCTTCAGAACTGTGGTTCAAGGAGACTAACCTTCAGTGAGGATCATAGCTTTCTTTCTTCAGGAAAGAAAATAACCGCAGATACTTACTTTCAATAAAGACCATTCTCTTTAAGCCTCATTGTTATCCCTTTTCTGACAAACAGCATCCTGCATTGTCTCAGATGTAAATATAATTCATATGTCTTTGCTTTGTAGTGGCTGCTGGTGGTCTTCCGTGGCAGCCAATTCACATTGTGTTTTAGTTTGAACTTTAAAGGGGCTATACAAATAGGTTCAGCACCTCGGCTAGCTGCTTTAAAGTGCATGTGGAAATTCAGAGTGAATTTGTCACTTTATTAATACCAACTACCAAGAGTACCAAGTTAAGCAAGGATTGAAGCCAAGAAAGAAAGTTGTTAACCCCAGGAATCCAAATTGTTCACATCTCATGCTCAGCAATTTAAAAAGTTTGTTGTTTTGGAAAACATTGGAGACTATTTGGCTTTTCACAAAGTTATTCTCTTTTTTCTAACAAGCTATGCTTTGCAGGGCCCTACATGGGTGAAAGTTAATAGTGAAGAAAACTAAGCCATCTCAAATTCTCTGGTTTTGTCACTTGTCCAACCCATAGTTCACATTCCTGTGAAATGGAGAAAGCCTGTTTTTCCTCAAGTTAGCTTTTTACCATTAAAGGATTAGAAAGGCTCAAAACAACCTTGTAGCAGAATTGGAACTATGTGGATTTTTAATATAAAAACTGTGGCTACATTTACTAATCCAAATTGCAGTTTGATAATGTATTGAGTCCCCTCTTCTTCTGGATTGTTTTTTACTTCTTTTTATCAGTATTTTATTACTTGAAAAAAACATTTGGACATGGGCTTTCAAACAATCTGAGCTGTTTGTTCTTGTTCAGTGGTATAAGTTTTCATTGCAGTGGAGCTACCAATCTTTATACCAGAAGCAGAACTGTGCAATATGATAAAGAGATACACATTGGCAAAGAGATACATATAATTTGATGGCACTTGCATTAATCCTAAGTGAATGTCAGGTGCAGAGGTCCAAACGCAAAGAGCTGATTGAATGGAGAATATCATTAGACTACTAATACCATCATTACTTTCCACTGGCTAAGGTTAATGAACCACAGAACAACTGTTGGAAAATAACACATTTTCTGTCTCTGTGTATATGTGCCTTCAAGTCACCAGTCAACTTATAGCAGCCCTATGAATTTCATAGGATTTTCTTAAGCTAGGAATATTTAGAGGCAATTTTCCCACTTCCTTCTATTGAAAGACAATCTAGCACCTGGCATTTGTTGGTGGTCTCCTATCCAGCTACTGACCACAGTCAGCCCTAGATAGTTTCCAATATCAGACAGGATCGGGTGCCTTTCGAGTATTTAGGCAGACTCAGACATCATGTTACCTGCCCAAACCAATCACAAACCAATCTTCTCTTGTTAATGATCTGATTGTATGAAATAATAGCAGGTGGTGACCTAAGTTACTATACTTTGAATTACAGTGGTATATGCCTACTTTCATACAGAGCATCTAAAGAAACATGCAGAAAGACACATTGACTCACATTTATCCATAGGCAAATAAATAAACCAATGGACAGCCCCATTCCTTTCTTTGTCTTGGTTTTAACCTCCTCTTCTCCCATGATTGCAATTATATCTGAAGCTTGCTATTCAGTCTTTATCACTAAAATGGGGATAAATATGGCCAACCTTTTTGAATTGTACTTGGTAACACATTTTACTATTCATTTTGTGCTTTAAATGACTGGTATTTCTTTCTTTTCTTTCTTTTTATTTATTTAAAAAAGCCAGATGTAGAAAGTACTAAAAAATACATGTATGGCTGAGGTTTTCTCCAACTGTAAGTTCATTCTCTCATGCACTGAATAATAAAGTAAAGCTGCTTTACTCCTACTTGTTGCCACAAGTTTTTGACCTCCTGAAATATGCATATGCACCTTGGTACTGGGATATTCCTGCCTTCAATAAGCAAAATAGACATGTCTAATTGTTCCCCTCCACAGTGGAGGTTGTCCAAGGAATTCAAGAAGAATTCATTAATTCGGAACCAGCAATCCTAATTTTCTTCCCCAAGTTTCCATGGAATGGCTGCCCACCACCAGCATAATACAAAATGTGAGGACAGAGCTATAATAAAAATGAGTAGAACAAGCTCTCTGAGTAATTAAAGGTTACATAATGGAATGCTATGGATTATTAATGCTATCATATTTCTTGCACTGAGGATCATTAGTGTATTACTTGTTAGGACTTAGTTACATTTTTTCCACCAGCATGAGAGCATTGAAGTAGCAATGGGTTCCACTGGCAAGTATAAAAAGCAGAGTCAGCTATAACAAAAATGCCAACATCTATATTAGGCTACTGTGTTTATCAAACCAATCCAAAGCATCAAAATGCTGCAAGTTTTCATCATCTTGGGAACTTGTAATCAGATACATTGTTAAAAAGTAAGTCAGATAAATACTTGGGAGGAATTTTTTTTGTTCCTCATTCCCAGGCACAATAGGTATTTCTACAAGCAAAAGACAATTATATAGTAGCAGAAATGCATACTTTTCATAAAGAATACCCTCTTATCTCCAATTAAAATGAACATGCACTAGCTGGTGAAAATGTTTTCTACTTAAGAAGACCTGGATGCCTCCTGCCAGTGATAGCAGACAAAATAATCTCACCTGATACATGAAATGCACAGATTCAAAACTATAACAGTAATGTCTGTATAGTCTACTGAACAGCCATTTTCCTTTCACAAAATAAGATAATGACTGGCAATTTGGTTACTTTTTGGTACAGTAAGTAATGCTTAATGCTTACTCATTACTGTCAGCTCTTCATTTTCCTGGGATTTGTGGCATAAAAGTGAAAAACAAATAAAGAAAACATAAAACCACTAAGAGAAAAATGTGGGATGCATCTACACTGTGGAATTAATGCAGATTATAGCCACTTTAACTAGTGTGTCAATGCTATAGAACCATGACACTGGTAGTTTTAAAAGGTCTTTAGCTTTCTTTGCCAGGGAGTCCTTTTGCCTCACCTGGCTGCAATTCCCATGATTCCATAGCATTGAGCTGTAGCAGTTAATGTGGTGTCTAACTGCATTAATTCAACAATGTAGTTGTAGATGCACCTTTAGTCTACAAGTGTAAAATGTGGAATCATAAATTAATTTACGTTATCATTCTGGCCAGGTAACAACTAAACGAAAATCATGGTGAATTCTAAATGCTGCTGTAATGAATATAAAGGCAATAAAATATTTCCTTGCCTTTAACAGTTCTTCCCTGATATCATAATTAACCAGGGGTGTCTCTGAGGAAATGACATGAGAAGCTTCTACCTAGAGAGACACATGCTTCCAAGGTAGTGTTAATTGGATACTGCTTGATAAATCTCACTTAGGAAAGCAAGCAGGTATTGATGAAAAAACTACAATAATCTCCACCAACAAGCTCCCTTCCTATGCAACAGTGGCACTAATTATGTCTTGTCTTACTGTGCTACTGTTACATTTTGCATAATATACAAGTTAGAACATGTTCAGAGACGGGCAACCAAAATAGTAAAAGGTTTGGAAACCAAGACCTAGGAGGAGCTTGGATAAGGAGGCAGGAATGTTTAGCCTGGAGAAGACAAGATTAAGAGGGAATATGTTAGCCATGTTTAAATATCTGAAATGATATCATATTGATAAGAAGGCAAGCTTGTTTTCTCTTGCTCCAAAGACTAAGAGATGGAGCAATGAATTCAAACTACAGGAAAAGAGATTCCGCATAAATATTAGGGAAAAAATCATGATAATAACAAGATGTTCAACGGGAATATTCTGCCTTCTTGAAATGTGGTAGAGTAACCTCCTCTGGAGGTTTTTAAACCAAGTCTAGATGGCCATCTGTTGAGAGTGATTTGTGTATTCCTGCATGGCAGGGGTGGTGTTGGAATGGATGGCCATTGCACTCTCTTCCAACTCCATAATTCCACTTATTGAAGGTAAACCACCAACTACTCCATGAAAGGAGATACTTCAGCCCTTGAAGAAAGTCATACAAATATTTGTAGGGCAACCAGAATTCTGGGAATTTGGGATTAGATATGTTTTGTACCCATAATTATTTTCTACAGTTGTTCTGTTTAGATTGTTGCCTGATTTTCAAAATAGCAATAAGAGACATTCAAAATTCATGACATGCAGAGCTGTCCACCAGGAAGCAGCTATTCCACAAGTGTGAATTCTACCTAATACAATAGATCCCCCAGTGGTGCAATAAGTTAAACCCTTGTGCCAGCAGGACTGGTGACCAACAGGTCAGCAGCCCGAATCTGGGGAGAGCGGGAGAGCTCCCTCTGCCAGCTCCAGCTCCCTATGTGAGGACATGAGAGATGCTTCCCACAACGATGGTAAAATATCAAACATCCAGGCATCCCCTGGCCAACGTCCTTGCAGATGGCAAATTCTCTCACACCAGAAGTGACTTGCAGTTTCTCAAGTCACTCCTGACACACACACAAAACCTCTCAATACAAAATGAAAGTATTGACTTCTATTAACCTAGTCTTCTATTTCTTTATATAATTAACTTATTATCCACATTCATAATTTGCACAATGGAGGGCCTGCACCCTTAAACACAGGGTTTTGGATATCTTGTTCAGTCTGTTTAAACATAAAAGCTTTCCAAATAGTGCCAACTCTATAAGGGACAAGATAGATGAAGATGGACCCTGGCAACACTATTTACAGGTAAGCATTACTGCATAGGGCACAAGCTTCACAGCCAGATGCCTGTTGATTTGGAGGCTTGTGGATCAATTGTTGCAATAAGTGTGTACATTGATTTCCATCAAGATTTTGCCAGAAAGCAAAGATCAGTGGGCAGTGTCATGGGAGGACATGGGCTCTTTGTAGCTAGGCAGCTTGTGCCTAATAATTCAGATGCCTGATTTGTCATTGCCTTTTGCCTGTGTAGGGGTGAGCATCAGTACTGAAAGTAAGAACTCAGGCTTGTATGTTTCTCTGTGTGCAGCTGGACCCTGACAGTTGTTTGGAGCTTTCATTATTCCAGCAGCTGATATAAGTCTCGGTGGGGTTTGCACTGTAAATATGGAAACAAAATCCTTAAACAAACATAGTTCTCCTGTAAATCTAATTCTAGACATACTGTCCCACATCTTGCAAAGAAGCCAGTCATGACTCAGAAAAGTTCAAAGCTGTTACAAAGGGGGATCAGTTTGGTGATTTAGAAGCAGTGGCTGGCTATTGAAGCTGCTATCACTTTGCACAAAACTCTGGGAGAATAATATTTTCCTGGGCTGCTGATTCTCCAATCACCTGTTGACCAGTTGGTTTGTAAGAGCCCAAAGAATATTTTCACACATGAGTCCTTTTTCAGAGAAACTGTCAGCCAAAAATAATGATAAACAGAATTTAGATCAGATAGACAAATCTTACCAGTAATGAATTAAGTTGCATTGGCTATGAATTATCAACTTTTCATGCCCTGGAAACCTTCCCTTTCCATGTCACTGTATTTTCCACTTCTATGTATGGCTGTGAAAGTTGGATAGTGAAGAAAGCTAAGAGAAATATAATAATCTCATCTGAAATTGAAAGCTGGAGAAGATACTGTGGACTGCTAAAAATATACTAATGGGTCCTAGAGCAAATCAAATGTGATCTCTCCCTAGAAGCCAATGTAACTAAACAGAGATCCCTTTTCTTTGGCCATATCACAAGAAGACATGGTACAATATAAAAGACAATAAATACTTCATAAGTTAGAGAGCAGAAGGAAACGAGAAAAACTGCATTCCAGATGGCTACCCAATCAGAGAAGCCCTGGACCTAAGTCTGTAAGACGTGAGCAGGGCTGCCAATGATAAGATGACTTGGAAGGTATCACATTGCTAGCACCGCCATGACTCTAAGTTGACTTGACAGTACTTACCAACAACTCAACTCCCCTCAAATTATTGCCCTATGGATATTTTTGACTTCAAGCACAATAATCCCTGAACATTTGCCATTCTGCATTGGACTGATGAGAATTGGAGTCCAACACCTTCTGAAGGATGACAGACTGGAGGGAGGCTGATTTCTTTAAGTCTAACCTAATTTTCTTCTCAAAGAAGGCAATTAATTTTAACAGTTTTCTTCCACTATGTGAAAATATTTGAAAGCCAAGCATAAAATAATATTTCTGCAAAGAAAAACTAATTTCTGTGTAGAAAAGTTGCTTCCTATGCAGAAAATGCTGTTTTCTGTGCAAATCAACTATTTATGATGAAGTATTCAATCACAGAATTTTCTGTGAAGGAAAAATAATATTTCTATGCATATATTTTGGGCAGAACAAGCCCTGAACTGTGAAGACTCACATCAGGCTAGGATTCTTCTCATCAGGCTTTCTTGACATTTTTTAAAAAAAACCCATATGTTTCAAATGGTTTTGTTTTCACATGTTTTTGAATATCCTTTCCATTCCTACATCCATTTTTATTTTCTGCTCATAAAGTGCCTGTCACTCCAAAAAATAATGTTAAAAAACTCTTTTCCCATACTTTTTCATTGGTCTTGTTATTTTTAACCCTCATTCTTGTGTATCCTATAAATGTTCTAGTTTCTAAAGAAATTGGCTTACTTTTGGCTTTTGGAAAAGCTTTTCCTGGACTTAAAAGAAGCTCAGGGAAGGCAAAAAACATACTTCCTTTTTAGCCCTTAAAAGGTAACATAATCCAAACATGGGGGGATTGGGAACCTGGGCTTAGAACAACACGCTAAACCTCTGTGCTAAGAAAGATCCTGCTGACTGAAAGGTCGGCAGTTTGAACCTGGGTTGGGGTGAGCATCCACCATTAGCCCCAGCTCACCTGCCCACCTAGCAGGTCGAAAGCAGAAATGCCAGTAGATTAATAGGTACATCTTTTAGTGGGGATGTTATAAAGGTGCCCTTAAGGATATCATTTGGGAGGAAGCTCCTTGGCATGGAAGATGGAGTGACAGAACCTCCCCCCCAGTGGCCGGAGTAGAGCACAGCCTCCAAATATGATGGGAAAAACTGCCTTTACCTCTTTTGTGTTGTTCATCCTGTTAATTGCATAATCGGCAATAAATGTTGGCCGTGTTCTGTAAGCCGATCTGAGTCTCTTTCGGGGCAAGAAGGAATAAATAAATAACCCTCAACATTGCCTTGGGAATACTTGACACACCTAGGCTATATTTTCCCAAACCTGGATTTAGAATTTTAAAATTTCTCTAGGACGTCAAGTAGCCATGATCTTCCTGGTTATATCTAATTATAAGACTTATGATTTGAATTGTAGTTCTATTTTTATTACTGTAATAATAACCCACCTTCCCCAACACCCTCCAACAATTTACAGATGGAAACTAGGACATGTATGGCTGTACACCATTTGAGGGTAATCAAGAAAGCAAAAGTAATGATGAAGAACAGAGGCATTTGCTTTTGCCTGAGTCTGGAGCCAGAACTACATTGCAATATAATACAATTTCAGAATGCAGTTTAACTACATTGAACTGGATTATATGGCAGTGTAGACTCATACAATCCAGTTCAATGCAGTTAAATTGCATTCTGAAACTGCATTATTTGGCAGTGTAGACCCAGCCTACAAAGCAAGATCACATTCTGTCTTCTCTTCTAACTCCTGCTCAATTAATTGAATACAAACTACTTCTGCACATTGAATACAGTCATTAACAATGGAAGTAAATCTGGACTAAGGAAGAAAGAATAGAGACATCACACTGGCAACAAAGGTCCGCATAGTTAAAGCAGTGGTATTCCCCATAGTAACCTATGGACGTGAGAGCTGGACCATAAGGAAGGCTGAGCAAAGGAAGATAGACGCTTTTGAACTGTGGTGTTGGACCACAAGAAGATCCAACCAGTCCATCCTCCAGGAAATAATGCCCGGCTGCTAACTGGAGGGAAGGATATTAGAGGCAAAGATGAAGTACTTTGGCCACATAATGAGAAGACAGGAAAGCTTGTAAAAGGTCATGATGCTGGGGAAAATGGAAGGAAAAAGGAAGAGAGGCCAACCAAGGGCAAGATGGATGGACGGTATCTTTGAAGTGACTGTCTTGACCTTGAAGGAACTGGGACAGCAACAGCTGACAGGGAGCTCTGGCATGGACTGGTCCATGAGGTCACAAAGAGTCGGAAGCGACTGAAAGAATAAAGGAGAAAAAGAAAGGAGGAAAGGGAGGGGAGGAGAGAGAAACTTGGACATTTTAAAAACAGCTGGAAAAGTAGGACAGTTGAATCTTTATTAGGACAGTCCTGCCAAATAAGGACAGTGAGAGGGTTTGCTTTTTTGTGTTCCTCTTAGGATAAGAAAGTGTGACTTTCCCATGACTTTCCACTAGGTTTCAATATCTGAACCCTGGACTTTTGCCACCTTAGTTCAACATCTAAACTATTACACCACACTAACTCATGTTGTGTCATATCACAGCCTAATCTACTTTCCATTTGAGAGCATTTCCCTGGGCTGGATAGAGGCTATGTGCTCATTCCATACACACTGACTGATTCTGCCAATTCTACAGATTCATGTTTCCTGTTTCTGAAGTGACCATTCATCACATTTTTTAATGCAGGGGTCCCCAAACTAAGGCCCGGGGGCCGGATGCGGCCCTCCAAGGTCATTTACCTGGCCCCTGCCCTCAGTTTTATAATATAATATTTTTATATCAGTTTCAATAATGTAATATATTGTATATACATATAATATTGATAATAATATGTTATACAATATAATACTAATAATACTAATATAATAATATTAAATATATGTTCTATATTACATATAATATTACAATATAATGGTATAGTTCAATATAGTAATATACTGTATAATGCTAATATTGTGCTATGCTAATAATATATTGTATGTACATATAGCTGCTCCGAGTCCCCTTCGGGGTGAGAAGGGTGGGATATAAATGTAGTAAATAAATGTAGTAAATGAATAAATAAATAATTTTGGACTTAGGCTCGCCCAAAGTCTGATATGACTTGAAGGCACACAACAACAACAACAGTCCTAATTAACTTGACTATCTCATTGGCTAGAAGCAGGCCCACACTTCCCATTGAAATCCTGATAGGCTTATGTTGGTTAAAATTGTTTTCATTTTTAAATATTGTATTGTTCTTTCATTGTTGTTGTTGTTGTTTTTGTTTTGCATTACAAATAAGACATTTGCAGTGTGCATAGGAATTTGTTGGATTTTTTTTTCAAATGATAATTCGGCCCTTCAACAGTCTAAAGGATTGTGGACCGGCCCTCTGCTTTAAAAGTTTGAGGACCCCTGTTTTAATGCAATGTTTGCTGTAGGAAAATGTAGACAGTGTCTTGGAAAAAATGACTGACAGTATGATTAATGCAGGAATAAGCACAAACATAGTTTTTGTTCTTGGTAAGAGAACACTGCTGAAATGTGCTCATTTTGAGTAACCATGCAAAATTTCTGAAGCATTTTCATCTGGCCTGCAAAAGTAATAAATCAGAACCATGACTCTGGGTGCATCTACACTGTAGAATTCATGCAGTTTGACACCATTTTATTTGCCACGACTCAGGGCTATGAAATTGTGGGAGTTCTAGTTTTACAAGGTCTTTAGCCTTCTCTGGCAAGCCCCTAAATCAGTGCTTCTCAGCCAGTGGGTCCCCAGATGTTTTGGCCTTCAACTCCCAGAAATCCTAAGCGCAGGTAAATTGGCTGGGATTTCTGGAAGTTGTAGGCCAAAACACCTGGGGACCCACAGGCTGAGAACCACTGCGCTACATAAATATGTACAACAAATAAATAAATCTGTACTCATTCTACAGTATAAAGGCACACTCATATAAAAAAATAAGAGCCCTTTCTTGGCATCAGCGTGCAAAAAAGTTGCTTACACACTTGTCAGAGAACACTGGCTGAATAGTTTATTGCTTCTACTGTATTTTCAAGTGTCGTAAACCAATCTTCATAACAGCTACTGTTCAGTGTTCATTGGCAACATACACATTTACATACACACACAGAGTGCAGTGTAGAGAATATATATGCCCACACAAAACATCAAGAGAAAGTGTTAAAGAGAGCAACTATGAAATTATTTAACTAAAGCATGTAAACCGTAGAAACTTCAACAAACTAACAGTAGACACTTCAACAAACTGAATCGGCCTTAGACCTTGCTTTTTGGATGCTGTGTCTTAACATTGGATTGTATTTAAATATGTTTTTATATATGCTTGTTTTAATTTTAATGTAATTTTCTCTTGTTTATGCTGTAGGCACTATGTAGTGCTGTTTGTAAGCCGTCTTGAGCCCCCCCCATGGGTTGAGAAAGGCGGGATATAAATATAGTAAATAAATAAATAAAATAAATGTCCTTAATTTAAAAATAACAGCCACTGAAAGGTTACCAATGTCACATCCACTTTTTAAAAATCTAGATGAATTATAGTCTTGCCAGCTACATATTTTTTCCCTGTCAAACTGGAGGGACTCTTGGTGAAAGCAAAAATAATTTAAGAATTCAGAAGACAAGACTCGGCTAAGAAAGAAGGGGCATGACTTCTCACAGGGAAGTCTGACTTCAATCTTTTCAAATTCTTTGAAAGGAACATTTCAATAGAGGTAATCCAGCAGAGATAGGACTGTCAAAAAGTGGTTGACAAAAATCTTCAGCTCTTTTTGTTAGCCAGACCTTTGCTAAAAAGCACTTACGATATTCATTTCACCTTATTACAGCTTGCCTGACTTTCTCTTATGTTTTCTAATGTCTTCCCAAAAAAGCCCAGGCATTTGTTGTGTTACTTAAACAAACAGAACATAGTCTGAACTGCTTATGCAATATACTGCTACAGGAAAGGCATTAGTGCTAAATAAGATTTCTGTACTATTTGCCCACTTTTTCAGCGGCAGGTTTTCAAGGTACATCTAGGACTGTGGAATCAAATGGGTGAGGCTAAAATAAAATAACATGCTGCAGAACCTGACAATAGGGTCAAGATAGCAGCGGCACCATTCAAAACAGTCAATTACCAGTTTCTGTCCTGACTCCTGGCTCTTCCTTGCAAGGCCAGAGGATCCAATCCTTTACTCCTCTGACCCTTTCATATTTTTTTTACCCTCCTCCTCTCCAGTTCTGTCTTCTCTCTCCCCCAACCCTTTAAACTCTTTAGCCTTTGTGTCTAACTTTCAACACTTTTAAGTGTTTTAAGTTACACCCAACCAGTGCTATCCGGCTGAATGACACCTTGGAAACAGGCCCATAGCAAGGATTTTGATTGGGGGGGGGGGGCTGAGTCTGAGTGAGGATCTACCCTAGCAAACCTTTTGTATCATTATCCCAATACCCCCATGAAGGTGCCATAGATTGTCAACCTTCAAAAGAAAAACAAAACAGGGTGTGGGCTGAGGTCCTCTTCTGGCTTTGAAAAATAAAGCTTTTAAAATGTTAGATAAAACAGGAGGCGCTGTTACCTGTTTTTAAAGATGAATTCACATTTCTGGATGCTTCTATGTCAGTCAATTCTTTCCACTGAAGGTTACTTTGGGGAATCTGGAGTACCAGATTTGTTTAACACGGCCTGATGGAGCCTCAATGCTGCTGTTTTTCTCTTATGTTAATTGTGTTTTATATGGATTGTTTTATTTTATGATGTTCTTATTTTATTTTACTGGTGGTCTTCTTTTAATGGGTTGTTGCTTTTATGTATGTTGGACTTTCTGTCCCATGTGCTAGACGCCCCGAGTCCTTTCAGGGAGAAGGTGATGGGGTATAAAGATAAAGTTATTATTATAAGCTATTACCAAGGGTCATAGAAACAGGGTTCGTGGGACACATTTGGCCCACCTTTGCTCTTTTCCTTGGTCATTTGGCTAGGCCCTTTCTGCACTTTTTCTAGCTTCTTTTCCTTGAGGTTCTGAGGCCAGACTCTAAATAGAACTGATTATTCCGAATGCGGTTGCACCATAGATTTGATACCTACGCAGACATTATGAATCTGAAATTGCTTCAGTTAGGGATGAGGACAAAATGTTTAAACCAATGGCTTCATGGATGAATCAGGTCCTTTTTTTGAAAGAAAGGAGAAGTATCATGTCCAGTTCAGCATTCTAGAATTAATGATTTTCTATCATTCTAATTCCTTACCCAATGTCTCAAATTCAGGGAAGCTAGAATCTTGCGCAAAGCATAAATGACACAATTTCATCCCAGACATGCATATTGATGAAAGGAAATTAGATTCCTTTTCTCAGTTCTCAAGCAGATATGCCACAAAACCAAGATTATTCTAGCATCCCTTTGAACTCCCCTGGCTACTAAAAACCCAAATGTCCACTCCAGGGAAAGGAAGGCTTGCAAATAAATGTCATTGTTCCAGTTGGCTTGACCTAAATTGATGAGCTACTTTCCTCTGCCCAATACTGCACTAAATACAGTGTGAGGCTTTACAGAACATGGTTTATTAATAACCTACTTGTCCCAAGTATTTCCTTTATTATTATTATTTTGTAGGTTCTCATGAGTTATTTTCTCCACTCTGCTTCCTGCGATCACGTAGATTCAGGGGCTGATTAGGTCGACTGGTGGGATAAAAATGGGGTTTTCTTTCTTTCAAAAAGAGAAAAAAGGGAAAATTGAGAAAGTGTCTATAAAAAGTTTTTAATCTGTGGCACATTGCATGGCATGCAGTGCATTATAGAGAAATAATGGAGTATAAAATGAAATTGGCCAAAGACCAATGATTTTTTATCTTGCAGTTCTTTTGTAGAGAGTCAAATTTGCCCTGCCTTTAGCTGCCATAATTGATTAAGACCAGGGACAGCAATAATGAGTCCTAGCAATCTGGCCAACAGTCGGTGGTGAGGAATGCTGGGAGTTGCAGTTCAAAAGCATTTGGATAGCTGCGTGATCTCACCCCAACAAAGAAGTAAGATGGTACCACCTTTTTCAATCTGGCTCCTTAAAAGCAGCAAGTGAGATAGAAATAGGAAAAGCCATTTCTAGTGTGAAAATACAGTGATAAGGAAATCCATGCCTGATAAAATTCAAGGGCTAAGCTGTTGTTTAAGGTTTATGACTGCTTCCAGAAAAGCCCACATATCAACACTGGCAGTCCTAAGGAGTGTGGTAAAACAAGTAGTTTCACAGTAAGTGATTTGCCCTTTGAATTTAATAGGCTGATAAGAGAGTGATTGATTATGAGCTACGCATTATACAGTGGGCCCTTGATATCTGCTGGGGTTTGATTCCAGGACCCCTCATAGATACCAAAATCTGTAGATGCTCAAGCCCCAATATATACAATGTGTAGTAAAATGGCACCTCCTATACAAGGTCTGCTTTGGGGATTTATTTCTTGGAATATTTTCAAGTGATAAATAATTGGACCCATGGGTGTAGCATCCATAGATAAATAGGAATGACTGTAATGATATTTTTTGGAGGATGTTGTTATTGCCTGATCGGCCCTGCCTTCGTCATAACTTGATGAAGGGAATTCTTCCGTTGGTTAGTTAGACAAGTAATGGTAGAACAGTGCATGAAGGGAAGATTGGGAAGATTTTTTTACTGCTTTGAATCTTTGTTTTAAAGTCTTTAAATGGTTTCAATTCCTTTGTTGTGTAATATTATGTTTCATCTTAGTCAAAAGGCAAAGAAGTAATTTTAAACACTGTTCAAATTTTAATTTTGTATGTTTTCAGCTATATGTGTTTTATTTAATTTATGTCTGTTTGTAACTTGTCTTGAATCCCAGTTCAGAAGACTGACAGGATATAAAAAGTGATGGATGGAAATAAACATTACAATTAAAGCCACTAGGCTAAAAATAAAATTTCAAGAAAAAGACAGCAAAAACAAGTGGGCCTTGAGAGCTTTCTTAAAAGTCTGCTGAAACAGGATCAAATGAACTTGCAGTGGAAGCTTATTCTTGACATGATGATGCTATTCCTGAAAGCTCTTCCTCTTATTCACTAGCTTCACTGCCTTTGGTGGTGGGAAGTCAAGAAGGGCTTCTGCTAATAAGGTCAAAGCATGGACAGGTTGGTTCAAATGAATCCAGCCAGCCCTTAGCAATTTTCCTTTCCTTTTTCTTCTCACCCTGTTTTCTTTTCCCACAGAATTCCATGCCCGTTGAACATAGAAATTCCTCACTGGTCTGGATTTGGGAGGAGGGATTATATTTTCCCTAATTTATCATACTTTTGTAAATACCATGGTTCTCTCAAAAATGTTAGTACCTTTCTCTTGCCTGCATGATATAGGATCATTTTGATAGACAAATATGTCCCTGAAGATGCACATCACATGTACTTACACACACACACAAACATTTTATAGATGAAAACTGAGAAATATGTCCCAACCATCTTTAGAGTGTTGTCAAGGTGGGGAGAATATTTGAGGAAAAGAATGGACAAGCTAGGAGAAGCTGCAGCAGTTTGATTTTGCCTGAACCTTCTGGGATGTGCAAGAACCCACATCTCTTCTCTTTGTCTTTCTCTGGCACAGCTAGATCAGATAAATGACTTACTGGTATTTAGCTCAGTATTTTGATCACTCAGTTGCTAACCTGTGTTTTTCCTTTGAGAAGTCTGCAAGCAACAGCAAAACTCTGAACTTGTGTTCAGTATATACCAAGTATAGTACCTGGAAGCAAGCTAAGCAAACATGTCATATTTCATGGGAGGCATTCACAGGCATGACTTGATTTCAGGGAAAGCTCTGCTGTGTCCACATCTCGCACATAGCCATTCTGTGTTATTGCAATGCCAGGCTTACACTTAGCTAACAGACTGGCTCTGCCCAGGCTTGTCTACACAATAATTCTGTCTGGAATGAAGAAAATGAGATCACTGATTCACTATTATCACTGATGCATTATAATTCCTATCCCACAGCCGTAAGATGTTCGATGGATGTCTGAAAATGATTGCATAAAAGACTAGACATACAGCTAGCAAGACAACAAAATAGCAGGGGAAAAACAACAGAGAGACTGAGTGTACATTCGTTGGGGGAAATGCTTAGGTTGGCTCAGCTGTTCTTGGCATGTGTTCTTCAAGTCCTTCTTCGAACCCAAACTACAGTATAATTCCTGTTAATTTTTCCTCTTTAATCCATCTTTCCTTGAAAAGTTTTTTTTAATTCATGTAGTACATTTTCTTGACTCTGGATCAATTTAGTTCAGGGTGGATGGATGAATTGGGCAAGGCCTGGTCTTTTTTGCATGTTCCCTGCACTTTCTGCTCATTCACTACTTAAAATGATGGCTGGATCTTGAGGGCAATGAAGGAATGGAGTTGTGTATGTGCAGCTATGTATCTGCATAGCTGCAAATTATATTGTGTGAAGTAATCTTATGCTATCGCAATCTTATGCAAAGATTGATTTGATAGATACATGTAGATCGCTATCCTCTTTTGTCCTATCATTTCTTGATGTATAAGGGGCCTAAATATTTTAAAGACATCAGATCTTATCTAATCTTGGAAGCTAAGCAGGATCAGACTTGGATGGAAGACCAATGAATACCGGGTGCTTTAGGATATATTTCAGAAGAAAGAACTGGGAAATCACCTCTGAGTATTTCTTGCCTAACAAAACCCTATGGAATTTATGGTGTTATAAACACATAAGCGGCCACCCTACCGCTTATTGGGATTCCATGTCACTGGGGACTGGCTCATAAAAAGGGAAGTATTCTGTGGAATTCAACACAATTAACCGGTAAGCTTGCAGATGGAAGAATGTAGGATAGGGAACAATGAAAACATTGTCATCATAAATGGAACTGGATTGCTGAGAGTTTCCCGGACTCTATGGTCATGTTCCAGAAGCATTCTCTGCTGCTGTTTCACCCACATCTATGGCAGGCATTGGTTGTGATCTCAGAGGTTGTGAGATCTGTTGGAAACTAGGCAAGTGGGATTTATATATCTGTGGACTTCTTGATTAGCATTGAATGGCCTTGCAGCTGCAAAGGCTTTGAAGATGCAAGGCCATTCAGTTCTAATCAAGGTGGCCAGTTGCAACATTCACACTTGCCTCAAGCAGACAAGAGTTCTTTCTCCCACCTTGGACCTTCCACAGATATATATACACCACTTGCCTAGTTTCCAACAGACCTCACAACCTCTGAAAATACCTGCCATAGATGTGGGCAAAACGTCAGGAGGAAATGCTTCTGGAACATGGCCATACAGCCCAGAAAACTCACAGCAACCTAGTGATTCCAGCCACAAAAGCCTATGACAACACATAAATGGAGCTATTTATATAATACACATCTATTTACCTATTCATATGTTTGTTTGTTGAATTAATACTCCACCTTTTTTCCAAAATGGAATTTAATACAGCATTCAATAATTTCAAAAGCAACTACAGGGAAGGCTCTCTCCCAAATCCTCAGTAACCACATTTGAGAAGCCCTCCCCTGCCGATTCCAATGCTCATATTGACTTATATTAAGAGATATGGTCTTTCAGATACTCTGGCCTCAAGCCATTTAGGACTTTTAAGATCAAAACCAATAGTTTGAATTCTGGATTGGTAGCCAATCTTATATCAAGTCTTCCATACTGAGACATCCTAGGACAAGAGTTAGCTGAAAGGAGAATCAGGGCTAGCATTTTCCCATACCCCATTTTCTATTGATGCTGCTTATTTGGCTCCTAGTTTTGCACATTCTAAAATATTCTGTTAAAGGTTATATATTCCATTTCGTTCTGACATATGAATCTGATGGACCCTGGAGAGTTTTTAAAGTGGGAGTTTTGTAAGCCAAACGCTTATGTAAGCGAATTGCTATTTCTGTCCAAGGTTTAGTGGTGTGTTTTGTGGAGCTAAAAATACTGAAATAAAATGTTAAGAAAATACATTTTTTCTAAAACTCATTTAACTTGTCATGTACTTTCTCCTGTGTTTCCTTTCCCACCAGTAATGGCTGACCAAAGATTTTATATTCACTTAAAAGATCAAGGACTGGAGTCATCTGCCTTTGCTTTTAATCATCTTGACACCAACATTTGTATTTCTGATACTGTGATTGCTTGCATCATTTTGACTTACAGTGATTCCACATCTTGAATGAGCAAACACGGGTATGCATAAAATAGTATAACAATTATCTCAAGCAAACTGAATCAGTACATCCTAATGAACCTCAGCCCCCTTCCACACTGCCCCTATATCCCAGGATCTGATCCCAGATTATCTGATTATCCCAGATTATCTGGCAGTGTAGACTCATATAATCCAGTTTAAAGGGATAATCTGGGATCAAATCCTGGAATATAGGGCAGTGTAGAATAGGATATAGGGCCTCAATAATGCCTCATAGAAGTATATTTAAATGGTAGACTGTTCCTCCATTTCCTCTAGTTAATCTGTTTTCCTTTCATAACAAAGAGATGTATAACGAAAGCTTGCATTTACCTTTGTATGACCAAAATACTTGTGTGCTATGACAAACAGATGTCTTCCACCACTTGAGGGAGCACTTCTTCTAAAAATATGCTAAATATATCCTCCACTCCATAGCTTACTTAAACTAATTTGCTGTCCTGGGCTGTTGCAGCAAATACTATCTCATTAGCACTATTAAAGTAGAACAGAATCACCTGCTAATTTGAGAAGGTTTTATGCTTAGAATGGAAGCCCAATGACTCTCTGTGACTTTATTATTCATAATATAGTTCGGGCAGTTTTCATATAAGCTTTAAAGATACCCAGGTACTGGTTATATTTTGATAGTCGGGATCACTATCTTAGATAGATCCTTGAAAGATTCTGACCAACAATCAGAACAGATTCACCTCTCTGCTGAAATGGAAGCTGGTGAAGGTGTCAATTTGTTTTTTGTTTCAGATGGAAAAATATCTTGAACTAGAGCTGTATAAATGTTTTAAGATGGAACTACCTACCATCTTCACTAAGTCAGGTTAATGAATGTTCTCTTTCTACACTAAAAACAAAGACAGGAACTGCTTTAGGTCAGAAATGAAACCCTGTGTTTCCTCTTCTGCCAGTTTCCCTCTGCAAAATGTATTTCCACTATGTTTAAGTTTGTTTGCTTCAAAGGTAAGCTTCTGTCCAAATTCAGGAGAAATATAAATAGGTTTTAAATATATTAGTTAGCTTCATAGTATCACTGGATTAAAACTGACAGAGATCAGATATAGGGTATGTTTAGAAGATAAGAAATGTCAGAAAATTTGATCATCCTGTCTAATGAGATATATGTCAGCCCACACCCTTATCCTTTGGTCATGCTAGGTCAGTGATTCTCAACCTGTGGGTCCCCAGGTGTTTTGGCCTACCATTCCCAGAAATCCCAACTGGTTTACCAGCTGTTAGGATTTCTGGGAGTTGAAGGCCAAAACATCTGGGACACACAGGTTGAGAACCACTTCTCTAGGGAGAATAGACTGGCCCTTGCCTTCAGCAGAGCAAAACATTTCTGTCTAGACAAGGCATTTGCTCTTTTCCTAATGTTTATCTTTTGCATCTTAATTTATTTATTTTGAACAGATTTAGTCTAAGGATAGCTTAATTACATGTTAACAATATCAGTTATATATTTTTACTTATGTCTTTGTACATTATTTAATGGCATTTGTTTGAATTTTTGTAAGCCATCATGGATCACAGTAATTAGGAAAGGGTGGGTTATAAATCAATAACTCCATCCCCCACCCCGTCTTGGTCTGAAATGTAGCAAGAAACACCTAATTGACACTAGGAACGTTGTTGTTGTTTTCAACCTAGAAATCACTGGGTTGTTCTTGGACCAGATCAGATTTGTTCCATAGTGAAGATACTGATTTCCTTCTGTTTTTAAACCTCCGTATGGTTTTCCTTGTGTTTCCTTTCCCAGAAAGAGGAGGAAAGCCTGCCCTTTAAATTTTTTACAGAAGCTAAAGTCTAATGCATAGGAAATTAATCATCATCATCATCATTTAATTACTTATTAATCACCCTCCATCCACAATGCTCTAGGCGATTTACAAGATAAAATTGTAAAGGATAAAAATACATACATACAAATATTGATAAAATTAACATAGATTAAAAGCTCTAGTAAAGAGCCAGGTCTTGAGTGCTAGGGTAAAAGGCCCTAACTCACGCATGGCTCTCATATTGGGCGGCAAGGCATTCCATAAGGCAGGGGCAGAAATAGAAAAAGCTCTGCGTCTGTCCTTTCCAAGTGCACTTCTCTAGGACCTGGTATGTAAAGTAAGTCTCGTTGGGATGGTCGTTGCGACCTCCGATGATGGGAGAAGGAGAGACGGTCCCTAAGGTACAATGGGCCCTGGCCGTAAAGAGTTTTAAAGGTCAGAACTAGCATCTTATATAGACCACGGTAATCAGTTGGAAGCCAATGCAGATGCTGCAGCACTGGTGTTATATGGCATTTCATGGGTGTTCTTGTGAGTAGTCTGGCTGCCGCATTCTGAACAATACGGAGCTTTCGGGTTGTGGACATCGGAAGGCCAACATACAGGGCGTTGCAATAGTCCAGCCTAGATGTGACCGTGGCATGGATGACCGTATGAATGGACAATACAGACTGCTTCTTCCTATACTATATGCAAAAGTCAATTGGAGTATTTCCTTGGAAGATGGTAAAATCTAGGGCTGGACTTTAGCACAGTAGGTTAAACCACCGGCTGCAGTAAATTTTGTCAATCCAAGGTTGACAGTTCGAAGTTTCTGGTCAGGGTGAGCTCCTGGCCTTTAGCCCAGCTTCCGCCAAACTAGCGGTTCCAAAGCAAAAAAATGTAGATAAATAGGTACTGCCTAAAAAGTGGGGGAGGTATTTTAAGGCATCCTAAAGGAAAAATGCCAGAAATGACAAAAAAGGAGGAGGTTTATGAACAAAAAAGCTCTTCACAGGGAGATGAAGAAACAGCACCCCACCCTGCTCCGGAGGCCGGAACCGAGCACAAGTCTCAGAGATGCCGACAATGGGAAAAAGCCTATTGTTGACCTCAGACCCACCAAATGAATGGGACCTATATAGGTGACGACTTCATGTTCCCATTGATTTCATGGATCTGATCTTGGATTTGGGCCATGGCGGGAAGAAGCTCTCACAGTGCCTTGTGGTTATGCTGTGCTCTTGAATACTTTTTTAAGCATCCAAAACAGGTCATCCTGTCTTGACCCTTAACACACTGTTCTCTCACTTGCATGCCATTTTTTGAAGCCTAAATATAAACTGCAGAAAGCTACTATCTTCTAGCCTTTGTGGTGTTTGGAAATGACCTTATATGAGATTCACCCATCACTGGTTAAACATTTCAGACATTTAAATGATCCTTTCTAATTCTGGTGCTCTCCTTGGTCGAGACATCTATCCACAGTGGCAGGTATAATGACGAGTTCGGTCTGCACTAGAAATGATTATTTATCATCATCCCTTCCCTCTCTCTCCCTCGCCATCTTCTTATGCAAATGACTGAGTTCCATTTCAGAAAGGGAAGAAAGCTATAAATAAAATGCAAGGGGATATTTTGGGGGAAAGAAACACTTCTTGTTCCTTTATATTATCTTTCTCTGTTTATTTCAGCTTATCTAATCTGCAGCAAATTCCCAAACTATGGCCAAATCATTTTGATTCAGCTCTTACCATGGGCCTGGGAACACAATGTGCAGGCTCTTTCTTTAGCCCTGGCTTGGGTTGCAGATTCTTTTAGAGACCCTTAGGTCTCATTTTTGCTTGCAGTGAATCATTGTAGACTGGGAAGGATTCAAGCCAAAAATCAGCATGTTTGAACAAACAAAATTCAGTGTTGGAGAAAGCTCCTTCCTCCACTTCATGCTCACTGGGAGAATATGTGCTTCACATGCAGATTAACTCATGTTCAATCCTTGGCAACTACAAATTGAGCCAGGAAAGAAATTCCAAAGATCCATAGCTAGTTTGCTATTGCCTGGACTGAACAGACTAGCCCCCAACAAGAACCAGCAACATTCAACCCTCAGTGATGGACCCAACATTTTGCCTACACTGGCAAATATATGAAGAGGCTTGATGTATTTTCTGATCCATGCAGATAGAGCTTCTCCATATAGTCTGACTGTCCCTGAAAATCTTTTCATATATTCTTCAAATATAGGAAAGGACTCCAGAGGATATATGAATCCTTTTTTGCGTCAAGGAGCAACAGATGAATATAAAAGGGCAAACTGGGTGGCAGGATTGAGGAAAGAGTAACCAAGGCTACAAGAATATAGCCAGGTTTATGAAGAGTTTAAGGAAGCTTTAGCTGTGCTACAGAACTGAGCAGCTATTCCCTCCTGTCCAGAAGAATGTAATGGTCAATCTGGTGGGCTCAGATATTCTGAACTTTGCAGGCACTTTCATGAGAAACTGTGTCCTATAGTCCTGTGACCAGTCACTGGAGAAAAGCCTTTCTAATGGGAGAAGCACAGAGGCCAATTACCCCAGACCTCTATTTTTAAAAAATCCTACCAATTTGCACTCTGTAAACGGGATTTCGAAGCCTGCAAGATGGCCACTGCAAGACATTCATCAGAAATTTCAGCATTTTTAAAACTTTAAATGCGCAGATGCGAATCTGCACATCATTCGTATGAGTTTTGTTCTTGGGTCATACATATCTGTTCCTCATTGTTTTTATTCTAGATAAAGTTTTTACCCCTAGTCAACTGTTGCCATGTTTTAAGGATACAACCAATCAAGAACTGATATGTATAACCCGAGACTAAAACAACATAAAAAAATCCCGTATTTTCTGAATGTAGGGACATAGAAATTCAAATATCCACGTTTTCCAGTCAGATCCAGGATATTCCTGTAATTGAAAATCTTGCATTTTAAGACCTTTGTAGCTATTCCTCCTGTATTTTCAGGGGATGTCATTTGGCCACCCTCTATTTTGAACCGGGAGCTCCTGGGATAAAGGTACTGGGTGGATGGGACCAAAGACTGTTTCTCTTTGATTATTATTATTTTTATTGCTTTTTATTATTTTATTATTCTATAAAAGGAAGGCAAATGTTCATGAGCTCAAAACTGTGAACTCTAGTAACCTCTCCCCTTAGCAATCTTCCAGACACCACATCCACACCCCAGATGCCAACCAGAGATGGGTCATAATCCTTAGACAAAGGACCGGCCCATAACCCAACAGGAGGCCATCCGTTCATGGCCCTGAAATATATTCTTGGAGATCTTGGACAGTCAAGGTCCAGACTGAAACTGTGATTGCAATCCCATCTGCAAATCTACATCTCCAGACTCTCTCTTTGTCTCTGGACTTGGAAATCTACCTGGGACAACAACCCCCATTGTGTCATCTGGCAGGGTCACATATTTACATAATCCTGTCAGATTGGCTTCAAACTTTTCTTTTGTTTAATACCATCCTGGACTACATACCCAGGGGCTGGCATCGCCCCTGGAGCTGCCCCCCTCCCTTAGACCATCTCTGCCAGCTGATTGGAGGCTTCCGGGCTTCCTTGCCCAGCTGGGAAAAGATCCCCGGCTACATCACGTCTGCCAATCAGGGTGAAGCGTGCCAGCTTGGACCCACCTCTCAACTAATCAGAGGCCAGGAAAAACACCGGCCGGCTCTACCAGCTGGCCAATCAGGGAAGAGGGAAGGAAATTTCAAAACAGGGCAATGTCAGTGAATGGGAAATTTGTGTATAAAGATGTCTGTTTGTGAATGTATTTTTACACTTGTACCCTTCGAGCACCTATGCTGTACAAGTGTCTCTTTTGCACAAATTGAATAAAGCCTCTGTCATTTGCCATCGTTCTGGGGGAGACTTCGGTTTCTGATTGATTCAATATCCATGCTAGCTAGCTCGCCAGGCAACCCTCGGAACTTAGGAGAACTGCAAATTCCGGCACCAGTGTCAGTGTAGTGTGTGGATTTACAGACTACCGAAACATGGAAAACTTACTTCTTAAAGGAATTTGTTCCCCTTTTTTGTCACAATGTCTTCAGAGAACAACAGAGTTGAGAGAGAGAGACCACAAGGGCCATCCAGTCCAGCTTCCTAGCATGAAGGAACATATAACTGAAGCACACCTATTAAAAAACATCCAAGAGAAGGAAAATAAGACTCCACCATATTATTATGTTTATTTATGTTTATTTACTCCAAACCATGAATTCCAACAGTGCTTACAGTCAGCAAGTTCTTCCTAATGCTTCCTAATGCTGTTTTTGTGTAGCTTGCATCCATTGCTCTATGTCCTGGTCTCTGGATCAGCAGAAAACAAGCTTGCTCTATCTTCAGTATGACATCCTTGTAAATATTTCAGCGTGGCTACCATGTCACCTGTTAACCTCTCATTTTGAAAATAATGTATTGTCAGTACTTGTTACAATGCTTAAAAGTAACTTTTTGTGTCGCTGCACTGCTGAATATATTTGGGGAAAGGGAAAAGACAGCCTAAGGTTGATAAGAGATAGCATAAAATACGAAAAGCCCTTAATGCTCAATGCAGTGTGCTCTGTGGTTGGTGTAATCACCATTCAGGCTTCAAACTGGTTCCAGGATTTCCTATATAATAATCATCTGTACAGTAAAACCACTTCCTTCAATACTTGTTTGAAGCTGTATTAAATCGGCAGTGTAGATAAGGCCTATGACTTATGGTGCCTTCTCCTAGGGTTTTATTGACATGATATTTTCATAGGAGGTTTGCAACTGCCTTCCTCTTAAGCTGAAAGATTGTACTTTGTCCAAGGCTTTCAATTTCTGAGTAGAGATTTGAACACTGGATGCCCAGAGTCCTAGATCAAACTACTAGACCACACTGGCCCATGCTAGGATCATAACTTGGAAAATAAGGGATGCACAGTCAAGGTCATAGCCAAAGTCCAAGCAGATTCAAGGGTATTGCCTTTCAGCTAGGGTTTATCATACTTGCCCTTGAAGGAGAAGCCACAATAAATCCACATCCTTTCCTCACTACTGATAACAGCAGATAAAGGGAATGGAAACTTGCATGCCAGGCTCGGCAGTATACTTGTAGCTGAGTGCCGAAGCAGCAAGTTCAGAAGGTTGATAGTGAAGAAATGTCAACACAGAACTTAAAAAAAAAACAGCCCTTGGGAGTATTGCTTTAAATACTCTCAAGAATTGCCATGAGATTCTTTTCCCAGGCTTTGGTTCAAATGGTCTAGAGGAGGGTTGGGGGTTGACAGGGAGGGCTCTTGTGTGTGTGTGAACAATAGAATACCAGAAGACCTAAAGGAATAGAGATACCCGAAGTGTGGTGTATTTCCTCCTCCCTTTTCTTTCTCTCTTTTTTCTAGATATTAAAATGGGGAAAAGAAGAGAGGCTAAAAATAAAACTAGTACAGATTAAAAGTCAGAGAGCAAATTCCAGCAAGCATGAATGGAAATACAGCTTCACATAAGCAATCTATGTACCAGGAAAGGCATCTTGGTGAAAACATTAACTTTAGGATTCACATTCAAGCACAAGATAAGAGTCTTCATGCCACTAAATGATAGATGACGTGAGTTTATCTTTCCAACCTTGAAGCATAAATCTCTTTGCTACAGTAAGGGCACATGGAGTCCACTTCAACTGCTCACATTTTAGTTCTCCCATTAGAGGAGTATAGTTTAAAGTCTACCAGCATCAGTCAATACCGATGAAGTTAATTTGTGACTTCTGAATCCACAGAAGACATTACTGGGCATTATCTGCATTATATCATCAAGATCTAACACAGAGGCGGGAATTGTGTAGGCCTCCAAATGTTATTAACTGCAGATTCCAACCCCTATGCTCTTCTGGGGCCCTATCTACACTGCTATATAATGCAGTTTCTGAATCCAGATTATCTTATTTGAACTGGATTATATGGCAGTGTAGGCTCATATAATCCTGTTCAAAGCAGATAATCTGGATTCAGAAACTGGATTGTATGGCAGTTTTCTTACATTTTTGACATATGGCAACCCTATATCGTGTGTGTGTGTGTGTGTGTGTGTGTGTGTGTGTGTGTGTGTGTGTAAGTTAACCAAAAAGGCATAAAACCATGTAAATGGGTTATTGTGAGTATGGTCATGTTCCAGAAGCATTCTCTCCTGACGATTCTTTCCTCAGAACCATTGACATGATTCTGAGGTCTTCAGATCAGTTCATTAGGAAAGATGTTCAGTTATCCAACAGTGCATTTGTATAAATATGTATACAATATGCATTTGTATACATACATATTCCATTGAATTTCACATATGTATTGCAGCCTAATTCTGAGAATTTTGATTTATCTCATTTTCATATGTTTGCCCTTGTTCTTCCTATTTATTTTTAATCAAATGTGTAAGAAAAAAAATACAAATGCTCTAGCCTTCTAGAAGACATAATGAATCCCCAGTTCCTTGTTTCCAGGCCTCAAGGCTATTCTGTTCCAAGTAGGCATTAAATTACTTTATATATTGCTTTACAGCAGTGACTGGCAAGGTGCAGCCTGCTTGACCAGAGCTTCTCAAGCACTCTGATATGATGGCCAGCAGTTTTTCCACTCACTGTGCCATGATGACCCTGTGAATGAGAGACCTCTAAGTCACCCTATTATCAACAGTCCTGCTGAAGTCTTGCAGACTCAGGGCTGTGATTTCCTTGATGGAATCTATTCTTGTTCAGGCCACATTATTATCATATCTGCACAGTTTCCTGGAAACTTGCCAGCTCAAAGATAAACTGGTTTTCTTTGACCTGCATTCACCAGATCTTTCTGTTAGTTCAGAATCTGTTGAAGCAGAATTGCTATTGGAAAGGGGTGTGCGTGTGAAGGAATTGTTCCTCCAAATAACTCTGACCCAGCCATAAAATTTGCCTACTCCTCTCAAATTTCTAGCATTGCATAGTGGGAAACCGAAAAATCATCAAACCTAGAACTCCTATATCTGCTGTGTTTGCATTTGCTTGGCAACTGTCATTCTTTTTAGTCTCCTACCTGAAAGGCTTGTGACCAACAGTATTTTCAAATCCCCCACCAGATTTTGGAATACCTGTATTTGCATATGAGATATCTTGTAGAAGGGACACAAGTGTAAACATAAATTTCATTTATGTTTCAGAAACAACTTGTACACACAGCCTGAAGGTTTTATATATTCAATTTGAAAGATTTTTTTGCATGAAAAGGAGTTGTGAACACTGAACCATCAGGAAAAAAGTGTCACTACCTCAGCCACTCATGAGGATGATTTTGGAGTATTTTGGATTTCGAAATTCCAGATATGGATGTTCAACCTGCACTACAGTGCTAGAAAATTGTAGATTCAATGAAACTGTAACAACAACAACAACAACAACAACAACAACAACAACAACAACAACAACTTTATTTTTGTACCTGCCTCCATCTCCCCGAAGGGACTTGGAGCAGTTTACATATGGCACAAAGTGCCTAGAGTAATGCATAAAATAAACACATAGTACAATATAAAATAAAACCACTAATATATAAAACAACAATTTGAATACCGAACAGCGCCCAATAACCTATAGTGTCAACTGTCATAAAATATGGCCAACTGTAAACAAGAAGAAAGGAAAGAGATAGTACAAGTTGTAGCTAAGGAACAAGGGCATGGGATGAAAGTGCTGTGCTGTTATTTGTGGGACAGAATGCTTATGAGAGGTTATACCATCATTTTATACATACACCGGATTTATATATTTCTGATCCCTCCCCCCTTTCTTTCCATCCCTGTACCACGTATATTCCTATTTTTAATTGCTGCTTACCATTAGGCACTTCTCTCCCCATCTGAAATAGGAAAAATCATTTTCTAGCAGAGACATAATGCTTTCTGGTTCAAGCTTACAGAAACTATGAAACAGCTGAGTGTGATAACATGACTACAGACTACATCTGTAGCTGGTAGACACCAAATATTTCAGTACCTGTAGAAACAACTAAAGAGGTCTCAGCATTTAAAAAAAATGAGCAATGCCAGCTCCAGTGGTAGCACTGATGCAGAAAACCTCTTTCCCTATGGTTGCATTTGAACCTGAACAGGCAGGCAGGGTGGGGTGGAGAGGCCAGATGGAAGAGGGGGGAGACAAATGATGAGCAAAATGCCCAGTAGGTTGGTTTGTGGCTCCACAGATGAAATGCCTGCTGCGTGACCTTGAGCATGCCGCTTAGTGCGTGGTTTTGATGGCGCAATCAATTAGTGTTTCCCACTGCTTTGAGATCCCCAGATTAAAGGCCTCAGAAGTATCATTACTAGGGCTTATTTACAAAGAGCAGAAAGGGATCTGGTAGGCAGCTTCTGTTTCAGTTTTTTCCTACTGACTTCACTGTGTAAATGAAACTTGCCCTGGTGATGGCTCTGTGTTCTGTCCTGACTCCGCGGGGCTACAGGGCAGGCTAGGAATTGAAAAGCTGCCTTTTGTTGCCAGGGAATGTTTTCTTCCAAGATGCAGAACAACAGTCCCCGTGACATTCTTTATTCTCTAGAATTTTCCTCCCAAACCCCAACTCACCCCACTGACCCCTTCCCATGGCTTTTGCTATTTTCCTGGGTCTTTGGCTGTTAGAGGCTATTTCTGTCTCTCCATGATTATTTGGTGCTGCTTGTTTGCTTTTTAGTTGCCTTCATTTCTTTTTATGGTGATGTGTACTTGTTTGCTTGGCGCTTTGTATGACCAGAGGACAGAAAACCATTTTCATTGTTTACTGAAGTTGATCGTTTCATCAGTTTTTACTGTGGTTTTGCTCCATTCTCATAAACCGGCAAACAAAAGATCCTCCTTCCAGTGTAGGCATTCATAACAGTTCAAAACATTCTAGTTTCTTTTATGAGGGGGAAACAATAAAATGTACAAAATTAAATTACATTTATAATTAATTTCTTTAAAAATATATTTTTATATACCACATATGACTATTTTATGCCAAACCAAGTTAGGCATGATACCATTTATGTTTCTAAAAGTAACAAAGTGACTTTCAATCTGTTTTGTGGTTGTTAATTGCCTCCCATCTGGCTTCAATTTATGTCTATCCTCTGCATGCAGTACCTCTCTTGAAGAATATATTCCCCTACCTTGATTCAAAAGGACAGAGAGGAGAAGAGATGGAAGCTAATGAAGTAGGCAGAAAAATGGGATGTCTGAGTTTTGCAACTGGCACTAACTATACAGGACCATTGGAAAATAGGAAGTTGCCTAATAAGGAATCATATAATTTTTATCCTTATTGACAGCTCTAACTGGTAGCAGTAAATGTCAAATGTATTAGGCAGGATTGAGTCCTAGGCCCATGTGAAGACTATTAGTATTCCTTGGTGGTCTCTCAAATGAGTACATGCAGCCAGGACCATAGCCAGAAAAGGATTTCGGGGGAGGGGGGGGGGGGTGAAACTTTCTTTTAAGCGAATCATGAAGAGTAGTTCCATAACGCAAAATAATTTAGAAATCAGGCTCCACTGATAACCTTCAGTGGACACTCAAGACAGATAAACTTCAGTAGATACTCATAAGGTTTTGGTTAATCAGTTAAAATTCATGGGTAAACCAGGTTTAAAAAAAAACTGAAATTTTTTTGGGGGGGAGGGTTGAACCCCTACCCCTCCCCCTTGGCTACAGCCCTGCATGCAGTCCCCAAGTTACAAATATCTGACTTACAAATGACTTATAGTTAAGAATGGAAGAGAGACAACAGAAGGTGAGAGAAATCTACCCCTTGGAAGGGAAATTCACTTCTGAGTTATCATAGGGAAAACGTGCCCCAACTGAAGCTTTATAACCAAACCAATCCTTGTTTCCACAATAAGCCAACTTGTTCAAAATTCAATTATCACAGGGACAGGGACACAGTCAGCAAAACAAACACCACAGTGGTATTAACCCTTCCTTATGCTATCCAAAGCATACATATATATCTGGAGTTACACTTAAAAATGTACCTGTTCCAACTTACAAGCAAATTCACCATAAGAACAAAACTAGAGAGCCTGTCCTGTTTATAACTTGAGGACTGCCTGTACTAACCAAATCTAATCCTGTTTAGTTTCTGAAAACAATGAATGGGATTTATTCATGGTGATACAATGAGCTAACACAGAACTACTCGAAGCAACAGTTTGTTGAATGGTGCTCATCATCCACAAGCGATCAGTTCTAGGTCTGGGGGAGTTTCCAGTAAAGAAAGGAACAGTTATAACAATGAGCACTAAATATAAGGAGATAAACTGCTGGTTTCTCACAACAGAAAGCCTGAGAGGCATTGGCTTAAAATATATTTCCACACTAATTTCTTATTGTACATAATAAATTATGCTTTTGTTAACAGAAAGTTTTCAATTCCTATCTACACTCACTGTGCAGATCCACACATGCCATCTTTGCCTTAACAGTATTACTAGCACTCCTCACCGTAGATGATGAATTCAAAAGAAGTGTGTTGTTGAAGACTTTCATGGTTGGAGTGCCCCAAGATCACTTGGTAAGTTTGTGGCAGAGACAAAATTGAGGACTTTGGGATTCATAGCTAACACATTAGCAATATAAAAAGATTGACTATTATATGGATTTGACAAAACATTTCAGTTCTGTTCAGGCATTTGATGTCTAGCTCACATCAAATAGATCCCAGCCATCATAACTTCCAACATTTCAAAAAATTGGGATATGGATGCAATAAGCAAGTAGTTTACACGTTCCTACCCTACCCTTCATAGACTCTGAGAACGGTTAAATTTCCTTTTCCAGTGGCTGCTTCTTTCTCCCAAATAACATAGTTGTTTTTTGTGTTCAGGTCATTTCTGACTTATGGTGAACCTATTGCATGGCTGTCATGGCAAAGTTTGTTTAGAGAGATTTGTCTTTGCCTTCTGCTAAGGCTGAGAGAATGTGATTTGCCTAAAGTCACCCAGTAGGTTTCCATGGCTGAATGGGGATTCAAACCTTTGTCTGCAGAGCTGTAGTTTAGCATTAGTTTAGCATTAAAACCACTATATTACACTGTCTTTCTATACGCAAGAAAAAAATCATCTTTCTTTCCTACATGTCTCCAGACAGCTATAGTTCTATCCATGCTCTTTTAAAAATATCTATAATGCTATAGCAGCAATGTTACATATATCAGGAGTTCTGTGAAATATTGTTTTTCATATGTATGCAGGAGTCTTGGAATACAGATATTCTGGAGAGGATGGAAATGGACAAAAGGGAAGAATTAAAGATCTTATAGCTGTTGGCACCAGTGCAATATCTACCCTGCCATGAGGTATATTACAAAGAAAGAGAAGCTGTCAGTGGGATGGGAAAGAGATGTCTGGTTGTGATTGGTGATAATGAATGTGTCAATGTAGGAATGACATATACAATCCCCAGTTGTTCCAAAATATTTTGGATCACAGACATAATGTATCTGAAGCTCTGTGCCACTGATCTAGTCCAGCAGCATGACAATCAGGGTATTTAAGCCTTAAGTTTTCCAGATGTCTTCAGAACTATATAGTTCAAAGAAAAGGTAAATTCAACAGTAATATGTGATTGCAATTTTAAACTCCATACATTAACCATGTATTTGTACAGTGGAACCTCTACTTAAGAGCATCCCAACTTAAGAGCATTTTAGTTAAGAACTGTTGCTCAGCCCAGGTTTCACTTTGATGTAAGGACAGCATTTTGAGTCAAGAGCTAGTGCAAAAGGGAGCGCTAGCGCAAGAGTATAGGGCTTTAGGGCTTCAAGGGAGTAGCCTCCGTGTCTCGTGCTCTTGTCTGCTTTCAGAGATTGCTGTTTGTTTTGCTCTTGTCTGCTTTGAGAAACTTCAGGTTAGTTGATTTTGTGTGGTTTTTATTCCTGGTATATCTGGCTTCATGAAAAAGAGAGGGAGAGAGAGCAAGAGAGGGAGGGAGGTTGGAATTAGTACAGTTTGAAGAAAATGATGCTTCTAACTCTTCACTTTCTGCTTCCTTGCTATGACATTGTGCTTCTCCCATTTTAAAGTTGATCTTTCTCTTTATTGTTCTATATAAATGTGCATGTGTACATTATTTGTTATTTATAAAGTACATTTTCTTATTTAAAAACAAGTAACAAAAATGGGGGAATTTGGGGTGGTGGTGGGATTAATAGCATTTCAGTAGAAAGTTCACTTTGAGATAAGAGCATTTTGAGTTAAGAGTTTGGTCACGGAATGAATTAAACTCTTAAGTCAGGGCATCACTGTGTGTTTTATTATATCTATCTGCGATTCCAGTTTTTTTAAAACTGCTGGTTCTATTTTTTATATTTGCTAAGTTTAATCTGTTGAGACTTGTGGACACAAGCCGATCCCTTAAATGATATCAGAATGGCTACTTTTAAGGGTAATATTAAACTCCACCTTAATCCCCTTTTTCCTCTGGGTTACTAGATTTAAAAAGAAAAGAGAAAAAGTTGGGTTGCCATTGCTATATTATTAAATAAATATTTGGGAACCATCACATTCACAGATTAGGTCCACCACTGTGTAAATTATCTGTTCCACTGATACTCTCAAGAAAGACATGCACTAGTTGACTCTGATGTTACCTGCCACTTGAAGTCAGATTACACCCTTTTCAGTACACGTGTACACAGGCTGTGCAACAGTTTCCATATGGTAAGCTGTTCCAAGCAAAGCTGGAAATAGACTGGTGGCAGAGAGATGAAGGACTTTATACAGCCTATTAATTCAATCCCCCAAGCACTGTAGTTCCCAGTTGCCACAGCTTTTGATAAATTGCTACATTGCACGTTGTTTGCATCCACGTTCTTGATCTGAAATTCTGTTTTCAGACGGAAGTCAACACATTTCAAACAGACTCCCCACCTCCCTTGACTGTCTAAATATATAGCTTTCCATCATTGGATACACACTAGATACACTGCCAGGCAGACAATCACCTTGAAAAGTCACAAGTAGAGTCCTGGGCATTAGGCAATTGCTCTTTGCTCCACTGCAAAATCTGGTTCAGTAAACTAGGTGAGAAACAAGGGGACAAATCACACAATCACAATATGCCTGGCCAGAAGACATTTTTTTTCTAGCTTGGATTGCATAATGAACATGATGAATATGTTGTCTGGATTTTTCCATCAGGAACAGGCAGGACAATTTTGCACTTATGTAGTGAACCAACAGTGGGAAAGTGTGGAGTGGCATGCACAACTATGCCAACCACAGGCAAGGTCATGTGATTTAGTCTCCAACATCTATGACAAAGTTTATTATCCTAAATTTATATAACTAGATAATCAAGTTTTTTTAAAAAAACTTTTGCATCCATGGAGGCACCTGGGTCGAGAACTCATAAATCCTGAAGAGTGATCGCTAGTTAGAATACATAATACAGATGGATCTAATTGATCTAATGCTAGAACATCATATGTATATGTTTGAGTCTTAGCACTTGGTGACCACTATGTTTTTGGCAATGGTAGATGTGTATCCATCTAGGAGTCTTTTATTTTCAAATATCTTTTAAAAAATCCCTATCATTGATTTAGATAGGATCATAATTTTATCTGTACTAGCCAAGGACTATACCACCATAACCTCGCCATCAAATTATGCAAGCAATATGTGCATAATCTCCCTTCTACTTATAGCACACTCACTTCTGGTCCAACCTGCTCCAGGGTCTTTCATGTTAAAAACAGTACAGCAAATCTTGGTTTTGCCTCTTTGACACAGGGGAAAATGCAGCAGGTTGGACTCTCTCAGTTAATTGCATTTCCATTTTCTATGTGATGTATTTCACCCAGAAAGCAGAGGACACTTCCAGACAGCACCAAAATGTGAGTTTAAAAAGTGGGGCAAAGAATCCTGGGACATGACAACAAATCCACACAGAGACCTGTCAGTCCCAGAAAATGTTCCCCCACCATCCTCACACCTTCCTTTGAAGTGAATCAAGATGGAGGAAAAATGGGGGACATCCGACTGAAGTTTTTTTAAAAAAATCTCCAAGATGTGCTGTACCTCATATATGTACATGTGGAGATCCAATGTGCACACAAGCAGATTTCTTTTCTCTCTCTTCACCCAACTGTTAATTCAAGCTCTGAAGAAAGAAAGGAGTGGTTGCAGAGAGTTTTAATTGCATCCCAATTGTGCTTCCCTTTAGCCACCTGTGTGTCCGTGGCTCCATTTTTTTGACAGCCCAGTGAGCTGTTTCAGGCTTTTAAAAAGCACATGTGCATTGGGGAGCAGTTCACACAGTGGGATCAGAAGGAAGGTATGTATTTTGCATGATTGCAGGGATATACAGCCATGTGAAGGTGCACATTTTTTGGGTGGAATCAGGTTTTAAGTGCGCCTTTTAAACAAATGCTTTTCAGCTGTTATTCCAATTCTGCTCACACTTTCCCCAAATGTCATTTAGCAACTCACCCCCCTTTATCTCAGTTACTTCTGGGTTTTTCTGCAAGTGTAGAAAGGCTTTTAGTAGTGTCTTCCCTAAGCCATTCATGGCCTACAAATAAATAATATTTTTATAGCTCAGTCCCCAACTTGAGTTGTCTTTATTTTACCCATTTCATTAGCACTTCATCCTTTGATCTTCCTTAACCTCACCTGGTTTTTCCCTGGTGATCAAATATGGGAAGTTATAGTACAAATCTTAGGTCTTCTTTTGAGAAAGAGGGTGTGATTTGCTCAAGGTCATCCAATGGGATTCCATGCAGCATTTCAAACCATGGCCTCCAGTATCTTGGTCCAATATCTAAACCACTACATCCAGAGGCGGTCCAACCACCAGGCAATCTAGGCATTTGCCTGTGGTGCCATCGTCCCAGGGGCGCCATCGAGGCCCCTGGGAGGGTGGCGCCACCCCCGCCTCCTTCACCTTCGGAACGGGCCTTCCCGCCATGGCCTGGGCCTTGCCGCCTCGGCTTGGGCCTTGTCGCCATGCAGCCCACATGGCCTGCCCCCACCATGTGGCCCACATGGCCTGGCCGCGCCTCCCGCACTGCCTGGCCCTTCTCGCTGCAGCCTGGCCCTTTCTGCCATGACCTGGCCCTTTCTGCTGCGGCCTGGGCCTTGCTGCCATGCGGTCTGCATGGCCTGGCCTTGCCATGCGCCCCGCGCCGCGTGGCCCTGCCCCCCCGCATGCCCCCCGCACCGCGCGGCCCCGCCCCCCCGTGCCGCATGGCCCCACCCCCCGCGCTGTAGGGGGGCACAAAAATTACCTTTGCCTACTATTTTAAAATACCTAAGGATGGCTCTGACTACATCATGCTAACTCCCTTCATAAACCACATAAATACAAATATAAAATCATTATGTGCATTGCTTAAGATCTACACATATCTATTAAGAATCGAATTTCAGAAACTTCGGAGGAAAGACTAAAACATGCTTGCTATTTTCTTGGATTACTCTTTCTCTCTTCTTAAAAATCTCTATACGATAATTTGCACAATTAGAACATCAGATTTTAAAAACCTCTTCTGCACCTAAATGTCTCGCACTACATATATTCTGGGAGAAAAATATCAATTGAAAGGGCCTGAAAGGAGGTAGATGCAAGAAGGGAAGATTTCATTCCCTTCGCTTCCTTGCCTCTTTCTCTATGTTGCCCAGGGACCCATAGACGACCTGCTTTGTGTGTGCTTGAAGGCAGAGCTTTCTTTTAAAGGATCAACTCCTTAAGGATTTGCTATGATCCTTATCTCTTATTAAGACCTGGGGAGTTGGGCAAAAAAAGAAACAATGGCTTTGTCAGTGTTTGTCTCCCAGCAGCCATCCTTCCTTGGCCTACAGCCTGAGGCAGCCAAATCCACAGGGAAACTTGGGTCTCTTTTTATCTCTTTTTCTTTTTGGCTTCTGACTGGAATTATAGCAATGAAGTGAGGTGACAACCAAGGCCACACCAAAATAATAATAATTCTTTTCTCTCTCTCTCTCTCTCTCTCTCCCCCCCCCCTTTTTACAGATACCCAGCCAAAGGTTAAAATGCTAACAGACTAGGAAAAAGAAAAGAAAGAAGAAAAACAAGGCTACATTGCTTCTGTGTTTTAGGTCCTTGTTTCATTGCATTTAACTCCTTCCTTGATTTGAGGAAACTATGACCATACTGCCAGTGTAGCAGAGACAGTGTTACAACACTGTGACACTGTTAGTTTGGAAACGTTTATTTTTGGATTGTTGTTTTTGTTGTTTTTATTGTATAAGATAAAGGTAAAACTTTTCTCCTGACATTAAGTCTAGTTGTGTCCAACTCTGGGGGTTGGTGCTCATCTCCATTTCTAAGCTGAAGAGCCAGCGTTGTCAGTAGACACCTCCAAGGTCATGTAGCCGCCATGACTGAATGGATCTCTGTTAAATATTACCCACATTTAATTAATTGACATATGGGAATGACAGAAGCAGAAGTGCCCATCTGGCTCCTAAGAGGAAAGTATTTCAAGACCTAGGCATCAAAACAGAGAAAGCCGAGTTTGATCATATTTTTTTCCAGCTACAGAGGAGCTTCCTCTTTACAGTGCCATTACCTTCCTACCAAAGCAGCGTGCAAGGGACACGGCTGTTTTCTGCCACCAAATTACATTATTTATTTCTTTGCTGCGACCAATTATTAGTTATGTACTTTTGCTGCCACCATTTATAATATGTATGTGCCACCGCTCTCCTCAGCCAGCATGCAGAGAGACCCAAAGATGGAGGCAAACTGTTTTATTAAGCAATGGTTCAATAAGCAGACTGGTCACCTCTTTATAATGTTTCTTAGGAAGACACACGAACACTTGGAGTGAAATAAAACAGAAATATGTTTATTTTGTGCTTGAACAGAAAGGTTGCGTGTTGGTTTCAATAAATAACAGGCATTTCTTTAACAGTGAATGGTTCTTAAACTGGAATTTCTGGAAAAATATTGTTCCCTCATAAAGGAATATTAACAGGCTTTTCAAACCTCCCAGAGGCTCCAAACTCAAGCACTCTGTCCCTTTATAGGTTCACTACAGTTCCTAGCACTTCTTTCTGAAGGCTAATCACTTTTCCCTCAAAGAGGTTTCTCTCAAACAGTTCCCAAAACCTTCCTTTCTTCCTCCTTAAAATTCACTTCCTAGCTCTACAAACACCAGTCCCTATCTAACCAACTCTCTGATGAAAAGCTCCAACTGTCACTTTGGCTTCGCCCATCTCCGGTTGCTAAGCAACTCCCTCCAATGTTTACCAGTCAGTCAGGCTGCACCTCCTCACATGAAGTTGCTTGATGACTCCTCCCCCTTCTTGGCGTAGCTTTTTCAAGCCAGGCCTTGAACTGCCTTATACACCAATCCTGCAAGGCAGGCTAATCTGTTACACAGTGCCTATTGATGTACTCACATTTGCATGTTTTTGAACTGCTAGGTTGGCAGAAGCTAGGGTTAACAGAGGGAGCTCACACCACTCCTCGCATTTGAACCATAGTAGCTCAGTGATTTAACCCTCTGTGCCACCGGGGCCTCCATCAAGTTGCATACCATCAAGTAATTTATGATTTATGGAGACCTTAAAGCAAATCTATCATAGGAGTTTCTTGACATAATTTATTCAGAGAGGATTTTCCTTGCTTTCCTTGCTATCAGTCACCTAGTGGGTTTCCATGGCAGAGTGAGGATTGGAGCCCTGGTTTCCAGAGCCATAGTCCAAAGTACAAGTCACTGCAGCATGCTACCTCTCAATTCTGCAAATCCTAAAGCCAGGAATTTGGCAATTGCCCAGGAAAGAGCACATATAGCCTAGACCAGTGGTTTTTAACTTTCCTAATGCCACAACCTCTTAATATAGTTCCTCATGTTGTGGTGACCCCAAACCATAAAATTATTTTTGTTGCTACTTCATAACTGTTATTTTGCTACTGTTATGAATCGTAATGTATCATAATGTCAATATCTGATATGTGGGATATATTTTCATTCACTGGACCAAATTTGGCACAAATACTTGATCCGCTCAAATTTGAATACTGGTGGGGTTGCAGGGATTGATTTTGTCTTTTGGGGGTTATGGTTTCTGGGATTTATAGTTCACCTACAATCAAAGAGCCCCTTGAACCCCACCAATGATGGAATTGGGGCAAACTTCCCACACAAATTATATAAATAATGTGTTTACTTCATTCTTTTTTTTTGGGGGGGGGAGAGTCAATTTTTTGACAACACTTTGAAAACCTGGAAACAATGTGTTGTCAACTTCCAGATAACTGTGATTTGCTCTTCAATTTTTTTATCTATGTGCCAGAAACAAGTACCACATTTGTGTCTATTAACAAAAACTGCCTGTTGCTTTTTAAAATAATTCACAATAGAGTGGCAATGGACACACTGAAGGTATATACACCAATATTCCATAGATGAAAACTGGGACTTGTGTGGTTAAGTAACATCAGAATGTGGTGTGGATGGCAAAAGTTATCAGTGGGGAAAAACATGCCCACCAATAGAGGCTGTGCTTGTTTTGTTTTGTTTTTTAAAGCAACAACAACAATATTTATGGAATTAAGGGGAGGGGAGGGAACAGAGGTACTCATGTGGCACAGGGGAAGGGGGGTCCAGACAAACAGAGGAGGGAGCAACATCCATACTATAATTAAAAGACTGCAGTCCCATGTTTCTGCTAGTATGAACTTCTGGCTTGTACTAGCTTGTGCTATCAGTCATCAACCGCCGGATATTAATTGCTGCTGTGCAGAACTTGGCAACATTATAAGTTATAGCGAGTTAATGCCTGAATGCAGCAGGGAGATGTAAAATCTTCCAGAGCATCTCGGGTGTTTGTATAGCCATGGCGTAATGAGACGGGATCAAATATCTCTATAGAACAGGCACTGGAGAAGCACATGTTCCATTGTCTCTATGTGTCCTGAGTCACAGGAGCACAGTCTTGCAGAGTATGAGATCTTTAGGTAATGGCCTTCCAATATGGCAGATGGGAGGGCATGGCAACATGCCAGAATGAAGGCCCTCTGATGGCTGGAAACCTGGTTAGCTATTTCATAGGGGAGATAAAAACCCTCCCCTATGAAATATCCCCTATGATTTAACCTACTAGGATATTCTGTTCTCCTCTTCCTCCCCTGAGTTGAGTATCAACTGGTTTTGCTGGAACGCCCTCCCCAGGGAACTTAGACAAGCCCCTACACTACAACACTTTAGGAAAGAGTTAAAAACTTGGTTTTTCCATCAGGTATTTGATAATGTTTAGACAGTAACCAGAACTGATTGCCAATCATTTAGCACTTTAAAGCTACATTTTGTGCATTCAGCTGGGCTGCTATATTGATTACATGGATCTTTTAACTGATTCTATTTTAATAGAGGTTGTTTTATCCAATCTATATACAGTAGAGCCTCGGTTAACTGAGTTCCGGTTAACCAAGATCCGCTTTATCTGAGGCGCTGCCGGGGGCGCGCCTCCCCCTCCCTCTCCTTCTCTCGAGTGAAGAGAGCTGGAGAGAAGGAGAGGCAGAGGAAGGAGGAAATGCCCCGGAAGCGCCCTGCCTCTCCCTCTCCTTCTCTCGAGCGAAGGGAGCTTGAGAGGAGAGGGAGGAGGAAGCGTCCCAGAAGCGCCCTGAGATCGCTGCTGCAGCAGCACTCATGGGCTGCCTCCCAAGGAGCGAGGGCTCGCTGAGGGACATCTCCCTGGGTCTCCCTTGGCCGGACCCTTGCCGAAAGAAAGAGTTTTCTCCAGCAATGGCCTGGCTGAGGAAAACCCGCGGCACGCTCCGCACCCCTCAGAGGGACCCCCTCCTCGAGCAAGGGCCCGGCCAAGGGAGATCCGGGGAGACGTCCATTGGCGAGCCCTCAGTTATCTGGGATGGGGCCCGCCCCTTTATTTCGGATAACCATGGCTCTACTGTACTTGGTTTATGTAATTTTATTACTGTTTCCATGTTGATGTATTTTATTTTATGTATTATGTATTTTATGTATGGCATCTTTGTGTGCTATTTTGTAAGCCGCCCCAAGTCCCTATGGGAGATGGTGGTGGGGTATAAATAATTTTTATTATTATTATTATTATTATTATTATTATTATTATTATTATTATTATTATTATTTACCAGCTAATGTAAGAGAAAAATAGCTGAAAAACTAGGACTGTCCTTGGCAAATCAGGATAGGCAAAAGATTTTGAAAAGTGCAGCTAAGGATATCGTGCCATCACACATCTTGCATACTGTGCCTTGTTGCTCATTGTGCTTTGATTGAGTAGCTGTGCATAGTTGCAAATTGCGTGTTGTGTAACCTTGGTTGTGAAGTGTCACAAGTCTTTAACCAGGCAACATAGTACAGCTGCTACATAATACTGTGAATGCCGTTTCTTTATGTTTCTACAATGCAAAAAATTAGCTGAAGTACTAAACACTTTTATGCATTGTTCTAAAAGAAAACGTCCCACAATTTTTACAGTTAACAGTTCCATGGAGTGGGGGTGGGGGGCTGAAAAAGCTTCCACATCTCTAAATATAGCACACAGGAACAGTGTGTATGCGTGCGCGTGTGCATGTGCTCAAAACAATGCACATATAATTATAGCAGGCTTTCATTTATTTTTGTTTCCTTTCCTTTGACGAACATTCCCAAAGACCAAGCAGAACGACCCTTCTGGGCTTTATAGTCTTTTTAAAACGATCTTGAGACAAATGAGGCTTGAAGAATAATTGTAACATTACAAAAAGCTAATTATGCTGAATTACGCAGCGGCTTTTAACAGACGCGCCTAGTGGATTGGCTGAGGGAATGAGAGGTAGTTAATTAATTCTTTTGGGGGGAGGTTGGGAGAAAGGAAATCAGGAAGACTTTTAAACAATGGAAAGGTGGCAGCTGCTCAAGAATGAGAACGGAAAACTTTAATATATAGACTTCCACTTTTATAAAGTCTGCATGACTGGGCAATAAGAGATAAGGATGGAAACATAAACAGCACCTTGAGGCTGGTGAGAGTCTGCCAGTCTCACACGCCATTGCATATGCTCCAAATTGACACCTGGAAAAAAATGTGCATGTGTTATCACAGGGCCAAGAGGACACAACTGCACATATTTCAGAGAAAGAAAGTCAGAGTGAAAGTCTGTGATGTGTTTGTCTTCCTTTTCCTACTTATACTCAGTGAAAGGTTCATCTACTTTTTCAGTCTGCTTTACTCTTCACCACCATCGTTGTTGCTGCTGCTGCTGCTGCTGCTGTTGTGTTATTGTTGTGATTATTTTCTATTCACAACACAATTACAAATCTCTTTTCCATTTTTTACTTTTGGGATTAGGACCCCCAGAATCCACCCCCATCATTTTTACCCATGTGTATTGTCACTCCAAAAAGGTAATTTCCCAAGAATTGCTGCTCACCATGTTCTAATGCACATGTGTCAAACTTACGGTCCATGGGCTGAATCCAGCCCACAATGCTATTTTACTAGCGCTCCAGATAATGGACTATTACCCCTGCATTCCTCATTATTAGACATTATGACTAGAGCTGATGGGAGTTGTGTAACATCTGGAAGGCTCCAGTTTGTTCTGTTTAGTCAGGATAGCAGGGTTTGAATTTAGATAAGAGACTTGTAAATATGATGACTGACTTTAAAATGTCCTTTAACTTTCCCCCAATATCAGAGCCACATTTGCTATTGGATTGTAATTCCCAGTATTCCCAGTCTACATGTCAAATAATTACAAGTGATGGTAGCTATCATTCTGGGGACCCGAAAGAACATTGACCACTATGTAAAAAAAGATTGGTCCTCTGTATCCATGGATTCTATTAGCTGGAGAATTTTGGGCAGAGCTTTGCTCAGGGGATGTTCCTGCCAGGAAAGAAATTAGGTAAAGAATGCATTGACATTTTTATTTATTTCTGTAGCTGCACTGCTGAATTATAGCAGTTTGATGCTACTTTAACGGCTATGGCTCAGTGTTATAGAATTCAGGGATTTGTAGTTCTTTGAGATATTTAGTCTTTTATGTCAGAGAAGGTAATTATGACAAAATATAAAAGCGACACATGTTGAATTCTGGCCTTTCTCCATGGGATTTATAAATGGGATCTGAATGCCTGACAAGGGCTACAGTGTCAATAATAAAGATAGTCAGACACCTTGATTATCAGCTGTATCGTTGACCCTTTGTATTTACGGTTTTGACCATGGCAGATTTGATTATTCACAGATATGATTAAAATGTTCTCTCTTGGAATCTCTCAGTCCACCAGTGTCACTTGAGGTCAATTTCCTCCAGTCATGCTGGATGACCTAGACTAGAGATTCCTAGAGAACACCTCTCTAGGAATCTCTAAGGACCTCAGCACATGGAGTATTTTCCCCGTTGTAGGACACTTAGGTCCATTTCAAGGACGAAGTGGCACTGAGCCCATAAGATGATATTTGCTTACTTTGCTTTTTGTCCTTTAAATGGAGCTGAAGAGTGCTGATAAGAGGAAGTTCCGAAGCCAGATGAGAAATCATGTTCCAAGCCACTGGCGTGCACAAGAAACCTTGCTAGCGCTAAAAAAACACGTGTAATGGCATTGTTTCAGGAACATGGAGGGATGGGCATTCCTCACCACATTGCTTTCACTGCATTTTCTCCTTAATAGTAATCTAGGCCCGAAATTGTGCTATTCCACCCTTTTTAACATAATAGAAGGAAGGCAAGTCGAGCAGGAGGGGATCATGGCAAAGTGGTTTAAAATTACACTGGTTTACTGAAGGGAAGCAAAGCCTTGCAAGAGGGGATTGTGGAAAAGGGGTTATAATTACACTAGTATAGTGGAGATAAGAAAGGCATGGGAAAGACTTATCACAGCAAAGGGTTTTAAACCCCCCCCCCCCCCAAATGGAGGTCCATAATAATCTTGGCTTTCTGATATTGACATTTTCCCTTAATTAAAAAAGTAATACAGAGAGGGCAGAGAAAAGGATTCCCTATGTCATGCTTACAAACGTGGAGAACAATGAGCAAAAAACGAAAGACAAAAACATATATGATGGGAAGACACAACTTGAAATGGGACGATTGGGAATCTGAACAGTACGATTCCCTTTGCTAAACAGACGGTCCCCAGCATTTCTCAAGGGCCATGTGATGAGATCCTAAATCTTACAGTGCTATTTTATGGAAGTCAATCACAAAGTCATAACTGGAAAACCTAGATATTCCTAGAGAAATGTTCTCTTAGTTAAAAATAGAATTTTCTTTATTTAGTGATTTCCTTCCATAGGGGTCCTCTGTCCCTTACCCCAATGAATGTGAAGGGCAGACTATATATATTTTCTCATGCTTGCAGTGTATTTGATTTCACTGCTTAAAGCAGAGCTACTGAGTGACTGAACTGTATGAATGTATTTGTATATTTTGCTTCCAAACCAGTCCTGTATATTAAAGGCAGATTTCCTGTTTGCTTTGCATAAGCCACAAGAGAAACCCGACTAGGTGTAAGAGGAGACCTTAAATTACCTCTTGTTCTGAGTCCTCATTCCTTAAATGCAGGTGGCTGACTGATAAGTAGAGACTTTTTTTTTTCAGTCGGAAAGAATCTCAAGAATCTCCCAGTTCCTTTTTCATTCCACTTTCCTTCTGCCTCTTTGCATCCTGAGTCATTTAGTTCAGGACATGAGTAAGAAACGGAAAATGCCCATCGGGCATCCATAACTCAAAATAAAGTTACTGACAGGATAGCTCTGGAGGGACTTTCTTCCTTTCTCTTCAGCAGCCAGGTAAATTCAATCAAAAAATGTAGTCATTTGGTTAGTTTTCGCTGTTGTCTAGCTGTAGTTTTGAACTATATATCCTAGAATTTGCCAGTCACTATGACCTTGTTGGCTTTGGATTCTGGGAGCTGTAGTTTAAAAAACTATAACTTGCTCTTTTTTTAAAAAAAAGCTGAGCTCTATGCTTTTATGATTCCATAATTACATCAGAGGGTGGAATTGAATAAGATTTTTGTTGATATAATGCATCTTGAGTGTCAATGGCAGAAACAAAATGGGATATAAATAGAATGAATAAAATATACATCACAGAGGAGCAGAAGGTTTACCAAGAACACTTGCTAGATTTTTTTTGGTCAGGAGTGACTTAAGAAACTGCAAGTCACTTTTGGTGTGAGAGAATTGGCCGTCTGCAAGGACTTTGCCCAGAGCATGCCTGGCTGTTTTGATGTTTTACTATCCTTATGGGAGGCTTCTCTCATGTGCCCGTATGAGGAGCAGGAGCTGACAGAGGAAGCTCACCCGCTCTCCCCAAATTTGAACTGCTGACCTCTTGGTCAGCAGTCCTCCCGACACAAGGGTTTAACCCACTGTGCCACAGGGGCTCCACCTGGTAGATGATTTGTGGTAGATGGGCAAGAGTTTCTGATTTGCTTAACAACAAGATGGACTAAAAACTCAAAAATAATGGATTAGTCTGCTAAAATTAAGGGAAAACTGGGAGTAACAATTAGTTCTGATGTTCAAAGAAAATTCAGGGTCTCATCATGAGTTCAGGACCACCTTGCACTTTAATTCCACATGAGGTTTTCCTGACTTCCTCCTTCAACCAATACTTGGGAAATGTCAAAAGTTGTGTGTAGTTCAAGAAATAACTTTCCCAAGCTGCTCATTTGTAGTTGGTTTTTGTTTGAAGACCCTCATGTTCTACAGGAAGCAAAGCAGATTTTTGAAAATTGCCAACCACTTGCAATAAGATTATATAGGATCAGATCAAATAGTCGTATCTTCAAACTACAGAGTATTGTTTCAACCTATGCCCCAACTATCTACGACCTCAAAATGTTTAGCCCAACAAGTTTCTGGAAAGTCTATCTTTCAACATAAAGCTGCCAGCCAGAATTCTGTAGTAGCTACTTAGTTAAGTATACTTAATCAAGTTACCTTTGGGGGGTCTTCCCCCTCAAAACAAACAAAAAATATTCAATTGTACTGTGATGATTGGCAGAATTGATCTTTTAATCAGGAGGAGGTTAGAGGAGTAAAAATAGATTAGGGAGCTAGTCAAAATTGAAATAATCATTTAGTACTTTTTAAAAAAAAACTTGGGTAAACTTATCATAGGACATGTCATCTACCATAGGAATTGATGTCAAGATTGCCCATCTTGGGGAAGAAAAAGGGAGGAAATCAAGGCTGCTGAAAAGGATCATAAGCACTGTCCAAAGAGGGACATGACACATTGAAGTCAACAATTCTGCTCTCTTTAAGTAGAGGGGTCATGAGGAATGCTTGCCCCATGAAGCACATTTTGCCACTACTGTTGTGTGCAGGAGGTTTCTGGAGAAAGCACAAGGGCAACAGAACAGTCCACTGTGTCCTGTTCAGGAAGCAACTTGAACACATGGAGGTCAATAACTTTGCTCCTCAGAAATGAGGGATCACGAAGCAGTGTCCAAAAAGGGGAACAGAGTTTTAGGGGAACTGAGGTATTGACTTCCATTTGCACAAGTCTTTTTGGACAGTGCTTCATGGTCCTCCACTTCTAAGGAGCAGAGGATCTTTTCAGCAACTTCAGTTCCTTCCTTTTCCCCTGAACTGGGCAGGCTGATTTCACTTCCCATGAAAGCAGCTTTGACACATGGTTAAGTCAACCAAGTACCCATTTCAGTATTTTTGAAAGACCTACACCCTAAATATATAAGCATTTTTGTCATCTCATTCAGTCTATATAAAAGAAAAAGGTTATCAGCCCCCAAATAGATGGCATTCATTATAATAAGGAACACCCAGACAGATACATATCTATATTTCTGCAGGTTCATAGGGTTGCCAAGTGTCCCTTGTTATAATGAATGCCATCTGTTTTGGGGTTGGCAACCTTTTTCTTGTATATAGCCACAGCCATTCAGTGGAGAGGATGAGACATCTGAGAAGTGTCTGCCTATGTCCCTATAACTAGATGTACAATAGAGAAGGCATAATGAATACCATGATTCCTGGATAATGTTTTGGGAATAGAGTTCAATACTTTCCATAACTCCTTTTAAAGTTCTGACTAAAACCTGAAGAAGATTCTCTGTCTAACTGCTATGGAAGCAATTAGGACATTTGGAGAGGTTGTTTGTACACAGTTTCCACTTAGTAATGATATAGATGTGGTTAACTTATTTTTCCCACGGGCAAATGCAAATACCATTCACATCACTGTGCTGATTTGAAAATGTGATAAAAATATGCTTTTGCTAGGATAATGTATGTAAGAGTCTAGGTTAAAGAGGCACGCTTTCTCAAAGGAGAGAGAAAGAATGTCTCTATTCTACATAGCTTTGCAAAGTTAATTCCACACTTTAGAGCAACACAGGGGAAATACAGAGCCGGGGGAGTTACTTTCTGGACTACAACTCCAAGTTACTCCTGTTGCTTCTTAGATTTGTACTCCCAGAACTTTCCCAAACCTTGGGGAAATCTCTTTCATATGAATCCATAAAGCAGACTTCTACAAGTGGCTGTGTCTTCAGAAAGAGACTTTATTGAAAATTTCAGCAAATTGATAATTTCTAGGACCTCATCACATGAGGAAAATGCCCCATCTTAGAACACTTCACCCATGCAGCTGGCACAGAGCCCACCTGATCCCATCACATGATGTACAACTACTTCTAGCAGGGATCCATATTGGCTGCATTAGAGAAGTGTTCTATGAGGAGGAATTCTGAACAAGGGAGACTACCCAGGTCCAGATCGAAAATCATGGGGACAGTGCAGGAACAGGCTGGAAAGGTACATTTTCCGGCATGTGACGGGCAAAAGGGTGATGTGGGCGATGCAGGACGCTGGGCGACGGATTCACCTCACTGCCCCATGATTTGCCCTGCTGCCCTACAAATCCCCCCCAATTGTCCCCACATCAAGGACCTCCATGTGATGAAATCCCTAATTTTAATCAAATCATGTAAAAGCTACAAATATGTTCCATTTACATGATAAAAGAAACAATTGAGGATGAGCTAAGTCCTGGATTTTGACTGCATTTTAAAAGATGTAATATGGGGGATGTACAAAATTTACAATTTTAAAACAGTTTCTTTCTCAAGCTTGTATACACATGCCATCTATTTTAATATTGTTAATATTGCAATGTACCTCTATCTGACAACTTCCGGATGTACAAACCATGCAACTGTTCTGGTTTTGCTGGGACAGACTCAATTAATCCTCTGTCAATTCTCTATTTTTGCTGCTTTACAAATGTCCCTGTTTTTCTTTCTTTGCCCTCTGTCCTCAGCTTACCTCCACTGCTGCAAATTGAGTCCAAATGTAATTTGCACTTAATTAACTCAGAGGGAAGGAGGAGAAAAGGGGATAGAATCTTGCTCAGACAAAAGCAAACTTCTGTGTTCTTTCTCATCCATAGCATTTGTGATCTGATGTTAGATGACCATGTATGTCACAGTTGTCATCTGAGAAATGTTGGAGAGCATGGATATATTCAATTACCATGGTCACTATTCTCTGTCAATTGGCATGATGGCTCCAGATATTAATATCTGTAGATCAAAATAAGGTTGAGGGATACTGACCAGTAAGGGACATTGTGTTAGGCGGGGCAGAGGGTGTATCTACACTGAAGAATTAATGCAGTTTGCCACCATTTTAACTACCTTGCCATAATTGTATGGAATCCTGGGAGCTGTAATTTGGCGAGACACCAATATTCTAGGCAGATAAGGCTAAAGTCTTTTTGAAACTACAGCTTCTGTGATTCCTTAATATTGCATTCATGGTAGTGTAAATTCACCCAGAGTGTCATCTTCTATTAAATCCAAAAGAAAAACACAGTATTTCAGCTTTAACCAGGGGTTATGCCTATGCATGTCACCAAGAGCAATCAAGACTTTCTGCTCTGTTCTCTGTCTATCTCTGGGCAATTATGCTGGTAGTGGAAAAAGCGCAGCCAGCAATTATGCCCTGCCCTAACTGTATGATGGAAAATATGAATGATCTAAAAAATGCCTTGGGAGGAAGCCAAACTCAAGGTGTCTGCCATGAATACCCTGGGAACATAGTATAGCCAACAAGTTCATGGAGTTTTAGCTGCAACACAGTAACTAATTGTCTATATTTTCTGATACCCTAGTCAGGTGGTAACCCCCTGAGAACATCATTTTTTTTCCATAAACAAGAACAAAACAAGCAGCAAGTTCATGGGAGCAGCAGGGCCTGTCTACAGCAATCTGGCAGGTTTTAGATGCTTCAACCTATATCCCATATGGATAATTTGGAGATAGTTTGGAGAAATGGTCCCCAAACCCACAAGGGTTGAAACACAGATTTCAGGACTGTGACTCCCAGGAGTGAATTTCCCTTCTGAGAGGTAGAATTCTATAACTTTCTATTGTCTCATCCCCATTTGTAACTATGAGTCATTTGTCAGTGGGATGTTTGTAACTCAGGGACTGCCTGTATATGGCAGTGTAGATGGGGCCTGAGAGGCATAGCATGTATGGGGGGAAAATCACCCACTACACTGTGGCAGTTTCTTCTTGTAGCAGTTTCCTTCTCTTGTCAAATGGACCATCTGACTCATCCACTTCAATGAGAAGCTGCATTTTTTATATGTGGAAAAATTAAAATGTTGGAAAAATAGAGGTTATACTTGAGGCAAAGGAGTCAGAGAGTCCATTTGCTGAGAGGAGAAAGCTGCCAAAAGCAAAGTACACAGAACAAAAAGGAAACGGAAAGGGAAAATGCGGGGGAACTGTGGACTGGGCAGATGTGGGGCCTCCAGAATATATGAGAATAAATGTACCAGAAGATTCAATATAAATTTGGAACTTTAACTCACAATGCAAGCAGTATACAAGGGGGGGGGGGGGTTACTAGCCTTCAAAGCCACAAGGAAGTGTCTTCCACATGCTTTTACCAAAGAAGAGTGGCTGGGTATCATGAAACAAGCATTCCAAACAGCAAAACCCAAGGGATCATTAAGGGTCAGCTAGTTGCTTGATGTTTTATTGTGTTTTTTAAAAAATATTGCATTATTTGGTTATTGCTAGGATTGAGAAGAATTTTCCAAAATAACTTGTTTACTTTGAAGACTATAATAAGATCTCCCTAACTGTAGAACTCATATCTGCAGTTTTACCCATATGCAGCTGGGGGAAAAATGTCTCTCTAGGTATTTGCTAGATCCTTCTGGTGATTCTCTACCATTCTTCCCTTGAAAGCTACCATACAAGTCCATTGGAGGGTTTAGCACATTCCTAAAGAGGATAGCTCTACCACAACTTTATGTTATGCTGGAATAGGTGGTCAAAAAATTTCATGGTGCTTGGTCATATTGCTTCCCTCAAATTGCTAAATGATATGTATTATGTATCAGAAATAGGGTGAGGGAACACACAATTAATAGAGTTTTTAATTTAGGGATGGAAAACCTTGGCAGATTTGTTGGCCACTTTTCTGCTCTCCACAAGGTTCTCAAAAAGTGGTATTTTTATGGGGTGCCTTGAAACATATTCCATGGTTGTGCCTGGAAGCTTCTAAGAGAAGCAATTCATCCTCTTTTGGGGCAGGGGAAAAGTGGATTGAGGACTCTGGAAGTATTGAAGGCCACAAAAACGCCCTCATGGAAGGGGCGGCGGGAATTGTGACCCAAATATGTCACTTTGCCCATCTCTACTCTTACTTCTCTGAAGATCCACCACAATGGCACATAGTTGCTTTTAACATCCTTTCCCAAACAAGGGCCTTTCAGATGTGTTTGACTATAGCTCTCATCAGGCAGGTAGCCTTCACAGGAGCCTGACTGGTGAGGAAAATGGAAGCTGAGTTACAAGTGGAAGTGTTGGGAGGCTGCTTCAACCTTACAATATTTCACATTGAAATATTGCAAGGAATGAATCCCATAGAAATAGGGCAACTGACTTCTGAACTGATACATGCAAGAGTAGACAACATGATGTGCCTTGTAAGCAAACTGGATTTCCCAGAATGACATATGGGATGCAGACTGAGATCTTTCCACCTCCAAGATCCTATCTTTTTCATGTTTTAAATTACCTTTTTAAAGGATTGCATTTTTAAAAGCATGTTAAATATTTCAAGGAAAGGAAAAAGAAAGCAGGGTTGTTTTTACAAGGTGTTTTGTTTATTAAAGAGTGAGTGAGAGACAGAGAGAGAGTGTGTGGAGAGAAACAGCTTGTTCCCCTCCTCTTTTCCTGACCTGGGCATAGCTAAGAGAGTAGTTAAAATTCCAGGCACAAAAACCTCACACGCAGATGGGATTAGTCATGAGGGTTGCTCACTCCACACTTGCGTGCAGGATTATTCCTAGTTGCGTTCGTGAGCACAGAATCCTCGACATCTCTCCTCTCACCAGCCTCCTTGTTTTTTCTCTCTGTTCTTCAAAGGAATCACTTCACATTCTCACCCACATCCCAGTGGATTCGATTCATTCATTGTCTGTGCTTCACACTTAGGAAACAGATGTCGTCTCTGAATCCTCTGGTCAAAATATGGCCTAACGCCAATCAATTGCAACAATGTGGGCTGAGTTCTGACCTGAAAGCATAGTTGCTTTTAACTCCCCACAAATGTTAGACAACCCAGATAATGGAAACATTATTTTCTGGAGATTAATCTTCCCAGGATCCATCACAATAGTTGTAGCATCCTGGGAATTGTGGCCTAAAACATAACTTTTCCAAGCTCTGAACAAACCTCAGAAGTACATGATGATCAGCTGCTCGGCATATCATTCTGTTCAGAAAGACAGACAGTTAAAAACAAAATCCAGCCAAAAAAACACATAGCAGGTTACTACAAGTCTGAACTCATAAATGTCATATTGTTGGCCAGACTTCTCCATTGGTTTGGAACATTTCACACTGTGATGCTAAAGCATTTTATTATTTATTGTTTAAGGGCAACTATTAAACATGCACTGTGCATACGAATATACACCCCAAGACTCAGTGTTCACTTGGAAGGAATAGAAAGTTCCAACATTGTATGCTCATAACCATAATCAAATCTCATGTAAGTTGCCAGAGTTGGCACTAGAGGCTGGCATCTAAAGTCAAGCCAAGCCCCACAGTTAAGCAAGGGGCTAATGACATATCCACATGTTTCACCATTGTGATATTTTTCCTTCATGGCAAATACTTAAACTGTAGAATTCAATGTCATAAAATGTGGGTATGAGTGCATCTGTTCTGTAGAATATAGCCTGACACCACTTTACTTGCCATGGCTCAATGCTATGGAATCCTGGGAGTTGTAGTTTGGTGGGACACTAACACTCAATGGTAGAGAAGGTCATAGGAGGAAAAAGATACAATTCCACTGATTCCATGACAGTTAAAGTGGGATCAAATTGAGTTAATTCTACAGTGTAGATGCACTCTATAACGGCCAATATCCATAGGATCTAAAGGGGAAAGGGAAAATTCATGGAAGTGAGGAACATCAGTGGCTACTATAACATTGATTTAAGGCATGCCAGTGTGCTTCTGGTGATATTCAAATCCTTAAATGGCTGGAGCACTCAATACTGGATGGAATGCCTCTTCCTATATAGCCTGCCTAAGAATTAAGGTAGGCTGGGGAGTCCTCTTTCTTCTACTAGCAGAAGCTATGCATTGTGGGCAAATATGAGAGAGAACCTTCTCTGCTATGTCAACCTGAGTGTGTAATGCCCCCTTCCATTGGGGTCTGTTGTAGTCAATTCTTGTCAAGTTGACTTCAGCTTATGGAGATCCTGTGAATGAGAGATTTCCAAGGCACCCTGTCATTAACAGTCCAGTTAGGATCTTACAGGCCATGGCTTTCTTGATTGAGTTATTCATTGGAATATGGTCTTCCTCTTCTCTTGCTGCATTCTGTTTTGCTGACCATCATTGTCTTTTCTAATGAGACATGCCTTCTCCTAATATGTCCAAAGTATGGCAATCTCTATTTAGACGTCTTGCCTTTTGGGGGAGTATTTTTCCACATTTCCCATTTTCTTTTTTACCACAAATAAAGTCATTACAGAAGAAAAATAAGGAATAGCTGTACAATACCTTTTAAAAGTCAGAGTGCTGCAGTGGTTTGGGTGCTGGACTAGACTTCTGGGAGACCAGGGTTCAAATCCCTGCTTAGCTTGGGTAACCTTGGTCAATTCTGAAGAGATAGGCAAAGACAAAATCTCCTCTGAAGAACAGCCTTCCACATTTTATGACAATATTAATTTAAAGGCACATACAAACATTAATCTTTTGACTGTCTGCCTTGAACCATTCTTATCATCATATGTGTCTTGATGAAAATAAACTAACAGGTGCTGACATGCCTTGAAGAATGTCAACAAGTACAGTATTAAGAGAGCTAGATTATACAACGACTTCATCACACAGTGCTAAAATCGGCAGTATGTGATTTTAGCCCCAGTCACCCATGAAGCCATTCAGCTCCCATCAGACTGGCTCCACAAGTAAAGGAGGGTGAAGCTGGTGAATGCCACTGCTGCCACAACACAGGATTCTCCCCCTGTAGCCATTGACTTTAATGGGGGGAAGCCGTGTACTCCACAAGCACACCACACTCCCTCCCATGGGATCAGCTGCCGAAGGAGCCGAGTGATGCATGGCGTGAGGTGGCGGAGCAATGTGAGACATTTTCTGCGGCCATGTGACAAGGTCATAAGAGAAACCAACATGATGAAGGAAAGCAGAAAAAATTGCATCTCCATCTTGGAAGAAACTAGAGAACGCATAACAAAAAAAAATTCATAGTTTTCTGTGCAATGCTAGAATCTAATCATCCTCTTATACCTTCCATTTGTTCGTCTTTGTGTTCCTGCTAACCCTATGGGAATTTTAGTTTCCAGATCATACGATGGAAATTTCTGAAGCACTGATACTTGAGACGTAATCTCTTGGGCCTTCCAGGATGAGACTACTGCTGCAGATTTAAATCAGTCCATGGTGACTTCCTATTTGAGTTGCCAGAGAGCAAAGTGAGAATGTGAACGCTGTGGCATATGTCAAAGATTGATGCATGTTCGCACTGGCAATCTAAAAAGGCTGTGTGGCAAGACCTGATCTTCTCTTAATCTAGTGCAAGCTATCACACATACACAAATACAAATAACACACAAATACAATTTGAAGTGGACTTGTTTCCACTCAAACAGGAGGAATATTGAAGCATTTGACTACATTTTTCTTGTTTGCTTGTGCCTGTCTATAAGACACAAGTATGAAAAGGTCATATAAGAACCAAACCCCTGTGTGCTTTGTATATTTGTGGATAATTATTTATGTGTGTGTGTGTGTGTGTGTGTGAAGGCATATATCAGGAAGCCAAAGAGGGTAGTTCTATTCATTTAGATTTACCCAATATGGGTTATATATAAATGCAATTATTTAAAATTTCAATTCAAACTCATCATCATCTAACTCCCTAGTTTGATAGAATTCACTGTCTAAATCTCTGAGTTTCCGATTGCTATTGTAGGGCCTCATCTCACACAAGTCAGAAGCACTTTATGGAATCGCCTTACCATCATGTTAAGCTCTCAGTCCATCTTGTACGAAGAAGGAACTAAATTCTCCCCAATCACACCTTACATGTCGCTTCCCATCTTTAAGCATATGAAAGATCATTTCCCCCATCACACAGGAAGAGCCTTTCTCTTTCCATTCCATCAGATTGTATTCAATGATGAGAACACACTTTCTTGCAATGCATAAACGTGATTTCAGTAGCTTGTGTCTTAGCAGCAAGTTCATATTTATCCATTAAGAATTTTTTTCACAGAGTTTTTCTTCCTGGCCAGCTGGAAAATCAAGGGTGGATGATAGTATACACAGGAAGAAAAGACAGAGACTGGAGACCTTTCGCAATGACATGTCATTCTGACAACAAAAATGGGAATAGCTCGGGAGCTCATGAGTTCAAGCAAATTCTCCACCCCACGACAACGAAAACGGTGATGATGCACCTGGAGACAGGTGAAGCCAGTTCCAAATTGATTATAAAGCGAGTAAAAATGTAGGTTAATGAAATGCATCTGAGGGCCCTTCCAGACGGGAACCAAAATGCAGGCTCTGTTGGGAGTTTTGCCTGAGCATTCAAACAATGTCTCATTTCATGACAAAGCAGGAAAACTCTGCTTTGTCCTGAAATAATCAAATACCCTATTAGACCCAGGCCTTCCTGAAAGGCCCAGGTCTAATGGGAAATGGGCTCTGTAGGGACTGATTCCTGGGTACTCCCGAGGGCCAGTCCCCACACCCATCTTGCTTCTTCAAGCTCCCAAAAGCCTGGAGAAGCGAGGACTGTGCTCAACCCCTTCCCAAAACCTCCCCCAAAGCCCTTAAAATATTCCAAAGAGGGAATAAGTCTAATCTGGAAGCTCCATGAGAGGAGTGCTTCCCCCAGCCCAGGACAAAAGAGGTTCAAGGATTAAAACTCCAGTAGTTAGTCATTACTGTGTAGTTGTAGGGGGGTTGCTTTCAAGCTATTTCTGACTTATGGCAGTCCTATGGCAAACCTATCATTGGTTTTCAGAAACTAAGAGTGTGTGTGTTGCCCATGGTCAAACAGTAGGATTTCATAGATGAGCAGAGATTCAACTCTGTTCTCTAGAGTCATGGTCTAGTGATCAAAACCATTAACCTATGATGGCTATCTGGGAATTCGGGATTATGCAGCCCAAAAAAATAACAACTCCAGGTCTGAGTTGGAGTGCAGGTAAAGCTACCCTCTGTCCTTGCTATAGATCATTCTTCCCCAATCTTATACCCTCCAACTGTTTTGGACTACGCTACCCTTAATTCTTGGCAATAAAATTTGGTTAATGAAAGGTAGTCTAGACCATCCAGATGTCACTACTTTAGAGGAGAGTGCTCTAAAGCCTACCGGAGAAAGATGAGACTGTTAGGACATTGCCTTAGGCAATCTCTCTCCCTCCCCCCCTCTCTCTCTCTCACAGAGGAGACCAAAATGATAACACAAAAATATTTCATATCTACACCATCTTGAAATTGCAAAGTCTTTAGCAGAACCTTTAGCTGTAGGTGACAAGGGCAGGTGTACAATGAATAAAAACTACAGAAAATAACTACAGTGTCATGTGATAGAGGATATGTATATAATTATGAAGCCAGAACGTACTGGAAGTTCAAATGAAAATAGAAAAGAAGAATAAGAAACCCAGATGCAAAAAATATAATCTCCTTGAGGTAGCAGCAAGCAAGTGGAACGTGCAAAGCTGGTAATTAAGTTAGTCATCCAGTTGCAAATTGCAGCTCTCGGTCTGGAGTGACTCTAAAGAATCGTCCATCCACCTTCCTCCCTCCTCCCAGCAGCACCTGTCTGTTTATGAAAGATCTGTGACAAAACAAGCCATTAAAAGAATTATGAAATGGCGCCGCCTGTAACCCTTGCTGTGCCATAGTTTTCCATTCCTTGCTGTCTCATACAGCTATATTAGGCAATTGTCCTCTCAATATGCCAGGTGTTCCTACCCTCCCCTGCTCCAAAACAGAATCCTTTTCTTAGCAGATTTCCTAAATAGCCAGTTGATTTTCTTTTTCAAAAAGAGGAGTGCCATTATGCATGTGATCTTGGAAAAAATAATGCATGTTAAACAGAAAAATACTAAGGGAAACTATGAACAGCACCCATTCTAAACATGGTAACAACTTGCAATAATTTGAAGTGAAAACCCTGTGTCAAGTCCAATACTTGAGTTATAACAATCCTATATGGCCTATTACACCAATAACCAGGGCAGAGATGGGAGGGGCAAGCAAAGTAATTGACTGCCAGATAAGAATCCTGCCCCTGCCCCTGCAATTTTCTTTCAATCCCCAATATTTTACAGTTGCAATGACTTTAGATTTCTCTTAGGTGTCCTATGAAAATGTGCAAGCAAACTTCCTAAGGGAACACAAACACAGTAAAGATTCTAGGATTTTTTAATTTCTTGTGGATGTCATGGGGCTATCTTCAAAATTGCAGTAAATAATTTTCTGGAACTCAGAGGAACCCAGAATGGCTCCAATATGCAGCCCTTAACTTCTGGAATATGCCTACCCCTCAATTGAGTGTTCAGTATCCTGACCTGGGCAAATACATATATCAGTTTACTATCTCCTCATAATGCATTTTGGTCAATCAAACTCACACAAAATTAACGCCTGTCTATGTTTAAAGTGCAGCACCAATAATAGACGGAATGCCATACAATTTTCCTGGGATGATAAGATGCTTTTGTATTGTGCAGCCACTCTGAGACTAGGTGGAAAATAGCAAATAAATTAAACTCAAAAAAATTGATACAGGTAGTCCTCGAGTTATGGGCAGGATAGGTTCTGTAGGTTTGTTCTTAAGCTGAATTTATATGTAGGTCGGAAATGTACATTTTTAAGTGTAACTCGATTCACTTCACTTTCTGTCCCTATGACAACTGGATTTTGAAAAAATGGCTTGTTGTGGAAACAAGGATTGGTAGCTTCAATGGAGCCATCTTTCCTCCATGATAATTATTTCAGGAGTGAATTTCCCTTCTGAAGAATATATTTCTCTCATTTCCTGTTGTCTCACCCCAGTTCTTAACTATGAGTTGTTTGTAAGGCAGATGTTTGTAACTCTGGTACTGCCTGTAATGGCTAGCTAATGCAGCCCTAAATGACATGACTAAGCAAGGATTTGTCTTAAAGGTTCTCACAGCCAATCCCAAATTTCTAACCATCCTTATAATTGTATTGTGTAATTGCCTCATGTCCTGGAACAACAACAACAACAACAACAACAACAACAACAACAACAACAACAACAACAACAACAGATGTATTTCTTTAATTAAAAGCTGTGATTTGAGATGTGATACATCAGCACTTTTGGCCTTAGAAGCAACCCTTTTGCATCAGGTGTGTAAGGTAGAGTGGGCTAAAGTCACTGCATCCAATAAATATTTCTGTCTACCAATTAAAATGTCATTCAGTCCCTAAATTTCTGATATTTTAGTAATATAAAATTGCAGCTGGACATTTGGAAATGCAGGTTTGTTGTCCAAAGAAAAGAAGCAGTTAAAGTTCCCGAGGGAATACAAACACAGAAAATACAAAAGGGTGAAGTGTGAACCTTGTTCAGTGTTCCATTCTTTGCAATACCGGTCAAACAAATTAATTAATATAAAATTTAAAAAGCAGCAAAGTTTGCTTTCTGCTGCCATCACCATTGCCACCTCAACCTGCACTTTGCTTTTTCTTAGCCAATTGAGCACCTTTGTTATGGTGCTCACTTGTGGTCCTCTATCGGGGCGCATACTTTCTATGTTTTTTTCATAATAAGAGCTTCAAACGTTACTTTTAGGGCTGCAACATCCATAAACTCCCAGCCAGAAAGCCTTGGTTTTATTGGTTTTATGTCAATCAGTGTGATTGTCAATTTTCAAGGTTTACCTATGTTGTGAGCACATGCATCACACATACACAAACACAAGTGCAGCGCTCCTTTGGGAACATCAGAGGTCATGATGAGTAATGACTGAAGTTCATCAAGTATCTGTCAACTATTGGCAACTGTTTGGACCTCGTCACACGGTCCTGGACTCTGTTCCGTTTCACCGGCAATTGCCAGTGAAACAGCAGGCACGTGGGGCGCCTCATGATGGCCAGTACACCTTCCCTCCTTCCCCATCACATAGTGGGGATGGGACAAGTCGCGTTGGCCTTTCCCCCATCAGTTGAAGGAAAGGGCAAAAAATGCGGGTAGCATTTGGAGGGTAAATGAGGCAGGGCCTGTCAAGCATCATGTGATGACGCCCAGAAGGCCTCATCCCAAAGGGCTTCAAAGGGGCAAAGAGCCCCAGTGTGATAAGGTCCTTAGTCTAGGAGATCAAATTTGGCTCAGAATCCAATATCATTTTGCTCCAGGAATCCATATGAGCATTTAGTCACATTCCGGGTTTATTTTTTAAAAAATATGCCCGCAGCTTCATATTAAGTGATGAAATTGTTTTTAGAAATTGTCTGTGTGAGAGTAAAAATGAGCTGCCATACTTTATCTAAAGCTTTCCCCTGGTTTTCTATGTAATGTTCCAGCCACAGCTGAATGGGTTTGCTCCATATATATGAGACAATTTCTGCTTTATTTAAAAGCTTGACCACCCATGAAGGAGCCAGACCACAGAGCAAAATAAATTTCTGCTTCCAGACTTTTGCCAGGAGGAGAACAGAATTCACTCCACCTTCAATTAATGTCCACCTCTGAAGAAGTTAAAATAAGGAAAAGAAATGGAAAAACCACAAAATGCCCTAAATTCAATCAAGCTGAAGTTAAGTGTTTGTTCAGTCTCACTGATTTTGATGGATAACTAGGGCGTACCTGTGTGTGTGTGTGTGTGTGTGTGTGTTCTGTGTCTATGTCTATGTGAAATAAGGACCCACAATATTCTGATATTGTACAGAGTGAGATATTGAAAATACAGTCAGCTCTCTACCTTTGCCGATTCAGCTTTTGCAGACTTGATTATTCACAGCATTGATTTACATGTCCTCTTTCCAAATTCTGTCTTCCAGAGCGATTATTCCAGGAAGAGGTTCAGATTTGCAAGATTTGTTCATAGGGGTTTGGCTTTACCAAGGACATCTGGTAGGTTTCCATGACTGTGCCCTAATTCAAATCCTAGTCTCCAAAGTTGTGTCCGACTCCCAAACCATTACATCACACTGGTTCTCTTTCTGGACCTACTCCCACTGAAATGGAAATCACCCATGATTATTTCAATTAATGTAATAACATAAATTTAAACTGGCATGTGATCTCTATGGAAGCAGGTTTTTATTTTAATGTGTGAGTCAGTAGCTCTTGATTACAAACAAAGAAGGTCCCACACTCCTGTCATATCACCAGCCAATGCAGTTCCATGCTGACCTGCCTCTCTTCCATCACTGTAGATTTGTGTCCTGCACCTCATCTGGTGAATCACTAAACCGGAGGTGGTGACAGCTTTCTCAATGAAGAACCTTCCTACATTGGACTGGCCTTGCCCACAAAGCTAACCCTTGATTCTTCCTGGGCAGGGAGGAGTCTTCCTGTTGGAGTCAAACTTTATCTCAAAGTTAAGGCCTTCCTGCATGCTAATGTGTTTCTCCATCCTTAATATTTTCAGTGGTTAAGCTTTGGTCCAAACATGTGGCAATGGATTGTCCTTTGGTCCAAACATGTGGCAATGGATTCCAACCTTTGGACTTCCTTTAGGCTACTGCCTGTAGTCCAAAAAATACACAAGGAGAAGATGATAAAAATAAAAGAAAAGAGGAAAGAAAAAAAAACAAGAGTATGGCTCATATAATTGTGAGTCCTTTACATATGTGATTATATATATTTTTTAGTCAGTGTACAATGTCTATATTAAAATGAAGATTGCAAAAATGGAATTGAGAATGTGATACCACTGCACATTGTTTCACAATATGTCTTTTTTGTTGCATATCAATGTCCATTGTTTACATAGTTGTCTATGATCCATATTGGCCTGCCAGTATGTATTTGTTTGGCCCTTTTTTAACAAAGTGGCATCATGCAAACAAGGCATAAGTCTCTGATGGCAAGTTACACTAAATCTCTCTAATACTGGACCTTGGGCTATGCTTCCATGTTGGTTGAAGAATGGCGATTTTATTCTTTTCCATCTTCAGCAGGAAATGTGCAGGATAGTAAAAAAAAAAAAAAGACTTATCTGCATTCTCCTTTTTTAGAATATGGCTTCTTTTTCAGAGGTAAAATTATCTTCCTTCAGCTTCCATGCCTTGTCTTTCTTTGATTAAAATATCTATCCAGATGGAATTTTAATATGTTTGGATTTATCTGCAAGGTTCCTACAAACTGGAGGAGTCAAGTGATAAAGTAGTAGAACTTTGAGGAGCAGGAAGCCAGGTTGAAACAGAATAGGGAAGCCCTCAAAGTGGCTAGCAATGGCCTACAACTGGTTTGGGACCACCACAGTTGTCCTGCTGGGGCCATTCCCTCCTCTGTCCATAGATAAGTCTCATTGGGGAGGAAGATGGTGGAGAGGAGAAAGGTACCCCACCATCACGTCCAGGATGGTGCCTGGTTAAAAGCATCTCTGGACCTCATCATATTGACCGCCAGAATCACCACTGATCATGGCGAATCCAGCAGTGTCTGTTGTGGGCGTGGGGAACCAGTCACCTCATGCCCTGCATCACCAATTTATCGGAAACCCCATCCCATGGGAGAAAGTGTCCACCGCCCGGCTTCCCCCCATTGTTGCCAGTGCAACATGAGAAGCTCCCATGTTGCCACGATGGCAGCATTCGCTGGTTCAGCTGTAGTTTATAGAGCCCCACAGAAGTAGCTGTACATCGTGTTATGGGAACCAGCTAAACTACAGCTGAACTGGCATTTGCTGGCAAAAATAGCCCTGTCTGATGAGGTTATTGGTCTTGTCTGATGGACTTGTTGAATTTAGGAATGGTGCTTCCTTTTACAACTACCTGGAGCTTATAGGGTAAAACTGCTAATTGTGACCCACCCACACACACACACACTTTTTCTCTTCAAGGCAATAATTTTGTGGGGTTTCTTATGTCACTAAAATACTATATCAGGGGCATTTGGGAATACAGTGCCCCTTCGTATTTACTGGAGTTTGTTTCCAGATCCCATGTAGATATCAAAATCTGTAGATGTTTAAGTCCCATTATATTCAATGACTTAGTAAAATGCCAACCCTTATATAAAATTGAAAGATACCACTAAAAAATCAAGTAGTGGATAGAGGAATCCATAGATGCAAGATCTGTGGATACAGAAGGCCAACTTCCATAATAAATGGCCATTAGCCATTCCAGCTAGGGTTTGTAAAAACTTAAATCAAAAGTATCTGGAAGGCCAAAGATCCAGTGTTATATATTTATCAAGTTACTATTTCTTGGAGATTGAAATTTTGCATTTTAATTGCCTGCTAGGTAAGTGCACTCTTAGGTATAAATTGACAGCACTCCCCACCCCATGTTAGAAGACATAAAGATGGAAAATATAATTTCTCTGTGATCCCATTACATGTATCCAGACACCTACTCTATTGTACTTTGGTTTTTGTTTTTAGAAAACCACCTGTCAATAATGAAGGCATCCATTTATTATGCTGACTCTGGATCAGTTTGTTCATGTAAGCATTGCAATCATTTCCACTGAACAGTCTTAGGGTCTTCTTCTCAAAATCATGTGACAAGTTAAATGCCTATAATGAAACAACAGCGATTGAACTCACGCATACAATGATGTGCTTTCAAAATAAGTTGTTTTTATACAATATATAATTAAGATTGTTCCAAACAATGATGACTCAGATGTTCCAGTAATCTTTCTGGCGGGTAGGAAAATGTAATTCTAGACATTTTCCCCTTTGACATTGGACTTTAGAAACAATAATTACTAGCCAAGTTAGCGTGTTATCAGCTTTTGCCAGTAACCTTTCCCTTACTAGGCATCCACTGTTTGGTCACAGATAAAAATCCCAAATGTTTGACCCCGCAGAGTCCTCCTTGGTATGTGGAATTGGAATCATGTGAAAAAATTATGTAAAAGGATCATTAGAATAAGAGATTACAAGGAGAGGCACTTGATTTTCATTTGTTAAGTCTTAAATGCTTTTTTATTACCCCTTTTCTTTAGACAGATAGAATGTGATATCCACACACACCTATTACTTTTTTTGAAAAGCTGTGTCAGAATAGCATTATCCATCAATTTTTCATTATTTTTGTACAGGATTTCAACAAGAGACGAATCGTCAACATATTTTCCACTTCAGAGCTGTGAGAGGCTAAAGAGTACTTTATTTTTGAGAATGTGCAGAGTGTTTTTGTGTCTTGCCTGGAACTTGCAAAAAAGTGAATTAATTCAGTAAATTATTCATTTGTTTGATTTCTTTCCCTTCCAATGTGGCTTAATTTAGCAGATTTACTAACTAATGGTGCAGTTCATCCTACAATTCATCCTACATGTTAATGAATTGATTATTTTAAGTTATTTAAATTCCTTAAGTTGGGGTTCTTTCTCTGCCAACGCCAACAAAAGAGGACCCCCCCCCCCCAAAAAAAAAAATCAGGACTGGAAGAAATGCATTGCATGACTCTGTGCTGGTTAGTTTGTTAATCTAATCTGCTTGCTACTTTATGAATTAGAAGCAAAACAATGCCGGGTGTTTCATGGTCTCCTCCATATCTCTAACTCCAGTCTGCTGCCTTCAGATGTGATGTGGGATACTGCCTCATTGCCAATGTCAGAATAAAACCCTCCTCCCATATATTTGTAATGGGGAGAACAATTAACTTTGCTCAGGTAGTAAAATACCTCAGCCTTGTCCTGAAAGGTTGCATGAGCGCATGTGAGCAAACTTGTGTTTGGGACTTTCCAAATTTGATTGTGTTCCCACCATGACAGCAGAAATTGGGCATATTTTATCCAAAACATATATGGACAATTTTGGAGGATTTCAGATTTCCAGATAACGGAAAATCAGCCTGTATACTGATATCAAAAAAATATTCAGAAGCTGTTAAAAAAAAAACTGCCCAGAGAGAGGGGGTGGGGAGAGAGTCTTATAAACCTTTTTAGGTTTTTTTTTTTAGTAAAATGGAGAGGAGTCTAAATCCAACATTAGTTCTATCTACAGTCATTCTGTTGAATAAAGGGACTAATCATGACTTACACATATTATCACTGTCTGTTACTATCATCTGCGATCACTTGTGTCCGAGTATTATTGCCTTCCAAGTGTAGCGTCTTGGCGGTGGGTCCATAGGTGACTGTAGAGACCTATTTTTGACTTGCATGTTCTTTCGCAGTGAGGACATCGGTTTCCAGGTGAAAGGCAGTCCCAACAAGGGTTGGCTTGAGACACCTTCCTCTTGACACATTTCTCCCTTGTGCCCTCCATTCGTATCTCTTCGAATTACACAGCATTATTGGTAACAGCTCCAGTTTCAACAATCGAGGGTCAGGGCTTCCCAGTTCTTGGTGTCTATGCCACAGTTTTTTAAGGTTAGCTTTAAGCCCATCTTTGAATCTCTTTTCCTGTTCATCAACATTTGATTTTCCATTATTGAGTTGAGAATATAGTAACTGCTTTGGGAAATGGTGTTCAAGCATTCAGACAATGTGGCCAGTCCAGCCAAGTTGATGGTGAAGGATCATCGTTTCAATGCCAATGGTCTTTGCTTCTTCTAGAATGCTGATCTTTGTCCTCCTGTCTTCCCAAGAGACTTGCAGGATTTTTTTGGTGGCAACGCTGATGGAATAGTTCCACAAGTTCAGTGTGACATCTGTAGACAGTCCATGTTTCACAGGCATATAACAGGGTTGGGAGGACAATAGCTTTCTAAACAAGCATCTTGGTATCCTAATCCTCAAACACTCTCTGCTTCATTCAAGAAAATGCTGCACTCACAGATCTCAGATGGTGTTGTATTTCAGTGTCAATGTTGACTTTTGTGGAAAGGTGGCTGCCAAGGTAGCAGAAATGGTCAACATTTTCTAATGTAACACCATTAAACTGTATTTCAGCCATTGCAGAGGATTTGGCTGAGGCTGCTGAAAGAGCACTTTGGTTTTCTCAATGTTCAGTGGAAGGCCAAGCTTTTTGTATGCTTTTGCAAAGGTATTTAGAATGGCTTGTAGATTTTCTGAATGAGCACAGACTATATTATCATCAGCATATTGGAGTTCTATAACAGATGTTGTTGCGACCTTGGTTTGAGCTTTCTGTTTGCTGAGCTTAAATACCTTGCCATCTGTCCAATAGATTATTTCAACACAGGTGGGTATCTGTCTGTGAGCCTATTGTAAGTAAGGCAAACACTGGATTTAGCATTTAAGCAGGTGATTGCTTCAGATTCGTTCATTTTCAGCCAGAAATGAGTCAGCAATTGTTGTGCTGTGCCTTCAAGTCATTTCTGACTTATAGTGAGCCTATCATGAGGTTTTCTTGGCCACCTCATCACATGCGGGGAGGGGGGTTTGCCTCTTATCACACTTGGGCTGCTCTTCAGCCAGAGATCCAGGTGCATCCCATCAGATGACACAGCCTGTGGCCCTGCCCCATCAGTAAGAGAAGCTGCAAGGAAGCATTGAAAGAAGCTTCCTTGCCACCACTGTGAGTCTCCTGTCTTTTGGCTAGCTTCAATGGAGCTATGTACATTTTTTACACTCTCCTCTGTCTGATAGGGGAAGCACCAATGCACCAACGCACCTTGCCCCAATACTGTCGCCCTTCCCCACATGATAGGGGAATGAGGGAGGGCACACAGCTTGCCATGAGTCGCCCCACATTCCTTCTGTTTCTCCAGTGATTGCTGACAAAACAGGACAAAAGAGGGGAGGGCTCATTAGTATGATGAGGTCCTTAGACTCACACCACTATAGCATGCTGGCTCTTAACAATACAAAACTCCCCTGCAAATGAAAACATATGAAAATTAAACAACTGGGACAAAATTTTAAACCCTTCAGCATAAAGGAACAGCCAACACAGGACTAATTAAATCATGTTTTATTAAATTACCAGCTATGCGAAGGCAGAAGGACATCTAGAGACCAGCCTAGCCTTGCTCAATAGGGAGTTCTGAAGACTAGGAGCAGTCACCAAGAAGGCCATTTCTTGTAATTCAGAAAACCATGCCTAACACCATGGTGAGATCTACCAGAAGAAATTTTATAAAATATATTTTTTTAAGTAGCCATCTATATAATAATCTTGCATTTCCTAATAATTAACAAGGAATTGGGAACAAAAGAATAAGCCATATGGATGTGTACGCAAGATCATACACATTTGTAATTTAGTAGGTGAAATGAATCAATTCAAATCCTTACCAGTTTTAAACAAAAACAGAATAATCATCCATGCTGATTCATTTTTAATCATTGGGATCTTTTCTTGCCAAAATGTTTGGCATGCTCCACTGTACAAATGGAACATTCTTCCCAGGACAAAATCTAAATCAACCGCATGAAGAATATTATGAAGCAATTTGGTTTTATTGCTTATCTTGGATGATAAACTGCACATTTTTGCAAAGCTGTTCTCTTATGCATTTATTTTAAAAAGTAATATAAGGATATTTGAATAAAATGGAATGGATATTGGCTTTTCAAAAATGTTATCAAATATATAATTAAAAGATGCCCATAGTGCACCTGGGAGTAGGAGGGGGAGAAGGAGGAGCAGGAGGATAGAAGTTTTGATAGAGTTACAAGCTGGGTAGATGCAGGGAACACTGTGGATGTAGCATATCTGGATTTCAGTAAGGCCTTCAGCAAGGTCCCTGATTCCAGGCCCAGGTGTCAAGACAAGGTCTCCCATGACTTTCTGGCAAACAAACTAGTCAAATGTGGGCTAGGCAAAACTATGGTTAGGTAGATCTGTAATTGGTTAAGTGAACAAACCCAAAGCGTGCTCATCAATGCTCCTCTTCATCCTGGAAAGAAGTGATGAGAGGAGTGCTGCAGGATTCTGTCCTGGGACTGGTTCTTTTTTAACAACTTTATTAATGACTTAGATGAAGGGTTAGAAGGCATGATCATCAAGTTTGCAGATGACACCAAATTGGGAGGGATAGCTAATATTCCAGAAGACAGGAGCAGAATTCAGAACGATCTTAATAGATTGGAGAGATGGGCCAAAACTAACAAAATGAAGTTCAACAGGGAGAAAGGGAAGATACTCCACTTAGGCAGCAAAAATGAAATGCAAAGATCTAGAATGTCTCAACAACAGTACACGTGAAAAAGATCTTGGAGTCCTCGTGGACAACATGAACTGACAATGTGATATGGCGGCTTAAAAAAGCCAATGGGATTTTAGTCAGCATAAATAGGAGTATAATGTCTAGATGAGACATTCTCAACCTGTGGGTCCCCAGGTGTTTTGACCTATAACTCCCAGAGATCCCAGCCAGTTTACCAGCTGTTAGGATTTCTGTGAGTTGAAGGCCAAAACACCCGGAGACCCACAGGTTGAGAACCAGGGAAGTCATGCTGCCCTTCTATTCTGCCTTGGACAGACCACACCTGGAATAATGTGTCCAATTCTGGGCACTGCAGTTGAAGAGAGATGGTGATAAGCTGGAATGTGTCCAGAGAAGGGTGACTAAACTGATCAAGATTCTGTAGAACAAGCTCTATGAGGAGCGCATTAAAGAGCTGGGCATGTTTGGCCTGCAGAAGAGAAGGCTGAGAGGAGACATGATGGCCATGAATAAATATGTGAGGGGAAGTCATAAGAATGAGGGAACAAGTTTGTTTTCTGTTGCCCTCGAAACTAGGACACGGAACAATGGCTTCAAACTACAGGAAAGGAGATTCCACCTGGACATTAGGAAGAACTTCCTAACTGTGAGAACTGTTCAAAAGTGGAACTCTTTGGCCCAGAGTGTGGTGGAGGCTCCTTCTTTTGAGGCTTTTAAACAGATGGCCATCTGTCGGGTGTGCTTTTAATGTCATTTTCCTGCTTCTTGGCAGGGGTTGGACTGGATGGCCGACAATATCTCTTCCAACTCTATGAATCTATGATTTCATGAGGAGGAGGAGGAGGAACAGGTTGTATCTGTTTATACCCCACCTAGGACTCAAAACAGATACAGCAAGATGTACACATTAGGCATGTGCGATCAAGAAAAAAAATGTTTCTAAACTTTGTTCGAAAGTAGGGGCCGCTGATGCTTCATTTCTAAAGTCATTTCCAAAGACAAAAAGTTCAAAACTTTCTGAAACTTCCGAATATTCGTAAGTACTTTGTTAATGGCGTACGAACATGTGGATGAAGGAAAACAATATTGTCAATGGGGAAAATTGAGGGCCTTCTCTCAACCTCATTTTTTTAGCTATCCTGATAAAACTTGCTACAGTGGTAGAATACATTTCCCACTTTTAGCGCACCAAATTTCAAAACATTTGACTTATCCACAGATTTTTGGCGAATTTTCAAAGTTTTTATTAAAAAAACTTTTTAATAATAACCAAAATCTTTTCCTGGATTGAAAGTGTTATTTCCTGTATCATTGCATTGTCGTTACTTTGAAAGTCATTCTTCTACTCCAGAAACTTTGTTTTTGTGGCAGAAACGTTGTTAAATTGGTGGAGAGAGAGTCAACAAACAAAAATGTGCTATTTATAGGACAATGTCCCTTGTGCAAAGACAGTTTTGGCAGTGTAATAAAATTTGTGCATATTTTTGTGACAGAATCAATTAAGAAATGACATTTATCACCCAGGAGCAGAAATTATAACAGACCATCAAACCTCTCCCGACAGATGGCCATCAGCCTCTGAATAAGGAAACCTGTTCCTGGTTTGAAAATGTTATTTCCTGTTTCACTGGGTTGTCTTTACTTTGAAAGTCATTCTTCTACTCCAGAAACTTTGTTTTGTGGCAGAAACTTTGTTAAATTGGTGGAGAGAGACTCAACAAACCAAAATGTGCTATTTATAGGACAATGTCCCTTGCGCAAAGACAAAGTTTTGGCAGTGTAATAAAGTTTCCCCATGTTTTTATGATAGAACCAATTAGGAAATGACATTTATTACCCGGAGCAGAGCTGACCGGTCTCTCTATCCAGAGAGTTGTTAAGGAATGATGGGAGATGTAGCACTTGAACTATGCACAAGGCACTTCTTATGGCTGGCAGGCAGGATTCCACCCAGACAAAAAAGTAACTTCGGCCTGTTCTTCCCCAAAACAGAGGGAGTAGACCAGTCTCTTTACCCAGAGAGCTGTTAGGGAATGATGGGAGATGTAGCACTTGAACTATACACAAGGCACTTCTTGTGGCTGGCAGACAGGATTCCACCCAGACAAAAGTAATTTTGTCAGTTATGTGACATATTGTTTTAAAAAGGGACCAGTTTCCCAAACCCCAGTACTTATTCCTAATTCCCAAACGCTTTCTCCCTTTTTTTGTTTCCAAATGTGTTCTCTCTTTCTTTGTTTCTCTCCCTTTTATTTCTCTCTCTTTCTCTCTCTCATAAACACCTCTCTCTCTCTCTCTCTCCCTCCCTCCCTCCCTCCCTCCCTCCCTCCATCCATCCATCCCACCCTCCCTCTCTTCCTTCTCCCATCTCCTATCTCCCTTCTCCTCCCCAAACCTCCTCACCTCCCACCCACCCAGCAGAAGCAGCAGAAACACCAGCCAGCTTCTTCCCTCCCCAGGCTGGTATGAGCCTGCAAACTACGTGACTGGGCCAGCAATGCCTGTCAGACGCTAACCTCTCCCCTTATGAAAGCGTAAGCCCTGATTGGCTGGGAGGCAAGCCCATGTAAATAATTGTTCCGAAGCTGTTTCTGGGCCATACAAAGGAATGGCTCCAAAGCATCGAAACCATAGGGTACTTCCAACTTGCTAATGGGTGTCGGATACCCGTTCGGATGGTCAAAAACATCCAACTTTATTCCGAACATCCGAGAATGCCTAGTACACATCATATAAATGTTAAACTGTAATACACTATTAACAGAACTAAAGGTAGCCAGCACATAAGCAGCAAGTTCTCTGGCAAGGAAACAAAGCCCATTTCAGCATGCCAGATCACTAAGGACACACCGAGGAGAAGTATAAAAAGTGGCAAGACAATTTGGTCTAAGAAAAGCATATAAGCATATCCCTCTAAATCCTCTGGTGTACAAGGTTATGAAGTTCACTCTAGCAGTCCAAACTAGATCCAGGGAGTTCAACTGGATCCTTCATGACTGGGTCAACAAATTCACTCTTGATTTATTAGCCCCTCCTCCAATAGCTACTTTAACTTGAACTAGAGCCACGTATACTTGCCACAGAAAGGAACAGGATACATTGACCAGTGACATATTAGGGTTGGTGTCACCAAGTGTGGGGAAAGAGGGCAGCTCCTGGTGGCCAGTCTACATGGCCTCAGGTTCTAGAAAACCATGGAGAAAGGGCCTTTAACAATGTGCTTTCAGTTTCTCACACAAAAATGGATAGGCTAATAGTAGCAACATCCATGGGCTAAGCTTTGAGGGAAACCCAAGAGACTGCCATGTGGTGGAAGTTTACAACCTCAAACAAAAGCATTAAATATCACAGAGGTACTAGCAATTTCCTATTAACAATGGGAGTGGCAGAAATAATTTATTGGGAGCAATTTATTCAATGAGTCATTTCAAGAAGACTACTCGTATCATCCAATTTGTTACATTCACCCCTCTGGAAAGTATCAACAACAGGTAATTGAAGCATTTAAATCTCACTTTGAGCCCATTGACTTCCAAAGTATTGACCATTGGCAGAGTAAATGGGGAAATCCTATGCTTTTCATTACATCAGTCTAGAGAGATACCAGTTCAGCAATGGAAAGGGATACACAGACAAATTGACTGTTTAATTAATCTGTCCATCCTGTAAAACTGCGAGATAAATGGCCGAAGCTCCTTGAACTCCCTAATTAGCCTATGAGATTCTGAGAGTTATAGACTAAAAAGTAACATTTTCAACTTCTAATTTTGCGCAGCAAGAATTCTGCAGCAGCCCACTAACCAGGGACGATGCTGTCAGTAATACCTATATGCCACGTGGCCATTACCTGTTGTAGCAGAATATTCCTTCATTGCACAAAGCTCTATGACAGCATATAGGACAATGCCAAATGCCCCTGGAATGAGGAGTAAGTGATGGTAGTTTTATATCCAGTTGTCCCAGTTTGGAAAGGACAGCCCTAATCCTTTGCCATTTCAGCTGCTCTTAGTATGCCTCAGATTCTTTCATTCCTACCACATTTGTCTTAATCTTACTTCAATGGCTGCAGATTGAGTTCAAAGTCCACAAGTAGTTTACCCTCAACTCAGCAGAGAACAAGGAGAAGAGCGGAAGGATTCATTTCTTTCCCAGAAGATTCACGCAACAGCACACCATTACATTCTCTCCTAGCTTGTGTGCTTTTCCTTGCCATCTTGACCATACTCTGATTTTGCTTGGTCACATCTCTCCCAGTTTTCATCTGTGAAATGTTGGAGAACATAGTGTTTGATTCCCACTGGGGGAAGGGGTGATATGCTTTCATTCACTTCTTTCAAGCTTTTCAACAAACAGTTATATCAGGGGCAAGAGTGACAAGGTATAAAAGAACATGGAGCTCTCTGAACTCAAACTACTCAGACTTATGGTAGGAGATAGCAACCATGGCAGGCATGTAGCCGGGGGGGGGGGGCTTGAGGGTCTTGAGGGGCTTCAGCCCCCCCCCCCCCAAATTCTCAGAGTGGTCCGCGAGAAGGCCTTACATTTATTATATCAACTGTTATGTTTATTCATATCATGATCTGATCACCATGCCCAATATATCCCATATGCATGGTGATATTGGGATAACGATACAAAAGATTTGCTAGGGTAGATCCTCTCCCACCCAGACTCAGCCCCCCCCCCCCCCCCCCCCGGAAGCAAAATCTCAGGAGCCCCCGAATCAAAATCCTGGCTACGGGCCTGAACCATGCATATTTAAGGGATTATTTCTCCCACTCAGTCCTCCCACTCCCACATGTAGTGATCTAACACCCAATTAAAGATTCTAGGGGTATATCAGAAGCAGCAAGAATTCAGCTTTTCCATGTCAGAGGTCCTTGGTTTGAAGCCACCACGCAGACCCATTTTAGCAAAGGGGTAAGGGAGATACTGTTGACAAGAACAGCTGAACCATCCTTCACCAATCCACATGAACACTCTGTCTCTTCTTGTCTTGTCAGGCTGCAGCCCACCAGAACCACTACTCCTCCCCATTTCTGCCCTATTTATCTGAAACACTTTACCCTAGACCCACCCCCAACCCCCAATTTACAGTTTCAAACACCTTAATAGCATCCTACTCATTGTGTTTCTTCAGGTTTCCTAGGCATCCTCCTTATGGCTAGAAAACTGAATGAACATAATGTATGAAGAAGAAAGAGAGAGAGAGAGAGAGAGAGAGAGAGAGAGAGAGAGAGAGAGAGAGAGAGAGAGGAAAGGCTGCAATCCTAGAGCACATTAAAGTTGAGAGTCTATTTGACCCTGATTGGTTATGGAGTTCCAGCAGCATGACTATGGGGGCATTCTGGAATTATGTCAACTGGAGGGAATTTTTCCAGAGCACCCCATGGCAGATCAAAGGCTGCTGAGGTCAAGGGCACACCTATCATTGTTTGGCTCCTGTTGTGCAAACTGGGGGAAACCAATTGCACAAAGACGTACTAGATATTTTCTTACTTAATATTACACATCATTGTGCAAAACTGGAAAATGTAGTTATTGTAGATTAGTCACCAAAAGGATTCTGGACAGAGCTTCCAGCTTGCAACAAATACAGTGAATACCAGTTTTCTACCCCATTCTGGATACAAGTGCAATCCAAAGATATGCATCTGTGGAAGCATAGGGCTTGAGATCTTGTTCACTATCCCATGATGTGAAACACCTTTGACACAAAACATTTTCGTGGAGAATAACAGGACCCCACACAGAAGGAGCCTGTTCATAGCAGGAAATGTCACATTGGTAAAGCCCATCAAAGAATGAAGAAAGGAGCACCAAAAATACAAATTGATGCATCTATGACATTTTCATGCTCCGCTTCTGACATCCTCTGCTTCTTCTAAACTTGATTTTCTTAGCTCTATTTATCAGATGAATCTGAGAGCTTCTGGGTTCTTTCACAGCTACTTGCAGTACCAAGTCTGATAATGAGAGAGGGAATGTGCACCAGAAGCTTCCTTTGTGGCTTCTCCTTGCCTGTTTTCTTTCCTGTGTGTCTGTGCCCCTCTACCTTTACCCCATGTTGTGTATCAGAAGATGACAAAAGATGACAATAAAGTGAGCAGGGCTCTTACATTAACTTTCAGCTTCCACTCTCTGCATTCAAGAAAGAATTGTTGGGGCATCGCTAGCTCCATTTTGTCACAGAGATGTTGTCAATGATCTGAATTTATGAAGCTATATATGGTGCAGTTATAGTTTCATACCACCTTAATAATCATGGATCCATCCTATGAAATTCTGGGACTTATAGCTAGTGAGATACTGTGAATTAAGGAATTAAACAGAATAGTAGTGCTCTGAAGCAGACAATTTCAAGTACCACAGCAAAATACAAGACTCCGAATTTCACAGAAGACAACCATGGCACTTAAAGAGATATCAAATTGTTCAAACAGTATAGTTTAGGTACACTCCATGCTGGATTCTGGGAATTTGAAAACTGCCCTGTTAACTCATATGAATTGGCAACTTTGTCTCTCTACATGCGTATTTTTAATTACATAGATTTTTTGGCTTCTATGGCTATGAAGGGAAAAGCTCTAGCAAGAATATAGGATTCAGTTATTCAAGTTGAATGATTATGCACTTGCAAAGTGCTTATTTTCATAACATTTTTTCCCAAGGTAGAATTCAATGAAGCTGTCTGTGTGTTTCCTTTAAATCACCTGTCAACTTATGGCATCCTATGAATTTCATAGTATTTTCATAGGCATTGAATACTCAGAGGTAGTTTTGGCAGTTTGGCAGTTTTTTATTTTCCTTCCAGTTTTCATGCCTTCCTTCCTCTTGGAAGAAGGAGGCATGAAAACTGGAGGAAGAATTACCAACAATTTCATATATGCAGCTGATTCCGTACTATTATCAGAAAATAGAAAAGACAAGGAACATTTTTTGAAAAAAGTCAAGGAAGAAAATGTAAAAACAGGTTTATGGTTGAACATTAAGAAAACAAAAATAATAACCACAAATGATTTTCATAATTTAAAAATAGATGATGAAAACACTGAAACAATTCTAAATTTTCCATATTTTGGCTTCATTATTAATCATAAAGGGGACTGCAGTAAAAAAACAAAAGAACTAGACAAGATCCTGATGTGTCAAGAATAAAAGAAAAGTTAGGATTGTCTGTGCTATTGTTTTCTCCATGACTATGGATGGACAGTGAGAAAAACTGATAGGAAGAAAATCAACTCATTTGAAACATTGTGTTGGAGAAGACTTTGTTGGATACCGTGGACATCTAAAAATAAACAATAAATGCATCCTACAGCAAATCATGCCTTAACTCTCTCCACAAGCCTAGATGACTACACTGAGATCGTTCTAGTATGGATTTATTATGAGTAATGTTATTCACTAGTAAAATGTTACTGGAAAGAACAATAGTTGATAACGTAGAACCCATTAGGAAAAGGTGAAGACGGCATTCCAGAGGTATAGATTCAATCAAGGAATCCGCAGCTCTGGGCCCCCAAGACATGAAAAGGGGACATTAAAAACAGGATGATTTGGAGGTCACTGATTCATAGTGTTCCCATAAGTCTAAGTCAGTCCGATGACAGTTAACAGCAACATTTTAATTGCACAATATTGTAATTAACATTGTTCTTTCCGAACTGTCTATGAAAAATGTGGTTATAACCCCAGTTTAGCTGGATGTTCAGTACTTGTGTTAAGTATGAGATGCAGGACTCAAGAGGGACTCAGGAGAGTACAGTCTTTCAAATAACCTGGAAATGTGGTAAAGGAGATTGCTCAAACCTAATATTACTAACATCTCTACCTGAACCTTATGGAATAAGGTTCTTCCAGAGTTGTTACCCCATTGTTCCCCAAAGTCATGAGATTTTGGAAATTTCCCACTCTTATCAACAGTCTTGCTTTCTGTTCCTTCTAAAGAAATAAAACCTTGTTGCAGCTCATGAAAGGCTTATATGTTTTTGACAATTGGTTATGAAAGCAATCCTACACAATGCTGCTTCCTCCCTGCTTCCTTTTACTTTTGCAGAAAAACAAATACTTTTGTTCTCACACCCAAACCTCTGGTAATTCATTCAAACAAGGCAGAAAGCCTGATATAAATTCACACTCAAACCTGAAGGTCCTGTTTGCCATACCAGGGATATAAAGGAAATGTGATGGATATTCAAAATTAAACAAAACCTGACATTCTGGGTAAAGGCAAAATACGTCTCTGTGAGAAACAAACACAGGCAGAGGGGATGACTTCTATTACAAATTAATGAGCAATGGGATTAAAGTCATCAGCCTTGCCATTTAGGCTTGTTATAATGTCTTCTGGCAGGAATGCTGTGCCTTTAAAAGCTCCATAACTGGAAAAAATTAAATAAGTGACGCATTTCCAGAACAATGTAGGCCCAATCTGCCATGAAGTGTGGCAGGAGTGTAAGCAATTTTAAACAAAGCCCAAGTGTGAGAATGTGTTTGCGGGGCTTTAAAGGAAATGTATATAACACAATTTGAATATTCTTTGCAAATAGTGAGGGTGTTCTGGCTTGCAGGATTTGGAAACAAAGTGAGTGGTACTAGGTTGCTTGGGAAGAAAGTCCATAGTTCATGTTATGCTCCAGAAAAGCCACCCTGTTATCATGGCAGGCGTGTAAGCAATTTTAAACAAAGCCCAAGTGTGAGAATGTGTTTGCAGGGCTTTAAAGGAAATGTATATAACACAATTTGAATATTCTTTGCAAATAGTGAGGATGTTCTGGCTTGCAGGATTTGGAAACAAAGTGAGTGGTACTAGGTTGCTTGGGAAGAAAGTCCATAGTTCATGTTATGCTCCAGAAAAGCCACCCTGTTACCATGGTGTGGTGTACAGTATTTGTTAAATCAAGAAATGGAGAACATTTGGTTGTGATTAGACTGCAAATCCCATAAGCTCTACCCAGCATAATTTATAGTGAGAAAGATGGAAGTTGCTTCCCAACAACTTCTACAGCAAAGCCTTCTAAATATTTCATGTTACTGACACATGTTCATCATTTTGTGACAATAATTAAGTTTTACTAGCACACCAGAGGTTAAACTGGCCCCTTATAAGAAAAATGTACATGTATGTAAATTGTAATAACAAAATGTATGGGGACATACCATATCTTATGAAAATCTTTCATTTATATATTTTTTTCAAAATATGATTTATTTCACATAGACTCAGAGGTTTCTTTTTGTGGCTGCACAACACCTACACACTGCAACTGACACACTAATATGTCACAATACACAATTTGGAAAGCTCTGATCTAGAGGGATACACATCCCTTCTGCTATCTGATCAGAGTAGTGGACTGACTCTGAGGAAATCAGAACTCCATTTAGTGTTAACGTTCAGTGGCTGACAGTTTGTATGAGAAATGTCTATTTTCCATACAAAAATGTGATGTACCTCGCGAAGGCTGATCTGGCTGGGGTGGTCCATGCCTTGGTCACCTCCAGACTGGACTACTGTAATGCGCTCTATGTGGGGCTGCCCTTGAAAACGGCTCGGAAGTTCCAACTGGTCCAACGAGCGGCAGCCAGGATGTTAACTGGGGCCCCTTACAGAGAGAGGTCAACCCTCCTGTTCAAGGAGCACCACTGGCTGCCATTTATTTTCTGAGCCCAATTCAAGGTGCAGGTGCTTACCTACAAAGCCCTGAACGGTTTGGGACCATCCTACCTCCATGACCGCATCTCCGTCTACGAACCCACGCATTCACTTCGGTCATCTGGAGAGGCCCTGCTCGTGATCCCGCCTGCGTCGCAAGCGCAGTTGGTGGGGACACGAGACAGGGCCTTCTCTGTGGTGGCCCCCCCGACTCTGGAACACCCTCCCCAAGGATCTCAGACAGGCCCCTACATTGGCAGTCTTCAGAAAGAACTTGAAGACCTGGCTGTTCCAATGTGCCTTCCCAGATTAATAGGAAATCTCCAATACCAAGTCCTATAAGCACTTTATTAGAACTTAGATTGCATATCGCACCCTGCACTTGCCCTATAAGCCTTATATTTCACCTGTCACATCAGCACTTTTAATCTTGTACCCATTACTCTGGCCCGGCCCAGTTTTATTGTGTTTTAGCGTATTGTTTACTGCTTGTTGTTTATACTGTTTTAATTGTTTTAATTTGCCTTTTGTTTTGTATTGTTATATTGTGTGTTGAGGCCTTGGCCTTTGTAAGCCACATCGAGTCCTTCAGGAGATGCTAGCGGGGTACAAATAAAGTTTAATAATAATAATAATAATAATAATAATAATAATAATAATAATAATAATGTGCAGTTTGTGAAGAGAAAATCACAACTGTGAATAATCCTATGAAGTAAAACCTTGCAGCATGGACAAAAACATTCTATTCATTCTTGCCTGCAAAATTATAGCCATACTACTCATACTTATGCAATAAAGAAACTAATTTCAGGGCCAGAAGACAACAGTTGTCCTGCTTCAATAGGCTTCTGGTGGGTGATTTTATTTTCTGCGTTTTTGAGCCTCCTCACACAATTAGTTGTTGTTTTGTTTAATGTTTGATGCTATATTTTCTGCTAACCATGTGCTTTTTGCTTATTTTAATAGACAACCATGTGCTCCTTTTTGGCTCAGAATAGACATGGTTTGGGATGCTTTATCAGATATTGGCAGCAGGGTATAGCATAAAACTAGCTAAACCTGACAATGCTTTGCTGAAGCTCAGTATGATATGAAATGAATATGAAAGTAAATATAAGTATTGTAGCGAATACTGATTCACTAAGAAAACATGTCAATCAGTTCAATAACCTGCCTTGCGTTGCTGTATCTATGTGGAATGAATGGTAAGAAATAAAAAAGATTTTTTTTTGGAATGTATAATATTTTTATATGTATTATTCAAATAGAATTCTCTGACCCCTTATTGAAAATATATTGTCTGCGAAATGATTATGAAAGACTAATAGATGTAAGTATTGCACTGTATGCAACAAACACTTACAATGTATGTATATTTGAATGAATTAAAATAAATAAACATAAAAAAGAGTTGTTTGTTTGTTTGTTTTTTACCAAAAATCATTTTTATTGTAAAGCTTGTCAATTGACTATATTTTTGGTTTGTCTTTTTTCTGCATAAACAGTAAGATCAGATGGTTTACCAACTCTGGAGCATGCGATGTATAATTGCCCATGAGTGAAACAATTGTTTTCTAATTTCAAACTGCACACTTGCAAAGATTGCCCCTGTGCTTTATTGATAGTCACTGCGATCGCAAGGCATATTGGAAGTTGAAGTCATGTGAACTCAAACGGCACGTCGGTTGGAATGAGTGGGATTCCCAGGTCAATCAGCCCCAACTCCTGCGTGAATGTAGAGTTGGCTATGTTGGGTCTGTGTGCCAGGTTTGGTCCAGATCCGTTGTCGGCTGGGTTTAGTGTACCCTGGATAAGGCTGAACTACAATTCCCATAATCAAGGTCAGTGTCCACAAACTACAGGAGTATGTTCTGTTGATCAAGGGGGTTATCTGTGCCAAGTTTGGTCCCAGTCCATTGTCGGTGGGGGTCATAGTTTATCTGGATGCAGGTGAACTATCAATCAAGGTCAATATCCCCCAGACTTCTCCAGTATTTTCCATTGGTCATGGGGAGTTTGTGTGCCAAATTTTGTACAAGTTCGTCATTTGATCTGTTATTGGTGCAAGTCGCAATGGTCTATGGGAGGTGAAGTGATTGAAAGTACTGCATATCCCATCATCCATGGTTCTCCCTCCCTCAAACCCATTATTAAAACACGCACATATTGGTATGCCATGTTGTGTCAAAATTTCAAGTTGATTGACTGACTACTTTTCGAGTTCTGTGTGCACAAACATATGCAGGCTGTATTTTTATATATAAAGATATACAAAGGGAACAGACTGCCTTGGAAGGTGATAGACTCTCCTTCATTGAAGGTTTTTAAACACAGCATGGATTGCTAGTTTTCAGAGATGTTTTTCACCATCAGCTCCTGCGTAGGTGCATAGATGGCTCTGAGAGTACCTTCCAATGCTATTCCTGTGAGTTTATATGTGGCTGAGAAAGAATCTGTCCCCAGGTCTTTCTGGAAATGTTGCTTTTCACTTCTTCAGCAAATCTTACCCTGTATGAACAGATAGACAGACAAACTTTTAGGTTGTGCATTTTGCTCTTTCAGCATGGAGTTGCAATGACAGGAAAAACCGAAGCCCTTTAAATTACATTCTGTTCCAAAAGTGTCAAAAGTACAGGATTCTCCAATCGGAAGAAAAATGAGCAGGAAATCTTAAATGCCAGAGCCCTGACCTTGCCGTGATCAATTATTTTAATGTCTTCCTCTTTTACCCATTCAGGTTAAGTGGAAGGGATTATAGAGGAACCAGGCAAGCCAATTGGCAGGTTGCAATCCAACCCATCTGGCTTCTTCAACAGCTCTTAGAGTCATATCCTATGATCCTGTTTATTTCTTTTTATTCCGCCTTTCTCGCGATACAGGGACTCAAAGCAGCTAACCAAAAATATGACACAACATTGTTAAACAGAGCAAATGCCTTATAATATGAATATAAAATTTAAAAATAATTGCATCTTTTGTGTCATGGCACATAAAAATATTAAAATACATTGAAAGCTTGTTAAAAACTACACTCCCCTCTCAAAATCCCACTCATGCTATCTCCAGAAGCCTGCCCCTCATTATTCCGTAAACCTCTAATGTCAGAGGTACATTTCCCCTGCCTATGAAAGGCAAGCAAAATGGGCCATCTTGGTCTCTCTTGGGAGGGAGTTCCAGACTCTGGGAGCAGCCACAAAAAAGTCCTTTCCATTGTTTCTACCAAACGTGTTTGAGCGGGTGGTGGGACAGAGAGAAGGCCCTTTGCAGAAGAACATATCATTCTAACAGGCTCATGCAAAGATATATGCTCCAACAGATCACCTGGCCCAAGCCATATGAGGCTTTATAAGTCAAAACCATCACTTTGAATTATGTCCAGAAATGGGTTTGGCAGTCAGTGGGGCTATTGCAACATAGGAGTTGCATGCTTCCTGCAACTAGCCAGTTAATAACTTGACTGCCATTCTTTGGACTAACTGAAGCTGGGGAGGGGGGGGAGGGTTGCACATAGAGTACATTGCAGTAATACAAATGGAATGTGTTTGACCCATTTAATATGACAATAGAGTCCCCTACACAGAGGCAACAGAACCTACCTAAACCCTAAGCAGTGTATCAGCAGAGACACTTCCATTTTAGGCCTTGCTTGAACTGAGATAGAACAGGTTTTTTGGAGATGTTGGCAGGCTTGGGCTACAGCTCAAAGGACATGTAGCATCAGTTTTGTATGCAGGAAGTCCTAGAGCCAAGCTGCAAAAGATTCCTGACTGAAATTCTGGAAAGCTACTAGTGATCCAAAGAGACTAAGAATGGATCACCAATAATTTCTTGTTCAGACTGATAAGAGTTGGAGTCTAATATCTAAGAAGTCACAACCCAAAGGTGTAGATCACAGGTGAGAATGGTGCAACCCAAGAGATTCTGTTTCTCTGCAACCCATCAAAGGTCTAGGCATCAAAGCCAATGCTGAAAAATGTTGGCAACTGTATTTCATGAACATCATTAGGACCATAATATTTTCTCTCCTGGTATAATCAAGCAATGGACCAATAGTATCATCAAGCAATGTTCTGCACCATTTTTCTCATCCTAGCTCTCTCGCATATGTACAAAAATAGATTAGATTCTGCCATTTCTGTGACCCTCTCACTGCCATCCTAGGTCTGTGAGACTTAAATCTTGATCATGCTGTGTAAGAACACACATTTCTTACTATGTACTAAACATTAAGACCCAAATGCAACTAAACTCCTTAAATCTACAAGAATTTGATAAAATACTGAAATGGATTATATCAATTTTAGGGGTCTGTTGTATTTGGGAGTAACAACTGGATTTATGACTAAGAGTTTTATTTATGCTCAGAAAACAGCAAAAGTTCCCCCTCTCATATATTCTATTTATATTTGGGACCAGAAACCTTGGATGTTTATTTCACCTGTGTCCATTGCTCAAGTTACATGGGGTGCTTACAAGTATTTCTGGAATTTGCCATATGTCCAGTTTATATCAAAACTTGTTTAGAATTGCATTCTAACTTTCCCAGGAAGCCACTGAAAGATTTCATGGAATGGTCTGAGCAATCTGGTACAGGGATAATCCACACCACCATCAGAACGTTACACCAGCAATCCTCCTAAAAATTAGCCTTTTCATCTTATGGCTCTAACATAACTCAGCTCCTTGTTCCCCAACCCAACAGACTCATCTTCTCTGTAGAAAAATGATGAATTCACCTTAGAATCATAGAATCATAGAATAGTAGAGTTGGAAGAGACCTCATGGGCCATCCAGTCCAACCCCCTGCCAAGAAGCAGGAAATCGCATTCAAACCTTGTAAGTGCTGCGATCCTCACACAACACAGTCTTGATAATTCAGTTTGTAATACTGCTCTTAGGACTCTAATTTGGTTCAAAAACCTTGCATTACCCTGAGGTTTTACAGAAAAATTGGAAATTTTTGGCCTTTGGGCAGCTCTCCGGGCAGCAGCGCTTTGCTGTAAAATTGGGGGCGTTAGTGGTAGGTGGGATTGGTTGGTTAGAAGTGATAATTCCCTCCAAGAAATCTTTTTCCATGTTGAGTTTTAATTGTTTAATAAGACATGTATGTATGCACAGATACTTGCACGTCAGTATATTAGTATTATCACATCCCACTTAACAGAAACTACATATATTCATGTGCACGATGGTTGCATGGTCAAAATATGAATCACCGCCTAACAACAAGGAGAATGGCGTGGTCAGTTATGGCGATCTCAGTACAATGTGTCTGGCATTTACAGGGTCACTGCAAAATCAATGTGGAGTGGGAAAATGTAGTATCAAACATGATTTTGGTCAGTGTATACAAGTCCAGTAAGTGACAAATTCCAGGAATGAGATATTAGCCCCAACGAGTTCCCCAGGTGAAGTTAGGGTTACAAAGTGGATGTAAGCAATCCACATTAATATTGCATCACGGGGAATTTCAGCTCAGAAATCCAGTCTTATTTTCCACCTGGAATTTTAGCCCATTTGAACCCACTTGGAGCAAGTAGGATTACTTTGTAATTTTACTAAAATTCACACAAATAAGAAGTTATATAGTTATTTAGGAGATAGATTTACCATTTAGTCATAGAAACCCACCAGGAGACCTGATGCAAGCTCCAGTCTCCACTTCAGATGGAAGCAAGAGAGAAACAGATAACATCACAACTAGGCTTGTGCACAGATTCGTTTTGTTCAGTTGCCCATAACGGCAAGGGTTCATCCAGCCGCCATGTTTCTTCCACCCAGAACGGGCCACATGGGCAGCTGGTCATGGCTCTTCCTCCCCTATTTGCACCACGCTGCAATCAGAGGCTGCCGCATGCTGCTCACACAGGGTTTCCCTGTGGGCCCTGCCTGTTAGGCCAATGAGAATAGAAGAATGCTGTGACATGTCTTACACAAGCTGTGTCTGTTTAATGGGGTGAGCACCTCCATTGCTCTCAGTTGTGTCCTGACGCTGATAGGTGCTGCTTCAGTCTGATTTGCCTTCCCTGTTTTGCTTTGCCTTGCTGCTCACTCACAGCTCTGCTTTAGCTTTTTGCTTGGCTTCTAGCATTGAATCTTTTTGATTTTTCTTTATTTTCTTTATTTTTATTGAGTGGGACTGGGAGTTGGGAAAGTGTAGCACGGGTGGTTGGGGTGTGCATATTTCAGGACTTTGGAGAAAGAAAGAGCATCTCTTTGCTCTTGGTGTGCTTTCTTTAAAAATATATAGGTGACTCTGAGAGCCTTGAGTCACCCCTTTAGCTTCTATTTCTCTCCCCCCCCCCTCTCCTTCAGAAAATACTTTAAAAAGATTAACAATTATTATTAATAATAATCCCATCAAACAAACAGAAAAGTCTCATTCTCAGAAAACTACTACCTAGTTAACTACCTACCAGGCCCATAGGCAGGATTTTGAATCGGGGGATGGGGTGGGGGGGCTGAGACTTAGTGAGAGCGGATCTACCCTAGCAAAACTTTTGTATTGTTATTCCAATACCCCCATGCATATGGGATATATTGAGCATGGTGATCAGATCATGATATGAATAAACGTAAGTTTAAATAATGTTATTTATTTACTTTCATTAACAAAATGTTCAGAATACTTTTTGACTTATTTTTTACTTTACAGCAAGTCTTGTCTTCTCTCCGGCTATTTTGTCAATTACTTTTTCTGGTTTGATTGTGATGTCCCGATGGATGGAAATCATTGCTAGTCCACTAAGTCTCTGATCTGTCATTAAACTTCTAGATACACTTTTCACTCTCTTCATGGTTGAAAACGATATTTCCACACTGCATGTCATTGCTGGTAGAGTAGCTAACACAGTCAAAAGGAAATTTATTGACCGATAGTAGGTTTTGTCACACTGTTCCACACTTTAAGTACCTCAGTAACTTTCTTAATTGATGATGTAATATTACACCACATTATGTACTCAGCCTTTTCAAATTTTCAAAGTATTCTGATAGTTGTTCCATATGGTGAACTTTGTCTAGACCTGAAAACCCAGGGAGGAGAACCTGGAAACTGGTTAAAATGTCTTCATTTGATATGAACCTTTCAGTAATGTTCTGTATGAGTGAATTGATACATGGTATGAACACCGCAACTCTGAAATAAAGAGAGTGTACCGAGGGCCCAGGCGCGGCCAAGGATGCCACCGTGCCACATACCAGTAAGGCCTTCTTAAGGACCACCCTGAGAATTTCGGGGGGGGGGGGCGGACACACTGAAGACCCTCAAGCCCACCCCATCCCCCGGCTATATGCCTGCTACCTACCTATAATTTCATTCCTTTGCAAACAAATTATCTCTGTACTCTAAAAAGAAAATTAATTCCTAAAATTCAGGGGATGACCCAAATGTTATGAAACTTGGTGGGCTAACAGTGGTCGATGTGTTCTCCAAATGTGGTCATTTTCATCCTAATAGCCCTAAAAATGTCGAGAACAGGAGCCCGGGAAGCCCCCCCCCCCCATGCTGCCAATGGGCTGGATCTAATCGCATTTTCCAGCTGCGAACCAAAAATGTCATCCGGCTACCAGCCCATTTTTGGGATGAGCAAAAAAAAAAGATCTGTGGATCTCCTGGAATTCAGCAAGCAGAAACAGATCAAGTTTCAGACTAAATGCACAAGCCTAATTACAACTACCCCCATAAACTGTTATGACACGGTAAATGTTGCTTCAGAAAAGTAACATTCCAAGCTCCATGACAGCCTCATCCTTCTTCATAGTTGAACACTCAAAAGTTGCAGGGAAAAGATATATCTGAGTCTGAGAACACAATGTGAAGACAAGTGTTTGGAAAGCATTTTCAAACTTTATTTACAGCTGTCACAGTGACAAAAGTAGTTTGAAAAAATGCTAGCTTTTTCCCTGAGGCTCCAAAAAGAATTTTTACAGAAATATAGAATGTAATATACAACAGGAGAAATTCAATTGGAGTGCTTTGTTCTTCCACATTCAAAAAGTGACAGAAATACAAGCAACATTTTGTTTTTAAAAAAAGGCAAAAAAGGATATGCAAATATTTAAAGACAAACAGCATTTCCACTCTTAAGCATTAAGGACTTTTGCTTTTCGAAGTGGCTATAACATTTGACGACTTCAAACCTGGGACAAAGAAAATCAGAAAATGAAAAGTAATCTTCAAAATGGAGGAAGTAGGATGGTTGAGAGGGTGGTGTGCAGGAATACCAATTCATTCTACTGAACAGCAAGACAAGAACAGATGTCAACGATACAAGACCATAAAACATCTGGATCCTTGATTTTCAAGCAACCTTGGCTAGATCAGGATGCAAAATACATTTCAGTGAGACCAAGACAGGTAGTACATGTGTGACAAGTTCTTGGCTGCCAAAAGAACACACAAGAACACTCAACTCCTACATTATTCCTACATTATACTTTTTAAAACAAACTCACGCAGTAGTCTGCAACCTCACAACCACATATAACAATGACTCACAGCTGTTAAAAAGTTATTGCCATTATGTTAAAAACACAAGCAAGACAAGACCGAGGAAAAATATCCTGCTGATTTGAACAAGCAAATTCCTCTAACTCCCTTATCAGCGTTTTTTCAAAAACTACTTATGAGGTATCAAATACAAGTATATACACTTAAAAGTACCCATACTTTTCTTTAAAATAATAATGAGCCAATAAACAAGGGACATGGGAAACTTTTCTGAATATCCTATTAAGGCTGTGACATATGCTTTACATTATTTTAGTGTCTCCAGAATTGAAATGGAAGTCATTACTTTTGATTTCTCAGAGTGGTCCTTTCATACTATGAAGTCATAGCAAAGACTTCCACCAAAGTCAGATGGTGCTTTCCTAGAAAGCTACAAGTTTAGCTTATCCAGCAATTTGTTCTTCTCCTGAGAGAGGAAGAAGGGGGCAAAAAGAGGGAAGATCATTTATGGACATTTGGGCTTGAGAACACTACACCCATTGATAGATTCCAAACATGTGTTAAAAAAGCACATTATCCTCTTTACAATACTGAGAGAAAGGAACATTTTTAAAAATATATATTTTGAAGAGAAGGCCTGCTTTCCTTTAACTTGTACTATCTCATATTTAAATTACTTCCAAAGTTGTAAGTAAAAAACTGTTGGACCAAGTTTTCTGGATTGAAATTAAAAATGAGTCCTCAATCCATCTTTACCTATAATTAGACCAACCTTGAAGCAGTGGAGAAGCTGTGGTTTTCTGGGGAACCAAATACATAATTGACCAAGGTTCTTGAAAGCAACATAGGCAAATTATTCTTCATGCCAAAAATCTCTTGAAGCTTTTAAAACTCCTCTTCCACCCCCACTTCAAATTGGACTTTGGCTGGTTTTTTAGATCATGGGTAGAATGAACAGGACTAGACATGTGGCAAAGGACTGTTACATAACATTAGCAGTTCTGAGCCAGTACAATGTTATTCCATATTGCAAGCCCAAAATGCCTATTTTAAGAACAAATGGCAGGGAGGGAGAAAAGAAAGAAAAGATAGCTTGCATGCAGCTCTAGAAAATGCTGAACTGGGAAAGGTTATTGAACCATTGCTCCTCTATGCTGGTGATATCATTGGAGCATGTCAGTGGCATGTTACCATATCTCCCATCCCCGACACATATGTACACGCGCACACACATTAAAACAGAAGCACTATAAGAAGGCAAAGTTTCAAGAGATGAATACTATTCTCATACTTTTGTGGCCAGAGGCAGTTCCTTACATAAATGCAGCCACATTTTTACACCTTGCAGTCATTTCCTCTGCTCCACACACTTCAGAACAAAAAAGAAAAAGTGTTTCCTGCCCATATATTCTTTCACCAAAGCGACCTGTAACTTCACGACTGCCCAGATAACCACAATATAATTCAACAGCAATCTTAAAAAAAGAGCAGCCATCTCTTTCCTCTGTCTAACTTTCTTCATTAATTTCAGCTGGAGATTGTCACATCAAGCACTTCAGTTCTCAGTTGAGAGTATGAAAAAACTAAGTTCTTGCAGGTGCAAGACTGAATGTCTTTTGTAGAAAAAGACCTCCCAGAACAGTTGTTCTCCTCCCTCAAGATGATTTTGCATCTTAAATAGTACAGATGGGCTGTCTGTGCCATTTATTGCTCCTTATTCTCTTTCTTTGCTTCATCACAATTTTCTTCCTCTTCATCCTGGACCAGGAACTCCTCAGGTGGCCATCTTAACTCTCCGCTCTCTACATCCCCATCTGTTGGCTCCACCACAATCGAAGGCAGGCGGTCCTTCAGCTTACAGTAACGATCAAAGTCGGAAGGGTCAGGGAAAATCTGAGAAAAAATGAAAGAGACAATGTTTCCACTGTATTCTTTGATATACTTGCTATCTTTCCTCTCATTTTATCATAACATTTTGGCATATACAATGTCTGGTCCAAGAAGCATAAAGGTTTAACATAATACTAGCCATAGGTTCTTCCACATCCATGATCTAACACTCTTCTCATTATATTCACACTTACTTTGCTTAATAAAAATAAAAGAACTAAGGTACAAGTGGGCCCCTTCACAACACTGAGCATGCTTCCATACATTCACAAAATTAAGAAAAGCTAGTTTGAATAACATCTCCCAGACACCTACAGCCAACATGAAATTTTTCAACCTCTGCAAGGTTTCCATTCAAATCTATCAATGGCAGATGCCCCCTGAACATTAGCCAGACAGAAACGAAAAAGGAGAGGAAGCAATGCTGCAAACTACACATTACTGGCATGTACACATATACCCAATTGCTCACAAGGAAATGCAGCATACCACAAAAAGGTTCTCCACCCATCTGCCCCTCAGTTTATGCAACTACAGGCTAACTCCTTCTGATACTCATAGCCTCTAAAACAGGCATGGGCAAACCTCGGCCCTCCAGGTATAACATTCCTACCGGCTGTTAGGAATTGTGGGAGTTGGAAGTCCAAAACACCTGGGGGCTGAAGTTTGCTCATGCCTGCTCTAAATGTTATCTTTCCAAGATCTTATCAAAAATGCCTCTATCTACCTTTTCTCACACTGACTGTCATAAAACTACCTTGAAAAAATAACACTCACACCTATAATCAACACAATTTTAATGCAGTTTTACACACACAGAGCTGCACCATGCATGTTACCATAGAACCTAGCCATGCCATCACATTCAGTAGAATCCCTTCCCACAACAGTCAAATAGGCCACTGAGTATAAATGTTTGTCAGATATGCTGGCCACTGGAATAGTTCCATACTCCCGATCATACACATGGGTATGCGTCTTCGTCTCTCTCATTGACCCCTTTCCATTTTCTGCTAATAAACAGTTCACACAGAATTTCTCTAGTGTCCAACTAAGGTTAAAGCCCAGTAATTCCAGCAGTAGGGGAAAAAAACTGCTTTTATTTTTCTCTGCTCAATTTAGCACTTCCAGATGCTTTCAGGCAGCTTAACTCATTTCCTTTTGTTCAGAAAATACCACTACGATTGTGCCATGTCACAACTACAGCTTTTTCTGCACAATGGCTAAGGTAATAGGGATTGTAGCCAAACACACCTGGAGAATATGGGAGAAGGCTGCCTTAGTTTTCATCCTAATGCAAAATAATCCCCCAGATACTGTCAGACTGCAGCTTCTATTATCATTTACTAGTTCTTATAGTGGTGGTTCTCAACCTGGGGTCCCCAGATGTTTTTGGCCTAAAACTCCCAGAAATCCCAACCAGTTTACTAGCTGTTAGAATTTCTAGGAGTTGAAGGCTAAAAACATCTGGGGGGCCCAAGTTGAGAACCACTGGCCTACAGCAACTGAGGTTAATGGGATATGTGGTCCAATATCTGCAGGACCACACCTTTGGATGTTTCCTGCAGCAGCGCCTATTGAAGGCAAGATGCCCAAAATAATCTTATAACTGCATTTGGCCTAGCTGTATTACAAGCATACTTGAATAAGAGAAACATATATATACAAGACAAAACAGAGACAAACAAATGTTTCTCCAAAGCTATTTGGGCCATCTGTACCTGTGCCCCAACAGCAAACCTCCAGTGTCTAAGCCACTGTAAGAAGTGAATGCTAAGTAAAAGATGATCAGAAAACCACATCCCAGGTTGAATATTCACAGGCAGAGTATATATATCCTATATAAAGGGCCTTGTGATAGGGATAGCTAAAGCAATAATTTTGTGCCAAAATGTTGACCTACAATGCCGAGGTTTCCTTAGTACTGAGCAAGACTGATACAGTCCCACAACTAGCTAGTGATGTGATTGCCCTGAGTTGAAGCATCTGAGTAGGCATAAATTATCCCACTACAATGGCAAGTCCAGGTATTTTTCACTCCACTAATCCTACTTTATTGTGTGTCCTCAAGTCGTTTCCAACATAAGGTGACCCAAAGGTGAAACTATTACAAGATTTATTCAGAAGTTTGCCCTCTGATACTGAGGATAACATTTGTCCAAGGTCACCGAGTGGGTTTCCATGGCTAATCCCAAAATTTAAACTACACCATGCTGACTCTCACCAAGACATCATAATTGTGCCTGTTATGTTGTTGGATTTCCGAGAGGCAGCTTTTCAGACTTAAGAACAATATAATTGTGGACTAGACAGGCTTTTGATCTGAGTAGCATGAGTCTGATTTTGTAATCTATGGATGCCTGCCATAGATGTGGGCGAAATGTCAGGAGAGAATACTTCTGGAACATGGCCACACAGCCCAAAAGACATACAACAATTGTGCCGTCGCGCCTGGGGCTGTAAACTCTTAGTGAAAGAGGCATGGACGTGACATCTTTCCCCAGGGGATTGCTTCTTGCCCTCCTTTAGGGAAACTGGAACTCCCAAGGACCAAAACACTGTAGTTAACTCAAAAACTGGGTTTATTCTTCACAAAGGGGGTAAAAGAAAATATACATTACAGTCTTTGATTGTTTAAGTCCATGAAGCCTTCTAGATCCCTCTTTCTCTGGCTGTGAATGCCGGAGCAAACTCAGCCTCAGTCCAATGACCTATATCTGAAGACAAGAGTCTTCCTCTGTTGCCAAAGGACTGATGTGAAGGCGCTTGAGACTCCTCAACGTTGTTCAGGTTGGCCCTGAACATGAAGTGTGAGTCCCAAGGGTAAGAACCTCAGAATTGGTGCTGAGAGGTAACTTTTGAAGGGCTTTCAGAGCCAAGCCTCTCTTTCACGTCCATCCGATAGAGTGGAATGAAAAGGAGGAAACACAGTCCTACTCCAGGAAGAGGTGGAGCCAAACAGTTTTGCTGAGTGAGCAATATAACAGGTACAAACAACATTGATTGACAGATATAAATAACCAATCCAACTACATTTACAGGGTAAGGGCAAAATCAGGCATGATACAACAATTCAAATCTTGAAACTTATAGTTTGACATATAGATGGCGCCACTCGCGCCGTCACAACAATCCTTTGTAACTTTGTTTTCTCCTAGCAAGTATTTTCCAACCAAGATTTCCGAATCTATTGGACAAAAATACCCATAATCCCTAAACTAATTTGGGATGAGAGAAATTATTGTCTGATGTGCACCAGGCTGAGCAAAGCCTGAACTAAATAGTATATTCAACCTCACCTACTCAGCAGGCCCAAACTCCAGCTCCCAACATTCTTCGCCATTAGCTATGTTGATAAAGACTGCAACCAGGAGGACCACAGTTCAATCAACCCTGCTAATGTCAAATGGCTGTATGAGATCTACTCGGCACCATGCTTTTGTATGTTACATGCCAAGCTGAGCCTTCAGTAGATTCCAGTTTATACTACAGAGAAGTGTTTCCCAATCTCTGGTCCTCCAGCTTGAATTTTGGGAGCTAAAGTCCAAAACACCTGGAGGACCAAAAGCTGAGAACCTTTGCTACAGAGCACTTTGGCACTTACTCAGAGCATCAATAAGGCAAGGAAAACAGCTATAAGCTTCTGGTGACCACCGGTACAGGAAACTCCAGAGAAATTAATGTCCCCTGTCCTGTTAGGTACATTAGGTCAAACTAGAATAGCTACTTTGAAAATAAACTGTCCGTTTCCACCCACTCTCCTTTAAACTAAAGAATAAATGATTTCCTTAAATAAACATCCCTCAAATGTGTTGTGCCTGGTGAGTTTTTTAAAATAGGCTGGACAATCTTATCTGCAACAGCTGCAATAGGTCAGAATTTTTCCACTAACTCATGCCTTTTTTAAAGTCATAAAAGCAGCATAAAAATGAGATGTTGCAATTGCTCTCAAGGATTAGAGATGGCCCAATGGAAAATAGATGAAGTCACATTTCCCAGCATGTGACAGACAGGGAAACAAGACAAGGGTGTCTCTGGGAACAAGGGAGTCTTTGCATTGTGACATTTTTATTCATAAAGGGAATCCATTCTCCTTTTTTCAAGAGAAAAAAAAATCTACTGGATAGATTTAATCTCTGGTGTTCGCTCACAAACACCACTATCCAAATGTAAGGTTTCTTGGGGAACCCTTAAAGTTGAAGGATGTACTCACTGAAAACATTACAAATATCAAAATAGCAACTGGACATTAGCATAGCGTAAGACAGCTGTCTATGCATGAGAAGATGAATACATGCCTGCCTCAGTTAAAGCTTCTGACAAAAAAGTTCCTTTTTACAAGTCTTTTTATGCCTGCATGTTTCCTTTTTCTTTCTTATTCTTTCTAGCTGAAAGTTTTTTAGTGGCATCAGCATTGGGATGATGGTGAAGGAAGGGTGTCAGTTTGCAGCAGCATGTCAACAGTAAAGCAGGAAATAAAGCTTGAAAGAAAAGTGGAGGCCGGTGGAATAAGATTGTGATCCCTGGATGCATTTTGGAAGAAGCCTTCAAATGCAACTCAAGAACAGTGGTACTCAACCTGTGGGCCCACAGCTGTTTTGGCCTAAAACTCCCAGAAATTCCAGCCAGTTTACCAGCTGTTAGGATTTCTGGGAGTTGAAGGGCAAAACATCTGGGAACCCACAGGTTGAGAACCACTGATGTAGACAAACCATTGATCTCTACATCTTGCTTGGAGTGTAGTCCACAGGTTGAGAACCACTGGTCTACATAGACCAAAAAAAACCGCACTTCAATTTGCCACTGAGCACAATTTAAAGTGCTGGCTTTAGCCTATAAAGCCCTGAATGGCCCTGGCAGAGTTTATCTGTTTGAATATACCTCCCCCTATGTACCAGTTCAGATGCTAAGATCTTCTGAGGAAGCCCTGTTCTCGGTCCTGCCTCCTTCACAGGAGAGGCTGGTGGGGAAGAGGGACATGGCCTTCTCAGTGGTGACCCCTCAGCTGTGGAACTCCCTTCCCAGTGAAATCAGATCAGCTCCCTCCCTCCTGACCTTTAGAAAGCAAGTTAAAACCTGGCTATGGAACCAAGTGTTTGGAGAGCTGTACAGTGCAATAGGCAGCTATGAAGTGATTGTAATATGATTGGAAATGGTTCCTGGATTATGATTTCAGGTCTTTGTGCAATGTTTTTAACAGTTTAGTTAATGGATTGATATGTTATGATTTTAATGATTTTTTTATTGATTTTAATGTAAAATGTATATTGTATTTTGTATGTTTATTGAATTATTGACAATTTTGAAACTGCCCTGAGTCCCCTCCAGGGCTGAGAAAGAGTGGGGTAAAAATACAGTAAATAAGTGAGAATTATGACTGATACTGGGGCAAAACATGTATGGAAACAGACTCTTCCACTACTGAGATCCTGGAAACTCAACCTTGCACTCATTTCATATTTACACTATGCTGGGCCTGATGTTCACTCTCATTTACTACAAACACCACTAGTTCATACTCAGTGTGGGTGCCTATCAATTGCCTGAAACTGCTCATACCAAAAGTACCAGTATGTGAAAAGCTGGATCACATAAGGTCACCCTGATAAGCTGTTCAAAGCCTCCATCTATTACTGAAGCAATAGGAGGTACAGCTTCTGAAAGAATATTCATGTGATAATGTATGAAACAGACTGGACTACAGGACCCAGAATCCTATAGCCCACTAAAGAATTTTGGGAGGTGCTCTGATGCAATTGGCATCCAATAAACAGAAGGCCATTTGTTATTTCAGCAGACACAGTAGCAGTGTACTGCTATTTAGAATATTCATATCCTGCCTTTTGACTAGAAAAACCTCCCAGGCAGCCACCTCACCACAGGCTTGAAAGTCATGTCTCAATTCCACTGACAGTTTTTGAAAAATATCTTATGCCAATCATAACTTCAGAAGCCTTCAGTCCAAAAATGCAGTGTGCGCAAACATAAAACTACTTATTTTGCCTGAAAGCTCAGAGAAGTGGTGAAACTGAAACTTTCAAGCTGACAATCGTCATCTTCTGTGCCCCCCTCCCCGACCCAAACCTGCTTCCTCTAGATCTGACTGAATTTGGCACCAGCAGTGGAAAATATTTTAGCAACCACAAAAAGGCTTACTGTATGTCAGAGCTAGCTCTTGAGTATGAAGGACTGGACTGGGTTGCAAAATGAGTCGCTGCAAGGAAATTGAGCCAAGCTAATAAAAAGACCAATGCAACTGGAGAGAAATGAAAGACACCCACCAAGCCATATCACTGCCTATCTTGTTGTCCATATAACTAAAGAATGCACTCTTTAAAAGCTTGTAGAAAACAGCTTTGGCACAGAGCATAGGCACTTTCAGCTTGCCTCTAGATTACTTCTTTTGTGACCCATCAAGCCAAATGCGCCTCACAAGAAGTTCTAGGTTTTATTGCTTGCTTAACATGGCAAGCACAGGAAGTATTGTGAAGCATCTGGTACACAATAGTAAAAGTAAAGGTTTTCCCCTGACATTAAGTCTAGTTGTGTCTGACTCTGGGGGTTGGTGCTCATCTCCATTTCTAAGCCGAAGAGGCAGCATTGTCCATAGACACCTTCAAGGTCATGTGGCTGGCATGACTGCATAGAGCGCGGTTACCTTCCCAACAGAGCCGTACCTATTGATCTACTCACATTTGCATGTTTACGAACTGCTAGGTTGGCAGGAGCTGGGGCTAACAGTGGGAGCTCACCCCGCTCCCCAGATTCAAACCACCAACCTTTCCGTTAGCAAGTTCAGCAGCTCAGCGGTTTAATCCACTGCGCCACCGGGGGCTCCATCTGGTACACAATACACAACTGAAATGTTTTGGGGCTTGGCTGGGTCAAAGGCTACATACCTTTGCCCTACGCTCCATTCAAAACAGAATTTGGGCACGTTATTTTTGGACCTAACAACAATACCCATGTGGTGGTTGGAAGCTTCTTAACTGATATCCTGAATTAACTTTTCCTACTCTGGTTCAGAAACAACATTTCCAGCAATTAACAATACTTTACTGCTAAATAAGTCACACAGCTGAAGCAATATATCTGAAGATCACTTACTTGCAGCCATTAAAACTCCCATTGCAATATATTCAGTCTAAAATCCTCTACAAATTTGGTCTTTTTCAGGACACTACTCCTGAACCTATATAATGAATCTGAAAAATACTGCTGTGTCAATTGACTGTTTGAGCTGCTTTTGTCCTCAGCAAGCCTTGAATGCTCATTCTCTTCAGTATTATTGGATTTGGCTAACCACCTGTTCAGGGCAATTTGTCTACAAACAGTAAACACTTCTAAAGTTAAGCATACCATTGCTTCCACCCTAAGACACTTTTATAGATAAAAAGGTTTCCCATGAAGGCATTGTTTTGACACCCAACTAGTCAGCCTCAATTTCAAATACCATAATTAGAAAAATGATATTAGTGGAGAAATCACATAAGGAGGTGATTAATCACTTCCTAATAGTAAGCACAGCTTGAAAAAACAAAGATCATAACAAGACATCCCAAACTAAAGCTAGTAAAAAAGCACAATAGGATGAAAACTAATATAGCTTTCATATGAACATCTGCCCATTTAACGGAAACCAATTTGCATGGAAATAATGTTCTCTTGGCAAGAGTTACAGGACTCTTAAATCATCCCAAGATGACATTTCCTTTCCCCGCACACACATACATTTTGTGACATGAACATTGCTTGTGGGATAGGTAAATCATTGCCCCTGTTTTTGTGATTAACTCACACCACTACTATTCTTTAACTGAGGAAATTAAAGATCTCTTTATGAACCTCAAGATTGTAACAAAAATATGCAGCCCATTGGCCAGAAGCATGCACTGCTTCCCTTGTCACAGTTGGCATGAGGTACAAAGGTGGCCTGTAGAAGCTGGTATAATACACATAATATATATTCAAGCCATGGATATGGAAGGTTGACTATGCCACCATATACATGAACAGCTATTGGTCATTTCAGTTAAGGTAGCTGGCTCCTTAGGAAACAAGTAGTGAAATATCAAATCAGTTTGTGGTTATACAAAAACTGTCAACGGATGTTACCAAAAACAAACAAAATAGTAGCCAAACACAACAAAAGTTCGGAGTCTGTGGGAGGCATGTATGGCCTACATCAGAATGTGATCATACTGAAACAACTCATTCACATTTTATTACAGGTGAAAAATATTTGTAAATTTTTGAAGGCATGACTTCTTTCCGCACCTTCACCCTTCGAAATTTTCACCTGCATGATGATTTGGACTGCTGAGAGTTGCAGTCCAGCAACTATAACATTTGGAGGACTTAAAAGCAGACTATAAATTAGACAAATTCCCACTGAACAAATCATACCAAGAAAACTTGTCTCACCAAGTTCTTATAAAAGTTAGAAATGACTTGAAGGCACACACCAATTATAAATCTCCCAACTATTAATAAAGTACCTGTAAAGACCTAGACAAATACAAGCATTTGCCTAGTGCCAAAAAGGCATTAGAGTCAGCATTACCTGAACTCCTACCAAAATTTTCTCTGGGTAACTGGCATGTCAAATGCATCACCAGACTATTCAAAATGTGATGACAACAGCAATATCCTAGGATAACAGGTGCTTCATCCAAGAGACACTTTGTGGTTTGCAGCTACCAAAACTAAGAATCTGGAAATGACCTATGCAATGTCAGCTTTTTGTATGCAGACATTTTAAGGTAACTAGAAAGATACTCCTGCCTCCCACCTGCTCCCACTGTAGTGCAACAGGCAGCTTCATAATTCAAGCTCCACGCCTGTCTCGTTCTTTATGCAGAACCACAAACCATCAGAACAGCTGCAGGCAGCCAAGAGACAGCAATTCTGAAAAAAGTTTCCACTTGTTTCCTCTTACAATAAGTTAAGCAGTTTTTTTAGCCTTGGATCAGCAAAAGGTAGAAAGAACCCCATGCCGGGCTGTGGCGCAGGCTGGATAGGAAGCCAGCTGCAACAAATCAGTCTTACCAAGAGGTCATGAGTTCGAGGCCAGCCCATGCCTGCGTCTTGTCTCTGTCTCTGTTCTATGTTATGGCATTGAATGTTTGCCTTTATGTGTGCAATGTGATCCGCCCTGAGTCCCCTTCAGGGTGAGAAGGGCGGAATATAAATTCTGTAAATAAATAAATAAATCTATAGGTATATTCCTGGACAATTCCTTAGGTCTCTGAAGGTCTTGTTTAACACAGCAATTTAAATTTAAATAAGACAACTAGAAATGTTAGCTGTAACTGTTTAAGTCAGATATAGACTTGTATGCATGTATGATATCATCTTATTGCTTACTCTGTGCCTGGAGAAAAGACTCCATTATTTTTCCTTTTTCTGGTTGGTGCACTTTCATAAACAAACAGAAAATAAATTCTCCAAGTCTGTAGTCTCAATATTTCTGTTCAAGATGGATGCTAGGCAATTGTCTCAACAAGCACTACAATGCCCATTTTCCGAATGCCATTTTAACCTCACACATGCTGACAATAAGTTCATGTCTGGATTTTCGACTACATTTTGATGTCCACCTGACAAGGAATCCTTACCGAGAAGAATCAGAGTTGGAAGAAACCACACTTGCCATCCAATCCATCCCCCTGCCATACAAGTGTTCAAGTTCACATTTGTGTTAAGATTGCAAGGATGCTAGAAATGGAAAATGTTTTTCCGAATGCTCCCTATCCTGGGACAAAATGGCCAAAGGTCAGAATTTCAAAGTCGCAGTCCAATAATAACTTGAGACCTTTGTTTGAGAAATACCAATCTAGATAATGTTAACTCATTTCTGATAGTACAAGTTATTAGGAGCTAGTGTATTAGGGTTGCAAGAATATAGGAAGTTTTTGAATAAGCCCTGGTTCCTGATTTTAACAACTCAAAAGTTAAGGAGGCGGCACTGTCACAGCAATAATACAAGTAAAGCAAGTTTTGAAGTACTCTGCAATTTCCAAAATATTTTTGTTTCAATAAGTCATTGTGTGTTGACTCATTCAAACTACACATCACTTTATTGAGCTCATTATTTGCTCTCCCACCAGTTTTCCTTTTGTTGCTGATAAAATAGAACAAGTGCTTTGATGGGCTGAAAAGAAAGTGAGCAGAGTATCTTATGTTCCCAGATTTGTCTTAAGAGACTAGAAGTCCAATATTAGGAGATCATGTCATGACATCAGAATATTCATGTATTACTTGAATGTGGTAGTTAAGTGTGTTCAAGGACAATTAATTGTAAGCTCCATGAGGGATCATTTGGATACCTGAGCAGACCAAAATGCCTCCACATTTTGAATACACACAGTCTCAAAACCTATGTTCAGAACTAAATATGCATGTGGGACTTTAGCTCTGACTTAATGCTTGCCAGTTGCATTCTTCTATGGAGAATCTTTCCAACTATGCATCTCCAGAGGCCAGAACATGAATAAATAGTTTCAAATTACAAGAAAAGAGATTCTACATAAATATTAGACACAATTTCCTGACTGTAAGAGCTGGCTATGTGAATTCCTGAATGGCACGGGGTTAGAATAATTTACTTTTCTGCCCCTTCCTGTTCTATGATTTTGGTCAAGTAAGAAATAATTATGGATAAATCAACCTGAAGTAGAAAGTTAAAACTACGGTTAGATCAAGAAAAAAATTATCTTGTTAACTGCTGTGGAAGAAAACCACAGAAATGAACACAGAACAACTTTCTTTTTTCTGCTTGGATACAACATTATCAGCCACTTTGATGGTGAGTGGATAAAATAAACCAACTCATTTCCAATAAAGCAGCCCCCTGCTTTGATTGTAAAGTAATAATACAAGTAACTGCAAAGTATCATATCAAAAGCCTACCTAGGCAAACATTAGCTCATTGGTTTAATGGCAACTCTATGTTTGACCCTACAGCAAGTTATGAGCACAACCATGCTCTTCTGTACATTCTCTTCAGCAATTGCTATATGAAGTCATATTGCCTCCATAATTGGAAATAAGAAACCATCATGAGTATTAATTGCATATCTTTTATGAATGTATCTAATATGTCACACACAAGACTTCTGTCCTTACTAGGTTGCTGCATTTTTACTTCAGTCTCATTCAGGTCAATGGGTCGTACTCTCAAGTAATCATACTAAGGGTCAGACACCTAGCTTAGCTTCTCTGTTCAAGGAAACACTCCAATCTTTCTCAGAAGGTTTAAAATACTAAGAGCAAGGTAGTATGTCAGTGGGTCAAAAAGGTCACCACCTAATCCCAAATGACTGATGGCAAACTTACCTGATAGGATAGGCCATCTTTGCGAGGGCTTAAGCCAATCTCATCCATGGATGGAGCGCTCATCACCTCAGTCATGTCAGCTGATCTCAAATAATCAGGGCTGAAAAAAGGGAAAGACCATGAAATGTTAGCAGTCCAACCAATTGATCTATCATCAGGCAAACTAAAATCAAGGCATCAAGTTGCTAAGAGATGTGGTTGCTGATGAGAAAGCATTATGACATCACATTCCATGTCTTAACAGTAGAGATGGTAACTGCTCATGGAGACAAGTTTTCTATATCAGGACCTTCAAGGGGTCAGATGCACAAGATGGAAGTGACCAAAGCTTTGTCTCTGTGTTGGGGAACGGGGGGACACTTTTAAAATGTTTTTTTTTTGGAGACCTGTTACTTATTTAAAAAATAATGGGACATTTTCAGCAATTCTTAGGGAATTCAACTCCACTTTTTAGGTGGCCAGAATCTGTCTTGAGGGCAGCAGAAACTGTCTAGAGTACACAAGCTGCCCAAACACTATACCTTACTGCTTGTGCTTTCTGATTCCTGAAAAGATATCACCGTTGTTTTATTTTTGGACAGAGTGCCAAGATGGCATAGGGCTTGACTGTTGAATTAGTACTCTGGCAGAGAAATATCCGAATTCTCAGCTTAGCCATGGAAAGATACTGGGTAGCCTTGGGAATCTCAGTCCCACTTTCTCTGCTTTAGAGGGAGGCAGGAATTAACCTCCTGTGAAGAAACCCTGCCAAGAAAACCTTGGGAAAGAGTCACCGTAAGTTGGACACAAACAAAAATAGTCTAAGCTATTTAGGCATCACAGTAATTAAGTCAACTTCTTTCCACCCAGGATGAACTTGTATTTAACAAACAGCCCATCTTTTGCATTAAATGACAAAGAAGCTTAATCCAGCATTTCATAACCTGCTGCCCTCTGGAGGTGTTGGAGTAAAAGTCCCATCAGCTTGGGCTATGATGAGGATAGAGACTGAGGCTCAACTCCTTTAGAGAACAGATGGGAACTAAAAGATCTTCTACAGCAGTGGTTCTCAACCTGGGGTCCCCAGATGTTTTTGGCCTACAGCTCCCAGAAATCCCAGCCAGTTTACCAGCTGTTAGGATTTCTGGGGGTTGAATGCCAAAAACATTTGGGGACCCCAGGTTGAGAACCACTGTTCTACAGTGAATGCTTATATATCTAGGCCTGGAAAAGTTATTTTGTAGAACTACAACTCCCCCAAGCTAGCATATTCACCAAGTTCTGAAAGAGGCTGTTGACCCCCCAGTCTCTTGGACACATTTTATTTTCCTTCCTTTTGAGTTAAAGATTTGAGGGTTATTGTGGTGAGGGTGGTTCTGTAACTTCTGTTAAAGAAATGTCAGTGCTGGGAATAAAAGCTTTCATTCTCACACACAGTTTCCATAATAAGCAACAGTGAAAATAAAAGTAGATTTGCATACACATCCTGTAACTTCTGTATTTCAGCATAGGCTAATATCATTTAAATTTTCAAACATGGGACTTTTGAAATTTACTTGCAATCCACTCTTTTTATTTCCCAAATTCCAGATCAACATTCTAATCATGAAACTAACACTGGCTCTCCTCTGAACATTTGCTGACCTGACTGCCACTATCTGCTGATACTTCATAAGCTAGTGATACTGAATTTCAAGGTTAAGCTTTGCCAGCTTTCTTGAAGGGAAAAAAATAAACCAGGTCATGTACAGGAAATCATTTGTGTCCTGAAAATAAGCTGTATTATATACAGCATACATGGCACGTGAGTGGTGAGAACCAACTAAAAATAACAAATCCTTGCTCAAGAAGTCTCCACTCTGCTAACTAGACCAAAGTAACAAGGCCTAAAAATAGCTTTTGTACCCTTGAGTAAACCTATTTGCTGCAGCAACCTAGTTTTGTGCAGAGAGACCTACATTATGCAGGATCAGCCTACTGCTACATACAGTAGACTGGGTCAACACACTGGCAGATTAATTGCCTCTTGATCCCAACTTCTGTGGTCCCTCTGCCATTCCAACCCCTAAATTTGCTCCACAGCTTTCAAATGTATTAATGACAACGAGAAAACCTGTTGTTTAGAATTCTCCACTGGACTCTATTCTTAGATTGAATCATCCTCCTCAGAGGGTGACAGATGGCAGAGATAGAGGACCAGTAAAGTTACTGAAACGTTGTCAATATTCTGTCCTTCCTCTGATGGTGTTGGTGCCCTTGTCCTGTGCCTCAGGCAGCATTTTGGGTGAGTTCTTGAAATGTATTAAGACAAATAATGGGCTTTAAGTCACAAAGGCCTTGTGTGATCTGGTCTGATTTGCAGCAGAACTAGAAGGCAGAGATAAGTAAACAGCATCCACCCATCCCTTTCAAATTCACCCAGAAGGGAAGACAAATAAAATTAAATCTTAAGGAACAACTGCCTGGCAGAAAAGACCAAAATACTCTAAATGCAACAGATCAAGTCTGATCTTGGAATATAAGAAGCAAGATCAGTTCTGAATGGTTAACAATCAACAAGTACTTGGCACCGTAGGCTATATTTCAGAGGCAAATCACCTCTGAATATTCCTTGACTAAGAAAAAACCCTGAAAACAGGCAATTTGAAGGAACCTACAGGCACACATTAAACTAAATTGGACAGTGAACAACTCCAATTTTGACATTTGGCAAGCAGGACTGACTACAGACCATCAGAAATACCTGCCAACAACAAGTATTTATACTGCTAACAATGCTCATTATGAAAACACCCAGCATTCAGACTATATGTATATACCCAACCTTAAAACATGTTGCCTTGTTCAATCAATTCTTATCCAGGAAAATGTAAAATATCAAACACAGTGATTCTAAACTCTAGCAATCCAAGTATTTTGGACTTCAGCTCCCAGAATCTCTGACCATTGGTCAAGAGGGCTGAGGCTGCTGGGAGTTGAAGTCCAAAACACATGAAAGACCAGCATTGGGAATCACTGACCTAGAGCAGAACTTCTTAAACTGTTGGTGCCAACCCCAAATGTTGGGGGGTCACAAAATTTTGGCAACAGTAAACTATTTCTGCATGCCACTCATTTACACAAATGTTTTACTGTGTTTCCCTGAAAATAAGACAGTGTCTTATATTAATGTTTGCTCCCAAAGATGCGCTAGATCTTATTTTCAGAAGATGTCTTATTTTTCCATGAAAAAGAATTCACATTTATTGTTGAACAAAACATGAACATTTATTATATACTGTACAGTAGTTGTCATCACAAACCAGCATGACCATACAAACTGTGAATCCTATCAAGAATTCCTTGTTACTACCATTATTTCCATGTACAACAATCTATGGTACATACATTTACCGATCCTGCATGCTCTGGCATTTGGTTTGGCGGGCATGCTTCCAAACACAAACTTTGCTAGGTCTTACTTTTGGGGGAGACCTTATATTTAGCAATTCAGCAAATCCTCTACTAGGTCTTATTTTCAGGGGATGTCTTCTTTTCGGGGAAACAGGGTAGCAACAATGTGCAGTGTTCACAATGGACTCTGCAAAACATGCTTCCCATGTACTCCACTAAAAGGAAAATCAGCCTGGTTGAGCAAGTCTTGCAAATATGGATTTGTTTTCTGCATATACCTAGGCTCATACAAAAAAATCTTTGGTGGAAAGAGTCAGAGAGTGAAAATGTTCAAAAAGCCCTGATCTAAAGCATCCTTAAAGACGTCTAGGCATTCCAGGAAGGTGACTGCATAGCATCCAAGATGCCCACTAGTCTTGAAAGCTTATAGTCCGGGGACTGGAATGAACTGAGCGGAAAGGGACCCCCGGTGGTTCAAACTGGTATCTCCCGTGAATTTTTTCAAAGCCTTGGAGATTCTGCCTAAGGAGACTCAATGTTCAAACTCAGAGGCCAGGTCTGAGAAAGTAAACAAAACCAAATACTAAGCCAATGTACCCCAACCCTGGGATTTAAGTGTGAGGCTCCAGCTGGACCGTAAATGTCTCCCAAAACCCCTGGTGCACCTACATGGCAGGATTAATATAGTTTGGACACGGTTTTAACTGCACCGGCTCAATGCTACGGAATTCTAAGAATTGTAGTTTGGGGAGGCACCGGCCCTCTTTGGCAGAGAAGGCGAAAGACCTTGCCAATCTGTTGTTGCTATGATGCCATCGCACTGAGCTCGAGGGGGATCAAAGTGCATTAACTCTACAGTGTAGATGCACTCTAGGACACAGACAAAGGCTCTTCCAGGCCTCCCTCCCTCTGCCTAGCCAAGGCTGGGGTCTTTCTTGGGATGGAGAGTGGCAGAGACAGCAGTTGTCCCATCTTTGGGGCCTTTTGTTGCTGGCCTGAAGCGAAGCAGCTGCTCAGCAGCAGCAACAGCCGACTTCCGAGAGCGATTAGGTTTCCCCGCAGGGTGCAAAGCCCTCCCTTCTGTTGGATCGCCTTAGGAAAAAGGAAGGGAGGGGGAGCAGAGGGGGAAAAATAACTTTCCAGGTTGCAGATCATCAATCCTGACTCACAGATCTTTGCAAAAGAAAAAGGGAGGGCAGTTAACATTGCCTTCTCCTGGCATTTACAGGAGGAAAGCAATCTCAGTGAGTAGGAAACAAGATCCCATCCTCAGAGCTTCAGCAGAAGCGAGCTTGGTTTGGGCTTGGATAGGTGAACAAGGAGCTGACCCTCGGTATCCATGGACTCTGTATCCATGGCTTAGAAAATAACACAAGCCAACAAAACCAAACTTTTTGTAATCATCAGAAATGAGAGTACCATTGCTTAAATCAATTTTTACGCTGATTTTAAATATGTCTTTATTTTTTCCCCATCATGTCAACTTTTAAAAATATTATGAATGGTACATTACAACAGACTATTGTAAAGTCTGCACATTTCACATCATATTCGTGTAACACAAGCCAACAAGTATCTTTCATCAGATAGAATTGTAAGTCATTCTTACAGTTTTTGTGCTGAATTCAGATTTGTGTTTATTTTTTCTCTCTATAACATGTAGTTTTTGCAATGAGGCTAATAGAATAATTAATACACTCACACAATGATATCAATAGAATCTAATTAACCACAAGCCAACAAGTATTTTTTTTATCAGATATAATTTTAGATCATTCTTGGAGAGTTTTCTCTGCTGAATTCAGATCGGGTTTATTTTTTTCTCTATCACGTATAGTTTTTGCGAGGAGGCAAATAATTAATGCAATGGGGCAGCAAGTTAAAGCACTGAGCTGCTGAACTTGCTGACCGAGAGGTTGGCAGTTTGAACCTGGCAAAGCTGGGTGAGCTCTCTCTGTTAGCCGCAGCTTCTACCAACCTAACAGTTCGAAAACATGCAAATGTGAGTAGATCAATAGATACCGCTCTGGTGGGAAGGGAAGGTAGCGGCGCTCCATGCAGTCGGGCCGGCCACACGACCTTGGAGGTATCTACGGATAATGCCGACTCTTTGGCTTAGAAATGGAGATGAGCACCAACCTCAAGAGTTGGGCACGACTGGACTTAATGTCTAGGGAAAACCTTTAACTTTAGACCTTATACACTAGAACCAATAGAATCTAATGGACTCTATTATTATTCAAATTATTATTACTATTAAATATTATTATAATATAATAATTAATATTATTTATTATTCTATTAGTCTCATTGCAATAACTGGACGTGATAGGGGGGGAAATAAACACAGAACTGAATTTAATGCAAAAAAATTCTTTAAGAATGATTTTATCTGATGAAATTATATCTGATGAATATTATATCTGATGAAAAATGGGTGCATCTACAACAGACCTGGGCAAACTTTGGCCTTCCAGGGATTTTGGACTGCAACTCCCACCATTCCTAACAGCCTCAGGCCCCTTCCTTTTCCCCCCCAGCCGCTTAAGCAGCTGGAGGGGAAAAGGAAGGGGCCTGAGGCTGTTAGGAATGGTGGGAGTTGCAGTCCAAAACCCCTGGAAGGCCCAAGTTTGCCCATGCCTGGTCTACACTATTGTGTCAAACTGAAGACTCTGGGTTCTCCAAGCCTCGCCTGGCTTCCCTTTGTCTCTCGCTTCCAAGTCCTAAGAGTTTAATGAGGATCCCTTTGCTCCTAATCTCTCCCTCCTTTGAAACAAAACAAGAGCAAAAGCAGCCCACCAATGCAAACCCCCAACCCGCCTTTTTTGGCAGCGGAGCCCTTCTTACTCACCAGTGAATGGGGAAGAAAACAGACATGAAGTCCGAACAAAGGAGCGTCCTTGTGGATCTGGGCACAAAGCGTGCGAGAAGGAGGAGGAGCAGAAACACCTGCTGAGGCGCACAAACACTCAGGAGAAAAGGAAACAAAACACACTACGGAGACGCGAACCTTAAAACTGCCACAAAGCCAACTAACGCGCAGCGCTTCGAGGACGGCGGCTTTTATAACCGGAGGGGGCGTGGCCCGGCGGCTCGGCCCCGCCCCCTGCCCACTATGACGTCACCCCCAAATCATGAATGGTTTTCTTGCGTCCAGCTGGGAAGAGAGGCACAAGCGCCGGCGCGTTCCTATTGGCCGAGGCGCGATGGCATCATCCTCGGAGGGCTGCTGTTACCTAACCTGGATCTTAGCCGCTCAAGCCAATGCGTCTCCCACTCCCTTTTTTCTTCGCTAGGAGATGTAAAAGAGGGAGGGAAAAAAGAAATAAGAATAATAAAATATTCCACTCCTTTTGGGGAGAGATTGAGAGAGAGGGAAATCAACCCATCAGCAGAGTATTTTGCCAACGCAAGAGGATGCAATTGCTAAAACGGCCAGGAGCGCCATTGACGCTCTTTCATTCATAAGAATCAGGGGCGGGTTGAGTCTCTCTTGTCACTGGCCCGTCATTGCAGTGAAATCCAGCTGGGCTTCTTACCAGCCCTGAGGACACACAAATTACTGTGCCGAATTGTTGTGCATTTCCCATGTTCCAGAAGCAGACTCTCCTGACGTTTCTCCCACATCTATGACAGTCATCCTCAGAGGTTGTGAGGTATATGGAGAAACTCTAGTTTATCCATGCCTCACAGCCTCTGAGGATGCCTGCCATAGATGTGGGCGAAACGTCAGGAGAGAATATTTCTGGAACATGTCCACACAGCCCGAAAGACATACAACAACCCTGTGATCCCCATGAAAGCCTTCGACAACACATTAAGCAAGGGAGGTTTATTTATTTATTTATATATTATTAAAACCTATATGCCACCACTCCCCTAGGGCTCGGGGTGGCTTACAAGAACAGGCTAAAATCTAACAATTTAAAAACATCTTAAAAACATCTTTTAAAACATCTTAAAAACATCCTAAAAGCATCTTTTAAAAACATTAAGGTAAAGGTAAAGGTTTTCCCCTGGCATTAAGTCCAGTTGTGACCGACTCATGGGGTTGGTGCTCATCTCCATTTCTAAGCCGAAGAGCTGGCATTGTCTGTAGACACCTCCAAGGTCATGTGGCCGGCATGACTGCTTGGAGCACCATAACCTTCCCGCCAGAGCAGTACCTATTGATCTACTCACATTTGTATGCTTTCGAACTGCTAGGTTGGCAGAAGCTGGGGCTGACAACAAGGCCTTCGCTCCCCAGATTCGAACCTGCAACCTTTCAGTCCACAAGTTCAGCAGCTCAGCATTTTAACATGCTGCACCACAGAAATGCTACACAGACTACACAGAGAAGCCATTGAAATCCACAAGCATGTGGACCATTTCAAGAAAACAGAGGAAACCATGAAAATAAACAAAATCTGGCTACCAGTATTTTTTTTTAAAAAAAATTCTAAAATCAGGACAGTAAATAAAGAGCAACACTCAAAAAAAGAGGAATTCCAGACAAGAAACAATCAGGGCCAGCTAACACCTCCCAACAAAGAATCCCTCCAGGCCAGACTCTGAAGCTGAAAGGCCATTCAATGCTAAACAAGATGGCCAATTTACAACATTCACACTTGCCTCAGACAGACAAGAGTTCTTTCTCCCACCCTGGACTTTCCACAGATATATAAACCCCACTTGCCTAGTTTTCAACAGACCTCACAAACATTGAGGATGCCTGCCATAGTTGTGGGTGAAACATCAGGAGAAACTACTACCGGAGCATGGCCATACAGCCCAGAAAACTCACAGCAACAACAGAATGAATACAGTTTGACACCACTTTAACTGCTGTAGCCTTCTTTCCCAAATAATGCCTCTCCAAACTACAAATCCCAGGATTCTAAAGCAGTGCCAAATTGCTGTAATTCTACAGTGTAAATGTCCCCTCCCATAGTTTTCTTTTCCCTTTTCTTGGAAAAGGTGAGGATTGAACCTGGGGCCTTTTGTAGGCAAAATACAAGCCGTACTCCTCCTCCTCCTTTCTCCCTTAAACCCGCACATAAACATCTGATGCCAATTTCCTCCATTTCTTTTACGACTTGCCCTTTCACCAACACCTGTTTTCCTGGTTCCTAGAACAGACACACCGCTGTGTTGTGAATAAACTCCAGTCAGCAAAACCAGTCTTCTTTAACCCTGCCCTCCCCATCAGCTTCAAATCTTTGGGGTTTTAGAAATCATGTCAGAAGCGAATTGAAAATATGCTACAAATTGCTTCTGGTGTGAGAGAATCAGCTGTCTACAAAAACATCACTCAGGGTATGCCCAGATGTGTTACTATCCTGTGGGAGGCTTCTCTCATGTCCTTGCATGGGAAGCTGGGGCTGACAGACGGGAGCTCACCCTGTCTCGTGGATTTGAACTGCCGACCTTCAGGTCAGCAGTTCAGCTGACACAAGGGATTAACCTATTGCACCACCGTAGCTCCCTAGATCTTTGGGTTACAGGTACCCCCATTTGAGCTGGAAGAAGAAACTGAATGTTGTGGACGGGGCTTACTTCAGAAGTGTTGCTTTCCTGCAGGAAGGAACTTCAGTACAAAACCTTTTATATCAACCTCAGTCCTATTCCAGAACAGAGAGACATGATTGAGACCAAAATCAGGCCTGAATCCTTTATGCCTCTATCCCTTCTCCTTCAAGGCAGCTCCAAGTTGTGAGGAAGTGGAGAAATGTCTCCTGCTCTCCTAAAACATTCCCTGGTATAAGTTCTACTATAAGTTCTCCAGGCTATCATTGGCATTTTGTAACTTGACCACATCTGTGGATGGATACTTCTACGTAGCCACATAACTTGCATCAAAATATGGATTAAAGAAATCCAGTTCCACTCTAGAAAGTCTCATGGAAAATATGAAAAAGCCCCTGTGGTTTTTGCAAAGCTCCCCTTGTGCTGAATTGATCCAACATTATTTTTTCTTACCCTGTTAGGAGAAATACCCTGAACTGCACCAGCCCATTGGGTGGGAATCAGCAATGGAGCTCATCTTCCACCTCAAAAGAAAAAAGGGGAAAGAGATTTCTTCTCAGAGAAGAAGGGGAAAAGGTGTTTAAATAGAGTGCCATATCTACTTCCTTTATCTGAATTTTCTAGAGGAGGCACTGTTTACTTTAGTGCTGCGCATTTTCCTCCCGAATTTCTGCCCTGCAGTGTCCATACACTGATCAGCTGCAACACACTTTATGGCCAATTTTGGACTTTCTCCTGACTTTTTGAATTAATTACCTGTTTTCTATGTGGATGCACATTGCAGCGCACATTAAGGGTGTGTATTTTCTAGCCACCCCCTACTTATAACCCACATCAATCTGGATTTTACACTATGTGTAGATGGAACCTGTGTCTTCCTGAAGGCTGAAGGAGAAGGTCAAAAGTTGACCACAAGAAAAAGAATAGATAAAACCATGCTAAAGCAAAAGTACAGTCAGCCTTACACATTTGCGGGTTTGATTATTCCCAGATTTGATTAAAGTATTATCTCTAGGAATTTCAAGATACTCCAGTGATACTCTATGGCCAATTTCCACCAGAGGACTTGAAATTTGTAAAGAGAATACCTCTCTAGAAATTTCAAGTAGTAAAGGTAAAGGTTTTCCCCTGACATTAAATTTAGTCATGTCCGACTCTGGGGGGTGGTGCTCATCTCCATTTCTAAACCGAAGAGCCAGCATTGTCCATAGACACCTCCAAGGTCATGTGACCGGCATGACTGCATGGAGCACCTTACCTTACCGTCGGATTGGTACCTATTAATCTATTCACATCTGCATGTTTACGAACTGCTAGGTTGGCAGAAGCTGGGGCTAACATTGGGAGCTCTCCCCACTCCTTGGATTTGAACCACTGACCTTTTGGTCAGCAAGTTCAGCAGCTCAGTGATTTAACCCTCTACGCCACAGGGGGGTTAAGGAAATGTATAGTATTCTAGTGCAATTCTGTGATCAGTTTCTGGAAGGAGTTAACCAAAGTCCTAGGGCCCTTCTATACTGCCATATAATCCAGATTATCAAAGTAGATAATCCACATTATCTGCTTCAAACTGAATTCTATGAGTCTACACTGCCATATAATCCAGTTCAAAAAGGATAATCTGGATTTTATATGGCGGTGTCGAAGGATCCATAGAATCATCATTCCATGATTCTATAAAGATATGCTGGAGGATGTAGAGATTGCTAGAAAGGTTTGTCACTATCACAGGGATCTGTGCCTCAACCCCGGCATGTGTGGAGAGCTGACTGTATTGTGAATCAAATAAAAATGAGAAGCCACAGAATTATTAAGCACATAAGAATCCCAAGGAAAAGCAAATAAGCATTATTAGAACATTCTGACCTCATCATTGGCAAATCATCACTACTAAAAACAGTAACAACCTGAAGGAAGGGGTTCAAAATGGATCGTTTTTAATGTGGTGCTTGCTTAGTAATTTTCCATTAGGTCTTGATGACTGCTGTTTCATGGTTGGCTGATACATTCCCTAATGCCCTCCTATGATTTGCTATATGTTGTTATATGCTGTTGCTAAGTGGATTTTCCAAAATGGTAAGGTGTGTTTTTGCTTCAGTGCCAGATTGCACAGATGCTGTGCTGACATCTGAGCTGGCACTGTGCTGTTAAATAAAATGCTGTTGTCAATTCACTACGCCTTTCTACTGGAACCACAAATGGGCAGGTTTCCCTTTCACTGCCTGCCTGCTTGACGTTTCCAGAAATCCTTGTCCCAGTTTCAATTGTTTCTGTTCACATTGATGGTTTTCTGGAGATTGTTGCCACCTTTCCCCTTCTGCTTTCATTCCAGTGAACGGAGGTGCCAGAGGAAGGAGGGATGGCCATAGGTCCCCAGGACAAATGAGGACACGGTGTAATGGTTTGTGGCACACTTGGGGAAAGGGTGTGTGTGCGGAGTTGCTTGTTTAGTAGTTGTAATTTGTGGTCTTTCAGATATTGGATTGCAACTCCTCAATTAGCAAAGCCAGTGGGGAGGTAGAATGGACTATGCTCCAAACAAGATGTAGAGATCCATGGTTTGCCTACATCCGTAGTTCTCAACCTGTGGGTCCCCAGGTGTTTTGGCCTACAACTCCCAGAAATCCCAGCTAGTTTACAAGCTTTTAGGATTTCTGGCCAAAACATCTGGGGACCCATAGGTTGAGAACCACTGATGTAGACAAACCATGGATCTCTACATCTTGCTTGGAGTGTAGCCCACAGGTTGAGAACCACTGGTCTACAAAGACCAAAATAAACTCCACTTCATAGGTGCTTCAATCCTGACATGACATTTTTGACAATTTGCAATAAGTTTCTTTAGGCTTTAATCTTGTTGAAAAATACTTACTTTTTACCCCACAATTTTACAGGAAATTTGTATTTTCTGGTGTATGACCATCCCTTTAGCCCACTGCTATGGGACCCAACTCCAAATGGAGTCTCCTTAGCTCAATGTCAGGGTTGCCCCCCCCACCAAAATTCTGAATGTCATCTAGTGGTTACTTTAGATATTTACACCAATCTTTTATGTAGGGGTTACAGTGAACTCTACAGAAAATGCTTCAGTTGTACTTCATTTAAAAAATCAGCCTGTTTAGCAAGCCTTGGAAATGCTGATCTGCTATCAATATATGTTTGATTTTATACCTATTTTATATAATATATATCCTGGGTTATGTAAAGATTTCTTGGACAGAAAGGAGACATGAATGAAAATGTTTAAGAAGCCCTGCTCTAGCCAATACTATAGGAGTTAGTGGTAGGCTGAGCTGATGTGATCATTCCTACCAGGAAATGGTATGTATGTGTGGATATTTGCATATCAGTACATTACTATTGGCGCACCCCTGCTTACCCAAAAATATGTTTATTTGCATGCATGATGGGAGGGAAAAAGCAGAATGGCCACAATCATGTAGCCAAAAAAATAGAAGATTGGAAATGTGGAGGTGGGTTTGCTTGGGGAAATGTGTGTCCGGATATGGCAACCTCACCACAATGTGTTTGATGTATGGCAGTGGTTCTCAGCCTGTGAGTCCCCAGATGTTTTAGCCTTCAATTCCCAGAAATCCTAGCAGCTGGTAAACTGGCTGGGATTTCTGGGAGTTGTAGGTCAAAATACTTAGGGACCCACAGGTTGAGAACCTGTGCGATCAGTTGCGATCGGGTGCAAGAATACTGGAGAATGATTGAAGGAGAAATCAATAGAATGCTAAATCTACAAATAGTAATAGTTAATAGAAATGTACTACATGCAAGGATAACAGAAGTGAAGAATATACAAAAAGAAAAAATGATTGACAAATTAATAGCATGTGCACAAATTGTTTTAGTGAGCGGTTGGAAAGATAAAACAAAATGGACTCTGACGAATTGGTATAAGTATATAGTTGATATGTTAAATGTAGAAATCACAAATTGCAAATGGAATAATATAGATAAAATTGAAAATATTGCAATAATCAAGGGGATGTGGGAACCAGTTAAGAACTATTTAGAGAATGTACTAAGATGTGGAGTGGAAAAATTAAGATTGAGATTGATATTTCAAATGTAACTTCTGTAGTTTGTTGTATAAAGTGTATGTACAAGGAGGGGAGGGTGGGAGTGGGATAAAATGACAAAACAACAATAAAAAATTTTTTTTAAAAAAGAAGAGAACCACTGATGTATGGAGTGTCATTGTAGAATCAATGAAGATCAGAAAAATACAGTGCCAAACAGGAGGTTTTTTTCCTCACTGTGGACAAGTCCCTACTCTAGATGGATCAACGTATGTTAGAGAGATCATCATTATTTCCTTCCCTCATTCCCCTCGCACTGCCAATTTTGGGTGATTTCCCGTTTCCCCTTTTTGTTAGCAGCATGCTTGGTCACCTCATTTCTTAACAAAAGTAGTTGTGCCAGAAATAGAACTCTGGTCAGGTAATAATCATATAAAATAAATACTGAGGAAAATAGATACTGAGGACTACATTCCATGTCTTATATCCTTCCAAACATACATATGCCATTTCAATCCTAAAGATGTTCAGTTAGAACTAAATTGCATTGGTTTTGAAAATGTTTACATCCAAGCAACTATTTTTAGCACCACAATCTTGATTATAATTCTAATTCTGTTTGTTATTTTATTTCGCAGTGGGCTTTGGCATCTAGTTTTTCTTCTGTAAAGGGAGGGGTGTTGTACTGAGAACAATAGAAAGTCCTTCTTGATCTGATTTGTGGAAGTAGGTCATGCTACTTGCAGCAGTGATGAATGCAGCAGACCCAGAAAAGGGCGTTTATGTAAAATTCATGTCCAGCTTTATAGTCCTTAGTGTCCTGAGCTCACAGCATTTTTCCTCCATTGAGATTTCCCTTTTATTTTTTCTAAATTACAGGAAAAGGGAACAGCTTTCTGGTATGGCAAAACAGTGGTGGAAAGCTGTACCTGATAAATGTTATGTGTGTTATGCAAGTATTAAAGGTGGGGGGCACTTTTGGTACTATCAGAACAATAATAACTGATTTCTTTGTCCAATTTTTTTTGAGACAAACAGAATTATCAGTATTCCTCTCCCTCACAACTACTGTACTTATTTTGTGAGAGTCAAAGAAAATGTTAAAGGGAATGGGTATAGATACATCTTCTCTGAATGGCAGAGAAGACTAAAGATATTGTAAAACGACAACTCCCACGATTCCAAAGAATTGAACAATGGCAATTAAAGTGATGTTAAACTACATCAACCTTTCCATGTAAATGCACCCTATATCATCTGCCTCTGAGAGCAAATTCAAATGCCTCCATTCAGCCTTATCACAGTAGACTTAGGGTTCCTCTATACTGTAGATTTAATACATTTTGGCTCCATTTTCACTGCCATGGCTCAATGCTCTGGAAACCTGGTCTTTTTAAAAAAAATTTATGGTCTTTAGACTTCTCTGTGGCACAATGGGTTAAACCCTTGTGTTAGCTGAACTGCTGACCTAAAGGTTGGCAGTTTGAATCCGCAAAATGGAGTGAGCTCCCATCTGTCAGTTCTAGCTTCCCATGCAGAGACATGAAAGAAGCCCCCCCTCCCCCCGCAGGATGGTAACACACCCAGGCATCCCTTGCACAATGTCTTTGAATACGGCTGATTCTCTCACAGCAGAAGTGACTTGCAGTATGTTCTCAATTCGATTCTGACACGATAAAAAAGCCTTCTGTGTCAGAGAAGGCTAGTGCCTCATCAAACTACAAATCCCAAGATTCCATTGCATTGAGCCATGGATTGTTTCTCGGCCTTTTGGCTAAGAACAAGTGCATTGAGCCATGGCAGTTAAAGTGGTGTCAAACTGCATTCATTCTACAGTGCAGATGCACCCCAAGACTGTGACAGTTTATGCTACCAACTTCATTCTCTCAGTCTTTAAAATACTAAAAGATCCCTTCTCCTCTCTTTGAAATAGAAGATATATAGAATTTTAATACTTTAGATAATGTGTGTAATGGTAATTGATATGAAGAAATAGATGGCTTAATTATAAATTTGGACTATGTTTCTCTTTCCACTCACTCCCTCCCTCCCTCTTTCTCTGCAAGATATAGATATTTGTAAGACTTAATTTACTAACACTAACTCCACTACCCCACCTTCTCTCTTCTTCCTTTCCCTCCTGACTTTCCCATCTCCCCCTCTTGTGTGGAAAAAATTGAAAATATTCAATAAAAACATCAAAAGAAAGAAATTCCTTTGTGTACTGATGTTTCATATCAGCATGACTACGTCGTTGTTTCTAACCTAAAAGAACAAAAGCGGAAATAAGATAAGATAGTAAATTAATGTTTTGTTTGCTTTTCTTCCCCAGCAGGAGGGGGAAAGGCTTGAAGAGCTACCTACTCAGGTGACAATATGGGATTTCCTGTTGCCCTTTGGTCAATGGAATTTCTTATCTTTTCTTCTGCGATGGGATTTCCTGTTGCACTCCAGACAGTCACATTTCTTGGACTAGCCAGAAAACACAAACACACCTTGAGAAATTAAAAAAAAAAAACAGTCAGAAAGTCTAAAGTGAGGGAATACACTCATCTAGCACTATATGACTATATCAAAGAGAAGTTACATCAATTTACTTGCATTGGTGTGTGATAATTCAGGCTTACAGCAACCAGCACACACATATAGTCTATGGTATTTGTTAATGCTGGAGTCTAAGTGTTTTTCAGTCTCCCCATCAACATTTGTAGTAGAGAGCTGTTTTCCCAACTATTCTAGTTCTGTATAAATTTATAATAGTACGTATGCTGCTTACCTGTTTCTTCCATTTTAGAAGGTGGAGGTGCTCCAGAGTGTGATGGAGGCTCCTTCTTTGGAGGCTTTTAAGAAGAGGCTGGATGGCCATCTGTCGGGGATGGTTTGAATGCGATTTTCCTGCTTCTTGGCAGGGGTTTGGACTGGATGGCCTGTGAGGTCACGTCCAACTCTATGATTCTATGAAAATGAGACTGAAGTTATCCTGGGAGAAGTATGTTGCCCCTACATGTACAGGTTTCCATTACATAATGCATACACTGTGGCCGTGCAGGAGTATTGTGAAGGAAAACTGGCCTCCCACAGCCTTGTAATGCTATGATTTTAATTATGTTAATGCTGTCTTACTTTTTATTGTTCTTAATGATATTATTAACTAAAGGTGGAATGTAAATTCGAGTCACTCTTAACATCATCATTGTCTAGAATCTCTCCCTCCACATCATCTGAGAATAGCAGACCATTACTCTAATTGCTTCTGCTTATAAATAAGATATGTCCAAGGAGGTGTTGTTTCAGCCTTTCATGATTGTTCTACAAAGCTTGCGGGTTTATCCAATTATACAAATTACACAGGCATAAAAATCCCACACTTCACTTTCTGAACTAGGAAAAATGAACAAGGAAATGTACGGGATGCTTCTCTTAAACCAGATATCGTGGTTGTGGTGTGTGTTTATTTCTTTTTCAGATTCAGAGAAGCATATGGCTGTATACTTTTGTAGAGAAAAGTGAAATACTGTAGTCTTCACAAGCTTCATGAAATAGGCTACATGCTATCAGGAAAGGTGGAGACATTAGGGTTCGAGGCTACCTCTGGCATGTAAATACACACATGCACAAATTGGTTCCAGTGGTCCAGGAGTGTCAAACTCATTTTCATCAACCTGATAGTTCTCTTCAAAGAGCTGTTGACTCCGTAGACAGAGCCATCTATAATATTTTTTCATAGTGGTCGGTGAACTTTACTATTTATCCAGTTTTGGTTCCCAGATGTTATTGAATCACACCTCTCATCACTTTTGATTATCTGCCATGAGGACTGGGGATAATCAGAATTGCAACCCAACAGCACTTGTATGCTTTAGGAGTTAGGGAAAGGTTAAAGGACATTTTAAAGTCAGACATCATGTTCACAATTCATGTCAAAATTGAAACCCCATTATTCTGACTAAACATAAGAAACAGCAGACTTCCAGATGTTACAATATTACAACTTGCATTAGCTCTAGTAATGATGTCTAATAATAGGGAATACAGGAGTTGTAATCCTACATCTCCACGGTGGTTCCCAACCTTTGGACCTCCAAGTGTTTTGGACTTCAACTCCCAGAAGTCCCAGCCAGCTTACCTGCTATTGGGAACTGTGGGAGCTGAAGTCCAAAACACCTGGAGGCCCAAAGGTTGGGAACCACTGATAGAGGATCACATAAAATGACTTGGTTGGCTGGGTTTGGCCTGCAGGTCTTGAATTTAACACATGTGAAATAGACATTTATTCCCTAGGACCAATGCAAATTCTCAACCCACCCCTATAATGTGCTTGGCAATTGTCTGACTTGGGGGTCTTGGAAAATGTTTGCTTTAGCACGTTTTTTCCCCTGGATAAGGTCATCTCCAGATAGGTATGGGATACATGCAGATTGTTTGATGGATGGTCTTACCTTTAGCATAGGAGACAGACAGTGCAATAGATGTTTTACACTTCTTTTTGATTTCAAAAAGATAGGAAAAATGATTTTTTTTGGTCTTCAAACAGTGGATGACAGGCATCCCCAGTATTCTAGTTATAAACCCCTGCTTAACCTCCTAATAGTTCCTCATTATATGTATATATCAGACTTGAAAGAATTAATTATGAAATGAGATTCACAGAATCCTTCAGCTAAAGTGGCCAGTGCCTATGCTGTCTTGGGAATTCTGAAAGTTGTGGCCCAAAAAGTACTTTTTCCAAAGTCTGGGGAATCCTATGTATATTTAGGTAGGAATGGGCTGCTCTGAATTTAGTGGTGCTGGTTTCTGAAGAGACATGCATAAATTATAAAATATTCCAAGTTAGTTTAATGTATCTTTTTCAGTCACTTCAAATACTGAAATGAACACAAATTTGGCATCAGAAATGGCAAAATGCACAAATTGCAAATGGGTGAAATCCTTGTGCTGGCAGGACTGCTGACCTGAAGGTGGACTGCTGACCTGAAAGTTGCTGGTTCGAATCTGGGGGACCGTGGATGTCAGTTCCAGCTCCCCATGCGGGAACATAAGAGAAGCCTCCTACAAGGATGCTAAAACATCAAAAGATCCAGGCATCCCCTGGACAACGTCCTTGTAGACGGCCAAATCTCTCACACCAGAAGCAACTTGCAGTTTCTCAAGTCACTCCTGACCAAAAAAAGTGGAATACTCATTCTAAGTCACTCTGTCTGTGACCTCACAGAGGTCTTTCTTAAACAAAAAGACAGATTCTTGTCCTAAAGATCTGAATAAGAGGTTCAGGTCTTAGATCTTCTAACTTGAGTAGGCACAAAATAATTTGAAAATCACATCACATGGGTTAATCAGCTTATCAATATCTTTCAAAAAGACAATGATACTTGGCTGCGAGTGATCTGCTATGACAAGATAATGTTGCCAGTCAATTGCTCATTGTAAGTAATGATCAATATTTATACTTTTTGCAATTCTTTCTCACCCTGCTGTTTAAATCCTTTCCGTTCAAGGATATATAGAATGATCTCCTAACAAAAAGCTGTGCTCCAGTGTGATAGTCTTTGTTAAATTTATTTTTTAGTGTTAGGGCCCACTGCCTTGATAGCCTGAAAATTTGAAACTATTTGACTGCCTCCCCCAACAGGATACTGTCAGAGGAGAATTTAAGAGTCAGTGTAATGCAGTCCTTTGAGCCTTAGAGCGCTTTCAGACAGGACTAAAACATGGGTTTTAAAGATAGGACAACCCCCCTCCCCAAACCTGAGAACATGTGGTCCCGGGATTTCTCCCCCCACCGTCCTCACAGGCTTCCTCTGTATTGGATCAAGATGGAGGGTGGACAGGGGACACCTGGTGGAAGGTTTTTTTAATTTTAAAAAAATCATTCCGTTATGCGCAGGATCGTATATATTCACATGCAAATATCTTAATAGAAATACAAGTAGATTTACAAGTGCTCATATGAGGTTCCGCATATAACGGAGGGAATTTTTTCTATATATAAAAAAAAAACTTCTGCAGGATTTCTCTCTTCTCCCAATTGTTTATTCGAGCTCTGTTTAATATTATAAAGTTTAAAATAAAGAGTTTTAGAGATTTCTAATTGCTCTCCATTTGTGCTTCCTTTAAATCAGCTGTGTGTCCATTTCACAGCCCAGTCAGCTGGTCAGCTGTTTCAGGCTTTTTAAAAGAGGACATGTGTTGGCGCAGTCTCCACAGGGGGGAGTGGGGTGGAGTAGAAAGGAAAGGAAATCACATGTTTTTCACGAGTACAGGGATATACAGTGATGCAAATATGCACATTTTCCAGCTGGAATTGTGATAAAAGGGGACCACATATTTTCATCCGTTGTAGTGAATCAGCGCAGATTTAATGCTAGTGTCATGTAACCACCTCCCTCTTTTAACTCTGGAAATCCCATGCTTTAGGTGCTGTGTAGGTGGGCCCTTAGACTAGCAGTCTAAGAGACCAGAGTTCAAATCCCTGTTCAACCATGGAAACCCAGTGGGCAGATTCGATTATCTTACCCTCTGAGAAAGACAACAACAAAGCTCCTCTAAACAAATCTTGCTAAGTAAAGCATCATGATAGAAATGACTTTTAGGCACACAGAAATAACAAGAGGCTTCTTTCTGCATTTGTCACCATTCAGCAAACATACCTCCTTGCTAGGCTTCTTCCACATCATTTGAATTTGAGCTAATAATTACAAAAAACTAATCGTATGTAAAAGCCCCTCCCTATTACTTCATGCTAAGGAATCTGGCAAAGAAAACACAGACCCCTGGGCACATGACATCATTGCTGCTGCTCTGTTGTTGACACATTCATTCCTGAACAAGAAAATGTTTTACTCTGATTTTGCTCCTATTCCCTATTAATCTTCCTGCTTTTACCTACTTTTTGGTCTCCTGGAATTGGAAAGAATCTCAATGGCCATGTAATCCAGTTTCCTTCCAGTGTAGGAATCCACAGGTAAAACATCTTTGAGTGGTTGGGGGTTTGTCAAATCTTTGTTTAAAAACTTCTAAAGAAAGTGATGCTACGACTTGCCAAGCTAGATTATTCATTCAACAAATGTTTTGGGCACAGTTCCCACAACCCCTTACCACTAGTTATGTGGGATGAGAGTTGCGGGGCAGAAGAACTGAACAGTAAAAGCTTTTTCATTCCTGATCTACACTATGATCCTGACGGCAGATCATATTTTTCAAAACTATTATGTTTGCAGTATGTACATCCCTATAATCGATTCTCCTCCCAGTAAAATACACTGCGTGAGCACAATTGACACATGTCTTTAAACACTTGTATGAGGAATACTAGATGCATCTTTGTGTATGTTTTTGCTGTCAGAGGCTAAACCAGTCTTTGTATGAAATGCATCCTTGTGCATTTATAAGAATTAATGTCACACAGTCTCCAGAATTGTTCCACGTCATCTCGCATCATCAAATGGCATGGGGGATCCGGCACCCCATGCCATGAATCACCCGCACTACAGATGTCTTTGATCCCATGTGGGGAAGCATGGAGCACGCATGGAGCACTCGGCTTCCCCCATTGATTCCAATGGCAACATGGGAAGCTTCCCATGTTGCTATGGCAGTGGCTCCACTCTCCTTCATGTATGGAACCATGCTGATAGGCTCCGTGGATGACCTGGGCTAAACTGGCACATGTTGCTGATTTTAGCCCTTTGGGATGAGGACATAAGAGACATGAAAGGACTACTATTTTGATGTATGTACAGTATTTGCAAGTTGGCCCTCCTTTTGGTGCCTGTTGTGGGAAAGGCTGTGTACTGTTCTGTTCCTAGAAGAGTAGAATGTTGTGTGTATGTTAAATGTACACATGTGAAATTTATCTGATCATATGTCATTGTGATTTGGGCATGCCTATGTTAAGTTACTAACATCTGCATGTCTATATTCACTAAGTAGTTTGTAAGTTACTTTTTTATTTTGTGTCATTTTTATTTCATGTCAAAAGCATTACATAATAAATAAGTTAAAAAGCAATAAAATAAAAGAATCACAAACAGCTAAATAGTTATAGACCAAAAGTGGGCAAAAAAGGTTTTAAAAAAGTAAGTTATTTAATAGGAGTTTAGTCATAGCATAGCATGAGACCCTTTTGGGGTGAGGTAGAGTGGGGTAGAAATATAGTAAATAAATGTACTTGTGGTGATTTTGTTTGTTTGATCACATCCTCTCTTCCTCTATGACTCTAACCTGCAGCCATTTTTACTTCTTACCTCTCTCCCTTTGTTTGCCTATACACATGTAATTCATAAGTGCTTTAAAATTACTTTTAAATGTTTTGCAGCAGATATTATGCTTACTTTTTTTTCTTAGACTCACTTAGTTGGATAAGCAACAAATTGGTTTTTATTCAGGTTCTGCCTTGTCAATTTGATCATTTTGCTTGAGAAATGTACTATCATTGCTCACTTTTGCCAAACTATTGGATTTGATTATCTCACTCTTTCTTGATAAAACTTTTAGGGTTTTGTTTTCTTTTATTGTGAGTAGGGGTGGAAAGAATGTTCATTATTATTACTGGGTTGGGGAAAAAAGAATTTGTATCATTCAGGAAAAATAGCAGACCAGCAAGAATCTTGTGCATTTCTAACTATGTTTGAATGTCCCAAAGTGTTACAAAAATATTCTGTTTAGGAAAACATATGGATACCCACACCCACAAAACTCTGCACAAGAAACAGTTTGGTATTAAAAACATGCATTTTTAATTCATTTGCAATACTACAGACTGTTTAAATGTGGGGAGGAATATTTATTTTCTCCCACAGCAGGGAGAAAACTGCATGAAAGTACAAAATACTCAAGGATTTGCATCCCTAGTTGTGTTTAGTGTTGTTTTGTATATTTTATCATTTGCACTTATATGGAGTGATATGAGAGGTAAAGGATGCTCTCAAGAGTAGATTTTCCTAATGGTTGCAACAACATAAATAATAGCACCCAGTGCTTAACCAATTTTGCTTTAGAGAAGTGGCACCGTTTTTAGCTTAGAACTGTGTCCTATGGGGTAGACTTTAAAAGATATTTTTGTTTTAGAACCAAAGTGCCTCAGTCATATTGTACAACTCTCATTTTGACCTCTTCTCTTGTAGATAATGCACAAGAGAAAAGGAATGTGGGTGAGGTCAGTCTTAAAAATGTCAGTAGCCTAACTCAGTTCTCATGCTCCTTTATACCTTTACAAAATAACCATTCAAGGACAGAACAGAATCTCCCAGCCTTGTAACTAAAGAGTGAATCCTTGTTCTTTGTTTTCTCCTTTGATAACACTTCTTAAGTTTTACTCTGAACATTAAACTAATATTCTTCAGCACATGTGCTGTGATTGCTACTATCTCACCCCAACATGAATTTGTAAATTTGTAATAACCAATCAATAAACTGTTTCTCGTGACTCATAAAAGAAGATGGCCAGTCTGCATTCTTGGTGAGAGAAAGGAACATTCTTTGATTAACAAGAGGTTGGGCCATCATCTTTCTCCACTGGCTTGAGAATTCCCTTAGGGTCCGTGCAATTGTGTGGCATTCTTGCCTGCCTCTTACAGCAAGAGCTGGGTTTCCTTGTGACAGTAAAATCTTTTGTTTAGCATAGGTTGAGTGTTCATGAAGCACAAAGACTAGTGACTAAGCAGAGTGATAAGTACATTTGATTACATGGTTAACACCGTGGCTTTTGGACCCAGGAGCAGCAGTTAAGCAATGAACAGACCACATCTTTTCCCATCCCGGGACCACACAATGGAAAGTTTAGTCCATGCATTGATGCCCTGAAGGCCACCAGTGAAGTTTATAGCAACAGAGAGGCTTTCTTTTAAAAGAAAAGATTTCTTGAACTAAGATTGTGATCTTAAGGTTTGTTTGCTTTCTAAAAATCAAATAAAAAGCACCCCAAGGTCTTCTTGATAAAATCAAACAATTGGAAGGATCAGTTTTTACAAGGACAAAGGGCACCTATGATCAGGCACTTCAGCAAGTCTTTTAAAAGATAAGTTTCATTAGTTGTTGTTTTGCTTCAAAGAGGACCCAGTGAATAAATATACAGTTTCTGTGGAGCCTGCCGCAGAACAAAATTTTGCATTGTGTAGTACTGCTTTTACGTGATTCCAGTCACCCCATTTATCCGCAACAGTTTGTTATCAGCCTGTGTCCAGGGAGCCCATTCACTCCATAGAAAAACAGTGACAATTTCCTCATCCCTGTGCTTCCCCAGTCCCCAAGAATTGTTTGTACTTTTTTGAACATTGAAATTTTCCTAAAATTAACATTTTCAATGGTTACAAAATTAACACCTGACCAGAAAACATAAGAAAACATCACCATTACTTATTTATATACAGTGTTCCCTCACTACTTCACAGTTCACTTTTCGCGGATTTGCTGTTTCACAGTTTTTTAATAAACTCTAAAAAACTATTATAAATCATAAAAAAATTACAATTTACAGCCTAAGGAAGGGAGGAAGGAGAAGCCAAAGGGAGAGAAAAGGAGCCCAAGAGGCAACAGGAGGAGAAGTAGGCTGTTTATCAGCACATGATTAGTTGATAAAGACTTAAATAGTGTATAACTACTAAAATAATGTATAAATATTAAAATAAATATAGTGTCCCTACTTTGCGGATTTTCACTTATTGCGGGTGGTCCTGGAACCTAACCCCAGCGATAAGTGAGGGGACACTGTAGTGCTAACAATGGACCGTGGTGCTGCAGTGTGTTAAACCGCTAAGTTGTAGAACTTACCAAGCAGAAGGTCGGCAGTTTAATTCCATGGTTGGGTGAGTTCCTGTATAACAAAACCTAAAGAAGAGTTAACAATGATTGGGTGAAGTCCCCGAACATAGATTTCCCTAACATATATTTCAAGCAGGTCAATAAAAAGGAGTAAGGGTTGAGAGAGTGGGGAGCTAGGTTGCATAGAGCTTTGAACATTGCAACAAGAAGCTCGTACTGAGTCCTAGAAAGAATGGTTAACCAAAGAAGAGACATCAAGTGGGATAATATCAAAACAATGGGCCAAATAGATACTCTTAGTAACGGAATGTTGAGTGGAAACCAGAGGACTAAGGTAAGATAATTGAAGACCAGTAAAAATATATTACAATAATCATGGCAGAAAATGACCAAGGCATGAACTAAGGTCTTAGCAAAGGAAGCAGAAAGAAAATATCTGTTTTTGCAATGTTGTATAGCAAAAATTGACATGACTTTGAAATGTGAGGAACAAAAGATGAAGAAGAGTAAAAATAAAGCCAAAGCATTTCCTTCAAATGACTCCTGGGTAAAAAGTTATTATACTTGTGCTGGGGCAGGAGTGTGTGTAGCCCTTGATGCTGCTTTCATAACCCTTGAAACCACGCCACCCCTGACTCCTAGGAATTTCCTTTTTCTGCTCTCTGAATTAATATTCCTGAAATCCTCCCCAAAAAGATTTAAATTGTTTATAAATTGCTTCATACATTATTTAATATTGAAAAGGAACACAAAGGCCCTTTCATATAGCACAATCGTAGCACTATGATTCCAGTACAACTCTCAGTACAACATTTAATGGAATCCTGGAACTTGCAATTTAGTGAAGTGATATTCTGGCCAAGAATATAAAATTGGTGTATTCTCAAATTGCCTGTTAACTTATGACAATCTCTCTCCTGAAATTGCAAATCTCCAGAGTTCATAAGGCAGTGATGATGAACCATTTAGAGACCAAGTGCACAAAAAGAGGTGTGTGTGTGTGGGGGGGGGCACTCAGGAATTGCCAATGGGGGAAATGGGGATGAATGAGTGGGGAGGGGCAAGTGGGGGTGAGTGAGAGAGTGAGGGGCAGACAAGTGGGCAAGTGAGGGGCAGGATGGCAAGCAGGTGAACAGGCGACAGTGCGTGTATCAGGAGAGAGGAAGCTGCGTACCCCTTCTGCCATGTGTGCCATGGGTTCACCACCACTGCCATATGGTATTGCCACCAAATCAAAGTGTTATAACTGTTTTTGCAATGTTATAACTGCAAAGTGTTATAACTGTGAACTTGCAGAATATAGAATTTCTCTTGTCCTCTGGATATTATATTTTAGTACCTTATCACATCCTTTCCCCTCTCCCCCCCCCCCCCCGGTGCGATTTCACCAGCAAGCATGGCAAAATGGCACATGAAATTGGCATGGTTCCACTTTCCCCATTACATGGGGGAAGCTTCACCCAACCAGGGCAGAAATGTGCTCACTCCATTGAAGCCAACACAACATGGAAGCCTTCCCGTGTTGATGATGATGTATCCTAGGATGCTTCCACACTAGTTAGAGGCAGGGCCTCCGCCAGAAGTTAAGGGACATCGTATGATGGGCTGCATGCCCATCCATCCCTCAACTAACAGGCGAGTGTCCTAGGATGAGGTCCTTAGTGTATATTATATCTTTGTAGAAAATTCTCAAATTATAATATTTTGGAAACAGGCACTAACATAAAGGAAAATGTTGGAGACTGTTAAGGCAGAATATATTTGTCACAAAGGGCTGGATTCAGATTTTCTCATACTTTTGATGTCAGTGGGTGTATGCTAGAAAGGGAAAGTATGTGACTGGCCCTTTAGGTATTGCTGGTTTTCTAGCCTTAGTCGTCACTGGCTATGCTTGCTGAGATTGATGGGTCTTGCATTTCAACCTAGTCTGGATGGCTGAGCAATTTCTAGCCCACAGTTCATCATAAAAATATGTTTTTGATAAGTCTGTTCTGCTGAATCTGTATTCCAGTGTCAACCTGGGCTTTTTCTGCCAGAAAAGATAAAGACTCAGGCTTTGGCTAACCTTAAGGGAAGGAAAGAACAATGGTTATAAAACAGCTTTATGGAGTCTCTCTTTCACTCAGAAATAGCCTCGCTCTATTGAAATTGCAATGCACAGCACTACTGATTGCTCTTGTGGGCCACAATAGGCTTAGAGAAACTGGGGACAGGTTGAAAGCAATAGGTCAGAACCTGCCTTTGAATTGGTTTTTGGGAAGGTTTGATAATGCCAAGTTTCAGACTATTCAGCATCCTGCTCTTCTTAAAGGAAAACTCCAAAAGGAAATGGCAAAAATCTATTTTAGCAAAACATTATAGCAACACAAAGGTGACAAAATTCTATGCAAGCAAAAGGCACACTAAATCCAAACGAATGAGCTAACCATGATCCCAGTTTCTCCTACTTACAATTTCTAACCAGTCTTTAACAACCACAGATCTAATTCACAATGAAAAATATCAACTGAGGGCACTAGATTGATTAACAATAGGAGCTTTGTAAATATACTAACCACATTTTGATGTCTGTCATCTTCAGTTGTTTAAAATTAAAATCCAAAGTGGCAGAATATTCTACTGTCAGCATCCTTAATTGAATATATTATCTTCTGGAGTGTATCCCTATTGCACAATTATAGTAGTTGGACACCATTTTAACTGCCATCAGTCCATTCTGTGGGAACTGAAGTTTTTCGTGGCACCAGAGCTCTCTCACAGAGAAAGCTGAATATCTCACAAAACTACAAAATCCTAGAATTCTGCGGCAATGAGCTGTGGAAGGTAAAGTAGTGTCACATTGCTATAATTCTGCAGTGTGAATTCTCCCTAGGTTGAGACTATGCATTATTATCTGGATCCATAAATTCTCTCTAATATCCAAAAGTACTTGAAAAAACTGTGCCTTCATTTCAAATGCAGACAAATCTGAGTGGTTGTGATGTTCAGAGTTAAAATGCTAACTCTGAATATCTGTTTAAGACTATCGGCTTGTGAACAAATTTGTCAGAAAGTTTTGTCTCTTTGCTTTTAAATCACACATATATCAAATTTATGGAATAGTGTCCTATCCCCTATGTAATTCAAGAGACCACCTTAAGTCAACTGCCATATATTATGGGTTTTTACAGCCTCATCAGATGGGGTGATTTTAGCATCCTAGGATGCTTTCACCTGGTCTGGGGGACAGAGGCTGATGCTGGACATCACACAACATTGTGTGCCTTCTGGCATAGGCCATGCCCCTCCCCTAACTGGGGTGAAAGTATCATCTGACACTTCCCTAGCTTCCCGTGTTGTGCAGGCTCCAATGGAGCCAGCACGGGGGCTCCCCACAATGGTGATACTTTCCCCATGTGATAGGGAAAGCATCATTGGGAGGGAACTGCCCCCTCTTTCCTCCCCAGAAGCCCAGCAAGGAGGGACGCTTCACCAGGGTTTTATGATGAGAACAGTGGCCCATGGTCAGAGTGGCAAGATGAAACACATATCCCGCTTGGACAACAGACTATCCAAAGTAGTCATATTGCTGGTTGCCAAGTCATGCTGTGACTTTTCACTTCTCTTATTTCATTCTGTATCAAAAATGTGTTTTTCACAGTTTCACATTGTTTTTATTTTAGCCATGACTGGGATGGGACTATGCAGGTAATGATATTCAGTTTTTATATAGAAATCATGATTCTGTTGTCTTTTATGTAAATATTTTCTTAATCATATACATTCACATGCAAGTTTCTTAAAGAAAAAAGACAACATTAACACCTTATGCCCATCTTGAAACTGTACAAAAATGCCTCGTGATATAGCACCCCTTGAAGTCTGTGACTTTCTCTTTAGTGGCTTAGACCACTTCTCCTGAGATGGTATCTGATTGGGATTGTTTCTTCTTGATTTTTCAAGTACCATGCTGAATGAAAGCCATGAAGTGATTAATCTGACTGACTGAGTCTAGATAGAATGCAAGGCTGGAATAGCTATTTCTAATCAGCCTCCATGTTGTAAGAAGAACCTTGCTCCTAACAGCAGAATATTTCAGTTTTGTAAGATAGGACAGTACATTTTAGACGTGTATGTGCCTTCACATTCCCTATCAACTTATGCCTTTGGTCCCAAATCCAAAAAGTTTTTTGATCTTTGAGCTTATTTAGAGAGGAGAGGGAAATAAAAATCTTTTCAACCCAGTGTAATTATGCTATTTCTGATTTGAATGGTAATTGCCATTCTGTGACCCCACGCCTTACAACTTGGGAAACGTAGGATAGCAGTGAGTACAGCTGTAGCCAGTTCCATTCCACAGCCAGCCCAACTATTTAGAGTCAGGGATAGTCCAAATTCTGGCACAAGGCCGCCTTAAGTCAGCTCTGTGCAAATTTGGCCATCATAGATCTTACCCATAGACGTAAGTGGTCACTGTGAATGTGCCAACAGGTTTCCATAGTAAATAATGCAATGAAGCTTCAGCTGGGCAAAAGTATTGTATTCTAGCCAATCGGATTGTAGACATGTGTGTCTACCTGCAACAGGCAAGGTAAACAATAACTGCCTCCAGAATCTCTTACTGAACAGCCAAAGAGAAAAATAACTGCCTTAACAGTTACTCCAGATTGTTTAAACAATAAGCAAACATAGATCTATATGTTCAGTACTAAAATGGAAACCATAAAAAATGAAAATCGTTGAAGGGAGAAATCACCTAAGACACATTTTAGAATATTCAAAAGGGTTTCAAAAGCTATCTTGAATCTCATTTTGAAAAAGAGGGACGGACACACACACACACACACACACACACACACACAAATAAAATTATGCACTTATGCAAAGGTTTTTGGACCTGGTTTGTTCATTTTGCATATGCATACAGGTGGTTTGGAATAGGCTTACTGAAACATATTCAACTCCTCTTCCTTTTGTGGTGTAAACAAAAACAGTTCATCTTTTTTCCATTTTATTTCTGCTTCTGGTCCCAAGTGTTCTGTTCATAAGGAAATGCACAAGAACACATCTACTTGATTTACTGAGATATACCCATACTGTTACTGGTGACCTGGCCACAGAATTTCCCAAATAATATCGAATGTGATTGAGAAACCAGATTACTTGTCAAACAGGAGATGTACAGGAGGGTAACAAGTAGAAATGATCTGACCATCCAGTTGTTGTTGAATGGCAACTTCTTTGTGCTAGGCCTCCTGGGAGCTGCCATTCAACATTCTGGTTGATGAAAAAAGAAGGCATTGTGAAATCTGATTTTATACGCCACATATATTTTGCAATAGAGTCATGATTCCACAGATACAATGCATCCATAGGCCAGCTTCACCCAAAAGGTATATCTGTTCATTTCATCTCAGCCACTGTATAGCAGCGAGAAGGGACCACATATATTGAACGCCATTATGGAGCCAAGCTTTTAAAATCACTGGCTTCCCTCCAGGCTGTTCCCTGGCAACACTAAATGCAGACAGCTATTTTGCCAGCTCTGAAACATTTTCTGGCAGCACAGTGAAATCAGTCCTTGATAAATCTTGTATTATGGCACACAACCTCATCACTGCATGGGGAAAAGGATTCATTTCATGGTTACCAACAACTGTTTACATTTGCCATACTCACTTCAAGCTTGGAAAAATTACCATATGAACTACAGCTATCAGAATCCCTAACCAGCATGATTTAACCCATCATCTAAGAATTTCTTTGTATAAACTAGCTTCCCTCAAGCTGGTTCCATTTGTCCCAATTTGGCAGATACAGTCTTCAGTAATCTTCAGTTGACACATATTTTCAGCTGCCACTAAAATGTCTCTTTCTTCCTTCTTTCTCCATTCATCTTTGGCTTACTTTACTCTTTTCCAAGTGCACAGAATTCTATTGTTCCCAACCAACATAAGGACAGGGAAAATGCAACCATGATTTTTTTGCATCCATGTAAACTCTGCTATTTTTGGCATCCTCTGTGTGCATTGTCTCTATTTTCCAGTCTGACATATAGAAAAGATACACATGTATTTCCAAAGTAAAATGCAAACTTGGGTGATATGTGCAATCAAACCAGCAGCCCAGCAAAAAGCAAAGTCTATGGAAATAACAACCCGATCTTCTCAATGGTTGCAGTGTTTTATTCTTGTGTGCACAGATCTTAGAGTTTTCGGGAAGACAGAAACTGCACATTACCAAAAAATTGTAATCCCATGGTTTTATGCTATTGGAATGACTCCTTTTAAGGAATCATTCATACATTTCAGATGGAAAAGCATACAAGTGTCTACTCATTTTGTTGGCATGGCAATACGGCATTTTAATTATCTACAGTTTAATTCTTCCTGAAGATTCACAGGAGGAGTTTCTTATTTCTTTCGCTGCGGTACTTGACCTACATTCACTGCACATTACTGAGCGCAAGAAAGATGTATACCATATCCTAGCAAAGGGTTCTGTAATGTTCAAATATGTTGTGTCTCACTGTATATGTATTTCTGAATTCATGAATCCTTTGATAAATGACGATGTCCAACATTTAATAGAACCAGAATGTGGCCTTTGTACTGTGAGATTTTATATTCCCTTGCTGTATTTCTGCTGCTCACCAGCAAAGGTACGGTGGCAATGATGTATATGAAGAGCAGTGCTATACATTATAGCCAGAGCCAAATCACTTATTGTCTGAAAGGACCTTTTGATGGCACCCTTTTGATGGTGTTAGACTAGGAAAAATGGGGTTCATATAATCAATTATCTATTACACTTGCTGAGTGGCCTTAGATTTGTTGTGAAGATACTGTGAGCATGGGGAAATTATGTAGGCAGATTTGAAGTCCTTGGAGCACTGGTTCTCAACCTGGGGTTCCAGGATGTTTTTGGCCTTCAACTCCCAGAAATCCTAACAGCTGGTAACTGGCTGGGATTTCTGGGAGTTGTAGGCCAAAAACCTCTGGGGACCCCAGGTTGAAAACCACTGCCTTATAAATATCATAGATAAATAAATAATGTTATAAATGCCACTATCTATCTATCTATCTATCTATCTATCTATCTATCTATCTATCTATATACAAATGTTCTTCACATCTTTTCAAACAAAGAGACATTACAGCTGGGGAAAGTAGGCTATATTTTTAGAATACAGAAATATTCCTGAGAAATAAATATAACAGCTGAATCATCATACTGTAGCATTTCTGCACTTTTTTTATCATGACCAATAATCCCATTGGGAAGAAAATCCAAGCAAAGTGTCCTTGCAGAGGCAGTGTGATGAAGCAGTTGAATTTGATCAAGATTCTGGAGGACGAAGGTTCTAAACCCACTAAGTGACCTTGGGCCAATCACACTTTTTTGGCCTATGAGGACAGTAATGACCGACCCCACATTACTCCTGGTTGCTGTGCAATGATGTATCTGAGCTTGTTCCAAGGCAATATCCCCTTCTTACCAAAAACTTGCCTACTTATCCAGTGTATTCACCTTTTTATTTCACTGGAAAAAGGGGTCTCATGGTATCATTCTTTCCAGTTACCTTCCACACGACCTCTTCAAACCTATCACATTTCATTGTGGCTTTCACATGCTGCTTGAATTTCACTGCTGCTGGTGAAAAAGAAATGGCTAATTCATGTTCTCTCTCTCCTCAGTGTAGTTTTGTAAAACTAAAGAGAACAAGTACAACAGCAGCCTGAGCCCTGGCTGGAAGATAGTGGGATGAAGCTTAATGTTGCTGCCTATATTCTTACTGACTGAGACTTTTTACTTAAAATATGACTGAAGATGCACTGAGTGAGACTATGGCACCTACTGATGTTATCACACCTGTCTCCTAAAATGGGTTCTTCAAGGGTAAACCCATCTTGGATGAGACAGGAGGATCTCTGCCTAGTTTTCTTCTTACAACACAAATCTCTTTACAGGTGCTTTGAGCTTTTACTGTACAATGAGAAAAATGTGGATAGGCCACAATGTGGAGGAGATGTGCTGTGCTTCTCAGCCATCAAAAATTAAGACTTTTTACTTTGTCAGATCGCTTCCCAGCTGCAAAGATAAAATGAGACCTTTTTCTTCCAAGGACTGCCAGGCTACATCTAGACTGTAGAATTTATGCAGTTTGACACTACTTCGACTGCCATGGCTCAATGCTGTGGAATCCTGGGACTTGTAGTTTGGTGAGGCAACAACACTCTTTGGCAGGGAAGGCTTGTAAAACTACAACTCCCAGGATTCCATAGCATTGAGCCATGACAATTAAAGTGGCACCAAGCTGCATTAATTCTATGGGGTAGATGCAGCCCGAAACTCTGGCAGAGAAGGCTAAAGACACTGTGGAACTACAACTCGAATTAAATGGGGAAAAACTGCAGTGATGTGAGGCCTGATTCCATGATAATTTAATCACCCTCTTGGCCTCAATCCAGTTCTAGACATGGCAATCTGATCATCTGCATAGTGAAATTGGTCCCTCTCAAATCAGCACAATATGCATAATATTTCCAGTATAGAAAATGCTTAAGGATCTCATCAGATGGGTGTAGGGCTCCATTTCCATGCGCTGTAAAAAAGGAGTCCCATTGGGAGTCCCACAGAGATCATAACATGACATAAGTGCACTACCAGTGAGACTCTGCTTGGCTCCATTTCCGCAGCACATGGAAACAGAGCCCTACACTTGTCTTTAGGAATTGGATGCTACCTGACTCCAAAAAGCCTTAAGATGGGAAAAAGTGGGGGAAAGATGGGGAAAGGCATGGAATGACCACCCCTCAAGTTGTGGAAAGATAAGAGAGAATGGGGTAAAATGGTTCCCCCCCCCACTTCCCCCTTCCCCCTGCTCCATCTGATGAGGTCCAAAGTCAACTCATGTCCCATTGAACAAACCTTGCCAAGAAAACCTCATGATAGAATCGCCATAGGGTCACAATGTGAAAACACAACACAATAGTCTGTTGTTACACTATTTGCAGTGCTGGCTTTCTGATTAGGGAGATCATGTTGTGTGTAGATGGGTAGGATGTAGAGAAAGATTCTGCAGGTGAGAGCTACATGGGCCGTGGGGATGCCTCATACAACAAAATATCTCCACATGTCCTTGCATCCCAACCATGCTAACAAAAATGAGAGACAATTGAGGAGTTGCATCACAGGTTATCATGGGCTATAATGAAATAATATAAGGGGTGTAGGCTCCATGTGCTATGTTATCTGGAGTTTAGTCTCCTTATATTTTCACTGTGATTAAGTGCTTTCCAGTTTTTTTGGGGGGGGGGGGTTGTATTATGGGCTTTAGCAATATAATCATTTTCAGCTACTCTCCTATGCCTCATTGTTCAACTAGTGTCCCACTCAATAAAATAAAACTATCTAATATGTACATACACTACGACCCCTGCCTCTGTGGGGCTAGTATTTGTGAATTCAAAATATGTCCTCTCTAAGCATTTTCTAGGTTCCTCAATACAACTCTCTGGTATTCTTAAACCAGAAGTTTTTTATTTCAATAGACTTTGCTATTGTCTGTGGTTTTATGTATGCATGCGAATGCACAGATACAGGGGTTGTTCAGCATGCAATAGTAGCCTAACACGTTGGTCCTATGGGCAAGACAATGCAACATCTCCTCGAAAAAAGTGTAGCTCTGCTTAGGTTTTAGCAACTGATTGTTCAACAGCAATTAATTATCTGAGTGTTCTGGTGCATAACTAGCAGTTTCCATAGAGGGGAAAGGGTTCATATTTAGGATCAGTTTCTCCGCATAGAACCAAAGGAACACACTAAAGAACAACAAACAAAGAACACCTGTCCTTCTGTTTATATAAGTGGACTTAGGTATGCTAGATGGAAAATCTTTTAGCAGATCACTGTGTTCCATCCCTGTTTTTCTCCAGTTGATTAATTCAGATAGGAAATTGCACACAATAGGGCATCTCAGTAGTTTACACTTCTTTAAAACACATAAAACACAGAGAAATATATGTAAGATGACTAATACAAATTAATAGGTCAGTTGATTACTAAAGGAAGATTTTCAACACTGGAAAACAAGACACATAATGTTTAGCACTTGTAGCATGTCTGATGTTTGTCAGCAATGACAAAAACAAAGATCTTGACCCCATTTTAAAACCTAATACAATGAGATCAGCACAGCTTAGATTGCATAATTTGAGCTATTTGACCCTGAGATTTCTCAGTGGAACATCTTGACACATATAAGAGTCATTCTTTGAAGTATCTAACCACGACCAACATGATCTACATGACCCTTCAGAACAGATTTCCTAATGCAGAAAGAAACTAGGGCTGCTAATTCTTCTAGTATCAGTCTCTGCTCACGTGTCTGTAATTGTAGCCAATTTGCTAGCAATAATAGGTAATGATACATAATAACAATACATAAATAAATCTTTATTTTTATCCCGCCCCCTCCCCCTAAGAGGACTCAAGGCAGTTTACAACAAGGAATTATGTCCTTTGGTCATTCTATTTTTTAAATGAGCAGAAGGTGCTATGGGCTGTATTTCAGAAGAAGGAACTGGCAAAGCCACCTTTCGTTTTCCTTAGCTTAGAAATCCTTAAGAAATTCATAGGGTCGCCATAAGTCAAAAGGGACACACCCACCCAAAAACACACACACACAATGTTCAACTGTAAACACCCATTTGGACTTTCCTCCTTGATGTTTTTTCAGTAACAATTCCGTCTTTGCTATTTTCTGCTAGTAGTATGATGTCCTCTGCCAATCATAAATTGTTTGTGTTTCTCCAATGTTTTTTCTCCAATGTTTGTGCTTCTTTCCTCCTAGTTTTTCATGATCTAATTGTAGTGCATTGATTTTATTGTGCATCTCTTTGGGTCTCTTAGAGAGAAAAAGTGGGATGCAAATAATAATAATAATAATAATAATAATAATAATAATAATAATAATAATAATAATCTATACAGACTAATTTTCTTCTGAAAATGCAGTCAAAAAATCAAAAGAAGATTAGGATTTGGAAAGGTGAATATAAAAGAACTACACAAGATCCCAAAGTGTAAAAAAAATTATTGAACACTAAAATTAGGACTTTTTATGGCATTTATGTATAGTTGTGAAAGCTGGACAATGAAGACAATCAATTTATTTGAAATGTGGTGCTGGAGGAGAGTTCTACAGATACCATGGGCTGCAAAAAGGACAATTAAATTAAGTCTGATCTTTCTATAGAAGCCAAGATGACTAAATTGAGACTCTCATACTTTGAACACATCATAGAATGATATGACTCACTAGAAAAGACAATAATGTTGAGTAGGAAAAAAGGAAAATTGCATTACAGATGGATAGACTCAAAAGACAACCAGAACCTCGAGAAGGTAAGTTGATGGTATTCTCTAATTCATTCTCTCATTCATTGAGAAGTCATAGTCAAAGTCAACTTAACTGATGTCAAAAACAAAACTTCATGTTTGGTTTGTCATTGGATTTAAAATATTCATGATTCTGTTCAAAAAAGGCACAAAAGTAGGCTGGGTTAGTTTTCTGGTTCATTGCAAAGCCTAGGTATCATTTCATTTGCTGTTACAGTGGTGCTTCTGCTCCAGATTGGTCCCAGATTATGCATCCAGTGTAGATGACACCTGTGAAATTCTGTTTTAAATTATAACTTCAATACCAGGTGCCCTGTAGCATTTTCCCACTATGGCTCACAACTATTCTTTAGTAATGACTATCACCAGAAAGGTTCATACTTGTAAATATCTATGTAAAGATCCATATCTCTTCCTGGAAAATGGGGATCTTAACATTTCTATCATGATAACATCCCTTGCAATTTGAAGTTGAGAGCTGTTGTTCTCATTATTCAGCATGACCCCTGAAGGCACTGTGGAAACTTCAGATACTTCAACCCATCACTTAGCTGGAACTGGAATGCAAAACAGGTTTAGTCCAATCTAGAAGATCTTGGGAAAGTAACTTTTTTGGACCTTGGTTCTCAAAATATTTGAGCCAGCTGAGCCTGGGGATACACTGCAATCTTGTACCTGTGTTCTCTTGTTGAGTAGCCAATGGGAATCATTCGAGATGCTATAAAATGTTTTTCCATTGTTAAAAAACTTCACAGTTTGGAAAGTATGTGTCAGGCAATATGTCTCCACCCACGTTTGTCTACTTGTCAAAAATATCTGGAAATGAATTACTCAGAGTATTATGCCCAAAAGAATTCACATTATCAGATTGAAAATGTATCTCTGATCACATTTTGCAAAATGTAATGTTGTATGCCTCCATTTTTATTGTGATTTAAATTAAGCCTAATTTCATGGGGTTTTCTTTGTAGGATTTATTCAGAGGAGATTTGCTGCTATTGATTGCCTCAGAAGTTGAGAGGGTGCAATTTTCCCAATGTTAGCAACTCAGATTCATGACTATGGCCTCATTTATAATCCAGTTTGAAACTGCATGATATAGTCTATGTAGACCAGGCATGGGCAAACTTTGGCCCTCTAGGTGTTTTGGACCTCCTCAACTCTCACAATTCCTAACAGCCTACTGGCTGTTAGGAATGGTGGGAGCTGAAGTCCAAAACACCTGGAGGGCCAAAGTTTGCTTATGCCTGGTGTAGACTTATTTAATGATATTTAACTGCACTGAATAGCATTATATGAATCTACACTGCCCATATAATGCAGTTTCAAACGGTATGATATGGCAGTATAGATAGGACTTTAGCAAGGATTCCAACCTTTGTTTCCCAGAATTTTAGTTCAATGCAACTCTATTCTTTATACTTTATTCATAATTTTAAGGATAATGGCTTAATTCCAGAAATGGTCTCTAGACGAAACTTTGGATTTTCTGTTTATATATAAACAAATTTCCTTGCCTGACTTTGTACAGTAATTTTAGAACAACTTTTAAATTAAGAAAAACAAATACAGACTTTATGTTGGTGGATACCAAGCAAGTGTTTTCTGTGGGAAAGTGGATTTTCTTATCCATTTTCTGGTTTGGAGAAACCCTACAGGGAAGAATCTTTCAGTGCAACTGTAAGTCATCACTTGGTGTTGCTGTCATCACACAATACATACACACCTTCAGACCAGCCCTGAGAGACACAAGTTAAAGGATTTGGCAGTGTAGCCTGAGTGTTTGCATCACTAGATTTTTTTTTTAAAACAGATCCTAATTCCCATGTCTGAAAGTAATTTTCTCTTCCTGGCATTCACTTGTCACAACTTTTACATCTGCAATAGTCTGGGCACTGATCTTTCTCCAGTGCTCTGAGCACAGTTAACACATAAATCCATTTCTTGCTCCGCTTTATTACTGATCCCCTCTGTTGCAAAGGGACCATCACATTCTTCTCTGTTTATTTTGCAGTCGGGAGGCCAAGAAAGCTTATTTTGAACAAAGTGAGCCAGAGGTGGAATATTTTTTCAATTATCTGCTGCAAAAGTGGGCTGAGTTGCTCCCATGACCCCTTGTCATTATAGCCACTACAGATGCATAATGGGCTCTGCAGTACCACAACATCAGGAGAATAGCAAATTGCCCATCCCTTGGCTGGAGAGTCACATATGGCGATGGAACAACTGAGTGTGCCAAGATGGGAAAAGCTATTAAGTATGAGATCAAAACTCGGCAGTTTATATGGTTTATATGGTTTTAATCTCTTTTATAGTTATGTGTTTTAATCGCTCATATGTTTAACTGTTTTAAATATATGGGATGTGTTTTATTGTTATGTTCATGTGACATTGAATTTTGCCGGAGTTTATAAACTGCTTTCTCACTCTGCGGAGTGAGAAAGGCAGGGTAAAAATGAAATAAATAAATAAATCATCATTTCTTTTTGTAATTTACAAATACTTTGCAAGTAAAACAATAACAAAAAATAGCTGCCCTTTTAAAAGGCATGCAATCTAAATCATACATGTACACACACATACACATATACAGGAAAGGAGTTATGAAAATATAAAAGTATATGACTGTGCAACAAATTACCCAGATATGTTACAAAACTGATAAATATATAAACTTGTAATTAAAATGTAGCCAGCCCTCTATCCACTGATTCAACTATCCTTGGCTTTAAAATACCCATCCAACCCCCCACTCCCAGCACAAAATATCAAAAACAAACCCTGATTTTGCTATTTTTTCAATGGGACCCAATTTTTCAGGAAAAGAGGTTCTATCTAAACATTAGGAAGAACTTCCTGATGGTAAGAGTTGTTTGGCAGTGGAGTATGTTGCCTCAGAACATGATGGAGTCGCCTCCTCTGGAGGTTTTTGTGAAGAGGCTGGATGTCCATCTGTCAGGAGTACTTTGACTGTGTTTCCACATAGTAGTGGGTTGGATTGGGTGGACCTTGTGGTTTCTCCCAACTCTATTATTTTATGATCACCCCATCTTGTATTTTAAAAAATTCAGGGCTTCCTGGATTTTAACTGTGATTTGTTTAGTGCGGTTTGTGTTTAATTCTGTTTTAATGTTTGCATATTTGTATATTTTAAATTGTATACTAATGCTTTTATGTCAAGTTGCTTTGAGTCCCCTTCGGGACAGATAAAGCAGGGCAATAATAATAATAATAACATTTCTGTTATCTCTAAAGATAGTAAGCCAGCTAAGTAGCGTAAACCAGGCTATAAAGTGCACATGAGTCTCTCCTCAACTCTTTTCTGTTGCTTCTCAGCACTTGTTACCTGTTGGGGCTAACACGTCATATCAGTTATGGATTCCCTGCATAAGTCAGATAGGGAGAACAGAAACTGGGAAGGAAAGGGTGAGAGCTCTGTCCTCACATAGAGGTAAAGCAGTTTGGAGAAAGAAGCAGAGCTAGGCTTTGAGACAACACACTATTTGATGGAAGACACACTCCCCCTTCTGGTTAGAGACACATTTGCAGACTATTTTACACAAGTTAACAGGTCGTGAGATAGCTTTTGCATCCTCCAGTTCTAGATGCCACTATTTGTGATCTTAAAAAGAAGTGAATTGTATGAACTCTGAGAACTATTTCCCGGATCAATGGAAGGGGCCCTGCTCTCGGTTCCACCCTGTCTCAAGGAACACCCTGGTGGGAACAGGAGAGAGAGACTTCTCTGTGGTTGCCCCATCCCTCTGGAAGTCCTTCCCTAAATAAATTAGAACGGATCCATCACTCCTCTCTTTTAAGAAGCAATTAAAAATTCACCTGTGTGAATTAGCCTATGGTGAGGAGTGAAAGTAGATTACCTTGTGACAATGCTGATTACAGATAATTTTTATGTGTTGTCGAAGGCTTTCATGGCCGGGACCACAGGGTTGTTGTATGTTTTCTGGGCTATATGACCATGTTCCAGAAGTTCCTAGAAGAGAATACTTCTGGAACATGGCCGTACAGCCCGGAAAACATACAACAACCCCAGATGATTTTTAAATTATGGAATTTTATATTTATATTTTATTTGTATTTTAATCTGTATAATTTTGTCATATATAATATGTTTTATAATATATGTTTTATTTGATATTTTCTGACTGTTTTACTTTTAATATTTGTGAATTTGTTTATTATGTTTGTACCAGCATTGAATGTTTGCCATATTATTTTGGAAGCTGCCCTGAGTCCCCTTGGGGAGAGAGGGCAGGTTAAAAATGAGGAGGAGGAGGAGGAGGAGGAGGAGGAGGAGGAGGAGGAGGAGGAGGAGGAGGAGGAAGAAGAAGAAGAAGAAGAAGAAGAAGAAGAACAACAACAACAACAACAACAACAACAACAACAACAACAACAACAACTTTGGTTGGTTGGTTGCATGCTGCATGTCACTTCTGTGTGAGAGAATCAGCCGTCTACAAAGATGTTGCCCAGGGGATGCTCAGATGTGTCATGATCCTGTGGGGAGGCAAGAACACACAAGCATCTTGAGATCTGAGGATTACCTGGGAAGGAATCCCACTGGAGTATTGCAGCACACCAAAATACTTAGGAGTTACCCTGGACCGTGCTCTGACTTACAAGAAGCACTGCTTGACTATCAATACAAAAGCTGACTGGCACAACCTAGGGATCACAACCAGACATAGTGAAGACATCTGCCCTTGTGCTTTGCTACTCTGCTGAATACGCATGCCCAGTGTGGAATACATCTCACCACATTAAAACAGTGGATGTGGCTTTTAATGAGACATGCCACATTATCATAGGTTGTCTACGTCCCAAACCACTGGAGAAATTATGTTGTCGTTGCTTATTCATTCAGTCATTTCCGACTCTTCATGACCTCATGGACCAGCCCATGCCAGAGCTCCCTGTCAGCCATTGCCACCGCCAGCTCCTTCAAAGTCAAGCCAGTCACTTCAAGGATACAATCTATCCATCTTGCCCTTGGTTGGTCCCTCTTCCTTTTTCCTTCTATTTTCCCCAGCAACATTATCTTCTCCAAGCTTTCCTGCCTTCTCATTATGTGGCTAAAGTACTTTACCTTTGCCTCTAATATCTTTCCTTACTATTATTTGTTTACCCTCATCCAATCTATTACTGACAACAGACATTATTTTAGCATAGAGGCAACTTACTTGGATAAGAGAGAAAGTAGGGATAGAGTTGAGTATCATCAGTATATTGATGAGACACCTCAATACTCCAGATGTTTCATAGATATATTAAATAGAATGAGAACCAAAATAAAACCCTGAGGGTGAACACAGGTAAGCAGCCATGGCATAAAGCAGAAGATCCCTAGCACTAGGTACTGAGAAGGACCTGAACCACTGCATAGAGTCTTCCCAAATCCCTTCCTGGAAAGGTAGTCCAGAAGAATACCATGGACCTACACAGGGAACTGGATCCCTCCATACAGTTCCCTGTTTAGGTCATCTACCAAGGCAACCAAAGCTGTTTTGGTCCCAAAACCAGGCCTGAAGCCAGGTTGAAATGGCACTAGACAATCTTTCATCCAAAAATTGCTGAATTTGAGAGGCTGCCACACATTCCAGAACCTTGCCCCAAAATGGAATGTATGAGTCTGGCTGATAATTATTCAGAATTTGCTTGGTGGGTGGTTGGGGGGGTGCTGTTTAGTAACCATTGGGTAGAAATATGATATTCGTCTCCGGCACATTGGGAGGAAAGTATCTACGTAATAAATTTGCCTGACCTAATGCTAGATGTCAGCCAACATGCAGATGTATGTATATGGAGAGTGGAAAGAAAGAGGGAGGAAATCAGATTTCAAAGTTGTTCTCCCTAATATGAGGCTGAAGAGCAAGTACTGGCAATTAAGAATAAAGCTGAATGATTGTTGGGCCTTTCTTGTTCTTTTCTTCTTGACTTCCTTGCATTATGCTATCACAGCACATGTGCAACACAATAATGAATCAAGGAACATATTGGTAAGTGGTCTCACAAGTTTAATTGGGATATCTTCTGAAAATTGTATTTCAAGGTACTCATACAGAGCTGTCAATGAAAAACTACCAAGTGTAGCACAGAACACAATGTATTCTCTCTTTTTTTTCCACAGATAGCAGTCATTACTGTCTTGGCATATGCTAATTGGCCAGCTGTCTCACTGTTATATAATAACTAAAAGTTGTAAGGTCTAACTTTACCAGTTCCATTCCATTTTTTCTCATTTTTGGAAACAGCAAAATGCACACCGCCTGAATGAATATTTGTGCCTGGATGGGAATCATGAGACCTTTCAGCATTCATTGGCTGTACGGGCTAGAGCTGCTGGGAGTTGCACTGCAAAGTGTTTAGAGGTCTGCATGGGTCTCACCTCTGCTCTAAGCACATGTCCTTCTTCAGCACTTTCAGCTGAAGCACTCCATCTGATCACTGACCTCATAAATGAGACCCACTGTTAGATGTGCTAGTTGGCCAAAGAGAGATGGGTAACGGCCCAGGAGAGCTGCCATCTAGCTGTTGGTGGCGACATCTCAATATTGCAATGATCTCTCCTGGGAAGTCCCTCTATTTGCTTACATTATCCTTAGTTTGACACCAGGGCAAACATTTTAGTTTGTGTTTCTCATTTATTTTCGTTTTTGTTTGTTTTTATGTTACTTAGTCTGCTGGGTTGTTTAAAATTATCATATTCATTTTTGTATTGTTATAGCTAACCTCAGAACATATGTATAGAGAAATCATAGAGTAAATAGGTTCTGTAGGTTTGTTTTTAAGATGAATTTCTGAGTCGGTACAGGTACATTTAAAGTGTAATTTCAGCCAAAATACATATATATTAGCTTTGAATAACATAGGGAATAATCAAGGGACATCGTTCACTTGGGAACTGCTCTTTCAATCCTGACCACAATAGACTGTATTATTCTTCCCTCTGAAACCTGCCCCCTGCAAAATCTATTGCTAACTTTAACTGCAGCAATAATCGAAGTGGTACTATGGGCAGGTGCGAATTCCCAAGGCATTGTCTCCTAGTTCCTGGCTACGTTTCAGGAAAAAAAGAAAAAAAAATGTAGCAATTAGACAAAAATATGATACAAAAATACTGAGTGTGATGGAGGCTCCTTCTTTGGAGGCTTTTAAACAGAGGCTGGATGGCCATCTCTCGGAGCTGCTTTGAGTGCAATTTTCCTGCTTCTTGGCAGAGGGTTGGACTGGATGGCCCACAAGGTCTCTTCCAACTCTATGATTCTGTGATTCTAGTCCCTGGCATTTTGTGGGAGAAAGTTGCCAGTCCCACATAGGAGATAGCTTGACGTGCACCACCGTAGACCTCATTCCTTCCAGAGTGATTTCAAGAGCAGTCCTCCTGGTAAATACCACCTAACTACTTTTAAGGCTGGCTACCGTTTCTTTGATTTCTTTAAAAAGGGGCTTGAAAAAGTATTTTCCCCTAGACTACAATTTCCTGAATCTCTCAGCTACAAAGGTATGAGGCCTGCCCAGCTGAAGCTTGCTGAGAGTTGTCATTCCCTAAAGTATGTTTCCCAAGCTCAACCAAGGAGTCTTGTGGTAACTTAAAAAATAACAAGATGTATTTGTCACAACCTTTCATGAACACTGGTATCCTTCATTGGAGACAAGGAGAAAAGAGAAGAACGTAAGTCATTTTTTGAATCTAGTTCATATCCCATCTGAAGATTTTCCATGAACTGCCTAGGAGCCCATGGACCTTTGGTTATGAAACCCTAATATGAAGAATACATATTGAAATGGCCCAAATTGGAGGAAAATGTCCATTAGTTCATGTGCTTTTTTCTTCTGAGCAGCAGAGGGAGACATTGAGCTAACTTAAAAATTGCTTCTAAACAAAACAGACCAGCAGTACTTGAGGTACCTATTATACTTGGTTGTTGTGGTAGATGATATCAAATGACTGAAAGAGCAGGAAGATTAAATTGCTTCTCAACAGTTGCTCTATTGGTTCTTCCTGAGCGATATCATCTCCTGTGCACACACTTTATTGGCGATAATTTGTTTTTGGTACTTTGATGATCCAGCAGTTTCTATGGCCAATTTCATTTTCCTCCAATTGACTATCCACGGATGACTCACAGCCTCCCTACCTAAACTTCTCCCACACTTACAGCATGATTTAGTTTCTGGGCCATGGCTCTGAAAGGGAATTTATTTTTTCTCCAAACACAAGTGTTTCAGGGACAAAGCACATTTAAGTTACTTTGCACATTATAATTACATCCTTTCTTTGTTTCTTTCTTAACCTGAGTTACTAGTTATGAGGGTGGGTGAAGTGGAAAGAGTTTCAGAATAAAGCTAGGACCCCATTTATGGCATACCCAGGCATATGTTGAGTGATTTTTTTTGGACAATGCAGGATGGACATACTCAGCTGGTGGAGGCAGAAGTAGCATCCTGCAAGCTGAACAACTGCAGATGCATAACAATGAATGCAGAGTAGTATGCCAATGTGCATCTGCATTGTGTATTGCACACATCTTCTGGGAATTGTGTGCTGAGTTGACAATTTTTCACATGTTGTATTATGGCAGTGTCTCAATATACTACCACTCCAGCAGTAGATATTTGTACTACACTGAGAAGATCCAAGATCTCAGTTTGTAGTGTGAGAAGCAAAACTAAGTCCTTTATTTCATAGTTTTAGCATTTGCCAAAGCTGTGGAAATTAGGTTGAACTTTCAGTCCATACAATTCTTAGAATTCAAACAGTAGAATTAATTGTCGCAAGATGCACTGACACCAGCTTGGGTTTAAGGCTATGTGATAGAGGACAAGACTAATTGTGGCTATTAGTCATGGAGGATAAAAAAAATGCAACCTCCAAGAATGTATTGCTCTTCTTTTATTATCTCTATTTGTCCCAGTGAGCTCAAGGTCTTTGGAGATATGGCCACTTAAACCTAATCTGATAGATTACAAACTCTTTTTTCATACCATCACAAGAAAACATACACTAATGTCATCACTCCTCATACCTGCATCTTCTCCATGTCTTATCTCCTATTCTGTTCTTGATGAAGGAAGTGATTTCAAAAGCTTGCACAATCAAAAGCTCTAGAGCAGGGCGGGGAACATTTAGCCTTTTCCACTGGAATTTCAACTCCTTAAAACTTCGGCTAACAGAGATCATGGGATTTGTAGTCCAAAACACATAGTGGACCAGCTCTTGTTCACTTGTATTCCACACAGTACAACATACATGTAAGTGATCAATTTTTGTATTTGAAATTTTCTTCATTAACATGGGTAAGGAGAAAAAAATTCACTCAGCACTCACCACAGTCCACTTGTTGGAGGGATTCTTCCACGTTTGTTCCTCACAGCATGAATTTAATCATAATTGAAGTTAAAGCTAAACTAGAAAGCAGTGGGATGCCTTCTTGGGGAGGAATCGTGACTTGTGCAGGCTTTATTGTTGAGCGAAAGAGGAATGAAATACGAAATAATGAGGTGACAAAATCACTTTCAAAGAACTATAAGCCAATGAGTGATACTTTTACACACATTCTTTATAACATATTAAAAGTGTGTGTTTTAAAAGATTTTTATGGTGTAGGCTGACAGAGGATTATGCTCAGCAGCTTAGCGGTTTAATCCACTGCGCCACCGGTGGCTCCATACACCTATGCACATTTGAGTAAAAATTACTCCAGATTTTGTTGGATTGCAACTTGCATCAGCCTCTAACCAGCATGGCCGACAGTGAAAAATATTGAGAGCTCTAATCCAATAAAATCAAGACAGCTGCATGATTCCAACCCCTGGTGTAAATACATAGGAACCCTGATGTTGATGTGGATGGGAAAAAAGTAGGTTAGCAGTAACTTTGAATAGTCTGCTCCCAATATTTTACATTGCTGTGCTTTTGAGCTGTGACTTTCTCAAAGTGGGTCAAAGAATAAGGAGCAGACAACTGGTTTGAGACGACCAAACTTTTTTGCTCTTTCCTAATCTCTAAAAACCTGCAAAATTCAAGAATCACTAACTTATGCTACAAATCCCCACTTCAGAAAGCCTTTCAAAATTCTATCATAGTAGATGGTATTAAAAAGAACATGTCCTCTAACTCTAATTTGGCAGAGACTGTCCTGATTAAGTCTCTCTTACTTTTCAGCTGCTTTTAAAATATCCTAGTTTCTACTTATTTTCCCAATATCTTTCTTTGTTCTCAGCTTAGTTAATTCATTACACACTAAGCTATAAGTGTAAAAGCAGTTTACATGCAAGAAGACAGGAGGTGGCAAAATCTTGACCCCCTCTGTAAGCTCAGGCAAAAACAACTGACTTCAAGACCTCCTACCTTTTTTGTTCTTCCTCATTAATAACCTTTATCATTTTGATCACATTCCAGTGATGCTTGACTGCGTAGATCCTGTTTTTCATCTCTGAAGTGCTGGAGAGTTTAAAATATTGGACTATAAGAAATTGGAGGCCCAGAAGTACAAAGACCAGGCTCACATTCTTCCTGACCTGACATAAGTTGTCCATCAAGATAAGCGAAGTCATTTCCATATGAAAAGCAGAGCTGAAACAGACAGATAGATATGCAGTTAGGTGAGCTGGCATTAAATATATATATATTTCCCTTTTCAGACAAGCAGAGCAATCAAAGAAAGGGGCAATAAAATAGGACTTTGTCAGACAGATGGAAAGGAAGCAGGGGAAAGTGGGGACCCATCTTACCCAGTTTTTTGCTGGCAAGGTCTGTCTTCCCATGTCTTTTCCCTGTCCTCTTCCCCCCACTTCCCTCCTTGAATCAGGAGTTGGGTAACACCTGACTCCTGGAAATGGAATCTTCTCGAATGCTGGCAAGACAGATTCCCACGGGTGGCCACCAGTGCATCATGGGATGACCTCCGTGGGACTCCATTTTGCTAAAACAGAGAGAAAGCAGAGGAAAACTTCCATGTGATGAAGTCCAAAGATGGGGAAAACAAATAGGACTTCATAAGAAAGTTTGGGAAGGGGGGGAGTGGGAGAAAACAGAGTGAACTGTTCTACACTGTTCCCTCCCATCTCTCCCTGTTTTCAGAGATGGCCAGCCAGCCCACGTGCTTACTGTGCCTTTCCCCATGTTCTCCCCACTTTCCCCTACATCAGTAGTTCTCAACCTGTGGGTCCCCAAGTGTTTTGGCCTACAACTCCCAGAAATCCCAGCCAGTTTATCAGCTGTTGGGATTTCTGGGAGTTGAAGGTCAAAACAATTGGTTGAGAACCACTGCTCTACATCCTACTGTTTGGAGTTGGGTAAACTCCTGAAAAAGGTCTTCAGTCTCTGTTCCCATGCTCTTAGAAAACGGAGCACCGCAGAGTCCCATCGGAAATGGCCTTATGTCAGGTGATGGCCTCTGTGGGACTCCCATGGGCCTCTGTTTCCTAAGCACATAGAAACAGAGCCTGAAGATCATCTGATGAAGCCAATATTTAAAGCAGTTTTAAAAATTGAAGGCAAAACAGAATATTATAGCTTGGCTAACTGCCAAAAGTTCAGGAAGGATGGGTCACACACAAGGCTATGATATTTCCAACATCTTGAATATGAGCCATTTGGGGCTTTGCAAACAAGTTGATTCTGGTATATGTTTTCTAAGTGGAGACATCATAACCATGTTTAAGTATTTGAAAAAATGGAACAAGCTTGTTTTCTACTGCTGCAGAGACTAGGACACAGAACAATGGATTCAAATTACAGGAAAAAGAAATTCCTCATAAACATTAGGAAGAAAATCCTGATGGTAAGAGCCATTTGACAGTGAAATACACTTCCTTGAAATGTGGTGGGGACTTCATTATTGGGGGATTTGAAAAAGAAACTGGATGCCATCTCTTGGGAGTGCTTTTATTTCTGCATGGCAGAGAGTAGAACTGGATGGTCCTTGTGACCTCTTTCACCTCTATGTTTCTAAGATACTATAAAGTGTATGCTGGATAACTGTCTATATTTGCCTAAACTCCACATTTTTCATGGGTAATCCCATGAAATTATAGCCATCACACTGAAAGAATAGGTAGAGAATGAATGTGTGAATGGCTAAAAGACAGCCAGTGTGGTAGAGCTGAAGTATGGGAGGTCAGGATTCAAATCTCTGCTCATGCATGGGAACCCACTAGGTGACCTTGGTAAGTTGCACACTTGCAGACTTTTATGAAAGCAATTGCAAAATATGTTGTCAAAGGCTTGGCTGGGATCACAGGGTTGTTGTATGTTTTTCGGGTTATATGGCCATGTTCTAGAAGTATTATCTCCTGACGTTTCACCCACATCTATGGCAGGCATCCTCAGAGGTTGTGAGGTATGGAGAAACTAGGCAAGAAAGGTTTATATATATCTGTGGAAAGTCCAGGGTGAGAGAAGAACTCTGTCAGTTGGAGGCCAGTGTGAATGTTGTAGTTAATCACCTTAATTAGCATTGAATTGCAAAATAAAGAAATATTGTCAAGAAACCAATATGGAGTCACCATAAACCAGAATAAACGTGAGGGGAAAACAAATCATGATGTAATCAGAGTGTGGATAACTGAGTCATGTCAACCATAGGAAGGAGAACGATTGATGCTCAATATGAAGCTGGGAAAAAGATACTTTGGGTTTCATTACCTTCCAGAAACCATGCTAGATCCAGACATAATCTAGTTCTTCAAAGGGAATGAAGTTCCATCCAAATCAAGTTGTAGTCTAAGTCCTATGTTAGTTACCTGGCTAACCAACGTAATTTGTGTGTTTTCCAGAGTGAATCTCAAGTTAAATCACTAGGTGATGTTTCCCCATCTCAGCATCTGAAACAGAACTTGGGAACAATTCTTTTGAGGATTATCATGACCAAAATCCTCTGTGAACAAGTTATTGTTTGTGGGGCAGGAACAAATTTAAGCATATAATTTATGCCATTATATAGCTCTTAAAAGCAAATAACTCTGTCAGGGAAAAGTTGGTGACTTTGCTCAGTGTTTTCCTTAGAAAAGAATATTTATAGTTTTTACTGTTATGTGAACAAAGCCATTGTGAGAATTTAATCTCAGCTCACAGTATTTTTACAATCATTTTGATAAGTATGTTTGTGGTATTTCTGGATAAACAAGCCAAGAGAAAATTAATTACCTTTGGTGGGCTTACAATAGTTGCTATTCTCAACAGGAAACTAACCTTAGAGTTTTGATGGCAGGAACAGAAGAATCTTGCTTATGAATAAGAACCTAATTATCTATTTCAGTTATGAGATTCCTCTTAGCGTTCTCTGTGCTATTTCAGCGATTTCCTTTCAGCCACAACCTTTGTTTTCATCAATATGTATGGAAGCCATACAAGAGGACACAGAGTCACTTCAGGCTTTTATAATTTATTCTGCTGATTGGGGCACAGTCTCAATATAGCACTGGCCTCCATCTGCCTACCATTTGTGAAAAAATGGAACTTGTATTTAAAGAGCAGCACAACATCCTGAGAACAGGGATATAAGTTAATTACAAGATATCTTTCACTTGTTAATATCCTCATAGAAAGTTAATGAAACATGTTTTCCACTATGTTCCAGAAGAGATACACCAAGATAGCAAGGAGTAAATCCAATAAGAAATGCACAGATCATCTGAAAGACTCTGCTCCTTCCCTACATGAGCTTGCTTGAGGTTTATGATTTTAAGGTGAGCTTTGATGTCTCTTCCCAGGCTATGGAATTCCTTTTTACCCAAGGTTTGACAAGTTCCTTCTTAACTCTCCTTCTGCTGGCAGCTTAAACCGACACAGTCCAGAACTGAGCACAGTATTCCAAGTGAAATCTGACTAAGGACCTTATCACATTAATGTCAGGATTTGCCATGCATCGTGGTAAATCTGTGGGGTTGCAGCAGGGGCCTGTTGCCCTACACCTTGCATCGCCCAACTTACCTTTGGCCCCACCCCCCAGGGGGAAGCATCCACTGCCTGGCTTTCCCCCATTGTTGTAAATGCAACAAGGGAATCTTCCTGTGTTGCCGCCATGGTGGTGTACACTGCTTCCTCTCCCCTTTAGCCATAGAAGTAGATTTACATCAAGTAATGGGCTCTGTGGCAAAGGGGGAGAGGAACTGACATACAGCAGACAAATTAGCCCATATAATGCGGTAGTAAAACAGAAAAAAGTGGGGCTATGACTTTCCTTGATCTCAATACTATACTCCTATGGGTGCTGCCTAGAACTGCATTAGCTTGTTTATTGCCGCATCATTCTGTTGACTCATGTTCAGCTTGTGGTCTATTAAGATTCCTAGATTTCTTTCACAGATATTGTTTACAAGCAGATGTTACTCATCCTATATCTGTGCGCTGCATTTTTATTGCCAAAGTGTGGTACTGTACATTTCTCCCTGTTGAAATTCATTTTGTTAGATTTGGCCCAGCTCTCTAATCTATTAAGGGTGTTTTGGATTCTAAGCCTCTTAGAATTATTAGCTATCACTCCCAATTTGGTGTCATCTGCAAATTTGATAAGCATGCCTTGTATTCCATGATACAAGTCATTAATAAAGACGTTGAATAGCATTGGGCCCACGACAGAATCTCATTGGTCACTTCTTTCCAGGATAAGGAGTCATTGGTAAGCAACCTTTGGGCTCAGCACAGTCAATCAATTCTCAGTCCATTTAACAGGAGCAATATCTAGCTCACATTTTATTGGCTTCTTGGTAAGAATGTAATGGAGGATCTTGTAAAGGTGCATGCTGAAATTGAGATATGCTGTTTCAATTTCACCATCCACCCTCATCTAAAAAAAATAATTTTCATTACATCCTGGGGTTGTGAAACCAAACTCCTTACATTTCTTCAGTGAGTAAACATCAGGGTTGGATGTTTGGTCTGTTTTGAAAGTGTAGTTATCACTTACAAAATCCTAAACGGTTCAGGTCCTGCCTATGTTTGTGATTGCATTTCCCCCTGTGAACCGGCGTGGACCCTAAGATCTTCCGGGGAGGGCCTTCTCTCGATCTCACCACCATCACAAGCACGGTTGGTGGGTACAAGAGAGAGGGTCTTCTAAGTGGTAGCCCCCAACTCTGGAATTCCCTTCCCATGGACATTAGACTAGCACTCACTCTGTCTACCTTCCTTAGGGACCTTAAAACATGGATATTCCGATGTGAATTTGCAAATGATTTGGCCCCTGTCTATGATTGTCCAGACCCAATTAACCATCAGACTGAACTCAGTTTACCACCGGCCCTGGTCCCAAAATCTATTTTGCACAAGCCCATGCCCAGCCCCCAGCCCTTATAATCTTGATTGCCCACTATAGCCCTGGTTTTGGTTATTGGGACTGGTTTTGTTTTATTTTAATGATGTTTTTATACTTTATTGTTTTAACTGTTTAATTAGCTTGTTATATGTTTATCTGCATTTTAAAATGTGTTTTATTGGTTAACTCTGTTCGTATCGGGCTTGGTCCTGCTTGCAAGCCAACCCGAGTCCCTTCGGGGAGATGGTGGTGGGATATAAAAATAAAATTATTATTATGTTTCTCAGGTGTTGATGGAAAGAAGGCAGAAAGAAACATTTCGTCACTAGAGATGAAGATATCAACAGCCTACAGGGAGCCATCAGCTTCCTTTCTGGATGACAATGAGATGTCTTTTTCCTCCTTCCTATGCCTGCATTAATTTTATTCAAGCCACTATCGGTACACTATGCTTGCTACTTGTGCCAGTAGAATTACAGCTGCCATTACAATATTGGTCTTAATTTTAAGAGGTCGTCTTTCCTTCTTGCTCTGTGATTTGATTTTAACACAGAAAACTACTTTACCTTGCCAGACCATGGATTCACTGAGAAAATTTGTTTCTACATTAACTGGCAGAAGTTCTTCAAGGCTTTTTATAGAGACCTTTCCCAGGCCTTTTTGAAGATACCAGAAGTAAACACAGAAATATCCACTGAGCTACAGCAATTCCCAATTCAATTAGCAATTAAAGGAAAGCATACATTTTCCCAGAACTCTCATAATATTAAAATAGAACTCTTTTTGAGCATGGGTACTTTTTGTATTGCCAATAAAAAGGGGTGAACAAGGACAGGCTAAAACGGTGAAGGAAACAATTAATGCAGCATTTTTAAAATGCAGTGGATAGTAAAAGACAGAACCAGTTTGGTGTACAATTAAATAAACCTGTGCAATTAATGTTTATTATTGATAAAATATTTTTTGTTATCCACATGAAAGTAAAAACCTTTCTTTTTAGAATATACTACTGTCTTCATCTTTTAACATGCAGGGAGTAAAGTATAATCTTATGGTCTTTTTTTTTGTAAAACAAGGAAAAGGGAGAGATATGGAAAGCATCTTAAATTACAAATATTGGCTTCACCTGAGAAGGGCAATGGGAAACACGGGTCCTGGCTATAAGAAAAAAATATTCAATAATTTATCAGATTCAATGATTTATTAGTAAGTATCAGCATATCATGGAGCCCCTGGTGGCACAATGGGTTAAACTCTTGTGCTGACAGGACTGCTGACCCACAGGTTGGCAGTTTGAATCCAGGGAGAGTGGGTGAGCTCCCTCTGTCAGTTCCAGCCCCCCATGCGAGGACATGAGAAAAGCCTCTCACAAGGATGGTAACACATCAAAAACACCCGGGCGTCCCTGGGCAATGTCCTTGCAGACGGCCAATCCTCTCACACCAGAAGTGACTTGCAGTTTCTCAAAAAGGAAAAAAATGTCATAATGTAAACATAAATCTTTCACAGCCCAACTAAAATGAATCTTGGTGTCTTGGTTTTTGGTCTGTTCTTATGGTTATTTGGGGTGCTGCTTCAGAAAATTGCATTGGATAGACTACATCAGTTCTAGTTTTTTAGATATGGTAATCATGATTTTCTATTGATGAGCAGATGGTTACTAGTAAATGGCATATATTCTGTATATCAAAAACTAGAACTGATAGGGGGAAACTGGTGCCACTTTTGTAACCAGCAGATCAAATATACCCAGAAACAGGGTTAACATTTGAGACATCAAAATGTGTGTTTGGCAAGTTATGGTGGAGAGTGAATAATACAAACAAATAACTCAACAGTTTTCTGTCTGTATTCATTATTGTTTTTAATGACAATTTTCAAGCAAAACAAGTGCATGTTAGTAAATCCCTCTGAAATACATGCATTAACAGACCAGTCTTCTGCCACATTGTTGATAGACCTGAAATAGAATAAAAATCTACTAAATTAAATTCTTGTCTTTACATTGCTTTATCTCTCTGCTTGAAAAAACCTGAAAGTCTTTTAACTGCCAGATTACTACAGGTCACCTTGGTTTCATTCACATTCTCTTTGCTTATAAAAAAATAAGGCAGGGGTTTGAATGCCTGGGGTACAAAAAACCCTGGATGCTTTTAGAGAAATGGGAGAGAGGGAGAGTCTGGAGGATACTTCGCATAGATTGAAGGTATAAGGATGTAGATGTTTTCCCCACCAGGCTGTTTAATTTGTCTGCTTCTCCAGCAAAATGGTCTACCGCACCAGATACTCCTGCATCTTGAACTGGGAGCTGGATGTGAACAGCAAGAGCTAACTGAGACAAATTTTGAATGCCACATTGACATCTGTTCCAGGATTATATCCAGGGAGTGAGCCCTTTGCTGTCTTCTGTTCTGGTGGAAGCCCCATTCCCTAGAGCAGTGGTTCCAAGCTTGTGGTAAGTAGACCACCAGTGGCCCCCAAGAACTAAAATATGATCAGTGGCCTCACCATTACTACACCGTCGCAACGAGAGTGACTGGTCTCAGAACACTCTCCTATAGTGCCGAGGCAACGGGGATGTCAGGAGGGGAGAGGCTGATGATCCACGAAAGGTGCGACAACAAGCCTCCTGACTGCTGCTACTCCTCCTTCCTCCCTCCCTCCCCCTGAACAGAGCCGTTCCATGTGGCGCCTGGATGCGGGGATGCCTTAGTGTCTTTGTTTTTTGGCTTATTCCTGGAGTTATTTGAGATGCTGATTCAGAAAATTGCATTGGATAGACCACACCAGCACTAGATTATTAAATATAGTTTTCTGTGGGTGTGCAGATGGCGACTAATGGGTGGCATATGTTCTGTATCAGAAACTAGAACTGATGTGGTCTATTCTATGCAATTTTCTGAATCAGCACCTCAAATAACCAAACCGAATATAAAGTTGACCAAGGACAGATTCGTAACCCTTTTGACACTAATGTTGGAGAGTGGTCCCTGGTCAAGTGGTCCCTGCTCAAAAAAAGGTTGGGAATCACTGCCCTAGAGGATGAGGACAGTCTCTGACTTTAAGAGCTCACAGGTGAGGTGCAGGACTTTCTTACCATATTCCAGGTGAAAGCAGCTAATTCTGATTATGTAAGAGTTCAAGTTGGGCAGCTTGGGTGCAATGCCAGTGATCAGCACCAAGTGGTCTCTCCTGCTGTAGGTCACAGCTAAGTGAGGGGCAGAGGATAAGTAATAACAGTAATGCCAGGAGGACTCTCAGAGCCTCCTCTAGAAATGAAACAGAAATATTGAGTGAATGGCAGGTTGTTGTGCACCACTATATAGAAAAGGGCTTCCAATGGTAAATGGCTGGCACTTTCCTCCCAGTAGAAATATTCCATAGTCCTCATGTCCACCAGCATCAACACAGGCTTATGGTCTCACACAGTCTGATAGAACATATAAGATAAAATCTTGCAGTGCTTGCTTTAGGTGCCCTAGTGGCCTAGTTGCTATTGGCCATGTCTGAATGTTTGAATGATTCAAACAAAGAAGCCCTTTGTGCAATAGTTAAGAGTTTTCCCTTACAGTGGCAGGCTGTTAATCAGTTTGCAATGCCAGAGGTGGCTGCTGCAGTATCTTCAGTTTGTCATTGCAGGAGCATGGAATCTTAGAGGATTTTAATAGGGGTGTAGATTTGGCAGTAACATGTCACACTCAGGATTGAGCTACAGGCAGGGCCGGCCGGAGATATTTTTCAATGTTAAGCGGGGGTGCTGAAAAGCGCCCCCGCCACCGGCCCCGCCTCCCGTGCCCTGGCCCCGCCCAGTGTGCCCTGGCCCCGCCTCCCACGCTGCGTGGGAGGCGGGGCCAGGGCGAATAGTGTGGGAGGCGGGGCCAGAGTTGGCCCCGCCCCCCACCCAGCGTGCCCTGGCCCTGCCTCCAACGCTGCATGGGAGGTGGGGCCAGGGCACGCTGGGCGGGGGGCGGGGCCAGAGTTGGCCCCGCCTCCCACGCTACTCCCGCTCGCCCATCTGGCCATTTCTAGCTGGCCAGACTGCAGCGGAGGTCCCTCCAGGCCGCAATCGCTCCTCTCCAAAGATGCACATAAAATGGCTCCTCTCCGAAGATGCACACAAAAGGGTCACTGGTGTGGGAGGTTAAGGGGCCGGGACCTCATGGCCTGGGAAGGGCAATGGGGAACAGGCGTCTGGGTTGACCTTTGAAAACCCAGAGATGGAGCAATTGTCACTTTGATAGAATGTATCACCCTTGGGTTGCTGTGAGTCTTTCGGGCTGTATGAAGATTTCTGGAACATGGCCATACAGCCTGACTCACAGCAACCCAGTGATTCCGGCCATGAAAGCCTTCAACAATACATTGTATCTCTCTTATCTTTCTGGTCAGGGGAACCAAAGAGAGGCTGATGCAGCCAGGCTAGATGCCAGCTTTATATCTGCAACTGTTAACTGAAAGTAGATGTCACCCATGTAGATTTCCAAAGGATGTCTAGGAGATCCGAGATGATGCCTTTTTTATCCTGCAGGATGCGACAGGAAAGGAGTATGTTGGGTTTTTTTTGTATTGTCATTGAATAATTGGCAGGGGAGGCCCAACCCAAAAACAGTTAGGTAACTCAGGCAGAGACACAATACAGCTCACAACTTTAAAAGCTATACAATTAAAAATATACAAAGAGTAAATATTAAAATATAATTAAACATGCTAAAATTATTAAAACTAATTCATTAACATTAGTAAGTAAGCCAAAGCCTCATTTGTTATTGGAATTAACCAGAGGAATTACTCCATCAACTATCAATGAAGACTTTATTGTGGTCCATGACCAGCACAATTGGGGCACAATTTCCCCGGAATGGGGAAGCACAGTTCCCTAGGGAGGCAATAATAAAAGAGATTAGAAAACTGTTAAAAATTAAGAAAGAAAGAAAGAAAGAAAGAGTAGTGTTTAAAGACATGTTTAACAAAGCAGTTATGGGACCGAGGGGGGGGGGGAGTCTGATAGGAGGGGTCAAAACACTAAGGGAGCACTAGGGGGAGAGGGAGGGGCACATTACATACACTCTGGTTTCTCTTTAGATCATATAAATCTTTCACCTTTTACTTCACCAACTAAAAACAGCCATGAGCCATCACCCACAGAATCAAGAAAGAGGTTTTGATCCATAAGTCAGCGACCAACCTCAATGAAGTTTCCTGTGTTCTGTCAAAATTCAGCCATAGGCCATACTCCTGGTGATGCCCCTCCCACCAGTGAAGCATTTATGCTTTCAAAACCATTTTTTGTCCCTTGGGAACCACAAAAACAGCTCTGAGCTCCATGTGACCCACAGGCTGCGTTTTGTCCACTCACTGCTCTAAATGTACTTGTACTTCACATGGAATTTTGAAATTTTATCAATATTACTGACCCTAAAACTATACTAAAAGACCCAATAAAAATTGAGTTACCTAATCATGCCTTTTACTGTAGCTGAATATCCCCATTCAGTCCATGGCTCGTTTTTCATCTTTCCTCTGTTGACATGTCCTATACAAAATAATGTCAGTCTCTCCCTCCCACCAATTCAAACAGCTTTTTTTCTGATTGGCATGGGCAAGGGATAAGTTCTAGTGCTCTCTCTATTGTTCTATCAATCTACCATGAGACAATGCCTGATTGTTTCTTGGCTTGTCTAACTTTGAGAACTGATTAAAAGCTATGGTTAGTGATAGTGATGCAGTTTCTACAAGATTCCAAACATATATCTTTGATATTTAACAGTTGTGTTAGTCTTCTTAGTTCTTCATTGTCAGTGGAGGAAACAATGTTTGAATAGTGTCAGATTGCAAACTTAGGCCCCTTCCAGACAGCTGAATAAAATCCCACATTATCTGTCTAAAGTTGGAATATATGGCAGTATGGACTCAGATAACCGTGTTCAAAGCAGATATTGTGGGATTTTCTGCCTTGATATTCTGAGTTATATGTGTGTGGAAAGGCCCTTAGAAACTGGTATAGCTTAAACTATTTCTACTTGTGAACCCCATTCCAGATGAGAAATATTTATATGACCACAGGTATATATGGTAGGTATATAAAACCAGTACAAAAACCAAACATTTAATGATAACAAATAAACATTTACAAGCCTTACTAAACAGGCTGATTTTCCTTTCTTGTGGAGTCCAGTTGAAGCGTTTTCTGCAGAGTTCACTGTAAATACTACACATTGTTGCTAACAAATTTGTGGAAATGGGTTCTGTTCAGAAACGATTTACTGTTGCCAAATATTTTGTGATCCCAACAGTGAGGGGTCCTATTTGGAGTCAGGACCCACAGTTTAAGAAGCAGTAGTTTAGAGGATGCTTAAAATGTATTGCCTGCTGTGGTATCTAGAATCTGTAGAAGAATTCCATTTGGCAAAGGATCTTCGTTTCCAATAGAAAACAAAGAAGAGACAGAAAGAGTATGAGGCATGGCATAATGTCAAGCCAAAGCACTGACTGTTTTGAATATGGAAATGCAATCTAGTATGTTTACTGTTCTTATTTATGATTGTATACGTGCTTTATTAGTGTTTAGATAAATCAAACATGTATATTTTTTATTTAAACAGCAGTTTAAACGGCCTGCTATAGAAGATCCTGCAGAACAGAAGGCTGGCAGTTCAAATCGGTCGGGGTGAGCTCCAGCCATCAGCCCAGCTTCTGTTGTCTGGCTTCTGTTCTGGCTTTCATGGCCGGAATCACAGGGTTGTTGTATGTTTTCCAGGCTGTATGGCTATGTTCCAGAAGCATTCTCTCCTGATGTTTCACCCACATCTATGGATGCCTGCCATAAATGTGGGTGAAATTTCAGTAGAGAATGCTTCTGGAGCATGGCCATACAGCCCAGAAAACACACAACAACCCAGCCCAGCTTCTGCTCACCTAGCAGTTCAAAAACAACAATGTAAGTAGATAAATAGGTACTGCTTTGGCAGGAAGGTAAAAGGTGCCCTGAAAAAACATGTTGGCAAAAATCCAACCAGGAAAGGAATCTATGGATGACATGCTCCTTGGTGTTAAAAATGAAATAACAGCATGTCGCCATGGCCAAATCGAGCACAGACGGATGCCAGAGATTAAAAGAGGGAAGCCTTGCCTCTGTTTATGTACTGCCTGTTTTGTCAACTGTATAAACGGCATTGAATGTTTGTTATATATGTACCTCTAATCCACTCTGAGTCCCCTCAGGGAGATAAAGTGGAATATAGACAGCCCAAAAGACTCAGCAACCCAAATGTTTTATTATTATTATCAACACAACAACGTTGTATGGCACAGCAAACAAGATAGATATGCTAGATTTCGTTTCGCAAAACCACAAGTCGAACACTTCCCAAGTGTCTAGGACTGTGTGATGTATTTTCTGATGATGTGTGCAGATCCCAGTAGGGTGGCCTTTTGCAGTTGGCAGATGGTGATTTTGTCAATATCTATTGTTTCCAAATGCCGGCTGAGATCTTTTGGCACAGCACCCAGTGTGCCCATCACCACCGGGACCACCTGTACTGGTTTCTGCCAGAGTCTTTGAAGTTCAATCTTGAGGTCCTGATAGCGGCTGAGTTTTTCCTGTTGTTTTTCATCTATGCGACTGTCACCTGGGATGGCAACATCAATGATCCAAACCTTGTTCTTTTCCACAACTGTGATGTCTGGTGTGTTGTGTTCCAGAACTTTGTCAGTCTGGATTCGGAAGTCCCACAGTATCTTTGCGTGCTCATTTTCCAATACTTTTGCAGGTTTGTGATCCCACCAGTTCTTTGCTGCTGGGAGGTGGTACTTGAGGCATAAGTTCCAATGAATCATTTGGGCCACATAGTTGTGCCCCTGTTTGTAGTCTGTCTGTGCGATTTTCTTACAGCAGCTGAGGATATGATCAATGGTTTCGTCGGTTTCCTTGCACAGTCTGCATTTTGGGTCATCAGCTGATTTTTCAATCTTGGCCTTAATTGCATTTGTTCTGATGGCTTGCTCCTGGGCTGCAAGGATCAGGCCTTCTGTCTCCTTCTTCAGGGTCCCATTCGTGAGCCAGAGCCAGGTCTTCTCCTTATCAGCTTTTCCTTCAATTTTGTCAAGGAACTTTCCATGCAGTGTTTTGTTGTGCCAGCTGTCAGCTCTAGTTTGTAGTGCGGTTTTCTTGTACTGGTTTTTTGTCTGCTGTGTTTTGAGGAGTTTCTGATTTTTGACTTCAATCAAAGCAGGTTCTTCACTTTGCTTGACATATTCTGCCAGGGCATGTTCTTCTTCTTTGACTGCTTGCTTTACTTGTAAGAGTCCTCTGCTCCCTGATCTTCTAGGCAGATATAGCCGGTCAACATCACTGCGAGGGTGCAGTGAATGATGAATGGTCATGAGTTTTCTTGTTTTTCTGTCCAAATTGTCCAGTTCCACCTGTGTCCAATTTATAATGCCAGCAGTATATCTTATGACAGGTATGGCCCAGGTGTTTATGGCCTTGATGGTGTTGCCTCCATTGAGCTTGCTTTTGAGAATTTTTCTGACCCTTTGTGTGTATTCTTTGCTGACCACAGTTTTCACATGTTCATGCTTGATGTTGTCCAGCTGTAGTATGCCCAGATATTTATAGGCCTCTGGTTGGTGAGACTTTATTGTTTGGCCATTGGGCATATTTATCCCCTCACTTTCAATGATTTTTCCCTTCTTCAATGCCACTGTCGAACATTTGTCCAAACCAAACTCCATGTTGATATCAGTGCTAAAAATTCGGACAGTGTTGGTCAGAGACTGGATTTCAGTTTCCGTTTTCCCATATAGCTTCAGGTCATCCATGTACATCAAATGTGAAATTTTGTGAGAATTCTTAGATATTTGATAGCCGAGATTTGTTTTTTGTAAGATTGTTGACAGAGGGATCATGGCAATAATGAAAAGCAGAGGGGACAATGAATCTCCCTGGAAAATTCCTCTCCTGATGTTGACAAGTCCATAGCTTTCATTTCCAACAAACAGTTCAGTTTTCCAGTGCTCCATCATGTTTTCAATGAAGGTGCCAACTGTTTTACAAATCCCGATGGCGTCCAGGCACTTGATGATCCAGCTGTGTGGGAGTGAGTCAAAGGCCTTTTTGTAGTCAATCCACGTCATGTGAAGATTAGCTTTTCGGCTCTTACAGTTCTCCAGAATCATTTTGTCAATCAATAACTGGTCTTTTGTGCCCCTGCTTTTCCGTTTGTTGCCTTTCTGTTCATCTGGCAAGATGTTTTTTTCTTCAAGATAGTCTTGAATTCTGTCAGCTATGATGCCAGTCAGTAGTTTAAACATAGTGGGCAGACACGTTATTGGCCTGTAGTTTCCTGGTGCTGCTCCTTTTGCTGGATCCTTTTGTATCAGGTATGTCCTTCCAGTTGTTAGCCATTCACTGATACTTCCTTTCTGCAGCATCTCATTGAATTGTTGGGCCATTTTTCCATGTAAACTAATCAGATGTTTGAGCCAAAATCCATGAAGTTGATCACTACCAGCCGATGTCCAGTTCTTGACTTTTTGCACTCGTTTGCTGATCATTTCAGTTGTTATTTCCATCTGTTCCATTTTGTTCTGTGAGAATTTTCCTTCAAACTCCTTTATCCACCCAGCGTTTTTGTTGTAGTTTTTATTGTTTTCCCAAAGTTCTTTCCAGAACTTTGTTGTTGCAGTTTTCTCTGGCTTTATGGTTACTGTGTCTGTTGTTTGGTTCAGACTCTGGTAGAACCGTCTTTGGTCTGATTGAAACAGTTGATTTTGTCTGTACTGGATGATTCTGGCTTCATACCTTTCAATTTTTCTGGCTTTTGCTGTAATTTGTTCTTTCACGATTTCCAAAGCTTCTTCAATTTTTCTGGTGTTCAGCCAGTACTTTCGGATCAGGTATTGCTTGATTTTGTCATTCTTCAGTTTCCTCTCTTTCATATTTTTCAGGTTACTTGCATCTGATCTAAGTTTCTTGATTTTCAACTCTAGCCTGACCTTCCACTTTGGTTTTCCAGTCGATTTTCTTTGGGGCTGCCTTGGTTGTAGGAGCCCAAGTTCTTCTGTTACTATCACTGCTGCACTGTAGGCAAACTGGTTTGTTTGTTCAATTGATGTTATTTGGACAGTGGAGAGTGCTGCATTCACATCTTTCATGAGAGGCGCCAGGTGTCTCTTGGGCACTGTTTTTAGAGTTGGGAGCCGCTGTCTTATTGCATTTGCTGCAGCATGAGCCATGATCTTATCCTTGAGCTCTTGTTGTCTTGCTGTCAAGGTTCCTGGTGGTTCAACAGATGTTTCAAGTGCTGGTTCCTCAAATTCTTGCAAAAGCTCCACCCTTTCTTCTGGTTCAATCTGTTCCACCATTCCAAGTGTTGCTGGAGTCTCTGCTGCTGTCTGTGCTGTGGTCTGATGGTAATCTACTTTGCAAATTTTCTGGATTTCTTCGAGTTCAACTTCACTGAACACTTTGTTTCTGATTATGAATCTTCGTTGGTCAGCCAGTCGGGGTTCTGTTATCTGTGAGTCAGGGTACTCTTGTTTCCATAGCTGATGCATCCTTTTTTGGTAGCCACGCCTTTGAGGTTCAGATTTGTAATAGCATTTCATAATTGTGCGGTTTTCTGGCATTGTATATTTTTGCCGCTTCTGTGACTGTTCATTTGGGTTTTGATGATTCCGTAGCCCACTTGTCGATGGATGTCCAGAATCAGCAGCATCCACCGCGGTCCTTTTTATCCTGGGCGACGACCGAGCCAGTATAGACTTTGTTTGGGTTTGATTCTCCATAATGCTAATGGGTTAGGTGCTCTTGGTTGTGCTCCTCAGCTGAGGCCTCTCTGGCTTGGTTGGACCTGCCGGTAGTTACACTACCGCCAGCACAGCCCTTATTATTATTATTATTATTATTATTATTATTATTATTATTATTATTATTATTATATGTGTTTGTTTAATATAAAACGATTACAATAATTTTTTAGAATATTGGTTTATTTGTATATATACATGATATATCTGTGAGAGAAGGATTGTATAGGTTGAGCATCCCTTATCTGAAACTCTGAAATACAAATTTCTTCAAAATCCAAAATTGTCCACATTTGCTTTCTGATAGTTCTGTGTACACAATCCTTGTTTCAAGCACAGAATTACGAAAATATTATGTATAAAATTTCTTTCAGGCTATGTAAATTTCATAGCCTGAAAGAAATTCCATGTTTAGACTTGGATCCCATTATGAAGATATTTCATTATGTATATATAACTGCAGTATTGTAAGGCACACTAATGTCAGTACCAACAGCAATAAAATACATAAGATACACCCGCGATTCTGAGATGCACCCCATTTTAAAAGATGCTTATATGGGGGGAAATGTATCTTAGAATCAAAGGAATACTGTATTGAAAAATCTTAAAAAACTTGTGGTCCAAAGCATTTTGGAGAATAGACACTCCATATGTATCACAAATGGGCTCTTATGCTTTAGCAGCTGTCAAAGTTAGTTTCTAGTGATGCCAAGTCTTATACCTCTGTTCTGCATTGGCTTGGAGTCTTCTGGGAGTGACAGAGACATTCTTTCTCAGCACATTTTTTTAAAGAGGGATGAGGAGGACAAGGAAATTGTATGCACTGCAAGATGATGGAGGAAGAGTAATGAAAATTCAGTGTGAGAAGATGTAATAGAAAAGGGTTGCCAAACTTTATTTTTTAGAGGCTCTTGTCACTTCAATAAAAAGATGGCAAAAATCCAGCAGACACAGCTTTTCTATTTGCTGCAGGTTTGTTGCATAGAGGTTGGGATTTTTTTTGGGGTGTGGTGATGGTGGTTCATGAATAGCCAGTAATGGAGAGCAGTAGGAGAGTATTTATTTGCTAATCATAGTATCTTTTCACTATGAAAGCATATCCAATAGGTTGGCCACTTAAAATTCACTAAAAGAGGACATAAATTCTCATAGAAGCTACAGTCATTTAAAACAGAAGGCAACTTTTATCATGGCGACTTCTGCATTTGGTCTGTTGTCCAAGTTCTAAATGTTGATGGATAATCTTAGGTCTCTGCTCTCTTCAATTGTGATTCATCATTTTTAAACTGGACAGACATGGATTCAATGGACCCTCAAATAGAAAATGTCACTGGCATCCCTTCAAATACAAAGGTTTTCTTTAGACAGTAGATATGGACAACTGTAATGTAGGCTTCCCCATCTTTTGATGCCTTATTTTCTGATGACTTGCTCTTTCAACACTTATAAATTGTAGACAAGATCCATTAATTTGAGAAGAGGTCCACTATTCTCTCAGTTCTTATTGCCTATAAGGCTCACTTGGGGCTGCTTGCAAACATGTGCACAGTCCTAAAACTTGCCTGTGGAAAGACTGGATCCCTCCTTGATTCACTTTTGAATGCATGCAGAAGTTATTTTAGTATTCATGCATTCAAATGTTACATATATTTATTTAGGTTTTTCAACAGCCAAAATGTACTTGCAAGTTTAAAAAATATGAGTTCTACTTTTCAACTGATGCTACTTTCAGCCCATAAGCCATCAGACAAGTGAGGGTCTTCTTCTATCTGGTCCTGAAGATATTTTCATCTCATACAAGAGTGCCGCAAGAATAACTTCATAATACCAGGGATATTCTCACATTTATACATGTAGAGATCATGGACAGCTAAAGGCAGTTGTGAGATAGGGAAACTGTTTACCAGAGCAGGGTGTTTCATGCTATTGATATGGAGGAAGCAATAATCATTTTGTTCTAATGTGCCAAGAGACAAGTATCATATTTATGCTCATTGGCTACCATTGTTTCTTTTCTAGAAACACATCCAGAACTGACATCCAATGGTTTGAGAGTAAACACAGTGCATGAACTGCAACTTTGAGTAGCCTTGTGCTGGGCTAGATGGGTGTCTAAGATGGGATGGTAACAGAGAGGGAATTGGGTAGGTCGCGTATCATCTCTTGAAACATCCAGATAGGACTGGGAGGGGGGAGGCAGTTTCATTTGTCTGACCTTGCATTTTCTTGTCACTGCAAAGAGGGATTCAAACAGAAGATGGCAAACTCCCTCTACACATCTGAAACTAGAGAGACTCCTTGAGATGAGTGAATTTGGGAGAAGGAATTCCTCAGCAGACTATGGGTTGCATTTTCCCCTCCCTGACAGAAGGCAGAGAAAAAATCAAACTACTTTAACAAGAAATTACAACAATGTGGGTATCTGTTAGCTCTTCCAAAAGAATGATTCTTTTATGAAGATGACAAAGCAGAATTTTGCAGGACCATTTACAATATGGCTGTGGCAATTTATTTCTTGGTCTCTGTTGCAACCCCTCACCCCACCCCTCCAATACTTTTGTAACTGCCTGGTGATCTGGTAGGACAGGGACTGCAGTTGTTCACACAGACAGCTTGCATCTGATATTATTGGCAAGCAACCAAGTTGTATATGGAATCTGATCTTTAGTTCATATAATGCTCTGTCGATATGCTGCCCTTTTCATAATCTGGATAACTTATATCAAATAGAAATAATAAATAGCAATTCTGTTACACTGAGTTCTGTGGGTAAAATATAAAATTGGAAACAGTTTGTCTTGTTTTAATTCTACACATATACAAAAGAAAACATATCAGAGGGTGCTTTTTAAAAAAGAAAAAGAAAAGAACAATGGACAGTTCACATAATGCATTAAGGTTAGGATAATCAGTGAAACCAGATACAAACTACTCAGATTTCAGTAACAATTCAATAGCAACTGAACAGTAAACTCCCACAAGGCAGCAATCCTTCTATGATCCATGGGAGAGTAGTCCCGATCAGCACAAGCAAAACTAAACTGGGCTTTGGTTTGCAGCCTGAAGCACCATTGAAAATCCCACCGGAACAGCTAAAACTTTAATTTGACATTTAAAAAGGGGAGGGAGGGAAAGAGTGAGGGAAAGAGATCATGGAAAAACATTTACCATCGTTTTTTTCAGATGCTGTTTGCTCAAACAAGGTAGGGGTTTTAATGCCTGAGGTATAGGTAGTTCCTGGATGCTTTTAGGAAAATGGGAAGGAGGGAGAGTCTGGAGGATGGTTTGCATAGATTGAAGGTATAAAGATGCAGGCGTCTTTCCCACCAGGCTTTTGAACTTGTCCTCCCCCAGCAAAAGGGTCCAGTGCTCCGGATGCTCCTGTAGAACCCTCCGCATCTTGAACTGAGGGCTGGGCATGAACAGCAAGAGGTAATCGAGGCAAAGCTTTTTGGATGCCACATTGACTTTTGAGTCCCACATCTGCTCCAGGATGACATCTAGGGGGGTAAGCCCTTTGCTGTCTTCTATCCTGGGGGAAGCCCCATTCCCCAGGAGGATGAGGACAGTCTCTGACCTCAGGAGCTCACAGGCGAGATGCAGGGGTGTCTTCCCATCTTCCAGGTGAAAGCAGCCAGTCCGGTTAATGTAGGAGTTCAAGCTGGGCAGCTTGTGTGCGATGCTGATAATGAGCCCCAAGATGTCTCTCCTGTCGTAGGTCACAGCCATGGCTAAGTGAGGTGCAGAGGATGGGCAATAGCAGAAATGCTCTCCGGGGACTTTGAGAGCCTCCTCCGGAAAATGAGACAGCAGATATTGGGCATAAGGCAGGTGGTTGTGCACCACTGCATAGAGCAGGGCTTCCGATGGTGAATATGTCCTTAGGCTAGCATTTTCCTCCCAGTAGAAATACTCCATAGTCCTCATGTCTTCCAGCATCCACACAGGCTTGTGGTCTCGGACAGCCTGGTAGAACATATAAGATAAAAACTTGCAGTGCCTGCTTTGGTTGTCCTGCAAACTGGCCTGGTTGCCATTGGCCATGTCTTAACGACCCAAACAAAGAAGCCCTTTTGTGCAGAAATTAGAATTTCCCCCCTCAATGGCAGGCTGGTGTTCGGTTTGAATGCAGATGCCAGAGGCGGCTGCTGCTGCAATCCTCAGACTGTCATTGCAGCAGCTTGGATTGCACTAGCCAGAAAGCATAGCTCTCCTCTGACAGGCTGTTCATCTCCTCCCATTCAGTGCTTTCCCTCTCTCACTGCAGTGGCTTTGTTGAGGTAAGCACAATCTCGCCAGCTCGGTTAACTATTGCCATACTAGGCAGGGAGAACTGCAAACCATTTATCTCTGCACAACACACAGTTTAGTGGAATACTAGTAGATCTGGGTGTGTATGTGAGTGTAAAAATTATATATTATCAAGAGGGTTTTTAGGGAGCGGAATCAGCTTTGCAAAACAAGTAGTTTTGTGCCTGCATTCTGATCCCAAAGGAAACATTTCACTGCAGTACAATATCCAAAATCCAGAAAATAACACCACCTTTATTGGACCAACCAAAAAAAAATCCTGCAAGTTTTCGAAGCTCCACTGGCTTCTTTATCTAGTGAGGGTGTTAAAATAGCTGTCCCTGGGTGTGTTTGTTGCAATAAAATCTCATGTGTGTGAAGATCAACTTGTTTAGGTAGTCTGAGGCTTGCATTGGCAGCCTCCCTAGAAATGTAACCCCATTATGACACAATTTCATATGTGGAAATTCCAGGCAGCTGTTTTTTCCAAAATGAAGGTTGCATCACAGTTCCACATTACAGACTTATCTGCATGAGGCTGGCATTCTCACAGAATGAACCAGCTGATAGTCCAGCTGGTATACATATGAAGATGCTTTAAAATGAACTGCCTCTCTATATAACTTAGGTGGTATAGTCTTAAAAGGACTATACTCTTTTTGCTTGAAGTTTCCTAATTTGACTCATGATATCCAAAGTTCTATAGTAGAATATACAGTATATGCATGTGGGAATTCTGATACTCAGAGGGTTTAAGTATAATATACCTTAGGAAATGGTGGTGTTTTTCTTCAAGTGTTTTTCTTGGGGATGTCCAGAATAGTTAAGCAAAGGTATGCTGTTTCGATGGAGAGATCAATATTACCACTATTTTGTTTTTGTACAGAAGCTAGATTTTGGCAATATTTAATATGACTATTATTGTGATTTCTCTTAATTCTATGAAGTTACTTACTCTTTTTCCCATATTACAGATGGCTGACTCAGGCTGAGCGAGAGTGCCTGACTTCAAAGTTAATCAATAGGATTGTGAGTTTGGTTCAAAATTTATTTAAATTCAGATCTAATTCGTAAATTTAGCACTTTTGAAGCGAGTTCTGACCCACCTGCTCACAGCCCCCCCCCCCCCAATATTAAGAAGATGAATCAAAAGGAGCCTTTGATTCTTAAGTCTCTGATGTCTTCGGATGTAGCTGTGACCAAGCCCTGCTGGGAGGTGAAACCAAACCTGTTGGCATGCCTCTCAGCCAATCAGGGCTGACAAAGGAGGGAGGGAGAGGCAGAGGCATCGTTCTTGTAGTCTTTTTTTAAAAAAATGTTTTGAAAATTCCACAAAAAAATCAGTGGTTGGGTGAAATGTTATGAAACTTGATAGGCAAAGAGTGATAAATGTGTTCTACCATTGCAGCAAGTTTCACCCCAATAGCTTTAAAAATGAGGGAGAAAGGAGCCCCTGATTTTTCCTCATTTAAAGTAATTTAATGGGAAGCAAGGAGAAGCCACATGCCTGCACTACACTACATTTCCCAGAATGTATGGGGCTGGATCAGCTAGCCGTGGCATTGAGAGACAGTCTAATTATTATATATACAATGGCTTTCAAAGTAAAGACCACCCAATCAAACAGGAAATAACACTTTCAAAACCAGGAATAAGAGGCTGATGGCCACCTGTCGGGAGTGGTTTGATGGTGTGCTATAATTTCTGTTCCTGGGTGATAAATGTCATTTCCTAATTGGTTCTGTCATAAAACATGGAAAAACTTTATTACACTGCCAAAACTTTGTCTTTGCACAGGGGACATGGTGCTAGGTAAAGGTAAAGGTTTCCCCTGACGTTAAGTCCAGTCGTGTCCGACTCTGGGGGTTGGTGCTCATCTCCATTTCTAAACCGAAGAGCCGGCATTGTCCGTAGACACCTCCAAGGTCATGTGGCCAGCATGACTGCATGGAATGCCATTACCTTCCCGCTAGAGCGGTACTTATCGATCTACTCACATTTACATGTTTTCGAACTGCTAGGTTGGCAGAAGCTGGGCGCTCACTCTGAGCCACTGGAGGCTCCAACATGGTGCTATGATAGCAAATTATGGTTTGCTGGGACACTGTCCACCAATTTCACTGAGTTTCAGCAACAAAAACAAAGTTTCTGGAGTAGAATAATGACTTTCAAAGTAAAGACAACCCAATAAAACAGGAAAAAACACTTTCAAACCAGGAACAGATTTTTGTTATTATTAAAAATGTTTTTTTTATAAAAACTTTGAAAATTCATCAAAAATCTGTGGATAAGTCAAACATTCTGAAATTTGGTGAGTCAACAGTGGTTAATGCGTTCTAACACTGTAGCAAGTTTCATCAGGATAGCTCAAAAATAAGGGAGAGAGAAGCCCCTCATTTTCCCCATTAACAGTAATGTTTTCCTTAATGTACATGCGCAACCACCATTAACCAGGTATTTACAAAGTTTTGTAAGGTTTCAAAAATTTTAGTCCCAAAATTTGGAAAGGACTTTAGAAATGACGCGTCCAGAAATTGTGACAGACAGAGACGCTGTTCACCTGCTATGCTGTGCTCCATTGGGAAGGAGAGAGATAGTGTATATGTCAGATCTGCTATGGGAAAGCAGGATTCTGGTCACTTTTGGGGCCTCCTTTTCTCATGGGAAGAGAAAGGAGTGCATTTTGGAGTCATGTTCTTTTTGGAGTTTTGGAAATATGGCGTTTTGGAACTATGTGTTGGCAGGCTGCAGTGGAAGCTGGGACTGGCCTAAGCAGGTGCTTCTCCAAGGAGGGAGAAAGGATATGGTAATATTTGTGTGCATGAAGATGGATGCATGTTGTGTGTAAATGCTAAGTGAAAATGTAACCCCCCTTTTCTGTTTGTTAGCCAATGTAACTATAGGTTGTTTGTGAATCCAATGTAGTTGCATAGAATCTGTATGTGTGTATGTCTAATGTCAATCTTCGTTGTTCTGTAAAAGTTGTGCTATACCTCAGACTGAAATTGCAATAAAAAGAACCTATGCTTTAAAGTTGTTGAAAAGTTATTCATAACATCTATTCCACTATAATGCTTAATATGGGGTTAGATATAAAATAATGTCTTCATTAATAGAGTTACATATGGACAAACTAATAAACGTGAATAATAGATTTCATAGTATCACTTTGAAAACTGGATTTAGACTACTGATCAAGAAGTTGGGTTTTCAGATCTGAGCATTTTTGTCTAATAAGTTTTTAGGAATGTATAATGTATCCCTAATCAAAATGTCGGCATGAATCATGACTTTTTCTGAGCTTTCAAAGAGCAATTTAGCTGAGAACTTATACAGTACATTTCCTTTACTCTAGCTGTGCAGAACAGAAATTACACAGCATGCCAAGTCTTAATGTAGTTGAAGCAAAGGGCTTCTCTTTTGTTGTTGTGGCATAATTTCCTTTCTTCTCTAAGTGAAGATAACAATTCAGAAAATATCAGTGATAAAGTCTTGATTTTGCAGAAGAATGGTCAGAAAATGCTGTTTTTAGTTATTTCTGTACCATCTCTCTTATGTCAAATGCAATTATCCTTCAATGAGCATAAGCAAACCAAACTGTAGTCCAAGAGATCAGTCATTTACCTGGCTCATGATAATTTAGTACTCAATAGTGCTTAAGTGGCGCAAGGTTGTTTTGCAAATGCTAATTTCTCAAATATCTAATTTTCCCTATTCTTTCTAGCTGGCTTCAGATAAATTAGCTGGTAAACTTGGCCTGCACAACCTATGTCCCTCCCGTTGTTTGGGACTCCCAACTCCCACCAAAGCCATAAGCATAGTCAATAGGCATGTGCGATCCAGGAAAAAAAATGGTTCTAAACTTTCCTCGAAAGTAGGGGGCACTGGTGCTTCGTTTCTAAAGTCATTTCCAAATTTTGAAGGCAAAGAGTTCAAACTTTCTGAAACTTCTAAATCTTCGTATGTACCTCATTAATGGCGGAAACGCATGCGCATGAAGGAAAGCATTACTGTCAATGGGGAAACTTGAGGGGCTTCTATCTCCCTCATTTTTTGAGCTATCCTAATGAAATTAAGCCCGTTGCTACCCTGTTTCCCCGAAAATAAGACAGGGTCTTATATTAATTTTTGCTCCCAAAGATGCACTAGGTCTTATTTTCAGGGGATGTCTTATTTTTCCATGAAGAAGAGCTCACATTTATTGTTGAACAACAAAATGAACATTTATTATATACTGTAAAGTAGTTGTCATCACAAACCAGCATAACCAGACAAACTATGAATCCTATCAAGAATTTCTTGTTACTACCATTATTTACATGTACAACAATCTATGGTACCTCTTGCAGTTTAGGTTTCACAAGGTTTCCACGCTGATTTCTCTCTATTCTAGTTTCAATGTAGTCATGAATGATGAATAATATAATATACAATAATAATAATATGATAATATAATAATAAAATAATGATATACAATATATTAATGAGATAATATAATAATAGGATATAATAATAACAGAATATGATAATAATATGGTATTAATAGGATAATATAATAATGGGATATAATAACAGAATAGCATAATATTATTATAATAATAATAGGATAATATAATAGAATAATAGAATGGAATAAAATGATATAAATATATTAATAGGATAATATAAAATGGAATATAATAATAATAACAGAATATGCTAATAATAAAATAATATGATAATATAATAGAATAGTATAGAATATAATGATATAAAAATATTAATAGGATAATATAAAATGGAATATAATAACAGAATAATAATATAATAATATGAAAATATAATAGAATAATAATAGAATAATAATATGATATAATAATAGAAAAATATAATATAATGATATAAAATATATTAATAGGATAACATAATAATGGGATATAATAATAGTAACAGAATATGATGATAATAATATGGTAATAGAATAATAGTATAAAATAATAAGTTTCATGGCATAGGATAGGAATAAGGATGAGAGGAGAATCCCAATACGTCCTGTACCTTTAAGAAGCAGAAAGAGCAGGACGAGTGGAAAGGGTGTTCAAGCCCTCTTCCTTCCCTCCCACCCTCCCTTGCCCTGGCTCCAGGAGCCAATCAGAAGCCTTGGGGGCGAAGGGAGCATGGCCAGGACGGAGCCTTGTCTCGGAAGGAAGAAACGGCAGCGCAGCAGCAGCCACGGAGGCTGGGGGACAGGCAAGGCAAGCAAGCACTTTCTCTCCCTCCCTCTGGTGTGTATGTATGAGTGCTGCTTCTGCCCTGCAGCCATGCTTCCCAATGGAACTCTGCTGCAGTCTTAGTTGCTAGGTCTTACTTTCAGGGGAGGCCTTATATTTGGCAATCCCCCCCAAACCCCTACTGTCTTATTTTTTGGGGAGGTCTTATTTTAGGGGAAACACGGTAGCTCCAGCCAGGAGAGAAAATGCTCAGGACTTGGTTTCTTTCTAGGGGGCTGTTATTAAGCCCAGATGCTAGCCACTGGAGAGAAAACGCTCTTCGCTTTCTGCCAAAACTCAGCACTGATTGGGCATGAAGGAAAGCCCAGGCCAAGCTGTTCCTCCCTACAAACAAAATTTGGTTGAATTAAAAACGCTTACTCATATATCTGAAGGTTTTCCGAGGCCATTAAATAAATTGGCTCCAACGCTTTGAATTGGAAGGTTAATTCTGAATCGCCAAACCACCTTGGAACTCTATTCGGAACCCAAAATTGATACGATTTTATTCCAATTAACGACAATTCCATGCAATTCGCAGATGCCCAATAGTCAAGAATCTAGGAGGGCCACAAGTTGTGTAGGCATGAGATAAACCAATTAGTTTCTCTCAATTGAAATTCATATTAGGGCTGTGTGATCTATGGGGAAAAAATGTTTCAATACTCATTACAAAATTAGGGGGCACCAGGGAGTTATTTCTAAAATATTACAAGTCATTACTATTGGTGCCCCCATAGACAATGAGAGTAACAAATTTTCCATTACTATTTCTTTAAGTAATTGTATGTGGGGGGAGGCCTTCCGGGGCTCCTTTCACACTCATTTTTAGAGCTATTGGGCTGAAACTTGTTACAATGGTAGAACATATTTACCACTATTACCCCCCCCCCTCCAAGGTTCAGAACGTTTCACTCATCTATCAATTTTGGGGGATTTTAGAAAGGATTTTTCAGAAATCTTTTTTTAAAAGCATACTATGAGAGCCACATCTTTGAATTTCTCTGTAATTACATAACATAACCAGGGCATCATTCCCCCACGTTTCAGAAAGATTAGCACATCTACTAATTTATGAGGAATTAAGAAAAAATTAGCTGCTATGGTTGACTGGAGTGGGGTCCACACTTGGAGGACAAGACACATTTTCCACTGAAACCAGCCCATCAAATGTCAGAATGTTTGGGTCATCCACAGATTCTTAGTAAATTTTTAATGTTTCTAGAAAAAAACTCCCTTTAAAAAACCCAAAGTATCTCCACATAACCTCTGTGAAAGTGGGAAAATAAAAACATTTTTTATCTGAGAACAAGAAATGTGGTCCACAAAGTTTTGTCGAAAGAGAGTCCTAGAGAGGTATTTTCTAGGAATCTCTAAGTCCACTAGCAGAACTATGGCCATAACTCCTTTTCTCCGCCTTTGACTTGAGGTAGCATAACAGTACTATATAATGTAATGTGATTCCTGGGATTCCTCGGCCACTTCAGGATGCATAAGATGGATACAGAAGACCCTGTAAAACTAGAACTCCCAGAAATCCATAAAATGTTGGCAGTTAAAGTGGTGTCACCGTCAAACTTGCAAGGCTTTGAGCAACAGCGAGGCGCTTGGTGGGTCCCGATTAACACAACAATAGCACTAGAAAATGTGGGCAGTAACTACAGGCCTCTCTATTAGTGGCAACAACAAGCAGATTGATAGATACAGGTACTAAGAAGAGATTTCTTTTCTGTAAACTGGCATACTTTAAGTAGGCTACTAGGTCTGTTGAACACTATGAATGGTTTTTGCAAACCACAGCCCCCCAACACAAATATCAGATGCAATAACAGACAGAACTTATATTTCTTTTCTTTAAACACTATTATAAATGAGAATAAGCAAGAGCAAGGTCTTTGAAAACACAGGGAATCCTTATAGTTTGCCACCCCTTAAAAGGATTTTAGACTCAATGCTTTGACTTATGAGTGAAACAACTGGCTGGTTGTGTGCTTTTTTGCTCAATTGAACAGATAGCACAGCAGTATCACTAGAAAATGTTGCAAAAGGCTTGTTGTACCTGAAATAACTGGTTGTGTGGGTTGTGGCAACCAATTCAGAAAACAGGCACAGGCCGTAGACCTAGAAGATAGTGATACCCTCAAAATGAAGGAAAAATGAATTGTGCCTACCTCAAAAATGTTGTGTGGGTTGTGGCAACCAACGCACACAAAATAAACTTGCAGTCCCTAGAAGAGATACCTTCAAAATGCTGGGGGGGGGGGCAAAAGGTGTGCACCCACTCCCAAAAAGAAGCAAGCAGTAAAGCCTCAACTTTAAGCTATCATTGATTCTTCTCTCTCTCTGGTGCTAGTAACCTACTGCCTACCTTCCTCCCTGTAAAGCTATCTAAAAACCCAGCACTGAACTCCATCCATTCCCTTTTCCTACCCAATCACAAATGGAGAGTGCGGCGTGGTGCTCAGGAATTTAAAGAGCAATGGCCGCTGTATATGTATGGATCTAATGAAATAGATCCGACTTACAACAGAGAACAGAAATTTTGCACAGCCCTAATAAATATGCATCTTTGAAAATGATACATAAAATAAATCCATGATTTGGAGTTTAGCAGCTGACTTCTAAAATAGAAGATATTGTTCTGTTTCATCAAAAACAATGTGCACAAATTCTTTCTTGTGAACTCTATCTGTAGCTCTAATGAGAGAAGGTGGATGGGTTAGCGTTTCCCTGGAACTATAATTGTATTTTCTTTTTAAAAGTAATTTTAAGGAGCCATATTACCAAATTGCACCATGTAGATAGCACCCATTACTGACGTGAGTATAAATTTAATGTATACAGTGTTATTTATAGATGTTACATTGCAATCCCTGAATGTGTGTTATAGAAACAAGACCACATGCTCACTGGCAAAACTATGTATTTTACATGTTAGAATACAATCACATCTACAGCATAAACTGCCGAACAGTTTGAGACCCTTGTGGACATACATCCTCTGATCCACTACAAATATCGAGCTGCTTTGTCCAGTGATTTCCAAACAGCAAGACTTAAAAAGACCTATGTTTTAGAGCCCCAACTGATGGCCAATTATTTCTCCCAGTTGGGAGAAATAATTTCATTTTGGAATGTTTAAAGCAAGTAAAAATGTAAATTAATTGACTTAAAGTCATAACAATGGATTGCAGGCACTTTGTAATGGAATTGCTAAGCTATCAAGACAGATTTGATTCACACATAGAAATATTACTTTTCTGTTGTTGAATATTGTATCTATGTTTTGCATTTTCTAGAGTTTCATTTCCAGTTATATAAAAGATCCACTATTTCATCAACATATAACGACTCATAATTCATTATTACACCCATGAAGTACTGAGGTAGTACCTTAGTTTTTAATCTTGTATGCCTTCACACAACCAACATACTAGAACAGAACTGGTGGAAGACAGAAGGAAGACAAGTTTCAATAAATGGCCATGCAACAATGGCTTTAAGATAACTGCAAAAAGAAGATAGTCTATACCAGGGGTCCCCAAACTAAGGCCCGGGGGCCAGATGCGGCCCTCTAAGGTCATTTACCTGGCCCCTGCCCTCAGTTTTATAATATAATATTTTTATATCAGTTTTAATAATATATATTATATATACATATAATATTGATAGTAATATTATAATGTAATACAATGTATTACTAATAATAATACCATATAATAATATTAATTATATATTATATATTACATGTAATATTACTAATAATATTACAGTATAGTGGTTTAATTCAATATAGTAATATATAATGCTAATATTGTTCTATGCTAAACTATAATATATTGTATATACATATAAATTGTAAGCCGCTCTGAGTCCCCTTCGGGGTGAGAAGGACAGTATATAAATGTAGTAAATAAATAATAATAAATTTTTTATTTAGGCTCGCCCAAAATCTGAAATGACTTGAAGGCACACAACAACAATAATCCTAATTAACTTGACTATCTTGTTGGCCAGAAACAGGTCCACACTTCCCATTGTTTTTATTTTTAAATATTGTATTTTTCTTTCGTTGTTGTTGTTGTTTTGCACTACAAATAAGACATATGCAGTGTGCATAGGAATTTGTTCATTTTTTTTCCCAAATGATAATTCGGCCCCTCAACAGTCTGAAGGATTGTGGACCGGCCCTCTGCTTTAAAAGTTTGAGGACCCCTGGTCTATACAGTTAGTAGCTGTGTGATTCTTAGCCAATTTCTCATTTTTTGGATTATGAATTCAAATTTGTAGTGTCTTCCAAAAAGCTACTCTAGATTTCTCCAGTGCTTGAAGACAGTAATGTAGAATAATGGTTGAGAAGAGGGCACGATTCCGAAGATAGTCAATGATAAAAGTAGTGTGAAACAATAATCACCCAAATACTAAGGAGATTTGGTTTATAATTTGGGGTTTTTTGGTATTAAATATTGGTATCCAAGAGAAACTTTTCAATAAGAATATGGATTGGAGGGGACTGCAAGGGTCATTCTGTCCATTGTTTTGCCATGCAAGAACAACATAACTAAAGAACTCACAAAACAACACAATCCAATCTTTGAGTGTCCACCACCTTCTGAGGGAGTCCATCCCACTGTTGTAACACTATTATTGTCATGAATTCCTTCCTCGTGTTTGATGGAATAGCTTTTCATCGGAATCAGTTGGGTTTCTGCTCAAAGTCTAGTGTGCTTTACTCATAAAAATGAAAATTATTGGAAACATCATTGTGGCCATATTATGAAAATTATAAAAATCTACGATTTTTCTGAAATGAGAAAATTATGGAAAAAAACAATTTAAAAAATACAAAGTGTTATTACTACAATAGGATTCCTAAATATATCTGCAGAAGTAACAGTTGTCAGCAATCAGCAATGTTTTCTGATACTTCCAGAGACCTACCTTTTCAAAATAATAGGTTCACCCACAAAAATTCTGCTATGCTGAAACAATCTTTATATGAACATTTGCATATCATCTCTTATAAAGTCATTAATTCTCCATCTTCATTATCTACACCGGGTACCACTGAAACGTTTTTTTTAAAAAAATAAAAAGTCCTGTAAAGAACAATCAGATTATACATGAAAGGCTCAGCCTTAATGGATGTACCCATGTATTTTCTCTGATGAGAGATCTGCCTCCGTACTGTCTAGTAACTTTCCTCTATGCAAAGAAAAACCCCTAATCAAGGAAGCCGTTTGGACTTAGGTAGTTTGAATTAAGATAGTACAATGTTTTTAAACTATTACACATTGCTGAAATTGATGCATTTTATTTTATTTTTAGGTTTGTTGCTTTCTAATTTTATCTTTAATAACATGTTAAGCTTCTATACTTTTTAGTCTCCTTGGATTTTGCAACAGAAGCAACACAGAAAATATTCAAGTAAAGTAAATAACCTAATCTATTGAACAATATGGTGTTATTGAGAACTCCAGTTTAATAACATGTCAGAAAAGGATATGGGAAGCCTATTTCATAAAGCATATTAGTTGGAGACAATTCAAGACAAAACAGAGTTTATTGTACTGCAACATCAAAAATACATGTAGAGTACATCAAGGGCTAAGCCAATGACAATTTGCCAGGCCAGTTAAACAAACCAAGCTACTAAAATAAGAGGGATCTATTGAAGTCAATAATAAAGGTTACTCATCAGAGGCACAAGTACACTATTGTTTAAGTATCCTGATTCAACTCAACTGCAGTACACAAATCTATAGATTTTCCTTCTAAGTTGCATATTAGAGCTACTTAAAGTTCAAGCTAAGAGGGGTGCCCATACTCATGTAGCTCAGTGGCCAGAATGCTTCCCGTGGAGTGTGAAACATGCATCCACAACACTCATTCAATTTGCCAGTAATATATGGGAGGTAGGGTCATGGAACAATTCCTAAAGGCACTTGCAGTGGCACCTCCCCCAACAATCCCAGCCATTGCAAGTGTGCTTAGGACTGAAGTGGATAGGACCATTATTCTTCTTGCAATAGGGATGCTCTGTTGTTTTTGCTCACTGTTTGAACTTAACAGATGTGTAAGAATCAGTCATAATAAGGCAAATATTTAGTCTATGAAATACTGATAAAGAAGATAAAAAATTGTCACCATCCACCTATGATGCAGCTCTTGGATTTCCAAAAACGTTAATTTGGGCAGGCCATGCTGAAAGCAAAATCTGGGCACCCCTGAGTGTTGGGAGTCTACACAAAGCTTTGTTCAGATGAGCGAGAGATAGTATTGCAACACAAGTAATTGCTACAGGAAGCACCAGGTAACTCAACAACTTGGGTACAGCCACATGAGCAAGTTGTGCAGATAAAAGCAGTAAAGGCGCAGCACCACAAGATGCAACTAAGAATAAGAGCGTTGACATCAGAAGCAGCATTTGAAAACAAGCTGTTAGCCATTTAAATTAGTTGTAGATCAGATGCCTCGCTGTAATGCATAACTGTACATGCTGGCATGCCCCTCTTTCTTATAGCCAGGTTTTTAATGCAAAGTTAGACATTAAAGGGGAAGGGAGCTCTAAGATTAAGAGTTGCAACTTTCCTAGTCAGGGAGATCAGCCAAGAGGGTAAGAAATACACTTCAGCTACAGCGACTGCTCAATCTCCAATTACTACCAACACAGTTTTGAAGCAAGACAAGACCAGTCAGCCATTTCTTTATATTATTGTGTAAGTTACATCTGAAAACTGGAAAGACAAGCAGATTTTCCCTGCTTAAAAAAAATAGTCAACATGTCACATAGTGGAAGGGGTACTTAAGTAAATAAGGAATGGCAGCAACTTTGAGTTACACACAAGAAGAGAGAAAGACAAAGACAAGCACAGGCCCTGTACTATCAATGAACCCCAACAAAAATATGAACCAACGGCCAGCACAAACTGGACTAAACACTGGACCTTTAGCATTCATCAGATATTTAACAACGTCTTAAGCCAGTGATCAGATGGAGAATCTGGCTAAAAATGAGTTAAAACCTTAGGACAGAAACGAAAATAAATTAAAATTATTACTTGACTAAAATTTCCTCTTGATGTAGCAGATTTGCAAACTAGAATCCAACTGAGTTCTCTAAAAAAAGAAAAAAAGAAAGACACTTCTTCCTTTCCTTTCCAATGATTTGTAACTTCAATTACATATCTGAGATTGAAGGAGAAAAGGCAAAGTTACAGCATCCACAACATTTTCTATGTATAACTGAAAATAGAAAGAATAAAGAACAATCCTTTTGGAATTTTCACAATCTTTGCCCCTCTGTAGTTAATAAATCCAGCACTGATGCTAAGGTGACAGTGTATATAGTATATTTTTTGTTGATGTTTCTCTTTTTAAGTTTCAACCGAGAAAATTTGAAGACATAGAAATGTCCACTCAAGAGTTGTCAGATGGCACATGCTCCTCAAATCCCTCACTCTCTCGGACTAAAGCTCTTTCCAGAATAACACGACCTTCCTTGTAGCGCTGGCTGTCTTCAGTAGCAAACTCATAAATCCAGCCTAGCTTGCTGTTGCAGTTCTTGCAGCTCACATCGCGAACCATGTGACGACCAGTGAGCATGACTCGATCTTGGACTTCACTGTATTGAAGATTGACTACCTGTAATAGATAAAAAAGCGATAAAGGTAATTTGATATGTATTGTCAATTGTGAGGGCTTGGAAATTTTATAAAAGCATTGTAGATAAATACATGTATCTTAAACAACAAATTAGTCATTTATATTTTATAGAATAACAATATGTAACAAAGAAAATATACACAGATCCAGAGATCCAGATTACGATCCTTCTTGTACCACTTGAAAATTTTATAACCACTAGACAACTTTGGGATGGTTTAGAGAAAGGAGTGAAGAAAGTGCATCTGTGGGTTACGCATGGCTGCCAGTCCCTTTTTTTGTAATCTTCCAGCTCCTCCCCCCTTCATTGGAAGAATAAAAACAGAGTGGAACCTCATTCTGTGAACATATATTTTATTACTGATTTACTTGGTGAATTTGTCTTATGAATTTGTGTATAAACCAGAAATGAAGTTATTTAATAATAAAAAGGAAAGCAGTGCTACCAGTATAGGGCCAAAGTAGAACGCCACAGAAAAGATGTAGAGGAACCTGGAGCTTTTTAGGCATTTTTAAAAGGTAGAGAAAAACTCACAGAAGTTAAAAGGCCACTACCATTCCACAATAACAACCACTCACCCTACAAAATGAATCCCTTCATGTTCTCTATTTATACTTGGAAAACAGCTCTTCAAATCAACCAAACTATGACCGGGATGATTCAGTACAGCCCTTCAAAAAAGGTTGTCAACAATCGGCACAGGATAATGAACTATTGTTACCTGCCTTATAATTGCAGCCATTACATTAACATGGTTACATTTGTACAAATCACACTTTATAATCTCACTGATATTTCAAAAACTCCGAAACAGGCCTCTTAAAACTGAAACCATGGAATGATTTGTGCTTGTTTTTTTAGTTTCATATTTGAAAACATTTTTAGTAACTGAACACTGAATATTTTCCAAAGTGAATTCTCCCTTTAACAATAACTAATGACCCAGCTAAAGGCAGTTAATTTAGTGTCATTTTAGGGCCATCACACAAAATATTAGTGCTAACTGGTGCTGTCCTTTAGCAACGGAGAAAGAAAACAAGTTGGTACAGCTCTGTCATGCCTTGGCCAAGGAGATGAAAGACCTTTCTCTATCACAAATGCCACTGTACTGGGAGGGAGAGAAGAGGCAGTATCTGCTGGACTTAATTACTTTCCACATGGCCAACTTCTTTTCCATTTGTGACTTATCTAGATTGTAAGCCTCAGGACAGGAGACTTTTGTTGTACTTTGACTTGTAAATTGCCATGTACAGTGATGACACGATATAAAGAAACAACAGTAATAAAAACCCTGGTCATTACTTTTCCAACTATACTTGCTAAATACGATTGCAACCATATTTCCTACACAGAAATAATTCTTCTGAAGGAAGTTTGGTACAAGCAACAGACCCTAACCACTGTTACCAAAAACACAATCTGTTTAACTCTTGAAGTGCCACTTTAATTCCACCCAGCACCACACCACAGAAAGAATTTAATGAATCTCAAGGAGTCTCTTTAACAAACCTTGTTAAATAGAAAGGCTCGTCCTGTAGCCCCTGTGAATCGGGTAGAAATAAGCTCTGATCGGTTTGTCAAGATTGTGTCACAGTTTGCACAGGAGAATAAGCGAGTACCACCAATGTGATCCAGGAAAATTCGACCCATTTTCCAAGTAGACTGAAGTCCTGAAAAAAGCGAGAAAATGATATTGCATCAAACTTGCAATTCCTATCACAAAGTCCCTGGAAATGAAGGGGCAAAACAACACAGGAAATTTTTCTTACTGTTTCAATGAGAGGGTTAAATCTCTCTCTCTCCTCATGTCCACTTAAACATACATATTTGTAATACTTCTTTCAGCATTGATTAAAAAGCAACAAGAAGACTGAAATTGTGCAGAAAGACAAGTGAGCATGCATAAATCCCCCTTATAGAAACCTGATGTTCCCTAATGACATTTTTCTAGAAGAGAACAATATGTTGTCACATACATTTGAAATTCGATTTCTGTTTTGCTTTATTGCAGTTATGTGTCCCCAATCCCTGATCCAAATTTTTTAAATTAAATTTCCTATTATGAAAAAGGGAATTATGCTGCCAGGCTCTCAGATATATATCACAGTGTTCTAATGCAACAGCAACAAATAGTAAGAAGATAAAAAGGAAACCATTACTCATAAATTTCAGTAAAAGCAGACCAAATATCTAAATACAAATATCTCTAAACTGTATTGATATATTAATATTAAAATGTTGCAAAGATTGTTATGTTTTCCATTCACTGGATCGGAGATGTCATCCTTTCAATAATGGAGTCTTTAAGCTGCCAAAAGAGTACGAACCCATACTTAGGTTTCTTTTCAAATTATATAAACCTTTCCCTTTTAAATATTGTTGAAATATAAAATTTTTGACTCTCCAGGGTTGCTTCCTGGAGGAAAAAAGGGGCTTCTCTTGGACATTAAATGTTGCAAATCTCTATTTTAGGTGGGGGTTATGGCACAGGTACTGCCTTCAAAGACTCTGGGGTAATAATGCAACCCCCTAATTCCCAACACTTCTCTTTCTTAATCTATAGGGTTAGTGCCAAGTACAACAATTGACCTGGAAAGTAAAAAAAAAGCTTAGTGGTCTATGCATAGGGTTTGGGGAGAAAAGGTCTCGGCTTCACCCTCTGGTATTTCCAGATGTCTGTCTTAATGATGTCTGTTGGTATATGGTGACCCCATGAATTCCATATGGTTTTCTCAGGTAAGGAGTACTCATAGGTGATTCCTGATTCTGAAATATAGCCCCAGCTTCTAAGGTCAGATAGGTCTGGTGACTTTAGGGCAGTGGTTCTCAACCTTTGGGTACCCAGATGTTTTGGACTTAACTGTAGGCCAAAACACTTGGGGACCCACAGGTTGAGAACCACTACTTTAGGGTATTTCTCCAGATAGGAAGAAAGCTCCACTACTCTCATTGAAAGTTCAACTATTGTCAGTGGAAAGATACAAAAGATGAGCAATCAACTGAGGCACTTTTGTACCCCTCACCTCATGGTCCCTGTACCTCAATGAATATTTAGGGACTCTGAAACTGGAATATTTCCTCCAAAGGCAATTATCTATTCCAAGTTTATAGAGGGGCAGTCTCACCAGGGGGAATCATTTTAGACCCCAAAAGGGCCCCAGAAGTGGAGACATTTGGTAGCAAACAATTTCAGACCCCCCCCCCCCCAAATTTTGGATGCAGCAAGAAAGAGGAGCAATTACTTTTTCTCTGTTGGGCAATGCTGGTGCAGACAAACAGTGAGTGAGATGATCAATGATTGATTCTGAAAAAAGGCTGCTTCATCTGTCCCAAAAGGATTACAATTCAGACTTGCCATGAATAGTAACAATGACCTGAACTATCTGTGCTCTATTTTCCTGTCTAAGGATGTACATGAATGGCACTTATAGCAGGTACAAGCTATTTTCCCTATTAGAAGAGAAACAGCTACAGGGCTGGATTCCAAAACTGTTTATAATGAGTAGGGTAGACCTCAAGACCAACATATTAATAATTCTGAATTCTGCCTACCCACAGATATATTTCTACAAAACACTGAAAGCATTTCTAAAAAACAATGAATATTCTCTATCATATTTGAGAGTGCACTCCAATCCCCTCTTTATGTTCTACATAGCATTCATGAGCCAACATTTCTTGGCCTAGAGAAAAAAGGCTTTTTCCAAGCCTTTTCCTTATTTAGAGTATTGTGTGTGTGTGTGCGCGAGCATGAACAAATTTATTCACATTTTGGCAAGTTCCTCTCAACAACTTGTTGCCCAACTTCATCCTGGCACATCAAAAACCTTCATATGCCTATGGTCTGAGAAAATGGCTCCCCAGTAGCATCTGAGTTACAAAGAATCCCTAAGGGAGGCCAGCTAGACATAAATCTTGGTTCAATTTTGTTCCACTTGAGATGCACAAGTCCCCCTTAGCCTGGAACTGGGAGCCTTGGCCTGGAACTGGGACCCCATTCTCTGGCACCCGTGGATGCTTACATAGTCAAACAATGACAGACACTGGCACCAAGTGACATGAGCCACAATCCTGCATATACAAGGTACATACATTCCTGCTTATTTGACATGTTAAGAATCAAAACACAATCAAGAAGTGTAAATAGCTGAAATGTGAAACCAAGCTATAAAGCCAAAGGTCTTCAGAGTGCAGTGGAAAGTTGTTTATAAGCCCAAGTACATACTGTCATAAGACAAGAGATACACCACAAATGACTTCTATACTGTATTATTCACAAGATGCCAACACATCAATTGAGAGCGAAAAAGCAGTGCATAGATGAAAGAGCACACCTGCATTGAATATAAGAGCTGAAAGAGTTGGTCACTGAAAAGCAGGACATACATGTACCACCCAAAGATTGTAGTCTTCCCTCTGGATAAACTATAATGATTTCCCCCCCTCACAACAAAGATTTACATGCAAACTCTATAAAAATGACTCCATATCAAATATGTTCCCATGTACACATTTGGTGTTGAAACCGTTATAATTTCTTCCATACATTGAGCAATACAGACTGGGCATCTGAGTCGCCAGTGCTATGTACAATATATGATGTTTAGCCTTGGAAACTGTATGGAGAATAAAATTCTTTTGACCAGAACTGGATTTCTTACATATCAGCAAATTGGTTGAGAGCATTTGTAAGTCTGCATAATTCAAAGAGTGTCATAGAATGAAATTAACATTACCCTAAAAGAAACTATGACTAGGCAAAATCAAAATCATAACTTTATGAAATGCATGAGAATTACAATACCACGCCTAGAATTAAAAAAATATTAAATAAACACAGGGAACCCCATAGTTTAAAATCTAGTTACAGAATGCATTATGCAAGACCATTTAATTGACTGGTTGGGAAAACTACGGCTAACTGGTTATTCATACAATCACAGAGTTAGAACATGCCCTCTGGGCCAGCAGGTCCAACCTCTCAATTCATTCCTAAAATTGAGAGGACATTTATTGACAAATACTTATATCCAAATACTGTAGGCTTCTTCTTCTGCATAGACCCAGGAAGCCTATCTAAAAGTAGAAGACACTTTGAAGTACTCAGTTTGCAAAGTCATATCTAGAAACAAAAATATGTTGTCAGTGACAACAGTACTATTCTGCAAAAACTGGCAGATAATATCTCCGTTTTAATCCAGTGAATGGGAGAAATTCATCATCAGAGCAAATACAGTTGACCTTCTATTTTTAGGGATTCAACTATCCATGGTTTGAAAATATTTCTCTCTTGTATAGATATATTGTTTTCCACACAGAAGTCTTCTTGGATCCATTAAGTGCATTTATTATTAGATTTAAAATTCACTTTTCTTTCAAACTGGGAATTAAAGTAGTTCACAACAAAATTAATAACATTTACAAATAACACAAAAAGCACGTGGAATAAAATATAATTAATGAAACACCATTCAATTAGAATTTAATTTTACACTGATATAAAAGTACACTAGCATTCACAGGTTAAAAGCTTTTTCTTCACCTGTCAATTAATTGCCAAAAGCCTACTTGAACAAGGTCTTAGTAAAATTATCCTCCTATTTTAGGTCCTTTAACTGCCTAAGTCATGGGGCTGAGAAATACTATTCAAAGACAAATCCACTCTGCATTTTAAGGGTCCTAACATATCACAGCTGTCAAGAACCAAACAAAAAAGATGGTGATACGGCTGTCAATAGTACTACAGTAGAGTCTCATTTAGCCAACATAAACGGGCCGGCAGAACGTTGGATAAGCGAATATGTTGAATAATAAGGAGAGATTAAGGAGAAGCCTATTAAACATCAAATTAGGTTATGATTTTACAAATTAAGCACCAAAACATGTTATACAACAATTTGACAGAAAAAGTAGTTCAGTATGCAGTAATGCTACGTAGTAATTACTGTATTTATGAATTTAGCACCAAAAAATCACGATATATTGAAAACATTGACTACAAAAATGTGTTGGATAATCCAGAACGTTGGATAAGCAAATGTTGGATAAGTGAGACTCTACTGTACTAAGTTGCAGAGTTTTTTCCCTTTCCCTCATGCCAGAAAAAACACTGAAATATCTAATTCATTTTGTTCCTCTCTCTCTCTCTTTCTCTCTTCCTCCCTCCCTCCCTCTCTTTTAGGCAGCATCCCAAAGGGACAAACTGAGTATGCTCAGAAACTTCTCAGCTCTCACATTAATACAGAGCGAGGCTGAGATTTCAAGAAGAGGAGGATTTCTTTCAACAAATAATGCGGAGGGATGGTGGGCAAGGCCCCAGATCTGTAATGTGGTGAGAAATTTACTCAAAGAATGTGGAGAACATGCTAAGTTGCATGGAAGTGTGGTGAAGGTAAGGAATTCATCTGTTTAATTAAAAATGGAACTCTACTGAGCTCTACTGAGCAAAACATTTTCATCCATTTCATTGCCTTAATGTGATTAAGTTAACAATCATAATCCCCTGCCATGCAAGGATACGTAATTAAAGCACTCCTGAAGATTCCCATCCATCTGCAATTTAAAGAATTCCAAGAATGGAAAATCAATCACGTTTTAAGGTAGTACCATTACACGGTTAAATATTCTTACAACAATTAAGTTCCTCCTAATGTTTGGGTGGAATCTTTTTCTTGTAATTGAATCCAACTGATCATGTTCCAGTCTCTGGAGCAGCAGAAAACAAGCTGGCTTGATTTTCTACATGACATCCATTCAGTTATTAAAAGCTCTTTTCCAAGCTAAATCTAAGTCCCTAAGTTATTCTTAAGAAGCCTGGGTTTCCAGACCTTTAACAATATAGATCACTCTTCTCGTCACATGTTCTATCATACTGATATTCTTCTTTCAGAACTCAAAACAATATTTCTAGTGAGATCTGACCACATCAGAAGATAATGGTAAACTACTTGCCTTGTTCTAGACATTATACTCCAGTTGATGCAATCTAGGGCCCCTTCTACGCTGTTATATAATCCAGATTATCATATCAGAAAATCCCAGCAGACTTCAAGGATGCCACCATCATCACCCTTTTCAAGAAAGGGGACAGAACACACTGCGGGAACTATCGTGGTATCTCCCTTCTAACCTCTGCCGGTAAAATCCTCGCAAGAATCCTTGCAAACCGCCTTCTCCCTGTCTCAGAAGACACCCTTCCAGAATCCCAGAATGGCTTCCGCCCCTCCAGAGGAACAGTGGACATGATCTTCACTGCACGACAGCTCCAAGAAAAATGCAGGGAACAAAACCAACCTCTGTACATGGCATTCATTGACCTTGCAAAGGCATTCGACACAGTGAATCGCAGCGCTCTCTGGACCATCCTCCAAAAAATTGGGTGCCCTGACAAATTTGTGAACATCCTGCAGCTCCTCCATGATGACATGATGGCAACAGTCTTGGACAGCAACGGCTCCCAAAGTGACCCATTTAAGGTGAAATCAGGTGTCAAGCAGGGATGTGTTATTGCCCCTACCTTATTTTCCATCTTCATCGCTATGATACTTCACCTTGTTGATGGGAAGCTTCCCACCGGAGTGGAAATCATTTATCGGACAGATGGCAAGCTATTTAACCTCAGCAGACTGAAATCCAAAACCAAGGTCACCACAACATCTGTTATAGAACTCCAATATGCTGATGACAACGTAGTCTGTGCGCATTTAGAAGAAGACCTACAAGCCATTCTAAACACCTTCGCAGAAGCATACGAGAAGCTCGGCCTCTCACTGAACATCGAGAGCCATTGTCCTCCCAACCCTGCTCTATGCCTGCGAAACGTGGACTGTCTACAGACGTCACACCAAACCCCTGGAGTGTTTCCATCAGCGTTGCCTTAGGAAAATCCTGCAAATCTCTTGGAAAGACAGGCGGACAAATGTCAGCATGCTGGAAGAAGCAAAGACCACCAGCACTGAAGCGATGCTCCTACGCCATCAACTCCGCTGGACTGGCCACGTTGTCCGAATGCCCGATCACCGTCTCCCAAAGCAGTTACTCTACTCCGAACTCAAGAATGGGAAACAGAATGTTGGTGGGCAGGAAAAGAAATTTAAAGATGGGCTCAAAGCCAACCTTAAAAACTGTGGCATAGACACTAAAAGAACTCGGAAGCCCTGGCCCTTGAGCACTCTAATTGGAGGTCAGCTGTAACCAGCAGTGCTGCGGAGTTCGAAGAGGCACAAACGGAGGGCTTAAGGGAGAAACGTGCCAAGAGGAAGGAGCATCAAGCTAACCCTGACCGGAACCGCCTTCCACCTGGAAACCGATGTCCTCACTGTGGGAGAATATGCGGGTCAAGAATAGGTCTCTTCAGCCACCTAAGAACCCACCCCCAAGACACCAGGGATGGAAGACAATCGTCCTCGAGCTACGAGGGATCGCCTAAGTAAGTAAGTACCAGATAATCCCAATTATCTGATTTGAACTGGATTATATGAGTCCACACTGCCATATAATCCAGTTCAAAGTAGATAATCTGAATTTTATGTGGCAGTGTAGAAGGGGCCTAGAACTGCAATGACTTCTTTGGCCACTGTATCAACCATTGATTTATGCTCACTTTCTTGTCTACTAAGATCTCACTTGCAAAGAAAAGTGGATATAAATTCAATAGATAAAAAAATAAAAATGAAATCCCAAGGTCCTTTTCAGATATACTGCTCTTGTGAACTTCGTTTTCCCTGCTTTGCTGTGGTACATTATACTTATCCCTGTTGAAATTCATTTTGTCATTTTCTTTTTTGTTAAGGTCATTTTGAATACTGTTCCTGTCCTCTGAGGTATTAGCTACCCTTCTGCATCTGTGTCATATGCAAATCTGATTAGTGTGCTTTCTATTTCAACATCCAAGTCATTTATAAAAACATTAAAAACCAGGCCCAGGGCAGAACCCTAGACACTCCAAAGCAATTTCTCCCTAGGATGCTAAAGCTCTATTTCAGATTAGACACCAATTTGTAAGACATTTTTCTCTCACACAAGTTTAGAACAATAAATATGGCTTTACTCTGTATTATCCTAATCATTCTGCTCAATAGGGTCAAAAAAAGAAAGAAAAAGGACAAACCCTCTGCTCTATACTTGAAACATATATAGTTACATGACTTGACAAAATGTCCAGTTTATACTGGAACAGTTAATTGTAATAAGCTGAGTTATGAAAGAAAAATAGTATTAGTGTAATTTATGAAATTCATACTCATGTTGTCTCTTGGAATTCCTTTGTTAATGAATGGTCATCTTACTATCACCATCCAGGGAAACTGAAATGTCCTCATAATTCATTTTTGATAACCGCTATTTCTGACTTGAAATGTATGTCTATTTATTATTTTGGTCAGGCTGTCCCTTTTGTGCTGCGGGGAATGGAGAATAGGACTTTTAGGGGATGATCATACATAGAACATATTGGTAAGTCAATTAATTTTTGACAATGCCACTGTCATTGCTAGGTCCTAGGAACAGAGCTTACATCTAAAATGGCCATTATTGTTAGATCTGCTTCATGTGTTTGCTGTGTCTTATTACATGGCTGTTGCTTGCGATGCAGGTTTGGATCCTGTCAATAAGCAAGAAAACACCTACCACCAAAGGGCTGTGACAGGAAAGCATCATTGTTTATAATTTGTTGTACAGATCAATTACACATAACAAAGGTTTCACAGAGAAATTACTGCAGGATACCAACCTAGCCTTCTTGATTTGATTTTTCATTTCATGGGAAGGGCAGTGGAATTCTCTGCCCTGGAGTGTGGTGGAGGCTCCTTCTTTGGAGGCTTTTTAGCAGAGGCTGGATGGCCATCTGTTGGGTGTGCTTTGAATGCGATTTTTCTGCTTCTTGGCAGGGGGTTGGACTGGATGGCCCATGAGATCTCTTCCAACTCTATGATTCTAAGTGCAATCTTAGAAAATGCTTGAGGTACATCCTTAAGTTTGTTTTGTATTATTTGAGGTTGAAATAATGTGACTTCCCAAGGTCACTCACTGGATTTACATGACTGAGTGAGAATCTGAACCCTGGTCTATTGAGTCATAGTCCAACACTCAAATCACGACACTATGGCAACTCTCCATGTTTCACATAAAGGAAAATAAATATGCATAGCATTGAGTAAGCGTCTAATACATGACACTACTAATGTCCATTAGGCAGGGGGTCAGAAAGGGTGTCTGCTGTTTTCACTTGTTTCGGGTCAGACCTATAATAGAAAAATTATTGAAGTCTGGACGGAACTTCTAAATCACTTCTTGCCCATGATTTCAGATGATAAAAGTATCAATGTATTTCAGGAAAGGGGTAGGTTTTTAGGGACAGGAACTAGGAAATTGCTGCAGAAATGAATCACCATGGGAAAGAATCCAAATTGTACCATGACTTTCCTTTTGTCTTGGAATGTCACTTTGTTCTTATGCAGGCTATGTCTAGAAATTGGATAAACAACCTATTATTAAAATAGTTATTTAAGCTCTAAGAATCAAGTATTCATATTAGTACCACATTTAAAATGCTCAGTTTAAATAAGTCCTCAAAGCATCCAAAGAGCAGACTTTTCACATATGCTGTTTGCACCAAACAGAGGCGGAAGGATTGCAAATATGCCATTTTGAAAAGTGGAATTATCACTTCCTCTAATATACATTTATTTTACTGCAGAAAGATAATTTCTAGCACTAACTGAGTAACTTTAAATAGGAAGTTAGTTAAGGGCTTTATGTAGTAACAGTGATCACTAGCAGGTGTAATTTTGTCATATATTGATATTCATATGTTGACTTTCTGATGAGCTGTAGAAAATGCAAAAAAATAAAAAAAGCTTTTAGGTTTTCAAACTGTAAAAAACAGAATGTGTTAAATAACAAATCCAAAGAAATCCAAAGTGTTCTAGTGTAGGTATATTTAAGAGTTCACTCAAGGTAGCATAGTGTGTCTTTCAGACAGAAATTGTTGTATAGTATAGTATAGTGTAGTATAGTCATTAAGTGCTAAGTAAAGCAGAGATGTGCAGACCTGGAATACAGAGGTCAAGTCAAAGTAGCCTATTGATGACATCGCTGTCTTCCCAAACAGAACTATTCTAAATGGTTATCTACCCTTCTATGGCCGTTTTGAAGCATCCACACAGGGGCATTAACTGTTAATATGCTACTCACCTACTGCCCAGAGAAAATCCACAATAATAACGTGGCTTCTGTTGTTCTGCTACTGCACCCACTGTTACTGAAACTCCCCAAGTGCAGAAGTACATGAAGAACATTCAAAATAATTCTTTAACATCATTTTTCAGGCATCAAGATTTCTGCTTTTCTGGTGTCAGGGGAAAAACAAAAGACAAGAGTCATATTACAGACAGTATCCAAGTTACTGAGATCTGTCATTGCAACCAGAACGTTACCTTCATTATAAGCTTGTAAGGAAAATCTTTCAGAATATTAATATTTCAGAAAATAACAAAAACAGATTTTAAAAAAATAATGGCTATGAAGTTCCTCAACATTTCCAAACTGATGACTACAAAGTTCCCCTCCTTTCAAATTGCTCTTGGTAATGTGAAGTATCATAAATGTATGGATTGTTATGAAGAATAACTGACTTAATTTTTTTTTACATTCTATTACTTATTCACACAACGATACTCATACAAAGCACACGTTCAGTTGAAGAACAAAAACCAAACAGAATTATGTTCAGACCAACCTACATATCCAGTAAATAACTATTCTAATTACAAAACTAGTTACATGTTCAGTCACTTGGCTTGGGTACTCCTACATTTCAATTGCACTGAATTTCTCACTGGATGCAAATGAGCATTTATTTCACTTTTTAGTTTTAATGTAACTGCTAAGAAAATAACAAAGTATTTATATATGTCTGTGGTTAATGCGAAAATTATAGGAACAAACTATGAACTGAAGGAGAACTATCTGAATGAAGTGGGTTTGGTTAATTTAGTAGGCACATTTTCAAAGCCCAGTATGATTAAATGCTCAAAGCTGGGGCTTAAGGTGATTTCAAGGAGACCTCTTAGAGGCAATAGTAACACAATAGGAATTCCAGAGTTTTTCAGTCCTTTGTCTTCATACAAGGTCTTTTATAAATACCATCTTTCAGGTTAATACATTGGCTTCCACATGTAACTATGTAGTTAGATGTTAAATCAGAGAACAACAAGGTGCTTCAAAAATATTTGCCTGTTGGAAAGATTATGTTAAAACAATTAAGTGAAAATAATCAAGACCACATTACTGAAGAAGTCAAATATCTCAATGGTTATCATGTATGAGTATTAATATGTTTAACAAATGGGAAGATAAAAACTTAAAAGTCAGTTGAAGAAAGATGAACCTTTTATACCAGGATTGGAATTGTGCTTTTTACCAGATAATGTTAAGATTGCAATTTCCCACAGTGAGGAATGCTGGAGTCTGCAGCAACAAAATCTGGATTGCTTCACAATTCTTATCCCTTTTAAAAACATTACGTTTCATGATTCGTTTCCATGCTGCAGATGGATGTTAATAAATTACTGCTTTCATCATGCCTTACCACAGGCCAGGAACTTGGTTTGCTGAAAATATGAGTTAAACAACATCTGAAAACTCTATGTTTTCCAGAACCATTTTAAGCCAATGGCTTAAGCCAACCATTTTAAGCCAATTCTGGCATAGAATAGAAGTGAGGATACTGAATTGTGAACAGGCTCGTATTTCACTCCTGCTACCAGCTTACTGATTAAATTTTAGCAAAGTAATCTTCTATCAGATTCAACTGCCAATTATTCACAGACCAATTCTGTAAGGTTGTTGTAAGTAAAAATTAAACTGTTTTGAACAATATAAAGCATGGACTAATTGTATAAAGGAAATATTCTGAAAATATTCTGAAAATATATGTATAACTGACTCAGCAACAACTTTGACAAAAAAGATCTTTTTCAGAAAGCCCAGATTCTCCTTTGCACCCTTTTCTCCTTCTTCCTGTATTGGTTAACTGTTTTAGTAACATTAGAATTAGGAAGTTATTGAAGGAAGACTGGATAAACACAGATGTTTTAGTTGAAAAAGAGTAGGATTCTACTGAAACCAACCCCACTGTATGTGTCTTCTTCTGCCCACAATAGGCAGCTTCTCCAAAATCTTTTATTGAGCATGTATGAACACACCAAAAAAGAAAAAATGAATTAGTAGCTTTCCCACAGCATCTCCATTCAGCAAATTAAAAAAACCAGATACTTACAAACAACCCATAGTTAAGAACAGGGCTGAGTCAACAGAGAGTAAGAGAAATCTACCCCAGGAAGGGGAAACATTCTTAAGAACAAACCTACAGAACCTTGTTTGTACTTGGGGGCTGCATGTATATAGATTCATTTCAGAAGAAGCCATTAAGTGGCCTCTGGAGGTTTACAATGTTTTAATTTACTTCTGCAAGACTTACCTGACCTGGTCTTTCATATTCTATGTACATGTTAATTTAGAACAAAATGTTTACTGAAATATTTTCACCTGCTCCTCTTTTTTGCAGTCTAGGAACCTATCCCTCTTCTATTCATATCATTTCTACCTCTGGTGCCAGATTTCATAAACATCTGTTTTATGAATTGAGAATACATATAGTTTTATCTGAACCAACAAAATGCTGACACCTCAATGGCTTTAATTCTGAATCTGATAAAAATGACTGTGTTTAAGCAAAACAAGAAACTCCCGAATAGCTAAACTGCAAATGTATATAATGATCTTATGTTTTATCTGTATGTTTTCACTATGTGTCCCACCTCAAGCTACAAAAAAGTCTAGGTTACAAATCAAACTGATTATTATTTCTATGTCATCTGCTAATGTGAACTTTTGAACTTTTGCTATAATGTATAATAAGGCTGTTGGAATTTTTTTTAAATGTGAAAGGGAGTGATGCTGCAAGGGAAAAATGCAGACTCTGCTCTCTTCTGATAAGGTTTTAATCATTTGCATAGCTTCTATATTTGATACACTATGGCGTCAAGGTATGAGCATAAGCTGCATCGTTCTCTCTACTATACAAAAACTGCAGAACCCCAGAAGAGAAGTGCTTTTGCCAACTCCCTGAAAAGATCCAGAACACTCAGCTCTTTCCCAATTATCCAAAAAGCATACACAAAGAAAGCAGGGGAGGGGAGGGGAGGGGGGGGGGAGCCGCACACATCCTCATCATGTGGCACACGCCACCCAATCAACAAAGGCTCAACCCACGTCTGGTTTCAGAGGCTTTCCCAGAAGCACAGGCAATTTGACAACAAATAAGAGGAAACAGCTGATAAGAGAAACCTGTGGGTCGAATCAGGGCCAGAGAGGAAAGCAACAGACTTTCTTCACCTCTTATTTTCATTCATACTGTGTTTTCTTTTAAGCATCGTTTTATTCAGGAACCTCTCCTCTCAAGCAAAGGCAGATAAAAATTACAGCTGCTTGAAGAACCTCAAAACAAATAAGAAATGATACTAATCCCAAAACCAAGGAACTAAGAATGGCAATTGGGTCGAAGGCAGTTAACAAGAATAGCAAAAGGTCTTAATTAAGCCTGAATTAGCCAGGAACTGGCGAGCAAGAGGCGGAGGCTGGCAGAACTCAGCCTTGGCGACTCATGCTCACAGGTTGTGAATCAGAACAATGACGCCTGGGCCAGAAACAGAAACAAACAGTGAGACTGGAGCAGAAGGATTGGGGGAGATATCTCCAGGTGCACCAACACTGGAGAGTTAACTCAGCCTGACACCTGTTTCACTGCCATGGGTCATGCGATAGAACTGTGGATGATGTAGTTTCACAAGGTCTTTAGTGCTGGGGCCTCATGAAACAACTCCTCCCAGGACTGCATAACATTGAGCCATGACAGTTGAAGTGGGGTTAAACAGCACGCATTCCATAACATAGCTCCTCCCCTTCCCCTTCCACTCAGCTGTATAAAATCCAAAGTGATTATATGGCTGTGTGGACTCAGATAATCCAGTCCAAAGCAGATATTGCAGATTATCTACTTTGATATTCTGGGTGATATGGCTATGTGGAAGGGCCCTTAGATGTATCCATTTCTCTCTCTCTCTACACACACACATGTATATACAATATATATATTCACAGACATATATATACACATATACCTACATCTATTTATATATACACATACTATCTATATATGCATATACATACTACATATTATACGCCAGGCATGGACCAAATTTGGCCCTACAGGTAAGCTGTTAGGAATTGTGGGAATTGAAGTCCAAAACACCTGGAGGCCCAAAGGTTGGGAACCACTGATCTATTGACATATCCGCATGCAAACCCATATATATATATACACATACACACTGGAGAGATACACACATATACTATATACATAAAGGGTGGGCCGAAAGTCACAAAGGCATCCGATATCTCAACAACTTTTAGAAAATCAGACAGAATGTAACATCATTTTCTATACATACTCTTCATGAAGCTATGGCAGGCATGGGGAAATTTGGGCTCTTAATTCGCACAATTCCTAACAGTTGGTAGTTGTGGGAGTTGAAGTTCAAAACATCTGGAGGGCCCAAGTTTGCCCATGCCTGAGCTATGGCATTGTAAACTGAAAACAAATAATACCTCACAACCTCTGAGGATGCCTGCCTTAGATGTGGGCGAAACGTCAGGAGAGAATACTTTTGGAACATGGCCATACAGCCCGGAAAACATACAACACCTCAATAATAATAATAATAATGATGGTGTTAAATACTGAAACCCCTTTGTGGCTTTAGGCCTATCCAAATACAACACATCTGAATACAGAGACACAGGTAGGCCTTCCTCCCAAACCTTCTAGGACAGGCATGGGCAAACTTGGGCCCTCCAGGTGTTTTCGATTTCAACTCCCACAATTCCTAACAGCCTACCAGCTGTTAGGAATTGTGAGAGTTGAAGTCCAAAACACCTGGCGGTCCCAAGTTTGCCTAGGCCTGTTCTAGGATAACACAGCCGTCTCAGAGGAAGTAAACAACTTTGGAGAAGGGAGGGCCTTACAATGAATGGAGGGGAGAAAACAAAGAGAGGAGACCTCCAAGCAGGACTAAGAAACAGGCAGGGAGGACACCCTTGTCGCATTGTATTAAATACATTGAGAATCTGTCCCTCTCAAGAGAGAGAAATTGCTCCTAAAGCTGAGGAAAAAAAACACCTTCTTTGTGTCGTCGTCGTCGTCTCCAGGAAGGGAGGGCGGCGCTGCTCTCTTGTTATTGTGCTTTATGATGACGAGGAAGAAGAGGAAGAGCACAAAACCACCGCCAGACACAGAAAACTAAGGCTCTCCTTCGCCTTCAGGCGGAGTTGGAGCCCCTGACAGCAAAGCGAGACCCCATTTCCCCGCCCAACGACACCTTTTCCTCTTTCTAGGCCGCCGCTATTACCTGCGAAGGAGGAGCACTCGAAGGAACAAGCACAGAAACCTCCGCCTCGGAGCTTTCAGGCGTCTCGGCCTCTGCTTCTGTCTTTCTCAACTCAGCTGAGAGAGACTGACTCCCTCTCCGGCCCACTCTGTGTCTCTCTTCCTGGCTTGGCTCCGCCCCCTGCCCCAAAGCCCCGCCCCTGAAAGTGTCAATCACCGCCTTGCTGCGTCGTAGCCACGCCCCTCCGCTCTGGCTTTGTTCCCCAGCTGCTCAAGAGCGCAATAACAGTGAAGCCACGTGGTGAAAGGAGGCGGGCGGAGCGAGGGGGGGGGGGTTCTTAAAGAGACAACACCCGGAAATTTAGGGTAGAATAAACAAACACATCTTTAGTGGCGGGTGAGACCCAAATGCAACGAAATTTTATTTATTTATTGGACTTGTATACCGCTACTCCCAATTTTAATATTTTATTTTGTATATTGACCTTTTATGACTGTTTTTATCGATGTTGATGTTTTATTGTTGGTTGTTTTTGCTCTGATTTTATACTGTTGTGTCCGGGCATGGCCCCATGTAAGCCGCCCCGAGTCCCTTCGGGGAGATGGGGCAGGGTATAAGAATAAAGTTATTATTATTATTATTATTATTGGCTCGGAGCTGTTTACAAAAATAGATAAAACAATACAGTTAGCTTTAGATAACAATAAGAATGGACAGAGCCCCAAGTTTTCACCCTTCGAAGGCTTGTCGGAAGAGAAAGGTTTTACAGGCTTTCCGAAAGGCAAGTAGGTCTCAGGTAGTTCGAATTTCAACTGGCAAGGCATTCCATAGATAAGGGGCTACAATCGAGAAGGCTCTCTGCCTAGTAGAAGACAAATGATAGGTCCGGATGTTAAGGACTTCAAGCAAATTTTGGTCTTTAGATTGTGCAATGCTTTTCTTTTTTCAGATGTTTTCAGCAGGCCACATGGTGTCCTAAATATCTATTTAATATATTTGAATATTATTAATGTAATATAATATATAAGATATATATACGACAACTTATGATATAGCAGAATATATTTTATTGTATAATACTAATAGTATAATATACTGGTAGTGTATTATCTATATTGTGGCATAATAATATAGCACAATATAATATATAGTTATATAATTGTATATTATATATTACATGTAATATTACTAATAATATTGCAGTATAGTGGTACAGTACAATATAGTAATATATAATACTAATATTGTGCTATGGTAATAAAATGTATACATATAATATTGATAATATAGTATAATGCAATATATTAGTAATACAATATATAATAATAGAAATATTGTAATATTACTGATCATATATAATAATATATAATGATATACTGTTTTGTTATTTTAGTTATAAGGTTTTTTATTGTGAGCTGCTTTGAGTCTCCATATGGAGAGAAAAAGTGGGATATAAATAAATCAATAAATAAAATAAAAGGTCACATAAATATCTAAAAAGTCAAGCCAACTTTATTTATTTTCTGTTCCCATCTCCCCTTGGGGAATCGGGGCAGCTTACAGCAGAGATGACAGCCATTCGATGCCACACAAATACGCAATAAAAATATAAATACATAATTAATACAAATAATACAAACATTCTTTCATTACCATTAAACCACACGTGCCCACAGCAACACGTGGCCAGGTACAGCTAGTTTTTTCCATAAATATATTTTGTCTCAGCAGATCTCCAACACTAGATGTAATCTGAATGGTTTAAGATGTACACACCACATTTGCTGTTTAACATCTGACTTTCCATCTTCAGAAATAATTCAGCCAGTTCTGCATTTGGTCTTAAGAATTTTGAAGCTAGGCCTCACAGGCTGAAGGTCAAGCCTTTGGTTCCATGTTTGATGACTCTATAACCTCTTCTTGATCTCAATTACACTTTTAGCTACTGATATTTCTGGTGACAGCTGTGTGCAACAGTTCTTACTTTATTTGCTCATTTCTGTACCACCTTTTCCCAATGCAATTCTGAGATGCAAGACTGCTGACAAAATATTTATCATATTTCTGTATCGCCTCCAAGACAAGGGCTCTTAAAGTGATGTACAAATAAAAACCAATTAAAACAATAGAAAGATAAAAAACAATTTAAATGCACTACAATACCATTGAAAAACTCAATAGCAGTCTAAAAGTCATTCTAGAATCCAGTGTTAAGACATCAATTTCAAATCCTGATGCTAATATAATTTTGGCTGCCTTCTGGTAACTAAAAAGTGAGGGAGGCAGTCTAACCTCCCTTTGTTTGTTTTACACAATGAAGGCACTGCTCCAAAGAAAACCTGTGTACCCATCAGTCTAACTTCAAAATGTGTTGTGACAAACAACAGGGTCTGCTCTGAAGATATCACATTTCTGGCATGCTCACATGAGGGAAGGTTGCCTTTCAGATATCTAAGTCATATAGGTCTACACTGGGACCTTGAGTTGACCCTGAAGCAGATTGGAAGCCAGTAAATTTCTTGCAGGACCAGTGTTACATGATTTCTAAAATGACACCTGGTCACTATATTTTGTACTTGTTGTAGCTTCTGAATACTTGTCAAGGGTAGCTCTATGTACAGTGTGTTATACTGGCAGTAATCTAATTGGGAGATAACTAAGATGTGAACCACTATGGCCAGAGCCTCCCCCCCCCCCCCCCAAGAAATGGTGAGGTAGATACAGAGGCACTACTGAACACTTCAACAAAATGATTTTCCAAGATAATTGCCGGATCTATGAACACCTCCATACTACAAGTATGCTCTTTCCGAGGGAATGCAACTCCACCTAGGACCGACCGTGAACAGATTTGGTCCCAAGTTGGTTTTCCTACTGACCAGCAACAGCACTTCAGTCTTGTCTGGGATAAGTTTCAGTCTAGTAACTTGCAACCAGTTCTTCACCATATCCAGATAACAATTTAGTTCTACCATATCCTCCAGATACAATAGTCAATGGTATCAAATACCGCTCAAATATCCAGAAGGATCAACAGGAACACACTTCTCCTATCAAACTCCTGGTGTGGGTTATCCACCAAGTGATCAAAACTATTTATGTCCCATAATCAGGCCTGAATCTAGACTGGAATGTGTCCAAGTAATCTATTTCAAACAAGGAAGCCTGAAGTTGCATTACAACCACTTTTTCTCAAGGTGGCAAAGGAGAGATTTAAAGACTGGGATATTAACCAAGGGATCTAATGAGAGGCTGAGTTCTCTGTGGCAGAGTTTAAATGTTGTGTATAATGCAGAAAAACAATACAAAGGACTTCCTTGCATAAGGCAGGCAAACTGGCATTGCAGCTAAAATGTTACATTTTGCATGCCACTGTGCATATCTTTTTGCTGGTCTGCATTCTCCCTATGATTAATCCATCCCTTGTTATTGATGGGGGAAACCTATAAATGGCCTGCAATCCTGCAATGCTCCCATTCTTTATCTTGTGCAATTGGTCTATTCGACTTCTGTGATGTTAGCGGGTGATATTTCCCCCCTCTCCCTCTTTCCTCCTCCTACCACTCATTATTCCTAAACTTTCTGTTTTTAATCTACTTCATATTTTACAGTTGGTCTTTTTCTATATTTGTTTTTCATGACTGAAAATGGATTTTTAAAAAAGAAAGAAAGAAAGAAACAAGAAGAAGCAGAAGGGGGGATTAAGAGAGTACACAAAAGTATAACAGTAAGATCAGACATGGTTGAATTGGCACAGTTAAATGAATAAAGAGAGGTGCAATGTCAAAGGTGCCCATCCTGATATCTGTGACCATGTGACTGCCATGTAGTAGTGGCTTTGTGTGATAGTCAAACTTATAAGTCTTTTTAAACAAAATATATCAAAAACCATTTCCTGCCTCTTATGTTTGCTGTATGTTATTTCATAACTGGGGGTAATGTAAAGCTTTTAGTTTCCAAAGGTAATTTCAGAGAATAATGCAGGTTTTTTCTGTCCTTTCTTGGATGTCTCCCATTATTGTTTCCCATATTTCATCTTCAGTGGCAGATTATGGTATCCATGTGCAGGATAAAGTGCACACAGTTCATGTGCAAGTCAATGTTTACATAAACCAAAGCTTATGTTTACTGGAAATGGTGGCCCTCTTGTTTCTAGGACTCCAAAATATAAATGCTATACAGTCAGCCTTTTGTAGTCATGGGTTTTAGGAGTACAAGGATCCCCATAAGCGTACAAAAACTGCAAATATCTCTAGGACTACCCAAATATGCATATTATAGGCTACAATTCCCAGCTATTACTAAAAAAAAGCCCCTCTACCTGTTTAGAGAATATTATAATATATTGTGTTATATCATATTATTATATTCATATTATAATAACATTATTGTGACAGCATTATTATAACGTTGTTGTTGTACAGTTAAATTTTTAACTGTTTTATAGTGCATTGTACAATTTTTATATGTGTGTTTTATTGTAAGCCGCCCTGAGTCCCCTGTTGGGTGAGAAGGGCGGGATATAAATATTGTAATAAATAATAAAACAAATAAATACAATGTTTTTTGCCCTGATCCTTTTCTTCTTTTTCTGCTTCTTTCACAGAGGAATGGATCCATGGCCTATAGTAAGGATAGGGCTTTTTGAAACTCCAGCCTTTGGAGCCAATACAAATTCACAGATTATACTAAATTTTGTAGATCATAGGGACATTTTCAACATCTTCTAAATGATTCTCCTTTCTATTTGTTATCTGCTGTTATCTTCTCTGGTCTGTGAAAGCTAAAGCCATTGCTGCCATTGTTCATTCATGAAAGCTTATAGACCAGAAAAATGTAGAAAAATGCAAAGGACAAGTATAATGATTACAGTTGTGGGAACAAAATCCTAGAGTTGGAAGAGCCCCCAAGTGCCATTTAGTCTACCTCATTGCTTATCAATGCTAGCTTTGGTAAGAAATTTCCAAGAAACTCTTTAACACAACTCACGGCAAAACATGCCCATATGGTTCTGGTCCAGGCTATTTTGAAGATCTGAATCACCTTTTGTGAGCCAGTTTGGGCTCTGAGATCACTGGGAAAGGTCCTGCCCTTCTCTCGTTCCAAAAACCATTGCAAGCACATTTGATGGGAACCCAAGGCAGAGAGGCTTTTTCAGTGGCTGCCCCTGGGCTTGAACTCATTTCCCAGAGAGAATCCTAAGACCTGAGACCTTTTAAAATTAATTCTTATTAGAAACTTAGAGTTAAAAGAGACCCCAAGGGACCATCCAGTCCACCCCATCCTGCCATGCAGTAACACAGAATTGAAAATACAAAGAGCAAACAAACAACAGATGATGAAGTAAGAAACATATAGAGTAGACTCCCGGTTACCTGGCACCCATGAGGATTGGTGGAGGCCGGATAAATGTAATTTCTGGTTGCTCAAGAGTTACTATTCAAAATGAACTTAATGAAAAAAATCCTCTACCAATTCCACAAATTACAAACCTCAGGATTCCACAGATGCAACTGTAATATGATTTCAGGTCCGCTAAAATCGCAGATTCGGGGGCCGAAGTGCCAAACCTCCAAAGGACTAGAAAAAACTCAGACAGGCTGAAGGCAAAATCAGAGGCTTTATTTTCAGTGGCCAGAGAGGATATTGGCAGAGATAGCCCTCCAAAGAACTGAAATATCCCAATGCAGACATGCAGAAATATTTATAGCACTTTGTCAGCGGTTTGAAACAAAGTACTTCTGCTGCCCTGAGTGTCGATTGCTCTAGGTCGTGGCAGGCTAGGATCTGCAGGCTGTTTGGCTGGATACACTGTCTGTCATTGTTCCCATTTGGCCTCCAGGTTTGGAGGAAAATTTAATAAATTGTCATTGCTCGGTTTGACATTTTGCGGCCGTTGCTGCTTCCGCCTTTCATGGTGTGTGTGAAGTAATGAATGTGGGTGCATTTGAGGTAATGGATGCTAATGATGGTACTAGTTTCCACAGCCTGAGGAGGACAATGGTCCATGCTAGTGTAATAATGGGTAACAATGAGTGTTAGCCAACCTTAATGGGTTCACTGGAGGAGGACAGAAGAGGGCATTGGGACACTTCTGTGAACTGTGGTTTGGCTCCATTATTATGTGTGTAGGCATTTTTCAAGGATTATGGTAATTGTAGGGTTATCTCCTGAAATCCTAGGTGTTATGGGGCAACATTTCTATGAAATTCATGAAAGGCTACTAGCAGGCAAGGAAACATCCAATGCATACTGACTGTATATTTCAATGGAGTAACAGATAATAATTCATAATTTGGGGTCTGATTTCTCAATAACACATTCCATAGCAGTGAAAATAAAAACACAGTGCTACAATTTGATAGTATGAAGATCATTTCCTCTTTGTTTGGAGGGATGCACACCACGGATTCCCAAGTTAAGGATTGCCCTATCCTGGTTTTTTTTTTTTTTGGGGGGGGGGGCAGTCTTTCAAAAGATCAGATTTTTGTTCTGGAACTTGACCCATAAACTTAAAACAAAGCAGACCATGAAGGAGCATCAGTTAATGGTAATGGGCTAATATAAAAGAAAGTTGGCAGATACCAATCCAAGACAAATAATTTATTTTTCCTTTCTGAAAATTTAGCTGCACCAACATACTATATATATTTTTTGTGGCCGTATTTACTAAGATTATCAAAGATTTAGTCCTGCCAAGAGCAGAGCCATTAATCTGAACAAACACACATCACCCATTTTGCAGTGACACCCAATATTGTTACTGTCAAGAAAGGCAGAGTTTTCCTAGCAACAAAGTAGTGAGCTACGTCCAGCTTGTAGAAGGGAAATGTCTTTGGGTTTCTGAGCTACACATACAGAGGTCTTTTTACAATATCTTAGACTAGGGAATATGCCATATTGTATACAATCCAACAGTATTTGGTGCCCCTTTCATCAGAACCAACCAACTCATATTGCTTCACAAGTTCAAAATTTCATTGCTTCTGTAGCTGACTTGTACCCTTTTCTCTCATTAAATATATACTCAATACATTTTCCCCATATTTTTCAAAAATCTTTTTGTTTCCATATTCCCTTTTTAATTTTAATATTGTAAGTCAGCTTGTCATTAATAGCTATTAATGTACCATTCTTCCAATTGAATTTTCTTTTTTTCTTTCTAGTTTTTGATTATTAGCAATTTTGCTGCTGTTATCAAATTAGAAACCAATTCTTTCTCCTCTTGTGAGGGAGTATATTTTTATATATGACAGATAACCCTGCTCTATAGTCAACTTCCATTTTTAAGTTATGATCATTCATGCCTACAATTGAAATCATTTCTGGGCATTGACTTCCCATGGCATATGTTTTTAATATACCATAATTGGTTATGTTCAAGGTGGGGCATTCTGGAAGTTTTAGTCCAAAACATTTGGTGAAGGTGAATATAAAATGAAATAAAGAGTTATTTATAATAGAGGGAAATATTTATGGATTTTAATAAAATAAATCAAAATTTGAGATGTAATTGTGTATAGATGATAGCTTTTTCAAGGAAATTATTAACAGTACATAAACTGTCATGGAAATTTATAATGGAATAGAAACAAATAAAGGAAAAGTTATGATTCAAAGGAATATTACCTATCAAGGAGAAATGGCTCTTGGTGCTGATAGACTGCTGTAATTTGTTAGAGAGTGAGGAATGAATAGCTACATGCATATATTATGCCAAAAGAACTATCAGAAGTTGCCTTCTTTTTTTTTCTCTTTTTCACTTCCTAATTCTTTTCTAGTCTTCATTTCTGTAATTTTTATGTTTTTTTATATTTTCAAAATCCATGTTTACAAGCTCTAGTGTTGCATGCAGTCTACTATTTGCTCTTGCTTAGTGACTGTCTTTGGTTTATGCATGGGCTGAGTGGTGAATATTTCTCAAAGCCTCCTTTGCTTCCTGGATTATCCTTTGAATTCTTGCCAAGTAGTTTTGGTTGTTCTGTGTAGAGTTGTTGAAAAAACTATTATACTTGAGTACTAAATAAAGAAAATATCTACAATCACTGGTCCAAATTAAGTTGAGTTGGATGGTAGATTTGTGATAACTAAATAGAGCTGATTTTTCTCTTCGTGCCCACCATGAATGCAAAGGTTTATGACCTCAATTTTAATAAGTTCAAAAGATAACCTTAGGTAAAGGTAAAGGTAAAGGTAAAGGTTTTTCCCTGACATTAAAACTAATTGTGTCCGACTCTAGGAATTTGTGCTCATCTCCATTTCTAATTCAAAGAATCAGCGTTATCCGTAGACACCTCCAAGGTCATGTGGCTGGCATGACTGCATGGAGCACCGTTATCTTCCCACTGGAGCGGTACCTATTGAACCTATTACATTTGTATGTTTTCAAACTGCTAGATCAGCAGAAGCTTGGGCTAACAGCAGAAGCTCACCCCACCCCCAGATTCAAACTGCTGACCTTTTGGTCACCAAGTTCAGGAGCTCAGTGGTTTAACTCACTGGGCAACCAGGTTAGCTTTAAAAAAAAACTGGAGAGAACAAAAAGATAATTAAAAAATTTCATCCAACCATCATTAAATAGTTTTAAAATTGTGAACAAATTCTTAACTGGAATCATAAAAGGAAAAAATGGACTTGGAGGAAAGCTCCAATAGCTTAGGGGCCGGGCTGTGGCGCAGCTGGCTAGTAACCAGCTGCTATAAATCACTACTGACCGAGAGGTCATGAGTTTGAAGCCCGGGTCGGGTTAAGCCTCCGACCATTAATAGCCCCGGCTTGCTGTTGACCTATGCAGCCCCGAAAGACAGTTGCATCTGTCAATTAGGGAAATTTAGGGACGCTTTATGCGGGAGGCTAATTTACAACACCATAAAACTGCCAGCAAAACACGAGGAAAGGAATGAGGAAGTACAGCCTCTACTGGACGGTGAAGCAACAGCTCCCCCTGTGGCCGGAATCATGAAGCTGGAAAAATGTTAAAAATGCCTCTGAGTCTGTCTAATGTATGTTGTTTGTCTGTTGGCATTGAATGTTTGCCATATATGTGTTCATTGTAATCCGCCCTGAGTCCCCTTCGGAGTGAGAAGGGCGGAATATAAATACTGTAAATAAATAAATAAATAAAATGGTGAACAAATTCTTAACTGGAATCATAAAAGGAAAAAATGGACTTGCAGGAAAGCTCCAATAGCTTAGGATTTATAAATATTGTGAGGATAGAATGGTCTGTATTTGAGTCCATAACAAGTTGGAATAAGTGCCCACTCTTGCATTTGATAGTTCATTTATGAGGAGGTGAAACAGGAACAATGAGAAGACGAATTCATATTTTGAACACTAGATGTCAGACTTGTCCTGCATATTAGCAGTTGAAAAACATTTTCTTTCCTTAAATAAGGGTGAGAAATTTGTTATTTCAGTTTTTAAAAAAATAATCAGAATGACCTAATTCCACGCCTTCTGGATTAAACATAGAGATATTTTGTGATTGCAAGTCTGTAGATTTCCAGGCCTGTAATGAATTTCAAGGGGGGAATTATTTTAACAATATTTACACTGGAAATGTATACTGAGTATTTTGGGTACTGAAGTGAGGTTGGGCATCAGTTTTAAAATATGATCATCATCATCATCATCATCATCATTTAATTACTTATTAATCGCCCTCCATCCAAGATGCTCTAGGCGATTTACAAGATAAAATTGTAAAGGGTAAAAATACATACATACAAATATTGATAAAATTAACATAGATCAAAAGCTCTAGTAAAAAGCCAGGTCTTGAGTGCTAGGGTAAAAGGCCCTAAGTCACGCATGGCTCTCATATAGGGCGGCAAGGCATTCCATAAGGCAAGGGCAGAAATAGAACAAGCTCTGCGTCTGGTCCTTTCCAAGTGCACTTCTCTAGGACCCGGTATATAAAGTAAGTCGCGTTGGGATGGTCGATGGCGACTTCCTATGATTGGAGAAGGAGAGACGGTCCCTAAGGTACAATGGGCCCTGGCCGTAAAGAATTTTAAAGGTCAGAACTAGCATCTTATATAGACCACAGTAATCAGTTGGAAGCCAATGCAGATGCTGCAGCACTGGTGTTATATGGCATTTCATGGGTGTTCTTGTGAGTAGCCTGGCTGCCACATTCTGAACAACTTTTGGGTCGTTGACATTGGTAGGCCAACATACAGAGCATTGCAATAGTCCAGCCTAGACGTGACAGTGGCATGGATGACTGTTGCCAGAGCCTCATCAGATAGATAGGGTGCCAGTTGCCTCGCTTGTTGTAGATGGAAAAAGGCCTGTTTGCTGGCAGCAGCGACCTGAGCTTCCATTGTCAGCTGCGAATCCAAAACGACACCCAGGCTCTTAACGGTGGGCGAAGGAGATAGGGCAGCACCATTGAAGGTGGGTAGCAAATGGGTCAGACCAGTCGAGCGGCCATGCCAGAGAATCTCAGTCTTCGCCGGGTTCACCTTCAGTCTACTAGCACGTAGCCAGTTCGACAGAGCCTCCAGACATAAGGTGAAATTGTCTGGTATTGACGTTGCTCCAGGCTCCAAGTGCAGAAGGAGTTGGGTGTCGTCCGCATATTGATAGCAATCTAGGCCGAAACTCCGAGCCAAACTAGCAAGGGATCTAACGTCGATGTTGAAGAGAAGAGGGGAGAGAATTGCACCTTGGGGTACCCCACATAGGAGGGGAGATCTGTCAGAGACTTGATCCATATACTCCACGCATTGGCTCCGGTTTCGGAGAAATGAGTTGAACCAATTGAGGGCCTGACCGCGAACTTCGGACATATATGTATGAAAATATGCATGAACACACACACACACATCCCAACTTGCATGGAAATCATATAAAATGGGATTGCAGCTTGGAAAAGAAAAGACTATGCAAAAAGGGAATTGGCAGATTTGCCTGTCCTTGGAATATTGACAATACCATCCTGTTGGGATATGTGTGTATGTGCACTCACATACAATGCTTGGGAAAATCTTCTGGAAAATATAACATGAAAAAGACTGTGCATAACATTGTCTTGTTACATGTTTAATTATTCAGAGAAATCACAGATATTTCTACACAAAACAATTATCTGGAAAACTCAAAACACACATATTGAGAGGATACTGTGCAGAGATCTTGGGGTTCTCCCAAAGCATGGAGATTACTGCAGAAAGCATTTGTCCTTGCATACAAGGATAAGCTATGCAAAGATTTACTTCTCTGCTTTTTAAGCACATATCATTTCTACCATGTTCTAGTTAATATCTTGACATATTCCGCCACAGGAGAACACATGACCCCCCAAGATCCCCCAATGAGACCAATATGTTACTCAAATGTTTGCCAAACAGTCTTTCTTTCAGACACAAAGCAAACAGACTTGCTTAGCATTAGCAAAGATGCTGTTTTACATGCCTTCAGAGTGCGTCCCAGCTTGTATGGGAATCATGTGGCCTTCCAGATGAGGTTGACTGCAGGAAAACACAATTTAAAGTAATTTTGAAATGGTAAAAGATTAAATAATTAAAAACTCAAGATTAAATTAAAAGTGTTCCAACAGTCAATATAAGAAAAAGAAAAAAAAAAACAAGTGAGAATAGTATGCAAATTTCTGCAGAAACAAATATATATTCAGCAAATATTTGGAGCTGAATAATGTTTTCTTTTTTCTAAATTTCTAGGGAAGAGAGTTCCAAATGTAAGTGTATACATTCAAAGCAAATAGAAAAGATTTTGAGAAGGGCTTCTTAAACTTTTTCCACTCACAACCCCTTTCTTCCAAAACAAGTTTTACATGACCCCAGGTACTATATTTAAGAATATAAAACAGGTATTTACATTTACTGATAATAAATCAGCATTTGCAAGTCTTGCTAAACTGGATGGTTTACAGCTGAAGCATTTTTTTGCAGAGTCCATTATAAATGCTGCACATTGTTGCTAACAGATGTGTGTAAATGGGAGTTGTTTAGAAACCTTTTCATGTTGCTAAATTTTGGGAGACCCAACATTGAACTTGAAGTCGGGATCCACAGTTTAAGAAGCAGTGAATTTTTACCACGAGAAGCCGATACTCTTGATGCTATCCTAACCTGGGGCAGCAGCTACTTAGACCCCTTCCACACAGGGGAAGGGGCCTAATAAAATCCCACATTGTCTGCTTTCAACTGGAATATATGGCAGTGTGGACTCACATAACTCAGTTCAAATAAGATATTGTGGGATTTTCTGCCTTGGTTTTCTGGATTATATGGCTGTGTGGAAGGAACCCGAGTGGTATTATCACTCTCCCCATTGAACTACTGCCGATGTCACACAACTGTGATGCCTCAGCAGTGCAAGGTTGCACTTTCGGCTAGGCAGTGTAACTTCACTCTGCCTCTGTGCCATATTCCCCTTTGGATTTTTTAAAAAAACACCTTGTAATTAATAAGTGTTGTATTTTTAAAAATTAAAATGTTTTTCAGTGAGGGGAGAGAGCAGCATGCCACCACAGATGTGCTGGACCTCAATGCACCTGGAAAGTCCTAGAACCGTGAGGCCATCAGACCTGGAGACAGCTTCATCACAGAAAGCTGGCACACAGACAACGGGTATTGCATAATATCATGCAAGAAGGACCTTTTCTTCCTCTGTGCTATTTTCCACTTCTGTATTATTCTCTGTTTTCTCACTCTTGTCTACTTCTATAAACTTAAGAACCAAATCACATTTAGCAAATGTACCCATCTCATTGAAATCAGCATGCATTCTTTTGGCTTAAAAACCTCAGATAACATAACTCTGTGTAGAATTCCTTCTGGCTTGATTATGAAAAAGCACATCAAAATCTATCTTACTATTTGTTAGGGTAGAGAATGATGAGCAGAACCAGGAGTGTCAGGTAGAACCAGGGGCTGAATGGGTTTCCTATATCCCCGTCTACTTTCATATACTTTCACATATGCACACAAAGGTAGGCAAGAAGGCAGTCATATGTATACAAATGCAATTTGCTTCTGGTTTTGAAAGAATCAGTCGTCTATAAAAATGTTGCCCAGGGGATTTCTGGATGTGTCATGATCCTGTGGGAAGGCTTCTCTCATGTCCCCACTACCAAAATACTTGGGAGTTACCCTGGACTTACAAGAAGCACTGCTTGACTATCAAACAAAAAGTGGGCACTAGAAATAATATTGTACGAAAGCTGACGAGCACAACCTGGGGATCACACCAGACACAGTGGAAATATCTGGCCTTGCGCTTTGCTACTCTGCTGCTGAATACACATGCCCAGTGTGGAACACGCCTCACCACATTAAAGCAGTGGATGTTGCTCTTAATGAGACATGCTGCATTATCACTGGATGTCTACACCCTACACCACTGGAGAAATTATACTGTGTAGCCGGCATTTCACCACCTGACATCCGCTGGGAAGTAGCAGCCAGCAATGAAAGGACCAAGGCATTGATATCTCCAGCCAGGGCCACAGCCAGAAAAAAAAACCGGGGGGACCTTTTTTTAACGAATCATGAAGAGTAGTTCCATGATGAAAAATCATTTAGAAATCAGACTCCATCATAAATTTCAGTGGACACTCAAGACAGATAAACTTCAGTGGAAACTCATGGGGATTTGGTTAACAAGTTAAAATTCATGAGTAAACCAGTTTTTTTAAAAAAAAAACTTGAAAATTATCAGGGGGGATTTGAACCCTTATCCCCCCCTTTGGCTACAGCCCTATCTCCAGCCCATACCCTATTCAGATATCAGCCAGCACACCAATGCCTTAAATCAAGAAATAGTGTTTAAAGATCTACAGAGATACTTGCAGCAACACCCCATCAAGCAAGGGTCCAAAAATGGCAGACCGAAGCCGAGTGGGCCAAGGCTGAAGCTGAGAGGAAGTGGGGGGGGGGGCGCATGCATGCATGCACACCTGGGCATGCGACCCCGCCTCCTCTCAGCTTTGGTCTGGGCCGGCTTACCTTTGGGGCCTGTGCCCGGCCTCTGGGGCCTGCACCCAGCCTCCGGGGCCAGGCCCACACCTATGGCAGCCATCCTCAGAGGTTGTGAGATCTGTTGGAAGCTAGGTAAGTGGGGTTTATATATCTGTGGAAAGTCCAGGGTGGGAGAAAGAGCTCTTGTCTGTTTGAGGCTAGTGTGAATGTTGCAATTGGCCAGCTTGATTAGCATTTAATGGCCTTGCAGATCCAAAGTCTAGCTGCTTCCTCCCTGGGGGCATCCTTGGTTGGAAGGTGTTAGCTGGCCCTGATTGATTCCTGCCTGGAATTCCCCTGTTTTCGGAGTGTTATTCTTTATTTAGGCTTTTTATTAATCCCTCCTTATTATCCAACATTTTTGCTTATCCAACACTTTTATTTTTCATTGATTGGTTTGGAGGGGGCGCCAAAATTCTGTTTCCCTACACTTGAAAATTACCTTGGGCCTGCCCTGTCAACACTCAAACTACTACACTGTGCTCTTCCAGATGTTTTGGACTTCAGCTCCCACAATTCCTAACAGCTGGTAAGCTGGCTGGGATTTCTGGGGAAGTACAGTTTGAGAAACACTGTACTACAACAAGCTGATATCATAAAAGTTTACAAAGGAGCAAATTTCCTTAAACAGAAATATTTGGTTCACATTGTTAGGGGACCTGTGTCCTGTGCCATTTACAACCCAGGCTCTGTTGATGGAGAACTTCAGGGCCCTCCTATCTCTTTCTACATTTTGTTATTTTTACAGTTGCCTTGCACTGTACAGCATGTCAAATAGGGATATGTCTATAAAAACAATACACGTCTACTGAAACACTGCAGAAAAAATAGTCATTTTAGTGTCACCTGGTAGCATCCCTCATGTTGTCGAGAGATGCCACTAAACAACAGCATCAGCACTGAAATCTACTGCACTCCCTTCTCACCCAGTGCCCAGCTGCTATTCTTTCTGATAGTTTTAAAAGGATGCGGCTCCTTGCCAAAGCAACAGCTTTCTGGGGATTATGTCTGGTGCCAGATAAGAGCATGAGAGGGAAATCAGAATGCTTCAACCGTCTCCCACTTCCCTGCCTTTGTGGCCACCCCCTCAAAAGAGGGAGAAGCGCCTTATAGCTACCCAAGCGATACAGCTGCTATGACTGCTGGCAACTCTGTAGTTCTTATCCCACACAATCAGTCATATGTCTAATGAAAGCTATACTTATTTATTAATATAGTGATTGTGTAAATCAAGGCTCAGAATCATGTAACCTTCCAGGTGCGCCTGAATTGAAACTCCCAGCATACCTCAAGTGGTGTTTGATAATCATTTTGTGTTCATTGTTTGCTCCGAAAATAAGATTGATGTTGACAAATCTGCTAGACACACCACTGCAGAAAGATTTTTCTAATACAAGATTGTCTTCAGTAAAACAGAATATATGACCAGCATATTATGCTCAGGTCAGGGTTGAAAATTTGTTTTTTCCCCCCAAGTAATCTTGCAGACTAAACCTCAATATGGCCAAAAAAAAAAAAAACTTAGGCAAAAAAGATCCAATAAGTCTTTTAAAATCACTAAGCATTTGCAGCTCCACATGCTGATCCATAATGTAATTTGAAAGGTTATATACAAAAGTTGCTATTCAACAAGGTAATTTGTAGAATTAATCTACAAATGGAGAGGGAAGCAGAATGCATTTGATGGTTTCACTAAACACCTACATGGGGATTTGGGGTGTGGGGTTACACACATGCAAACTACATACACATGTTATTTCACTGCAAAAGAGTTCTTTCACACTCACATCGTAACTGCCTTGATCCTGACATGCTATCCCTTAGTATTGAAAGCACTTCTTTTAGTCTTAAATGCAATATTTATGTATTTATTGCATTTTTATACTGCTTTTCTTACCCCTGGGGGACTCGAAGCAGTATACAACATAATAAGTGGTAAAAATTTAATACCGCACATTCATATAAAAGCAATACATTACATATCTAAAAAACAGACTGTTAGCTCTGCAGTTTCCAGAAAACGTCAGTCTGTTGCTGTGTTTTGCCTTGTGTGTTCAAAGATACAACCTATGGTACATCAAGTTGGCTTTGGGGTAATGGATGAGACAGATTGCTAGGTAGCAAGCATCTTATTTTTTTCAAAAAAAATAAGTGTCAAGGTCCTTCTTCCCTCCCCTCCCCTCCCCAAACTGTCATTTCTCAGCCCAAAAATAAAGGAGAAGGGGGGGGGGGGGGTCTGTGGCCCTTCCTTTCTATCTCAGTCCACTGCCATGGCCCCTTTCCTAGCAAAGCCCAACTGGGGAAGTCTATTGCTCAGAACAAGGTACCCAGCCATGAGATCAATAATGAAGAGGTTGATCAGGCTACCTTTTCACCACTGATTGAATGGATGGGCATCCAAGCAAATGACTTCCCCAATGGGAATCTGCTGAGAAGCTACTTGGCTGGGAAGGTGGTGGTGGCAGCAGCAGGTGAATCACTTTGGAGGAAAAAGAGAAATAAAAAGTATGCCAAACCCAACTTGGGATTTGGAAAGCAATAAAATTTCAGTGCAGTATAATATAGCTTGGTGTGGCCTCAACACGCTCCAAGCTTGAATCTATAGTGCAACTGGATTATTTTGGTGATGGAGATAAACCCTGCAAGTTGAACACAATTGGATTTCACCCATTGTTTTATTAGTCTACTGATAGCCACTATAGAGATTTATTGGTTGAAACAGCCATACAACAGTAAACAAATAAATATAAACACAAAGTAAATATAGATTAATGTTGATGGGCTGTGCACAAAACCCCTGATCAATATATAGAGGTCAGGACTAAGGCCAATTAATACAATTCCCTGTCTCACTCCATGTATTGACAATTCTCCTTGGTTGCTGTCTGCAGAGAGCTTTTATCACTTCTGTTTGCAGGGAGATGCAGAGAAAAAGTACACTTTTTTCCTCCTCTCAAAAATATTGCAATAATCAGGCGTTTCCTTGACACACAGTATTCCTTGTGATGATGGGAATACATAATGATTTAGATCATTTTTGTTGTCTCTCTCTCTTTCTGTGTATATAGGAGTTAAAAGGTCAAGGATAATGAAAACTGCTAATTAGAAAGCATCTGGCCATTCAGACTGGCCACTTCCCTAATGCATACAATACTTTTAATGATGTTCTTGTTCAACAGTACTTAGACAATTTACTATAATACAATAATAAGTCTGATGTTCCCTTGCCAAGCCATAGCAGATGTTTAGAGCTTTGTGATTGGATTCCCTGCAGAAAAGGGAACCAGTCACCTTGATTCAGAGTTCGTTCTAAGGGCACATCAGTTTACTTACAGCTGTACAATATCCTCCTTTCTCAATGTGCTGCTCAAAACAAAAAAGGGAATTAAAAGATCTTTATATATATTAGCCATCATCTACTGCTTTCTGTTTTCATTTGGTCCTGAAAACTCTCTTCTCTGATAATGGCTATTGGACATAATTTTCTCACAATGTCTAGGTGCAGAACTGACAGACAATATTTTTAGGATACAACTCCAAGAATTACCACCACCATCCCCAGCATATCATGCTGGCTGGAGGAGTGTGAAAATAGTAGATCTCACCCCATCAGACAGCATTTTCTGAGCTCCATTATGGCAGTTGTCAGCAAGGCTGTTTCTTTTCTCCCCCTTTTAAAAAAATGAAACAACAGCTATTGAAGATTTTTCTAGTCCATCAGTTAATACTTTATTGGCTTTTAGAAATATTTGTGTTACTATGTACTATGGCATTGGATGGGCCTTCCAGACAGAGAAAATGGTACAAAAGGTTACAGTATTTGTTCCCATAGCCCTCATTTCTTTTTAAAAAGAAAGGCATTTAAATGGCACTTCTGTTAACTCAGGTCCCATCTACACTGCCATATAATGCAGTTTGAAACCGCATTTATATGGTTAGTGTAGACTCATACAATGCCCTCCTATCTCTTTCTACATTTTGTTATTTTTACAGTTGCCTTGGACTGTACAGCATGTCAAATAGAACTGGGAAACAATATTGCATTGTATGAGTCTACACTGACCATATAATGCAGTTTCAAACTGCATCATATGGCAGTGTAGATGGGGCTCTAGACTATTTCCTAACCGTTCCAAGCATCATAGAATCATAGAATAGTAGTGTTGGAAGAGACCTCATGGGCCATCCAGTCCAACCCCCTGCCAAGAAGCAGGAAATCGCATTCAAAGCACCCCCGACAGATGGCCATCCAGCCTCTGTTTAAAAGCTTCCAAAGAAGGAGCCTCCACCACAGTCTGGGGGAGAGAGTTCCACTGCCGAACAGCCCTCACAGTGAGGAAGTTCTTCCTGATGTTCAGGTGGAATCTCCTTTCCTGTAGTTTTAACATTTTATTTCCCCTCCCCCCCAATTGGGGTTTTTTAATTTTGAGATATATCAGAACCATAACAACAGTTTTATTCTTCTCCTTATTGCTCATAATTTCCCCCTTAGAGTTATAGTGTTATGGTGCAATAGTGAATAACTAAAACAATTTCTGATTGCTCATCTCACTGAATCAATTTCTGAGTGGTAAATTTATTGTAAATCTCATTGTTTCAGTAGGTCTTCTTACTGAATCAATATTAAATCAATGTATTTATGTAGCACAAATGAATTACATTCCAGATTTTTTTTTCATGTCAGGGGCAACTTGAGAAACTGCAAGTCACTTCTGGTGTGAGAGAATTGGCTGTCTGCAAGGACATTGCCCAGGGGACACCAGGATGTTTGATGTGTTACCATCCTGTGGGAGGCTTCTCTCATGCCCCCGTATGGGAAGCTGGAGCTAACAGAGGGGAGCTTACCCTGCTCTCCCCAGATTCGAACCACTGACCTGTCAGTCAGCAGTATTGCCAGTACAAGGGTTTAATCCATTGTGCCACTGGGGGCTCCTACATACCAGATGAGTAGATTCAATCAAGGAAACCATAGCCCAGAATCTGCAAGACCTGAGCAGTGCTGTTGATGATAAGGTAATTTAGAGGTCTCTCATTCATGGAGTTGCCATACATTGGAGTCAACTAGATGTCACAGACAGAACGCCACCAAATAAGGTTCAACACAGTTTATTAAAGTTACAGAACCAAAAATGCCCGTAAGAAACAAAGGGCTAGGCAAACACTTGCCTTCAATATGAAAAGATACAAAAAGACTTTGCTGGAACTAAAAAACGGTTCAAAAGATAAACCGGATTAAACAGGAGTTTAATCCGGGTTAAATCAAAAATGCTTACTTCAGCCTGGCACTTTAAACAAACAAAAGTTGATAAACAAAGATTCAATGAAACACAAATAACTGGCAGCAGATTCCTCTCTGCTACTCAAAAGCTACGATTGAGTAACTAAGTTGTTACTCCTCCGTGCAACGAGCGAACTCCGGGTCCAAACACATCAATCAGGGTAGCAGCGGTCAGCAGGGTCCCAGTCCGGTCCAAGGTCGAAAGCCAGGTGCAGCCGTCTTTAGTTCACCAGTTCCACCGATAGCCACAGAAGGGAAGCCGTTTCCTTTCGCGCTCCTCAAGAGAGTCTGACTCTCGAGGAGTCTTACGACCTCGTCTCCCAGTATCGGAGCCATAAGGCTCAATCATAACACTAGATGGCAGTTAACAATGAACCAGGATATGTATATGCCATTCCCCCAGTAGCTACACAATCAGGATGTGAATATATTGTTATAGAAGCAGAATTTTGAATTCACATTAAATTTCCAAATCAATATTTATGGAACATTCTATTATTTATTTATAACATTTAAATAGCATTTACATAGCATTTTATCCTGTTCCTCAGTATATCCTTTACATTGGTAATTTTAACTTTGACTATTGTTCAATTAGCTCTCTGAATTTATTACCCTACACATTTTCTGCTGTGTACAGGCATAACACCACTGCCTCTGCATAACACAGTGCCAACAAGTGATGTCATGAAATCCATCAGTGTTATTGTGCTATGTAAAATTGTCAGAGCTTATAATGACAAAGGTGTGGAATTTTATGGCCAAGCTGGTGAGGAGGAAATGCCTGGTACTCCATACATAAAATGATCTAGCACAACGTTTTACTGAAGTCCACTTCAGCTAATTTTTCCTGAAAGTCAAGACCTGGGTCAAGATGAAATATATTATAATCAGAGTTTGGAAAAGTTTACTTTTGGACGATTGCTCCCAGGATTGCCGAACCAGCATGATAGAAACAAAGTTTATCTGAAAAAGTAAGAGAGCAAAGTGGGTGTGTGGAGAACCCTTAAAATCAATCCATTTAGGTTTCAAGGAAGACATTTCTCGCAGAAGATAAACAAACATCTTACATGCTAATAGCAAATTTTCTCTCCTACATTGCTAAAAACAGCAGCATGCACACTGAGGGAAATATAATTAGGCTTGGGAATGCAGAAGCACAGAAACATCTTTAGGGACAATCCCAGGTAGGAAGGGCAGAATAACCCAATGAGAATTGAGCGTACTCCATGAACATGAAATTGAGTGTTGGAATAAGCTTTTCTATGTGTGGGCGTGAAAACAAATAACTGGCAGGCAGGGAATACCGCTGAGTATTTCAACAATGGGTGTTATTGGCTGTTTGGAATAAATAACAGCAATATACACAATTCAGTACATCCATATAGGCTTATGTTTTCTGCTACTGCATGAAATCCTTTCATATTTACACATTAGATCATTGTAGAAGTACTGTAGCACTCCTGTGGCCTACACTCTCAGAGTCCTATTGGCTGTACTGGCTAGGGCAGTGGTTCCCAACCTTTTTTTGACCAGGACCCACTTGACCAGGGGCCACTCTCCAACATTAGAACTAAAAGGGTTACAAATCAGTTTTTGATCAACTTTAGATTTGGTTTGATCATTTGGGGTGCTAATTCAGAAAATTGCATTGGATAGACCACATCAGCTCTAGTTTCTGATGCAGAACATATGCCATTCAGTAGTCGTCATCTGCTCGCCCATAGAAAGCCATATTTAATAATCTAGAGCTGATGTGGTCTATCCAATGCAATGGTCAGTTCTGCAGAAAGGAGCGGAAATAAAATAAATAAATAAAGAGGCAGGAGGTTTGTGGACCGGATTTTCATTCACTGCTGGGCTGTGGCCCACAGGTTGAGAACCACTGGGCTAGGCTACTGAGACTTGAAGTCTTTCAACAAATGTGCCAACTTGATTCTCTTCCCACTATTAGTTCTGCTGTCCTTCAGGGATCAGGATTGTGAATGGAAGAAAAACTCTGGATCCTAACCATCCAAAGGTTAGACGAGTCCTGCAGAACAGATTAATTGGAGCTAACCCACCACCGCTTTGTATTATTAATTGTTCATCCACTGGTAAAGCATTTCTATGCTTCTCAATGATGTGTCATCTCAGCAGTCTTCTGGATCATGGCAAAGACATTAAAGCAACACATGGAAGTTGTGGCCCCAGCTGGGATAAATTACACCCCTACCCCCAAGTAGCACTTCTTGTGGGTCAGAAAATTGAACAAAATGAATATACTCAATGTATACCATTATTACACTTTAAGGCCAATGCCCTGATAGTAAGAGATGTTTGATAGTGGCATAGACTATCTTGGAAAATGGTAGACGCTTTTTAATGTAAGGTTTGCAGAAGAGATTACATAGACAGAGATACTTTAGTTGTAATGGCAAGGGGTTTGACGAGATGACCCAAGAGGTACTTTCCATCTCCATGATTCTATGGGTCTATGTCCCCTAAGTTAACTATGCATATTTCCCCAGTCCCTCTTAAAGGTATCCTTCTGGTTTTCATTCACACCAAAAAATGGGCATGTCATTAATCAGGAGTCAGCCCCAATTCTAAACTCCCTACTTTTAATTAGACTTCATTGGGAATAATTTAGCCATAAAGGAAAAGAATGGTTTAAAATAAAATGTATCTATGGATTTTATTCATTTATCATGTCAGAAGCGAAGCGAGGATACACGTTGTAATGCATTTGAAAACACAAACAAAGTTCCAAAAACTTGGCCTTAGACTAAATGTCCTTTGACCAGTAGCTGGTTACTTGGAGTGCCTCTGGTGTTGCCGTAAGAAGGTCCTCCACTGTGCATGTGGAAGGGCTCAGACTGCATTGTAGTAGGTGGTCTGTGGTTTGCTCTTCTCCACACTTGCATGTGTAATCTAGGGATAAACCTAATAGTTGTATTAATTTTTGTGGTACTGAACTTCCTTTGTAACAGAGTTACTAAACATTCAAATCCATATTCATATCAGCTGGCCCTTAAGGATTCCTAGGCACAAAGCATATTTTCCTTCCAGCTCCGTTTTCTACCAAGAATATTCCATGATGTTGTCGAAGGCTTTCATGGCCAGAATCACAGGGTTGTTGTATGTCTTTCGGGCTGTGTGGCCATGTTCCAGAAGCATTCTCTCCTGACGTTTCGCCCACATCTATGGCAGGCATCCTCAGAGGTTGTGAGGTATACCTCACAACCTCTGAGGATGCCTGCCATAGATGTGGGCGAAACGTCAGGAGAGAATGCTTCTGGAACATGGCCACACAGCCCGAAAGACATACAACAACCATATTCCATGATGATTCTTTACAGTTCCAATTAAAAACATTAGGACTAGCAATAAAGGTTTGTTTGCATGTAAGCTGAATGCTTCTTAATTACCCACACGTGAACTATTTTTGTTGTTGCTGCAGGTTATTTCCATAAATACTGCCTTTGAATACCCACTGTGACTGTATCCAATCCATGCACAAATGAAATAATGAATTGTGTCACTTTGGGAGATTCATCACTTAACAACATATTGAGAAAGCGGAGGTGGAGAAGATTGTTGAGTCATTGTGTAATGGGGAATACACTATTTGTTCTGTCATTTCTAAGACAGCTGAAAGGCAGACAAGAATAAGCACATATTTTCAAACAAATGCTTTGCTTCTTCCAGCCCAAACAACTGGGAGTCCTTCTGGAAGCTGACTGTTCATGACTCAGTCATAGTCACCCTTCATTAAAAGAAAACACATAAAAGAAAGAGGAAAGATCATATCAGTCTTCAGCTTTTGACTGCAACTTTGAAATGATGTTTTCTTTCCTAAACCAAATGAATTGTTTGTCAAATTTACCAACCCTTTTCTGACTGTTAAGTAGGAAATAGAGGATAAAAGATACAGTCGAGGCAACAGATCTTCTGTATCATTTAGGAGGAAACATGCACACCTTAAGTCATTTTTTAAAATAGGGATATATTTATGTAAAAGTGCAGCATAACAGAGAACTGTGGGAGAAATTACAGTTCATCAATACAGGACATGCTTTGCGTTCAGATTTCAAATTCAATCCCAGGCACAGTTAACAGGTGATGGGAAATGTACAAGATCAGACAGACACTCCTAGGAAGAGGAGAAACTCCTGATATAGGAGGACTAATGATTTGGAATAATCCTGCTTCTTATCCCTCCACTAACTTACCTTTACTGATGTCTCACTTGTGCAGACTGACAGCAATGAAGACAGTGTCCTTGATACATCAATTGTAAATTCCTCATTAGAGTCCTTACATCTTTTCTGAACTGAGAAATCAGACATCAGAGAAGACGTATCAATATAGTGTAGATCTTTATGGTACCTCTTCAGGGGCAGGGGTGATTAAACAAGTACAGTGTTCCCTCACTACTTTGTGGTTCACTTTTCGCTGTTTCGCGATTTTTCAATAAACTCTAAAAGACTATTATAAATCATAAAAAATTACAATTTACAGCCTAAGGAAGGGAGGAAGGAGAAGCTGAAGGGAGAGAAAAGGAGCCCGAGTGGCAACGGGAGGAGAAGGAAGCGATTTATCATCACACGATTGGTTGATAAAGACTTAAAATAGTGTATAACTATTAAAATAATGTATAAATATTAAAATAAATATAGTGTCCCTACTTTGCGGATTTTCACTTATTGCAGGTGGTCCTGGAACCTAACCCCAGCGATAAGTGAGGGTACACTGTACTTTGTGTATATGTATCTGGCCTGGTCTAAATCAGGGCCAGATTAAAACTTGCAGAAGCTCTAAGAAGAGTATGTATATTCAATTCAAAATATAACAGTAATAAACCATTGAAATATTTTTTAAATGAAACATAATTTACAGTAAAGTGGAAAATAATGTTTATTTCTGTATATTACTAATGTATATACATTTGAAGAGTTTTATTCTTTTTCTAATTGCAGTCTTTTATTGTGGGAGCCCCCACTTTTTGATGGAGTCTGGTTCAGCTGCACCATTTGGAGTTCTACACCATATCATTCATGATAAATCCAGCAATGGAAAATGTCTGTTATGACCTCCTACGCTCAATGCCCTATGGATGTGTTTATTTTGATCAGTGGTTTATCCAACCCTGGTCTACATATGCAACTGAATTTGGAAGTGCAGATATTTAACACAAAATGAGAGAACAGATGACATCACCTTGAACAGTTAGTGGAGACAGCACATTTTAAAGAACTTCTCCATATTACATATTACATACACAAATAAAGAGAACATCCTGCAAAAGCAGGGTGATCTTTTAAATGAAAATGAATCAAATACCTGTGGCAAAGGTCATATAACCAGCTCATTGTTCCAGTCACCTATTCTGGACTAGACATAAAGCATGTCTTAGCTGTATCAGTTATTTCAAGCTGCCTCCAGCTGCTCGTCTTTATGCATGCCAATTTTCTCACCTTTAGATCAGCACTAAATGATTGTACCCCTTCCAGTCTTTAAGTGTAGTTCCCCGTGCATGCACTGAGATCTTTACCACCAAACCACTCCATTAACCAATTATTTTACAGGTAGTATCCCCCATCTGTTACTATCGTTGAATAATGAGCCATTTGAATAAGGCTATCTGGAAGAAGTAATGGAGAAACATTTCTTCATCTTGCTTGGAGATCCTCCTTAATGTTTCTAGATCTGAGGACCTCCATTGAGTCCCAAATCTTAACCCTCCAGGTGTTTCTACTTTACCTCCCAGATGCCCTAAATAACTTGGCGAACATTAAGAATCCTGGGAGTTGAAGTATAAAACATCTAAAGGACCACTAGTTCAGACCCTCTAGTCCTCAGGATGATAGAGATGATCTTAGAATGAGAGTACTGCCTTAAATGGTCTGTATTTTCCTTATTTATTACATGTGGTGCTATTAGTTGAATGGCATATTCTGTGAAACCATGATTCATTTCTGCCCATTGTAACGTCAGTCTTTTTTAATATAATATTTATTAAATTTTCCACCAATTAAACTTGATATTAAATAAAATAGGAGTCAAAAACAAGAGATAAAGTAAAAGGGAGAGGTTGTGGGGATATAGAAGAAAAGGAGAAAAGGAGAAAAGGAGAAAGGAAAAATATACATTAAAAAAGAAGAAAAAGAAGAAAAAAAAAGACTTAAAATCAACTTGAAGTTACAAGGGGTACATAAGGAATTATCTCTAGTTTTCAGACTTTGGCATCAAAACATTATGGTCTGGAATAGTCCTATCTGGCAGCCCTAATTCATATGCTATGAGACAAGATGGAAAGGAAAATTGAGTTCATTTGGACAAGCTGAGAAAGATCTTCCAGAGTTTTGGAGTTTGGGGTCAAACTCTATTATTCCTTTCCACTGAATGCCAAGAATGCCGCCCTGTCCCTGAACCAATGCCTGTCATGAGTGATGGACTGGGTGAGAACTAATAAGTTTGAAAGTAAATCCAGACAAAACAGAGGTACTCCTGATCAGTCGGAAGACGGACCAGGATGTGGGGTTACAGCCTGTGTTAGATGGGGTTGCATTCCCCCGGAAAACGCAGGTCTGCAGTCTGGGGGTTCTCCTGGACTCATCGCTGAACTTGGAACCCCAGGTGTCGGCAATGGCCAGGAGCACCTTTTCACAATTAAAATTTATGCACCTGATGCGCCCATACCTTGAGACTCCAGACTTGGCCATAGTAGTCCACACCTTGGTTACATCCCATTTAGACTACTACAATTCTCTCTATGTGGGGCTGCCTTTGAAGACAGTTCATAAACTGCAACTGGTTCTGAGATCGGCAGCAAGATTACTAACTGGAGCATCATACAGGGAGCAGACAACTCCTATGTTACGGCAGCTCCACTGGCTGCCGATCTGCTTAAATACAAAGTGCTGGTCATTACCTATACAGCCGTAAATAGTTCGGGCCCAGACTATTTGAAAGACTGCATCTCCATATATAAACCACCACATACACTGCGGTCTATGTAATTTAGCTTATGGAGAGGAGAAGGATTAAGTACATCTACATGCACCCTCAACTAGCTGCTTACACCTGTTAATTCGCTGTTCCCCATCTCCCTTCCAATTATTTAAGCCAAATCTTAGAGACTTTTAATGAATTTTAAGGATTTAATATGTTTATAATTATGTGCTCTGTATTGCCTTGATTATTTAAGCTGTTTTATAATTTATTGAGTTGCTTTTTATTTGTTTTATGTACCGTTGTCAGCATTGAATGTTTGCCGTTGTTTATTTTATTGTAAGCCCCCCTGAGTCCCTTGGGGGAGATAGGGCGGACTATAAATAAAGTTCCATTTCATTCATTTAAAGTGTGTGCTTATTCTTCTGCACACCACAATGCATAATCACATGTTATCCATATGGTTGAAAAGGTCACAAATCCCAGCTTGAAAATAGAAGAATAAGGAGCTCTACTTGCCAGCTCTGTGTGTCCATTTTTCTCTGCTTTCTAAGAAAAGGGCATTTGTTTTATTTTTGTTCTCGACCTCCCTCCCCTTGTTTAACAATGATAAATCACTTTGTTTTTCAGATTAGAGCTTGATGTTGCTATTTCTGTTCAATGCACTGGTGACCAGGGTAACCCAATGTATCTGGGATTTGGGGTTGTTATTGTTCTTGCTGGGTGTCTTAATGAAAGCTCTGTTCGTGTAGAAAGCTATGCTCCTGTGACCTTTATTGTTTTCCTGTAACTTAAAATTCTGGGATCATCGCCTGACTGCAGCTGTAAGCGAGTCTGATTCCAACAATAAGGCTTTGATTATTCCATAAAGAAAATAAAGTGCAAAAACTCATGCAAAGGAAAAATAGACTTCGTATACACATACACATAGATGCATTAAAGCCAACAAAGAGGTATATGTGTGGAATTTAAAAATCTGAAAATGAGCAGCTATCAGAATTTCTGGGGACATTTGTGTCTGGTAATGGGGATAGGGCACTAGACTTGTTCCTAGAGCCATTTCTAAACAGAAGATGAAAAATCCAGGTATTCCTGAGGAAGCCTGCTTCATGTCATTTCTAGATATTTCTAGAATCTACAGCTCAAGGAACCAATTCAGATAATAAAAGGCATTCCATTTGGAGCAGCTCTATATTATTTATTTAATTCATATATATGCAAGATCTGATCCATTCATGGCTTATAGCTTCCCTCCATTCTCCATTTCTGGCAGCAATTCAAGGAAGTTTCGGGATCATTAAATATGAAATTATGCATTGCCTCTGGGAAGCAGTGCCCATACAATAGATGCATTGGTTTGACTAGAAATGTGGAATCTGTGGGCTGCAACCACTAGCAAGCATAGTCAGAATATCCAGTGAGGATAAATGATAGGAGTTATATTCTAATCACTTATGGGGAATTAAACATTTCCCTTCCCTACATTCAGGAATGGCCAACTTTTTGCTTTCCAGATATTGTTGAACTGCATTTCTATTCACTCCTGGAAGGTTATGTTACCTAGGGCTGATGGTCATTCCACATATTCTCCACCATATTTTAATTGGAAATTACTTTTTACAGGCAGAACACATGATTTGTGTGCTGACTGTCCCAGACTCATTCCTTGGGCATCTCCAGATCAGACTTGCAGAGCCCATTATGTCTAGACAATACTCAAGCATGCATTCTAAAGAAGTGGGCTGTAGTATGTGACTGCCCATGCTGAAATAAAATGGTTAGTCTTGGAGATGCCCTCAAATTCCTTTTAACTCCATTTACCTTTTTTAAACACTAAAACAAAGTAGCATGGTTATCTCTTCAAAATATATTGAGTTTGGTGGACGAGTGGTCTGACTAAGGTAGCTTCACATATTCCAAAGACAACTCATGAAAATTCTATGGAATGGAGGGATTCCGGTCTGCAATAGGAGAAATTGTCAGCCCACCTAATTAGGGTCTCTCTCCCGATCTCTTGCTTTTAGTCTCTATGGCTTTTAGCCATATTTCATGGGAGTCAAAAAGGCAAGCTACTGCAGTTTTTAAAATTCTATCTTTGTTTTACATTCCCTGAAACATCAGGTGTAGGTAGGTATATAATACACTGAATGAAGTGCAAATATTTTCCTGTGAAATGCCATTCAGATAAGCAAATCCAAAAAGCAAATACACTTTGGAAACTGTCAGAACTGTCAGAATTTAAAATGGTTGTTATAAATTACATCAGACTGCCTTGCTATTATTCTCACCGAACAGATTATAGAGTAATATAAACTCCAACTAGTGTGCACAAGTGAAAGCAAATATTAGGTTTCTTCCTTGTCTAAGCTGTGTACAGAATACAACTGAAAACCCCAAACTAACAAAGAAAAGAATATAAACAATTCATCCTCAACCACTGCTATTCTGTGACCTTATGTTCCCAAAGGAGAAAAGAACATGAGAACAGTCTTCCTCCAAACAAACAGGGTTATTGTGAACAAACAAACACAGAACTATCCAGCCCAGTCCACTTGCAGACTGCAACGTGGCTCTTCATGGATGTTGCAATTGTCCATCCTCCTCAATCAGCAATGAAAGTGAAAAGGAACGGTCAGAGGTTGACCACAATCCTAAAACAAGATACACACCCATAAAAAGAACAATATTCTGAATCAAGGAAAAATTAGAAACTGCAGAAAGATGAAGTCTTTAGCAATATCAAGGAAAAGCAGATCAACTTACCAAAACATTTTAATCCTATCATTGATTGTTACTTTCTACTAATAACAACAAGCTGAAGGAAGGAAAAGGTTCAACATGTTGGTGCTTGTTTAGTAATTCCCCATTTTAATTTAATAACTGCTGTTTCATGATTGGCTTTATCTCCAGTATCCTTCTATGTATTGCTGTGCTTTGGCTATACTATGAGAAGACATGACTCATTAGAAAAGGAAATAATGCTTGGTGAGTTTGTAGGCAGAGGGAAAAGAGGAAGATTGCATTCCAGATGGACAGACTCAATCAAGGAAGCCCCATTCCTGAATCCGTAAGATCTGAGCTAGATTGCTGACAATCGAGTGACTTGGGGACATTTCATTCATAGGGTTACCACAAGCTGAACTTGACCTGATGGCAGTCAACAACAATCCTTCTGTGATTTCTTAAATGTAGTACGACATTGTTACTTAGATTGTCCCAAACTGCTACAAATGAAAAGTGTATGTTTGCTTCACTGCCAGGCAGAATACCATTCTAGACCAACACCATGTCATTAAATAAACTTTTCAAATTTCTGTTTCTCCATTTTCTCTGTAACATAGTCTTGTAGCTTGGTTGGCTAAGCCATGATCTTTAATTTTCCCAAATTCGATCTAATATCGCAATTACATTATTTTAATCATGAAAAAGGAATATGGTTCTTCCTAAGTCATCCTGAAATATATTGGCCATCCTTGGATAAGTCATGAACATGAAAGGGCTGAACGGGTTACAATCCAATACAATTAGAGAGTATCAGGTGGGAGGGAAGCCATTGTAGTCCAACTGACATAGCATCAATGGACCTGCTTAGTCCTGACCATTTGTCAATTAAAGTGCTCCTTAAGTAACTGCTGTAACATCTGAAGGTCACATGTGAAAATATACCCCAAGGCTTAAATCTTGTTGATAGGGGCCACTCAAGCAGACCCTTTGAATCAGTGAGCTTTGCCAATTGAAACAATTCTTGTTGAGACTAACCAACAGGATTCAGGTTCAAGTATAATTTTAACAGTTAAGGTCTCACACATGTATTTGGCCCTAAAACTCTGTGGGGTAAGTTGGAATTCAGTACTGTACTGACGGAACTTGGATGTCTTTAAACTGAGTTTGGATGGCCATCTTAAGAGTACTTTAGCTGTGTATTTCTGCATGATGGAGGTTGAACTAGATGGTCCTTTCTAACTCTCACTATTACCACAATACCCAAAATTTCATTGATCATGTTACTGGGGATTCTAGAGGTTGTCATTCCAAAAAGAACTTCCCTCAGTTCTGACAATGGCGAACAAGGCCGGAAGATGGCAGTGCTGCTTCACTCTATGGCTGAAGTTCTTCCCTTTTCCTATTTCTCCCTGCTAAACTCCGCTGTCCTCCCACCTGCATGCTTCTGCTTGGCTCAGAGTATGCTATTTACGGTAGAGACAGAACAGCTAGGAAGATCCTAACAGCGCTGTCATTGCCTCCCACCTCCCCAGGCAAGAAAACATGTTCTATTTCCTTGTTTCCTGCTGCTCATTTTGATACACCACAGATCCATAAGGGAGAAGATAATGTGGTAGCTGACTATCACATTTCAGCACTTAATGTGCCCCAGATGAGATGTTTTATGACTTTGTGTGTGCAGCATGCCTTTGCAGATCATCACGAAACACACAGGCTCCCTGCCCCCGACAGCAATGGAACAAATACGCATCACTCCGATTATTCATCTCCAACCAGCCACAAAATGAAGTGGATGAGTTTATGAATCCCATAAATATAATACGCAACATGACGAATGTGATCCACTGATGCTACTTTGCATGCATAAACAGCGCTCTTCCATTTTACACTCCCATATCCAGCTATAGCTTCCTCCCCTGCCCCCCTGCCCCATGTGTACCAGCAGCGGTGAGCCTGTCAATGTGAGTAACATTAAATAGCCTGGATGGTAGGTGGAAATGACTAGAAGTCGTTGAAGTGCAACCTATAAATGGATAAAGCAGAAAATAATGAAATGGTGAAATAGTAAGATACTTCTTAACAAGAACAGTTTGAGAGCCAGCCTGACTTCATATTGAACAGGGAAAAATGATTCCAAATGAGACACACCTGAAGTATTGGGCATCCTTGGATAAGTCACCAAGGCCCCTTCCACACTGCCCCTATATCCCAGTATTTGATCCCAGATTGTCTGATTATCCCAGATTATCTGGCAGTGAAGACATATAATCCTTTTTAAAACAGATAATCTGGGATCAGGTCCTGGGATATAGGGCAGTGTAGAAGGACCCTAACTCTCCATTTTACTTTCTGCAGAACAAAATGGGCAATCCCCACCTACAATCTTTTAATTAAGGGTGGAATGGAAACTTAATGGCAAATCCTGTGAATATATTCACACTGTACAGTCACATCAGTTTCCTACTACTTCAGTTGTTATGATACCAACAAATAAAAGCCTACAATTGAGTTTAATATGTAATTCACATTATCCACTAGAGAGTTCAACTGCATTTCCCTGAATTACAATCTGGGCCCTAACCAGAAAATTTTTTGGGAGGGGTTTTGAATTTGGGGGGGGGGGGTTGAACCCCTGACCCACCCGCCCCCCGGGTTCAGACCTGTCAATATCTGTTTGAGATAGTGCCTGGAGGGACTCTTAATGTTTTACGTCTCATAGACTTAGCATGGGGATTTGGTTAACCAGTTAAAATTCATGAGTAAACCAGGTTTTTTTTAACCTGAAAAATTTCAGGGGGGGGGGGTTGAACCCCTAACCCCCCCCCCCCCCCCTCGTTACAGGCCTGATTACAATGGCCATATTAGATCAGGATTCTGGGAGCTGTAGCCCAAAAAGCTACTTTCCAAAATTTCCTAATGTTTACTCTTGAAGTGAAACACCCCCTTTGCTTTATGTGAAAACAAGACTGACACACCAATGATTGAAGCAATTCAAGGTAAAGCCAGAGCTTTATAATGATGTAAAACTTTACAATGAGGTCAAGTTATTGGCCAGGCTGAACCCATTTAACTATCTATCCCCAAGGACAGATACTACCTGACTGCCTGATTCCTGAACCCACCCTAGCTTCGAACTGCACTGAGATTTCAACCAGTGATGAAGCCGACATTTCCACAATTTCAAACCATTCAATTCCCTTCTTATACTTTAAGAAAGAAGGTTTTTTGAGTCGCTGTGCCTGCTGACAGCAACTGAACAATTTGTATGTGCTCACTTGCCTCTGGCTAGCCTTGGTATGGAATTCTCATGCTAAAATCAATCTGCTTTCTTTCATTATTCAGCATATTAACTTGAGGTCATACCCTGCAGACATTTAAAAGAGGTAATAGTCAACTCTCATTCACAGTCATGCACAGAAGAAGAAGGGAGGAAATTTGTGTGAGGTTGTTAGTTACAGACCTCCAAAGAGGGCATTTTCACACTTGGAGTAAAGAGACAAAGGGTGAAGTCTGTACTGCAGGAATTGAAGAACAAAAGGGGACAAGTGCAAGTGTTTTATCTACATCTCCCCAGGAAATATTAAGCCAACTCATTAATGTCCGGAGGGAAAAAAATTCTGAGGTGCTGCCTTTGTCATCTCGGCAAGGATTCTCTTTCTTATTACTCTTACTGAAGCTGCATGCATTGCATACCACTCCAAATTTTTTGTTTCGTCCTCTGTTCTCCACAATCCATATCCCATATCATCAGTACACCATCTCCACCCTAATGAGCCCAGGGAAGGACCAGTTCCAGGAAAACAAATCTTAACTTATCTATTCCAAGCCTATTTTTAAAAACTATAATCCAAAATAAATTAAGCATTGACTTGCTGGATCAGACATGATAATTACTTCTTGTTATTTGTCTCTAGATTCTGCTAATTGGAGGAATATTGCTTTGGTGACCAAACCTAGACTATGCAAGTAGTGGGAAAATTGGACAGTAGTAAAGTGAAGGTAAGACATGCCAGCCTGAGTCATAAAGGTGTCGTCTGCAGCACTGCTTCTTGAACTGTGAGTCCTGAGCCCAAATGGGTCCCCTCAGCTCAGTGTCATGGTCTCAAAAATATGTCAACAGTAAATAAACAGAAGAAGAAGAAGAAGAAGAAGAAGAAGAAGAAGAAGAAGAAGAAGAAGAAGAAGAAGTAGAAGTAGTAGTAGTAGTTGTTGTTGTTTCTGAATGCTATCTAGTGGCTATTTTAGTCATTTACATGAATCTGTTGTGCAGTGTTTATAGTAGACTGCAGAAGTTGTTTCAGAAAAAGAAAAACCAGCATGTTTAGCAGGTCTTGCAAAATGCTGATTTTTTAAATCTGTAAATGTATGATTTTATGTCTATTTTATATACCTAACATATTAGGGACATGTAAAATTTTCTGGCCAAAAGGGGCCCTGAGTGGAAAGGTTTGAGAAACCTTGATCTAGAGCACTGCTTCTTCTTCTTTTTTAATGATATTTATTGAAAATTAAGGAATGCTTAAAATGAAGTAATAAATAAATAAAAAGGAAGGGAGGATGGGTTGTGAGAGAAAGACAAAAAGATAATAATAATAATAATAATAATAATAATAATAATAATAATAATAATAGAGGGACGGGGAGTTGAGGAAGTAGTATATACAGGGGATTTGTTGACCTCCAATTTCTTCTACCGCAGTCATCTTCGCTCTGATAATATATTCCATGTTCTGTCCATTCGTCTCCTTCCCCATCACCTATATCTCTGCGTCTTCTTCTATAGGGTCTTCTAGAAGTTAAAACAAAGTTTGTATATTTTCTTGTTTAAAGAAATTTTTAATTAATGACCAATCCATCCTCTCCAGGGCATTTCTCCAGGACAGTAGTATCACATATTGTCCTAGTGGGATGTGAAACCAGATGTAATGAAAATACTTGATATTATGAACATGGACAATCTAACCCAACAGCTCAGAAGTCACCAGAGGAACCCACTAGAGCATTGCCTCTTAAACTGGGTTCTGATCCCAAATGAGATCCCCTTAGCTCAATGTTAGGGTCAAGAAAACAATGGCAACAGTGAAAGGTTTCTGAATGCAACCTATTTACATAAATCTGTTATCAACAAGAGACAGTGTTTACAGTGGACTGTGAAGAAAATGCTTCAGCTGTACTCCACAAAAAGGAAAATCATCCTGTTTAGCAACCCTTGCAATTGCTGGTTTGTTTTTGGTAAATAGTTGATGTTATTTATGCCTGTTTTATATAGTTATACACCTGGGTCACATATAATTTCTCAGAAAAAAGAAACAAAAAAGCGAGTGGGAAAAGTATAAGAAGCTCTATTCTAAAGAGTTCTCCAAAATGAGGAAAATGCCAAGTGCCCTAAAAAGTCAGAAAAAAACCTGAAGGGAGACAATCCAAGCAATCTGGAAGTATATGAGTATGATGCACCAGAGTGATAAACAGATGTCTGCAACAAGAGCTCCCCCTGGGAAATGTATAGCTGCTTGATCTTGGTATGATAGGCAGTTAATTTTTTTTGCCTTGGTCATCTCTCAATATCAAAGATGGGCTGAATTTCAATAGAAAACTCCCTAAACAGCATTAAAAAACTACCCAGAACCAGAAATATTTGGGATGAAACACCCTAACAGATCTGTCAACTTAGAGATCATTAGTCTAAGCCTAACTATGGCCATTAATAGGAAAATCTCACCAGTAATTCATCTGACAGAAGAAGAGGTAAGCTTCCAATAAAGTCATCATGGTGTAATGGTTTGAGCATGTGACTAGGGACCTTATCACATGGAGATCCTTAAGCTGGGGGACAATGGGGGAATCCATTGTGTAGCGTTCTGCATCGCCCCCTTAACATCATACGCCATTTTCTGTCTGTCCCTGGCTTGGTCCTCTGCTGTCCCTGGATTACTCAATGAGAACACAGTCATCCGTGTTCTCAAAGCTGCCTCTTAGCACACTGCTAAGATGCAGAGTACATGGAGCCAGGATAGAGCCCTGGGGGGAGTAGCCCTGAATCATGTGATGGGCTCCATCCTGGGTGCATCTCAGTAGCATCCTAGGATGGGCAAAAAGCTCCATGTGATGATGTCCTATGACTTTGGCAACCAAGGTTTGATTCTCCACTCAGCCATGAAAATCAATTGTAGAAAAACTTATGATAGGTTCACTTTAGCGTCACCATTAAGTTGGAAACTATTTGAAGGCAGACAACCACCAGCCACCATTGTTTCAAGTTTTGAACTCTTGTTTTGAATTCAGTAATTTCTGATAAGTTCCATTCCAGAAAAAGTAAATAAAAACTTCTATCCATTTCAACAAAGCTCAAGAAAACTTACACCTGCTTCTAAATGTATTAGAAGAAAGAAATGCATTACTTGGAGAAGAATTCTATTGAAAAAAATCAATGAAAATCACATAACAGCAAACATACTGGTTTCTTTGTTTACTGCTTAGTATGGTACCTCCAGCAGGTTAGCTCAAGTCTGACACCTTTGACCTGCGGTAGAAACTTTTATAGTCAGGATGACGATGCCATTACTATACAATACAGCCATATTTCTATATTGTAGGTTGTCAACTACTCTCAAAAATTTTCAGTCAACTGAACATAGTTTTTCAAATGTTATAGTTCTCCAGGGCAGTATTATCACATATTGTGCTAGTGGGCTGTGAAACCAGATGTAATGAAGCTTTGCTGGCAGGCAGAAGATTTTTCTTAACTACCAATTTCAGGGAAAGCTGAAAAAGCACGGTACATTCTATACTGGGGGAGGAGTGAAGAATCCAAAGTACTAATCATGTGTTCTGAGCAAACAACACCATTCCACATTGTTCATTTTTGCCCATTTTATACTGACTCCCATTCCATCAGCTTGCCCCAGTAAGATTTACAATGATAGGTACACACACTTCCTTCAGCTCCTATTTTTGCATTCAGGTTTCAAGGACAACAAGCACAACAAAGTCATAATGGTGTTGTGTGTCAGGCTGCAATTTCAGTCCTACAGAATGTGGTGAACTGACTCCAATCAGTGCTTGCATTGATAGACAGCTAGACTGTCTATCAGAAGCATAATATGCAGGCCAACCTAAGGCTTCAGTCATAACTGCATGTGTGGAATTAAACCATTATCCCACACCTGGCTTTCTCATTTGCCTTCATATTTCTCTCTCTCCATCCCTTTAGGATAGCGTTTCCCAAACTGGTCTTCCAGATGTCTTGGACTTCTGTTTCCTAAATCCCTGATCATTAGACAAGGCAGCTGAGATTTCTGGGAGTTGAAGTCCAAAATAGCTGAAAGGCTATTATTTGGGAATTACACTGCTCTGGTGGCGAAGTGTGTTAAAGCACTGAGCTGCTGAACTTGCAGACCAAAAGGTCCCAGGTTCAAACCCCGGGAGCAGCGTGAGCGACCGCTGTTAGCTCCAGCTTCTGCCAACCTAGCAGTTCGAAAACATGCCAATGTGAGTATATCAATAGGTACCGCTCCGGCGGGAAGGTAACGGCACTCCATGCAGTCATGCCGGCCACATGACCTTGGAGGTGTCTACGGACAAGGACCGGCTCTTTGGCTTAGAAATGGAGATGAGCACCAACCCCCAGAGTCAGACATGACTGGACTTAACGTCAGGGAAAACCTTTACCTTTACCTTAGGGAGCCCCCGGTGGTGCAGCGCATTAAACCGCTGAGCTGCTGAACTTGCAGATCGAAAAGTCACAGGTTCGAATCCAGGGAGCAGAGTGAGCACCTGCTGTTAGCCCCAGTTTCTGCCAACCTAGCCGTTTGAAAACATGCAAATGTGAGTAGATCAATAGATACCGCTCCGGCGGGAAGGTAAAGGCACTCCATGCAGTCATGCTGGCCACATGATCCTGAAGATCCTGTCGGCTCTTCAGCTTAGAAATGGAGATGAACATCAACCCCCAGAGTCGGACACAACTGAACATTAAGTCAAGGGAAAACCTTTACCTTTACCTACACTGTTCTGGGATAAAACAGACACAGATGGTCTGTTGGTTTGCAATTTGCAGAAATCACTAAGGTGAAGCTTTCGGATAATCTTGCCATGACTTTGGTGAATTGTATACGGAGCTGGATAAAACTAAGGAAAGATGGATTTGTGTCTCCTTAAAAAACTTCCAAGTTGCAATAATTGAGGACATATCTGGCTCAGGGTCACAGTCTAGCCTCAACCAGAAGGGGAAAATGCAGTGGTTTTGTCCACGTGGAATCTGATTCTGTCACTTTAGGTTCTCTCCAGCGACTAGACTGGCAGGATAGAGATTCTAACAGCTAAAAATTTGATAATCAATATTGGGATCTGTGCCCTATGCCAAGTTAATCTGTTTATTGCATATTTAAGGTATGTCTGTGTCTTCATCATTTCACTATGTCCTAATACATTCTTAGTGCAGAATAACATTTAAATATTGGACAAGATGTCATATTGAAAATGGAACAAGTTTGTTTTCTGATGCTCCAGAGACTAGGGTATGGAACGATATTTTCAAGCTATAGGAAATTTCCATCGAAATATTAGGAAGAACTTTCTCGTAGCGAAAATTATTCAATCATGAAATATGATACTTCAAAGTGTAGTGGAGTCTCTTTTAGAGTTCCTAGAATTTGGATGACCATATGTTGGGAGTGCTTTGAATATATATCCCTGCATAGCAGGAAGTTGAACAAGATAACTCTTGTGCTATCTTCCAACTCTGTGATTTTGAACCTTGCTTTATAAGTATGTAAACTGAGGAGAATTTTTGCACATGAAGCTAAATTTTGTCATATTTTAAAGAAGAATTATGTGACACCTTTAAGACTAACACATTTAACTCCATTTGAATTAATCTGATGCCTAGCACTGTAGCAAATTTTAAAGTAGATTCCATCTCTCCAAGGGCAGCATCTTTAAAACAGCTGTATTGTCTTTCATTGCACATATGCAGCAACCTTGGCATACTTTTGCCCTAACATCCCTTCTTTAAAAGTGGTGTGTGTGAAGGCTAAGCAATCCTGTAGAAAACAGCCTGTAATGAGTCAGACCGGAAGAAACACAAACATTTTGATAATGTTTGTGATGGCTGCGCTCACTAATCCATCTCAAGAGTCTTTTTTATCCTTTGCTACGTGAACTGAAAACCTACCTGTGTAATAAATCAAAGTCTTTCTTTGAATGACTGAGAAGTTTTGCAGTACTTTCAACTCATTAAGGTATTTATGTCAAGTTAGGATCTGCACTTGAGCCTACCTTGAGGGGGTAATTGTGTGTTGCTAATGTAATGGCTGGAGCTGGTGATCCAAATGGAAGTATATGAAAGGTCACTGTGCACAGTCCAAGGACATATGGAGCAAAGGGAGAGAAAACAAAGTCAGTTCAATACTTAGGGAAAAGTAGGAAGAAGATCTAAAACTTACAAATGACCTGCAATTTAGTTTTCGAATAGTCAGCTGTTGAAAGTTTAGATAATGTCTCAAGAGTCTGAACACTTATAGTGGAACCCTGTGTAGTTTATTCCATAGAAAATCCCATTGTGCTCAGATAAATTGATGCACATGTAAGCAAGCACAGGACTGCACCCTACTGGATATATTTCTGGAAGTCAGCCTGAATAAACACAGTGGGACGTCGCTTTAGAGTTTGTTTTGTGTTGTGCTAAGAGATTGAAAACAAAACAAAACAAAACAAAAATTATTTGTCTGACTTCTGGGTCTGAACTTAGTTATCAAATCTGAACTTGGTAATCAAATTCCACGTGTTGGAAGCAATTTTCGCAATTCAACACATTGTTTCTTTTAGCAATCATCTGCCCCTATTTTGGAATATTTATAGCTGAACAATGAACAAGGGTTCATACTAGGATTAGCCAGTGGTTTCCATGTCAGGGGTGTGGTGAATCCTTCTGTTCTGGCTTTTACAGACTAAAAAAACCCAGATATTTTCCAAGTGGTTATCCAAGATGTTGAATCCTAGCCCCAAACTATATTCAGCACCTTGGATAGCTCCTTTAACCTCTTTCATAAAACCCGGAGTGGAATCAGTTTCATATGAAAAACATCACCTGTCAATATCAGGTTCCATTCATGAGATTTCAGACAATTTTAATGAGCTAAAACCTATCCTTTTTCTTCACTTTCTGATATCACTTCCACCAATTTAGCTCTCACATTTCAACTTGATAGGATGAAGTGACTATACATTTGAGTTTTCCATTCATAATGCAGTCTTTCCTAGTCTTGTGCCCCACAGATGTTTTGCATGTAGTACCATAACAGCTGTTGTCCAAAACATCTGGAGTTCACCAATTCAAAGCAATCTGCACTTAAACATAATTAATGTAATAAAATCCAGACAGTGAATGATTCTGTGTTATGTGTTCTGAGTATTCTGGGAACTGTCACCATGCCATGTGAGTGACAGTCTCATGTAGGCATTGTTTTCCACTTGTATATCTGGTGGCTCTGATTTTCGAGGCCAGAGAAGTACCCTACTCCAGCTAATTAGCTGCCCTGTTACTGCTAGGTAGCTGACTTCACAGCAGAATCAGCATGGTTTCTCACTGTGTTGTAACATTTGAGAATGCAGTGGTTATTCAGGCTTTGATTAACTCATTAAATCTGACTTGGGTTAATGATAGCTTTATTGGGCATATAACATTAATCACTTAAAGAGTTAAAGATGTCTTAGAGAAAGCAGCAGTAACAGAGTGAATCTGCTCATTCTACTTTTCCGAACCACTCTGAGATGTAAACTGATAACACTTGGGGATCATTTCACTCCTTCTCTTCCCACCTGGTCATTCTCTCATTTCTATTAGAACTGAAACGTGCACAGTCCAGCATTAGTTTAGTACCCCCAGAGAGCTTGCCTCTCTTTAATGGAGCTCTTACAATAAAGCTGTAGTTTGTTTCTTTAACCAATGGAGTCTTTGATTCTTAAGTAGTATTGATAGCCAGTGCACACACACTTTCTATCAAGTTTTTTGGGGTGCAAAAGAGAATGCCTTGGAGCCTGCCTTTGTAACATTGATTTTTTATTTGTTGTTACTTTGGTCATGGATTCTGTTCTCTTTGAAGTTTTTACTTCAATATATAAAAACTGGAATCTAGTTATAGGTCTTATTTTTGTTTATTGAACAACTTTCAAACTGTTCAACTTTTCCTCATATGTAAATGCATTGTGCACCCTGGTTATTCCATAAATCCTTGGTGTTAAAGCCATTATTTTTCTGGTATATAGCCACATTCCTACTGACTACAATGACCTCATTTCATAAAATCCTTTTGGCAGAATGTGCTGTTTACATATACTTTTCTGATTTTTTTTTCCCGTGTCAGGAGCGACTTTCACCAAGTCACTTCTGGTGTAAGAGAATTGGCCATCTGCAAGGACGTTGCCCAGGGGATGCCCGGATGTTTTGATGTTTTACCATCCTTGTGGGAGGCTTCTCTCATGTCCCCGCATGGAGCTGGAGCTGATAGAGGGAGCTCATCCGCGCTCTCACCGGGTTGGATTCGAACCTGGCAGCCTTCAGGTCAGCAACCCAACCTTCAAGTCACAAGGCTTTAATCCACTACACCATCAGGGGCTCCTACTTTTTTTATGGAACCTGCTGGCTCCCATCCCATGAGCAACTTCCAGCTGGGTTCCATCGTATAAGTAAAGGTGAACTGGTGCATGCCACACTGGTGGCAAAATGGGAGGCTTCCTGTGTTGAATAGAAGTCTATGGGAGAAGCCAGGTGGCCGACGCTTTCCCCCATGAGATGGTAACTCTGGTGAGATGGGTGATGGAGCATGTGAAGCAAGAGGTTCCCCACGCCCCCAACAGGCAATGCTGGATTCGTCACAATGTGGCGGCTCATCTGCTGTGCTCATAAAAGTTGCTTAATCTAGTTAAGAGATAGTGAATGTGATTGCCTCTTCTTTCATTTGATTATCAAGGATGCCCTTAATGTCTAGAAATCTTCTGATCCTGAATGGGTTAGGCACAAGGGGTACAGGCAGTCCCCAAGTTACAAACAAGATAGGCTCTGTTTTATCACTTTCTGTCCCTATGATAATTGGATTTTGAAAAATTTGGCTTGCTGTGGAAACAAGGATTGCTGAGAAAGCTTCAGTGGAAACACCTTTTCCCCATGATAACTCTTCCAGGAGTGAATTTCCCTTTCGATGGGTAGATTTATCTCACTTCTTATTGTCTAACTCCTGTTCTTAACTATGAGTCGTTTGTTAGTTGGATGTTAGCAACTGAGGTACTGCCTGTACTTGCAGTGTGACTATCTTACAAGACTGGTGTGTACACCTGGAAAACAACAACCCAGTGTGTTGTAGTGGTCTGAATATTGGACTATAATTTTGGGGAAATTGTTCAGATCCCTACTTGGTTTTGGAAACCCATGACTGAGTCACACTCTCTTTGTATCAGAGGAAGGCAATGGCAAACCTTTTCTGAAAAAATCTTGCCTAGAGCAGGCCTTCTGAAACTTTGTCCACTGACAACCCCTTTCCACCAGAGAAATGTTTACATGATTCCAAGTATGTAAAATAGGTATAAAAACCAAACATTTACTAATAACAAATCAGCATTTGCAAGGCTTGCTAAATAGAATGATTTTCCTCTTTGTGGAGTACAGCTGAAGTATTTTCTGCAGAGTCCACTGTAAATACTGCATGTTGTTGCTAACAGATATGTGTAAATGGGTGGTATTTGGAAGCCTTTCCCACTTGGGATCAGGACTCACAGTTCAAGAAGTAGTGGCCTAGAAATCTCACACTTAGTTTGTGTTTGGGTTCCCAGAAGTCAGAAATAATTTTAAAATACTATGGTTAGAAATCTGGGGACTGGGAGCAGTGGTGATCGACTTGGGCATACTCTCTTTATTACTTGCTTCTCTACTTCAGACACTTTGATAGTAAGCAGAAAATTGTGTGAACCAGTGTGTTGCAGTGGTTTGAGTGTGGGACTAGGACTCTTGAGACCATGGTTCTAACTCCTACTTGGCCATGGAGTCCTGTTGGGTGACCTTAAACAAATCATACTTTCTCTGCCTCAGAGCCCTTCCACACAACCATATAACCCAGAATATTGAGGCAAATAATCCACAATATCTGCTTTGAACTGGGTTATCTGATTCCACACAGCCATATAATCCAGTTCAATGTGGATTTCATACAGCTGTGTGGAAGGGGCCTTAGAGCAGTGGTTCTCAACCTGTGGGTCCCCAGGTGTTTTAACCTACAAGTCTCAGAAATCCCAGCCAGTTTACCTGATGCTGCACCAGCTGTTAGCATTTTCTGGGAGTTGAAGGCCAAAACATCTGGGGACCCATAGGTTGAAAACCACTGCTTTAGAGGAAGACACTGGCAACCTTCTGAACAACACTTTCCAATAAACCCCCATGGTAGGATTGCCACCAGTAGGAAATTACTTAAGGGCATATGACTTCAATGAGCTATACTGGTAGCATGAGCTATACTGGTAACATCAGAACATCATGCCAAATGACAGAAGAAAGTACCTGATTAATCATTTGTAAATTTCTAAACTACTTCACTGCAACTGTTTATAAGAAAATAATATTTTAAATGATGTTTTAAATGCCTATCTTTCTCTCAATATTGGCATGCAAAGCATTTCAGAACGTGTTTACAAAGCAGATACACATGAATACGCACAATATATTATCATATAAAGATAAACTAAACAAAGTATCATATTAAAATCACTGAATTAAAAGCAATTTAAAGCACACCAGAGTGTTGTGCACTCCCCACTCCCATTCCAATTAAAAGGCCAAAGCATCCTACCAGCACTCAGTGATGCATCATTTCAGCCTGCCATTCAATTTATTCTTTTCAAAAAAAGTGACATTCCAAGCTCTCCTTTTATGTATATAGTTCAGATATATTCATTTTGTACTTCTAAGTATGACCTATTGGTATTTAAGCTAGAATTAAAAATGAGCAATTTACTAAAAAGCTCAACCCTATATGACTCATAGTTTTGAGTTCACATTTGCTTCCTAAAATACACAAATTATGTTTTAATATTAAAAGTGCAACTCAAAGCTCAACATCAAAATGTGACCCCATGAATTTCTTTTGATTTCTGCAGAAGTTCATGATTGTGTTCTCTGCAAAGAAGTTGTGTTGCTTACTGCACATATAGAATGAATGGAAAATACCAGACATCCATATGGTGCAGTGGTTCTCAACCTGTGGGTCCCCAAATGTTTTGGTCTTCAACTCCCAGAAATCCTAACAGCTGGTAAATTGGCTGAGATTTCTGGGAGTTGTAGACCAAAACACCTGGGGACCCATAGGTTGAGAGCCACTGATATAGTGGGTCCTTGGCATCACTGGAGTTTGGTTCAGTCCACTGTGGATACCAGAATCCATGGATGCTCAAGACTCATTATGTACATCAGCATCGTAAAATGCCATCCTTTATATAAATGGCAACATCAAGCTTTGCTTTTGGAATTTCCTTCCCAGAATATATGGTTGAAATGAAACCATGGATGAAATAAATTCATGGATCTGGAGAGATGATTGTAATCTACAAGCCAGGTATACTATTACTGCACGAGACAGGTTTCATAGCCCCTCTTGCCCATAGAGTTCAAGGTGAACTCTACCTTCAGTAGGTTGCACTTTCACACCTTAAGAGAAAGGCAAAGGCAAATCTCCTCTAAAAAATGTCTTGCTTTTCAAAAAAAAAACCTCTTTGTTAAGGTTGTCATAAATCAGTGTTGACTTGAAGGCTCAACATTAGCACCAGCACCATATATCATCTACAACAGTGGTTCTCAACCTGGGGTCCCCAGATGTTTTTGGCCTTCAACTCCCAGAAACCCTAACAGTTGGTAAACTGGCTAGGATTTCTGGGAGTTGTAGGTCAAAAACACCTGGGGACCTCAGGTTGAGAACCACTAATCAGAAATTGCCTGGGTTCCTTGGCCTTGGCAATCCAGACAGGCACTTTTAGCATTGTGATGGAGGTTAAAAGGAAAACTATAATGTCTGGCTATACCTGGTGGCTATCGGTATACCCTCTGTTGTACTTCAATTCTTTAAAATAAAGACTCTTGAGGCAGGATAAAGTTATCCAAATAAGTTTACTGGAAACAAAAGGCAAAGTTAACTTCAGTCAGAGTTCTTGAAAGGCGGATCAGTATAATATATTACAAAGATGAAGTTTGTTGGTTGAACTTAGTTACACTGGTAATAAATACTTGACTATATTCATATAATATAAGGTAAAATACTTGACTATAATGGTGGTAAGTCACTTGGTAAAATACTCGGCTATTGATATAATACATAATGGTAAAGTACAGAACTATGGTGAAGTACACTAAGCTGTATTGGTAAAGTACTGTTTTGGTGGTAAATACTGGACTTTGCTATGGTAAATACTGGACTATGATGACTATATGGTAAGGTACTCTAAGCTATATTGGTAAAATATGTGCTAAGGATGCCTGTCTGGATTGCCAAAGCCAAGGAACCCAGACAATTTATGGCGCTCTCCTCTGAAACTCTGACACAGAATAAAAAGCAGGGAAAGCCTTTCAGGCAAGCTCTGAGGCAAAAAGGCTGAGCCAGGCTCTAGGGGGGTTTTAAGGTCCACCCCTAAAACTAAGTACAAATGGAAAAGTCCACACCAGAGGTAGAGCTAAACAAGGAAATGAAGCAGAGGAGAAAAAAGCTAGGCCAAGACATCACAACAAGGCTTGCCAGAAGAGGCTGCAGAACCACCTTCTTTGAATGCTCTCTGTTTCTGGAGGGCTATGCACTTCCTGATTTAGAGCAACCCCTCTGAGGAGACTCTGTTGTATCAGAATCAGGCTTTTTAAGAGAAAGGTTTGGATACCAGAAGATTTGTTTAGAGCTGATAAGTTCTGTGTTGTCTGGAATATCTTGGGACCCTTCCATACAGCCCTATCTCCCAGAATATCAAGGCAGAAAACACCACATTATCTACTTTGAGCTGAAATATATGGCAGTGTGGACTCAAGTAACCTAGTTCAAAGCAGATATTGTGGGATTTTTTTGCCTTGATATTCTGGGTTATATGATTGCGTGGAAGGGCTCTTAATGTCAAGAATGGGGAAATAATATGCCACCATTTTTATATATGGCCCTTCCAGGCCTCTCATAGATATCTAAAATAATTTTTGGAAAAGAAAAACTTTTAAAAATTAACTGTCTCCTATATTGTCCTCTGGCATGAAACATTTGCCCATGTTTATATCTCCCACAAACAAGAAGTGACTTCTGGTCATTTCCTGTTTTGAAAGAAGTATCTTCTAGGGTAGAACATGGAGAGATTGTTTCACTGTGTCTCGTGGAAGGTAAAAAGGGTGTTTTGAGTTTTTGTTTTTAATTGTTTCCCCCCTCTTCCTTTTGGAAAAGTATGGAAGTATAGCTTTCTGAATTCTGGTGAAGGTCATGTGCAGTTTCTTGATCTTGGGGAAGTGCCCATCTCTGCATTTTATCAGTCATTACTTGTATTTTCCTAAGCATCTCTTAGTTTATCAGACACATATTTCTAAGAGTTCATACTATCATATTGATAAAAAAAAGTTTTCAGTTACATGACAATCCTCCTTTCTTTGTGACTTTTTCTAATCTCTCATAAAATTTATGCTGATTTTCATTTTTTTTCTTTGTATTCTATGAATACTCAGTAAAATATTATTTCAAGTACCATAACCAAAAATGATATTAGCCTGCATTATAACCATTTGTTGCTGTGATGTGACTTCAAGTCAAATTTGACATACTGCAGTCCTGACCAAACCTATCACGTACATTTGTTGTTGAGTTTGTACAGAGGAGGCTGGCCACTGACTTCCTCTGTGGCCCATCTAACTACCCTACAATGCAGTTTGAAAGTGCATTATATGGCAGTGTAGAATCATAGTTGGAAGAGACCACATGGGCCATCCAGTCCAATCACCTGTCCTGCAGGAAAAGCATAATCAAAGCATCCCCAACAGATGGCCACCCAGCCTCTGTTTAAAAGCCTCCAAAGGAGATTCCAACACACTCTGAGGCAGTAAGTTCCATTATTAAACAGCTCTTATGGTTAGGAGATTCTTCCTAATGTTCAGGTGGAAGCTCCTTTCCTGCAATTTGAACCACTGCTCTGAGTCCTAGTCTCCAGGGCAGCAGAAAACAAGCCTGCTCCCACTTCTTTATGGCATCCTTTCAGATATTTCAACATGATCATGTATCCCCTCATCCTTCTCTTCTGCAGGCTAAATATACTCAGCTCTTTAAGCTGCTCCCCACTGGGCATAGTCCCCAGACCTTTGATCATTTCAGTTGCCTTGCTCTGGACACATTCCAGCTTGTTAATACCTTTCTTGAATTGTGCCCAGAACTGAACACAGTATTACAGGTGAGGTCTAGCCAAAGCTGAATAGAGAGGCACCATGACTTTTATCGATCTAGACACTATACCCCTTTTGATGCAGCCCAAAATCACTTTGGCTTTTTTAGCTGCTGCATCACATTGTTGACTCATGTTCAACTTGTTGTCTACTAACACTCCAATATCTTTTTCGCATGGACTATTGTCAAGCCAGGTGGCACTCATCCTGTATCTATGCATTTCATTTTTTCTGTGTAGATAGGAACTGAGGCAATTTGCCCAAAGTAAGCCAATGGGTTTCTATGATTGGACAGGGATTCAAAGCCTGTTCTTCCACAGCACTCAGACCATCACACCATGCTACATTTTTCGCTAAAAAATCTAAATGTTCAGCTAAATGACCGAAATCATGGGAATATTCAATTTGTTCTGTGGTTGGAAGCATTATTTCCAAGTAATTGAGACTAGTCAACAATATTTTGCAGCCTAAAGCTGATGAGGCAGCATCTTACCTTCTTGGTGATATAAGTAATGCATCCTTCATCATATTTGAATACCTTATGCAGGTATAGTCTGTTTTTCAGCATTAGCTAAGGATCTGTTGCTCCTACTTCATGCAGTATTGGCTAACTTAGGCTATGATACACAAGGTCTTCTTCTTCAATCACACAGTTGTTTCCGACTCTTCGTGACCTCATGGACCAGTCCACGCCAGAGCTCCCTGTCGGCTGTCACCGCCCCCACCTCCTTCAAGGTTAAGCCAGTTTTTGAAACATCAGTTATGTTATCGCACGATAGATCTATTGTTTATATACAAAATATACAGGTACAACTTATCTCTGTCCTCATCTAAATAAACACAACAGTCCAATACATTGATGGAATATGTCTGATGATTTAAAAAGTTATCATGCAGGACCATATGTGGCATGGGACACGAGAGAAGCCTCCCATAAGGATGGTAAAAACATCAAAACATCCGGGCGTCCCCTGGGCAACGTCCTTGCAGACGGCCAATTCTGTCACTCCAGAAGCAACTCCGGTTGCTCCTGACACGAAAAAAAAAATGTGGCATCAGAGATTGTGATTGTGACAGAGAAGAGTACTCCCTACAGCAGAGCCAGTGATTGTCTAATGAAATGTAAATCATGAGAACATTATTTTGTACTCAGTTATGTATTGATTTAATGTTAATATAGTGTCCTAATAGGGGTGCTATTGCATATCTATTTTATGTATGTTGTTGTTCTTTTTATACATGTAAATATAGTACCAGAGACTTATCTTTTACTAGAGTACTAAGTTATATCTAAAGGCACAGAGAAGAATTAACTATCTGAAGAAGGTGTTCCAAACACCAAAACACAGAATACGACCTGGGATACCTTGTTGTAACCTTGGTCACGGTGTAGAACTCTTCTCTGGCACAATCACAATCATGGATGCCACATGTGGTCCTTCAAGATTCTTATAAGTGACTTTTTAAATCATCAATGTATTGGACTATTGTGTTTATTTATATGAGATTGATGTCTCACATTTGAAATCTATATAAATACGGACATTTGTTCAGGATAGAGATAAGTTGTACCTGTATATTTTGTATGTAAACAATAGACCTGTCATGCAATAACATAATTGATGTTTCAAAAATAACAATAACACAATACCTCGTGTATCTTAGTTATAGATATCTGTGTTCCAAATATAACTTAGGCTATGACCCATCTGCCTAATAGTAGGTTATAACTTAAATCCTAATACATGATGTTGGGAATTTTTATTCAATGGATTTCTTCAACATCATTTCAAAGATGTCTCTTTATTTTTAGGAATACCTTATTGCAAAAAAATTTATAACATAATGGGCAAGTTGTTGATTGAAGCTAGAATTAGTATCACAAGAAAATGGGGCAGTGACTCATTTTCATCAAGTGATATATGGCTGTCGAAAATCTATACTTTAATGGAGATGAGGAAAATTTCATATTTCAAATGAATTAACTAGGCTTAATGCCAACATCTACATTTTAAGACATCAAGAGAAACTGTGCATAATAATGGGGAATAATGGTAGATCTCTCTGAGCAGAAATAGTGAAGCACATGTGCTATCTTCACAGTGTTTTCAATGGTAATATTCAGTATCAATCAGATTTTGAAAATATATATCTCATATTTATGTATTTATTTATATCTCCCTCTTGCTATATATGAGATCACCATTCTAATATGTACGTGGGACTGCCTCTGAAGAGTGCTCGGAAACTTCAGCTGGTCCAAAGAGCTGCAGTTAGGTTGCTCACTGGGGCTGGCTACAGGGAGCTGACAACCCCGTTGTAGCCACTCCACTAGATGCCAGTTTGTTTCTGGGCAGAATTCAAAGTTATAACCTTTAAAGCCATAGATAGTTTGGGTCCAGGTTATTTGGCTGATTGTATCTCCCTGTATGAACCTTCCCAGGCCGTGAGATCGTCAGGAGAGGCCCTTCTCTTAGGCCCACCTCCATCTCAAGCTCAGCTGGTGGGAATAAGAGAGAGGGCTTTTTCAGTGGCTGACCCTCAACTCTGAAACTCTCTGTCCAGGGAAGCCAGAATGGCTCCCTCCCTGCTGTCATTCCATCAACAGACTAAAATCTTTTTATTCAGGCAAGGTTTTAAAGAAGGAAGTTTTTAAGAGCAAGTCAGGGGATGCTATGGTTTTAGCTATGAATAGGTTTTTAATCGATTTTAAGGGTATTAAACTGTTTATTTTTAATACCGTTAATATGTAATCCTATTTTAATGTTTGTATATTTCTAGGTCTTAAATTCTGTTGTATTGTTTTATTGTTAACCACTTTGGGTCTCTTTTGTAGAGAGAAAAAGCGGGGTGAGCTGCCACGTGCCATGGGAAGAGGCTGGTAAGAAATAACAATAGTAGCAATAACAACAATAATAAACATAATAATATGATAATTGTTATATAAAAACTAAGTCAGGTACAGAAGATAAAATGGAAACATCAGATAAAAATATACAGGATAGAGTTGTAAAGTTCTCTGGTATATCTTCTGGGACACTCAATGATGGTAGAAGCAAAGGAGGCTTCCAATGTCCTAAAGGCCAAGTGAGCATTTGATTGGGGATGGGCGAGGATGCCTGCCTTTGTTGGAAAAGTGTGAGTGTTCAGCTACATCAGCAGTTCTCAACCTGTGGGTCCCCAGATGTTTTGGCCTTCAACTCCCAGAAATCTTAACAGTTGGTAAACTGGCTGGGATTTCTGGGAGTTGTAGGCTAGAACACCTGGGGAGACACAGGTTGAGCTACATTCTCATCTGGTAGGGATAGCATGCAATGTAGAGGAAAGTTGGGGAAACCTAATGGCAGGCTAACCTCAAAACTGGTCCTGGTGATTTGCACCTTTTAGGGAAAACTATAATTGACTCTCTGTTGCTCATGAAGATTAGGTAAACCAGGTGGTAGGAACTGATGTAGTTTTACACCAGGTCCAACATTAGAATCACAGAATTAAAGAGTTGGAAAAGATCACAAAGACCAAACCCTACCATGCAGAAATACACAACCAAAGCACTCATCGTGATAGCCTGCTACAGTGGAAGCCAAGGGACCTGTGTTAGATATTGGCTTGTGAAGATGTGAGTCACAAATTTATTCATTACAGATTTGAGAATAGAGGAGGACTGTGGTTACCAGTCATTGGTCTTATTCAAGGCCCAAAGCAAGCAGAGATTGAAAGGTTTTGGGAATGACAGAAGGGATAATCACAATGCAGTTTAACAAAATCTATATAATGATCTCAGAAGCTCTCCTGCTCACTGTTTGATTCAATGTGTAAACACAAAGGAATGAAAAACATTCTTACTGGATTTTTTGGGTAATATTGGGACCTACAATAGAGATTTACAAGGGGAGAAGCTGAGTTCTACTTATCTGCTTTTCTTTTGATGGCGACAAACTAGAAGAAAACTGCACAATAGGATTAGATCAGCCCTTATATCAGCTATCAGCCATCGTTGTAAGCCTACCCAGCCTGATAGAAAGTTCATATGTCTTGGTGGATGTTAGCAAAGTGCTAATAACGTTAATAGGCTGGATCCTACTGGTTAGTTCTAATTAAAAGTAGGCCCATTGGATCAATTGTTGAATGATAACACATATGTAAATCCCATTGATTTTGTGTGTCCACCTTAGTTGAGACTAACCGTAGGATTTAGGCCATTATCTTGAACGGTGGAACTAGGCAAAAACTGTCTCAAATATTTACTTAAGGCACTTTGATAGTCCTGGGTTCCATAGTTCCTATTATGACTAATTAAGGATATTTGCCTCCACTACTACAATGGCAGAAGGGAGAACTGAAAAAGGCCAAATTAATCCTTATACTGAAATCCCTGTTGCCCAGCAAGATAAATTCCATGGACCTACTATGGGGACAAGACAGAGGGCATACATAAAAATTATATGTTTTCCAATGTGGCTTACCAGATGCTCATGGGAAGCCCACAGGTCGGGACAAGAAGACAATCATGTTCTCCCACTTATTAAACCATAACTGATTTCTTCCAAAATGTACATATACAGGATTTTAAACTGCTTTAACCTTTTCAAATTTGATTTAATTTGATAAATTGTTCAATATATTTTATCTGTTGAAATTGTTTTGATGTTTTAAAATGTAAACTGCTTAAATTGTATTTACTTGCACATTGTCCTTGATACAGGTTAGAATCTACATATAAATATAGTAATCATATTCACAATAAAAACATAGCACAGCTTAATAAGCAATTGCTGAAGAGCAAAAGCACTGAGGAGTACCATTTTCCTAATGAAAGGCTACATTCAGTTCTTTTCAAACTCGAATATTTTGCCCTGAATTTTAAAAACTCACCTAAGTGACAGAATCTCATTTCAGGGTTTTTAGAGGTTAAACAAACTCAGAGCATCCCTTTCTTGAAAGATGGTCCAATAACAATAATAATAATAATCATCATCATCATCATCATCATCATCATCATCTCCCCATGGGGACTCAGGGCAGTTTCCAACAAAACAGGCTAACATTCAATGCCTATAGAACAGGAAACCAAGAGATAATTTAAACATAACTCAACACTAAACATTATACAACAAATTAAAATACACAATTTACATCCAATAAAAACAATTAGAAAGCCAGCCTAGGCAGAGTGCTATACCAGTTCCATTTCCATTCCACTTAGTCCATACCAAGGTGCCCTTGTGGGCACAGCGGGTTAAACTGCTGAGCTGCTGAACTTGCTGACCAAAAGGTTGGCGATTAAAATCTGGGGAGCAGGGTGAGCTCCTGCTGTTAGCCCCAGCTTCTGCCAACCTAGCAGTTCGAAAACATGCAAATGTGAGTAGATCAATAGGTACTGCTCCAGCAGGAAGGTAATGGCGCTCCATGCAGTCATGCCTGCCACATTACCTAGGAGGTGTCTATGGTCAACGCCAGCTCTTTGGCTTAGAAATGGAGATGAGTACCAACCCCCAGAGTTGGACATGACTAGACTCAGGGGAATACCTTTACCTTTAGTCCATACTACGGGTTTTATACACCCTCCTCATTTTGTGCTTGTGAGCATAAAAAAGTTTTAAGCTGTTTTTTAAAGGAGAGTAAGAAGGGGGCAATTTTGATCTCCTTGGGAGGGAGTTCCAAAGGTGGGGGGCCACCACAGAGAAGGCACCCTCTCTTGTTCCCACAGGGAAGGGATCGAGAGCAGGGCCTCCCCTGCTGATCAAAGGGCCTGGGCAGGCTTGTATAAGGAGATGCGGTTAGTTATCCATGTATGGTTTCAAGTTGAAGAACCAGAAGGGAGATAAAAGGCTTCAAAGTTGCCCATCAACAGTGACACTCTAAACAGCACACCATGTGTATGTGAAAGAGAGATAAAAAGGGGGAAAGGGACTGAAATTAAGCAGAAACCCTGTTTGATCTGTTTTCCTTTCCACAAGAGGATTTCCTTACAGATATTTACTTTGACCTCAGACTTGTAAATAAAAGCTATCTTTACTTTTGAACGACTAGCCACAAAAGAAAGCATGGTAAATGCAAGACTTGCAGTTGAGGACAATAGCATGATATGACAAAGAGTTCTTCACCGTTTGAAGGAATACCTCTTCTGTAGGATAGCAACACACTGTATTATCAAGTTTGTTGCTAAAATACACAGTATTATAGTATTTTCGACTTTGGTATGATGATTGTATTTCTATTTAACCTATACTAATTTTAAAAGTTTGCATCTGCATATAGAAATTAGCGTATGGAAAATACATGCAAACGTATGTCCTCCTTTGGAGTCGTCTTTGATAATACATTTTTGTTTCCAGATGGTTTCTATTGGAAACGCTTTACAGAAGGTGAAGGCAGGCAGAGGGAGGGACTGACAGAGATGTGAGACACCATTAAGTATGCAACTTGTTTATACAATATGACTGATGCCTACTTTCAAATGAATTGCATTACAGAACAAAAGCCACCTTTAAGTTTGGCATACTGACACTGAAGATTAGCATGAAAATTGGGAATGTTTGCTCTTCTTGTCACATTCTTTGGTAATCCTTGTATACTTTGCATGCTGCTAAAGTATCTTTGAAATCAAATTGAAGTATATTCAAACTATTTTATATTTGCTCGCCCTCCATAAGGTCTATTTCATTTGCGTGTTGCAAACTCCTCTATGAATCACAGGGAATGTAGAAAAGACTTCAGAACAAACAAAGTGTCCTGTCAGTCTTTTTCCCTTTCATTTCAAAACCCGTCTTTGAAGGGATCTCTTGGTGTTACAGGAAAACGCAAGAATTTGGGGGAGGGAAAGAAACCAAAGCAATCTTGCAGACCTTTTATCTCCTCTGCAGGCTCCCAAATGCAAATCACTTTAATTACTTCTTTAAACACAAGGAGCTTGGTTCTCTGACCACTGTGAAGCTGTCTGACAGTTCTCCTGTCTACCTTTAATTTGCTTGGAAGTAGACTGAAATATGCAGTGAATTTACAGGGCATCAGCAAAAATAAAGGTATTCTCATTCAGGGAACTCTTGGATCCCACTTTTATGACTTGGGCTGAGGAGGGCAGCACATTTGTTAGGGCGCAAAGCAAACCAGCTTAATTTCACCAACTTTACAGTAAGAGTGTTACCAAATGTTACCAAAAACAAAATTATACATGAATTAGAAGGGCCAATTCAAATGAGAATTCTTGTAATGACAAGAGACATTGAAAGACACGTGTTCATATTTTAGTGAACATGCATCATCAGGTTGGGCCTTTAATTACTATGAGAGATAGAAATGATCGCCACTTTGGAAAATGAAATTTGAAGCATATTTGGGAGGCCGACTCTTGAGGGGCTTTTGAGAAGATCTGCAGCATTTTTCATATTTGGGGTAGTAAGAGATTCCATATCAGCTATATAGATTTTCATGAGCCATAGTTGCCCTCCAAATTAAATCTGATATTTTTGAAAACATAGAGAAATATGTAAATGACATTTTTAAAAAAAGCTTTTTAGATGATTTACAGGAACAAACCAACTTAATTTCATTCAAAATACCTCAAGAACAGAAGAGAGAAAAGAAGGAAGGGAGGAATGTTACAGTGTTGTGTTTTCTGGCTGTATGGCCATGTTCCAGAAGTATTCTCTCTTGACATTTCATCTCAGACAGATGGCTATGTATAAGATTAATAGGATTCTGGGTGATAATAGAATAGCTGGTGAAATCAAGGGAAATGATTGCATGCTTGATCATACTGAGGTATAAATACTCAATAGTATTCCTATACCTTCATACTACATAAGGAGAAGTCAAGGGTAGGGGTTCATAGGTGGGAATGGGGAGGTGGTGAGACTGGGGAAAATATTTGTATTTTGATTTTGGAATATCAAAGATTGTGTATTTCTACGTGTGTGTGTATTCCACAATATAATAATAATAATAATAATAATAATAATAATAATAATAATAATAATAATAAATGAATAGAAATTAATGAGACATGTCACAGTATCACAGGATGTCTACACTCTACACCTCTGGAGAAATTATACTGTTAGGCCGGTATTGCACCACCTGACATCTGTTGGGAAGTAGCAGCCAATAAGGAAAGGACCAAGGCAGTGACATCTCCGGCACATCCTCTGTTCAGATATCAGCCAGCATGCCAATGCCTTAAATCAAGAAACAGCTTTTTAAGATCTATAGAGATACTCGCAGCAACACCTCAGCAAGCAAGAGTTCAAAAAATGGCAGTTAAAATCCGGAACCTCAATCCATGGCTGATACCAGATGAGAACCTCCTTCCTGGGCACAAAGAAGACTGAGCGACTTGGAAGGCACTGAACGGACTGCGCTGTGGCACCATGAGATGCAGAGCCAATCTTAAGAAATGGGGCTACAAAGTGAAGTCAACGACATGCAAGTGTGGAGAAGAGCAAACCATAGACCACTTACTACAATGCAACGTGAGCCCTGCCACATGCACAATGGAAAAACCTTCTCGCAGCGACACCAGAGACAATCAAAGTGGCCAGCTTTTGGTCAAAGGAAATCTAGTATAATGCCAAGTTTTTTTTACTTTGTGTTCTCTTTTAAATACATTATAACTGTACACTCAATTTTGCTTCTGAAAAAATAAATACATAAATAAATAGTTGGAAAACTCTCTGTTTTGAATGGGAGAAGCTGAAGGAGGAAAGTGACATGTTTCTTCTTTCATCAAAGGCAGGGATGGGAAATCATGAACTTCTTCTTATGTGCAACACCCAACATTCCTCGTCATTATCTGTGCTGGTTAGGACTGACGGGTCATGTAGTGCTATATATGGGAAGGCTCACATGAGTTTACCTCTGAGATAAGAGGAGGAAGCTGATATGTGCCTCTGCGTTAGGGATAATATTTTTAAATGGTTTGAATACTAAGGAACCACTTACAAGAAGAATTCTGGATTGTGAAGATTATTTACAGTTTGGGGCTTATTCTAGGCAAAATTTGTACAAGGAAATTTTGCACAGAAAACATTTTCTATGTAGGAGACAATATTTTCTATACAGAAGACACTGTAGTATTTCTGCAAAATAATGTGGTTTGGATATTGGATCAGGATCCAGGAGACACCATTTTGCATCCCCATTTACACGCTGTCAGCTTCAGAGGAAGGAAAAAGCAAACTCCCTTTGAACAAATCTAGCCAAGAAAACCCTGTAATACTCTTGAACAATGAATTGGGGAAGAGGGTCAGGCAAAATTTGTAGATAGGTATTCTGGATTTTGTTTACTTGTATGTGTGTTTTACAAAATTGTGAAAACACAAAATATAATGAAATAATACTGATGATAATGAAAAACACTAGCAGAAAGAAATCACAATGAGATTACCATGGAGAAGACATTAACAAAATTGATCAAAGCATGAAATTAACTTAGCAAGCAGGGAAGAAAATTATATGAAAAAAATGTTTAAAATGGCTGTTAAAGATTGAATCCTATTGCTTAATTCCAACTACAAGACACTCAGGGCCCTTCCACACAGCCATATAACCCAGAATATCAAGGCAGATAACCCACAATATCTGCTTTGAACTGAGTCCACACTGTCAAATAATGTGGCTTTTATACAGCTGTGTGGAAGTGGTCTCAGCGAATCAATTGTTAAATAGCAAATCAACATATAGTGAATGCCATTCATTTAATATGTCTACTCTAATTGCAGACCCAAAGATTTTCAGACCCAAAGATTCAGACCCAAATCTCATGACACCCTCCAGGTATATAGACTGTTATAACGCAAGTCTTGTAGTTGGGATGAGTAATAGACTGATGAAATGGCCATTTTGTTGTTTATGCCATATTGTTTAGGGAAGGAAAAACAAACAAAACAAATTAAGAATAGCTCCAAATAGCTTTCTCCAGAGCGTGAAGAACAGACATTCAAATAAGAATGAAAATTCAGTCTCAACAAGTATAAGGGGATGCATATTGAAGCTATTATGCATATTAAATATATTACCCATGATGGACATAATTAGGAAAGGAATCAGAAAAGAAGCTTACAATAATAAAACTACCCTTATGCAAATCCATGGTGTGTCCACATTTATCTATATATCTATATATATGTAGAAGTCTAAGTACATATTATGTATGTTTGTTGGTTGGTTGCTTTGTACCACAAAGATTTCTCCATGGTTTAATGAATTTGGACCAAATGTGTCACACATACCCTTAATTACTCAACTTCAAATCATTGTGGGGTTTAAACTACAAAATCCACCTCATTTTGAGGCAAGGGTTCCCATAGAAAAAAATTGACTCCTAGCAGCTAATAGTTGCACAAGGAGGGGGAAAACACAGCCATGAAGGCCACAATTAGAACATCCACCCCATAAAGAAATGTGGAATTTAATGAAGATTTATATTTTAGAAGTGTGTGTGTATGTATGTATGTGTGTACCCGGAGAGTGCAGTTGTATTAATCTCCTGCTGGTGAGCTCCTGAAAGGCATCTGATTGCCACTGCATGAAGCATATTCTGGACAGCATAGGGTATTAGTTTAATCCAATGTAACAATTGTTTTGTTCCTAAATCAGCCTGAAAGTTGATAAATCACAAAATTTTCTAAAATAACTCTCAAAATGTGATGGAAGAAAAACCATCAATAGAGAAGAAGATAGCATGTAGAAACAGAGCTTTGTATATTTGTCAGTATATTGATCTGCTCTAAACAAAAATTCAGTGTGATGTAATGGTCTGAGCACTGGACTACAATTTTGGAGAGCAGGATTCAAATCCCCACACAGTCATGGAAACTCACTGGATGACTTGGGCAAAGTCATATTCTCTTAGAGGAAGGCAAAGGCAAACCTCATCTAAACAAATCGTTCCAAAAATCCCTGTGAGAGATTCCCTTAGGGTCCCAATAAGAGAGTTAATTTTTTAAAATAAATCTTTCCCAATGATTTATTATAGTGTTTGCAAAGTAACCATTTAAAAATGGTGATTCTGATAAAAATAACTTGTGCATTGGACACTGGTCATTCATATTCCATTGCTTTCTGTTTCCTGATGAAAATAAAATTTTAGGATTCATATGAGAATGGCATATCAAAAAATCCTGCCAACTTTGGAAATGCCCTTTAGAAGTGACTTTTGAAAGTAAGAAAAATCTTGCTAAAGGAAATGCATTCTTAGCTATTCCGCTATTTCTGAAATGCAGCTGTTACATTCTTGTTGCCTGCAAAAGTTTTGGAGTGCAATTGTTCATGGCAATTCCCTATAACATGTACTCTACTAAGACCTCCTCCAAAAGTAGGCAGCCATTCGACAAATCTGTTTGAGCAATTCCCCCCCCCCAAATCCGAAGAGTAGGGTCCCTTTCAGACTACACCATTATAGTGCTATGACTTTAACCGCCATAGTTGCATTTTTATTTAGTCACTAAGAATTCTACATTCCCCTCGCTAAACAACAAATCCCAAGAATCCACATGATATTAGCATGACAGTTAAAATGGAATCATTGCACTATGTCACATGTGTGAAACTCAAGGTCCATGGGCCAAATTTGTCTCACCTTATAATTCTACATGGCCCTCCAGATGCTGGACCACAACTCCTATATTTCTCATCATTGGACATCATGACTTGAGCTGATGGGAGTTGTGATACAGTAAGATTTGGAAGGCTGTAGTTTGTTCTGTTTAAATAGGATATGGGGTTTGAATTTAGATACAAGACTTGTGGATATAATATCAGACTTTAAAAAGTCTTTTAACCATTCCCCAACCTCAGAGCCACAAGTGCTGTTGAGTTGCAATTCACATTATACCCAGTCTGCATGATGGGTAATGAAAAATGATGGGAGTAATTCAATAACATCTGGGGACCAGATGCTCTTTAATTTTCATCTGGGTGAAAACTGAAGTGCGCCAACCACAATGTAATTGTATAGTTGGCCTTCTGTATCCACAGATTCTCCATCCATGGGTTCAGCAGCCCTTTGAAGATGTTGCAGCCCAATCACTTATGTGACTCCTTTACACTCAAGATGAAGAGCTAATTAGCCCAAATATAGCTCAGCCAACAGGAATCAATCAACTAATTAAAAGTTTATTAAAGAAAGGAGTGTTCTATAGGGAAAAAACTAGTTCAAAAATACATCTCAAGGTAAAAAGTACAAAAATATGTCCATGATATAGTAAAAGGCAAAAGCAAAAGTACACCCAAAGTATAAGCTTCAAAAGTCATTCCAAAATATAGGTTACAGTCAGAATATTTTTGAGGCCACAAATAAACAAAGTCTCACACTGACAGTAAAGCCAAAATCCACAAAATTTAGACCCAGAATTGCATCCAAATAAGATTCCCAAATCCCAAACAGGAAAAAACATAACATGAAAGTAAAGCCAGAATCTCTGATCACTAAGATACAAAGTTGCTCTCACAAAAAGCAATCCAAGGGGTTAGCTTAAGAAACCAAATTGGTTCCCATGGAAACACTAACTAGTTATTATTTATTTATTTATTTATTTACAGCATTTATATTCCGCCCTTCTCACCCCGAAGGGGACTCAGGGCGGATCACATTACACATATAGGCAAACATTCAATGCCTTGACATAGAACAAAGACAAGACAAATGCAGGCTCCGAGCTGGCCTCAAACTCATGACCTCTTGGTCAGAGTGATTGGTGTCAGCTGGCTTGCGCCACAGCTGGGGCCTAACACCTGGAATCCCTCTGTTTATCTTTCAAATGCCGAGAAAACCTTAATTGCCTCTGCTTGGCACTATATTGTAGTAAGTGAAGACACTGAATTATGGGCAACAATCCAGCTTCTTCCACCTCCCTCAAATCTTTCCCAGGGTCAGGGAGAACCTCTAGCAGTGTTTCATGTGAAACATCTTCACTAAAAGCAGCTCTGTCTGTAAAACCATTCCCATCACCCAGGGAAGAACTACTTTCTCTCTGATGCAATACAGAAGTGGTGGGCTCCAATTCAGGAGCACAAGGCCCTACCAAAAGGTCCCCCCCTCCTCCTCCTCAAACCAGGCCTCAACAGAAGGCATCCCTCAATTTTTAAAAATTGTGTCAGAAGCGAATTGAGAATATACTGCAAGTCGCTTCTGGTGTGATAGAATAGGCCATCTACAGATACATTACCCAGAGGATGCCGGATGTATTACCATCCTGTGGGAGGCTTCTCTCATGTCCTCACAGGAAAACTGGAGCTGACAGATGGGAGCTCACCCCATCTTGCAGATTCGAACCTCTGACCTTCAGATCTTCAGGTCAGCAGTTCAGCTGGCAGAAGGGTTTAACTCATTGCACCACTGCGGCTCCTTGGCAACCCTTGATGAAAATGAGTTTGACAGTCCTGCACTTTATAATTACACAGTGTAAAAGGGCCCCTGGAAGTTTTGAAAAATGAATGGGTCTTGATCACCCGCTTCAGCACCAAGTAATCACCAAATACTTTACATATCAGCTGGGAGAAATCATTCCCTCTAGACAGTTACTGTGAGAATTACAGTTCAGCTGAGTGGAAACAAGGAAGCAGAGAGGAAGATGGCAAATGATGCCATCATCCCTGCTAATCAAAATGCCCCAAGGTCTGACCTGCAGGCCTTGTCTCCACTCCATCTCTGCCTCTGATTCTCTATAGGGAATCTGCTACATGCCATTTAGGATGAAGGAATCCATGACATCTGATTAAAACCATGATTTTTTTTCTTCCTAAACCTCAAGCTGTTGTCCACAGGGAAGTAATAATGTCCTGAATTACTGGGAAATGCTCAGCAAACAAAACCACTGCTTTGGTCTACCTGGTTTTCAGCAAGAGGGGACACAGAGCAGCAGCTCAGCCTGTCGAAAATAACTGCCCTGTGCCAGGGGCATGAGAAAAAGCTGTGCTTCTGGCTCAGAGAACTCAAGTCGGCTGCCAAGCTTGATGGAACGGAACAAGCAAGCAAGACCTTGCTGTTTGCACGAGCCAAATCACTCTGATAGGTCAGAGAAGGAGTAATGAAGTGGGATGGGGATTGACATATATCCATTCCATTACAGATTGCTAGATGGAGGTGGGTGAGGGGGAATATATTAGTTTGCTTTTCAAGTTTTGCTCGAAAGCTAACACACTGAGTGACTCTCTCATACACTCTCTCATATTCTTTTGCCAACAGCATATCACACATATTATGTCTATTTTCAGCAAGAGCACTTAAGAGAATGATGGTGATGATCGTTATCATCAGGATTTGCTCTCTACTTCTGGAAGCAACAAAAAAGCACACCAAAAATACTAACTGGGGTTTACTCTCTTTTGGAAGAGAGCAAGTGAAAACAGAAGGTTCATTTGGCTGTTGCAGCTATTGAGACTCCCAACAGATCAGTCCTCTGCAATTTTTTTCAAATTTTTAATAAAGCTTGTTCCTATCACTACTTCCTATGTGGTGCTGCATGATGTAAGTCAATTACGTGTTGTGTGATGCAACAATTCACTTTGCTTGTTGTGAGTCTGCTATGTGATATGTGTCATTTCTTATCACTTTGAATAGTCACTTTAAATCCCATTTTGGGGGGAAGGGAATAAATAAATATTGTTTTTATCATCACCATTAAAAACTTGCACTGCCATTTTCAAAACAACAACAACAACAACAACAAATATGTATTTGTTTGTTTAATTTGAACCCTGACTTTTCCCCAGAACTGAGATGGAAGGCAACCATAAGGAGATTAAGAAGCAGTAACAAAGTAGTAAACAAGTAGAAACATAATCTACTGTGATGTTAAAAGATCATTACAAAAATTATTTTATCCAAATACAATTGAAGTAAAAACACAGCAGTACCTCCCTCCTCATTAAAAGCACAGCCTCCAAGCTATATGAATAAATCTTGCCCACCAGTGGAAAACCAAAAGGAATAGGACCACGACCTGGGAGTTTCACAGGCTGAGAACAGCCACTGAGAACAGGCAATGATGCAAACACTGTTATTAAAATGTGATTGTTATTGAAATGTGTTACAAGAATTCAGGTATTGGGCAGATTGTTGTAGCTACCAATGCTATGGGCTTTATGGTACCTCTTCCTTACCACTCTACCTCAGTAACTTTTACTTTCCTAACCAAATGTCCTGCATTGTTTTTCTCCAGCTAGGAAAATTAGCATGTTTAATACTTCTTCCAGCTATCAATGATTGGATTTTAAAAAGAGATTATTGTCTTGGGTGCTTTTAAAAAAAATTAAATCCTAATTTATTTCTTCCTTTGGTGCTAATTGGGAATTTGAATGACCAGATGGATACCAAAATTATCCCCAGGAGAAAAATCCCCCCATTGCAAATTAAGAAAACATCTATTTTAAAAAGTCTTGTTTTACGATATGCTCCATTGGTACGGCGGCATTCTGCCGATGTGGGCATATTTTCTAACACATTATGCAAAAACAAGTCAGGGGAAGATGCTGAGGATTGTAATTTTCTAATTTAATTCTGCCATTTCCAGTAATGGAAAGCCATACCCTAGCCATTTATCTTCATAAGTGACAGATGCATTTCATTAAGACTTCCTTAAATAATTTCTCATGGCATTTGAGAAAGGGTGGGGGGGGGGGGGAACGAGAGTGAGGACATATCTATTTTGCAAGCACACCCACATCAGTGTTTTGAAAGCTGTTATATCTGCAAATGATCTACAGCAGTGCATTAAAAAGGTCAAATAAAATGACATTTGTCTGGTAGTTTTGAAATGTTGATGCCTGTTGAACAAGTCATGAAACAATATGACATTGTCTATGACTGGGTAATAATGTACCAATAATGCTCGTATAATGCCTTTCACTATGAAGGATTTCTGAGTGCTTTGCATTAGAGGCAGGCAAAGAAAAGAAATGCTCAGGCTATCACTCAAACTAATCTACTCCAGGCATGGAATATGGAAGGATGTGACAAAAGTGGCCTGGAATGGGAAATGATAAACTCCACATCCATACTCTCTGACATTTAACTCAGTGATTAGGCTTGTTTCATGTTAAGTAGACAAGGGAGTCAAATTATCATGGCAATGAGATATAGGGAGATATGGGCAGGGCAATGTGTGCGTGTGAGAGGTTGCTGGCATGCTTTCTATTTTTGAAAAACATTTACTCTCAAGTTTGCATGATTACTTTTGTTAGTGCATTAATTACATGCAAACTTCTATCCCTCCTGTTGCTCTATGCAAAATGTATCTTATAATAATGAATGAAATGCAACCAATTTGTACAGACTTGGTTGTATTTAGACTAGACCCACTGAAATTAATGTTACCCATAACCAGAGCTTGGGAAGCTATTTTTTTTAACTCTAAGGAGTTCCTATAGTGTACAAAATGTAATTAATTGTATTGTAATGTTTACAAACTAACAATACGTGCTGCTTTTTCAGAGAGTGTGATCTAGTTGGTACTACCTGGTATCAACCCTAACTTGTGTTTTTAACTATGGAGACCCACCAATGCCTTTGCATGCCTGGATGCACTGCTCAGTGTAATCTGATATCTATATGTTTATTTATTTATTTATTTATTTATTTACAGTATTTATATTCCGCCCTTCTCACCCCGAAGGGGACTCAGGGCGGATCACATTATATACATATAGGGCAAACATATAGGGCAATGCCCAAATACACATAGAACCGAGACAGACGCAGAGGCATTTTAACCTTCTCCTGAGGGGATGTTCGATTCTGGCCACAGGGGGGAGCAGCTGCTTCATCATCCACTGTGACGGCACTTCCTCATTCCAACATCGTAAATTAGTTAAATTTGCCTCCCCACTTTATAAGTGGTACCTTATTTCCTACTTGATAGATGCAACTATCTTTCGGGTTGCTAGGTCAGCAATGAGCAGGGGCTATTTTTTATTTTTTAATTGATGGGTGCTCACCCCGCCAGGCTGGCCTCGAACTCATGACCTTATGGTCAGAGTGATTTATTGCAGCAGGTTGCTCACCAGCCTGTGCCACAGCCCAGTTTACCAGTGTCTCTTTCAGTCTGCAATCTCCATTTTAGGATTCAACTTAACTATAGATTTCATCTGGCAATTTTTTTTTTTTTAAACTTCCCTGCTTCTTCCTTAGTCAATTTTTATATCATCTGGCTTGAAGTACTCTGGAGCATATGAAGGCTTCGATTCTTCTATAGAATCCCAATAAATGTACATGGTGCTTTACAAAGTAAAATAAAGCCCAACAAAAATCTATATTTTCTATATCAAAGGAATAGAATAGGGAGAAGAAAATGATAAACAGAAAAATTGCCCTTTGTAATGCAGATTTGTTCTCCTTTTTTTGTTGTGTATTTCAAGTCTTTTTTGACTGATGACAATCCTCAGATGAATCTATCACAGGGTTTTCTTAGCAAGATTTATTCATAGATCCTCTTGGGGAGATAGGGTGGCTTACAAATTTATTATTATTATTATTATTATTATTATTATTATTATTATTATTATTATTATTATTATTATTGGTGGTGGTTTGTCTTTGTCTTTCTCTGAAGCTGAGAGAGTATGACTTGTCCAGGGTCAATCAGTGACTTTCCCTGGCCAGGCAAGGATTTAAACCCTCATCTTTAGAAGTTCTACGGTGCATCTACACTGTAGAATTCATGCAGATTCATGCAGGTTGACAGTTAAGTGTCATGGATCAATGCTGTGGAGTTATAATTGATAAGTCACCAACACTGTTTGTCAGAGTCCCTGTAAAACTATAATTCCCATGATTCTACAGCATTAAGCTATGCCAGAATCAAACAGTCTTAATTCAAGAGCTACACCCCTAGTCTAACATTCAAGCCACACCACCACATTGGTCTTCTTTTTTCTTTTCTGTTTCTCTTTGGTGGTACTCATGTTAGTAATTGTGCAACACAACGTGTTTTTAGATTTATAAAATATATGGGTACTATTTATTCAGCTTTTTGAGTCAGTTTTTAAAAACTGAACTATGGCATTTAGAAAAACATAAATAAGGAAAGGAAATCTTCTGTGCGGTTGAAGAGGGCAGGGCAGGACTAAAGCGCTGAAGTTCAGAGAACCCTTCTTTCCTTTTCTCCATCTGTGCCCACCCTCAACTATTCAATTCAGCTGAACTTTTGAAACTACTACTTTATCAATTGCCTTTTGTGCATGAGATAGCCAGAAACAGAGAAACTTCAAAGGAGCCCATTGGTTTAGCATTTCAGATCTTGGTGGAGCCAGATAGCTTAACCCTGATCTTGTTTGCTTTTTGATACCATTCCAGGCAATTCCCATATATCCTCTGTTTAAAGAAGGGGGATGTTCTGTGTAAATAACAAAAAGTGATGGAAACTTGGTAATATGAACACCAGTGATAAATCTGGCCTATGTCCTCTTATACTTTGGTTATAAGTGGGATTTTTCTTAAAAAAAGAAATTGTGTTGAGTGTGATGCTAGATCTCCAGAAAGCACATTCTGCTTATTGTGTTCACAACCCAGTAAAATCATAGAATCCATTTTAACTGATTTTCAAAACAACCTCTAATGATATTTTCTCTTTGCCTTAGATGCTTTGCATCCCCTTCAGGAGAGATAATGTGGGATATAAATAAATATAATAACAATATAATAATAATTAGACAAGAGGTGAGCAGTTGTCACTCCATGCCCACCCCCAAATGGGCCAAACTGGCTTGTCCAACATGATTGCAACTGACAGCATTGCTTCTGGTTTCAATTTTAGCCAATTTCAGCCAATGCTATGCGTGATATTTGACAAGCTACACTCTCCCAGCCACAGAGAAAGGCAATGGCAAACCCATTTGAACAAATCTTGCAGAGAAAACCCCATAATGAGTTTGCTTTGGGGCCAACATAAATTAGAAACGATTTGAAAGCACACCACAACAAGTTGAGGGAACAGTGTGAAATCTCTTCAATTTGTGTTTGGGGGTTACTAACCAAATGGGGGTTCCATATGCTTATCTGAGAACCACTAAAAAGTAGAAGAAGAGCAAAGGTACACAATGTTTCGTTGTAGCATGAAACTTTATCCGGAGACACTGCTGTTTAGATGTAAGTACAAGGATCCAGTCACCAATGCATTGGAGCCAAACATCTTTTTGTAGGTGTTTGAAAGTTTGACTGTGACCATGAGTACAGAAGATGCTATGGTATTGCTCCACTATTTATTCCAAATTCAAGAGTCATTTGTCAGCAGCTTCACATCAGAGGGAGAGGAACAGAGGAAACTATTTAAACTAGTCCTCAACGCAGCCATTATTTTCAGCCTCCTTTCAATGAATAGCCCTTTGTCCTCCAGTGCTTAGTCACTGGATAACCATGTCTCCATAATATGTAGTGTGACATGGAATATAACATGTGAGAGGATGAATATTAAGATTGTAGAAAAAGTCATTCTGAATTTTTTTTACTTTAAGTTAAAGATCAAGCAGGGCAACAGATGATCCCAAAGTTAAAAAGAAACGGAAATAAACAGACCCAGCTACACCTAGCCTAAACTGTTTCCCTAACTCAGTCCATATTTACCAATACTGTCACAGTTCAACTTCTTCAAAATTGATCCACTATTAATCTCTTACATTGCTTTTTTTTGTGCTAAAGTTTTTAACTTCAACTTTGGCTCTTCCAAATTCTTCGCCATCTATATATATAAATGAGTGATGGCATCACGGCGACTCACAAAACAACAAAACTACAGGCCCCCCAACCTCGAAATTTGACAACACAACCCATCATCCATGCCTCTAGGTTGATACAACAAAAAGAAAAGAAAAATAAAGTCCTAATTAGAGGGAAAGGAATAATTGTTTTTATCCAATTGCTGCCAGTTTAGAGGGCTAATCTCTGCCCACTTGGTCTCCTAGCAACCAAGGGACAGCCAGGGTTCAGTTAGGGGTCAGGCAGATTTAGGCCTCACTTAGGCTTCTTCCACGGATTATCTAATTTGCACTGGATTATATGGCAGTGTAGACTCAAGGCCCTTCCACACAGCTATTATAACCCATTTATAATCTTATATTATCTGCTTTGCACTGGATTATCTTGACTCCACACTACCATATAATCCACTTCAGTGTGCATTTTATACAGCTGTGAAGAAGGGGCCTCATATGAAGAAGGGGCCCAGTTCTAAGCAGATAATATAAGATTATCAATATACAGTAGAGTCTCACTTATCCAACATAAACAGGCCGGCAGGATAAGTGAATATATTGGATAATAAGAAGGGATTCAGGAAAAGCCGATTAAACATCAAATTAGGTAGTCATTATACAAATTAAGCACAAACATCATATTATACAACAAATTTGACAGAAAAAGTAGTTCCATGCGCAGTAATGCTATGTAGTAATTACAGTAGAGTCTCACTTATCCAACACTCGCTTATCCAATGTTCTGGATTATCCAACACATTTTGTAGTCAATGTTTTCACTATATCGTGATATTTTGGTGCTAAATTCATAAATACAGTAATTACTACACAGCATACCTTTTCTGCCAAATTTGTTGTCTAACATGTTTTGGTGCTTGATTTGTAAAATAATAACCTAATTTGATGTTTAATAGGCTTTTCCTTAATGCCTCCTTATTATCCAACATATTCGCTTATCTAACATTCTGCCAGCCCGTTTATGTTGGATAAGTGAGACTCTACTGTACTGTATTTACAAATTTACCACTAAAATATCACAATGAATTTAAAACACTGACTACAAAAATATTGATTATGAAAAGGCAGACTGTATTGGATAATTCAGAACATTGTATAAGCAAATGTTGGATAAGTGAGATTCTACTTTAATATGAAATAATTACTGGGATAGAATAATGCAGAACAATATAATCTCTAAAACCAGGACAGTAAATAAAGACTAACAGTCTGAAAGCAGGGAAATTGGAAATTCCACAAAGGAAACAATCAGGGCCAGCTAACACCTCCCAAGAAAGGATTCTTCCAGAAAGGAAGCTGAGAAGGCAGTGAAGCACTGCGTATTACCAAAGTCATTATTATTACTATCATTGCTATTATTATTATTATTATTATTATTATTAGTATTAGTATTATTGTGTTGCGGTTAACCGTGAAAATGAATACAATCTGGCTCCAAGTATTCAAAAACACTAAAATCTGAATATATAAAAATTAATGTGGTATAATAAAACAGAACAATACAACCCCTAAAATCAGAACATTAAATAAAGAACAACACTCTGAAAACAGGGGAATTCCACACAGGAAACAATCAGGGCCAGCTAACACCTCCCAACAAAGTATTCCCATCATCAAAGTCTGGCAAATCCTCTGTTTTCTCAGGGCCACAGACAGTAGAAGCACATAAAATATCGCAAAGAACACCACTCTGAAGACAAGGGAATTCCAGACAGGACACAATCAGGGCCAGCTAACACCTCCCAACAAAAAATTCACTCAGGGTAGAAACAGCCAGGCTTTAAAGCTGCAAGGCCATTACATCCTAATCATTTTTCCTAATTGCAGCATTCATACTTGCCTCCAACAGACAAAAAAAACCCAATCAGAAATATTGTATATTCACAACCTTTAGGAAATAATATCCCCTGATGGCGCAGCGTGTTAAAGCGCTGAGCTGCTGAACTTCTGGACCGAAAGGCTGCAGGTTTGAATTGGGGGAGCGGAGAGAGCCCCCACTGTTAGCCCCAGCTTCTGCCAACCAGAAGTTCAAAAACATGCAAATGTGAGTGCATCAATAGGTACTGCTCCGGTGGGAAGATAACGGCGCTCCATGCAGTCATCCCACATGACCTTGGAGGAGTCTACAGACAACGCCGGCTTTTCGGCTTAGAAATGGAGATGAGCACCAACCCCCAGAGTCAGACATGACTGGACTTAACGTCAGGGGAAAACCTTTACCTTTACATTAACTACCACCAGTTCCTCAGTACTTTATTTCCCATACCACCATACTTCGCCACAGCAACGCGTGGCCGGGCACAGCTATTCCATTATATTATCTATTTTATTTCTCTTTACACAATGCTGGGGATCATACTGTATTTTCATTTGGAATTTCAGTAGAACACAAACTTGTGAATAGCTTCTTGTTTTGTTAGCCCTGCTTGTCATGAACTTGAAGAGTACCTCATTGTTATTTTGAAAATCTGGCAACACTAGATGCCATTTTGCACTGGGAGATGAGGCCCAACATTCAGACCAGGGGAAACTGTACCTATCTACTCTGCCTTGGGAGTCACCTTTCTCCTGAAAGACTCCCTAACGTGGCCTTGTACTGGTTGGAAGAGGCAGGGACTGATGGTACAGCACCCAACTATATCGCTACTGCTGGATGTAGAAGATATGTAGTTGGATATACAGTGACAGCACCACCTTCCAAGACCTCCAGGGGGTTTGAAAGACTCTTGTCTTCTCCTCCACATACTCTTTGATGCCCCTTGGTCACAACAAGGCTATGTTTAAGTAGTCCAACAGGAGGGCGGGTTGGTCTGAGGATGTGGGGATGTTACATGAAGGATGTTTTGAATTCCTTCCTCTGCAAAGATCAAAGAAAGGCATACTTTACTAACAGAATGCCAGCACTTTATCTCTTTTCAGGATTTCTTGGCTCTGAAAGATCTTAAAGGTATGCTGGCCATATTATGTGTTCAAGGAGGATTTCATTCATTCAGCCTAATAATCACATGGCTTCACAATTTATTAGGCCTATCTGGTTTCACTGAATTTTTCTGGAAACTAATTTTAAATAATTCTTACAAAGTCAATTAAAAGCAATCTGAAATAATAACAAGAGCAATAGTGATGAGAACAACCACAACAACAACAACAACAACCAACAATGGTTAAGCTATGTGAGGTCAAACCTCTTTTAAGTACCAGAACTGAGGACAGGAACTTATTGACTTAGTTAACAATACAACAATATTGAGTCTAGAATAAATAATGGACTAACAAAATGAATATTCTGTCATTTCTTTGCAGGCAGCATTGCTGGGCTTGGTAAGTGTAAGCAAAGATTTGCTTGATCCATTTTGTTCTGAGCTGACTATTGATTTTGACCTCTGATCAAGATCAATGAAAACCTCTACAGAAGGAAGAGCTTTACAAGGCTGCTTTTCCAAGACTCAGTATTTTGACCTCTGTGAATTAAGGAAGTAATTTTGGATTGTACGGAAAAGTGCTACTGTTAGTAAAGGGTGAAAGGACCAGAACTCTTGATCTAAAAGATCCTTTTACTTTCTAGTTGCTGCTAAACTCAAGGTAGGCATCACTTCATGCAGCTAGAATTTAGAAAGGCAGAAATATATTTTAATTAGCTAATCTTCAGAAATTGCTTTCACATATGAAGCAGTGATTAGACTGTTCAGTAGTGAGAAAGAAGAGCTGAAATAGTTAGATGCCAACTCTGAGGAAGGGCATTTTAAAAAAGAAATCCTGACCATGAAGGTTAAGGGTTTCGTCATCTGCAGAATCAACTCTACTCTCTTCACAAAAGGTTTGATCTTTTAAAGCAGTGGTTCTCAACCTATGGGTCCCCAAGTGTTTTGGCTTACAACTCCCAAAAATCCCAGCCAGTTTACCAGCTGTTAGGATTTCTGGGAGTTGAAGGCCAAAACAGCTCCTATGTTTGAAGCACACACATTAGGTCTGGTGACTGGAACAAATATTTTACATTACATCTTGTAGAGAGAAAATTATTTGAATGATTTAAGCTCTTCCCTAAGAATCCTATAAAACTGTGCTAAACTCTTCTACATACTCCGAAGACAGATTTCTAGGGAAACTAAACCAAACAACTAAACACTATAGTTTTCTAACTGAATGAATTCAGAGATTTCTTTGATAACTAAATAAAATATAGTAATTAATTTAGTATGCTTTTAATCACAGTTGTGACTGGTACAAACTACCATGAATATGGCAATCAGTTTGGTATTATAACTACTTATTATTTGTTTGATATAACAATATTACACACTGAGGAACCCCTAAATTTTGTTCTTGGGAACAATAATGACAGTATCTATTAAAATGCACACTATCTCTTTTCAGATTTACTTATTTTGAGTTAGAATGAAATATGCATTGATGCTTTTTCTGATTAAAGTCTGTTTTCATTTGTCCTGAATATTATTGACTAATGATAGAATAAATGCTTAAGGCAGCACTTGCTTTAAGACATGGCAGGGCTCCAAAATATTGTATTGATTTTGCCATAGTCACTTATGATCTCTAAAGTACCATGCAGTTCTGCTGTGGTCTCAGAAAGCCCTGCGTATAGGGAAGGAACGGGTATATAAGTTTGGAAAAAAGCTTGCTAAGCTGCAATCCTATAGAATATTACAGATTCACAGAGCTGAAAAAACTTCAAGGGGCATCTACTACAATCCCTTGTCAATGCAGGAAAATCCAAAGCTCAAGCATCCATGAGAGTTGACCGTCTACAACAGTGGTTCTCCACCTGAGGTTCCCAGATGTTTTTGGCCTTCAACTCCCAGAAATCCTAACAGCTGGTAAACTTTCTGGGATTTCTGGGAGTTGTGGGCCAAAAACATCTGGGGCCCCCAGGTTGAGAACCACTGGTCTACAATTTCTTTAAAAGACCCTCATAAAAGGAGTTCTTCATCAATTGTAACAGTCGAACAGTTCTTATGATCAGCAGGTTTTTCCTGATGCTTAGTGTATTATAAACTGTTTTGGGTACCATATTAGTAAGAAACAGGATATTAATTTAATAAATGCATAATAAAAATGCAGATACAGTATTGTAATTTGGAAGGCCATTTCAGCTAAACACTGGGATATGCTACTGGCTGAAGAAAAATTACAAAGGCAAGATTACAACTAAGCAATGGAAAAACAAAAATAATGACCACAGATGACTTCCATAATTTTAAAGTAGTCAAGGAATCGTAAGAAGTTAGGAATGTTGGTTAGGAAAGAGTTAGGCAAGATCCTGAAGTGTATATGCCATTGAATACTGAAGTCAAAATTTTCTATGTCGTCATATTTCCAACTGCCATATATGCAGAGCTGGTCCAACAATGAGGCGAATTAAGCGGTTGCTTGGGGCGCAAGACATATGGGGGCGCAGTCGAGACTGCTTTTTCTGTTGATTTGTTGTAAAACATGATGTTTTGGTGTTTAATTTGTAAAATCTTAATGTAATTTGATGTTTAATAGGCTTTTCCTTAATCCCTCCTTATTATCCAACATTTTAGCTTATCCAACGCTTTTATTTTTCAGTGATTGGTTGGGGGGGGGGGGCGCCAAAACTCTGTTCACCTACACTTGAAAAATATCTAGGGCCGGCTCTGCATATATGGTTGTGAGAGCTGGACAGTGAAGAAAGCTAATAGGAATGTGGTTCTGGAGGATTCATGGGGCTATTATAAGTTGATAAGTGACATGAAGGCGCGCGTGCGCGCACACACACACACACACACACACACACACACACACACAAACATTGAAAGAAAATTCTACGAATCCCACAGACTGCCAAAAAGACAAATAAATGGGTCCTAGAACAGGTCAAGCCTGAATTCTCCCTAGAAGTCAAAGTTGCTAAGCTGAAATTGCCATACTTTGGCCATATCAGACATAATTCACTAGACATGACAGCAATTCTTGGTAAAGTCAAAGGCTGCAGGAAAAGAAGATCAAAATTCCAAATTGATAGATGTCAACAAAGCCATGGCCCTGAGATTGCTAGACATAAGGCAGGCCTATTGATTTGGACATCTCTCCTTCATAGAACTACCATAAGTTAGAGTTGAGTTGATAGCAGTTAACAAGAATAAGAACAAGAAATACTATTATACTGCACTACTAAACAAAGTATATAAGTTAACTAAAATAGAAATAAATCCCATTGACCTTTTGAATGACACATATGTGAGATTAGTATTTATTTATTTTATTTATTTATTTACAGTATTTATATTCTGCCCTTCCCACCCCGAAGGGGACTCAGGGTGGATCACATTGCACACACATATAAGGCAAACATTCAATGCCTTAACATAGAACAGAGACAGAGACAAACGCAGGCTCTAAGCTGGCCTCGAACTCACGACCTCTTGGTCAGAGTGATTTGTTGCAGCTGGCAGCTGGCTGCTCACCAGCCTGCACCACAGCCCGGTATCCATTTTTTTTACAGTTACATTTCAAATACTCTGAATTATTATGTGGTGCATGTGATGACTCATGGGCCTTGTAGTCCTGCTCATGACATTGTGATCCCTGATGAAGAAGAAAACTTGGGTTTTTTACCTTCCCAGTCAGAACTGGAATCTTCCCAGCCAGGTTCTTCCCAGCCAGATCTGGGAACCTTGCACCTGCAAGAGAGTTGTGTTCCAGAAGTATGTCAAACAAACCCTGAGCCTACATCTCCTGTGTTTTCTCGCCATGAGTTTTGTAAACAACAGAGAGGTTTGGAAGCGGCCTCGCGCAGGAGTGCTAGAATAGCTGCTAAGAATTTAGCCAATTAAGCCTGCTTCCCGTGAGAATCTTTAAGGAGTCAAACATCTGGTCTCAGAGATTAGCTTTGTTCCTGGTTCCCAGAGAACTGCTCTCGGCGGGAAAGTTAGACTCTATATAGGTGTTTTAACCGCGAAGTAACTTCGCGGAGTCAATTCGTCAGCCTCCGGAGTGAGTTGTGTCTGGACAGCGCGCTCCGTTCCAAGCCTCGTTCCTGTTCAAGCCTTGTCCTTGTTCTCAAGCCTTCGCTCCTGCTTCCCAGCTTTGTTTACCTTCGGACCTTGCCTCGCCTTCCAGGACTAAACCTTGCCTTGTTTCACGGATTTTACCAAGTAATTCCACGGATCTTGTTCTTGCTCCTCGTTACCTTGTTGTCTTGAATCAAGCCTTGTGTTCCAAGTATCAAGTTATTTCCTGCCTTGCTCAAGTTCATGGACTAAAGGACCTTGTCATCTCCCCTCACTTGCTTGGCAAGTGAGTGTTTCGGTTATTGGATTACAACTTTGGACCTTAATATTTCATATTGGACATTGTTTCTTTGGACTAATTTTGACCTTTCCTGAAAGGTCTAACTTTGGACTATTTTCTACACTTGTTTTTATTAACTTTATATACTCCTTCAATAAAGATAGTAGATAGATTTTGGCCTCTGTGTATGGTTATTGGTGCCTTGCAGCCTGGGTCCTGACAGTGCACATGTTTTTGCTTTGTACATATAATTAACCCTTAGAATGAAATGTGCCTTCTTATTGCTTACTCTCAGAAAATATAAAGCTACCAATAAAGAATACATGAAATCCCCAATATACTTTTTAAACCAGTTATTAGCTGAATATTCTGTAAGAATAACAATATCTTCTAAAATAAAGGCATACTGGATATAAGAGGGAAAAATGCCCAAAGTCATATTTATGTAACTGCTTTTGTTCAGCCAGCCAAAAGCTTCTACACAGCTTGGTACCTTTTGGTTGTCTTTATACAAATATTTCTTTACTATAGATTTTGGACCGCTACCTAAGAAAATCAGGTTCACAGGTGCTTGTGGATGAATTGGTCTCTGTAAATTCCAATGGATTTTCTTTCAGCAAAGAGAAATGTGGGCATCAATAGTGAAAATGCCTAGCTTAGCTTCAGGATTTCTAAAAAAGAATTTAAATCTCAGCTGAGTTTATGCATTCTGAATTCATATTGGGAAACAACACAATCATGGGGCTGAGTAGCAATGCAGATGCCTTGCTGCTTCCTTTTGTCAATGGCAGCATTCCTTCCAGTGCTTTTCATTAGGAGTGGCATTTTGTTTTATTCACGTTGACTGTCTTTACACTGAAAAGTGATTGGCTATTTATTCATAATTTTATTTCATTAACTTCTGTAGTGGAAGTCAACAATTTCTTTCATTAAAATCAGGCAATTCAGATAGTATATGCATTGAGCTAAAATTGAGTCCATAAGCCTCTCAAACTATAATCGTTGCTGTTATATTAAGTTTGATCCTATCTATTTCGGATGCATGTTATTTTAAGTTGTTTAACCATATCAAATCCATTTGCACAATTATTTATTCTGAACGTTTTCAGTTCTAGATGGCTGGTACCAGGTGGAGAAGGAGCAAGAGAGAAAAAGATTGGGGAAAATTAGAGGAAAGGGAAAGCCTTTTTAAAACAAAAACAAAAAGTAAAAAATGGCTCTATCCCAGGCAAACTTGGCCCTCCAGGCGTTTTGGACTTCAACTCCTGCAATTCCCAACAATTTTTGAATTGGTAGATTTATGAGATACTTTGAATTCTCTGCCACAGATCTGTAGTTTCTTCTATAGAGTTAAAACACCAGAACTCTCTAGCAGAGAACTGCAATTTGTACTAAACTATAAATCTCACGATCTGTTAAAATGGAACCATAGCAATGAAAATGGCACCAGCTTCTACAATGGTACAGTGTTGATGCGCTCGGAGATCCTCAATAGTTGTGGCCAAATTTTAAGTCCTGCTATGACCACTGTTTTATCTTTAAAGTTTCCTAGGAAATATTATAATGTCTGTCTAGAACAGCTGAGAGATAGGGCAGTTCTACACAGATGCTATGATCCAGTTTAGAGGTGAATTAAAACAAAATGGTTTTGATATGCAGCACCTACACAAACACACCTGGAACCAGTTTAGGGCTGGGACAATGGCTACAATATCCACGAATTGCAGATCAGAATTGAACCCAGGAACTACAGTCTTCAGCCACACAGGCACCAGAAGATGCAGGTTTTTGTTTTACTTACCCAATCCCTGAGATGTGCTGATAACTGATGAACATATCCATGTCTGTTTGGGATCACCCTAAATGGATATTATTATTATTATTAGTAGTAGTAGTAGTAGTAGTAGTAGTAGTAGTAGTAGTAGTTTTCCCTGCCTTTCCTTGTGGCCTTGATCAGCTCCTGTGGGTCATCTGTTGTATTCCAGGCTTTCTTGTGAGTTGTTTTAAAATGCTGTTTCTGGCTTGGCCTGTGCTACAGTGCACATTGGGGGTGTCTGTTTTGTAGATACCTCGCACTTGAGCAGACTTCGAACTCGATTATAGTTTCTATTTAGAACTGCCCACAGCAGTAAGGTTACCCAGAATGTTTATGACTAAGTGCAAATTTGAATATAGCATCTGTTCTTGGTCCAAATCCAATGGACACATTGTCCATCATATTGTGTTGGCTTAGTGCACTGAACTAATGTGAGTTATTCACAAAACAGCTACCTTCTGATTTCTATTATTTTGGTGCTGCAGCAAGCAACTTCTTTAAAACAACAACAACACTGTTCTTAGTGTTTTTCTTACCATTCCTTTGAAGAAATGCAAGTGAGAAGTCAGGAATGTGTGTGTGTTCTGCTGTTCCAAAAGCAAGGCTGGATGACAGAAAGTGTGGACACACATATCAAATTCACATGTGACAGGAAGGGTCACAGGCTTTTAAGGCAAGTAAGCGCTTTACTTCTTCAGTTGACATCATGGTACTTTAGTTTGGTAGAGGAAGAGAGGGAGAGACTGGACTAATATATACATATCTCATGCTGTTTCCTTCACAGAGTTGAACAGGACATTTTTTATCTGGGCTTGTCATCTCTCTTACCTGTCATTACTCCATTCTTCTGCCCAGTGTATGCTGTAGCTTGGGATGGTGCCGACTGGAGAGAGGAGGGATGGTAAAGAATTGCTATTAACTTCCTTTAAAATCTAACTGCCATATTTAATTCCACAGGTCTTCCAATTTCTAGTAATTGGGAAGAGACTACAAGTGGCTCCTTGGGGGGTGGGGGTCCCCCAAAATGAGATAGCAAGAAAATATGCAAAACAAGATTTTCACTCATACTTTCATTTTTAATATAGACTAGCTTAGGTTCCAGGTGGTTCTCAGGTTAGGTCATTTGTAATGCTACTTATTAGGAAAAATCATTGTTTGTTTTTGGAACGTATGAATGCTCCCGTAAGAAAATGCAGAAGGATATAGATAGACTACTACTTTCATCGTCCCAGGTCCACCCCCACCCCCAATCTCCCCCAGTACTTAAAGTTGTTTATGATGGGTATGTGCACCAAGTTTGGCTCAGATCTGTTATCAGTGGGATTTACAGTGCTCTCTGGATGTGGGTGAAGGTACTGCAACTCCCATCATACAGGGTCCATCACCAAACCCCCCAGAACTTAAAGTGGGGCATGGGGGTTCTGTATGCCAAGTCTGGTTCAGATCCATTGTTGGCGGGACTTATAGTGGGAGCCATCTTGGAAAATACATACTGTATATACATACAAGATAGATAGAGATACTAGATACATACATACATTGACCTTATTATATACTAGCTTGGGGACCCAGCAATGCCTAGGTTATTTGAAAAAGGCATTGTTTAGTTTTGGATGTTAGATCTCAGTTTGGTGCAGGTGAACTACAATTCCCAGAATCATGGGTCAATTTTCCCTGAACTCTGCCAGTATTCAAAGTTGGCCATTTCGGGTCTGTGAGCCAAGTTTGGTCCAGATATATCATCGTCTGGCTACAGTGCTCTCTGGATAAGAGTGAACTACAGCTCCCAGATTCCACAGGAAATTATCCCCAAACCCTGTCTGTATTCACAGTTGGCCATGTTGGTTCTGTGTGCCCAGTTTGGTCCAGATCCATTGTTGGTTGAGTTTAGTGTTCTCTGGATGAGAGTGAACTACATCTTCTGGATTCCCGAAAAACCTGCCAGTATTTACAGTTGTCCATGTTGAGTCTGTGTGCCAAGTTAGATTACTATAAATCCTAGTACCTACAATGGTTATAAATCTAGGTGAATTCCCCCCAAATCCCTCCAGTATGTTCTGTTGGCCATGGGGGCTCTGTGTGCCAATGTGGTCCAGGTCCATTGTCAAAAGGGGTCACAGTCCTCTGACTTGGTGCAGGGTGAACTACAACTTTCATCATGTGGAGTCAGCCCCCTAAACTCCTCCAGTATGTTTAGTTGCTGCTCAGTTCTGCTCTGTTATGCAGACAGTTTTGAAAAGAGGAGGAAACGGTTAAGGGAGAGGCAGTGGGCAAATTCCACACCCCACAGAGAAAGTAAGGAACACTGGGATGTCTGCCTGTGGTAGAGGAAACATATAAAATGTAGGATGAAATGGTCCCCAAGTGAAAGCATTTCTTGAGTGGTGGGTCGTAGTGTTTGGGGAGGACATTGGCAGGGTTTGGGCTACATGTTCATGGTGCTGTCTATAACTGCAATGTCAGTGGAGGGAGGACCTTCAGTAGTGTGGATTATAGCTGTTTGTGGAGGTGAGAGGCTGTTTGTGTAAGAGGACACTTCTGCCACATACACACATACAGATTTTCACTGTTTTTATGGGTATAGATATAGAAAATATATAATATGCTGACTCCTAGGATAGACTCACCCAGGTGCTTTGCATAAGAATATCAAAGCGCAAGTTTCCTTATTGGCCCTATCATGGCTAGGTTTTTGTTGTTGAAATCTTTTATGTAAATAATAAACATAGCCCTAATTAACCCAGCTGTTGAGTCTTGCCTCTTTATTTCTGGTGCTGTCTCAGCTTAACTCAGAAAACCCTGGGACTACATTCCTATTAATACAATTCCATCCACTGCCACTTGTCTCCCCAGAAAGGCAATTAAAGTTGTTTTTCTGCGATTAAACAAGCTCTAATGGTTGCAGCCAATGGGCCATCTATTATCATGAATGAGTGCAATTACTATCCCAGTCACAATCAATATTTGCTTACACAGAGTTAAGAGAGATATTGAAAGCTTACAGTGTGTTTAAATGGCTGTTGACACCAGGACAATGGGGGAGCCCAAGAATGCTGAAGAATGTTATGTTAAACAAGGATAGCCTCTGACAATATTACTGAAGCCATCCGTGAAATGAACACTGGAAAGCATTGTTCCTGGCGCTGAGCCCCTCGCATTGCGTCAAGAAAAAGAGAGACTTGGAGAACAGGGAAAGGTCATCAAGGCAAGAGGAAAATGGACCTTTTTCTGAATATTTGGCAATTGGACTCTCCTTCCATCCTACTAGCCCATCCTCAAATTGGCTAACGTACCGAGCTCATTATTCTAGTCTGGAGTGGATTCAGGTTAAAAAATCAATACGAAGGGACTGATAATCCAATGCTGAGATGTTCACTTGCATCCACAAATAATCCACAGGCTCTAAGGATAGAAATACTGCAAGGGAGAATAAATCTACTAAAAATATTTATGAGACAGAAATCTGGAAGAAATAATAATAGATACAGTAAATAGATGCATAAAAGCATGGCATCTGAGTTTAGGAAGGGAACCAAAGTGTCTTCATGACTTCTCTTTTGATCCTGTAATTTTCTTCTATTTTACTTTCTTCATTTCTAGTGCTAAAAGAGCAACCTTAACTCCATGTGATTAAGAGAGGGCTGGTTGCTTAGTTTATATAGCATTGTGATACAATTAGTGGCAAATCTGTGTCAAGAAATAAAACTAAGGGCCCTTCCACATTATCCCTATATCTCAGGATCTGATCCCAGATTATCTGTTTATCCCAAATTATCTGACAGTGGAAACTCATATATTCCAGGTTAAAGCAGATAATCTGGGATCAGATCCAGGGATAAAAGGCAGTGTGGAAGCGCCCTTGGAGCTCTACAGTGCTTAGCAGAAAACAAAATAATTTTTCTTTCCTTTATTAGGGATTTCCTCCTTCTACCCTTTGCAGCAGTGGTGTAGTAGAGGGTAGATGGAGTGGAAATGAGCTGTGGGACACTTCTCAGAGTGAGAGCAGTGGTGCCATCTTCTGGAACACCGGCATCATTGATAAACCCTCCTTGCTCTGGTCATTTTAATGAGATGATAATGGGATTTTCAAGTTGTCTATTGGTTGGGACTCCAGATAAGAAATGAATGGCAAATAGGTATACAGTATGTTGTTGTAGAAAAACAATCATGCACCATTATAGGACTCATCATTCAGCATGGCTGAAAATTACATGGTTCAGATATTATGGCTATTGAGAAGCATTCTTTTTCCATGGCTCATGGTTAAATATGCTTTGTGTTTACATGGAAGATGGAACAGAGATTTACCAGAGGCATGATGGGCTTAATGCAAACTTGTTGTCTTGTTTATGATAAGGATTACCTATTTCTAACTTCAGGAATTTAACTGATGTGTGTGTGTCTTCAAGTTGCCTGTTGACCTGATAGATTGAAAAGAGTTTTTCTCAGGCAAGCGATCCTCATTGTGATAAAATTAGTGGCAAATGTGTGCCGTATTTCCTCTGAAATATAGCCTACAGTGGAGCCCCTGGTAGCACAGTGGGTGAAACCGCTGGGCTGTTGGACTTGTTGACTGAAAGGTTGACAGTTCGAATTTGGGGAGTGAGGTGAGCTTCCACTGTTAGCCCCAGCTTCTGCCAACCTAGCAGCTCAAAAAAGGGAAATGTGAGTAGATTAATAGGTACCGCTCTGGCAGGAAGATAACGGTGCTCCATGCAATCATGCCTGCCACGTGACCTTGGAGATGTCTACGGATAACGCCAACTCTTCGGCTTAGAAATGGAGATGTCAGGGGAAAACCTTTACCCTTTATAGCCTACAGCACCTGATATTAATTGGTGGTCTCCCATCCAAGTAACAGCCAGGGCTGATTGTGCTCAGCTTCCAAGAGAAAACGTTTTAACCATTTTGACTTTAAAACATTCAGTACTACACACACTTAATTTTCCAACATAATATTTTACTAGAATACCTTCCCTAAACAGAAAGGAATAGTCTTTGTGGCACAAAATGTGGAGATGACAATAAAAATGGTAGTGTGGAGGGACTAGAGGCCGATAGGGATGCTTGGATATGGAAACAGGGTGCACCACAGGGACAGAAATGTATAGATGTAAAGGGGAAGAAAAAAGGAAATAAAGGATTGCTGTATCAGATAGATGTGAGCTTGGGGGATGTACCTTCCAGATCCATTGCCAGAAGTTTGAAAAGTGCTGCAGGCACAGGCTGCTCGCTAATGTGTTAATTTGAATTCTGATCCAGAAATGGGGTGTTTAGCCTCAAGGTGCTGTAGGCACCATTAAGTATCAGGTTATGGAGAGACAGCCAAACAGCTGACTGGACTCTTGATAACCCTGTAGTTGTGGGAAAGATGGTGAAACTGAAGGGAGGCTAAGCCATTATTAGAAACCCTGGAGCGAAAGCAATTCACTTCAAACAGATTTGGAAGAAGAATCTTGTCAATGGGGCTTTTCCTTCCAAAGGAAAGTTTTAGAAGCTTCAGCGAAGATTAAAAAGAAAATATTGCATCTGACTTAAAACCCCTTCGTTGTCAATTCCACAATGTTTTCCTTGGTTAGCCACTTGAACAATATTAGGTGAAAGGCAGCAGCTTATATACGGAACACAAGACTGCACAAAGTTCAAAAACAAAGGCAGGACACTTGTAGGCAGATTTATGTCACACAAAGAATGTTGTCCTTGCCTCAATGGGCACTTTATCAGAGAATACATTTTTTTTTCTCTGAATGTTCAAAGTAAATAGTTGTCTCTGGAAGCCACATAGTCCAAGGAGTAAACCAAAGAATACACACTCTCTAACATTTCACAGATGAAAACGAGGATGCATGTAGATAAACAACATCCAGGGTGTGCCCAAAACAGAGAAAGTTATTCATGAGAAATAACAGACCTGTTAGGAGAGCTTGCAGCAATTCGCTTTTACCTAAGTTTACAAGAAAGGGCAAGATTCTTCCCCCTCCTCACTCCTTACTGCTGAGTTTGTACTTTGATGTCAGTTAGTAGTAGTAGTAGTAGTAGTAGTAATAATAATAATAATAGCCTTAGTTTTTTACCCCACCACCCTCTCCCCGAAGGGACTTGGGGCGGCTTACAGGTGGGACCAAGCCCGGAGCATACAACAAAATTTACAAACACAGTTAGAAACATAATAAATAATAATAATCTAATTAAAACAATTAAAAACAGTAGGGTATAAAAACAGCATTAACATGTATCACAACCAACCTCAACAACCAGTAACCAGGAATATGGTGGGCATGATCAAAACTAGAGAGGGCTGAGCATAGACTTGTGCAAAAAGCAGACTATAGGGCAAGGGCTGGGGATAAAGTGCTAAGTACAATCTATCGGTAAATTAGGGCAACTGAATGTAAGGACCCAGAAGACAGGAGCAGAATTCAAAATGATCTTGACAGACTAGAGAGATGGGCTGAAACTAACAAAATGAAGTTCAACAGGGACAAATGCAAGATACTTCACTTCGGCAGAAAAAATGGAAATCAAAGATACAGAATGGGGGACGCCTGGCTTGACAGCAGTGTGTGCGAAAAAGACCTTGGAGTCGTCGTGGACAACAAGTTAAACATGAGCCAACAATGTGATGTGGCAGCTAAAAAAGCCAATGGGATTCTGGCCTGCATCAATAGGGGTATAGTGTCTAGATCCAGGGAAGTCATGCTCCCCCTCTATTCTGCCTTGGTCAGACCACACCTGGAATACTGTGTCCAATTTTGGGCACCGCAGTTGAAGGGAGATGTTGACAAGCTGGAAAGCGTCCAGAGGAGGGCGACTAAAATGATTAAGGGTCTGGAGAACTAGCCCTCTGAGGAGAGGCTTAAAGAACTGGGCATGTTTAGCCTGCAGAAGAGAAGGCTGAGAGGAGACATGATAGCCATGTACAAATACGTGAAGGGAAGTCATAGGGAGGAGGGAGAAAGCTTGTTTTCTGCTGCCCTGCAGACTAGGACACGGAACAATGGCTTCAAACTACAGGAAAGGAGATTCCACCTGAACATCAGGAAGAACTTCCTCACTGTGAGAGCTGTTCGACAGTGGAACTCTCTACCCCGGGCCGTGGTGGAGGCTCCTTCTTTGGAGGCTTTTAAGCAGAGGCTGGATGGCCATCTGTCGGGGGTGCTTTGAATGCGATTTCCTGCTTCTTAGCAGAGGTTGGACTGGATGGCCCATGAGGTCTCTTCCAACTCTACTATTCTATGATTCTATGATTCTATGACCCTTCCACACAGCAATATAACCCAGAATATCAAGGCAGAAAATCCCACAATATCTGCTTTGAGCTGGGTTATCTGAGTCCACAGTGCCATATATTCCAGTTCAAAGCAGACAATGTGTGGAAGGGGCCTAAGTCTGTTGCCATTTCCATTGGCATTTTGTGGACTCGCTACATACTGAATGTGTTCATGGGAACTCAAGATCTTTGACCATTTTCTGGCTAGGAAGACTGTAATTCTCCCATAGTCTTGATGATAGAGATTATTCTGTAGAAAATATTAGGGATAATAGGCTACATGTTCTTAAATTCCATTACAGAATGCTAAATCTGTGATAATGTGAAGAAATGGGCCAATTTGTAAAGGCTCCATGCATTTGACATTCGCAGAATTTACTAGATGGCAATGAAAATGAACCCAGTAACTTTCAGGCACCTGAAACTGAAAAAGCCAAGAATGACACCTTTTCAGTTACAGGCACTATCTATCTTAAATATGCTTCTTTAAGACTGTGGTGGGATACTACCATGGACAGAAGCCAATTTTCACACAGTAAGCCTACTACTAAGGCATTCTGGGTTACCCAAGAGAGAGTAGATATTAGGGTTGTGCAATTCGGCTGGACCATGATCTGTTTTCGGTATTTGAATTTCAGCGGATACCCAGATCCATTTTCAGGAGCATCCTAAAATCAGCTTATGGAAAAAAGCCATTTTCAGCTCAGCAACCAAAAAATCCAGGAAGATCCAGACCATTGGCAACAATGCGTACCTTACGAGGTTCCCCTTTCCATCATTAGGGCATCAGACTTAAGAAATCACTCTTTCTTAGATCCCTTCCCTTCTGTCTTTCAAGGAGACCTGGGTTTCAGGCAAGGGCTTCAGAAACCCCCCTTCCTGGGATCCTTTCCCTTCTGTCTTACAAGGAGACCTGGGTTTAATATAACAGACTTAAGAAACCACTCTTTCTGAAACCCTTTTTATTCTAGTGGTTGCCGCCCTCCCCGCACTCCATGTGTAGCTGAAAGAAACTGAAAGCAAATATTTTTTGGCAGCCACTGTTCTGTTGCAGCCAAAAAAAATAGCGGTGGAGCCCATGCCATTACGAGCATCCAAACCAGCTGAACCAGCTGAAGATCATTTTTACAAACAGATCCATGCACAACCCTAGTAGATATCATGGGTGATTTTGTTGTATCTTTATTTTTTTTAGTATTATTATTCCTTCCTCCATTTTTAATGCTTGTGGGATTGTGAGAAGAAACTAAAGCCATATTGCTGCATTTTGGGTTTTTAAGTATTTATTTGGATGATTTCTAGATGATTTTAACCTGATTTTTTTAATGGAAGGGGTCTGGAATCTTTGGGGAGATTTGGAAAGGTTTCAAAAAGAAGTTACTACATAAAAACATTTTCTCTCCTTCGTTAAGGAGTACTGATTTAAAGACATATTCATGGTCAAACATAATATGACCCTCCCCTGCCCTTAAACTGCCATAGAAGTTGGTGAATTTTAAAGCTATAACTTGTGATAATCTGAAAACAATATGCAATACCCAAATTTGAGAACCTTGTAAGAATTCGTGCAAGATGATATTTCAGCAATAGACATGAATGATCTGTCTTGGTTTCTCAAGAACCTGACCTCTTATACCTCTTAGTATTAACACTGGGAAATACTTCTGAACTTGCTCTACACAGGTCCCAGTGAACAAGAGGTAGAAGTGGTCTTTGCAATCAGCAGGTGTCACAACACTCATAGTATACTTGTCTATTTTAGCAAAAGATATTTAATCTCACACGAAGGGAAGTTTACCACTGTTAAGTCAGTCTGCCTTTCAGACTTGATTTAGTGCTCTTAAAATGGTCACAAACATAGCATGTAATGAGATGAAACAAGAGAAACAATCCCTCTCATATTATCTTCTAGTGCTTTGGCTGATTTTTCAAGAGTGTGCTGGTACTACTGAATGCTTCATTGCAACAATAGAAGCAAGATGACGGCCTAGACAACCCAATTCTGTAGGGAAGGGAGAATTATCCTGTAGTCCTTCACAAAACCACTGCACTGTCTACATTCCTCAAAGACTTGAAAATATGGATGTTTAAATGTGCTTTCGAATAATTGACAGTTTTGTAATTTATTACTGCCCAGTTCTAATTGTCTACTGTCCTGATTTACTCCCACTTTACTCCCACCTCTGACCCTATTATCCTGCATTTTGCACATGCCCTGCCCCTCCCTTGCAATTTTAATAGTCCTACTTCTCAGTTTTTGATGCTCACTGATTTATTTATCTTATTTTATTTTAGCGCTTAACTGTTTTAATTTTATATCTCTTACTTGGTTTTCTGGGCTCAGTCCCCATGTAAGTCACCCCGAGCCCCTTCAGGGAGATGGAGGCGAGTTATAAGAATAAAGTTGTTGTTGTTGTTATCTATGGTACTATGGTTTCACTAACATTCATGACACGGCCAAATGACTCAAAGGAATTTAGGAGACAAAAATCCACATGCTGCCAGAAACATTTGCTTTGTTTTAAAAAGCACATTTCAGCCATTAACAGAGTTGGTTTTTCTCAGGGGCTACACTAAAAATACAAATAAAATTCCATTTAATACGCAAAACTAGCTATATTCTCTAAAAACATATTATGTACATGACATTATTCTACACAACACAGTGCTTGCACATACAGTTACATAGAAATTTCTGGAGTTGTGTAATACCCTCTCCAAAGAAATGGACCATTAAAGAAAGAGACTATCATCCCTGGATAACTATGCAGAAACCCAGGTTGCTAGGAAAGAGGAGAAAAGAACCAATGATTTCTCTGAAATTTATTACAAGGATATCTCATACAATCCTCCTAAATATGATTTTGCTTTATTATCATATTTTCCATAATGATCTTTATATTAAAGATTGTAAATTTAAATCTTTATTTAGACTTGTAGGCTCTAGTGATTTAAGTCTTAAAATCCATTCTATTCTAACTCTTTTTTCTTAAAAGTATATTTATTGCAATAATCTTTATATGCCACCATGAGGTTTCTTGTAGGACAGATTGAAGGTTTCTCCAGAACCCTGGTACACTGCACAGAATGCTGCCATGGACATACTGGTCTCATTCAGGAATTTTGTGAAAGAACAGCTGAGCTTACACTGTGGAAGAAAAACAAGTGAAAACACAGACATTACTCCAAATTGTTACTACTGACCTTTGTGCATTTTGAAAGATAAGGCAGGTATTACTGGGAGGTTTCTAAGCAAGGCAGATTCTAATTGTGTTAAAGTAGGTTCCCTGACTGGATATGCTTTGTATGTTTGTATGCATAGCTTCTGGATATTTCCTTCAGACCTTAATGCTCAGTGTACAAAGGTCTGACATTCATCCTCAGTGTGGAGGAGTAATGAACATGACCCTGACCTTCACTTGATATATTTGTTTCTTTTGAATGCCTAAAGTAAGCATAGGTGTGTGTCTGTATGTGTAGGATTCTGTTTCCCATCAAATCAAACTCTTAGTCTACTTGGCTCAGTCTTTTTAGATATGGAGTGGTAGGGTAGCAGCTCCCTTGCTAACAAAGCACCTTTCCTTAAACACTGACACAAGAACCTGGCCACTTGAAGACACAACACTATTCTCACATCTCTGTATTACATGTGAAGACCACAGAAGATGAGTGTTTGCAATGACTATTGCTTGTCTTCAAATCGAGGCACACTTTGTAATTTATAAGGAACTCCACATTATATCCAAGTGATATACAAGATAGTAATGTCTTCAGCAATGTCCGCTACATGTAATTATTCCTCCAATAAAGTCCAGGCCAATATGATATAGTATTTTCATTAGATAAAAAATAATTATTTCACTGATTCCAGTCTCCACTCAGCCATGAAACACATTGGATAATCCTGGTCCAATCACATCAGTTGAACTAAACTCGCAGGATTTTTATGAGAGAGACAGAAAGAAATCATAGCCATGGATGTATACTGCCTTGAAGGTGAGGAATACAAAGGCGGTCAAATAAATTGTCATATTTGTGGAAATGGAAGCTGTGTGAATATTTACACCTGCTTTCCCAGCTTGATGCTCTTGAGGTGAATTGGGACTGATGCCTTGGACTTCAAATCTCATCATGCCCTCTCAGCATGGCCAAAAGTCAAGAATACTGCAAGGTTGTTATTTAAATCTGAAGTGCACCAGATGTTTTTAATAAGGAATTGCCAGATTTAATGAGTAAAAATAATCTAATCACCAGCAATGTATGTGTATCCTAAATCATAATGTTTGTTCACGGGTTCTTCTTTCCCTTCCTCCAACAATGCTAAAACTTTATCATATCAGTGTTGCCTGCTGGGGATTTTCTTTTTAAAAAAAAGTATTAGTGCTTTGGGCATTAAAATCTAGTAGGCAAAGGCTCTGTCCTCCCTTGTCCCTGGCATGCTCTGTCCTTGGTCAAGTTGACCTTACAGAATGCCATGGCTATTTAAGGCTTGAGAAGATGAATTTGCATGAAAGCAAGCCAGACAATGGCCTGTCTATTTTTATTCCATCCGTACAATGCCAACAACATAAAGAAAAAGTGGGGAATAAGGTGTGTCAATGCCAAGCAAAGGCTCAAGAACTTGGCCTGATCTGGGTATGTCTGATTTGCTGCCATGTTCTTAATTAGGACATAAACACTGTCAAATCGTAACATTAGCATCCATAATTGGTCCAACAGAATGAGAGACTAATTGTCACATTAGCAGCCAGATTGCTTTTAGGCAGCATCACTGTTCAAAATGCAAAAACACTAATTATTATGATACAATGAATGACTAAAAGAAACAACAAACCCCAGGTTAATAAGAGAGAGCATTATATGAACTGCACTCTGTCAAAAGAGAAAGCAAAATGCTTGTAATCACGAGTGACTGTGAGAAAGTGCTTTGCTACTTTTCTTATGTGAGTATTTAGGCCAATTTTCATGGCTGAGAAGCATCACTGGCAGCATGTTGACTCTGATGTGCATTTTAACTGGCCAGGCAGCAGAGTGGTCATCATGTGGTTCTGTTCAGCCGCCAGATTTAATCTTTAAACAGCATTAAAAGGGGATGTAGGAGACTCTCACTTTATCACACATGGAAAACTGACCTGGCTAAAAAACAAAGCAGCTGTCTGATCACCTTGCTAAAATAACATACAATTAGACTTGTTCCTTGCCCAGGTTTTGATCATATGAACTATTTTTAAGAATAATAGCTGGAAGAGACCACATGGGCCATCTAGCCCAACCCCCTGCCATGCAGAAAAAGCAGAACCAAACTATCCCTGACAGATGGCCATCCAGCCTGTTTAAAAGCCTCCAAGGAAGAAACTTCCACCTCACTCTGATTCAGAGAGTTCCGCTGCTGAACAGCTCTCATGGTCAGAAAGTTCTTCCTAATGTTCAGGTGGATTCGCATTTCCTGTAATTTGAACCCATTGCTCTGGGTCCTACCACGTCATCACACAAGGACTTTGAGGCATCTTACAGGCAGGCCCACATTTCTGCCACCCACAGAATTCTGGGAAATGTATTTTAGGGCAAGATCTTTTGAATTCTCAGCTACAGAGGGCCTCACCTTGGAGACAAGGTTCTCGTTAGAAAACAAACCTGTTTCTTCTTCCTTATGACAGCCTTTCAAATATTTAAGCATGGCAATCATGTCTGCTCTCAACCTTCTCTTCTGGAGGCTAACATCCCCAGCTCTTTAAGCCGCTCCTCATAGGGCATGGTCTCCAGAGCTTTGATCATTTTAGTTGCCCTCCTATGGACACCTTCCAGCTTGTCAATATCTCTTTTAAACTGTGGTGCCCAGAATTGGACACAGTATTCCAGGTGCGGCCTGACCAAAGCAGATTGGAGGGCATCATGACTTTCCTTGATCGAAATGCATTGTATATTTAAGAGAGCCTCTTTGGTTTCATATAGGGGAAACAAAGTTCTGTAATTGGAAATATTTGCATCCTACAATCCTTTGGAGCCAAAGATCCTATTTAATCGTGACTATCTTAAGAGCCATTGCTACTTACTTTAGCTGGGCTGAGTCCCCTGTGATTTGGACATTTCTTGATCCCTTTGTTGCTAAACTGTTTGTTAGTAAGAGAGTTTTCTCTGCAGGGGGGCAAGAATTAGCACTGATGGTTACATGTTCTTTATTCACGTGATGGACTGCTTATTTGCTTTGTTCTGATAAAAATTTAATGGCCAGCACTCAAATTATGCTTGGATGCATCATCACTGACTTCCCTTTAGAGAACTCTAATGGTATTCGTAGTCCTGATCTGGATCCAGAATGAAAATTCTCCAGTGACCATTCAACTGCAGGAAAGTGGTAATTCAAGCTAAATATAAACAAAATTAGACAAAGCAAAATACTCACTGTAAGACAAGAGCCTGCTTTAAGATTACCTTTCCCTTCTGCTTGTGCCAGATTTTTGTTAAACATCAGTGGCTATAATCTCATTCATCCGTGGAAGTTGATCCAATTAAATATATTAAAATAATTATTTTGAACTACTCATTCTCTGGAACCAAAGTCGCAATAACTCATTCTTTCCATCAAACTATTAAATGTAAGAGATTTAATTCATCCCCACTGCACTGTATTGTATCTTCCATCTTGATTGCCTTGCTAGCCCACTCTTTGACATTTAAAAGCTGGATTCTTCGGAGGGCTGTTCTTTCTTATTCTACCTTCTTTGTGTATACGTTATTTCTTTTTAATAGATTGAAATAGCCTGCAGTTTATTATACCCTGAATATAATTCATGGCACGTTCTCTGTCATTATTTTACTAGGGCTAACATGTAGAATTATTAAGAATCCTCATTTGGTTCTTCAAAAAGACTCATCCAACTTTTCTTTGCATGCTTGGAGTTATGCTTTCCTGGGCTTTTCTATTCCCAGTAACACAAATCAGTTCATTACCTAATTAATACATATGGGGTCATGTAAATTCAGTGCTATCATCTAGAGTAGACCCTTAATTGTTGTGTTGCAGCTTTCACTTGGTTAGGAGATGTTATGACAAGCTTCTAATTGCCCATATCACTTATTATCACTACTCAATCTCTCACTAACAACCACTGAAACAACCCAAGAAATAATTCGGCAGTTTATCCACTGGGAGATTTGAAATTTGTCTCCCTTCTTATTTATTAATAGACCTAGTTTTTCCTCTAGTATCTTCGTTTCTCTTGGTACATTAAATCCCCTGATATTCCTTTCAAGCCTTACTGAGAAATGTGTCTTTGATTTAGCTACAGACCCAAATGTCTTTTCCTGTGACTTTTCTGATCTTGGAGCACTACATCTTAACTATGAAATGTGGCTGAAAGGGACGGTACTGCTTTTGGTATCTGTACATGTTCTCCCAGCTTTGTGGTATTCGCAAGATAAGTCACATTAAATAGATATTTAGCCAGTGCCACTTCTCCACCACAGTCTGTGTAAAACAAAACCATTGGTTATTTGGGGTTTTGTTTTGTTTGTTTTTTTTAAAAAAGACAACATAATGTATGGTTTTGTAGATTTAATAGTAACAAAATTATTGTAGAAGTATCTATTTCCACATAAAATACTATTTCTCCATATGTGGCCATCTGTCATGTCATAGAATCACAGAGTTGGAAGAAACCAGAGTTGGAAGATCTATCCAGTCCATGTCCCGGTCATCCAGGAAAAGAACGATCAAAGTACCCCTAACAGATGTCCATCCAGCCTTTGCTTAAAAAACTTCCAGAGAAGGAGACTCCACAACACTCCAAGGCAGCATATCCCACTGCCAAACAGCTCTTACTGTCAAGAAGTTCTTCCTAATGTTTAGGCAGAACATTTTTTTCATGCAATTTGAACCCACGGTGACATGCTATAGTTGCTAGAAAAGCAGAAAATAATTCTGCCTCCTCAATGTGGTCTCGTTTCACGTATTTAAACACGATTCTGTTCCCTCAGCCTTCTTTTCTCCAAGCCAAACATATCCAGCTTTTTCTTCAAAAATGAAGAAAAAAAGGAAACCTCTCACCCTATAAGATATTCTTGTTCTGTCCCCTCTCAATCTATTAGTGTATGTATCTATCTTCAGAGATGCCATTACAAATCCTAATCCTATTGGCCATATGGCACAGTGGCATTGCCAGGTTTGCTATATGCTCTCTGATTGGCTGGGATCATACTGTGAATAATACACTTTATGTATTACGCTTTATTTATATTCTGCTCTATCTCCCCAGAGGGATTCAGAGCAGATTACAGAACACATATAAGGGAAACATTCAATGCCTTTTACACAGCGACATTCACATCTGGCGTCTGGATTTTCCATGCCAAGGAGCCTGTTATCCATAGATATTTCTGATCTGTTGGCATGTTTTGCATATCTGCACGGGGCACCCTTTTACCTTTCCGCCAAGGAAGTACCTATTGATCTACTTGCATTGCATGCTTTTGAACTGCTAAGTTGACAGAAGCTAAGGCTGACAGTCAGGAGCTCACCTCAACTCGTGGCTTTGAACTGTCAGCCCTTCGGTCAACAGATTTCTTGCAGCTAGTGGTTTAACCCACTGTGCTACCATGGCCCGTAAGATGCCTCAAAGTTTTTAATGGTGTTTAATTACAGAAGAATAGATGAAAACAGACCTATGAAGAGTAGAGTTTGGAGAGACTCTTTTTCACATACACATGTGTGCACACACTCATACACAGAGCAATTTTGCATTGGAAAATTCAACTTCAGTGTAGACCTTGTGGTTTTACTGTTGCGTGTCTTCGTGTCATTTCTAATTTATGGTGACCTTTTTGGTGAACTTATTAGAAAGATTTCTTGGCAAGATTTGTTCAGAGGTTTGCTACCTTCTGAGGATGAGGGAATGTGAGGTCACTTAGTGTGTTTCCATGGCTGAGAGATGGTTCAAACCCAGATATTCACAGTCATAGTCCAGTATACAATTCACTTCACCACACAGGCATTAAGATTTACACCTTTTGCAACAGTGCACAGCGTTAGCTTTCTTTTTCTTCCTGGGAAACTTACGTTATTGTATCCTTTCAGCTTCTGAGGAAGCGCAGTGAATGTCCCCAAAATATCGGAGACAAATGTGTATTAGCAGTAAAGGTAGCAATTGATACCTAGGCTATAGCACTGTTCACAAAAGATAATCCTATTGCAGGATAACAGTGGATGATACAAGACATAACAAAGCAATCTCTCTCAGCTTTTCGTACTTTTTGCCGCCATGAGCCATCAAATAGCAATGCAAACTTGAATTCCTGCTCTGATGGTTCTTCCCTTACAGCAGACTTATCATCCATTACTCAGAACAAGATGTTCTGTATGTGTATAAGGTATTGGATATCACATCAGCATCTAGAAACACATTCGTGGAAATTGTAGAAGCTCTACAGTGGTATCTTTTCTTAAAGCCAAATATCTTGAAATCTATTCCTAAAAGAGAATTCTAAAAAAATGAAGTTCCCATCATTTTATTTTTCTAAAGTGAATAATCATCACAGCTATAGGAGATTACTGAACTGCAATCCCATCAGCCTTAAACAGAACAGCCAGTGATAAGAAATTAGAACTGCAATCTACTAACATCTTGGGAGCCAGAAATGTTTGTCTCTGTGGCAGAGCAATCTGAGCTTCCAGTGTAAAAATGCCCACGACTGCTATAGTTCCATCTTGTTTTTTGATCTTTTGACCCTCCCAAGGTAAATAGATTAGACTCATGGCTCCTCCTGATAACATGAGCAAGTGAGTAGATTCCTGTGGGTGCCAGCTACTTTTAAATTACCTCATCTCAATCTGCAAGATAGTCCACTATTACAAGTCTTTAATGATGTCTAAGGAGTCTGATCCAATGGGCATAACCAGATGAAGCAGCAGATCAAGGATTATAATGCTTACATTGGATGAAGGATTGACAGCAGAGCAATCTCATGAGAGCTTGGACGTAAATAGTTTTTGTTAGTTATTTATGTGCAATTCTGTTTTGATAAAGATGTATAGTAACTTGTACATTACACTATACTCCTTTTGAGATCTAACTGGAACTAAATATATATATTTAAAATTATGGGGAGGGGCAGGGGGTCTCATTCAACAGTAGAAGAATACCAATAGTTCCAAGTGCTAGCTCATATTGTATATCAAACTGTTGCTTCAATTTTTGGTAATATGAAGTAAATGGAAAGAGAATGTATTTTCTATCACAAGTCAGTGGCTTACAGCATTCAAACATGAGGGTTGTTTTAGAAGTTAACAGCAATTATTTACTTCACTTGTATTCAACTGTATACAAAAGAAAACAACTGAACTCAAGATAAAGGTATAATGAAATACATAAATAATGCCTGTCATTTACCATGAAAGGCACAAAAGGCTTTTCCTGTATTAAAATTTTAATCCTGCCCAAACAACACATTAAATGTTAAATTCTGTGTTATGATAATACTGGAATCCTTAGGTTTGTATCATGTGGATATAAACAGGCTTGGATATACATCCCAACACACTAGCAATAATTATTCCATATAGTAAGTGCAATTTTCATGTAATGGAAGAAAAAGTTATCCTGATTTGTGTTTGTATACTTGCAATTATGGATAATTTCCTGTAACGATATGGCAATACACAACAGAATAAAACCACTGGAATTATGTAGAGAGCATGTCTGCACTGTAAAATCATGCACACTAACTACACATAGCAAGAAACATTGATTGATTTTAGTCAGAATGAGCAGCCACGAGAGGTGATTACTTTTCATCTACCACATAATTGTTATGTTTAAGCTTTTCCTGATCCTGAACCATTAAAGTTAATGACAACAATGCCATTGTCTTCAATTAAGGTAGCAGCAGCCCTCTAAGGAACAATTTAGTCACCCATTGAGAAGTACAGTCTCAGTGGCTTCATTGGAACTACACAAACAAAAGAATTCACAGGTCACTGGTTTTATGAAGGGCACTTGTCATCTGGAAGACAATACATTTTTGGAACCCAAATAACACAATGCACTCCAAGCACTAGGCTAACTGATAGTATCAGAAGGCCACAGATATTGTAAGACAATCAGAAATAGGAAGTATTTTGGGGGTTAGAATTTTAGCCCAGTTGTGATCCTACATCATAGAAGACCTTTCTCCCTGCCTCCGGGCCCCTGTTTTTACTTGGAAATGAATAATCATGGATTATCACCAGGTTACCTATTTCCTTTGCTTTTCTTTTGGTTGTGGGGGTGGAAGGAAGGAACTACCTTCACATTGGTCAAATTTGCTCCGATTTCAGGTTTATTTGAAGTAAACATTTAGATTAGTAGTTTGAATTTGTTAGAGGTTCTATAACATGCTTTCCTAATAGGGATAATCACAACTGGGAAATGCGTGGGTAACAACAACAGACCTGTAAACTGTACATAATAATATAGGAACACTTTATTATACAGTGTCCAAGTAACACAGGGACAGAACAACTTCTTTGGTGAGGAAACATTTCATTTTGATGGTGGATACATGGTAGCTGGCTTGAGCAATTCTGTTGGAGGTACTCACAGATGTTGCTGTGCCTCCTTCTGATGGGGTGGCAGACACAGCCAGAGCCACATGTTTGTGTGTTTGGGAAATGTACTTATTTTATTTATTTACAGCATTTATATTTTGCCCTTCTCACCCCAAAGGGGACTCAGGGCGGATCACATCACACATACAGGCAAACATTCAATGCCTTTTAACATAGAACAAAGACAAGACAAACATAGGCTCCGAGCGGGCCTCGAACTCATGACCTCCTGGTCAGAGTGATTCATTGCAGCTGGTTGCAGCTGGCTTGCTCTCCCGCCTGCGCCACAGTCCGGGCCCATCCATGCTCTCCAACATTTCACAGATGGAGACTAGTATATGTGTAGCCAAACATATCAGAATGTAGGCAAAATGTCAAATGTTATTACTGAGGAAGAACAGATAACCTAGGAGAGGCTGCAGTTGTTTGCTTTTCCTGAGTTTGCTGGGAAAGACAAGATTCTGCCCTCTCCTTCCTGCCAGGTTAATTGAATGCAAACCAATTCTGCTCTTTCAACTGGATTTGCAGCAGTTGAACTGAGTGAGGACTAAGGGAGAAAATAAGAAGAGAGATAAACTGGAATATTTTAAATCAGCTGAAAATTTGAAACATGAGATGATTGCCTGCCATATTGAAATAGTTGGGGGTGGGCACACTGTTGCACACTAGAACAGTCCCAGCTATTCCTGTTTTACAGTCAGTCCCTAAGGAAAAGCTGGAGTGACAGCCAATGTAATAGTTGGAAGTAGCCACTGGAGACATCTTGCCAAAGACCTCTCTCCATGAGGTACCTGAGTGTCCCTGTTCATTTTGGTTTTCATCAGTAATGGACTGTGATAGCAGATGAGGGAAAACAAACAGAAACTTAATCCAGACAAGGCAGCGGGTCTTCCCATAGCTGCCCCGAGACTGTAGAGAGGCCAGGACAGGCCCCTCCCTGTTGTCATTCTGATGGAAGGCAAAACCCTCTTTATTCAAATAGGCTTTTAATAAAGAAAACCTTCAAATAATGGGCTGAGAGTGCTGTATTGTTTAAAACTGTACTGTTTTTAATAGCTTTTTAATCTTTTAAATTACATTTTGTTCTTTTTACTAGAGACTTGAAGTGTTTTAATATTTTAATTCTATTTTAATGTTCACTTTCTTGCATGTTGTTAACTGTATGGCTCTTTTAAACTGTAAACTACATTGAGTCCTGATTCTGGGAAGAAGGTAGGATACAAAAGAGTAACAAGAACAATGATGTTAGTGTCAATTAGGCCTCCAAAAGACAAGCGTGGCCCTCAATTGGATCACAACAGCTGAGAAGACCCATTCCCTCCCACTTTGTATTGCTCCCACTGGTATCACACAATGGATGACTTCTGCTGCACACCTTAATCATCAGATAGGTGTATATATAAGGAAAGGTGCTATGAAAGTCTAAAATATCAAGGTCCCACTGGCCTCTTGAATTCAGACAGACTGAGCTATTGGTAACTAGCAGTCTCTGCAGCTACTTGAAGAAACTGTCCAAAATTTCACTGATGAAAACTAGAACATGTGGAGTCAAACAACATGAGAGTGCAGTCAAGATGACAAAAGTCCTTAATGAGGAAGAACATATAAGTTAGGTGGGGCAGCAGCAGTTTGCTTTTGCCTGATTCTATTTCTTTCCTAGAGTAGTCCAACCACTGGCATCTTCATGACTTGACACCTTTACATGCAACTGCCATTAGAAGACCAGAGGTGATAATTACAGGCAGTTCCCGAGTTACAAACATTTGACTTACAAATGACTCATAGTTAAGAATAGGGGTGAGACAACAGGAAGTGAGAGAAATCTACCCCTGGGAAGAGTAATTCATTCCTGGAAGAGTTATCATGGGGAGAAGGTGTCCCATGGAAGCTTTATCACCAATCCTTGTTACCACTACAAGCCAATTTTTTTCAAAAACTTCTGTCACAGGGACAGAAAGTGAGGAGAAATCTTCTGAACAGAGGCACAGACAGCAAAGGAAACACCACAGGGTGTTAACCCTTCCCTATGTTATCAATAGAGTTACACTTTAAAATGCACCTGTTCTAATCTACAAATTCAACTTAAGAACAAACCTACACAACCTATCTGGTTCATAACATGGGGACTGCCTATAATTGAAAAACTAGGGTTGGGTTTTTGTTTTGTTTTTTTGCTTGCATACCTTTATTTGCTTTTTGAAACCTAAAAGCAAGTACTTCTCCAGTGGAACCAAGTGAAATGGAAAGCAGAATCCTATTGCAACTCTCTGTGCAAGATTGCTATCAGCAAAGTGACAGGCACCAAAGAGTGTTGAAATGAAAGCAGTAACAATACCAACCTCATAACAGTCAGGTTGGCAGATACAATATCAAATGAATGAATAAATACATTAAGTAAACACTTTACAGATACACATTAACAACCTTTTTGGCCACAAGAACCGCATAACATAAAACTAAAAGCAGACCACTTAATGCATTTCTAAAGTAAATGAACATGAAAATACTTTTATTTAACAGACACCAAACCCCTATATTATATCCAGCGATATACTGCTTTCCTCCAGTAGTCTAATATATCATGGTTTGTGATTTAGGCATGTATAAAAAGCAGGGTGAAAATCTGTTTCTCGTTGGCCTTTTCCCAAGGCCAAGATACTTTGTATCATTTTAATTAACTGAATTGTATTCTATTTTACTGTTAAATGGTTTTGCAGTTTTCTTAATTCCACGATGCCTTGGGTGGGTTTCATTTTTAAAGGTGAGCTAGAATAATGTCAAATAAAATAAATTAAAATAATAATGTTCTAACTGGTCAACAACTAAAAGCCACTATCATGCACACATCAAGGGAAAAGGTAATAAACATTAAAAATTGGACAAACCCACAGTCTCAAGCTTTCAATCTCTGTTAATACTCTGCGTATTATCACAACCTGGAAGTCTAAATGAATTGAAATTGTTTTACATTATATATATCAACTTTACTGCTGATTCTTCAGTTTCTTGGTGAACACAGTATCTCTCTCTGTATGAATCTCCCAGTAGAGCGAAACCACCATTGGGGAGATATGTGGAGGCATGTGGAACTTGGTTCCCCTAGATGTGCAGCTCCAATAATAATGTATATGGGATACCGCCTGTGGGATTATGGAACTTTTAAGTACCGTATGCACAGTTTACATCCATTTCTTCTCTGCCTGATGCAATGTGTTCTAGGAAATAGAGGCTATACAAGGAAACACAGACTGACAGTGTCTGCCTGAACAGCAAATCAGGCCCAATTGTACCTGATCCCACTGTCCAGATTGCCTCAAGCCCTAGGATACACTTCAGAGTCAAGGGATACTCCAGAGTATTCCCCAACTTTGCCAAAAGTGGGGCAAAGCTGGTTTAATGCAAAAATAATAATAATGAAATTCTCACTGGAAACTGCTGTGCCTTATAGGGAAGCCAGAAATCACTCATGGCGAGTACAAGGTTTTCAGCCAATGTAAATAAGCCTCTGTTTCAATTTAATCTGTGTTCAGGTGATGTCAGGATCAGATACACAAGGTGTGATCCAGAACTGTCATCGGCCAAGTGGAAGCGACATCAGGCCAGGGATTAGTTCGGGGCCAGGTAGCCAAAGATTAGAGAAGGTAAGGATAGCGGATATGGCCCAAGAAAAGCATGTGGTAGGATTCTGGTTAGCAGCATAAATGAAGTGAGACGAGGAAGTCCTAAATGCTGTAGGGATCATTAAAAATGGGTTGCATTGATTAGGCAGCCAAACCTAGGGATATGTTTTTCTCATGCTGATATTTTGAAGCATTATGAATCCGGGGAACTATTTCCTCTAATGGCAAGCTGTTTTAGGTAGAGGGGGTAAAACACTTTAGCCATATTTCCAGAACCCTTAGTCTCAATCTGCTGGTGCCTTGAACATTATTCACCAATAGATCTCCTTCCTGCCTTTTTAATAATTTCAGATGATCAGCAGAATCATAGAAAGCAAACAGAACATAAAGAGTACAGTCCTACCAATAGAGCACTAGAAGGCTGTATATGAATAAATAAAAATTAGTTGGATTTGCTAAATTTCTTTCAGATGAACTTCACATGCTGTGATATGAATTGAGTTACAGTCATGACTAATAGCAATTTCCTAGTCAAATTTATGAAGTGTATTTGGCAGTTAAGTTCACAAAAATTATTTTTCATTATAGCATACTTTTGAGGAGCATGGCCTGATAATCAACAAGTAAAATTCTTATCTTTTGTGCTCTTGTTGTTATGCCTTCCATAGTACAGACTGATTTTGGACACAAATGAATCGATCCCAGGGCAAATCAAGCTCAAACTGTCCCTAAGAGTCAAGACAACTAAACGGAGACTGCCATACTTTGGCATACTTTTGAAAAAGCATGATACTAGAAAGCATTAATGTTTGGTTTTGGTAGAAGGCAACAGGAAAAGAGGAAGACCACATATCAGATGGATAAAGTCAATCAGGAAATCCAAGTCCCTGAATTTGCAGGACTGCTGATAATATAATGATTTGGAAGTTTCTTCATTCATAGGGTTGTCATAAGGTGAAGTAGACTTGATTGCAATTAACAACAACAAAAATACTGTTCTTTATTTTACTTTCTGTCTTAGTAATATATATCTACCACATGTCTGGTATGAAGAACATGTTATCATCCTAGTATTTCTAATTGCAAATCCCATTTCCCCTAGCTAGTATAGTGAGTTGAGATGATGGAAATTGGATTCTGGCAACATCTGTAGTGACCCACATTCCTCATACCTGATATACACCAATAGGACTACAATAAAAAGACTAGCGATCCAAATTTCCATTAATGTACCTGCTGAATACTTCCATGGCATGCAAGAGGCACAGGAGCCTGGCTGTCAGTAAGAGTAGTCAGGGACAGTCCAGGATTTAACACTGAAGACATTTCAGTAAATAGAAGCAAGCAAGCCAATTCCAATGTCCATTCCAATATACCTATATTTACTGCAAGTCCAGGGCCAATATCTAAGGAGTAGTCCAAGGTTCAAAGCCCAGGTCTGATGTACAAACCTAGTCCAAGGGCATGAAAGATTCACAGCTGCAACACCAAACAATGATTGTCTCCAACAGTCAACTGTTCCAAACACCAGCCTTTTATGCAGCTCCTGACAAACCTTTGCAGCTGCTATTTTCTTCTTGCAGCCAATCGATTAGACAGTCACAACTGGATGACATTGTTCCTGAGCTGGAGCTGGGCAGGGGGCGAGCCAATGCTTATTCTTCCTCCTCCTTCTGATTTGGCTCCGGTGCTTACATTCCTGGAAAGGTCTGTTTCTGCTCAGACTTAGTAGCATCAGGCTGTTCCTCTTCTTGAGGCTCAGATTCTGGTGCTCGGAGGAAACCCTCCTCATCCAGCCCCATGGTCCTGACACTGGCAAAGGGAAAGGAATGGGAAACACACTGGAAAACTTGATCATGGAATCAATATTTAGAACTCACGTCTAGTGAACTCTATTTTTCTCCTTCCACAAACCAGTTTCAGTTTCAAACAGATGTGATTTTTATATGCCTTCAAGATGAATACAACTTATGGTGACACTATCAGAGGGTTCCCATAGCAAGATTTATTCAGAGAAGGCTTGCCATTGCCTTCCTCCAAGGTTGAGAACATGCAACTTATCCAATGGTTTCCACAGCTGAGTGGGGATTCATTCATCCTCTGTCACATGGAACCTTAGTGCAGTTATTCAAACAACTATACCATGCTGGGTCTTGCCAACCATGGAGATTGTCTCGAATTGTATGTATTCATTTGTTAAAACGCCTTTTGATTTAAAATAGCCAGCCTTGTTTACATAGTATATTGAAAGCTTTACAAATTAGAACTATTGCATAAACTCACAGCATCAAACTAATGAAAGCAGTAGAAAACAAACTAAACAAACAAAATAAGTGGAAGCACCATTGAGTTCTTAATTAAGCAGTCAGCGCACCCCCAAAGCTCTCTGGGAAAGAACATCTTTTTGATGAAAGGCAGAAAGACAATGTTGAGTGTTCATCCTTTTGCATCATTGGCATAATCAGCACCCATCACTGAAAAAAAGAGGTTTTTTTCCTGATTAGAAGGTACTTCTTTTAGGCATACTAGGATCTCCACAACGTAAAGCAACAACAATAAATGAATTAGAGAACTGCACAATAGCACTAATCACCAGATGACTGAATGGGGTAAGTTGGGTGGCAAAGATTCAAACTGAGATCATGAGTCTCTGTAATTTGGCTGGAAATAAAATTGATGTATTGGCCTGCATTGTACCTCCTACATTAAGAATGCTTTACAAATAAAGCCCACCTTTATATTATTTATAACAGCAAGGGAATTAACTACATGTTAGTGTGAAAGTCACCCCAGTACAGATGCTATTAATCTTCGCTGGACAAGAAAAACTACACACATGTGACCTTCCATGAAGCCTTCTGCCAAAGGGGATAAGAATTACGTTTCCGTTTCCCAAGAGATCTAGGCAGAACTTTCCTATAAGTCCAGAATGCAATAGCCAAGAGATATCTAGTAGTCTCAGGTATGTGTATGTTGACATTTCACTTGGTATACCAGTTTCAGCAATAAGAAACAAATTATTCAAAAATAACAACTGATTTTGCACTGGGAAAAGCTTCAAACACAACTTCTGGAGGGTCAATCCATTATTTTTAATTGATAGAAAATCATTAGTTGATGTAAAAAAAATCTCATTGGTTTATCTTGACTCATAATACATGTTGTAAATGTATGTATGTTTGCCTGTAATGTTTAATTGGAGTGAAAAGAAAAAAAAAACAACAACAAAACTATTCTTCTTTCTTTCCTTCTTCCCAACCAGTTGGAATCCACTTGCTAACTCATGCAAGATCGTCTAGATGATTTCTCTCTCCTCTTTTTTTCTCCAGTGGTAGTGCAAGGTGAAATGAAGAGATGAATATTTCTTCTTTCACAGCAACTTGTAATTTGTCTGGACAAATAGATCTAAGAAATATATTTTATCTAATGGCTACTGAGGTTGCCAGTAGCTCATGGAGAAAGCACAGTAAATCGCAGCTGGTGGCTTTTGTGTCAACATAGCAATATATCTGCACCAGAATTTGGTTTATGCTCCATAGGGGGCCATTGGAGCTACTTTTTTCATGTCAGGAGCAACTTGAGAAACTGCAAGTCATTTCTGGTGTGAAAGAATTGGCTGTCTGCAAGAACGTTGCCCAGGGAATGCCCAGATGTTTTTGATGTTTTTACCATCCTTGTGGGAAGCTTCTCTCATATCCCTGCATGGAGCTGGAGTTGATAGAGGGAGCTCATCCCTCTCTCCGCTCTCCCTGGGTTGGATTCAAACCGGCAATCTTCAGGTCAGCAACCCAACTTTCAAGTCATCAGTCCTACCGGCACAATTCACTGTGCCATCGGAGGCTCTATTGAATCTGCTGAATTCCATTCATGAACTACATCTAGCACCTTGGATAGTTCCTTCTAATGTTGGTTTAAAACCTGTCCCTTGAGACTACATTCCCTAAGCTAGTTGCTCCTGGCATACTGCATTATATTGCTTATGGGGGAGACGTACTTCTCTTCTTTCTTCTCTTCCTCCTAAGAAAGAAAGGGAGAATATAATAATTGGTGGACATGTTGATAAGAATTTAGGGGTTGTGCTAGATGCAAAAAAAAGGATCTAGTCCTCATAGATAATTTTGTGAGAAGGAGGACAGCTTTGGTATTTTTCTCCACAAGCATTCCAACAGAAGTTTTGGACAGAAACAGAATTTGCATGAACACAGGAGAATTGTGGCTAAGCTCCACCAAACTCAGGGTATTTAACATCCGAATTGAGAGATGATGATGACAATGGCAATGATTGTCATCATCTTTATATCCTAACTTTTTTCCAACTAGGACTCAAGGTGGCCCACAAAGGTTAAAACAAATAACAACTTTAAAGTTCATATCATACACAAATTAAAATATAATATAACGATAGACTTAAAAGCAAGACCACTAAAAAAATATTAGCAGAGAATAGAGCACATCCTGGAATGACATTTAATCCTTGTGTGATCAGTCATTAAAAGCCTACCAGAAACAAAAAATTCTTTATATCCCTACAAAAGGATGGGGAGGAAGAGGCTGGTCTATCCTTTCTAGGTAGGAGTTCCAGAACTTGGGAGCAGCCACAAAGAAGGCCCTCTCCTGTGTTCATCCCCACATGGTTGAAATATGCACCACAGAGCCATCTGATGCATCATACAGGTTTCTGAGATCTATATAACCATCTCAGGTTATATAGAAAACTGACCAAACTCAAAGTGTTGCAAGAGAATGGCTTCTAGACTCATATACAGCCTTGCTTCCCAGTACTAGATGTTGATAGGATTGGGCTACACTACAGTTAAGGCTTTGAGATGTCTTTGAAATGGAATTTAAAGACAGGTCAGCAACAGCTTTGATGGGTTAAGAACCCTTGGTTTGGCTCCGTTTCTTTCCCTTTCCTTTCTTTTTTGAGATCTCATCTTGTGAGTGCTCCCTCTTGCCTAGCGTGTGGAGTGCAGGCCAGTGATCACTAAAGACAGTGTTCTTTCCAAATGTGCTATTATACCGAAGGGGTCTGGAGTGGAGGAGAAAGAGGTGGAAGGCACCAGAAACATTGGGGAGGGAAGTGGGAGGTAGAATGTTTCAAGAAAGGAGACACCCTTTGCTACTGTCAATATTGGTGCAAGTATCATGCCCCCAGGAAAGGAAGGAGGACTTGCTACCAATTGGCTAACAAGTTGCAAACCCAGAACATCATGTCACATGCTGCTTTAATTTTATATGAACCACAAAATCATTTCAAAAGGCCATTACAAGTAATGATGTAGCCTCTCTGGCATATCTACCTCCTCCATTCCTGCCCAAGTAACTCAGCTGAGCAAAACAGGGAGGCAGAGAAGGGGAAATACAAGGAAGATATGTGAAAGGCTCACCACAGATAGAATGGAGCCAGGACTCAAAAGGGTAATGTGACTTGCCTTTTTGATTACTCTGACCAACACACATTTTGGTACCTCAAATGTTAGACCTGATGCTGGGTATATTAGGCCTGCTGGTTCCAAAACAGCAGCAGTTTTTCCCTATCAGCAGTAGTTTTTGAGATACAGAACATAATATTATTGTTATCATATTTATATTTATATATACCCCATTTTACATCTCCCAAGGAAGACTCAAAACAGATTAACATAAAAGCATTAGAATACAATTTAAAATACACAAAGATGCAAACATTAAAACAGAATGAAAATATGCAAACATAAAAGCAAAAATATATACAAACAGTATTAAAAATTCACAGTTAAAACCTATTAAAACATATTCATATGTCACATCTGCCTGCTCACATGTAGCATATGACAATAATATGTGCCATTTTCTGAATCAGTGCCCCAAAAACCCCCAGGAACAGGCCTAAAAACTAAAACATTGAGAATGTGTTTGTTGTTATTGACCCGTGTTATCAGAGATTCAGATTTTTAACTATCACCTTCCCTGTTTACTCTGAGTGAGTTTCACATTTCACAATTATTGGGAAAGAAATGGACTTTCTCACCAACAATATATGTTAATGAGCTGCCCCTATGACTTGGAATGACAACCTATTAATTTTACAAAGATTTGCTTCTATGGAGATGACTCTGGAACTCAGTTTATTGGATCAAGACAGCTGGCTGCAATTAGATTCTCCTTGCTGGCAGTAGCTGTGGAAATTGTCACGGTGGGCATCTGCTCTTCAACATTTCCCATTTCCTCATGGTGTCCTCAAATACTTCTTGTCTTCAGCCATGCTCAGTCTTAGCAAATTGCTCCAGGCAAGTTAACTCCCAAGGGACCAGGCAAAGGCATTGAAACTCCTAGGCCTAGATTGACAGCAATCAGGCCTCAATACACCTTTGAATCATGGAAGCTCACCTTCCTCTATGCTTGCTATTTCTACTTTCTGAAATACAGGCTGGGCACCACTTATCTGGAATTCCAAAATACTAAAAAAAAATCTGAAATTGTACACATAGATGGCTGAGAGAGTGGCATCTTTGCTTACTGACAGTTCAATGTTCACAAACTTTGTTTCATATACATAATTATTAAAAATATTCTAACATTAGCTTTAAGCCCATCTTGAAATCTCTTTTCCTGTCAGCCAACATTCATTTGGCTGCTTTGGGAGACGGTGATCAGACATCTGGACAACGTGGCCAATCCGGAGTTGATGGTGTAGGAACATCACTTCAATGCTTGTGGTTTTTGCTTCTTCCAGAACGCTGACATTTGTCTGTCTGTCTTCCCAAGACATTTGTAGGATTTTTTGGAGGCAACGCTGATGGAATTGTTCCTGGAGTTGAGTGTGGCGTCTGAAGACAGTCCAGGTTTTGCAGGTGTATAAAAGGGTTGGGAGGACAATAGCTTTATAAACAAGCACCTTGGTATCGCTACAGATGTCCTGATCCTTAATTACTCTCTGCTTCATTCAGTGGCATAGACACTGAGAACTGGGAAGCCCTGGGCCTTGAGTGCTCTAGCTGGAGGTCAGCTGTGACCAGCTGTGCTGTGGAACTCAAAGAGGCACGAATGGAGGGTGAAAGAGAAATGTGCCAAGAGAAAGGTATGTCAAGCCAACCCTGATCGGGATTGCCTTCCACCTGGAAACAGATGCCCTCACTGCGGAAGAACATGCAGGTCAAGAATACTCACTGCCAAAACACTACAATTGGAAGGTAATCATACTTGGACAACAAGGGATCGCCTAAGTAAAGTATTAAAATATTATGTATAAAATTTACCATCAATCCATGTGTATATGAAACATCAACGAATTCCAAATTTTGACTTGGGTTTCATCTCCAAGATACTGGTATCTCATTATATACATGTACGCAAATCTCCCTGTGGGGAAATGGAGGCGGGATATAAAAATAAAATTATTATTATTATTATTATTATTATTATTATTATTATTATTTGTTTTGGGGTGTTAGGTAATATCATTTAGTCAAATGACAGTATTTATTAGAAAAAAGCCAGTCTTGGATATCATTGGTTATGAATGCTTCCAGTAGAAAATACTTAATAATGTGGGTGAACTACAATTCCCAGAATCATGGGTCAATCCTCACCAAACCAGGCCTGTAGGAACAGTTGGCCATGTTGGGTTTGTTTGGCAAGCTTGGTCCAGATTCGACATTGCCTAGGTTCAGTGCTCTCTGGATGAGGGTGAGCTACAGCTCCCAAAATCAAGGTCACTTCCCAGAAACCCATGCAGTATGTTCTGGTGGTCATGAGGCTTCTTTGTGCCAAGTTTGATTCCGGTCTATTGTCAGTGGGGATCACAGATGCAGGATGAACTACAACTTCCATCCTGTGAAGTCAGTCTCAGATTCCCCTACTGCAGGTATGGGCCAGATGCGGCCCCTCGGGCTCTTTTCTCAGGCCCTCCTCTCTCACACTATTCTATCCTTCCTTCTCTTGTTCCTTACTCCTTCCCTCCCTACCTCCTTTCCTTCCACCTTTCATCCTTTCTTCCCTCTTTCCTCCCTCCTTCCTTCTCTTTTCCCTTCCTTTCTTCCTCCCTTCTTTCCCTTTTGTCTTTCCTTCCTTCTCTCTTTCCTCCATCCCTCCCTCCATCCCCTTCCTTCCTTCTTTCCTTCTTTCTCTTTTTCCTTCCTCCTTTCCTCCTGGGGAATGTTTAGCTGGGAGAAGAGAAGCTAGAGATGGAACATGAAGGGGAAAACGGCTTTTCTGCTGCTCTAGAGACAAGGACACATGGGAGCAATAGGTTGAAAAGATGAGGAAGAACTTCCTGGAGAGCGGTACAGGCTGCCTGGGAGTGTGGTGGGGTCTCCTTCTCTGGAAGCTTTTCCGCAGAGGCTGTCTATCAGGACTGCTTTGATTGTGCCTTCCTGCATGGCAGGGGGTTGGACTGGATGGCCCTTGGGGGTCTTTTCCAGCTCTAGGATTCTATATCAGGAGTAGGCAATACAGGGTCTAATGCATACACCTTTTCTTTCCTGTCCACCATCTGATCCTGACCAAGGCCAACCTCTTTGAGATCCAGGCGTTTCCCGTTTTCTCTTCATTTTCTGCCTCCTAAAGAGAACAGAAAGGGGAGGAAAGGGCAGAGAGGGGACTTGGGGAGAACCCTCTCCTTCCCCACCCACCCACCCCACTCTGGCGGCCCCCAAGTTAGGAAGTTTGTCCAAGCCTGACCTCCAGAGTGTTCAGTTGCTGATCAATTCCTCTGTTTGCTGTGTGCCATAGGAAATGGTTAAGGGAGAGGCAGTGGGTGGGGGCATGAAAATTACATACCAATGGAAAGAGAAAGGAACCCTGGGAAGGTGTCTTTGGTGGAGGAAAAACAGAAAATACAGGAGGAAATTGTCCCTGTATGAAAGCCTTCACTATGGGATTTGTGGAGGACATTGGCAGGGCTCTTGGACATATTCATGGCGCTCACTATAAACTGCAATGTCAGTGGACGGAGGGACATGGGTTTCTCCTGCTTAGTTGGAACTATAGCCTTGTTGTGGAGCTGGGACTCGGTGTGAGTGGACATCCGTGCCACATACATACATACACATTTCAGTTTTATTATGTGTATAGAAGATAGATAGATTTCCAGATCTGTTTCTTCCTTCCACTGTGCGGAAGTGCTAGTCTTCACAGTCTTGCTTTATTGTACTTTTGTCTTGCACATTAGCCAGGGTCTCTCTCTCTCCCCCCCCCCCCCCTTTCCTCCTCCACTCTCCTCGGTGGTGATTTATATTTTGTTACAGGCAATAACGGAGGTGGTGAATTAAAGGCCTCCCAGACACAGCTTGTACTATTTCACACCAATGGGCTTCTTCTTCTCCTCCTCCTCCTTTTAAAGAAGCCTCCTTTTGCTCGATCTGCTTAATCTTTTAATGCATAATTAGGGAAAGTGCATGATTGCAAATTCGCCTCCAAGGACTCTTTTCTTTTCTCTCTCTCTCATTTGCCTAAAACAGGCAGCCTGTTCTGCCATCAGTGAAATGGAAAGAAAGAGAGAGAGAAAGGAGAAAGAGAAAGTGGAGAAGAAAGAGATTGAAAGCGGAGAGAGAGAGTAAGACATAGGGGCAGAGAAGGAGAGAGAAGGGAACCACTGCCCACACTGCTGATGAAGAAACACAACCTACAAACTATCTACAGACCCACTAAGAAAATCCATCAAATGCTACGTTCAGCCAAGGACAAGAGGGATGCTCTCAACTCTGCAGGAGTCTACATATACCATGCAGCTGTGGACAAGCCTACACAGGGACCACCAAACGCAGCAGCATTGCCCAAATACGAATCAAGGAACATGAAAGGCATTGCAGACTGATTCAACCAGAGAAGTCAGCCATAGCAGAGCACTGGATGAACCAACCTGGACACAGTGTATCATTGGAGAGCACAGAAATGTTGGACCATTCTGACAACCACCAGTCAGACTACACAAGCATGTGGACAATTTGTTCATGAAAATGAACAAAATCTGCCTACAAGTATTAAAAAATCTAAAAACAGGACAGTAAATCAAGAACAACGCTCTGAAAAAAGGGGAATTCCAGACATGAATCAACCAGGGCCAGCTAACACCGCCCATCAAAGGATTCCCCCAGGCAGGAAACAGCTAGCCTTTGAAGCTGCAAGGCTTTTCAATGCGAATCAAGGTGGCCAATTGCAACATTCCGACTTGCCTCCAACAGACAAGAGTTCTGGACCTTCCACAGATATCTCAACCTCCCTTGCCTAGTTTCCAATATACCTCACAACCTCTGAGGATGCCTGCCATAGATGTGGGCGAAACGCCAGGAGAGAATGTTTCTGGAACATGGCCATACTGCCCCGGAAAATTCACAGTAACCCAGGAGAGAGAGATTGAGATTGAGAGAGGAGGTGATTGAAAGAGAGAACGAGAAAACGGATGGCAGGAAAGGGAAGAGGTAGAGGGAGAAAAGAGAGATACTGAAAGAGAGAGGGAACGGAGAGAGAGAGCGCGAAAAAGAGAAGGAAAGACAGACATATATATATATAGAGAGAGAGAGAGACAGAACATGAGGGAGAGACTGACAGAGAGAGGGTTGGGGAGGACACGCAGACACACAGGGAGAACGCACGGGCGCGCGGGTAGAAGGAAGGCGCCTCAGCCGCGTTTTCTCAATGGTCTCCCCTCCTTCTCCCGCCCAGCAAACCCCCTTCTCCTGCCCCGCCTCCCAGGGCTAATTTGCATAATAAATCCCCCTCCGAAGCGGCCATTGGCTGCCGCGAGCCGCGCTCGCGCGTGATGTCAGCGCTCCCCGGGTAAGGCTCGGCGCGTGGCGGGTAGTTGGAGCCTGTGGAAAAAATCCTCGCCGACGGACAGTCGGGCGGGCGGAGAGCTGAAGAGCCCGGCAGATGCGCCGTGGAAGAAGAACCGGAGTCATACGAAGAGCAGCGGGAGCGGCTGCAGCAACTCCGTCCGGCGCTTCCTTCCTTCCTTCCTTCCTTCCTTCCCTCCCCTTCTTTGCTCTGACCACCAGACTTGGAAAGGACGCCTCCTTCCAGCTGTGGCCGGAGATCGGACTCCGCACCTGCCCGAGGCGTTTGTGGCAGGCGTCCGAGGGGGAGGCAATTGGAGGGGCCCGCCTTTCCCGCCAGAAAAGAGGCGACAAGAGAGAGAGGCGGGAGCTCCGTCCGAAGCGGGCAAAGGGAGCCTCTTCGCCTCAGCTCCCTCAGGGTCTGGGAAAGAAGGCGCCCCGTTTCTCTTCTTCCTGAGGAAACTGGACTCTGGTGAGCGCGGAGAGACGGAGGAAGGGCTTCCCTTTTATTTTATGAGAAGTTGCCTTGGTTTGTTCCCCTCCTGAGGGAGAGTAGGGAACCCACCCTTCTTAATTTTGGGAGGCCAAGGGAGCACGAAGATGCGGCGCCTAAACACAACCGTGCGGGAGTAGAGTGTCCCTCCCTCCGGGCTCGACGTGGACCCCGCCATGCCTTCGTCCCAGGCGCCCCCTTGGAAGGCTCTCCTCTTCCTCCTCTTCCTCTTGGAAGCCGAGATCTCCCCCTCCTCCTCGTCGTCGTCGCCCACTTTCTCCCGCCTGCAGCGCAAGAGCTTAGCCATGGACTTCATCGTGCCGTCGCTCTTCCGGACCTACCTGCGGGAGCTGGTGCTGAGCGGCGAGGGGGAGCCCGGCAAGGTCGCCTTCACGGCCCGCTGCAGCCTGGTCCTCGACTGCCCGCCGCTCCTCCGCGCCGCCAGCGCCTGGCTGCCCCGGAGCGGAGCCCCCTCCGAGCCCTCGGGTAGGACCCGGGCGCCGTCCAAGGTGCTGAAAGGAGGCGGCGGAGGGAGCTCGTTCTCGGTGCGGAAGCTGCGCCGCGCCAAGCAGCTGGTCCTGGAAGTCGGCGAAGGGCACCTGCGCGACGGCTGCGCCCAGCGTGAAGGCAGCCAGCTCCGCTTCGCGCTCAGCGAGGAGTTCCGCTGGTGGCTCCGCTCCGGGGAAGGCAGGCTCCGGATCCGGCTCATGCCCGAGAGGAGGGCCTCCTTCCAGGGCAGGGAGGGGCGCCTCTCCGCCGCCATCCGCGCCGCCCAGCCCCGCCTCTTCCTCCACGTGGTCGCCCCCGGTGAGTCAGGCCAGGCCGCCCTGCTGCCCCCCCCCCCCCCCCCCCAGTCTCCCTATTCGGGTGGGGAAGTGACTTCCCAGTCCCGTCAGGGCCTACATTGGGGGTTGCATCTCCACTGCCATATAATGTAGCTTCAGAATGCAGATGAACTGGAGCATATGAGTCTACACCAGGCATGGGCCAACTTCGGCCCTCCGGGTGGTTTAGACTTCTGCTGCTGCTCAGTCGTTTAGTCGTCTCCGACTCTTCCTGACTTTAGACTTCACATCCCACAATTCCTGACAGACTCAGGCAGGAAAATTCCACCTCTGTTTCTTAGCTCTGTGTAACTCAAGGTGTTTAGTTTCCACCTCTGTTTCCTAGATCTCTGTAACTCAAAGTGTCTAGTTTCCACCTCTGTCTCCTAGCTCTGTGTAACTCAAGGTGCCTTGCTTTCACCTCCTTTCCTATTATTCCATCCTGGGAAAACTCTTGGCTTTTGCCACTCTTCTCTGAGAAGTAGGTAGGTGGTATTTTTTTTCCCACAAGAGATGAAGTACAGGATTTCTGCCAACCTAGCAGTTTTTTTTGTTTTTTTGTTTTTGTTTTTTCATGTCAGGAGCGACTTGAGAAACTGCAAGTCGCTTCTGGTGTGAGAGAATTGGCCATCTGCAAGGACATTGCCCAGGGGACGCCCAGATGTTTTGATGTTTTTACCATCCTTGTGGGAGGCTTCTCTCATGTGCCCGCATGGAGCTGGAGCTGATAGAGGGAGCTCATCCGTGCTCTCCCCGGGTTGGATTTGAACCTGGCAGTTCAAAAACTCTGGAGGGAAGTAACAGCGGTCCATGCAGTCATGCCAACCACATGACCTTGGCGGTGTCTATGGACAACACTGGCTCTTCAACTTAGAACTGGAGATGAGCACCATCCCCAGAGTCAGACACGACTAAACTTAATGTCAGGGGAAAACCTTTAGCATTACCTAAAGTACAGGACTTACATTGGCTCATAGATAAGTAGACTCAGTTTTTTTGGAAATGAGTTTTTGACTCATTTATAACTATAGCAGTAGGTCTGTGGATCTGAAGATGGTATATAATGAAACAAACTTAAGCAGTTTAAAAGTCTACACCAGGCATGGGCCAACTTCGGCTGTCCAGGTGTTTAGGACTTCAACTCCCATAATTCCTAACAGCTTCGGGCCCTTTTCTTTCCCCCCTCAGCCATTTAAGCAGCTTTTTAATCCTTATTAAATCTAAATTATGCCTAATTCAAAGGATGCATCAAGTGGGAGAAGAAATGTTAGTAAGCTTCTAATATTGTGACCAAATATATTGCACTGTTTCTTAGGCATTATAGGGAAATATGGTGATGACACAATTTAACAGCTGTGAACCAGATAATACTAAATTTGTGGTTGCCTTATTATGGCCTCTGAGGAATCTAACAGTATTATTTCTATTACTACTATTACTGATTGGGATAATGTTAACAACTCCAGGTACCCATAAAATATTTAAATTATTTTAAACTGCTTAAGTTTGTTTTATTATATGCCATCTTCAGATCCATCAACCTACTGAATAAAGTTATACATGAGTCAAAAAACTCATTCCCAAAGAACTGAGTCTACTTATCCATGAGTCAATTTAAGTCCTGTATGAAAAAAAAATACCACCTACTTCTCAGAGAAGAATGAAAAAAGCTAAGAGTTTTCCCAGGATGGACTAATAGGAAACAAGGTGAAAGCAAGGCACCTTGAGTTACTCAGAGCTAGGAAACAGAGGCGGAATAAGCAGTTGAGGGGGGAAAGGAAAGGGCCTGAGGCTGTCAGAAATTGTGGGAGTTGAAGTCCAAAACACCCAAAGTTAGCCCATGCCTGGGTTAAACCAACACCTGATATGAGATACTGAGGTATAAATAAATTGTAATAATGGAATGTATGGGGACACAATATATCTCATGAAAACCTTTCATTTTTTGAAAATATAAGATTTATTGGTTATTTCACACAGACTCAGAGCATTATGTTCATGCGACACACCTACACTTTGCAGCCAACACACCAATGTGTCACGACTCCCAATTTGGAAAGCTCTGGCCCAGGGAGACCAAGAATGGTCCCCTCCTTGCTGCCCTTCCTTTTTATTCAGGGAGGCTTTTAAAGAGGAAAGTTCTTAAGAGTGAGCCAGGAGAGCACTGTAGGGTGTTAAAGTGTTTTAAGATATTTCAGTAGATTGCTTGGTTAATTTCATTTTAATATTTATATGTTGTGGGTTTTAAATTGCACTTTCTTAAAGAAAAATTGTGAACTACTTTGCATCTCAATCTAGAGATTTGTGTGTGTATGTGTGTGCCAGGAGCGACTTGAGAAACTGCAAGTCGCTTCTGGTGTGAGAGAATTGGCTGTTTGCAAGGACGTTGCCCAGGGGACGCCCGGATGTTTCTGTGGGGGGCTTCTCTCATGTCCCCACTCCCCAGATTCAAACCACCGACCCTTCAGTCAGCAGTCCTGCCGGCACAAGGGTTTAACCGATTGCGCCATTAATCAGCATCAGTGAGATGGTATGGGTTGGCTGTTGTTGGATATTCTGCAGGCTTTTATAAATTTTATGCATTTTAGTTGCTTAGGTTTTATCTTGATGTAAATATTATTGATTAGATTTATTATGTATATTTAATGTGATTATTTAATTATTTTTACTTATTTTGGTTTGTTATTATAAGTTCCTATTGAAGTTGTTTTATGCATTGTTTCATTTGATTTCTTTGCATTATTTTTTATAGCATTGAATGTTTGCCACCTTTGTTTGGAAACCGCCCTGAGTCCCTTAGGGGAGATAGGGCAGGTTATAAATAAAGACGATGGTGATGATGATGAATCTGTTGTGGGAAAAAGTTTTGTGAAACCCATCAGGAAGAGTCAGGTGGGGCGAGCCACATATACTGCACCCATTTAAGGCAGTTTCAAACCAGTAGTAAAGAAAGTGGCTCGACATAGGAAATCCTGGAACCAGTTTGAGGCCCTGATCAAGATGACACAAACCGCAGAGCACTGAGGGCACACTTGTGGGTTTTTGTTGTCTAACCACTGCAGTTTGGAACTAGCTTTGAACTGTCGTATACAGTCAGTGTAAATGGGCCTTTTAGCTATGCTGGGGTGAAGTGGACAATGACCCTCTGTGTTATTTTTCTGATCTCATGTATTGCAGGGTGATATTAATCATACAGATTCCTCTTGAAAGAGTTTTTAAACTGCTTTGAAAAAATCCACGCAGAAGGTTAAAACAGAGTTCTGTAGGAAATGGGTATGCCTTGGAACAGAATTAATTGGAAACTACTTGCCTCTTCCAGTGGTATTTGTTGATATTTCTTCTTCTCCTCCAACACCTGGTCCTTGAAGTGTTCATTGTAAATTAATATACTACAGGTTTGCAGGCAAGAGGCTGCTGCAGCCTAGGAACTTTAGTCCTGATGTAGTAGCAGAAGGATGAGCAAAGGATGATTTCATTAAAGAAGTTGCTCTTTCTCTCTTTAGAAAATTGAAACTATTATAGCTGCTCAATTTTTTTTTCGTGTCAGGAGCAACCGGAGTTGCTTCTGGAGTGAGAGAATTGGCTGTCTGCAAGGACGTTGCCCAGGGGACGCCCAGATGTTTTGATGTTTTACCATCCTTGTGGGAGGCTTCTCTCATGTCCCCATATGGAGCTGGAGCTGATAGAGGGAACTCATCCACTCTCTCCCTGGGTGGGATTCGAACCTGACAGCTTTCAGGTCAGCAACCCAACCTTCAAGTCATGAGGCTTTTATCCCCTAGGCCATCAGAGGCTCCTGCTGCTCAAAATGAAGAAAGTACTTTCTTTGGAGCAATACAGTGGACTTGGGTTGGCATATTATGTTAACTGATCCACTTCCAGGGATTTGTTAATTTTATCTTTGGAGGTAAAAATATAAAGTGCATGTTGGATAGAGCTTCTGAGAATTGCAGATCAACAGCATCTGGAGAACTGAAAGATTCCCATTCATATTCCAGATCACTGACAATTGGCCAAAAGACCCACTGAATTCCATGGGAATTTACCCTGTTAAATATGTGAGATACAAAAAAATAAGTCACATTTAAAGGAATTCTCAATAGAGAAAATAGCAAGGTCTTGAATCTGATGTTAAAAATGCACAAAATGATATGTTTTGTTGGAATAACCATGGTCATGAAATATTGCTTGAGCTTTTGAGTTACCCCTTCAGAAATAATTTCACAAAGTTGTTGATTTGTAAACACTATATTTTACTGTGATCAAGGCACTACTTAATGGTTTAGATTCTCTGAGGTCTTATATAAGTCTACAGTGGCTAAATCTTTCAAATGATAATGACTACTCAATGGCAAGACTTCATTTTAATTTCATATTCCTTCCATTAAGTTTACTGTTGAAAAGCAGTTTCTTACAGTTCCAGTGGAGGTATATTTTACACAAGTCTGAATTTAGACATTTCCATGGATTGGATAAACAAAGTCATTTATAACTCCATATTTTAAATGTATGATACCCAAATTGTATGAAGTAATTAATGCTTGCCCCTATCTTTACTCTGCTAGCATCCAGACTTTACAATGTGGACAACTATATGTAAAGATACAATGAAGTCAACTAATTCCAGAGCAGTTCTGGCTTTCTTTTGGCTATTTTAGAGTAAGCAATGCATAGAAAGTACTGTATGTTATGTGGAAACAGAATAATATAGTAAAAGGTTTTAACATTTCTTGCATAAGTAATGCAGAAATAATCAACACTGCCTAAGGAGAGAGAGAAGAGTGCAGACAGGGAAATTTTTTTAGCATTGTGCTTTGATACCTTTCCTAGGGTCCTGTTTCCATATTTTAAGGCATCAATGGCCAACTGGCAGCCTTAAAGCCCTAACTTTCCCATGCTCTGATTCTTCCAGGCTCACATCACTTCTCATGCTGGAATGGAAGCAATGCTAAAGGCTGTTGCATGAGGATTTTGCCTTTGATTTTGAAGTGCACTCTTGTTTTGTATGGGGAGGTGGGAACATTTGTTAAGATTGTTTACTTAAGAGTGGGGGCTTTTTGTGGATCCATGCTATCTACTGCTCTGTGACCAGGAAGGACCTATCCTTCCTGATTAAACATGCTTCTATTAGCCATATTGACAAAACTCCAATTTGCCAGTAAAAGTGTAGAATGATGCTTCTAAGACTTTTCAGGAACCTCAAATGCTTCCAAAATGCCTCCCTCCCCCGAAAAAAATAGGAAAAATGGTACTGACTGATAGTTCAACTGTTTGTGTATTATTTTAAAATATTGGGACTGATTGCTGCAAAAACAGCTTTGCTGGGCCGTTTATAAGCTCAGATCTGAACTTTTACCACACCTGGTTTAGTATAATTAATGTAAAAGATCACTAAATCAATCTTATATGTCTTTTTTTCCATCGTCCTGCCTCATTGTGAACTTCCTAATCAAGATTTCACCCTTCCAGCATAGCTATAATCTGTCATGGATCTCTGTGTTTTGAATAATGTCTCATTAACATAATTCACTTTATAATGTGCCATAAGGGTATAAGTCGATGGTTATTAAGCAGAAACCTGGCCAATGAAGCATCAGTAACCTCATACTTGATGATGGTGATGATGATGATAACAACAACAACAACACCACTTTATTTATAACCCACCCTCTCTCCCCAAATGCACTCAGAGACCTAAATTGCCTTAAATAAACCTTTCCAGAGAGACAGAACCTAAAACAGCGTTGAAAATGAAAATTGAAGCTTCTGTTTTATATTGACAGCCATGGATCTGAAAACTTCAGGAATTTTTTCAGTAGGCACATCTTCAATTGAAAGCAGTCTAACAACAACAACAAAATCATAGAATAGTAGAATAGTAGAGTTGGAAGAGACCTCATGGGCCATCTAGTCCAACCAAAATAGGACACACACCTCATATTCAGGTTTTTTTTACCCTAGCAGAAGATGTCCAATAGACCAAATATAATATTTATAGATTCTTCCAGAATCAAGAATATTATTTTCAGAGAAATGGTGGGAAGTCAAAGGTTCTTCTTCCTACTTGATTGCAAATTCAACTCTGTCTATGTATCAATCACTTCTATTAATTGAATTATTTGATTCAAATTTACCTACATGTTTGTATGTGTGCATGAGAAAGAGTGGAGGAATAATAGAATTATGTGTATTTCTAGACCTTCTGTCACTACTTCCTTAATAGTTAGGTTTGTTTTGTTGTTAAGCATAACTAATATCCATTTTTAAGGCATATCTGATGTTCTCTTGATACTGCCATTCATACTGTCAATCTTCACAAAAGATTTCATGATTGTTAATATCACCCAAGCTGTTGAAGAAATGGCAGCATTAAGATCTTCCCACAAAGACAACCGAGCAGTTGTTCCACTGTTCAAGTTAATTACAAACATGTTGCAAACAATGCAGACCCAAGATCAACAATGCAAAGCCTTTTTACACTATTCGATAAACAGTAGGGGTTTCCTCATTCCATTTTTAGTGAGTAGTTCACAACTGGCACAAGTGGAGATCTATAATGAATTTGCTATTTTTTGTGTTTTTGGGTTGCAAAGTTGTTCTTCATGTCAAATACAGTTAAAATATTGATAGTCTGGGAATTGCAGCTGAACTCTGCCTTGTATTTGAATAAGGAAGAAGTTCCAGTAAATGTTCTCATCATCTTAATTGTCGCATGCACACACACTGGAAAATGCATAGCTGAAGTCTATTATTTTTTCTTATTTAACAAATAGTTCTATGAAGAATGATCTCCAGTTGCACAAACTGTGTTTAAGCAGATAGAAAAGAGTGTAAGAGAAATGATCTAAAATGTTGGCTACTTTGAGGAAGTTTCTTTTGAAAATGGCAATGTACGCACTTAGATGGCATGCCTACTCAGTGGGAGGCAAGGGGAGTATAAACTGGCATTCTTAACCTTTGTAGTTGTGACATTTTGAAAGATCTTCAAAAATGTGCTGTAACATTCACAGTTTGAGAAAGACAAGGGCTAACTACAGTAGATTCAATGAACCAATGAAACATATAAATGTTGACATACCAAGTACCTAATGTTTCAATGGGACTAAGAATTGGATTTCAATTCATAACTTCCATTGTTGTAAATGTTGGCATTATGGAAATGGGAAAAATACCTGAGGTTGGAATATCTGCTTCAATAAAGTTTCATTTTCTACTTTTACTAGGGACAGTGTCATTCTTCCATGATAGAGAAGCAAACCAATTCCATGTTCTTAACTACACAAATAGTCTGATGTGAGTCCCATGTTCCACAGAGACATCAGTTTACATTACAAGTTGAGCATTCCTTATGCAGAATTCTGGAATACAAATAATCTGTAAATGACACCTTTGCTTTCTGGCAGTGCAATGTGCACAAACTGTGTCTAATGCATACAATTAATGAAAATAGTATGTATACAATTACCCCCAGGCTATGTGTATAAGGTGTATGTTAAGACTTGGGTCCCATCAGTAAGTTATCTTATGTATAGGCAAATATTCCAAAATCTGGGGAAAAATGTGAAATAAAGAACACTTCTGGTTTAAATATTTTGGACAAGGGATATTAAATCTGTAATGTTAAAGTCACACAATCTCCACATTTCTCAAGCATCCAAATACTATTTTTATTTTCATTTCTATTTTTTTTAGAGGAAAGACTCATGCCTTTGTTTGTGATAGAGTATTCATGCAAAAAACGTTTCATTCACATGAAAAGGAGATGTGATCTGCTCAATGGTGGTAAAGAGGTGATCTTGTGCTCTGTTTTACAAAGTGGAGGAGCAAGATAGATTTTCCTTGACAAGGAAAGCCTCAGCGAATGTATGAGTTGGGTCATAAACTCCAGACACAAGGAAATCTCCTGGGCATGTTTTCATGTGCTGCAACTTCAAGCAAGTGTGTTGGGTTATTTCAGTAAAGGATGGATGATAAGAAAAAAGTAATTTCCTGTGGTGATAAATTTGTTACCTACATATCCAAAGGAGTATGTTTGGGCATGTGTATAAAATCGCAGACAGGGCAGCATACTCTGGTGATGACTCAGGAGATCATGACAATTTGATGCATGAGTAAGATTGAGAGGTTGAACAGTTTCTTATAGCAATACATAATGTATTCACTTGAGACATGAGGATGCATTTCTGTCCAATCTTTAGAACACATGTGGACTAATACTAATTTAGCATGGGGTTTTATTTGAAGCTGTTCAGGTGCTGTGAGCTTGTAATTGTATTCTTGTTAAAATTATCGCCAGCTCATGCTTTAAATTCCCTTGAATGTTTCTCTGAAGGTCTCCATCAGTCCAGCTTTTTATTCACAGTAATGCTTCTTACATATCAAGAACAGCAAGGCTGCTTCAGGTTTTAAGTAGCCTAGACTCTGACTACTCCAAATGTCTTTATACTGTTGTAGATTGATTCATTGCATGGGTACACAGACCATCCATGGCAACATCTTGGATACCTGGGTTGTATAGTTTAGCATTAAACCAGTAATACTAGATGTAGTACTTGCTAATAAGAGATATTAAAAAAAACAAAGACAAAATAATGTCCAACCGTTTTTCAACTGGTTTCCACTAACCCTATAATCCCCAATATTCTATTGTCTTGACTACTGGAAATTGAAAATTTCACCTAATACAAACTGTTTATTAAATTGGAATATGTCAGACTCCTTGTCTCCCATCCCAAAAAAAGCATCCAAACCAGACCTTGTGTTAGATCATTCTGACTTACTATGCAGCAATTCTCAGAATGTCTGCTTCCCAACTGATCCTGTTATTTGCTTTTCATGCTGCCTCCAGATATTCCAGATGTGTGGTCTTTATCCTCTGCTACTGAAAACAGAGAATGTAGCTCATTTCTGCTTTAACCCCACGCCTCTAGTCTCCTGCTTTTATTGGGAACTTCATCTTTAAAGAGATTCTTACTCATTCTTTCTTCTTTCCATTCTTTTCTGTTGTGCACTCCATAAAACTCCAAGAAACTCCTTTTCAACCCTAGTCTCGCTGCCTTTAAATAGCTATCAGCAGGTACCCAAAGAGCCCTATTCTTCATTTCCCTTTGCAAGATAACTAGAGCTTGCATTTCCAGGAACTGCAGTACTGACAATCTGGCAAAGAAGTCATGGTTCTGAGAGATTTTTATCTGGCTAACATTCTTCATTTGCCAGGTGCACTGTCTGTGCAGCTGATACATCACCAATACTCTCTGCCAGCTATGACTTTGCTTCCTCCACCATCCATCATCTTGCCCTTCTGGATTGTTGGCATGGCTCCTTATATGTGGTATCTGAGCATTTCATTGTTGGCTTCTATTGATTTAAATTGCAGCAAAGATGGGCACTGTTTAACCAGTTTGTACCACCTACCATTATTCACCGCAGGCTTTGCTACCTAGGACAAATGGGAATCCTAGCTCAGTACCATTTGGAAGGCTGTTAGAGGAAGCTGTTTAAGAATCTCTGTTTAATTGCTTTGGCAACTGTATAGCCTTAAGACTTTATGTTCAGTATTACTCTTCCAGGCCACAAGACACATGACATTCACTGTAGAGAAGCTGCCAAAATAGTTGCAATATAACAAGTAGAAGCATTTATACCATGAGATGGATAATTATTAGAATTAATACATGGATTTCTCCCATGATGTGTTGAAACATCATACCCTAACATGTATTTCTGAAATTTACCAGAATGATTGTAGAAATTCTTAGCTTGAGGCTGTAGATACAAATGGTAAATTGCTATATTGGCCAAGGCAGAGATCAGATTCTGTGGGTTGGTTTTAATGATATTCTTGCAGTAAATATTAACAATATTGTGGCAGTACGTTGCTGTGATTGCTTAATATTATTCTATGTGTTTCATAGTAACATTAATTCATAGTAACATTAATGAGTGAAAATGATATTAAAGGAGGAAGTTGTTTGTTACAAGTTACATTTATCTAGCATCTTCCTTAGGCCTTTTAATACACATTAGAGGCACTTGCAATGGGGGAAAAATCTTATTTTATGCCATTCTGATATTAAATCTAAGATGCCTCCCAAAAAGCAATGGAAAAGTAATGAAAAACAACATAACAAATAACACCTCCTGCACATTGTATAAAGGGATAGAAATGAACTGTTTTTGGGAAAAAGTAAGCTTCCAAGTTCTTACCTCTTTGTGGTTTCTAGAAGTACAAGGACTATGTGATAGTCTGATAGGAATGAAATATATCCTGATTTTAGCACAATTTGGTGTCTGCTAATAATTTCTACAGAATAAATTGAAATGAGAAAAAAGTGTACAAAAACTCTCTGACCCTTAGGGCTTATTAACAAACTATACATTTTAATCTCTTTATATCTATATATCTGGTACAACTTCTCCCAAGGAATCTTAGAAACTATGGTTTTATGTAATCACTCAGAATTCTTCATTTGAGCCTTTTCACCTGCCCAAGGTACTACAGTCCCCATCATTCTCGAAATAAAAGGAAGGATTAATATATTGACATCTGCCATACAGATGGCTTAGAGTACAATATTCAATGGTTCCAGTGGAATATTAATTTTCTGTTGTGGTTTTGGTTTGTTTTCTAATCCCACCAACAGCAAATAAGAGAGTTAAAATGAATAATCTAAACTAGGAGTTTAGTGGTGTAAAATAATACAAATAGCTGCACTATTCTGCTGTTCGCCTTGATTTTAAAAAAACCCACCTCACTACAAGAATTTTGCTTGTACTTAAGTCAATAGTATTTGTATCCTTTGACTGGGATTCAACTTCAGACAAAATGTGGTGTTTGATAACACTTTGTTACACTCCGAAAGGAACATCTTTTCCTCTATGATAGTCATTGATGTCAATCAAATTTAAAAGCCATGTTTTATATTTTAAGCATGAGCATTTCATTTGATTGATCATTAATTGAACATTTGATGTGTGGAGGACTTTCACAATTAAGGCTTTCATATCTTCCTTTATCCTGTTGATTTCAATGGAACTTTAGTGTATATGAATGCTCTCTACATGTATGTGTATTTTGCTGCCATTTTTAATACCTGTTCTACAGTAGTTGGTGCGGTCGTTGCAACTCCTGGTTTTTAAATGAGAAACTTACACAGGGAGATAATAACTTGCCCACAGTCATGTTTGACTTAGGTTTGAACCCTACTTTTACATTTTTAAAAATTTACAATGCACTGGATTCCACTTGTTCTAATGTGCTGTTCATACATAGGGTTCAAAGAACAATTAACTGCTGCTCAAGTATGCATGAAGAGGCTTTTCTGCAAGACCTAAAGTTGACTGAAAAAGGCTATTTACCCACAATTCTGCTAACACAGTTTATAGCAAAGGCATTGTTGCTAGATACTTGAAAGATTCTGAGTTCAGACTCTCAGACTGAAATCTGCATATAATTTGCATGTGCTAATTCACACCTGTACCTGTTTCCTTTGCATCCCACCCCAAATCATATCAGACCAGTAGTTGGTCTTCAATAATAATTTAAAATGATGTTTAAAAAACACTAATGAGAATGACTGGTGATTCTACTTTGGCAATAGGATTGAAAGGTGATAAAGAAAAGCAAGTTAGGGCAAATCCTGAGTTAACCACAACCAGTTTTCAATATCCACATAGATTCCGAACAATCATTTCAGAAATTTCCGACTGATCACTATATATATATATATATATATATATATATATATATATATATATATATGTGTGTGTGTGTGTGTGTGTGTGTGTGTGTGTGTGTGTGTGTGTGTGTGTGTGTGTATGTGTATTCATTCATTACCATTGCTCTAATAGCCTACATTGAAAATAAAAATAGTGTTGCATAATTCCAAATGGCTGGTTGGTTGAAAATGAGAAAGGTTGGTTGGTGGAAGAACTGGAAACTGATGGACAGGAGAAGCAAGAAGGTTAGGAAGAAGAGTAACTAAGTAAAGAACAACTGGGATCGATGAAAAGGAAGAAAAGAGCAAAGACTAGATACTGAGAAGCAGAGAGAGAAAAGAAAAGAAATGGCTGTGTGGAGTATAGTGGAAGAATTCCTGATTCCTTTGCTGTACTCTGCATTTGATCAGTTTTTCTATATATATGCTGGATACTTGTAACTTCCTTCCACACATTCCAGCATGCACGTTTTATGAGACATAGAAAGACACAAGCGCAGAACAAGATAGTAAGTCTGAGCTAAGTACCAAAAAGGCATGAAGGGATATAACCTACCTTATCTCCATTCATGAAGTAGTGATTTTGGGACCAAAGGCCAGTGAGGGTTGGTGTCTTCCATGTCACCAAATCCAGTATGGGGTTTGTCCAGATTTTAAAGGAGCTATCCAAAGTACTAAGATCTAGAGAAGAATGACTGAACAATGGGCCATCCTAGAATATGCAATCAAGGAGAAAATAAGCAATTAGGTAGATAAGAGCACAATGGTTATGAAAAGATCAACTCTCGAAGCACCACATAATAGAAGGAAGTCAATTTTAATGTATTTGTTTTGTTGGTGCATAGATGTTGTGTCTGTTGGGATGATGCAACTTTTGTTTTGTTTGTTATGTGTCGTGCACATTGGTAGGTTGGTAAGTCTTTCACTTATGTCACATGTTTGATTGTTTGACTGTTCTTCTTTTTAACAATAAACTTCAATAAATTTTTTTTAAAAAAAACAAACAAAGTACTAAGATCTGTCTTTAGAAAAGGGTTCAGTGCTTTGGATATGTGTCTCTGCATGTTCAAGTCATCTGTCGATTTCTACAACCTCATGAATTCTATAGGGATTTCTTGATAAAAGAATACTCAGAGATAATTTGTCCTTTCTCTGAAATATAGTCTGAAGCACCTGATATTAATTGGCAGTCTCTCATCCAAATGATAACCAGGGCTGACCTTACCTTCTAAGGTTGGATGGGATATGGGTGATTCACTACCCAATTAACATGAAATTCATGCTGCCACTGCCTCTTGTCCCCATTGTTTCACCTTTTTGGATGAAATAGTTCTTCTTTGCCGTATCTGCTTCACACATTCCTTCCTGTTGCTTTCTCACTTTTCAGTCCTCTTCCCTCCTTCTCCCTCTGTCTTCCTTCACAAAGCATAATTATCTTATCCCATGCAGAGGAGAGGAAAGTAAATGATTCCATTGAAGTGACCCACCACCTCAACACCCATTTCACTTGTCCGGGCTTCACAATGCCTCTGGTTGAAAGCCAGACCTGAAAGTTATCAATGTGCTGAAACATTGGTACAAGCCATATCTCTATAATAAAAATGCAGTTATTCCAATTTAATAGCAGGGAGGAATTAAGTTTTCCAAGAGACTGAGGCTGGATCTACACTGCCCTATATCCCAGGTTTTGATCCCAATTATCTGCACTGAACTGGATTATATGAGCCTACACTGCCAGATAATCTGGGATAATCAGATAATCGGGAACAGATCCTTGGAGTCTCTGAGTGAGTCAAAGACAGTGTAGATCCAGTCTGACTATCCACAGATATTCCCAAGTCGAGCTATATTTAGTTAGAAGAATGACTGTAACAGCAGCTAAAATGTCTGGATTTTCTCTGATCCACCCAATAAAATATCTCTAAATGCCATGAGTTACTTTCCTCCTTCTTTTCTTTAGCAGATTCATGAAAACTAATTTATTTGACAAAGTGTAGCCTTGTTCCCTGTTTGCAAACAGCTTATCTGCTTATAGATGTCTCTGACTTGTCAGAATTATTTGCCATGTAATTTCAGCAAGTGTTTCTTGGTCTGTAACTTGCTTATATGAAGGTCACTTTGTACATTTGTACGTTTGATATTCAAAGTTCAAGCTGTTCTTTGAATATAAGGATATGGATTTGTTTTTCCTATCTGTCTCACACTTGGACTTGTCAATGAAATCTGAAGTTTGCTTCCTTGAAGTACACAATTCACTCTTGCTTGAAATTTAGTGGACTGTTAAAGGAATTCCTAACAGCAACACAGTATGTTAAAATATTGATAGGTAATAATGCTTTGTGCAGTGTATCAGCCAGAAGAATTTGTTTAATATTAAAGAATAAATGTAGGATTTCTTTAAAAGTGATTATTTTAGCTAAGGCTATTTCATACATCTGTTTCTGGAAACTGGCAGTTCCTCAAGGGATTCTGCTTTATGTAAATATTTTGGTAGAAATATAATTATAGCTAAAAATCAACAGACGATAACAAATCTGCATGCAGACTTAGTGCTTGGAGGAACAAAAGCTGGATTCAAACAATCTTGTTTTTGTTTATGTGAAAAAATGCCACAGTAAGTTATTAAACTTATTTGGAAAGTGGGATCTCAGTTTCCCCATCCAAGTTAAACAAGCTACAGGAGGGAAATACCTTATTCAGTCACCAGATTCTTTTGTAGTTATCTCTATCCGTGGAGTGAATGGAAATAAAGGACTATTAAAAGTCCATTAGTGACTGCAGATAAGAGACTATTAAAGGGCCAGGACCTGAGCAGTGGTGAATGGCCTACATCCAGGGAAGGTTTTGGATGGAAATGGGACTTATAATGCACATTGGCTGGCAAGTCTGGTAAGTTATGGCATACAAGCTTACCTGGGAGTAAATCTTTCTTAACTCAATAGGGCTTGGTATTGAATAGTATTGAATAGACATGTCTAGGACTGCATTCTTAATAGATCAGTGGCAGAACTGGCACCAAGCCCTATCTCCCAATAAAATTCCCTCATTATGCAAAGAATATTCAAAAATGTGTGCAAAGGCATAGGTGGCCATGCATAGATGAAAAAGGTCTTTTCTGAAAGGAGCTACATTTGTCTTGTTTCTGTAATTCAGAAAAAAATTGGTTGGAGAAAAATGTCATGGAACCATAAATGCAGATTTGATAAGTTTGACCTTTCTTCTCTTCAGAACAATAAATGTCAGAAAGCTTAAAATGACAAGGTGAAATAGCTGGAGGTTATTTATGTGTTTAAATATTTAGGTAAGAAATACATTGTCAAACTAACATGCCAGTTCCATGATCCTGATATATACTGGCATCAATAACACTTTCCCCCCATCTACGCGGCTATATAATGCAGTTTGAACTGCATTATATGGTCAGTGCAGATTCATATAAAGCAGATTGAACTGGATAATATGCATCTACACTGCCATATAATCCAGTTCAATCTGCATTATAATAGTAGTGTAGATGGGAATAAGACTACACCAGAATCCCATAATATAAATCATACATACTCCTGGCAGAAAATTAGAAGCCAAAATAACTGCGAGAATACTGAGATTTCCACAATATCAGTGAGAATGAATTTCACCAGTACAAAGTGGTCACAACATTACATTTGGAGAATGTCACATAGTACTCCTGTATGAAAAGCAATAGTCATTTAACAGTAGTTGTATCATAGTGACATTATGAAGCCTAGCTGTAACTTCTTCCAATGTATACAATGCATAAGCATATTGATAAGAAGAACCCACAAGGCCTTCCTTGCCAGAGGCCTCCCAATGCAACAGTTAATACATGCAACTGAAAGCTCCAGATCTCCCTTCAGACAGGAACTTTAATTCCATTACATTCCCACAGTCAGCATTAGCCTTTAAATTATGCTTTTGAAAGAGATATGGCCAAAACCAGATAAGAAATAACATTCTAGTTTTAACAACCAAGACTTTCAATTACTTAGTGTGTACAAGACTTGCGCATGAACTCCTGCTAGTATCTACCCACACATTTAAACATACTGTACTTACCAACAGGTTCTAGCTCTCTTTAGACAGGTCACATAGTATGAAATGCATGGAATGCTCGTATTATCTCATATAATGTATTTCCTTGGGTTTCTATGAGAGGAACTCACTGTTTGGAATTTTTGCCAACATTCACAGACTGTATTTATACAGACTTGAGTTTATTATGTGTTTTCGAAGTCTATGTTATTAGTATGTGTAGTACTTACTGCTGTATATACTTTTGTGTAAGTTAGTTTCATGTATAAATTGAATTATGAATTTTACATGACCCGTGGATAATTTTAGAGTTAGTGTGTTGGGGAGAAAGCACCAGCACCTCCTTAGGAATAGTTGTCCCTGGCTGCCACTTTCCCACCCAGGTATTTAAAAAGGCCTTTCATTGCTCTTCTCTTAGATGGCTTCATTTAAAAAATTAAAAAATAAAGCTAAGGTAGAGTATTAACTTCTACCAAAAATGAAACCATCTTTTTCTTTGAGTGGCAGAAGGTGAGAGCTTAATCTGTTCTGGGAATCACTAACACCTTCTACTCTTCTGGTACTCTTGATGAAGTACTAAATACCTTTTACTGCCATCATTTCTTAACATAAGGACTAAAAAAGATCAGAAGCAGTGATGTGGTGAAAAAGGTAGAGGAAGTCTATGTTTCTTTTAGATTCTTCTAGGTCAGACTAAACCAGACATAGGCAAACTAAGGCCTGGGGGCTGGATGCAGCCCCCTGGGCTCCTATCTCAGGCCCTCTTGGCATAAGGATGCCCACTGCATCATTATACAGAAAGGACAGGGAATGAAGGCACACAGCAGCTTAGAGCCCTCCAGAATACTCTTGGACATTGCCTGTTTCACTCTCCTCCCAGTAGGAGAGGACAGCCTGAAGATTGAGGGAGGGATATTTGGGAGAGGGATCGGGGCAATCACCACATGTCTCATTTTCCTCCCGGCACAAGGTTGAGGTGAGCATCCCTGTCCTTATGCCTGGAGGACAACCTGAGGATGACCCAGGCCATGCCTCACCCCCTCCGGGTCCCTCCCTCTCCCAGGTCCTCCCGGGCCTGTCTCACACAGCATGTATCCGCCTGCCCTCCCTGTCTCCCGGCCTGGCCCTATTGGCTGGGCCTACAATGTGGCCCCAAGGCAAAAAGGTTTGCCCATGCCTGGACTAAGTTCTCACTTTTCATTATTCTACTGGTTCTTTTTCTGAGAAGAATTCAGGTACAGTACTTAGACTGATCTGTGGATATGCTCACCCAGGTTTTTTGAGTTGACCTTAGGACTAGCATTTCTAGATCTTTCTTTGGTGGTCTTGAGATATCCTTGAAGTTAGATAATCCAAGTGTCATTACTTTCTTCATAAAGGGTGTTCAAAATGATCAGCAGAAAGTGAGGCCATGCTCACAACTTAAAAGTGACAAATATTGAGGATTCTGGGGAATGTTTGTGAAGGTGAATGGTACAATGAAGTTAAAAGATTTGACAGCAATTTTTATCAATTTAGAATCATAGAATCATAGAATAGTAGAGTTGGAAGAGACCTCATGGGCCATCCAGTCCAACCCCCTGCCAAGAAGCAGGAAATCGCATTCAAAGCACCCCCGACAGATGGCCATCCAGCCTCTGCTTAAAAGCCTCCAAAGAAGGAGCCTCCACCACAGTCTGGGGGAGAGAGTTCCACTGTCGAACAGCTCTCACAGTGAGGAAGTTCTTCCTGATGTTCAGGTGGAATCTCCTTTCCTGTAGTTTGAAGCCATTGTTCCGCGTCCTAGTCTGCAGGGCAGCAGAAAACAAGCTTGCTCCCTCCTCCCTATGACTTCCCCTCACATATTTGTACATGGCTATCATGTCTCCCCTTAGCCTTCTCTTCTGCAGGCTAAACATGCCCAGTTCTTTAAGCCTCTCCTCATAGGGCTTGTTCTCCAGACCTTTGATCATTTTAGTTGCCCTCCTCTGGACACATTCCAGCTTGTCAACTGTCATTTATGTCATTGTGTTATCATTCCTAAGAGCCACACATCCAAAGTGAAAAAAGCAGTGAACAGAACAAATTAATCATTAAGATTAGATAAAAAGAATTAGCTTTCAAAATTAACTTTTTAGGCTATAGCTGTACCTCTGACCCCTCCTCTAACATTGCTTTCTCTTCACTGCTTTCTTTTCAGCGTCCACAGACTGGGTACAGATGTTTGGACAGGGCAAGTCTATGTGCAGAAGTCAATAATGTATCTAGCCTTTTCCACTTCTGCTTACAGTATGGGACTAGTCAGGGCAAGAGACATTGTTTCTGCTTAATTGTATGGGGGCATTAGGAAAGGGAAAAAAATTGCAGGGAGGAAGAAGTGAGGGACTGATTGCTTTGATATGACTCAAAAGTTGTTTTTATGTTGAAAATCATAACTGCAAGAAGAATGTGCAGTAATAGCAGAAACAAGACTCTCAGAAGCTCAGATTTTTATGTGGGATGAAAAATATGTGGCCTTCTAGCTGTTCTTGGACTGCGGCTGAGGAGAGGTACAGTCCGACAATTTTTGAAGGTCATATATTCCTCACCTATTTGGAGTTTATTTGTAGTAAATTGGCTTAATTAATAGTTCAATGTCTGCAATATCCAGCAGAAAGCCTCCAAAGAAACCTTGATGTAAAATAGGCACATTCTCACACTCTTCCTGTCACTCTAAGCCTTGTTATTTCACTTGTTAATTAAGATTAATAGAATGGTTGACGTGTCTCCCATGTTGATGTGTTCATAAATGTCTAGCACTTTTGTTTATTTTGGATATGTAAAAGTTTTGGATACTGACATGCTCTTCATATTGTACTATAGTCTATCCTTTAATTTTTTTTATTTATTTACAGTATTTAAATTCCACCCTTCTCACCACAAAGGGGACTCAGGGCAGATCACAGAACACGTATACTGCAAACATTCAAGGCCGTTATATACAGACAGGACAGACAATTTAACTGGCTTATGCATTACATGTGTTAACTTCATACAATATTTTAATATATTGCTGTTTTTTATTTCCTTGATCCATGGGGAGAGAAGGGTAAGAAATAATAATATTTCATTTGCTTTGACCAATGAATATAAATAAATAAGCACTTCTAACAAATATGCATATATTTCTGTGGTAAAAATCAAGAAATTAATCAAGAAAGAAAGAAAGAAAGAAAGAAAGAAAGAAAGAAAGAAAGAAAGAAAGAAAGAAGACACTGTTCCAAGAGGTGACAAAGGCTCTTCTTTAATTCAAAGGGAACAATTGATCCCCGTTAGGCAATTGCATGCTGCTGGGCTCTAAGATTTTCAGAGTAGTTTAAAAAGCCATACCTGCTATACTTATCTTTTTTTAAAATGATCTCTCACTGAAAGCAGCATGGGAAGATGGTGTAGTTCTCCACTTCTTTTCTTGTTGCTAATTAGTACTCCTTTTCTTGGTTACTTGAAAGTTAGTACCTCATTAGAATGACAGTAACTTTCTGGGAATTTGTTGAAAGAAAGGTATCACTGTGTTTTTCACTTTAAGTGCAATCCTTAACTAGCAAAGATAGCTAAAGGCCAACTGAGTTGGCTCCAGGCCAAACAAAGTTGCACAGAATAGAAAACCTTTTCAGACAAGGGACAACTCAGGAAATTGGTCAAGAAGAATAACATGATGGTGACAACGGTGTTGTTTTTGTATCATAATAGCACATGGTGAAATAGTTTGGGAAATTCTTCTTCACATATGGTTGTGGATTATTTCTTTATAGAAAAAAAGGAGTTTTTTGCAATAACTAAGTTGTGCACAGAAACATTGCTTCTTGCTGACTGTATACAGTTCTTTGTTTTGGTTAAAACATCAAGCTTGCACCAAAAACCCATGTTGATAGTTTTTGTGCAAGTCTGCAATTGTGTGTGTGTGGTAAAACCAGTTATCTTTCATAAACCTTCTAAGTGGCTAAAGTTTTTTTGTACACGACTGCTTAGTTAAAAAAAAAAGAAGAAACAATAATGCCACCTCCCCATAGCTATATACAAACAGTTTTTGTGCAAAAAAGATTTATATAAATCCCATAATCCTCATGCCAAAAATGTGTATTTTTGTGCACGTACTCTTAAGTGTTTATGAAACACTTCAGAGTATGTGAACATCTCATAAAAATTATGCAGAAAAAAAAACATTTCCTTTAAATTGGGGAGAAAATTCATTCTCACTTGAGAGAATGCATTAGTTGGATATTCACATCCATATACCTTGCCCCTTTGATGTTGCCTTTTTGGCTCTCCTTGCAGCAGATTTTAGTTAGCAGCGTGATTCCGCCAGTAGAAAAAACTTGTGCGTAATACTAACTCCCAACAGCTGGTGTGTCTTTGAGTTAGGTTTCTGCTGTTTGGCACGACTCAAGTCTCTCTTCTTTGGTTGCAGTACAAAATTGCAACATACACCCCACTGGCAGCACAATACAATGTCACAAGTCATTAAAATGGTTTTAATTCTGAAATTACAATCATATATTCCACTTTTTGAAAAATGCTCACAAAACAAATGCTGGGTTTTTTTTTGTTTAATAACACCCAATCAAAGTGTCCTACAAGCTTACTGGATATTTTGTATTTTTGATCATTAATAAAGGGATTATCCTATTAATGTCATAATTTTAATATTCTAATATAATATCTGTAAACATTAGACTAGTTGATATTTTCTGTTTTTTATCATTGTAAATCCAAGAATGAATCCCTTGCAAAGTCAATCCATCTTGTAAGTTCATGCTCAGTAGACAGCCAGATGGCTCAACTATTCTTGCTATACTGAAGAATGTCTGCACTTTTTGATGATTCTTAGTTGATTAACCTTCTGTTAGCTTTTGCTAAATCACTGCCAGTCTGCTATGTACATAGCAGTACACTTCACTTTTTTTCTAGTTGTTTCTTCTAAATCTCATTTCGTAAATTAAATAGTATTTTTTAGGATTCATTTCTAAAAGTGATCTGATTTTGTCAAAATGTCTTGTCAAACATCTATGAGGCAGACATGTAGAAGCTTCTTCCAATACCTTGGATTCTAATGGCCTATATCTTAGGATTGAATGAAATTTAAAACAAATGTGATTATTACACAGATGTCACTGTCCAAAATTTCACTGAAAGTGTGAGTGAACCATTTGATGTTTATGTAGTGAGTTTGAGATCCCACCAGAAAAAAATATACTAGTTGCTTCCGTTCATTTATAGTCTTTTCTTTGCCCTTCTCAGCAGGAGTCCCTTCTTCTGGTCTGTGCCCAAGGAATGCTAGCATTTGCAGTTATTGAAAAACTAGATGACATCAAATAGAGGAAATGAAATCTCTCTCTCAGTTTCACACTGGCCTAGTAGCTACATAAGCAGTGTTGCTTAAAATTGCTTTAACACTGGTTCTGATTTGATCTAGCAAGATCTGGCTACCAGAAAAAGTTTTTATTATTGTCTGGATTCAAGTCATTTCAGACTTATAGTGAGCATCTGAAGCTAAGGGTGACTTGTTTTTCAATGAGTTTCCATGACCACATGGTGAATTGAATCCTGGGGCACATCTACACTGACCACTTAGTGCAGTGGTTCTCAACCTGGGGTCCCCAGATGTTTTTGGCCTACAACTCCCAGAAATCCCAGCCAGTTTACCAGCTGTTAGGATTTCTGGGAGCTGAAGGCCAAAAACATCTGGGGACCACAGGTTGAGAACCACTGATTTAGTGCAAAGGGTATCCGAATCAGTGCTGTTCTGGCCAAACTATTCACAGAGCTGCTTTGGGGTAATACGGTGCAAAGTTGCTTCATGTGGCCTTGACCTATGTTAAATAAAGTCATAGAATTTGGTGCAACCAGTGAATGTAGGTCCATGTAAACTATTGGGCTCGTTCTGAGATAGAACCAACCACAACTATTTACATGGCCATCCTGGATTTATTGGGCCCAGTTGGCTCAGGAACATAGAATGGCACTCACTGTCCACTCCCATTCTCCTTGTTTACAGTGGTCTCCTGCCAGAGTGTGTGTCCTGCCAGTTGCTCATTGCCTGGATTGATGTTGGCCAGTGCAATAAGGTGATAGAAGAAAGGGAAAGTCCTTTCCCTCCTCCCTCATTGCTCTGGAACCTCAGCTGATGTCACTCCAGGTGCCAAGTGGCTAGCAGGACCCACGTCTCAGCCGGAGGATGCCAAAACAAGGAGATCAGGAAGGGGCAGGAAGGGTGACTGTCCGATAGTGAGGACTCCCTCCTACCTTTGTGTGTGTGTGTGTGTGTGTGTGTGTTAGATTAGATTCATCTAGTGTAGATCCACCTTTGTTCTCTAGAATCATAGCTCAACTCTCAAACCACTACATAGATACTATTAAATACATTTGTATAAATATCCTTAGGTATAACCAAAGTTTATCCTGCTTTTTTCTCCTTATAGTAATGGGGATTGCAGCCTTGGGAACTTCGACCCCCATCACTCAGTAAAGTGTACCATCTCCCTGGATGCAGAGGCACTTAGAGATATTTTGGCCCATACCTTATGCTTTCATTTTGAAGTACAGTAGAGTCTCACTTATCCAACACTCGCTTATCCAAAGTTCAGGATTATCTAATGCATTTTTGTAGTCAATGTTTTCAATATATCGTAATATTTTGGTGCTAAATTCGTAAATACAGTAATTACTACATAGCATTACTGCGTATTGAACTACTTTTTCGGTCAAATTTGTTGTATAACATGATGTTTTGGTGCTTAATTTGTAAAATCATAACTTAATTTGATGTTTAATAGGCTTTTCCTTAATCTCTCCTTATTATCCAACATATTCGCTTATCCAACGTTCTGCTGGTCCATTTATGTTGGATAAGCAAGACTCTACTGTAGTTCCATGCACCACTTCTATAAAACAGATGCTAGTTCTGGATATACCAGTCCAATCAATGTTTTTGCTCAGTTTTTGATAATGATATACAGTTTTTGACAATGACCTTGCACCGCTCATTTCCCAATCCCATAAAGATGCCTGTACACTGTGGACTCTTTAATGCACACTTACATTTCAGTTCATGGATATTACTTCATTTACTTGGTTTTTGTTATTTTTTCTTTTAAAAATGACAATAGATCAGATCCAGTGTTGCTGTTCTGTAAACAGCAAGGATTCTTCCATGTTGTTAACGGAGATAAAATACAGCATTTTTGCTTGAGGAAGGCAGGTGAAGGTGTGATTTTTGTAAAAAGCCCATACCTCCTTTCCTATTCATAATGATCCAGCTTGCATAATTTTGTTCTGTTATTATCTGTAGTCAATATGTATATGTACAAAGAGGAAAAAAAGATAAATTTAAAAAATACAAATGTTGACATGTTTGCAAATGTTATAGTAACCAAATGAGTTAATCGAAATCTAATAAATAGAGAACATTTTTTAAAAAATAAGATAGAGGAGATGATCTGAGATTTTTCTGGGGCTTTTCGTATTTACTGTTCCTTAGCTCGCCCATTTATAAAGTAAATGGGTAAGCTAAGGAATAATCCTTTGTTTGTTGATTGAACAGAAAGTTCTATATTTCTGCAGAAGGCTCAATATTGCTTCTGCAGGGATCCCACTATCCTTTTAGAGTTCATCAAAAAGTGTCAATAAGCATGGTGATAGGAATTGATCTAGTGGAAAAGGCAGACTTTGGAGAAGGGCAGAGAGTTAACATCACAGTGCTGCAACCAGAGGTGAAAAACATCCTCATTTGGGGATTACATCTCCCAGAATAATCCATCCAGCATGTCTGCGGGCCACGCTGGCTGTGAGGTTCTAGTTGTATTTACCCACCTCTGGCTGAAGATTTGTTTTCTGCTTTATTGGTGAGTTGGGTACTGATGATAGCTGGTGCATCTGAGACTGGAGATATGGAAAAAGAACTGTGATGAGAAAGTACACCAGAAAAGGCCTTTGTGCCTCATGCTTAAACCTTTCAAAGATAGAGTATAACACCACAGAAAGACTCATACAGGAATCAGGATTTCTGTTTTGAAGAAACTCGGCAGCATGTTTTTGTCTTTGAGAAACACGAGGGCTTCTCCTGAATATCAGCTTCAAGTAATTTTGATACTGTAAATCCTTCAGAGTTAAAAGCTTTTCTTTGGGAAAAACGATTTGGTTAAGAATTGAGTTTACTTCCTTTGTATAAAATGTGAGCCTGTGATATGAATACTTAACTAACAACTGGAAAATTTAAGGAGAAATTTGTCTGAATTGGTGTATAACACTGCTGAGTGAAATGAATCAGCCCTTTATTCAGCCCTTTTGATTAAGTAATTCTGACTACATCCAGAAGGTGGCACTAGCATGCACAAGCATACAAATAGAGGCTAATCCTGATTTTTTTTAATGTGGACATAATCTGATAGATTTAGTTTACAGAATCTTGGTGTGGGTTTATAGCTGTTATTGTCCACATCTTGTACCCGGGCTATGTGTTGCACAAAACCATGGTTATAATTTCTTTTCTTTTAAGAGAAAACAGACTCTAGAGCAGATGTAAGAACATCTGGTACTCCAAATCTTTTGGCTTGCAATTCTCACAATCTCTGTCCCAAACCAAATATGAAATAAAATAGACTGTTGTGAGTCATAAACCATTTTTGGAGTTTGTGTACATTGGAGAGGGCAGTATTAATCCCAAGATCCTAACAGGGGTCATACACTTCTTGCTGTTGTATACCTTCAAAATTCAGCAGAATGGTATAAATATGAAGTGAATGTTTTCTCCTAGACACTGGAATTTTTTACTTAAGAAATAACATCTTTCTGAAATAAGAAGTAGAGCCCCAATGCACTTCCTTCTAGGTTAGTAAACATGATTCATATAAATTCAGTGCTGATAAGCACTGAAATATACCCGATTGCGGAAATCCAGGGGCTGCAGAACAGCCAACACTTGCAATATTAGTTTTGTGAATGGTGGTAAAATACTTACATTTAAATATGTATATTTATAAGAGTAACTTAAATTTGACTGTTGGTCTCAATTAGAATAGAGCCACTGAACCAATAGTGGCTTTGTAAATTCCATCGATTCACTGGATCTACTTTAGTTGGGGAAAATGCTGTTTAGACCAGTCAATGCCTTCTTATAATATTCATAGGCTTTTCCTCTATGTGAGTACTTTATGGTTCCTATTACATCTATAATTCTAATGATTTGGGAGGCAGGTTTGGAGAGAAGATTCTTACTGAATGTTTTTCTGCTGCAAGAATTGGACCTTTGCAATTTTGTAGGTACTGTTGGACTGCAGCTCTCATCTCCTCCCACCAGAATAGTCAGTTTGTGGAAAATGCTGGGGGTTGCAGTTGAATGTATTAGAGGACCATAGAACCCACTCTCAGTCTACTGCACTGGTTCTCAAAAACCCCAGATGTTTTTGGCCTTCAACTTCCAGAAGTCTAAACAGCTGGTAAACTGGCTGGGATTTCTGGGAGTTGTAGGCCAAAAACATCTGGGGACCCCAGGTTGAGAACCACTGGTCTACTGGCTAATTTAGCTCCAAGGTAGCAGTTTGTCAAAACAGTTCTTTCCATGTCTAAAATGATTTTATATATTACGATCTGACATTTCATTCAGCACCTATGTAAGTCATTTACAAAATATTGGTAGTAGTGTTGTACATCACGAACAGAAATTGTTGTTAACTGCCATCCAGTTGACTTCTACTAATGGTGACCCGAAACATGAGACATCTCCAAATAATCCTGTCATCAATACCCTGCTCAGATCTTGCAAACTCAGGGCTGCCGCTTTCTTAACTGAATCTATCCATCTGGAATGCAGTCTTACCCTTTTCCCAACTGTCTTATATGCTATCAAACATCATTGCCTTTCTAGTAAGTCATGTCTTCTCATGATATGACCAATGTATGACAATGTCTATTTAGTTATCTGAGCTTCTGGGTTTTATTTATACTTTTAGCAGTCCACAGTATCCATAGAAATCTCTAGCTCTAAATTTCAAATTTCAGCTTTCTTTACTGCCCAGTATTCACAGCCATAGATAGAAACAGGAATTATAACAGCATGGATATCCCCAATTTTAGTATTCTAAAAATAGAGTAAATTAAATTATATATTTTATCATGTTAAAATACTATAATGTTGAACATTTTCAACATATATTCTTCAACACACAAAGCAGAAATCTATACCCCCTCGGTAAAGTTTGAAGGGATGTAATTTTATTAATTACTATAATTTGGTTTCCTTTATTTTCAGAGTACCAATTTGAGCTAAGTATTCTCCATCCTATCCATGTTCATTTTACATTTGTTCTGAGAAAATGCCTGTAACTCTGAAATTTGGAACACATTTAATGAATGTATAATTCAATAAATTAATATATTTTACTTACTTTAAGGCTGTAATCATATATTTTGAGAGAAAGCCCTAAAGTTAAGTCTCTTTTCTGAATTAAAATGTGTAGGATTGAGCAGGCCATGGGGCCAATCTCTAATTCTAGGATTTGCTGTAGGTTTGTTCACATTAGATGAGAAATTTGAGTGCATCTATGGTTTGACACCCATCTAATTGATGAAGCTCAATGCTGTGGAAAGATGGAGGTTGTAGTTTGGTGGGGCTTCCACAATCTTTGGTGGAAAAGAATAAAAATCTTGTAAAACTTGCAGGACTACATAGCATTGGGCCATGGCAGTTAAAGTGATGTCAAACTACATTAATTCTTTTTGGACTCACACATTTCTAATTAACTCTGAAGGAATGATAATGGTTCCTGAGAAGTACTGCAGCAAGTTTGGGCAGAGGGGCTGCAGTTCTCCAGTTACAGTGGTAATATATAGGAGTTTTTCCATTGTTGAATATTAACAGAGAAGTACATTACAAGGAGGAAAAAAAATCAAAGATGTGCAGCAATGTCTGGGATGTGAAATCATAGAATCACAGAATTGGAAAGTACCCCATGGGCCATCTAATCCAATCATTCCATCAGATTAGATATCTACAGCTAAAGTGTGACGGCACGAGTGGCGCCATCTATATGTTGAACTATAAGTTGCAAGATTCGAATTGTATCATGCCTGATTTTGCCCTTACCCTGTAAATGTAGTTAGATTGGTTATTTATATCTGTCAATCAATGTTGTTTGTACCTGTTATATTGCTCACTCAGCTAAACTGTTTGGCTCCACCTCTTCCTGGAGTAGGACTGTGTTTCCTCCTTTTTCATTCCACCAGCAAGCTCTCTACCAGATGGACGTGAGAGAGAGACTTGGCTCTGAAAGCCCTTTAAAAGTTACCTCTCAGCACCAATTCTGAGGTTCTTACCCTTGGGACTCACACTTCATGTTCAGGGCCAACCTGAACAACGTTGAGGAGTCTCAAGCGCCTTCATATCAGTCCTTTGGCAACAGAGGAAGACTGTGTCTTCAGACATAGGTCATTGGACTGAGGCTGAGTTTGCTCCGGCATTCACAGCCAGAGAAAGAGGGATCTGGAAAAGCTCCACGGACTTAAAACAATCAAAGACTGTAATGTATATTTTCTTTTACCCCCTTTGTGAACAATAAACCCAGTTTTTGAGTTATCTACAGTGTTTTGGTCCTTGGGAGTTTCAGTTTCCCTAAAGGAGGGCAAGAAGCAATCCCCTGGGGAAAGATGTCACGTCCATGCCTCTTTCACTAAGAGTTATAGCCCCAGGCGCGACGGCACATAAAGCATTTTTGAGAACTGGCAATCTGACCTCTGATTAAAGAATTCCAAGAAAGGAGATCCCACCATCTCCTTTTTTTAAAACCCATCTCCTAAGCCTACTGAACAGATCTTGTTCGACTCCACTATCTGTGAAACACCATACATAGTTCCATAATGTTGATAATTACTCCAAGCAGTGAGGTGTCTTTTAGCCTATGGCTGTGGCCTAACTTGGACCACCTGGTCAAATCAAAATGGTCAGTCCAAAATGGTCAGTCCAAAATACTATATTTTGCAGATGAAGGAAGTCTGACCTTATGATAGTTTCAGAAGCAACTCTCATTACTGGAGCTAATTAAACTTGAAGCTAATGAGGAAGGATTACTTTTCAGGGCTTAAGAGGAAGCCAAAACAGATATTATAGGTTAATTATTCTTCTAAACTGCCCCATTTCAGGAGCAACCAATTTTATCAACTTTTGCTTCTCTTTTCAATGCAGCATGAGATTTGTTTGAAGAGAATTCAAAATAGAATTGCAGTATTGACCCCACCTATCGCTTGATCAGCAATCGTTTTGCATTAGCAAAACGTTAATAAAATGTTTAAGAAAGGAAATGTGGTGTTTTATCTGCATACAGTGAATATGAAGTAGTCTGCCCTCCACATGTTTCTTTCCACTTTTCATGCACCTTTTAATTTTAATTTTTTTAAAAACCTAGTTAATAAATTACAGTAGTAATTTTTAAAATCACCATAAACAATTACATAAATTAGGATTCTGAAACAAAGCTTACCACAAAAATGCTTTATAATAGGATTCAAATCCCACAGGTAAAGTTAACCTCAAATGTTCACATATATTTTCAGTGAAAAAATTGATTTTCATGGATTTTTCAAATATTTAAAATATTCCATGGTTTGTTTATATGGTTGTTGTTAAATGTTTCTCCCCCCTACCCCATTTCTCCAAAAGGCATTTGTTTATGCCATGTTGTCCTTATTTTTTTTTAAAATTGCATCTTTACACTAGCCACAAACAATGAATTGGGCTAGAAGAAGTTCCTAGATGTCTAACTGATATTCACAGACCTCTGGCCCCTAATGCAGGGTCATTTGATCGCACCTTGAATACATGGCTCAAATATCAATAATATCCTAAATCTGAGATCCTTTTAAAAATAATTGTTTACATTTTATTCAAAATGATATATATGATTCATAGCTATGTGAGACTAGATGTAATAGTGTTGGTATGGCTTAGGGCCCTCCCACACAGCCATATAACCCAGAATATCAAGGCAGGAAATCCCACAATATCTGAGTGTGGACCCAGATACACCAGTTCAAAGCAGATATTGTTGGATTTCCCACTTGATATTCTGGGATATAAGGCTGTATGGAAAGGCCCTTAGATAGCCAGTTTGGTGTTGAGGTTTGAAGGTTCCACTAGACTTCAGGCAGACCAGGATTCCAATCCCTCTTCACCCATGGAAACTCAGTTATACTCTCAGTTAAGTCATACTCTTTCTGCTTCAGAGGAAGGCAGTGACAAACCTCCTCTGAACAAATTCTGCCAAGAAAACTCCATTATAACATTGTCTTAAAGAACCATAAATTGGAAATGCCTTGAAGGCACACAATAACAACAACAAGGTTCACTAATTTTATGAACATGATTGAGTCAGGATGGAATGAGACATTGGTTGTTGGCCAGTATATTCTTTTTGCCTGCTTCTGGTGGTAAACGTGCTTTGAGATAAATAAGCAAACTTTAAATGATAAAAGGTGGCAATAAATCATGGTGTGTATTCCAAGTTTCCAGAATATTTGCTCATAAAGAACAGTATTGGTGGCTGCAGCATTATTATGATTCACCCCCCAGGCTGAGTGCTATAGTTTACTGCATTTTTGCCAAAGTGCTGTTTAGCAGAATGGTACATACCAGCACTATTAAGTCTGAGCAGTTTTATGGCAGTTTGACCACTTGAATGCTATGATATAAATAATCCTTTAGAGTAGTAGTTTACTGGATTGTTTTTTTTGTTTTGTTTTTTGCTGTTCCTATAATACAAATTCAAGAAAGACCCATGAAAAATTGCTATCCTAGTAATGATCAAATGCTTTGTTCTTGAATTGTGCATGATACATTATTTCAGAAGAGAATGCTCATTAGTTTTTAAAATACAGGTAGGAATGCAATCAAATTCTTTCTCCAGGACAATGAAAACAGCTTGCAGATTGAATTACGCCTCAACCCCAAAGTTTTTCAAACAACAGGGGTTGCAATCATGAAGTTTTCTTGATATTGCTCAACTGTAATTCCTATCAGCTATAGCCAAATAATGAACTGGAGGGATGTGTCCTGGGAACTTCTGTTCCATAATGTTTGAAGAATTGCAAGATTATCAACTCTGCCATACATCCCTACACTGCAGTATAATGGGGGAGTAAAGAAAAACATTAATAAACATCAGTCTGATTTCACAAGAGAAAAGAGGTTGCTCTCCCCCCTTTGATCAGTTTTAATCAGTTGTGCTTCTTTTACTTAGGGGCATTATTACATAAGGTCTGGCTTTGCAAATCTATCAAGGTGCTGGCGTACATCAACATAGCCACTCTTCTTATTGCACCAATCTATTCCTCAAGTGCTAGAAGAAAATTGGAAGCACTTTTAGCATACACTGACACTGCAGGAACTTAACGCCTTACAATCTGTAGATATCTTCTGATTGTCCATGCCCCCCCCCCCCAAATGTCTAAGTCTGTGAGTTCAGAATTTTACAAGACTGGAGCTTCGTAATTAAATACTTATGCAAGTTCAGGAGCTCTGTCCCTTGAATAGGTTTATGAATAAAAAGAAAATTTGCATTTTGCAACAACAAGCCTTTCCCTAGTTTGTGTATTCTGCAAGGGAGAGATCTATGTCTCATTGCCAAATCAACTCAGGCTGGAGTTTACAGCAGTTAAAAATGATGCCTCTTACATGCCCACAGTGACTTGTAAGAGTCCTAAACTCACTGCTAGGGTGCTTTTGGTTTACCACTCCACCTTAAAAAACTTTGAGCACAGATTCAAAGCACTTTCAACTGCCTAAAAACAGGATTTCTCATACATACACACACACACACACACACACGTGTGTGTTGGGGACTGTTTTGAAGTGGGTGTAGAACGATGTCAGGCAATAGTAAGCCCATCCATTCTTGGCTGGAGAGCTTCAAACTTGTGCTACCTGCCACATATGACAATGTCCTAGCTCTGTAAATTAAGTTGCCCATCCTTATGTGGAAATAAAAAGTACTCCAAAATTCAAAACTGATTACATGAGGGGTTAAGGTCATGACACCTTTGTTTTCTGGTGTTTCAATATATAAACAATTGTTTAATTATTAAGAATATTTTATATAAAATTACCTTTAGGTTATATCTATGAGGTTTATATAAATCATAAATTTCTTTTGTGTTAAGACTTGGGTCCCATTTCCAAGAGATCTCATTTTATACATATGTGCAAATATGAATATTCAAAATCCAAAATAATTCTGGTTCCAAATATTTCATATAAGGGATGCTGAACATGTATATATAATGTATTTTGGCAACACTCAGTAAAGGCACTGAAGTTTTTCGCCTTTAGAAGAGCCATATTTTTCTCTGAACTGTTGACTCAGGTGTTCAAACAAAATAGCTATTAGCATAACCAAATAAACAAGTATCTTAAACAGCTTGCATAAAATCTTATCCTACAAAATCTCCAGATGTTCATGGATTCCTTTGGGAAAAATAGAATACCTGCAGACAGAACTTCAAAAATATATCATTTAAATACTGTCTTCAACAGCAACGGCTTTTTATGAACCTCAGCTACCCCCCATATATTTTCTTTTAAATTATGTCTCGTAGTCAGTCCAGTCATAAAATAACATGCAAGTCAACTCAAGTCACCCTACGGGATACAGTGCTACCAGTTGGCAAAAATACTTCTTAATACGAGTCAATACAAAAGTGATGCAAATGTGATGATTCTTGAAGTGTGATATAGCTTTTCTCAGGAAGGAGTTGTCAATGGCAAAATGAGACAAAACACGTTCTGGCTCTTTCTCAAAATTCATTATAATTAGGCCAGGAAGTTGAGTGCAAATGCTTGCGTAGTTTGCCAGAATTTTATCTGAATCATATGGTTACCTATTATTTCCAAAGATTTCTTTGCTATTTTTGACTGCCTACATTTATATCCATTTTTATCCCATGTTTCACTTTTTTGACCTATTTCTCCTCTTTTTGATATAATTCTCCTAATATGTAAATGTTTCCAATGGAAAAGTAAGTATCAGATTAGAGAATTATATGTCAACAATCTTACAGGATAGCAAGTCTAATTGGAAAAGGTTCTCCTTAAAAAATGCTGAATCAAGAATAACTCAAAGGCTGCAATCCTCTTCACTTATATGGGAACAAGCCTCAGAAGGATATTCTTTGGAATAGGCAGATACACAGGACTATGCTATATATATTTATTGTTATGTCTTCAAGTCATTTCTAATGTATGAAGTCCCTAAGGAATTGGTGTCAAACTTATGGCCCTCCAGATGTTTTGGACTTCTGCTCCCAGAATTCCTGGCCATTGGATGAGCTGGCAAATGCTTCTGGGAGTTGGGGGGTGGGCAAACATCAGGAGGGCCACAAGTTTGACACCTCTGCACCCTAAAGCAACACCCTAAAGCAACCCTGTCACAAAGTTTTCTAGGAAGAATTTGTCTAATACCAAGACCAAGTGAGTGTGACTTACTCAAAGCCACACAGGCCCCTTCTACACTTCCATACAATCAAGATTATCAAAGCAGATAATCTACATTATCTGCTTTGAACTGGATTATACTAGTTTACACTGCCATATAATCCAGTTCAAAGCAGATAATCTGGATTTTATATGACCTTGTAGAAGGGACCCCAGTTTCCATGACCAGGTGAGGATTTGAACCTTGGTTTTCACAATGTCCTAATTCATTGTTTCTCAATCTTTGGTTCTCCAGGTGTTTTGGACTTCAGCTCTCACACTCCCTAATAGCTGGTAAACTGGCTGGAATTTCTGGGAGTTGGTTTAAAATACCTGGAGGACTAAAAGTTGTGAGCCACTGTTCTAGTCCTATCCTCAGGATAGTACACTACTGCATGTTGAATTTATTATGTTTTAATAGTTGAAGTACTATTTAATTGATATGTATATGTTTTTTTTTACAGTTTTATAATGTCATGTTTTACTGATATTGTTATTATCTGAATCTGGCATTGAATTATTGCCATAGTTTGTAAGCCACCCTGAGTCTCCCTTTGGGGGTGAGAAGTTCGGGGTATAAGTATAGCAAATAAATAAATAAATAAATATGCCTGCAATTTCTTTATTAGAAATGTTTCCATTTCGAGCTGCACCTTTCATATGATACTGAGAAAATACTCCTGTAGTTCCACTGAACATTTTTTTTCCATCGTTGGCACACAAAACTTCTTGTCTCACACTAAGCTGCATAATTTCATAGAATCTTAGAATATAGAGTTGGAAGAAACCATATGGGCCATCTAGTCCAACCCCTGCCAGACAGGAAAAGCACAAAAGCACCCCTGACAGATGGCCATCCAGCCATCTTATCTTCAATGAGATAGAGTTGTTTCCCATTGATACTGATTCTCCCATATATCTATATGTTCATAGATAAAGTTCCCTGATACGAGTTATGGTCATGGTCAAATTACAACATTTCGGATGGCTAACATTCAGGTAATGATTAAAGTTTCAAATCACTTGAACATCTTTAAATCAACCACAGGGGACTGGTGTTTCTCATCCATGTCTCCTCTTTAGGTATATTGAAAGCTGCATTAAGTTTTAAGAGCTGATTCAATAACACTTTATGAATGATTATTATGGGCTGATAGTAAGTCTTGAGAAGCCAGCTTATGAATGACTTAATCTATTGAAGTTTATTACCAATCTAGCTAACCTATTTGACTTTTGTTTTGGGTGGGTTTGTAAAACAATGACTGACACATAAGTTCCAAAGAGAAATAATATAAGGCAAATGTATTCCACCAATGTATTCCAGCCATTTGTTGAATTTTCACCACATGAAAAAACCATTAACACTTCATCAACACTTTAGAAGATTTGGCACATCAAGCTACTTATTGGTGCCAGATAGGGGAATATGATTTACAAGCTTGTTGACCTTTTGTGGAAACCTTTAACCTTAGTCCAACTAGAATAGATTCATTGAATCAATTGCTGAATGGCAGATCAAGACTTAGACAAATTCCATAGTTTTTGTGGGTTTACTTAAGTTAGACTAGCAGTGGGATTTAGACCGTTCACTATGCACCTGCCATTGTAGTTAGACTGAAGAAATTAGAACAGTATGAAAACTTCATCAGTGTGAACAAGAGGCTGACAGACAAAGATAAGAACCTGAATTAAAATCCCAGCTCAGAGAGCCCGTTACAATCTCCCATCTGTATTTACCTACCTATCTACTTACCTATCCACTCTCAGACTATTGTGAGAATAAAATGGGAAAATATGAGTATCCATAGGCTATAATAAATGAATTAAAACACATTTTATAGGACACTTTGAGTTGGCTAAAAAAGGAAGGAAAAAGTGATGGAAGTTAAGAAAAGAAATTAACATTTGCTTAGATTTGACTATAACTGTAGATGAGTGAGAACTTTACTGAAAAAATAGAAGGGAAGATATTTAAGGGAATAGTGAGGTTCTGGCAGAAACTGTGATGGAATGATGCTCTTTAATGCATTGCACACAGGAAGGGAGTAAGTTCTTTGCACTCAAGAGGCAGCTGGACGTACTGTTCCCCTGTCATGTAAATAGTCTTGCCTGCTGCCATTAGTTGTGAAATTTGTCAATGGCTGCCAGATATATGTTGGAGAGCCTACTAGCATAATACAGGAAGACCCCGGGTTACAGGTAAGATTGGTTCTGTAGATTTGTTCTTAAGTTTAATTGGTTTGTAAGTCGGAACAGGTACATTTCAGCCAAAATATTTTTTTTAAGTTTTGGATAGCACAGGGAAGGATTAACACCCCTTGAATATTTGTTTTGCTATCTGTCCCCCTGTTCATAAGATTTTACCTCACTTTCTGTCCCTGGTAAAATTTTGAAAATGTTGGCTTGTCGTGGAAACAAGGATTGGTGAGAAAGCTTCAGCAAACACACCTTTTTCCAAAGATAACTCTTCTAGGAGTGAATTTTCCTTCCTAGGCATAGATTTCCTCTCACTTCCTGTTGTTTCACCCCCTTTCTTAACTATGAGTTGTATGTAAGTCAGACTTCTTTAAGTCGTAGACCAGTGGTTCTCAACCTGGGGTCCCTAGATGTTTTTGGCCTTCAGCTCCCAGAAATCCTAACAGGTGGTAAACTGGCTGAGATTTCTGGGAGCTGAAGGCCAAAAACACCTGGGGACTCCAGGTTGAGAACCACTGTTGTAGACTGTCTGTACAATGAATCTCACTGCAGTTGTGGTGACTTTCTGGATCATCTGAGTGCTTGCTCATATTTCTGTCCAGATACTAAACAGTTGATAAAAAATATCAAGCCTTCTACTATCCTTCTTAGACATCAAACAGGACAGCTTTAAAAACAGATTGATCTCTGATCTGTCTTGGAAGGCATATGGGTACTCTGATTTTTTTTAGTTTTTTCTGGGATCTGGAAACATGTTGTTTTTTCCTCTTGTAGACATACATACCTAATCCATAACCCCTAGGGTTGGTTGAATGAGACCATGATGTATTGGTGCCCACTGCCTGATGGTTATTGACCTTGTCACATGGCCACCAGCATCAGTTCGCTTCATCGGGGGGTGTGGAGAATCCAGCGTCATCATCCGGATCCAGGTGAGGGCGATTATATGGAGAGAAGCATGGAGCATGAGTGGAATGTAGGCTTTCCCCCATTGATTCTACGGCAACACAGGAAGCCTCCTGTGTTGCTGTGGCACTGCCATGCACAGGCTCCACACTCCTTCAACCATGGAGCTGCACCCATGTTGTCTGATGGGACACTGTGGGTGACCTGAGCTAAATTCAGCACATGCTGCCAATTTTATCCCCATGTGTCCTATGTGTAACATCTGTAATGAACACTCAGTACCCCCCTTTTTTCCCTAAGGAAACAGATCAGATGCTCATGCTTCCACCTCAATTTTTCCTCTAACTTTGCATCAGGAAGATTCCAGAATTAAGTATTACCCACTTCAGTCATATAGTTCAGTTATAAGGCACATGATTTTGGAGACTGGAGATGACAATGGAGGAAGAATAGCCTTGCTTTAGAGAAGAAAAGAAACTGGAAAGTAAAATGAAACCTCAAACCAGAAAATTTTAACACAATTCTAGGTTATGTCCAAATCCTTTATGGATACAGTAGGAAAATAGAAGGACAAAGGGGTGCTGTACCTGGCTAGTGGCAATCCATGGGATTTGTCAGTTTTTGAGTGGCGGTCTTTCTTGGACCAAAGCATTTGTTGACTAAATTCTCTGTCACTTAAATGTATACATTCTGTAACACTTAAGAAGTGAATGCTGATTAAAATGTGCAGGAGGTAGAATGCATTTAATTGGCTTAAATACACTATTAAGTCTGGCTGATAATACAGCTCTTGGTTCATAGCGTGTATTATCCCATTTTTTAGATGAGCTTCCCTCTCTCCAAAGAATAGTTTTGTTGTATGTTCTTGTTCACTTGTTTCACTGGTTAGCTTCTCTGGTGTGAAAAGTAAAGAGATTTCTAAGAGGTGCTGAAGTTCTTTTGTGGCCTTGCTTTGACATACCTAAATATATGAGTAATGAGAGCGCTTAGAATCAATTTGCATGTGATGGATATTCAAGAATTAGGAATCCCAAATTATGGGCAATAGAGCCTGGAGATGGAAAAAAGCAAGTTGTTCAGCAAGATTAATGGAGAGGGAAACTTTTATTCTAATGAAAATATACAAGGTTGGCTGGAATATGGAGTGAGAAATTGTTTAAAGTATTGTAGAGAGAGAAAAATGCATATTGTGTCTCCTCTAGAGGTGTTAAAATTGAATTTCCTTGCAAGAGTTTTAAAAACCTTCCTGACATTTGCTGAAATAGGTCTCAAATAAGAGAATGGGGGAGGGACATTTCTGCTGTTCAGCAGCCTTTACATTAACATTAAGATATCATTGACCTTCTTCCTATACAAATAGTAGAATTTAGAGCTTTGTTTTTTAAATAGAGGTATACTTCAAAAGTACTAACTCTGACCATTATTTTAAAAAACCTAACATTTTTCAATTTCACAAAAGTAGCTGAAACAAAGACTGTATCCACATAGCAGAATTATAGCAGTTTGACATCACATTAACTGCTAAATGCCATGAAATTCTATGATAATATTTATAATTTTCCATCAGAAAAATCTGATGCCACAACGAACAACAAAAATCAGGATTCCATTAAGTGAAGCCATGGCAGTTAAAGTAGTATCAGCTATAATTCTAAGTGTCCTAGGAACTCATAACATGCAATGCCCTCCTCTCTCTTCATTTCCACACATTTCTAAAACAATTTCCTGATGAAGCATCATAGAGCCCATTGAATGACACAAGACTTCCTGTCAAGATCTGTCGGGAGTAATGAAATTGAGAGAAAAGGAGGGGAATCTGGAGAAATGAGGTCTGGCTTAAGAACAATGCCCCTTATCTCCTTGAGAGTAAACAGATTGGAGGAAACCTAAAGGGGCCCAGAAGTGGTGTTTGATTTCATAAGGGATGCCTTGGGTCTCCTCTAGAATAGATGGATTGGGAGGGAACGTAAAAGAGCCCAGAAGTGGTGTCTTGTGAATCCTCTACGCATATGGTTGAGGTGGGAAGAGGCAATACTATATGATGAGGGTAAGTAAATTCTCTGTCTTCTTTAAAAGACAGAATCCCATGCAAGGAAAATTGTTCTACATGCAAAAAGACGATTTCCCCCCACTTTTCCACATTTTCCCCAGCTCTGTCTGATGAAATCCTTAGGTTCTCCTGAGATTTGGTCATGTATATGATTCATTATGACCTAATCCCTCATGGGGAAAAAAGTGTTGCTCAGGAACTTATGACTATAGATGTACAGCAATATGGGGTTTATATCTATTGCAGGAGTTATACTCTCTCCTTTTAGAATAGTTACACATTTTAATGTAGCACCACAAAAGTTGACATCCAACCCAAATGATAACCCACTTTTTAGTATTTATATCACAAAAACTATAAAGGTAACTCAGCATTACAGCTACAGTTCAAAATGAGTGAAGCAATTAAATTGGAATCCAAATGCCACTTTAATCACATCTTTTTGAAAAAATGTTGCTTCACAGCTCCATTGAAGGAGAAGTGGGCAGGCTTTTCCAGTGTACCATATTTGTGTCTCTTGGTTACAATTTTTTCTTTCTTTCTTGAAAAGTCGTTAGGGAGCAAAAACAACAACAACAACAACAAAACAATTGTTTGTGTACTGACACTGGTCCATTGACTACCATTTCTAGTAGTACAGCTGTAGAATATACTCGGTGCTTTAATTGGTTTTGCAACTTAAGAGTAAATTGATAATAATCTGGTAAGATTTCTCTTGGATTGGTTTACTGTTACTGCTGTGTCAGCAAGAAATTCCCAAGAAATTTTTCATAGAAACGTGAAACAATTTGAAAGCCAGTTCCATAATGGATTCAAAGTTACTCAAGGATAAAGCTCCAGTCCTTTCATGTATCATACAGAAGCTGCTGCAGTTGCTAATGAATCAACTTCAGTGCAATGGGAACTTTGTTAGCGGCTAATTTTAGGTGAAAGCCAGAATTGGCTCCTGGTCCATTTCCAGAATCTTGTGCATCCCATGTACTCACACCTGGGAAGTTGCCTTGGGAAATCTAGGGAGATATGTTCACTGACAGTGGACTTCAAAATATCAGTACACTGTGGAAAAAACAAATAATTTCAGCTGCAGTTCCAAACTATCAGACAACAACAGTTCTTTACAGCAGACATTATTATTAAATTTGAACATATTGCTAAATAAATAAACTAATATTGGTTATGGGTAGACACTTATGTTTCAAGAGTCATCAATAAACTCATACTTTTTTAAATTTTCTGATAATAATTGGGACAATAGAATAGTGAAAACTCAGCAAGTATGCAAAATATTTCTGGATTACAAGAAGAGATGCTAGCAATAAATAGTAGGATAGTATTCAGATGCAGAATGTCTTATCTTTATGTAACACAGTTTGAAAGATGGCAATGGTGGCAGATAAACATAAAAGATGCTATAAAGTTATGGATGAATAGAGCAATATCTTTTAAACAGTAAAAACACACAAACTGTGTGAAGAAATGCAGGAATTATTATTTAGGAAAGATACCTCCTGCTTCTGAATGGAAGATTGTGTCAGAATTTGGTCTAGACTGATAGGAGTGATAAATCAAAGAGGGTGACATTATTCCCACTTGAAGGTTCTTCCCTCTAATATGAAGGTATACCGTTTGTTGGAAAAGCTGAAATTGTTTTGGAATATACATGAACTGAGGTGCAGATTTGGGTGTGTTATATTGCTTTAACTAAATGGGATTTCTTCCCTTTTATATTACTGTATGGGTGTATGATTTTTCAAGTTTACTTTGCACAGTATTTCAGGTTTATGTTTTGAAAACATAACTATAGAGACACCTAATCTGAATCCTGTTATACTTGGCAGGTTATTGCATTTAGAACATCATCTATCTGTCTTTGTGGTCTATACATATATTGTATAGCAGAATTCTTTTCTTATAGGCAGAATTCAAACAGCTTGATTCTGTGCTTGCTTTCCCCCTGAGCAAATAATATAAATGATGAATTCCAGTAATCATGTATTATATTAATAGACACGTATGTCACAAGACAAATTAGGTGACTTCTCTTTTCAATTGTGAAAGATAACAAACAAATTGCATTAGAGGAACTAGTTGTACAGTAAAATCAGCAAATACAGTAAACTGTCTTTAAGAGAGTTTAAAGGTCTTCTGATTTCATGATTCTGTTTTGAAATGAGATTTTCCTGCTTCTTGCAGGGGGTTGGATTGGCTGGCCTGTGAGGTCTCTTCCAACTCTATCATTCTATGATTCCATGATTCTAACCTATTGCAATGACGCTAAAGCCAATTGGGAAGACTCAAGCCAATTGTAATGGTGTCAAAGCAAATTGTAAATGCTGTTTCCACTGCTGAGGGGATTTTTGAATCTTTTAATCCCTCTAGATTATATATATATCACCTTTATATGAGGGGAAGGATTACAGGGGGTGATCTTTATTTCAAGATCCCAGCCTCTGTCTCTGTAGTTAGGGATTTCTGTGTTGTTGTTCCCTTTCTGAGGTAACTGTGACTATTACTCTTCCCCAATTAGGTGATTTATTAAGGTAACTGCCACCAACGTGAGGCTTTTGAATTATCACCGATGAAATTTGGCTCCACAGATGCAGATGAGATGAGATGAGTCGGTTGTTAACAAAGAACAACAAGTGTATTGCGTACAAAGCTTATGGTTGCAGGTTGACTGATTTACTTATGGAACTTTAGATAAACAAGTGGTTTAATAACTCTTATAACCACCACAACAGTAGTCTCTGGTGTACTTCCACTCTCACTCTCCTACTGATGATATAAATTGTAGCGAACTCTAACCTCAGCTGAGCTCCTTAGTGAACAATGTCCCAACTACAATAAAAACCTTTAATTTGATCTACTACCGATCAAATTCCTGATCACTAGTCCTTCCCAACTAGAGATCTTGACTAGGCTCCCTTTAGTCTGCCTTGACTAAAGATTTTTGCCAGGCCTGTCTCCTCAGCCCTTCTTGACTGAAAAGCCTCCAGCCACGCACTCCCTGACTTCTTTTAAAAACTCCCATTTTTTTCTTTTCGTGGCTCCGTCCACTTCTCCCTCTGATGAGCTAGCCAGCTCCGTCTCCTTGGTAACAGCACTACTGTGGATTAAAACAAGATGGCTTCTGTTTCAGCTACTGTGTCAACTAAACACAAATACATACTCTAACAGTTAAAATTAAACATAATAACTATGACTTCTCCACACTATAGAGTCAGCTACTTGTGATTTTGACCTATGGAAAAGTTCTTATTGACCAGAGAAAGACAAGCCATTTTTACTGACTTCAAATATATGCCTTCTCTTTTTGCTTAGAGATCAGCTTTAATCCTGCCCTGGAAAGGCAGCTGTAGATGCTCATGGCGAGTCTTCTCCACTTCCTTTCATGGTCACACCAGAAGCAATAGCATCTTGTAGAGAACATTGGTAGTGTTCATGGCAAACCCTGTCATCACAAACAACCAATTTATATTAAAACTTGTAGGAATTTACTGTGCAAGTTGCATTCAGATATCACTTTTAGTTCACTTAATAGTTTCAATTGTTATTAGCTCAGTCAGCTCTTTGTGTTTAGAAGACAGACAAGTTTAATATAAATCCAGGTGCATTCAGCAAGGTAGGAGTTCCTTTATCCATGTTTGTAGTCTATATAGTTGTTGAACACATTGTGTCAGTGAGTATAGCAATGATATATCTCAAAACATCTTTCTACTTGTGGCTAAAATAAGGCACACAATTTTGTGAATTGCAGATAAGTGAAGTGCTTGAGAAAGGCAGTATTCAATTTCACAGGATTTTTGAGTAATTCTGTGTAAGCACCATCATATTTGACTTCACTTGACTCCTTCTACCTTCATCTGCTTTCCGAAAGCGATCACTGGCCTTGCTAACGTAATGACTTGTGTGCTTTCATTTACCTGTTTACCTGTATAAATGAGAAGGACCTCATTTATATTTTGTAGTTCAATTCCCAGGAGCAACAAATATATATTTCTCATTAACTGCCATGCTCCTGGAGGTTTTTTTTTATGAATTGGATCCTCTCAGTGAAATCTGATTTTTTTTGCAGTAAATTAATTTTCTCCATTTGTCCTCTCTCTTTCAATTTCTCTCAATTTCAAAAAAGCAGTAACACGAACATGATTCTGTGTTATGGCATTTATTTGTCAGACATGATGGTCCAGCTGAAATGCAGGCTTGCCTGCTTCATGTGATAAAGTCCTAAGCATGTCTGGTTTCATTTGGGTGGGTTCTTGTGTTATCTTTGAAGCCTATTTAGGAAATTGGTTGAGGAATGTTGGGAGGAAGGAAATTGTTTAGTCAAACCTATGGAGGACCCAGCCTTAACCCTTTAAGAGAGAGAAAGGGGGGGGGGAATCATTTGCTCTTTTTCTGATTACATTAAAATCTCAGTGATATCACTCATATCTCTGTAACTGTATTGGAATGCATAAACAGGTAAAGGAGGAATCAGGAATGATTGTGACGCAAAAGCTTCCAATAAGACGCCAGGAATTGCATAGGACTCAGCAACACCATGAATCTTTGTATGCATGTCACTTCTTACAAAGGCTACACAGCAGACCTTGGAAAAATTAGTTATTTGGGCAACAGTTCTCAAAGACTTCTAGTTGGTGTGGTTCCAAACTGTAGTAGTTTAAGGATTCTGGAGCTGTGATTCAAACAGCTCCAAGCAATGTTATCCAGGATTATCCTTAAGGTAATTTGATTTTCAGAATAAATCATACATTTGTTTAGGTAAAGGTTTCCCCTTGACATTAAGTCTAGTCGAGTCCAACTCTGGGGGGTAGTGTTCATCTCAATTTCTAAGCTAAAGAGCCAGCATTGTCCGTAGATGCCTCCTAGGTCATGTGGCTGGCATGACTGCATGGAGTGACATTACCTTCCCACTGAAGCGGTACCTATTGGTCTACTCGCATTTGCATGTTATCAAACTGCTAGGTTTGCAGAAGCTGGGGCTAACAACCCCATCCCATGGATTCAAACTGATGACCTTCTGGTCAGCAAGTTTCCAGCAAGTTCTGCAGTTTAGCAGTTTAACCCACTGTGCCCTATACGTTTGTTTATCTATCCAATATTCTTTTTTGTGTTTCACTGCTGGCATAAGATGCACTACAACTCCCAGCCTGAAACCTATTCTTCTTACAGAAGTTTCAGCATATTAAAAGTTAGCTGCAGGAATCCCTGAAATGCAAATTAAATGAAGAGGGTGTTGAATGAATAGACAATTCAAGTGCTCATTTCTTAGCATCCTATACTTTCATACTATATTTCTTTTTCCATACTTTCACTACAGATTGTCAGTATTCATATCCTCTTTTCTCTTAATTTTGTAAGTTTGATCTTCTATACAAGTTGACAGACTTTTCAAAAGCTGTCCAATTCAGTATCTAAAGCCTAACTTTTGATTATAAATTCAATGGCCATTATTTCACCTTACTGGTACACCTCATTTAACAAGAAAAAGAAGCCCTTTTTTGCAGAATCCTGGTACATCTGCCCAGCCTCTACTTTTTTCTCCATATCTTCTGTTTAACTGAACATTATTTTTTTTAAGTAATATCAGCACTGAGATGATGATGAAGGGCTGGAATAACACAAAATATCAGTAATAGGTTACAGCAGTGTGCCTGCAGTGAACCATGCAGTAAAGTTTGAGCAGGGAAACAATGGGATTCTATTATAGACAGTCCTATCGTAAAGGGCTGTAGTGTCTACAAGAGGCAAGATAAACAGAGCTGCCTCCAGGATTACTTACTGAGTAGGTGTGAACAGCAAAACTGAGATAAAAACTGAACATTTATATAGCAGGATGTGAGCAGGGGTTGTTCTACTTCAACCACTACCTCCATTCTTGGACAAAGCAGACACTTGTGGCAGGCAAGAAGAGGAGGAGCTGGACCATGTACCACTTCACTTACCCTGTGGATGTGGCTCATTGTCCTCTTTTTGCATGCCGTAAATGCCTTTTTCATCTAGGCCAGGGATCTCCAAACTAAGGTCTATGGGCCGGATATGGCCCTCCATATCATTTACCTGCCCCGCCCTAAACTTTCAACTGAGTCACTTTAAGTCTGAAATGATTTGAAGGCCCATAACAACAAAAATCTTATTAACTTGACTATCTCATCACCCATTGAAGTACTGTACTGGTAAGTTTATGTTGGTTAAAATTATTCTTTATTTTAAATATCGTACTTTCATGTTTTTTGCCCTACAAATAAGATATGTGCAATCTGCATAGAAATTCATTCATGTTTTTTCAAACTATAGCCCCCCACCCCCAACAGTTTGAGAGACCATGAACCATCCCTCTACTTAAATAGTTTGAGGATCCCTGATCTAGGTAAAGGAAAGGAGGGAAACAGAAATATATGCCACACATGAAGAGGTGGAAGAATCAAATCTGCTGGATAAGTGATGTTCCAGGCATGTTCTTCCTCCTCTTCCTATTTGCTGTGTGTTTCTGTTCTCTTTTGTGTTATCTTTCTTGCTCAGAACAAACACCTGTGGAATGCAGGAAGAGGAAAAGGAACTGGAACCTGCAGGGTAAGTGAAAAGTGAATGGATGGGCAGGGCTGACTCCTCCTTTCCTCCCAGGGACCACATAATCATCCCCCTCCTCCAAGAACAGCATCCCATTTATCCCCTTAGGAATATTGGTGTGTTTTCCTATTTGAGCTGAGCTAATAACTTCCATGAAAGTGGATGGATTACAGTATTTTTCTTTTCTTACGCAAGACTGACTTGATCTGCTCTTTTCTCTTCATGTCTAGGAACACATCTACTTCATTAACTGAGGTATATCTGTATAAGAAATGATGGAAAAGAGCAGATGTTTTAACCTCTGTATTTGGTATACCAGTGTGTTGAATGGAGAGATCATTCAAGTGCTGTCTGAAAAAGGAGGTGAATGAATTCCTGTTGTGATATAGTTCATGCACCTTTCCTTTTGGGGTGATATCTGATTTCTCCATTTATACTTTCTCATCTAAGTGCAAAAACCAGGTCAAATGTGAGTTGTGCAACTGCTTTTTGATATTTCTTGTAAAGTGGGAATGCTGGAGTTATCTACATTCTTGCAACTTTCAGATTGAAATAGGGTTTCTTTACTTCTGCAGAGTGATAATTTTTAGGGCTGTGCGCATATTCACTTGGACTGAAACTGATTTGGAAAATTCAGTGATTTGGTTGCTAAATCCCCAAAAACAGGAGGGGTGTGTGTGGGGTGGGGTGGGGGTGGGAGCTGGACGGTCGGCAAAGACAAATCAATAGGGGCTGGATCTTTTGTTTACTGGAGATGATGAGGTTAACTGCACTGCACCTGAGGCAGAGGCCTGTTCTGGGGGCTCCTTCTCTGTACCTGAGGCAGAGGCTTGCCACGGGGGACTCCTTCTCTTTTTTTTCTCTCCCCCCCTCCCCCCGCAGCAGCATCCTTCATTTCTTCTAGAAAACTTCTCTAGGCCCCTTCTCCAGAAAGGGCCCTGCTGGAAATTTGCTTTCCCAGCAGCACTAGCATGGGGCGGGCATTGAAAAAGCCTCCTGGAGCATAATGAGAGTTGAAGCTTTTCTCTCTCTGTTTGTTAGCCAATGAAAGGCCTGGTTGTGTCCATGATCTGATTAGCTGACAATGGACACAACTGGCAACTACAATTCCCAGAATCCTCTCTTGTGGTTTGTCTTATTTTTAAAAAATGTTATGGTAAAAACTTACAATAATTCCAACAAATTAATAGATTGATGAGTTGTTACAAAACTTGGCAGGCCTGCCACTGGGGTAGGTTTCATGCAAATAGGCCTAGAAATGGGGCTGAATCTTCCCCCCAAAAAATGTCCCCCCCCAAAAAAAATCAGCAATTTCCCAGTATGAGGGTTTAGCTGAAAATGGCACTGAAAAATGGTATTGGTTTGAGCCAAATTGCACACCCTTAATAGTTTATTCTGTGAATTAATAGAAGTAGCAGATGTAACAAGACTTTAATGTGATTACACATGATATAATATTCTTTTGTTGGTTAGCAGTGTTATATTCAGTCTCTATATACTTCTGATATGACCAAAAATATACAATTTTGCATAATTTCATTTTTGAAATAATGTGATGATTATTAACTTAGGTCTTCCTATGAGAGAGTGATGATTCTTGCAGCATTTTATTTGTACTAGATGAGCATCAGTGCCAGAAGAATCAAGGCTTAATAACAGCAAAATATATTCCCACACTAAGAGAAATATATTGCTATTAAAAGCACTGAGCCAGTATTGACATTTAAAAAAATTGTTTTGTTTACAAACTGAAGTTACCTTTTTGAAAAATGCTGAAAATCTGCCAAAGTATTTCAAAAGAATACTACTAGAACTGTGTTTCACAAGCTTTGTTCCTCCAGGTGTTCAACTCCCAGAAATACCAACCAGCTTATCATCTGTTAGGAATTGTGGGAGCTGAAGTCCAACACCAAGAAGACCAACCATTGATATGCAGCATGGTACATGAAAATCTTTTAGCCCCCAACCTATCAGCCATCAAAAGCCTGCCAAAACAAAAATGCTTCCAGTTATTAATAGCTGGTAAACTGGCAGGGATTTCTTGTACTTGAAGTCCAAAAGACATGGAAGACCAAAGGTAGGAAACCATTGCACTGGAAGGGCATAGAGACAATCCAAACCTCTCATGAAAAATGAGTCCCCCATACCATACCCAGTGTATACATCCCCCAATATATGTATTATGTATATTCACAAGATTTACTATATATCTGGTTGGCAACTAGGAAGAGACATAATGACTTTCCACAACCTGATGCCTTCCAGATGAAGATTGCAACTCCAAGAAGCTCTTAGATGGCTGGGGACTTCTGCAAATTGTAGGCAAATCCATCTGAAGTACAACAAGCTGGATAGGCTAATACAGAACTTTCCTTGTCCTATACATTGTCCTGCTGATTAAACTGGGTGCCTCTTATACTTGCCACTTTATAGTACCTTCCCCCCTTTTTTCTTCTGATATGCCAAAATATCATTGATCCTCTTTGTTGTTTTATTAATTGCATTACTTAAATATGTATTATTGTTTTAACATTTATTATTGAAACCTAGTTCATAAGTGTTTTGTGGTGCATCTACACCAGTGGTTCTCAGCCTGTGGGTCCCAAGGTGTTTTAGGCTACAACTCCCAGAAATCCCAGCCAGTTTACTAGCTGTTAGGATTTCTAGGAGTTGAAGGCCAAGACATCTGGGGACCCACAGGCTGAAAACCACTAATCTGCACTGTGGTGTATCTACACTGCATCTATGATGCAGTTTGACTCTTTTAAGTGCCATGTCTCAATGTTATGGAATCATGGGAGTTGTTAATTTACAAGGCCTTTAGCCTTCTCTGTTGAAGAGTGCTGGTGCCTCACTGAAATACAACTCCCGTGATTCCTTAGCATTGAGCCATAATAATAATAATAATAATAATAATAATAATAATAATAATAATAATAATAATAATAATAATAAAAATAATAATAATAATAGCAGCTAAAGTGATGTCAAACTACATCAGTTCTGCAACACAAATGCACCCCTAGCCAGCAAATACCGTATTTCATTTCATAATAGATGCACTTTCTCCCTTTTTTCTAATAAAAAGGGAGGTGCGATTATTATTATGCAGGGAAATATTATGCTGTTTTTTAAAATAATAATAATAATAAAGCAAAATGCCTTACCACCAAAATGGCAGGAGGAGGAGAGATGATCCAGCTCCATTTCTGTTGGTTTGTTTGCAACGACTATCCCAATGTGACTTACTTTATATACCGGGTCCTAGAGAAGTGCACCTGGAAAGGACCAGACGCAGAGCTTTTTCTATTTCTGCCCCTGCCTTATGGAATGCCTTGCCGCCCTATATGAGAGCCATGCATGAGTTAGGGCCTTTTACCCTAGCACTCAAGACCTGGCTCTTTACTAGAGCTTTTGATCTAGGTTAATTTTATCAATATTTGTATGTATGTATTTTTATCCTTTACAATTTTATCTTGTAAATTGCCTAGAGCATCGTGGATGGAGGGTGATTAATAAGTAATTAGATGATGATGATGATGATGATGATGATGATTTCAGGGATTTTAAACTGCCTTGCCCCAGAGGAAGGAGAAAAGAGAAGAGAAGAGCTTCAAAGACCACCATTTGTAGTTTTTAAATTGTCATGCCTCTGGAGAAGGAAAGAAGAAATCAAGGAAGGGAGAATCAGCCTCAAATAGGGGTGCAACTATTATGCAAGGAAAACAAAAATATAATTTTGGCATCCAAAAAATTTGTTTGTGATTATTATGCAGTAGCAGCTATCATGTGAAGAAATGTGGTATATTCAGTAGCCGTGTTGGTCACAAAGCAAAACCCAAAACCCACAAAAGAATAGTTTTATTGTCCAACCAAAATGCACAAGGTACACCATCCAAGCTTTGAAAGCTCTACTGGTTTCATCTGGCAAAAAAAATTTAAAACAAAAGAAAATTAATGACTCAAAGAGACCCACATTGTATATCAAATGCAGTTAGACTCACAGGCCCACATTGTATATCAGATGTTGTTTCTGTTGTTCAGTTAGCCTTGAAATATCTTGATACAGAGACCACTTCTGTCTTGGCCATGTGGGTACCAAGACAAAGGACAATAAAATCTAAAACGTTCTCACAGTTTATGCAATTTCTGCTATGTATGCACTAACAGTTCTCAAGAATGCAAAAAAATCTCTTGAATTTAAGAAAATATATTGCCTGTCTTGAGAAAAATGTAGCAGTTTCACATGCCCAAGGTCTTTCCTAGGTAATAACCCTCTTCATAAAATGTTAAACCTCTTCATAAAATGCTAAAAATTGAAAATATGAAAGATATTATACGCAAAATTTATTATATCTCACAAAACTATAGTTCATTGCATGAAGGGGAATTAGATAATCTCAAAGCCCCTTTCAAGACTCTTTTGCTTTATCTGAGACATCCATGGATGACTGTGGTGAGTTAGGCCTGCATTTATGTGCCTCTTTCAAAGGAATTGTTGGTTACACAGCTAAACTTATAAAATAGCCATGCAGTATCCTTCCATATGCATAGCCACCTATGATGTCCTCATAGCAGACAAAGTGGAACCATATAACTGTAGCGTGAAATTGTATCTAGTTAGATTATATATGTTATTCTGAATTCTAGTTCACTATAGCACTTTATCACTCATTTTTTTACATTTAATATTGCACTTGTAAATAATTGCAATTCTTTTCTCTTGCACATGATGAAAAATCTTAGTCGCAATACAGCATTAAAGAATATTGCATGGCTATTTTATATATTTGGTCATTTCATTTGAAAGAGAGAAACACAATTCTATGGACCTAATCACATGGATGAGGTCCTGTGTGACGATTCACCATCCTCCATCGTGAATCAGTGGGGCAATCCTGGTGCCCCATGTCCTGCCTCACCCGCAGCAGCACTACCCCATCCCATGTAGGGAAGTGTCACCACATGGCTCCCCCCACCCACCCATTGGCCCTGTGGTTCCCAACAGAACATGGGAAGCCTCCACAGAACCCCACCAGAAGTTGCGGTACATTGTGTGATGGCATCCGGCAGGCTCCAAGGAGGAAGTCTCCTGACAGTGTACTAGGACACTAAATCCACCTTGTGTGATGTGGTAGTATTTCAGTTTAGTGTTTTATTGACAGCTCAGAATGAATATATAAGAGAATGGCAAAATGATGTTTTCTTTTCTGGAAAGCTTTCCCAATGAAAAAAATATTTGGGGGGAAAGGTATACTTCAGAATTAAATAATGTGTCTCCCTGTTTAAGCCTTCTAATAATCAAATACTTATACCTCTGTCAGTGGGCCCTGACCTCGGGAATCTCTGACAACAAAGCTTTACAATTTAAATGTAAAAATGGCACAAGAAGTTACATGAAGCCTTTCAGCTGCTTCATGAATGTTCCAAATGTAAGCAGTTTATGCTATATTCAGAACCACAAGGTTGCTCTGATGGCTCATCTTTTGCAGGCGTCACTATCTCTTTCTCACAAACTGGAACGAGTGCTACTGTAGTGTACTACGGCAATATAACTTTTTCTCCGCAGTGATGCGCTTTAATTTAAAGAGGCCACAACACAATTTCCAGCTCCACTGAAGACTGTAATAAGCCCAACATTTTTGGTCTTGCATAAATTCCATGAGCTTGTTTCCCAGGATGGACAATGTTGCAGTCTGTTGCCCTGTGCTATCTACATGCTCTTTAGTGCTCTTGTTCTGGTTTTATGCAGCTTGTTTCTTTCAAAACCTTTTGTCTTTTGGAATATGACACTCAGGTTTATTGTGTTCCATGCACACAATTGCTCTTCATGTGGGTCAGCAGAATAAAATGACATTCAAAGCCAAGGACTTGTTAAGCCAGTCTCAGAAGGCTCTTGACAAGATCATTGAGTTCTGAGTCACACATGAGCTCTCTTAATGCCTCAGAAGAATGGTCTCAAGTGTTTGACGGCTAAACAAAACCAATAATGAGCTCATTCACAAGGGCAGCATTTTTATCTCTTGCCACTCTTTCATTGTTAGCAGTAAAAGTGAGGGGAAACATTTTAAAGATTCATATTCTAGTATTCCTTGTATGTACTAACTGGATATTAGGGGTTCATAGGAGGACTGCAACATTTACACTGCAATTTATATATGTTTACTCAGAAATTAGCTCTACTAAATTCAATGGAATTTATGTCCACGTGGGATTGAAACCTTAATTGCTTGGATTAAGTGCTTTTGATTTATTGGACAGCAGATTTTTTAAGCAAATCTTAATGGAAATATTTAGCCAAGCTGAGCAATTTTATCAGTAGAGACAGTGTCCTATTTTCACAGCATGGGATATCACTTATTAGATTGTGGGTCATGTTGCAATATGTGCATATATTTGTTTGAAAACAAAAGAAGTATGTCCTTGAATTCAGAGTTACTGTTCTTAATCCTTTTTGGTGGGTGGGAGGATGTTTCATCTAACATAATAGAAATAGATTTCTGCTCATGCAGAAGGACTTTCCCTTGTTCCCTTCTGTATTAAACAACCTCAAATATTTCCTCAACTTTCTAGCAGAGATGGGGCAGAATTTAATCCATTATGCCAGTGTTTTCTTTCCTGCTGGCAAATAAGCAACATTTTATGTTATGAATTTGTTTATTTTTATTGAAGACATTTAGCCTTGCAACTCCCAAGCATGTCCATCAGCACCATTGCTCCCAAGATTTCAACAAAATAGAAAAAAAAACAAAGATACATTAATGATTTTTTAAAGTTTCTTTTTGAGCAGACATGAATACTGTACAACCTTTAGTCTAAATAAAAAAGGGGCAATTGCTCTCCAACAAAGACTGCCCAATGTTCGTAGTGTTTTATGGTTAATTCATTGTTTTCAAGATATTTAAAATATAGCATCATGCATTTGACCCTTTTCTGACTTCCTTTTACTAAGTCATTTTCTGGTTGTTTGGAAACAATCCATCTGGCAAAACAGTCTGATCTGCAGTATTCACTTTTATATAATTCCTTACAAGATTTTTTCCATTGCTTGTAACAAATTCAGAATGCTGGTTACTAGTTTAAGCCAAACTACAGTCCCCTGTGAAAGTGAAAAAACGGTGACTATCTCTGAAACTCTCTTGGGATGGTTAGGGGAGGCATGGGGACACTATAGTTGTGCTCCTTGGGTGACTTGCTCACCCTCCTTATCTTTCTCTGCCTGCCTGCCTTGTTTCTTTCTCTGATTGCTGGGGCACACGTTGATGTACCAGATGCAGTTGAGGGAAGCAACCTTGGAGGGTTAATAATGAGAAGGCCATGGGAAACAGAACCCCTTCCCTCCTTCTCCTGCAAAGAGTCTCAACCACTATCACCTTTGTAGTAGCTGGTTGTAGAGCAAAAGATTGGGGTTGGGTGGATGGGCTAGCCAGTAGGCAACTGGGAGGTGAGCAAAGGAGGAGGCAGAGGCTAGCTTGGGATATCATTCCGCAGGATGCCATTTAGTGGTGGTGGCAACAAAAACATTGGGCCTCTGGGTATGTCTAGTATCCAGCTGCCTGACTGCTCACTCACTCTCTTATTTTTCCAGGCACAAATAGTCATCACCACTGCCATCCACCCTCCTGAAGCCTGAAGCTGCTATATACACATTTGATGTCGCAGCTCAAGGCTTAAGGAGTTTGCCATCGCAATTCATGCTCCTCCCCCTGAAGCTTGACATTTTTGTGCATTCATGTAGCAATCTCAAGCATAGGTGAGAGAATTAGCAGAAGTGGCAATTCCTTATGTTCCTTATGTTCATCCCTTCCGAAATTTAAAGCTGTTGTGTGAATGGTATTGTGATGAGGGGTTGAAGGTGGCAGCGATTATTTGTATTTTGCCTCCTGTGGTGCAAATTCAGTCGCCTTCAGTTTCATGAAGGGGAAGCAAGAAGAATCACTGCTGCCATCCTTTCCCGAGGCTTGGAGCTATTATGTGCACATTCACATGGCAGCCTCATGCTTGGGGAGATTGGTGTTCACAGCGGTTGTACATGATCCACCTTCCTTCAGCCCAAGGCTGCCACATCCACATTTAACACAATGGTCTTAAGCCTTAGGGGGTGTGGTGCAGTGCCCACATATACACCTGCCTTCCAGCTGTGCATTCAATGTTCTCCTTAGCACATAGAGAGAGGAATAAAAAAAAAGAATATATAGTCTATACTACAATCACAATGGGTTATGGAATCTGAGTGAAACACTCCTATCTTGGAAAACAGGATGAAAGCAGCCATGGTGGGTGATGGCAAACTTGTAAATGAGTCAATCCACAGATATCAAATTAGCAAATATGGAAGGCTGACTGTAATCATTCTCCATTGCACACCATAGCTTGGGGACGCTAGCTGCATATATAACAATGGGGTGAATCTGAATCATGTGTGCTTCTGTTCAAAAAGTTAAACACAGAATGAAAAACCTCTGGCTTTCTATTGAAAAATATTTTTCAATTTTATTAATAAAAAAGGGGGAAAACAGTGATATATATTTACAAACAGTGCACACGGCATACAGAGACAGTAACAAACACAGTAGACAATACAGTCCCTCCATCCCCCGCACCTGTAAACCCAGCATCTTGGACTTTCATCCCTGCTCGCTATGATACCTATTCCCTCTAATAATTACCCATATATGTTCTTTACATAGTTCTGCTTGCAGCATCCTTAAAGTCAACTTTTGCCTTCTTTCCAAGATATGTGAAGGCCAGCTGCCATTTGAAAAAGCCTCTGGTTTTCAAGATGTTGTTCAGTTTCCAATTCTATCAGTCCCAGTCCAGATGGTCAATATTTATTTTTTAAAAATGGGACCTTAGACTGCTATCCAGTATCCACCCATCCTAAGCTATCTGAATGCTCTATGTGATTTATCCATTTGTGTAATTCTTTTTTGCCAAATTGGATAACTTACAGTAAAATGCTAATAGCCAGTTTTGTGGATCATAGACTTTTGCAGATAATAATAATAATAATAATAATAATAATAATAATAATAATAATACTTTATTTTTATACCCTGCCTCCATCTCCCCGAAGAGACTTGTGGTGGCTTACATGGGGCCAAGCCTGAATGAAGACAACAAACCAAATAAAACATCAAAAGAACTACAGACACACATATCAAAATTCAACACTCTAAACATAACAAAGATATAAAATAATAATCATACTAAAACATGGATTTGGCACCCAGGTAAAGAAGATAAAAACGAACTGGGCAAAGTGCACCGAGTGATTATTATAACACGAGGTAGTTGATTCAGTGCTAACAACAATGAGAGAGTAATTTGGGAAGGGGTGGGCCCTGTTAATGTAACCAATCTGAAAGATAAAATGCAGTAAGTGAGGAAATGGCCACTGGTACCAGGTCTATCATGGCAGAGGAGGATTCATTATCCGAAAGCCTGTTGGAAGAGCCAAGTTTTTAGGCCCTTCCTAAATGCTACCAGAGTGGCGGCTTGCCTAATCTCCCTGGGGAGCGAGTTCCAGAGCCAGGGGGCCACCAGGGAGAAGGCCCTCTCCCTCGTCCCCAACAGGGGGTGGAAGTGAGAAGAGGGACTCCCTCAGTTAATGAAGGAATCATGCAGGTTCGTAGGAAGAGATACGGTCACAAAGGTAGGCGGGTCCCAAACGGCTCAGGGCTTTGTATGTGATCATCTGAACCTTGAATTGGGCCTGGAAAGTGAACGGCAGCCAGTGGAGTTCCTTAAACAGAGGGGTTGACCGCTCCCTGTAAGTTGCTCTTGTGAGTAGTCTGACTGCTGAGCGTTGAACTAGTTGGAGTTTCCAGGCAGTCTTCAAGGGCAGCCCCACGTAGAGTGCATTGCAATAGTCCAGTGTAGAGGTAACTAGGGCATGGACCACCATGGCCAGATCAGACTTCACAAGTTATGGTCGCAGTTGGTGCACAAGTTTTAATTGTACGAAGGCTCTCCCAGCTACCACCAACGCCTGAGCATCAAGTGTCAGCATTGAGTCCAGGAGAACCCCCAAATTGCGGACCTGCGTCTTCAGGGGGAGTGCGACCCCACTGAGAGCAGGTTGCCACCCAATACCCCGATCGGACCTACAACTGATCTGGAGGACCTCTGTCTCACCCTCACAACATGCCACACAACATTTTAAATTAAAAAGAGAGAATAGTGATTCCTGGGAGCTTTTAGGAGTTGTGATACTACTTAAAAAATAAAGCATATTGCTTTACCTTTGCCAAAATAATATTTTAATTAAACTGAAATGAACATTCAGTCGATTCTGGTTTTTATTTTGGTGTGGGATATGTGGAGAGAAGTCCCAGGAAGGGTTGGACTTCGTGCCCCTGACAATTGCCCCTCCCTTCCCTATCTCCACATCGTCCTTACTCTTAAAAGCAAAAAATATTCTATTGTGTTTTCCATATTTTTAAAAAATATTGCGATGTTTTCCTTTTGAAAATGTTTTTCTTCTTACATGAAAATGTATTAGTTATTATATGTGGGAAAATATCAGTGTGGCATTTTCTACTCAAGCATTAATCTTCATTTTACAAACACATGGGGGTTCTGAGCAGCACAAAATGATCCTATCATATTGAGCAGCTGTTCTGAAGACATAAAAAAGAAACAGTCTAATAGGATTCAGTACAGGATGAAATCATCTAAAATCATACCACCCCAAAAAGAAGATTTATTGACTGGTCAAGATGTACAGTCCCTTAGTCCTCTTGAGGCACCATATAATGATATCAGCAGATGGAAACTAACGATGCTTTCCCACTTAGCCCATCATAATATAAATAGCTTATAAATTTATTAAACTGGCAACCTGAAGCCCTTCTTACCTAGCAATGTTCTTTCCTTGACTGATTTAAATGCCTTTGAAGAAGTGCTTATCACCAGCGTTCAGGTGTGTCTATGCATCATTATGTGTTTGGTATTCAAAATAGATGTGGAAAATTTTCCTCAGTATTATTTGGAGGATGTTTGGGAAGTCATTTTCTCATAGAGTTTTATCCAGAGAATACCAGAGATCTTTTGCTATAGCTGTTGTTCTTGTTATTGAAGGAAAAAAAGGAAAGGAAGGGGGTGGGGGAGAGAAAGAGAGGAAAAATCTTTTTATATCAAAAGTTCTTCTTATGACCTGTAAACTGTAAAGGTAGTTAGGAAACGTAGCTGTGAGATACTATTGAGAAAACTATATTTTATGTAATTCTTTGTGCCAGGAAGAAAAGCTCCAAGAAGAGCAGAAGAGCGGAGGAAGCAGAAAGAGGCACAGAGGCCTTACTCACCTGCCCTTAGATTTGCCATTGTTATTGTCAGAAATGACACTTGAGCAGCAGCCATAAAAGTGGGTTGCTGAGCTGGTGACTTTTTCTCCAGCTGCAATATCAGCTCCAGCACAATCTGAGGGTGGAAGAGAACTGATGGGTCATAAGGCCTACTTCATTTTAAAAGGAATGATCTTATTTTGAACCAAGCTCTGGGACATTTCTTTTTGAACATTGAGAAGAGTATTCTGTAATGGAAGTAAAAAAAAAAAGTATTATAGAGCATCCAGTAAAGATATAGCATATAGGAAATTACAACTGGAATAATTTTGTAATAATGTTCTTTGTATATCTGCCAATGTAGATGTTTTGCACATTCAGGAAGGAAAGTTATGGTTACAAGATTATAAATGCATATTCCAAGATTGTTTCATGCAGATTAAGTACTCTTTCACACAGAACAAATATTTGTTATACTGCAAATGGATGTCTTCCCACTGACCTGGTTGTCTAGGTATATGTGCGCATGTATATGCAAAGTACAAGATCATGCCAGACTAAGCTGATCTCTTTTTTCAATAGAGTTACAAGCTGGGTAGATGCGGGGAACGCCGTGGATGTAGCGTATCTGGATTTCAGTAAGGCCTTCGAGAAGGTTCCCCATTACCTTCTGGCAAACAAGCTAGTCAAATGTGGGCTAGGCAAAACTACGGTTATGTGGATCTGTAATTGGTTAAGCGAATGAACCCAAAGAGTGCTCACCAATGCATCTTCTTCATCTTGGAAAGAAGTCACGAGTGGAGTGCTGCAGGGTTCCGTCTTGGGCCCAGTTTTGTTCAACATCTTTATTAATGACTTAGATGAAGGGTTAGAAGGCACAATCATTAAGTTTGCAGACGACACCAAATTGGGAGGGATAGCCAATACTCCAGAAGACAGGAGCAGAATTCAAAACGATCTTAACAGACTATAGAGAGATGGGCTGAAACTAACAAAATAAAGTTCAACAGGGACAAATGCAAGATACTCCACTTAGGAAGAAAAAATGAAATGCAAAGATACAGAATGGGGGACAGTAGTATGTGTGAAAAAGATCTTGGAGTCCGTGTGGACAACAAATTAAGCAGGAGCCTGCAATGTGATGCGGGGGTAAAAAAAGCCAATGGGATTTTGGCCTGCATAAATAGGAGTACAGTGTTCCCTCGCTACTTCGCAGTTCAGTTTTCACTCCCTCGCTATTCCACAGGTTTTCAATTAATATTAATGTACACATTTATTGTGCTATTTTTCACTGTTTCGTGGGTTTTTGCAGTGTGCAAAGGGTTTTGGAAGGGGGAAAGGGAGAAATAAAGGGGGGTGGGTGGGTGGGGAAGGGTTGGAAATAAAAAAGGGTTATTTAACTTCCATTCTTCTTCTCTGCCAGTGTACTGTATATTGTAACTGCTAAAATAAAGTACAGACTGCATTGTAGTAAGTGGTCTGTCGTTTGCTCTCCTCTACACATAGAATAAATATAGTATCCCTGTTTACAGAGCCCAAACTCACATTACACACAGATCCACAGGAATCATCTCTCATCATGGTGCTATTGTATTAAAAGCTCCAAACAAACTTTGAGTCCACATTGAAGCCCAAAGAGAGAGGTGGGAGGAAAGTAGAAAAATGTGTGAAAAATGTGTCTCACTTATCCAACATAAACGGGCCAGCAGAACGTTGGATAAGTGAATACGTTGGATAATAAGGAGGGATTAAGGAAAAGTATTAAACATCAAATTAGGTTATGATTTTACAAATTAAGCACCAAAACATCATGTCATACAACAAATTTGACAGAAAAAGTAGTTCAATACACAGTAATGCTATGTAGTAATTACTGTATTTATGAATTTAGCACCAAAATATCATGATATATTGAAAACATTGACTACAAAAATGCGTTGGATAATCCAGAACGTTGGATAAGCGAGTGTTGGATAAGTGAGACTCTACTGTACTTTGCATCATTTCACCATCTACAACAGCTGTAATTCTATTTGTGTTGTGCAGTGTAAATGCCAAAATGTTTATATAGGGAACAATCACACCACTTTAAAATGTAGATAAGTGAATACGTTGGATATGGAGGCCGCCATGGGCAAAGGAGCGAGTGCCGCCGGTGTTGCTTCTGCAGGCCTCAACCTCAACATCAACCCATCCGCCTCCAAGTTCCTAATGAATGTTATAACGATAGAAGACTATAAGAGCACATATTGGCCAAAGTTGGATAGTGCCATAGATCAGCTTTTGACACAGAGTCCTGGTGACTACATCCCCATCTCCTATGAACAAATATACAGTTGTGTGTATAAATGTGTGTGCCAGCAGCATTCGGAACAGATGTATAGTGACCTAATAAAAAAGATAACTAACCACTTAGAGAGAGAGTCTCAGTCACTTAGAGAGAGTCTCAGAGGAGTTGCAGGCCAGCCCTCGAGATCTCTACATTGAAAGGTTTAACATAGCACTTGGACAGTATATGGGAGCATTACAGAGCATTGTGCCTCTTTTCATATATATGGTTGAAAGGATCTTCTGTTTAAACAGGCCTTCTGACAGCCGCTTACAACTAAGTAAATCAAGCCAAACAGATATTAAAGAAGTTTCACAGCCTTTTCAAAACTGAAGACAGGAGTATACTCTCCCCTTGATGGGAAACATATTTTGAGCCATGAAGCCCCTGCAGTGAATTGACTGGTTCTAGAAGAACACATTTTAATTAAGGTGTGCACTGACCTTAAGATTCAATCTCGAGCCAGATGTGGTGAATCTGGGTCCACACTTTTATATATGTGGAAACTAATTCACCTGATACAGTACTGATTTGGAAGCTGCCTGGTTAAACTAAGGGGGTATAGGGAATTCACATGGCAATATAGAATTCTGAAGCTTTATGCCTTCTGGTGCAATAGTTTAATTTATTTCTGTTTGAAAAATTCCTAATAAAAGTTGCTGGCATTCAGACACCTAAGTGAGGGGAATGTTGTGTTATGATTTTTAAACAAAGTGATCTGGCATCGGCAGACCTGGATTCATAGCTGCTCCTTCTGAGGAGTTCAGGCCTAGTAAATTTCCATTGTCTGGATACAAGGATGACCATCCAATAATAGCAATAAAAGGAATGATAAGAGATTACGTGCAATAGAGATTGATATTGGAATGGCCCTGGACTTTGATTTTTGAATTATGCAATTTTAGTGTTTAAATTAATATGTTTTTAACTCTGTGTTTCAGTGTTAATGTTATTGCGTTTTTTATGATTCAGTCGATAGTTGTATTTTATTATTGTTGTGTAGGCATTGAATTTTACCATAATATGTTTGGAAACCCCTTTGAGTCCCCCATCCGGGGTGAGAAAAGTGGTATACAAGTGAAGTAAATAAATAGATAGGAATACTTCTGTAATCTAAAAATAGTGAATTTACTGCTTCCACCATAAGTAATTTATTGCAGTAGCACCATTCTTCTATAGACTTTAGATTCTGAATGACAGAAAAGGTGACCTCTATTAATGAGAGAGTTCTGCTGAAAAAGTTAAATTGTTGTCACCTTCAGGATTAAACAAGGCAGCCTCTTGCTTCCTCCACTCTTATACAAATCTAGTGTTTAAGGTCTTAGAAAAGAGATCAGAGCTTAAAGAAGGAAACCTACCTCATACTCTAACAAAATTTCAAGCATTTTCACAGACTTTTTCATTTCAGCACAGGTATATCTGTGTGCCTTTGAATATTGTGTCTATTTTTCTAATATCTACTTACACCTGTGGTTCTCAACCTGGGGTCCCCAGATGTTTTTGGCCTACAGAAATCCCAGCCAGTTTACCAGCTGTTAGGATTTCTGGGAGTTGAAGGCCAAAAACTTCTGGGGACCCCAGGTTGAGAACCACTGAATTACACCCACTGTCACATTTTCTAGACTTTTGACTTCAATTCTACCAGTAAAAGAATTTGTATTTTCTGACCAAGAACTTTCAATTTCTTTGATTTGAAGTGGATGCACACAAGCTATAACCAACACACAAATATATCAATGTCCTTGCTAATTTGATGCATGTGCTTGTGTTTTGTCCTTGAATGATGTTCTATATGTCTCCCTGAAGAAGATTTTGAGTATTCTCAAGCTAAAATATATTGGTTTTTTAAAAAGAAAAAAGACATTTAAAGCATCCTGAGATGCTTCTTTTTAATTTGTGTCTGCCTCTTACAGTAACCATGCTGGCTAAGATCAAGGCAAAGGATCTCTTCATCATTTAATTCATTTTACATTCAGACCTATTTGCTCGGTGGATTTTTTGGGTGTCCCAGTCTAACATTTAAACTGTCTCAAGGAACTATTCATTTATTTATTTATGTCAAGCAAAACCCTAGGAGGTACCTCATCTTCTAGACCAGTGGTTCTCAACCTGGGGTCCTGAGATGTTTTTGGTCTACAACTCCCAGAAATCCCAGCCAGTTTACCAGGTGTTAGGATTTCTGGGAGTTGAAGGCCAAAAACATCTGGGGACCCCAGGTTGAGAACCACTGTTCTAGACCCTGGAAAACTTATTCATTTGTATTACAGGTCCTAAATTTTTCAATTTTAAAGGTACATTCCCAGATCCTGGACCACATATTTTTCTCTGTCTTAGCTAAAAAAAAAAAATCTGCATAATCCTTATCTTGGAGATTGGGAGTAGCAGATTCTCCCATAAACCAGTCAGAGCACCATATTTCTTCATCAAGCTATGGAGCTGGAAACAAATTCCCATGATGCCTGGAGGAGTCTTCACAGAACTTCCTGCCAACTAGCATCTTTTCTCTTATGGACATGTTTCTGAGCTCCTTGGCAGAAAAATACAACAATGTGGACATTTTCTATCTTCTCCTTTTTTAAAAAAAACCAAGGTAAGGTTTTGCTTTTGGCTGACATGGGAAAGTGAGAGGTGATAGTTTTCCACACTAAAATGCGTAGAACGAATTGAGGCAAGGGTCTTATTTGTGTTAGATTCAGCCTACCTTGATTCAGCTTTTAAGAATTAGTATACTGTTATTCATGCTCTTGAACAGCCTTGTGTCAAAGTCCTGTCCCATACCTATCTGTCACAGTTTGATTATTTCCAAAATCAAACCTTTTGGGTCTGCACCAGTATTCCAGATAGAGCCCAGTAAACTAATAACATCTAGAAGTTCTCAAATTCCCCAACTTCTAGCAGACTCACTAGAAATGGGGTTGCCAATCAAAAATTGGTTCAATGGATATACTTTAATTGGGACTAACAGCTTGATTTCAGCCAATATGCTTCAGGCAGGCAGAATTGAGAAAGTATGACTCATAGTAGAAGGCATCTTATTTCATTACTATTCCCATTAGAGCTAAGATTGCAATGGGACATTAAAATTCACTTTCTCTGTGTCTGGAAGTGAGTGGCTGTATTGTTAAACATAGGAAGATACCAAGCACCCTTTCTGATGCTTTTCATGTACTTAAAAAAGGAGGTTTAGAGCATTTGGGGGGCAGGCTTGATTTTTGTGGGAGTAGAGCCAATGTTCCTGGCTCTTTAGCTCTTGGTCTATTCAAAATGTGTCTATTGGTCTATTCAAAATGTGCAACATTAGTTGCCTAGAAATGCTGTTCAGTCAATACAGTATAGTAAGATTCCATTTAAAAAACATGATCTGTGACCTGAATCATAATTCAGAGATACATGAAGAATTAAGTCTTTTCCAATTTCAGTAGGAATTGGTCCAACATCTCTTTGATTAATGGTGGATTAGAACTATATTGTTCAATAGGATTTGCAGATTTTCTGATCGTAGTCAAGTTTTTAAAAGGTTTTAAAACATTTTGAGGGAATATATCTCTCTGTGTATTTAAATATAATTTAAATTGCATGTTTTCTGGCTTTTTTAAAAAAACAACAACAACAAATGCATAAGAATGCTTAAATGGGACAGAAGGTACAGGTGAACATATGAACACATGACTCGAAATACAGTGGTTGATCCACTCATAATCACCCACAAGAGTCCTGGCAACTGATCCTCAAGGATGCATGGTTATTTTTGATTACCTTATCCCATCTACTGATGCATACCAGATTAACAGAGCAATCAAAGTTTCATTTTTAACCTTGCCTCCTGATTTCACGCATACCCAATTTTTGCTGTTTTCAGCTTTTTCTGATTTATCGTAGACATACAGTAGCAAAAGAAAAAACCCACCAGAATAACTATTACTTGATAAACCCAAAATTACATACCTGTATATACAGCACAAGTGTTGATTTCAGATTGCAAATTTGGCACTGTGGATAGCTCCATGCTGTCTGTGCCCTAAAATGAGCAATGCTACATGCAGTAGAAAGAATGGGGAGTATCTTGGATATGCCTTTTCTATTATAGAGATGCTGCTCATATTGGACCTCCAGTCCTTATGATTAATTATTCTCAATTATGAAACCACTGTGAACCATTAATGGAAATAATTTCTAGTATCAAAGATCACAAAAATCATAAAACCATGGAATTGGGAAAGACTTGATGGAACAGGCTGTCCAACCCTCTGTCATGCAGGAATATACAAACAAAACATTCCTGACAGATAGCCATCCAGCCTTTGTTTAAAAACCTCTAAGGGAGACTAATCTGTAATGTTCATTTTGAATTATAATCCTCTGGAGTATTAGTTATCCCTCCTAATTTAGAGTCATCTCCAAATTTAAGTTATTGATAAAGATGTTGAATAACACTGGACCAGGATAGAACCCTGTGGCATCCTACTAGTCATTTCTCTTCAGGGAAATAAAGAGCCATTGATGAATGCGCTTTTGGTTTGGTTAGTTTACCAATTACAAAGCCACTCAACAATAGCATTGTCTAGACCACATTTTACTAGCTTGTTTGCAAGAATATTTATTTGTTTATTTGTTTATTTACAGTATTTATATTCCGCCCTTCTCACCCCGAAGGGGACTCAGGGCGGATTACAATGAACACATATATGGCAAACATTCAATGCCAACAGACAAACAACATTCAGTTTTAGACAGACACAGAGGCATTTTTAACATCTTTCCAGCTTCACGATTTCCGGCCACAGGGGGAGCTGTTGCTTCACCGTCCATTGGTGGCTGTTCTTCCTCTTCTTTTCCTCGTGAGCAGTTATGGTGTTGTAGATTAGTTAAATTAGCCTCCCGGATAAAGCGTACCTAAATTTTCCCTACTTGTCAGAACCCTGGCTGCTGGGCACCAATAACCCTACACAGAGGCCAGTCTCTATCTAATATCTTTATTAAAGAAATATATAAAAGCAATAAAAACAAGTGAAGAATATAGTTCAGAAACAGACCTTTCAAAAGAGGTCAAATATAGTCCAAAAATGTATTGTCCAATAAATGATATTAGAGTTCAAAGTTTTAATCCACTTGACCGAAACACACACTCTTGCCAAGCAATAGTGTGGGGAAATGTCAGAGTCTTAGAAGTCCAATGAAGCTTGACAGCAAGGCTGGAAATAAACTTGATTCTTGACTAGGTCCGTGACTAGAAACAAGGCAAAACGTGCAGCGTGGAACAGGGTCCGTGGTTAAACTGCAAGGCAAGGCAAGGCTCGAAAACTTGATCCGGGAAGCAAGGAACTGGGGTTACGAAGTCCACACACGATCTCTCTCCTGAAGCTGATCAATTGACTCCGCAAAGAATCTCTCGCGCCAAACCCCTATATTGGGTCTCGTTTTCCCGCCAACAATCTCTTTCCCTAGAGAACGAGAAGCGAAACCCACTCTGTCCAGATGCATTACTCCTTAGAATTTCCCAAGGGAAGCAGACCTAATCAGCCAGTTGTTTGGCAGCGATTCTTAGACTTCTCCGATTAGCTTCTCTAACTCCTCTGTCTCTAGAATAAGATTCCTTCCTGGGAAACGGAGGGAAGTACTACCCAAGGCCTGGTTTACTGAATTCTTGAGGGCAAACATCAACATCCGGCAGGTGAAGGGACTCCGGCTCTTGTTGAACCGGCGAAAACCCCATGTTTTCATCTTCATCTGCCACGATAGTACCAGGAACAGGACTACAAGGCCCATGAGGCATCACACTACTTGACAGATGCAACTGTCTTTCGGGGCTGCTAGGTCAACAGTAAGCCGGGGCTATTTTTTTTTTATGGTTGGAGGCTTAACCTGACCCGGGCTTTGAACTCATGACCTCTCGGTCAGTAGTGATTTACTAGTGGTTACTAGCCAGCTGCGCCACAGCCCGGCCCCTATCATAGGGAGGTCCTTATCAAAAGCCTTACAGAAATTAAGATAAGCTACACTTATCCACTGTGTTTGTAATAAATAATAATAATAATAATAATAATAATAATAATAATAATAATAATAATAATATAGAAACAACAGACATTGACAAAATTACAATCTGCCAACTGCAAAAGGCCACCCTACTGGGATCTGCGCTCTATTTGAAAATACATCACGCAGTCCTAAATACTTGGGAAGTGTTCGACTTGTGATTTTGTGATACGAAATCCAGCATATCTATCTTGTTTGCAGTGTCATACAATGTCATTGTGTCAATAATAATAATAAACTTTATTTATAACCTGCTCTATCTCCCCAAGGGAACTCTTATAATAACAAATAGATAAAATTAATCTGGCATGATTTGTTTTTGAAAAATCTAAGTTGACTTTTAGTGATCAAAGCATGGCTGTATGGCCATGTCCCAGAAGTATTCTCTCCTGATGTTTTGCCCACATCTATGGCAGGCATCCTCAGAGGTTGTGAGGTATATTGAGGTATAGCATTCCTTTCTAAATGCTTTCAGATGGTCTGTTTAATTATCTGCTCTAGAACCTTTCCTGGTATTGATGTT